>NC_088783.1:73288894-75688894 GCF_958450345.1 Calliphora vicina | reverse complement strand
AGACTGTAGACAACAGAGGAGGCTATAGAGGAGATGATAGACTACACGATAGACCAGACCATAGAAGATATTATAGCCGAGACTATAGATGCTACTATAGACGCTGACGTAGACGAGGTTATAGATGCGACTATGGACGAGAAGAATGGCAAGACAATATGCAAACCTGTAGACGAGACTATAGATAAACCTATAGACTAGCACACAATAGATGAGACTTCAGACATAAATATAGCCGAGACTATTGACAATATATATAAGAATATAGACGTGAATATATTAATTTATAGACGGTATTATAGACGAGTATTTAGACGAGACTATGGAAGAGATTATAGACGAGACTATAGACACGAGATGATAGATGATACTGTAGATAATACTATAGCCTAGACTATAGCAGAAATTATTTACAGAACAGAGAACTTATTTGTGATGATTGTGCACACTATAAACATGGATATAGATGACGCAATAGATGAGACAATAGACGAGACTATCGACGAGACTCTAGACTATACTATAGAGAGCACTATAGACGAGACTACATACGGTACCATTATAAAAATATAGAAGGTAGTTTCAATCAAATTTTGTTTTTTAAAATAAGGTTTTTTGAAGTTTCCTTATTTTGTGAGAATTATAAAAAGCGTTGCCACATTCCTAAAAATGATTCTGATTATCGAGACATTTATTACAGAAAATGTGTAATTTATAATTTAGTATTTAAATAAAAATGTATTATGTTGTGTTGGAAGTTATTGATTCAATTTCTAACGTGCGCTTACTTATAATTGAAACACGTTGACTATTTTTATAGGTCTTTTTCGTATGCATTTTTCCATTTATGGTATTATTATGCAAATATTTTATATTTTAATTATAAGAGACAGCACACGCACGAATATATTTTCAAGATCTATCCGAGCACTTTCAGAAAATATAAAAAGTCTTTGAAATCTGATGGAAAACAAAAAATGGCACGCGTTTAAAAAATTTGCATGTCGAAGGTGCCCTACTTTGAGTTTTAGATATAGCCAGCCGCTGTTGTCGTATGTTGGGTAATGTAGAGACTTTAAAAAAATCATGTTTGAATGTTTGCAAAAATATTTGGTATTTTTGCAGTTGGGGAAAATAAACTCATTTTTATGTTTTATAATATTTTTCAAATTAATGTAATTTAAATATACCCAAAGAATGAAAGGGAAAATTTAAAATTAATATGGCATTACTATTTTTATGAAAACATCACAATCCTTAAGCATGTCAGATATAGAATTTGAAAAAATAAAGAGAGAATGAAACTACCTTCTATTTTTCTACTATGTACGGTACTATAGGCAAGTTTATAGTTAGAACTATAGACGAGTTTATAGACAAAACTATACGAGACTATAGACAAAACTATAGACGAGACTATAGACGAGACTATAGACAAAACTATAGACGAGACTATAAATCGGACTATAAATGAGACTATAGAACACTATAGATGATACTATAGATGAGACTACAGACGAGAGCTTAATACTATGTTCACATTTGCAGAGTTAATCATCTCAAACGTGATTAAGCTCTAATCACTTCAAAATCAAGATGATTATCCATACATTTAAATGATTTGTTAATCACTTCAAATTAACATGATTAAATGTTAATCATTTCATTAATCATGTAGAATCAACTGAACATACCTCAAACTGATGATGATGTAGCATCGGCCACAAGGAATATACCTATCAGATGTACTACCTATAAATAAATTTTTCATAAACAACTATAAATAATCCATCAATTCTCACAATTCTTTCATTAATAAGTAAAAATAATCTGCTGATAACATTATTAAAGTATTTCTTTCCACTTTGAATGCTTTAAAGAAATATAAATTTGTTTGTTGTTTTTTTATTTGTCAACTTAATCACTTTACTGTCAACTTAATCATCTCAAATGTAATGTGAACGGCTTTGATTAACTTAATCAACCTTTATTCTTAAACGCGTTTAAAACCCCAAGTGTGAACATAGCATAAGACAACACTACATACAAGAATTCAGACGAGAAATGTATGCCAATTCTTTAAAAGTTTTT
This sequence comes from Calliphora vicina, assembly GCF_958450345.1. Lineage (NCBI taxonomy): Eukaryota > Metazoa > Arthropoda > Insecta > Diptera > Calliphoridae > Calliphora > Calliphora vicina. The sequence goes on along the minus strand of NC_088783.1, from coordinate 75,686,803 downwards.
GTTATTAGATTTTACCTACTTGATCCCCGACAACAAGGAGATATACTTAAGAGTGTAGTAAAAGACAACAACATTGTTTTTGTATTTTAGTATATTGTTGGTAATGTATTGACTTTTATAACTGCACGTTACAAGTTTAAGAGTTGCAACCCAAAGTTTGGTCCTAAAATTATAACTGTTTAAGTTTCCTCATATAAGGTTTTAATTATTTCTAGTCTATTGCCATTCTCAACTCTAACACATTTTTTGCTTAAGTGTATAAATATGCACTTAAACACAACATTATAATAAAAAGTAATAAAAACAATGACACAAAAACAACAGCATCATCAAAAAATAAAATTAAACCTTATAACATATGAGTTTGAAATATTGTCTAATGACCAATATTTATTGCTGTTGATGGGCCATTAAAAAGATTTTTAAATATTCTATTCTAAACCGAATAAAAATGGGTAGGTAAATGACCCTTTTGGTAGGTTTTATATGTAAACTTTAATTGAGGCACAGTACATTTAAAAACATATTTATGTGTCTGCTGCGCTGCAAATACACATGTGGTATAAAACTTAAATTATTTTGGGATATACAATGTATGGATAGAGATAGAGGCAACGTATGGATAGAGATCAAATGTGTTTTGTTTTTTAATTTTAGTTCAAATATAAATATTATTTTGTTTAAAGCTATCTTAGGCAATTTTAATTTCCGTTTGCTTAATACATATACAGATTTTGATATCATTTTTAATTTAAACTGCTTTTTTGTGCACTTTTAATTAAACTTAATATTTACGACGAAAAGCAGGAAAAACATTTCCGATTTTTTTTTTGGCGTTAATATTATTGTATTTATTAACTTTTGAAAAGTAATCATAACAAATAACACTATAATTTGCTTTTTTTACCCTATACCGCAAAAATAGGTGGATACAGATTTATCGTTCTGAGTGTAAAACCACTGCCTCGTGAAAAGCATTTGGCATGCTAATTTAAAATATTTAGTCTGTTTATAGCTGTACCATATACAAAATTCAACACTATCGTACACAATCTAACTTACTTTGTTTTATATTTGTGCTACCAGCTTATAGAACAAATTAAATATTTCATTTATGTTTATACTACTTAAAATAAAAACTATACGAAATTATAAAAAACAAAATAAAATAAATATTTGGCCACAAAAAAACACTACATTCATTAACAAAAGTGGGATGGAAATAATAACGCAAAAGTTTTTATAGTTTTCAATTTATTTTAACAATAATTTTAAGCTTAAAACAATGACAGTATTAAATTTACAAAAAACTGGTTGATGTTAATAAAAGCATTGAGTATATTTAAATATTTTTTTTAATTCTGAATATTTATAAGAGCCAATTATATCCCGATCATTATAAAAAAATATAATTAACATAACACTAGGTACTGCACATAAAACTGATTTAATGTGATTTTCGTTAATATTTCTTATATAGTAACTACGGGGAACTATGGACCAATAATCAGAGCATAGTAGAATATAAAATATAATTTACAGAACACAGAACTTATTTGTGTTGATTTCTATCAGAGCCACCAAATTTCATACGAAAGCCATCAAGCATAGATTGTATCCTGTTCGATAGCGTTTAAATTTGGTAAAATGTTCTTCAAAATGACATCTCTATATCAAAAATTAATTTTTCGTTCCAATTAAGTTACCATATACAAAACATTATCAAGAAAATCAACACGTTTGCGCTTCCTAAACTCGGAATCCATTTTAATATATACCATCCCAATTCTATTATAAATTGGAAAATTAATCCATGAGTATGTATTCCTCTGGTCCACAGTAGACGATTTTATAGACTAGATGTTATACGTACGGGAAGGTAGGCTAGACGATTTGTTAATATATAGACAAGACTAAACTATATGATGATAGATGAGACAGACGAGACTATAAAAAATACTATACACGAGACTATAGATGAACCTATAGACGAGACTATAGACGATACCTTAGACGAAGCTATGCACGAGACTATAGACGAGACTATAGACAAGACTATAGACGAGACTATAGACGAGACTATAGACGAGACTATAGACGAGACTATAGAGGAGAATATATACGAGACTATAGACGAGACTATAGACGAGACTATAGACGAGACTATAGATGAGACTATAGACGAGACTATAGATGAGACTATAGACGAGACTATAGACGAGACTATAGGCGAGACTATAGACGAGACTATAGATGAGACTATAGACGAGACTATAGACGAGACTATAGATGAGACTATAGACGAGACTATAGACGAGACTATAGATGAGACTATAGACGGAACTATAGACGTTACCATAGACGAAGCTATACACGAGACTATAGACGAGACTATAGACGAGACTATAGACGAGACTATAGACGAGACTATAGATGAGACTATAGACGAGACTATAGACGAGACTATAGACGAGACTATAGACGAGACTATAGACGAGACTATAGACGAGACTATAGACGAGACTATAGATGAGACTATAGACGAGACTATAGACGAGACTATAGACGAGACTATAGACGAGACTATAGACGAGACTATAGACGAGACTATAGACGAGACTATAGACGAGACTATAGACGAGACTATAGACGAGACTATAGAGGAGACTATAGACGAGACTATAGAGGAGACTATAGACGAGACTATAGACGAGACTATAGACGAGACTATAGACGAGACTATAGACGAGACTATAGACGAGACTATAGACGAGACTATAGACGAGACTATAGACGAGACTATAGACGAGACTATAGACGAGACTATAGACGAGACTATAGACGAGACTATAGACGAGACTATAGACGAAACTATAGACGAGACTATAGACGAGACTATAGACGAGACTATAGACGAGACTATAGACGAGACTATAGACGAGACTATAAACGAGACTATAGACGAGACCATAGACGAGACTATAGACGAGACCATAGACGAGACTATAGACGAGACTATAGACGAGACTATAGACGAGACTATAGACGAGACTATAGACGAGACTATAGATGAGACTATAGATGAGACTATAGACGAGACTATAGACGAAAATATAGACGAGACTATAGAAGTGACAGTAGAAGAGGCTATAGACGAGACTATATATGGGACAATAGACGAGGCTATAGACGGACTATAGACTATACCATAGACGAAACAAATTCGTGATACCAACCGAATTTTTTGCCAATCGAATGATTCGGTTGCACACATAGCATTTTTCAGTTCTAACAACAGAATGTCAGTTGATAAAGAAGAATTTCAGTTGAGGCAACCAAACTTTAGTTACGCATTCCAAAATATTGTAGCCACAACTGTAAAATTCGGTCACTAAGATGGAATCATTAGATTAGCAACAAATTCGGTTGCTATCACGAATTTGTTTTCTCTGTGTATAGACGAGACTATAGACGATAATATAGATGAGCATATAGCTGAGACTAAAGAAGGGACAATAGACGAGGCTATAGCCAAGACTATAGACGGGACGATAGATGAGACTATAGACGAGACTATAGACAGGACTATAGACGAGACTATAGAAGATACTTCAACTTTTGGACATGCGACAAAACCACTTCATGAATCCTATATCCAACTACCTCCAATGGTATCCAATTCCTAACAATTAATAGAGACTTCGATGATATTTAAATGTCCTGTAATCTATATCACAGTCATCCTAAGCTCGATCGAATAAACTTGGTTGAATAAATCGCATATTCAATATTTGTCGGATTCACACCCAGATCAGTTTGCGAAATACAATAGTTTGAGCAACGATTTTATACAACTGTTTCGCATATCTGTTTCGCAGATATTATCACAGTCAAAATTCCGCTCAAGCATGGCTGTAATATTTGAATATGATTCGAAATTATTAAAAGATTATTTTATATCCAGAAAGACAACTTCTTCTATGCATTTCGAAGTAACTCACTAGCTAATGGAGACCAGTTTCGATCAACTTGTTTTAGTCATGTTCTGAAATTGATATTATACTCGGCACAAATAGTCACCCTTAGACGAATGTCTATGGCCCTCTTCTCAATATAAAATATTTAGGACTTTTAAGTCTATTTACAGAGAAAACAGATCCGTGATAGCAACCGAATTTGTTGCGAATCGAATTTAAAATTTTTCAGTTTTATCAACAGAAATTTAGCTGACAACGAAGAATTTCGGTTAAAGCAACTAGACTTTTGTTACCCCTTTTAAAATGTTGTAGCCACAACTGTAAAATTCGGTCACTAAGATAGAATCATTCGATTGGCAAAACATTTGGTTGCTATCACGAATATGTTTTCTCTGTGTAGTGATTGGTTTTCAAGTGAAATGTCTTACATTTTTTGTAAATAAACTCAGCACAACAAGTTGGAAAAATATGGTCATTTTAAACAACTACATACATATAAACACCGATTATACATACATATATCTGAGAGACGATGTGTAATGATAAAGCTGAACAGGTATTTTTCAAACTGTTGAAACCAAAAATCAGTTGTCTGTGCTTCAGAATTTAGTTCCTTGAAACCTAAAATAAGTCTGTAAAATGAGTCTGGAGCAAAAATTATGTGAATTTTGGCAATGGCAACAAGTTACTACATTAATTACTTTGTAAAGAGTGGACTTTAACTAGCACATTATATTATTTAATAGAGTATTTACTTATTTTTATACAGGTTCAAGTGTATCTCAGCAGCTGAAACCAATAATTTGTATACCCATCATCAAAAAAGATGGGGGTATATTGATTTGGTCATTTCGTTTGTAATACATCGAAATGTTCGTAATGTAATACATCGAAATCGCATACCCACAAAAGTATATATATATATTCTGGAACCTTTTGAAATTCTAAGACGAGCTTGATATGTCCGTCTGTCTGTCTGTCTGTCTGTCTGTTGAAAATACAATACTGACAAAACGGAAGGAGCTAGCTGGCTGAAATTTTACACAAATACTCTCTGTTGTTAAAGTTTTCTTAGTATTGCAAATGGGCAATACCATTCAAATTATTCTACCAACTTTTGTGATCGGTTCATAATTCACCCTGCGCCCCATATAAACCATATATCATAAAAATATGTTATTGCTGCATAGTGAGGGTGGGTATATAAGATTAGTCGATTATATCAATCTTACTTGTTTTCAAATCCATATTTTATAGCCAACGGTAAGTACATTTGTAAGCGAGACCAATGAATTTATAATATTACTTGTTGGCTTACTAGCTAAGTAAAAGTTTTGCTGGTTTATAGTACTGTCCTTCAGCTTTTCATGGAAAAAATGGAAATTTGATTAAGAACATTTTGTTTATAAATAAAAATCCCACCAAAAGAAAATATATTTTTAAATAACACTAAAATTTCTTAGAATATATTAAATTCTCTACGAATACAGTTTACTATGTATTTCCTTGACTTCGTTTAAATTTTAAGTTTGAAAAATGTCAACATTAAGGTCATGAGACAATCACCTGCAGAAGCATGAATCCTTCATAGTAATAAAACATCAAATATCCTTTCAATATTTAAAATTCTTACATCTATTCAGTAAATGTCAGAATAAAACACAGCAATCAATATCATTCAAATGCGACTTTAAATATTCACTCATTCTTTCATATTATACCCTTCGCATTGTTATTACTTTGACATTAGGCAAATGAAAACGAAATTTCAAGGAAAAACCTACACTGGTATAGAATAATAATAGAAATAAAAAAGTAAATTCAAGTAAAGTAATGGTAAAAAAATATCTACGTACTATTTTGTAAATATTTAGGGGATTACTTTGTTGTTTATTTGTTTGTTTTGCTAAGTAGAGATATTTCTGTTATTGCATAAAATAAATATTTAATGGCGCCAAACTCATCATTCAAATGGAATTCTATGGGTATTTGTTAAAGTCTTAAAAAAGTAAACGGAAATGTTTGGTAACTAAAATGAAAATCTTGAATAATTAATAATTAAGTGGGCAAATTAAACTATGGAAGTGGTACAAATATATAATTAAATTTAAAAGTTTTTGATAAAGTAATTAATAGTTAAAGCCAACTAGTTATCCACAACATATAATATGCTGTCATCGATAGCGATAATGAGGGTTAAAACTATCAATCATATTCTAATGTATTTAATATATGTTAATTATATATCTGCATATATCAATCAATTAATTCATTGTATTATTTCTGCTTTACTAATTTAGTATTTACGGCTAGTTTTGCCCACACTCCTGCCTGCTTTAATTGTATGTAATCAACAAATTGTATGGTAGATGTTATCGTTAAATTTAAGCTGCAATTTAACAAATGCGATTTAACACTTGAATTTGCCCAAAAAACAAATAAAATAAATAAAAAATACATTAAATTTTTAATGTTGGTTTTCCATTTCCGGTTTATTTCTTTTATTTTTTGCTTTTATCTGAAAAAGCACATCAAAAACAATCGCCACATGCAATCGCGCACAAAATTAAATTTACTGTATTTCAGCCATTATCCTTTGCCAATGTACACAGTTTTAAAGTACTTGTCAAACATTTGCAGTATAATGTTTTCAGTTTTATTTTTTCGCTTAATGCATTAATTCCTTTTAATTTATTTTTAATGAATGACGAAAGAGAAATCTAGATAAATGTGTTGGTAGTTTGTGTTGCTGAAACAAAATAAGTTGATTTTATGGTTTAATTTAAAAGTCTGCTTTACTTACAATTTAAAGTGAGGAGTTGGCAAGTAGATTATAAAGTTTGGTTTAATTTTTAAATGAATATCTAGATGACTATAATTGTGAAACTTCACATGATTCATTTTCCTATCAGTGCATGAATTTTAACTAAAAATGGGAATAAATTACGGTATTCTTAAAACTCTGAATAGTTCTATTATCATTTTACATAGCTTGGATGTATTGTATTTGTGGGCGTGGCACCTTCCGCTTGAGGAACTATAATCGTAAATGCATTTAAACGCTTCAATTTGATCGGTAATAGAATGCATATTAGAAGATCTTCCGTTGAAGGCCTGTAAGGAGGCCTGCCGCTTAAAAGGCCTGAAAATCAAAGCCTAGTTAAAGTTCTACTACTTAAATAAGATAAGTAAAAATAATTTTGGCATATGATTTGAAGTCTGCGAATAAAAATATATTAATAAAGCTGAAATAAAGGAAATATCCACTGCTGACAGATTTTTAACATTAGAGTACTTTGAAATTCAAAGAAAAACTTAACTGTAAGTCCAGTTTTAATTCAAAATGTATTTATTCAATATTTTTTGTAAGTAGATCAATAAAAAAGCCAACCAAAAGATTATTCAAATTCATTTTTTCTTCCAAATTAATAAAGAATATAATACTGAATGAAGAGTTTGGCATCAAACACCCAGTTTGTAAAACCTGCAGATAGAGCTTCTGAATATAAGGCCTCGATATGTTTTACTTAAACATTGTGAAAATATTAATTGTTTTTAAAAACAAGTGAAAAAACTTAATATTTTATAACATAAATAGAAAGTGTCCCAAGTGGCTCAACAGCTATATTATATTTTTAAAGCTTTTTATACAATTATTTTAACAAATTTATTCTTCCTTGCTAACTAGGTTTTCAGGAAAACACAGCAGTTAGTCTGTATTTTTTTCATACCTCTTCCAATGAAACAAAATTCAATTGAATGGCTCATGCAACAAATTAAACATTATTACGTTTTTTCTGTGTCATGCTAATATACAAACATGCATTTTTCTGTTGTAAAAAAATCTGCAAAATAACAGGAAATTTGTTTAAAATATGAAACTGGTTTTGTTGCAGCAAAAATATATAAACAAGCAAAAGGTTTAAAAAACTAGCAGTAATACTTTAATATTTTATTTCAAATATTTAAGGCTTCAACTAAATTAATATTAACTTTAACATGTTTAAATTTTACATACATGTGTATCCACTTTAGAAATCACAATAAATTTGTATCTTAATTCATAGTTAGTTATATCTATTTCCCATTTTAAAAACCAAAAAACTTAACTCCTCTTGTTTGCTCCCTATCGCTCCCTTTCGACAGACAGATATTTCCAATACCAAAAAAACTTATCAACACAGAGTAATTTCAGCCAGCTACCTCCTTTTATTTGAACCTTAGGGGTTTTCAACAGACAGACGGACTGTCATTGCTAAATCGTCTTAGAATTTCATGGGAACCCACAATAAATATAAACTGCGATGAATATTTCGATCTTTTTTGATAGGGGGTAAAAAAAAAACGAAAAAAACTGATTACATATTAAAACAAATCTATATATAACACTTAGCTGCAAATTGTCATAATCTGCATTAAAATAAAATATGTATTGCTATTGCAATAACAAACTCGGAAATTAAATGATAATTGTTTAGTAGGAAAACCAAATTCAAATAATTTTTATTATGAATTTTTAAAGTAATAACGATTTGGTAAACTTTATCCTTAATTCTATGAAGTAAATAAAATCTTTTTATTTTAATTAACACAAAAATATTAGCAATTTCCTAAAACTATGAATTATCAAGAATTAAAAGCTTGAGCTGATTGCAATAAGAATCTAAAACATTTCGCAATAATTTTTTGAATAAAAAACAACTAAACTACCAAACTGTAGTTTGAATTAATATGGCTAATAATCCCACATTTTAATATGTAGTGCATTATTTGTTGCCACATTTAAGCATAAAGGAAAAAGTAATTACATATAATTATTAGGTAATAACATGTTCATGTGTAATCCACACAGTTTTCATAAATGATATTAAGTATACGCCTACTGTACAATTTACACAAACACGTATGATAAACAAAATGTAGCATATTTTTAGGATTTTAAAATGTCACTAGCAGATTTGTATGCATGTAATTTACTACATATCACCATTTGAATGAGCAGCCATATCATGTAAATGTGCATTTTTTTATCAAGTTTTAACAGGAAAAAAATTATTTTTCAATACTCAGAATTAATAAAAAAATTTCAATTTGTGAAAGCTTTATTTACAAAACATAATTTCCATGGAAAAATAATTTTGTAAAGCTTTAATAAATTCGTATTTTATAAATAACGACTATTCAAACTGTTCGCGTTTTTCATAATGAATATATTGTTTCGAATTATTATCGAGAAAGAGCTCTAGTAAACATGAACATTTTGTTTTATATAGTATAAACAATTTCAAAATATCACAAAGAAAATTTTTTTTGCATGTTGTTTCATTTCATACATTTTGGGACATGCAATGTTATGCTTCTTTATTTTAGAAAATTGGCAATGACCTGGTGCATTATTTTCAGAAATTTTTTCTAATGAGCTGAAAAAATTTGTTGTTGAATTTTCATTCTACTTGATTTTTATGACTTCATTCTAAAATATGGAACAAAATAAAAATTTTAAGGGATTTCAAATTAGATTACTTAGAGACACTAAAGTGAAAACTGAATTCACGACAAATTTTCGGGGATGTATAAAGTAAGCAATTGACTTCCCATTGTACTGTGGATTGGATATCTTAATTGGCAAGCAGTTGTTTCCCTTTTGCGATGATAAGTTCTTCACAAGCTTTAATATGATTTAAATATGTTTTTTCGTTTCAGTTTTAAACTAGAAAAATTCATGCCCAAAAAATTTCCTTTTTTATGTATTTATTATGGAATGATCATCATCAATATTTTAATTAAATGTTTATTTGATATTTAGCTAATGTAAATCGTTTCTTTTTTTTTTCTTTTCAGGTATGTAACACTGCTTCATAACCAAACGAAATTAAATCTGTAAGAAATAAAAACAAATATTCAAAAACTAAATGGTTTTAAGGTAAAATTTAAGTCGATTCGAAAAAGTAAAAAAATTGTTAGTTTTATTTAAGAGAGTTATTATAAATACGAAATAGTATGGACATTTAAATTTGTTTCCCATTTTAATGAAAATTTATCAAATTTTAAAATGACCCACAAAAGAATATATCAAGCCCTTAGCGCCAAATTATGGTAAGCGACATTTTCTAAATTTTTTTTATTGCAAAAATTAAAATTTTATGGACCGACAGATGTCCATATATCAAAATTGTTAATAACTTCAAAATTTTAGGGAGTAAGATTTTATCGTAAGCGACACATAGTGGTATAGAAAAAAAGAGGGAAATAAATCTGTAAGTTCTAAATGGTTAGATTGATTTGAATGAAATTTCACATTTTAAAACGATCCTATTTCTTAGTTTGTATTCCGATTTCAAAAAAATTACACATGTAAAATCTTTTCATCGAGCGTTAAAAAGGACATAGTCGTAGCTATCAATTATATCGTATAGCTTAGGAGATATTCGCATTTGAAAATTAAATTTTCAACATTTTTACCCAACCTACTCCGATTTTCTCCAGTTTTCCTTCATTGGACTAACTACATATCTATTTGTCAAATATAAAAAGAACTGTTTAAAAATAATCACTAAGTCCAAAGTTATATGCATTTGAATTTAAAGCCGATTTTTCGCTAATTTTTTGGGAAAAAATAACTTTTTTCTTTTTAAGTTATCGCAAAAAAATTCTAAGAAAATGTATAAAGAATTTATACTTTCTAAAAGCTAAGTTTTCATAAAATATTTTAAATGAAAAAAAATTAAGACAGTTTGTTACCGAGGGGACCAGGTCCATTCAAAAAACAACTATTTTTTATGTAAAATTAAAATTTAGGGCAAAAATTCTCAAATCGCATATACGATATCAAAATATAGTAACCGATTTTAGATGGCCCAATATGCTTTTAATTATTTTATAAAGGGTTCCGATAACTCCGACCCTGGTATGGATATTATAGCCAAAAAACTAAAAATATCCATTTTTGGGATTTTTCAACACTTTTTTGGGAATTGCTGATAATAAATTTCAAAATTCGTTTTTATTTTTCCATTTTAAATAAACAATTTTACATAACTGTGAAATTTCATTAAAAATTATTCATAAATAAATATTTTATTTCAATTCGGAAAATTTCTATCTATGCAAAAATTCAATAAAAAACATCTTTTGTCATATTTTTCAATAAAGTATTCCATGAATTTTTAATTGTCAAAAGTTATAAATATTTTTGAAAAATAGATAAATAGCTTGAACGAAATTATATTATATCGCATCATAACATTTTTAATTCTATGTATAAATTTTAAAATAATCGATAAAACCTCCTGTAAAATTTGTGTTTTGTCGCTTACGATAATTTGGCGCTAAGGGCTCGATATATTCTGAGTGAGCCGTTATAAAATTCTAAAACGATCTGGCTATATCCGTCTGTCTGTGTGTTAAAAACACTGTTATGACCAAAAGGAAAGGAGCTAGCTGGTTAAATTTTCCACAAATACATTCAGTTAGTAAGGTTTTTTGGGTATTGAAAATATTCAATATAGTTACATGATTTCACTTAGCCTCCATACAAATGTCCCCTAAACATTTCTTCCAACTTTTGTATGGATCGCATTATAATTGACCCTAGCCCACAAATAACTCCTATATCAGAAAATTATTATATTGTAAAAATTCGGCACAGCCAAAGATACTTAAGTATGCTTTATCACATAAATAATAAAAAAAAAAACAAGAAAGAAAATATAGTCGGTCACGACCACTAAGTAAAAGAGAAAAACATTTTACTTCTAAAAATTCAATAATTAATAATCGTGAGTGATTGTCGGAAGTGGACCTTATGTATATGGGAGCTATCACCAATTATAAACCCATCATCATGAAATTACTAATTGGAACTTTTTTCTGTTAAATTTGAATGCCAACATTTGTAAGAGACTTATGCTACCACCACTTAAACCAATTTTTCTTTTAACTACTACCACTTCTTATCCATTTTAATAATATAAGCCACATTCCCTAACAAATATTTGGGCAGCCATTTGTCAATTTTATTGTAGGGATAAATTTGCCAACGCAAAAAACATAGTTATTCAATATTAAATGCATTTAACATTTTATTTAAGTTTTTATGTATGTGTAAATGAATTTTTACAGTTTTTTTGTCCTCCATTGAATAATTTTCCCATTCGATTTGTGCATTAAAACCAGCAACACATGCAACCGCACTTGAAATTAAATTCACTGCACTCCGTCAACATTCATGGTTAAAAACAAATAAATAAATTTATTGAAAATGGTTCCACATTTTACACACAAAACAAATGCATTAATTTTTGTGTATTTTATGGCGTCGAAATTTTTTGCTCCAAATGAATTTATATAAAAAATGCTTAATGCCGGCTGCTTTTCAATTGCTAGCACCGACATACTGCCTTACTATCGTTTGCTGAGTGCGAGGGTAGAGATTTTTGGCCTTAAGTCTTAATGTTTTAAAGAATAGCAAATGCAAAATATTTTAATTTATTTATATAGATAAAGTAAACAGGATTTATATTGAAATTACAAAGATGTTAAATTAATTATGTAAATTAAATACAATATTCATTTGTTTTATTATTCTTGTTAAATATTCCTAAGAACTTTATCTAAGTTAATAGGAAGGATGAAATTGCATTCAGTTTATCTGGTTATAAAAACACTTAGCAAACAGACTTCAAAAACGTACATCAGAATTCATTCATTGTTTCTCCAATTCAGGTTATTGTTACAAATTACTCTTTAGTAGATACATACAATTTGCTGTCAAATCTCTAACATATTTCTGGAACACTTAAGCACTTATTATCATATTCAGCTTTTGTATTGGTCAGTTGATAGTTGGTTAAATAACTTAATTAATGCAATATACATAAATAAGTTTTATCTACTTGTCTATTGTCTGCCTATTCATATCTTAATCAGTCATTGTTACCGAGAAAAAAATAAGGATGTATATACATTTTGTAAAATGTTAAATCCTTTTCCATTAGACTAGCTGTGATGCTGTCAAACAGCAGTTTTGGAACAGAATAGCGACTCAATGAAAAAAATGTATATTAATGTCTGGGAGAATTCTTATTTTCAGAGTTATATTGTGGAATTTCATGGGGATCATTTTTGTACAAGATCTTAACCCTCTATCTCCACTCCTTAGGGGTCGATTTGACCCTTTTTTCGAGAAAATAAAAACAAGTCCTTTCAAAAAGGACATTTTAGGACTAAAATATTCCACGAAAATATTTGTCGGAAAATTTCAAACATACAAAAGATGTAAATAAAGCTCTTTACGCTTAATTATAAAAATTATACTAATTTTAAAAAAAATCGCCAAAAACAAAAATATGTTCCGATGAGCTAAAATTTAAAATATAAATAGTCCTTAAGGAGATCTACAAATATGTAGACACATATGGAAGATATCTATTTTAGTTCAAAAGATATTTAGGTTTATTTATTTATTTTTTTTTAAATTCTGCTCGTTCTTTTTTGGGTTTTTTAGATACGTCGAATACAATAAAAACAACTTGCTAACAGTTATTTCTTCCCCATCAAATGTTACACGCATCTAAAGTTGGAACATGTAAAACTGGCCGTATTTTTAACGTTTTTTCCGAAACACATTTTACATGAAATATATAAAAAGACTTTAAATTTTTTAAAATGGGATCTAGGTTTTTGAAGCTCCTGATGAATATATATAAGCTTTTTGTATAAGTAGTTGATATTAATGAAAATCTTAAGACATGAAGATTTATAGTTTAGTAAAATGAAATACTGTTTTGAATTTTCTGACGTATTTTACGTATTTACCTTAGAAACTAAAAATTTGAATAGTTTGAATTAATTTACAATTTTAACGGTTAATGATATTATAACAAAATTTGAAAATAATGTAGTTACAAATATCCTTAAATCAATGGCTTTATAATTTTTGACATTTTTTGAGGAGCAGCAGAACAAAAGGTATTTTTTTGAAAATAAGAAAAAGATTTCAACCCAAATATTATCAAAATACCAAAAAATCAATTTGTAAAAAAAATCGAAAAAGAACCTTTTGTTCTGCGGCTTCTCTTTTATTTCCAAATACCAAAATTCCTATAACGGGGTGTTCCAAAAACTGAGTTTTTTTTATTAAAGTGCCTACTGTGACGTTATTTTTCACTCAAACCGAATTTTTTTTAAATTGGCCGAGTTTTGATGGGTCTGGGGGTGATATGTCCGCTTAAATGAGACAAATCTTTCTTTACACGCATTTGCATTAAGTTATCTTTCCAGGTCATATAAAAATTCCATATTGTCCCAAAGAAAATTTTTTTCTACAATAGAAAAAATATATGGAGGGTTTATATTCAAATAGTGCTATAAGGAAAATCAACAATTGTGTGGAAAAGGTTGTAATGAATAACGATTAAATTTAAATGTAGGCTGTAGAGAATTCATTTTGTTGGTTGATGGGGATTGCCCGACTATTTTACTTGTTTATTAAAAAGTATTCTTCGTTTCTTTTCACAACGGTTTTTGTTATTTTTTCGAATGAAATATTAAAATAAAATATAAAAAATCAAATATATCAAACTTTAAATATTTTTTAACACTTAAGTACTGAAGATAGAAGGATGCAATTTTGGCATGTGGTGTTCAATATATGGATCTTTAACTCATTATTTTTTTTGAAAGTATTGGAATTCTAAAAGGATATTCAAGGATAAAAATTTGAAAGGACATTTTTAACATCTTTCGATCCTGACAGGATAAAATCAAAATAATACGAAATATTTTACAACACTTCTTGACCATTAAACACCAAATTTGTCAAAATAGCATGATCAGAAATATTTTAAAACAAGTTTTCAAAAATTTACTCCTCTGAAAATTTTAAGTCCTTTTAAAGCGAAACAGGATCACGAAATGAAAAACTGAAAACGCAGTTTTTCTCCATTTAATTTATAGTTTTAGACGTACACTGAATCAATTAAGTCTCCGTACAGACATACTCATAATATAAACTAGATATTTATGGTCACTTTTCAATACATATTTAAACCTTTTTTTAATTAATTTTATAAAAAATCTTATAAACTAGAAATCAACATAAAAAAACTACAAACATTTTCATTAAAAACATAAAAATTTACATAAATTTAATAATTTTATGAAAAGTATCACCAAAAAAGTCTCCGTACAGTTAACCGTTTTAAGGCAAGGAATCCCAATATTAATCTTAATTGAATTTAATATGTGGTAGATTCTCCTTTCTGAGCAATTGCAGCATTTTAATGGCTGTGCATGGAATGGACCAGCTTTGTTGTTGTCAGGGAATCTATTTTATACCACTCATCAATTATAACGACTTTTAGCTGATCTTTACTCGTTGTATTTTGCTGCCGAATCTTTCTTTCCAAGTGATCCCATATATGCTCAATCGGGCTGAGATCAGGTGACTAAGCTGAGCCATTTAAGGGCTTAGGAACATTATAAATAAGACATTCCTTTACTAATCTAGATGTGTGTTTGGGATCGTTGTCTTGTTGGAAGCAATACAAACGTGTAATATACATACTATATTATATTTTATAAAAAACTCTTTTAATATTTTATTATATACACGAATATTTCATATGCATTTAGCACTTTTTTACTAACAAAATAAATTATGTGTTAGATAGCACAATACAAATTTTATGAAAAAAACCATTGGAAATGTTTTTTTTTTTAATTTAAATGACAGATGACAAAATAGTCAGGGAATACGTTGCAAGAAAAACCTAATTTTCGAGAAAATATCGTATAGCACTATTTGAATATAAGCCCTCGATATGTTTTTTTTTTTGGAAAAAAAAATAAAAAATACTGCCCTTTTTACAAATTCCAACATTTTATAGGGAAGAGATAACTGTTAGTAAGTTTTTTATTTTATTTAGAATATTATCGCTACTAAAGCTGATATTTTAAAAATAAATTTCGAGCCTCCGTAGGCTCGCCATATCTAAAAACCCATAAAAAGTTCGAGCAAAATTAAAAAAACAAGTAAGAGCAAAAACATTTTTCTTTTAAAATTTCGGAAGTGGGCCTTATATGGGAGCTATGACTAATTATGGACCGATCACCATGAAATTAGGTCGTGTGATTTATGTCTATATTAAAGTTAACTATGTTGAATTTTGTTTGTATACCAACATTTTTAAGCGTTTTATGCACGTTAAAGTGATTTTCGGAAGCGGGTCTATATGGGAGCTATGACTAATTATGGACCGATCGTAACAAAATTTGGCTTCGTCCTTGGGCCGAAAAAATAATATGTACCAAATTTGATCGAAATATCTTCAAAATTGCGACCTGTACTCTGCGCACAAAGTTTACATGGACAGCCAGCCGACCAGACGGGCGGACGGACGGACATAGTTTAATCGACTCAGAAAGTGATTCTAAGTCGATCGGTATACTTTAAGGTGGGTGTTAGACTAATATTTTTGGGCGTTACACACATCTGCACAAACGCATAATACCCTCCCCACTATGGTGGTGTAGGTTATAATAAATCAATAATCCTAAACTAATAGAGATAACCTACACTTGTAAGCTCATTTTTATAGACCTTCTTAAGGACTATTTATATTTAAAATTACAGCTCATTCGGATCATAAATTGATTTTTGGCGATTTTTGTTAAAAAAATTGATACCCGAGGTGACCAAATTTGAGGGCTACGCACTGACCCTCATTAGCGCTAGGAAGCTCAACAAACGTAAATTAATTCGAAAATACATCAGCTCAAACCATATCAAATGTCATAACAATATCTGTAATAGTTCCCAAGATACCGAATTATTTAAAAAAAAAAAAGTTTCTAAACCACTGTGTGTTAATTTACCTTAATTTAAGAGTTTCCGTTAAAGGTTTATAAATTCGTCACTATTGATTAGAACTATAAAAATAATATTCTTTTAAAATTGTAATAATAATTTCAATCAAATAAAAAAAAATCCAAAAAAAAGATTTTTTCGATTTCAATCCTTATGTGTGTATTGTGAATGTTTCTTTGAAAAATACTTTTGAAAAATTACTTCAATAATTTATTTAATAATGATTACTTTATTGCTAGATCATTATGCAAACAAAATTACATATTTTTATATACTACATAATATAGAACAGAACATTTCGTAAATGCCAAATTCCCTTTTAAATACTGCAATTATTATAGAAATTATACAAACATTTTCAACAAAAGAGAAAGTTGTTTATTTATTTATTTCTCATTAAAATTCCAATGAAAAATAAAATAAACAAATATAGCTCGCAATGCACCAATAGCAGGGACTGTGTTCTTTTACAAAAGTAAGAGTTTTCGTTAAAGAATATAATTTTAAAACATACATACTTCTCTTTATTTCTTGGCAAAATACAATATAATAATATTATAAATTGTTAACAAAAATAGCAAAGTTTTTTAATAAGTAATTTTTTTTGTTGTTGTTTTCGTTCATGACCTTCTCGAACAAATCATGCAGAAAAATAAACGGATTAAATGCAAATGGTTGAAAATAGATTTTAGTCTTGTTATAAAAATTCAAAATTTGTAAAAATAGAAAGCTGAAAATCTAGATAGATATAAATAAATAAATACACAGCTAATATCAAAAAACAATATGATACCAATTCATTCATTTATTCATAGATTTAACCAACCAACCAGCCAACCATTCATCCATCCATCCTTCCATCCATTTATCCAACGAACCAATCAAACTTTCATTTTCAACCAATTACATTTGATTAGCTGTTTGTTGTGTGTGTATCTATCTATGTTGATCTCATGAACATGTGTGCATGTATATGTTCTTTCGTAATCAATGTGAAAATGCTTTTTTAAAACCCATCATCAGACAGTTGAGATGAGTGGCGATTTTACCAAGTAAAATGCTCAATTTGACAGAGCATATGTAGTAAACAGTGAGACATATCAAAATATAACATTTCCTGTTTTAAAACAAAAAATGTTCGTGAATGAACTAGTTCTTTTCTCTTCATAAATGTTTCATCTCTGATTGGAGTACTGTACTGAAACAGAAACTTTGAGCTCGATTATTGTACTTCAACCATAGTTCATTTTAATAATTACACAGTGCAACACGAAAAAATATAACCATATAAAAAATATAACTATGTGATAAAAGACCCGTGTCTCCCAGTTTTGCCCAAAGTCATGCACTTTTTTTATGGGCCCCCAAAGATTTGCAGCCGCGGTATCATTTTTACAAAAAAGTAATCATTTTCTCAGGTTCATGTCTTGCAAACCGTTCGGAATTTTGATTTACCCTCTGAGGCAAAGTTGTAGCTCTTGTCATAAAGTTGTAGCTCTTGTCAATATCAAAATCGGAAAAAGCTTTGAAAACTTAGATTTTTTTACTTTTTTTCTCCTGGAGAGCAATCTCCATCTTAGTGATCGAAACTAAAAATAACTCCACTAACCATCTACCTTATAAATACCTTAATTCACACAAAAAAATCTACCCCAGCAAAATACTACAATCACGTTTGACATATTTATCTTCTTTACACATTTCATTGTATGTCATTCCTCTATTTTTCTCGTTAAATTTCAAAAGTGAACAATTGATTTCATTATTGCTGTTTGCTGAACTTTCAGCTGCTGATGGCCTTTGAATGTGGACAGTGACTTGGTCATTGTGCATACATCATTCCTGGTCATCACAAAGATTATAATTTTTATTTTTATTGTTGTTGACATTGATGTAAGCATACGAGCATACTAATGGCACAACATCACTCAAAGTTACAAGTGCCAAAAAAAAAATTACCAAAGTTACTTCCCATAAAACCACTTTTCAAGTTATTAAATTAACTTTCCCAATATTCAACAAAATCCATTTAAATCTCTGTTAAGCTCTTTTTTGTTCACACAGAGCCAGAGAGACACAAGGACTACAATAACTTAACATAGGTTTAAATACTGCTGTGAGGGAAAAGTGTTTGGCGATGGCCAAGTAGGTTTTAATTAAAGTCAACCATATGGTGACCTAAGTTATTTTTACAGAATATATACTTGAAAAAAAATGTTGTCCATTGGAACAAATGTAGCAATAAACTTTTTGATATATAAATTTTTTGCTAATCAAACATAAAGTGGAATTATCACCAAAAAGAGAACAAGTGATTTTGACTCTGACTGTTTTTTTTTTTTGCTATTATCACCTTGTTTCTAGAAACCGAATATATATTTTTTAATTTTTGAACACATATGTATGTATATATGTTTACAGAATATATATTGTTTTACTCTAAGAGAAACATCTGTCGCGTACGGTATGTCACATACGATATTAAATTTTATTTCTTATATAATCATCCAAAGATAATTTTCATTTAATTATGATGGATTGTAGAGGAAAAATATGTGGTTTAGTTTAAGAAATTAAAAGAAAAAATAACTCTTTTCACGATTCGTAAATTTTAGCATATTTTTACATGTACTCTTATTTCGCTTGATATTTTGGGCAAAAATTATTTGAAAGTACTTATTATTTTTTAAAATGTAGAACCATCTGAATGGAACATAAATCCCAAATTATTTTTCAGATACTCTTATTTTTGCAAAATCTATTCCACTCTATAGGCGTACAAATGTCACGTACGATGACATGGAATTGCATTTTGAAGGTTACATATCTGTTATTTATTCTAACTTAGTTGTTAAACCACAAAGTATTTTTTTTTCTTCGAAAATGTCGAACTTTGTTCCAACAAACCTTCATATGCAGGAAGTTTTGCTTTACTTGTTTAATTTGAAAAAAAAAATGTGTCGCTGAAGCACTCCGATTTCATAACAAAGCTTATGGTGAATGTATGCGAGATATTTTTTGTGCGGTTCAGACATGGCAGACAAATATCGACATGGCCAAAAAAGATTGAAGACCGAGGAGGCATTTCTCCATGAATATTGTTATCAAACTCAACAAGAGCATGCAAAATCATTAGGATCTACTCAAGCAGCAATTCTAAAACGTTTGCAGCAGGGTTCATCCAAAACGAGTGAAATTGGGTACCAAGAGGCCTTCAAAGATGATTTTGAAATGATGCTTGATCGCTATAAAGTAAAATGATTTTTGCACCGAATGAGTACTTTCGATGAAAAATGGATCCATTACGATAAGCATATGAGATCGTATGAAACCAAAGACACAAATCCATGGCGGTAAGGTAATGCTCTATATTTTTGGGGCAAAGGGTCCGATTTATTATAAAATCTGGGATACGCTTCACTTTAGAACAGAATATACGATATTTACTTGATTCGTTTTCGTCCTCAAAAGTTGAGCAGTTATTTTGGCTTGAAATCCATATATTTCCAGAAAGATGCGAAAACCTCATAGCTAAGAATTTCCAATAATTTTAATAAATTTATATTGTACAAATGTTTCAAAATAAAATTTAAAAAACTTGTCAAAATATCAAACGGAATTCCGCAATTCCTAAAAATTGGAGCAAAAATCCCAAAAATTATATTTTTTAGAATTCTCCCCGTAGCACAGTGTGGTAGATCGCAAATCTAACTGGACAAAATTAATAAATCACGTTGGGTTCACTTCTCACTTATGAATCATATAAAAAATGAATTCAAATATATAAACGATTATAAAAAACCAACTTTTTTTTCGCAATGTATTTTGGGAGTTTTTACCCATTCTTCAAAAATTTTCTTTCGTGAAAAAGTAGAAGTCATACAGGAAAAGTGAAAAAATTTATGGCGGTCGCAAGAATGCGCAAGATGTTTTTGATTTACCTTGAAGTGAACACTTGAAAGATTAACTCAAATATAGTTTTACACCGGAACTATCCGAAATAAACAGCTTTAACTCTACTTGAAAAAAGGAAATATTTTATTTTTTCTTTGTGTAGTTCATACTGGAAAAGTGAAAAAAAATTTATGGCGGTCGCAAAAATGCACAACATGTTTTGGATTTACCTTAAAAAAAACATGAATTACAGTTCCCTATTGTATTGAGAAGTTCCCTATTGTATTGAGAAGCTCACTAAATGATCAGAAGGAAAGTTGCCAGGCATTTATTTTTTAATTTTGTTCAGCTGGATTTGTGATTTACCACAGTGTGCGTAGGGTACACATTTCCTTCGGAGATGGGAAAATACTTTGGGGATAAATAGGGAACATATCAAGGTTTCTAAAACTGCTTTCGGTTTTCTGATGCTGGCTTTGGGATTTAAGAACATTTTAAGAAAATAGGTAAAATTAGAAAAACAGGACATGTTTTTTATACCAAAATGTTCTCCGTAAAGATACTTTACAGAAAAACATAAAATTGTTATATCGAGCCATTAGCGCCAAATTATCGTAAGCGACATTTTTAAATTTTTTTTTTACTGCAGAAATTAAAATGCTATGGACCGACTGATGTTTTAGCGTTCTCAGAATATCAAAATTGTTAATAATTTCAAAAATTAGGGGGTACGATTTTATCGTAAGTCAATGTTTATATTTTACGGTAAACAAATTTTATTGTAAGCGACACACAGTGGTATAGAAAAAAAGAGGGAAATGAATCTGTAACTTCTAAATGGTTAGATTGGTTTGAATGAAATTTCACATGCAAAAAGAAGAAGTATTCTCCAGTTTAAGTTCTGAACGTGGACCTCATGGGAACACCAGGGGTGCGACCAAGGGTCCTCATATAAGGACACCTCGGGTATGTTACATTTTTAAAATGATATTATTCTTGGCTTGAGTTCCGATTTCAAAAAAATTACACATCTAGAATCTTCTCATCGACCACTACAAAAATCGTAGCTATCAATTATCACGTATTGCTTAGGAGATATTCGTATTTGAAAATTAAATTTTCACCCTCCCTCCCGATTTCCTTTCTTGGACTAACAATACATGTATGTGTCAAATAAAAAAAATAATTGTTTAAAAATAATGACTAAGTCCAAAGTTATATGCATTTGAAATTAAAAAATTTTAAAAAGGAGATTTTTCGCAATTTTTTTGGGAAAAAATAACTTTTTTCTTTTTAAGTTATCGCAAAAAAATTCTAAGAGGATGTATAAGGAATTTCTACTTTCTGAAAGCTAGGTTTTCATAAAATATTTCAAAAGAAAACCAATTTCAAAATTGTTATTACCGAGGGGAAGAGGTTTTTTCAAAAAACACCTATTTTTTATATAAAATAAAACTTTAGGGCAAAAATTCTCAAATCGCATATTCGACATCAAAATATAGTAACCGATTTTAGGTGGCTCAATATGTTTCTAATTACTTTGTGAAGGATCCCGATAACCCCAACTCTGTTATGGATATTATAGCCAAAAAACTAAAAATTCCGATTTTTGGAATTTTTCAACACTTTTTGGGAATTGCGGGATTGCTAATAATAAATTTCAAAATTCGTTTTTATTTTTCCATTTTAAATAGAAAAATCTACATAACTGTAAAATTTCATTAAAAACTATTTATGTATAAATAAAAATCTCATTTCATTTCGAAAAATGTTTATATATGCAAAAATTCTATAAAAAAAAAATTTTTGTCATATTTTTCAATAAAGTATTCCATGAATTTTTAATTGTCAAAAGTTATAAATATTTTTGAAAAATAGACAAATAGCTTGATCGAAAAATTTCAAAATAATCAAAAAAAACCTCCTGTAAAATTTGTGTTTTGTCGCTTACGATAATTTGGCGCTAAGAGCTCGATATGTTCTTAAAGAAAGTTTTTTTTAATAAAAAAAGAGTGAAGTCAACTTTTCGCCCAAAAGATTTTGAGCACCCATTCTGCCGTGTGTCTAAATATAACTTTTTCTTTATTCTTTAAAATTTATAAAAATTTAATAAAATAAAATTGTATTTCTGTATAAATCAATTCAACTTGAGCCTGAATAATTATTAATATAATAATATCATAAATATCTTAATTATATAGATTTATAAGCTAAATGGATACTAGCAAAATTATAAAATTTTCTTTTGAAATATTTTTTCGAATAGATTCGCCAGACAAGCTAGTATTTCCTGATGATTTTTCAAGATTACCGTTTATTGTCTTTGCTGTAGTCTGGACTTATATCTAATATAAAGACTAATTTGTAGTATAAGTATTTAACGTATTCACAAAAGGTCCTAGTGCTACCTAAATTCTACCTTGGCCATATGGTTTACATGGACACAAATATGGACAGAAGAACATAGTTCAGAGCTAACCAATCGCCATCAAGCTTGAACGATTTTTATGAAATTTACTACATTCTATATGAAAACCATATAATTTATGATCACTATAACACATAATTAACTTGACTTATGGTCTGCAAATTACATGTTTAAAAATAAATTTGCTTTTCAATTATTTTAAATCTTCAAATACATTCATGTACATTTGTCTTAAACATTAAAGAGAATTATCTAACATGACTTTCAACAATAATGGAATTAGTGACTGTACAATATAAACTGACCCCTTATCTAATGAAACCTTTAATTAACCACATATTCTTTACCGCCATAAAGTAAGTTGGAATTGACCTTTTAGAGGTAACATGTATACATGCTTTTGATGGCATATTACCAACTAACATACTTACATATAATTTTTATTTCCCTTAATTTTTCCGTGTTTTCTTTTCTCTTCTGTTCTGGTGGGTTTATTGCGAAACCGTTATGCTGATGATAAACTCTCAACTCATCATGTTGTACGTTACAATATACGTTGTATTTTACTGTATGTTTTTAAATTCTTTTCTTACTGCTATTTTTTCCGGGTATATGTGCAAACTTGTTACAACAAGGTTAATGAATATTCTATACTAGAAGCAATTTCCAACGAGCCATGGCTAATATACAGATAGTAGTAGTAGCAGTACATTTATATTGTAACATGGCAATTCATATACACTAACAAATATAACATAAATAGCAATGTAGTTGTATTACATACATTCATATACATATGTATGTATGTATAAAATACAATACAAAGCTACGACCGCATCATCATGATTTTAGCCGAAAGCCATAGAGGCTGGAATAAAGAACATTGTTATTTAGTCCAGTACAGTACGCATTAGGGCGACCCATATTTTACAGTTTAAAGGTTTTCGATTCTACAAAGGTCTAAAATTGTTCTCCATCATCTAAAAACCAAATGCTTGAAAGTGCTTGAAATAATCGTATATTAAATATTAGAAACCATCAGTGGCAAGTTTTTTCACTCAGTTTGTAATTTGCAAATTTTACATTTTCGACCCCATGATGTATATCGAGGGTTTATATTCAAATAGTACTATACGACATTTTCTCGAAAATGAGGTTTTTATACCAACGTATTCCCTGACTAATTTTTCATCTGTCATTTAAATTTAAAAAAAAAAATTTCCAATGGTTTTTTTCATAAAATTTGTAAAATTGCTATCTAACACACAATTTATTTTGTTAGTAAAAAAGTGCTATATGCATGTGAAATATTCGTGTATATAATAAAATATTAAAAGTGTTTTTTTATAAAATATAATTTATATTACACCGTACGACACTCAATATTAGACACGAACCGGATGATATACATACGTCTAAATTAAATGGAGAAAAACTTTTCATTTCGTGATCCTGTTTCCTTTTAAAAGGACTTCAAATTTTCAGAGGAGTAACTTTTTGAAAACATGTTTTAAAATACTTCTGATCATCCTACTTATTTTGATTTTATCCTGTCAGGATCAAAAGATGTTAAAAATATCCTTTCAAATTTTTATCCTTTTAGATTTCCAATAATTTTTTTTTAAAAAAAATAGTGAGTTAAAGATCCATATATTGAATACCACATGCCAAAATTTCATCCTTCTATCTTCACTACTTAAGTATTAAATAATATTTTAAATTTGCATTATTTGATTTTTTATATTTTATTTTAATATTTCATTGGAAAAAATATAACAAAAACCGTTGTGAAAAGAAACGAAGAATACTTTATAATAAACAAGTAAAATGGTATAGTCGGGCAAGCCCGATCAACCAACAAAATGAATTCCCTACAGCCTACATTTGAAACGTTTTGGAGTATGTCCTGAGTAAGTAAGCAAATTTGTTTAAAGACCCACGTAGCACAGCTTCCTACAAAAAGAAATTCTGTGGAAAATTCTAGGAAGCTGATTAGCTTTATGTATAAACTATGTCCTATTCGTGTTATTGTGCCAGATGATTGGCCGTGTACGAGTAGTGTGGTTGTACCAGCTGCTGGCGCTTTATCATAAATAGTTTGATATTTTTTTGATTGTACCAGTATGATTGAATCGAGTGTTGTAAAATTAGCTCATAAAAGTTAAATAAAACCTAGTTTTCCTTTGTTTTTTTAGTCCTTTTTCGTTTTAGGATAATAGCAACAATAAATGCATTACAAATTTTATCGTTATTCATTAGAACCTGTTCCACACAATTTTTGGTAAAAAATTTATTTTGTACCAGCATGCTGATTGTAGTGTGTGTGTCCAGCTTAATTGCACAATCACTTGATGACACACCATTGTATTGTGTATGAGCCCTATTACTTACATAAAAACCTCAAAGTTTACATTAAAGCTGATTTTTATTTTGTGTTCAAATAGTGCTATACAAATTTTATAAAATATCAGATTTCATAATTTTTAATCTCATTAGATTTTAAAGTTTTTTCTAGAAATCCGTTTTTCACCACAACATTATATAGCTACACAGAGAAAACAGATTCGTAGTAACAACCGAATTTGTTGCCAATCGAATGACTCGCCCTTGGTGGCCGAATTTTACAGTTGTGGCTATAAAATATTAGAACTTGTAACAAAAGGTTGGTTGCTTCAACCGAAATTCTTCCTTATTAACTGATTTTCAGTTGCTAAAACGTGTGGATTCGAATCATTCGATTGGCAACAGATTCGGTTGCCATCACGAATCTGTTTTCTCTATAAAATAAATTTCCAAAGATTATACTTAAATATTAGCCATTGCACCATTATATATATTTGAAATTTCGGGATATATTTGAAAAAAAAATTATTTGCGTTTTAGCGAATATCTGTACAACAAATTTTCCAATAAAATCAGTCTTCTATAAATCCTTGAAGTATTTTATTCGAACGAATTAGTGAGAAAAACATTTTTATCAGAAAGAGGATAATTACACTCTGCTACAAAATGACACTTTTTGTCAGAACTTGAAAAGCGACCTAATGGAGGTTGTAGACTTAGGTGAGGACATACTGAAATCGTTTTCAAAGATTTTAAAACACCCTCAACATTTTGAGTTATTTTGAAAAAACTGATTTAGCGTAAGTCGTAGGACTGTATTACCTCTAACCCACACAGTTAAAAGGTAAAGAATTGGGCTTTCATAAAATGTATACATAAAATCTGTTTTCCACGAAATTGTGTAAGTTTTTATAAAAAGTTTTGATTTCTTTCTTATTTTTTTCGTATTTTTTCAAATTCAACAATAGTTGTTTTATTTTTTTTCTATGAAACCCTATATCTTTTTGCACAGAATTTTATGCAGACAAAAACGAGACATTATTTGTTAAAATCGGTTTATACCTGCAAAAGTTATTAAACTTTTTCGAAAAAAATTCGACAAAATTTACTTTGTAAATTTAAAATTTTACAAATAAGCAATAAAAAGCGACTAAACTCAAAAAAGTTGATACATTTTGTTTTTCTTTTAGAGATTCATAACAAAAATAATACTAATAACTTACAAATGTATCAACAAATGCACGTCATTTTAAAAAATAATCAGTTTTCTTTCCAAACCCGTTAAAAAATTTAAAGTCGGACAAAAACTGACTGAGTTACAGATCGATAAGTTGAAGAATATCACTGAAAACGGTTTTCTCAGAATAACTTCTGAATTTGAGGGTGTTTCTCAAATTCAGAAGTTATGTAATCTACTCAGCAAGCACTATAACTCACGATAGGTCGTTTTCCAAGTTTTTTTTTCCATCGTAGCACCGTATTATTATGACTAATTTCCCTATTGAGAAAAACATGGCAAAAAGTGGAAAATTTTAACTTAAGAAGGATATCTGTAAATACATTACAACCTTCAGGGATATGTTATTTAAAATATCATTGCTTAAAGGTTGTTGTTTAAATCATCGGAAAATGCTTTTGGTGATATAATGAGAATATTATATCACCAAAAATTTTAAAACTATTGGGTGTATGCTTAAAAATGCGGTAATTTTTAAATGGCTAAGCTTTTATTTTGAAACATATGTACAACATAAATTTATTCAAAATATTGACCATTGTTAGATATGAGCTTTTCATATCTGAGCTGTTCATCTTTTGAGGACAAGAACGAATCAAGCTTGTTCTGAGGCAGTGTTGCCAATTCACGGTGAACAAAAAGGGCTAAATACTTAGAAAAAAAATACTAAAAAAGGGCTAAAAAAGGCTAAAAAAGGGCTAAAATTTTTAATTAAAAAAATACATACATTTGACACAAAAAACAACTTAGAATGTTACATTTGGCTATGCCGAATAGACAAACAAAAATCTATGAATATAACACACGTTCAAATGCAAGAAAATAAGAATATTTATTCCTGTATGTTGATCCTTAACTTTAAAATAACTTAATATGGGTCCACACGTATATCAAATGCCGATATTTTTAAAGCCTCGTATTTATCACCTGGCCTGCAAAATGCTCCTATGCAAATTTATTAATATGACAAACTATGTATAAAGTAATCCTTTGTGATAACTTCGATGGAGAATATTTTGATAAGTGAATATATGGCAAATATGCCTCTCATGTAATGCAAAAAAAAATATTCTAAAAATTATACACGTCGCCGGACAGAATTGATTTTCATTGGCAAAAACATTAATTTTTCCATTAGTTAGTAAACATATCAAAACTAAGGTAGCCAAAATATGTAAACATAAATATTTAATTTAAATTTGGAAAAAGTTAATTATCTATATTTGATCAGATAAAAATGATCATACCTAAATTATTATCGATAATGAACTGAATTTTTCTTTCTAAATTGGTTGGATTGTAGTCTTTGAAAACGG
The DNA here is from genome assembly GCF_958450345.1 of Calliphora vicina. Classification (NCBI taxonomy): domain Eukaryota; kingdom Metazoa; phylum Arthropoda; class Insecta; order Diptera; family Calliphoridae; genus Calliphora; species Calliphora vicina. The sequence continues at coordinate 75,658,740 of NC_088783.1, read as the reverse complement.
TATACTACATGTCATGTGTTATAAAATATTTGTTAAAGTACTATATTAACGTCAATACATCGCCCAGATAAAGTTAAAAGTATTCTCTTTAACCCTATATATGATTTTATAAACGCCCGGACTCGCGCGTAAAACATTAACATATTTATTAACAATTTTTATTTAAATAACGTACATTTTCTCTATATTAGTTATGGCATGTTTTTAATATATGGAAGGTCCAACCATTTGTATGTGCTTAAATTGTTTACTGGTTCAATTTTTAGTTAATTTTTGACATAATATCCCTGCCAATTTTTTTGAACTGATTTTACTAATTTTCAACAGCAAAAATTTCAGATCATTAGAGTAAATATATAATTTTCATTAGAGTAAATATATATGGCTAAATGAAAATAAAAAAGGCTAAAAAAAAGGCTAAAGGCTAAATTAATTTTTTTGTGGCTAAACAAGATTGAAAAGGGCTAAATTTAGCCCAAAAAGGGCTAAATTGGCAACACTGTTCTGAGGTGAAGTGTATACAAGAGATGGCGTTCTGTTTCAATCGAAACAAATAGTAGTCGGACAGGGCACGTTCTCGATTATAAAGTTGGTGAGGCAAAACTTCCCAACCACTTCATTCGAAATACTTTTTACCAGGTATTGCAACATGTGGCCGAGCGGTGCCATGATGTAATATTACGATTTCATGTCTAGCCGCCAGTTCTTGGCCTTGAAACTTTTTTGGAATACATTCACCATAAGCTTTGTTGAGCAAACCGTGTGCTTTTTTTGAACAAATTGATGAACAACTTCAAGAACATAGGTACCTAGTTTTTATAAATTTGCATCATTTTATTTTTGGATTTTGAGCTATATTAGAAATCTTTAATATTTTATATTTAAACATCTTTGGGTACATTTATAAAATAACTATAATTGGACATTTTTCAATTTCAACATTTACAATTGACCCAAAACTCGAAACCTCAAATAAAATGTGCAACCTATAAAATGTCTGCATTTGGTTTTTAGTGAACGGAGAATAATTTGAAACTTTAGGAGCATTTAAAATTCATAAAGTTTAAAATAAGGGTACCCCTATTACGCATAGATTCACTTTGTTTGAACGCTAATACGAGGGTCGCTTTGGAAAACCTTATAAATAAAAAAGAAGGTAATTTAAGTTTTCAAACTTCCTTTACCCACTGTTAGACAAATTTTGGGATTATTCCGCACGAACATTGGGACATCAACAAATTTTTCGAAGATTCAAAATGAACGGCTAATGAGAGCATGTCAACGTTACTTCAATAAGGGTAAAAGGTTAAATGGTGGTCACAACATCAAACAAAATTTCGTATTTGTACTCCATTCATTACGTACTTTAAATCGTGCAACCTGCTCATATGTCAAGTACAAAAGAGTTAAGAAATTTTACTATTTATTAAAAAATGATAAAAAAAAAAACTTTAAGATTTTGATTTATAGAGCTAAAGCAAATGCACTATAGCTAAATCGAAATAATATTTAAGTTGATACAATATTTTGAAAGGACTGCTTACTCGGCCCTCCTAATTTATAGGAAAATAAAGCACAATAACATTAACAATGAGTAGTAGCTGCTTTTGCTGTTGTATTGGCTGTAGTATACCTAGTCATCGTCGTCATCGTCATGGTAGAGTAGTACAAGTAGCATCATTATACCAGTCATTCCCATTAATGGTTTGCTACAGTTGTAGCACAAACAACAACAGCAATAATAACAACAATACCAGCAACACCAAATCGTTGAATAAAAATTTCCCATCTTTTATAGCATTGACGGCGAACAACAAAAAAAATATGAACAATAAAAAAAAGAAGAAAATGGGGAAACAAATGCAGAGGAACATGTTTTAATAGAAAAAGTTATAAGCGGATATGCTCGTTCATATACAAAAAGGAACAACAAACCCAATACACCAGTAACTAAACAAACAAACAAACAAACCAACGCCAATATAGACACAGAGATGCTACATTCTATCAGCCAGACAAACACACCAACACAGATATTCGCAACAAAAAACAACCAAACAAAAAAAAATATAAACAAGCCAACAACACCAGCCAGTATTAAACAACAATGTACATATTGACCTTCTTATATTTATTGTTGTTGTTCTCCATATTTTAATTTACACCCTCACAGCAACACAATCAGCCATATTCAACAGAAAAAGTCATCCTTATAATATACACACATACAGCTATTTATATTTAAAATAATCACACAAACAAACAAATGCTCTTTCGTGCTCTTAGAGCAACGTTCATACAACTACTACCTATTTATGCACTTATTTACCTCATACAAGTAAAAGTATAACAATAACAAAAACACACTGTTTAATGTGTCACAATTTCAAGTAAAGGACACTCAATATCGTTGTTATGCTGGAGACCAAACCGACAGCAACACCAACAATTGCCTCACCAGAGATAACAATAACAACAACACCACAATGTACAAAAATGAATTAACAGTTGTTGTAGTTGTACCGGCATATACATATGTAAGAGAGCTGTCTGAGAATTCATAAGTTTTAGATATTAGGGTGCCGCTTATATTATACTTTTTCGATCTTAGGTACACCCAAAGTCTAGAATTGTTCACCTTTATCTAACAACCAAGTGCTGAAAATTTGAGCACCATCGGAAAACATTTAGATGTTCCAACATTTGTAACATTTTATCACTTGTTCTAATGCATTCTAATAGTGCCAAACATGCCTTATTTTCAGAGTTACAATATAGTTAGCCGTTTTAACTCTGTAGAAAATTCGCTCATAATCAATGTTTTCAGCTGCAGATCAGCGAAAAAAGGAGATGAAATTTTTGGAAAAAAAAATTATACCGATCACTGATTGGAATTTTTACCCCATTGTGATGACTGACCCAAAAAATGTAATTTTGTTTTATTTATTAATTAAATCTACCCTTCTTCATAGGCCGAACAATAAGTATTCATATAACATAACTAAAATTAAAACTAAATGCACCATCCCGCATTTAGATCTCGAAGCATTGATCATGTTTGGCTCTGTGCGAGAAGTCTTGCAAGTTGGGTTTGGGTGGTTTTGTAATATTATAATGTATTTTTCACGGACATTCTAGAACTCATCTTTAAGTAACGGTACCTGTAAGTTCCTATGGATGTTATCATTTCTTATGTACCATGCTGCATTCGCAATGGTCCTAAGAATTTTCGATTATTACCCTCTGTATAAGTTCAATAGTGGAATTACTAGCCGTTCACCGAAATTGGATTCCATATGTCCAAATTGTTTTTTAAATACTATTACAGGAAGACTATTTATTCATTATAAACTCATTAGAACTTGACCATAAAGAAAACCATAAAATATCATGCTTTTTTCAAATTTTACATTAAAAAAAAAGTTTCACCTAAAAATGTGAAACTTTTTAAAAAATTTTCATAGCCTATTATCTAATATTTAATATCAGATTGGTTTTTGGGTTGGTAATTTACGTTGCTGTTAATTTATACCTTGGATCAAAATTGTGCAATAAAGCAAAGTTTAACATCTAGACAAATGGTGCCCATTTCATTGTGCTTTCGCATTAACTAACAACACACATATTCTTATTCCTTTTGGTTAGTAGTTGTTTAGGACAGCGGCGAATACACATGCTAAGCGGTTGTATTGCAATTTTTTAATTTTGTTTGTTCATGATCAATGAATGAATTGTTGTCTGGTTTCAGATTTGAAATGATTTTAATCAAAATAACGCTAAAAACATGCAAAACAAATTTGACGAAAATTATTAATATCGAACTCTCAATTAATGAGCTATGATAATATGTCGCAAACAATTTTATTCAGGTTGTTGACATGATTATTGATAACAAATAAGGTTTTAAAAATATTGAAATTTTTTTAGTTTACTAATCTTTTCTTTCAGTGGAGGTGTTTTTTGCTCTCCAACATAGTTTTAGCTTTGGGCATCCATGCTCTCTTTGGAACTCTCTTTGTGTATATCTTGAGAATGCGGGATTTAAAATAGATGACGTATCTTTTGAACACGGTTTTTGGTTTTTAATAACTTATATGTAATTTTGAAGGATTAGTTATAGTAAACAACAAAGTTTTTTTGCATCGAAAATTTCAAATCTTGTGCCAATAAAGCGTCAATGCGGGAAGTTTGGCTTTACATAATAAATTTTAAATTTAATTTCACCAAAGCTTATGGTGAATGTCTTTCATCGGTTTCAACGAGCGAGAGATGGATTGTGCGGTTCAGAAGTGGTGATTTTGACACGGAAGCCCAAAAAAACTTGAAGACAAAGTATTGGAGGCAGTACTTCAAAAAGACTGTTGTAAAACTCAAAAAGATGTTGCCAAATCATTAAGAGCTATTCAATCAGCAATTTCAAAACGTTTGCGAGCAGCAAGATTCATCCAAATGTTGGGAAATAGAGTACCATACGAATTGCAGCAGAGAGACATTGAAAGACGATTTTTCATGTCCGAAATGATGCTTGAACGCTACTAAAGAAAATCATTTTTGCAAAGAATCATTAGTTGCGATGAAAAAAGTGTAAGAGATCGTATGTGGCCGGTCGCCAACCAGCCGAATCGACATGCCAATTATCCACGGCTCTAAGATATGTCTCTGTATTTTGGTTATGAGCTGCAAAAATCAGACCAGACTATCACAAGCAGTACTCAATGCAACTGATATGAGGCCAGACATGACACCGAAATATCCCATCATGACAATGCTCGGCCATATGTTGCAATACCTCTTAAAAAGTATTTAGAATGATGTGGCTGCGAAGTTTTGCTACTATTTGTTACGATCGATACGATAAAAGCTAAAAATAAAAATATTATGCAGATCTTTACCCATAGTATCCAGAACTATAAAAAAGCTATAAATTTTATAAAATTATGTTAATATGGCCAAAATAAAATACATATAATTTTATTTTAGTATTTTGCGTCAGCATATTTATTGATTTTAGCAAATATTAAATTTTTTCATGGAGTATTTGTTTGTACTTTAAAGAGTTAAATTCCGAAAAAAATATTATAAATCCACTAATTTCGGAAGTAATCTTACAGAATTGTTTCTCGTAAATTTTTCGTGATCGCTCATTATATATATGAATATAAATATAAACCATTGCCCAGCTTTACTAGCTTCACGGGATAAACTTCTTGTTATCAGAAGCTTTCTGAAAGTTCACGAAGTTTAGGTAAAGAGTTGTCTCAATCATTCTCAAACTGTTGACTTGCTCGACAAAAGATTTTATGTACAGATTTTTAGTGAATCTAGGATGAATTTTAGTTGAAACATATGATGATATATCTAGTCTCGAAATTCTATGCAACTCTTGACATAAGTTTTTCATATCCTTTTATCATATTTGACACACAAATTGTATTATACACTGTTTTTTCGACAGCCCTCGTTTATTTTTGTTGATATTACCTGATGTCGTCATTGTTGTCTGCATGATTTTACTGCTCATGTTTTTGGCATTTTTATTTTATATTCATCCTTTGTATTTGTCTTTCAGTTGGTTTTTTCGTTTGTTTTGTTTTAATTTTAATACATTCCGTTTCCCCTGCTTATCATTATCGTTTGTAGTGGAAAAATAATAAAATAAACATAAAGTGGAAAATTTTTACTCTTCCCTGACTTTACCCTACAGCAAATTGTTTGTTGTTTGTCAAATGCGGTTGATGTTTGTAACACCCCAAAGGACTTAGAAACGTGAGAATTTAATTTAAAAGTTGGTTTAATATGAAAGTGTTTTCATCAACCCCAAAATGACACTGTGAACCACAGTGAAGTGAATAAGGCCAGCTTGTTTTTCGTTTTTCCTATGGTGTTTTTTTTTACCATAATTTGTGTCATTTGGACAGAGGTTTAAAGGAATATGGAATTGGGTCGAACTAAGTAAACAAACGCATATTAGAAAAGGCAAAGGGTAGGGAACCTCAACATGATGTTTGTAAATTCATTTAAGTGTATATTAACTAAGTTTATTTTTATACAGAAAAGATTTCGAAGGATAACCAAGACAGATTTACTCTAGAAGACATTTGTAGGTTTTCAAAACATTTACATTTAAATCAACACATGTTTCTAATTAAGAGCCATTTTAAATTATATTTTGTGCTATTAATCTGTTACTCAAAAATCAATCAAAGTTCACATTCTCTCAAACATCTGTCTTCCAAAATCTTGTTGACAAAATCATGGCAGCGTTAAAAACTTTCAGCTATAGTGTAATTAAAAGGCATTATAAAGCCTCATTCTCTTACATCTCTAAATTTAAAATTTCGAATAGTTATAGCAACTTAATTACAGTTTTACTACATTTAAAAAGGGAATAGGAAAAACACATAAAAAGTGCCTGAGGATGTTGAGCCAAAAGTATGAAGTAATACCCACCATTTTTATTTTGTTTTCTTAATTATTGTAATGTGTTTTTCTTTTGCTTGTAACAGCATGAACTACTTAGAAGAGACTTAATCTTATTATAATTGACTGCAATTGTAAGATAATTTACCTATGTTTCAGTAGATTAATTACTATGTTTTTAACAATGCTTTCGTAAAGCCAAGAATTCATTAGTAGTTTACTCTGTATAGTTTCTGGCATGTCACTATTTTTACTTAACACTACAAAGACCAGCATAACTAAACCAACTCTACTTATATAGCTTTTTTTCCAAAAAAAAAACTTTTCTTAAAGACAGTCAACAAAGTCATTACACTCACGAAATGAGTCAGTTAATGAGTCTAGCACAGGCGAATTTTAAAGTTTATAATAAATGAACAAATCCATGTTTCTAACAAAAAGTGTTAAGCAAACATTCATTAACATAAATATTTTGTTTGTAAATAGCTATTGGGCACAATTAACTAAGAAGTTGGGAAAGAAATATTTGAAAGTCCTTTTCGTTGGTATTGTTTAAAACTAAAAGTTAATACTAGCGCAAATTTTATTGTATTACAGTAAAAATTTTGAAAATTATTTAATGGACTTCACATAGAACGAAATTTAGCACACAGTTTTACATATGAATAGTTAAGAAAAGTAGAAATCTTTGAAGTCGATGCGAGAAATCTGACAGATCCCATATATTGAGATCAATGTAATCCATTAACTTTAAAGTAAAACTTAGAATTATGATTAAATTTTACATATAAGGGAGGATATGTGCCGTTTGTAATGCCCAGAAATATTAGTCTAACTTCAATATTAAAGTATACCAAAATACCGACTTATCATTTTCTGAATATGTCCGATTACAAGATGGCCATCTATCTATGAAAACCTTGTACGCAAAGTACAGGTCTCACTAATTAATACATTTTGTATAGCGTTTTATAGACAAAACCACCAACAATTTCAAAGCGACGAAAAGACCTAAAGGCATAAAATTTTGCACAGAATAATCTCTTAATCAGAAGCTATTCAAATTAAAAGAGGGACAATATTGGTTTACCGAAAAAATTATGAAACAACATGTTCGTCCTGTTCGAAACATGTGTCCTCATCTTTTAAGGCCAATAACGAATCAAGCCATTATCGGATAACCTATACCTAAGTGAAGTGTAATACAGAGAGATCGTTCTGAATCGATCCGGACCGGGGCACAGTCTGGACACAGGAAGATATCCCAACCACTTCATTCTAAATATCTTATAACAGGTATTACAGAATGTGGCCGACCGTTGTAATGTTATGGTTTCATATCTGGCCGCATATTTAAATAAATAGCTTCATATTCCATTTAGAAGAATGGAATATGAAGCTATTTAACTCTTCAGCCACGCATTTTTGTGTATAAGTTTAAAATCAAAACAACTGCATTCTTACTTTAATCAAGGTTAGTTTATTATAAAAAGCAAGAAAAACTTACAAAATATATAATTATTTAGCAAAATGACAATAGATTACAATAAATAGAAGACAATAAAGACTATAGAAAATGTGATTAGTAAACTGACCACCCAACCGCAAAGAGTTAAATAAAATAACTTCCCTTGATACAATCACAACGCTTTTGGAGATATCTGACGGCATTGGTCCAGAATACAGTTATTAGCCAAAATTGTATAAATTCTACAAATATTATTTATAGGTCTCATCTGTAATTTTATTTCCCCGGAAGACTTCATATCATGGAATGTTCGATATCTCGAGGAAATTCCCGCACAGATGTTCGTTTCCCTCTCCGACCCATAAACGTGCGTCATTTCATGTTGTTATTCAGATCTCAAAGCTCCATAGTTCGGTACAGGTCTACATTTTGTAGCATTATTAATTAAACAAATTTAGCCCGCATGTCCCTTTGAGTCTTTAATATGAATTAATATAAATCAATTTGATGTAGATCTCAGGGGAAAATATGACTATTATCATTTTAAAACTGGCATGAGGAGTGCAGATCAAGATCCTGAGACATGCTAGTCTCAATATGTTGCACAGAAAGGTAAGAGAGTCATGTATGTTGAATGTGGTTGGTTGGTTTACGTGGTAGTTCACTACGTGCGAACAATCAAGTAGAGTCGAAGGGACCCCGTTTTGATGAGACCACACCACTCGTCAGATGTATTGTCGTTTACATCGCAATGTAACTAAAAAGTGCTAGCTAGCTATATCTTAGTAGGTCATTGAGTTTAGACCCGGCTACCTCACCAAGGTTGGTCAATGTATAGTTGCCCATGAATTTATGTCTCTTGACACTCAGAGCTGGGTATTCGCAGAGAAGGTGGAAAGTCGTTTCCTCTTTTTCCCTATCCTTACAACTACGACAATGGTCGTTAAAGGGGAGTCCCAGGCGATTTGCGTGCTTGCCTAACGCCTACTGCCATCAACCTTGATATATCCCTTCTATTCCGGGTTATCAGTTGCATAGTGCGTTTTTCGTCAAAAGATGGCCACATCAACTTGGCTACCCTACATGTGTCTAAATTACGCCATCTATTCTCAGCCTTTGTAAGAAAATGTCTGAAGATGATACCTTTAATAGTCCCCAGTGGAATTGCTACTGAAACCGCATTGGAGATATCTAAGGCAGATCCCATTCTGGCTAGTTCATCTGCCTGTTCATTACCGTAGCGGTCCCTGTGCGCAGGTACCCAAACCAAAGTAATATCAGATAGACGACCTAGCCTTGACAGAGAATTCTTACATTGCCTAACTAGTGAAGATGAGAGAAGTGAGAGAAGTGCCGCCTGACTGTCGACAAAAATACCTATATTGCCGCGGGTATTATGATCATGTAGTGTATTGCAAGCTGCCATGATTGCAAAAATTTCCGCCTGGAAAACACTACACTCATTCGGAAGACGATACGAAAAACCTATCTCGGGTTCGTCACAGAAGACGCCAGAACCAACACCACAGCTCATTTTCGAACCGAATGTTCTCTATCCAGAATTTTCTTAACCAGAGGTGATAGAATTTTGCACCCTGTAAATTTCATTGTCTTCCATCACAGTGGTCAGCAACATAATTGTATATTCATATTGTTGGTCATGCCATTATTATTTGTTTTTCTATTTTAGTTTGGCTGTAATATGAATGTCTAAGCATCAACTAAGTATATTTAACAAAATTCCCCTATGTTTTCTATTTTAATATACAAACTTCCAATATTTAATTGTTTAATATAGTAAGTAGTCTTCGTAATATCCATACAAGATAAAATCTTTCATACAAGTACGGAAATGTATGTATGCAAGACAAACTCTCATAATCTCATTTCAACGAGACCATTATAATTAATTTCATTTATTTTCCTCTACTTAAAATATAAAAATAAATGAAATAATCTTCTTGCACGTGAATATTGCAAATTCAAACCATTTTAATAAATAACGACGAAACCTTGTAATTTTCTTTATGATCACACCCAATTTGGTGAGATGTGAAGCCGGAATGTGTCACTCACTGATTACAAGTAGTTGTCACAGTTGTAATGAAGGTATCAACAAAAGTCTATCATCATGCATTGTAATTTAATTCATTATTATCTTATTTTTTCACTGATATTTATACTTAAAAACATTTTTCCGGAATTCTCAACATGGGCGTTTTAATAAGAATGAGACTGTCAGGCAGGATGAAAGTCGCAAAAATGAAACAATATAAAAATGTTGAGTACAATTGGAGGGACGGACGAAAAGAAAGACAACAAGACAGACATTTAAAATGGAATAAGTTAAAAAAAAAATCCACTTACCATACTCGAGCTCTGTCTCTTTATCAGCTACCAATTTAGCAATTTATTGTACAGAATACAGCAAAAACAACAACAAAAACACAAAAGTATCAAGCGAATAAGTAGTTGCTGTAGGAGTCATTTCAGTTATTGCCACTACTGCTGCTGAAGTTGTTCTTGTGCTGATATTATTATCGTGGCAGTCAGTGGTGATGGGAAATCTCAAATGAAAAAGCTTGTAGAAAAATGAAATTAATGAAAGATTGTTGTTGCTTTCCTTTTACTTTTTTCCAGACATTTTGGTCCTTTGCATTGTTTCGTTGGGAGAAAACACCATAAAAACCTCAAATGTAATTCGCATTAAACAGTATCACCGGCAGGATAAAACCAAAATGTAAAAAAGGAAAACAAAACAATACAAAACAAGTCAGAAAGTTTAAACAGTCGGGCAGGAACGACATGTTAGTGCTTTATCCAAGTTCATGTTTATATTATTAAATAATTTATATGGTTTTGTTTCGAATTTTATTAATATTCCTCATAGATACTTTAAGTTAGCTAAAACCAAAGACAAGTTATTGACCGCGAATTCTTGTGTTATGTATGGTCGGAATGTAAAATAAATATAAATACTAAGTTGTTATTGGAAAAGAACAAAAAATTTCGAGTAGGCATTGGACCTTACCCGTTCAAAATTTTTATACAGGCTTTTTATGGTCATAGAAAATTTAAAGTTATTGAAAAAATTTAATTCGCTTTGTCTTTTATAGAGGCTCACATACATATGACCTGTTTTATTAGAATGAGGCAAAATCTCTCAACATCATGCATGTAAATTTTTAACCGTTTAACTAACTTTTACCATTCTGGTCACATAGTAACCTTATGTATACCAGTTTCAATACATTTTTCAAAAAGAAAATGAAATTGTTCGAGAATTCCCGGGAATTATTTTCCTTGGTTTTATATGTTGCGTTTTGAACTTTACTTTCTCTAAAAGATGCTATAATCTTCAAAACAAATGCAGAATATTCATACAAGAAAAACGATTTAATCCAAATAGACTAATAACAACTTCATTATTCAAAATATTCCATAAATTCGTGATTGTTTACGATTGTCACAGAATTGTATTCCGATCGAAAGTGGATTTATTTTAGTATTTTGCTTCTTCACAAAGAGTAGAACTAAAATTTTTGCAACCACCTTCCGTTGAATTGAATTTTATTCAATATTATTGGGTTTTCTTCAAGTTTTAATTAACATCTTTATTTAATTTTTGATTTATAAGCAAAAAATTACAAATTCAAAATTAAAAATAAAATAAAATATTTATTTTTGGCAAATTAACAGAATTAATTGGAACCAAACAAAGGTAAAACAAAATATAACGGAAATTGAAGCCATTCCATGACATCTGGTGACAGGTTTGTATGTAAGAAATTGAGTCAGTGTATCTCTTTATATTAAATTTTCATTGGATTTTTATACTCTACACCACCATAGTGGGGAGGGTATAATGCGTTTGTGCAGATGTTTGTAACGCCCAAAAATATTAGTCTAACAATTAAGCAATTTTGAAGATATTTCGATCAAATTTGGTACATATTATTTTTTCGGCCCAAGGAGCAAGCCTATAGAAACTGGCTGAAATCGGTCCATTATTTCACCTAACCCCTATAGAAATGTCCCTCCGAAATTGGATTTTATGGGTCATTAATGTTTAATTTATATATGTATCTCCACAAATTCCGCTCCAAATAAGTTTTATATATACAAAATTCATGTCAATAAATTTTATTACGATCAGTCCATAATTAGTCATATAAATTATTGAAATTTTAAAAATGTTTTTGCCCTTTTACTTAGTGTAGAGTATTGTATGGTCGGGCTTGACTACCATACTGTGCTACTTGTTGATATTTGTATTCAATTACATTTTAAAACCAAAGTAAAGCGTATCCCAGGGAGAGCGTTCTGCATCGATCGATGATGGAGTGTTACGATTTCATGTCTGGTCACATATTTTCGGCCAATTCTCACTTCAAAGGAATCAGTTGCCTCGGTATAGGTTCCCTGTGATGGTCTGGTCAGATTTCAGCAGATCCTATTATATAGGGCCCTTTTCCTTCCACCAAATACAGAGAATTACCTTAGTATCGATTCGCCTCGTGTCGGGTTATTGTAATGGATCCATTGTATTTTTTTCAAGTATCATTTCGGGCATACAAAATTGTTTTTGAAGGTCTCTCAGCTTCAAATCCTATGGTACCCGATTTTTCTTTTTTATAATGAAATTGCTGCTTTAGTTAGAGTTCTACAACAATCTTTATGGATTAATGCCTCCAATTCTTAGGGCCATTTTTTGAGATCGTATTTAAATATGAATTATTTAAATACGAAAATGAGTATCACAGTGCTTTTTTAAATGATACTTAAATGGCCAACGTTGGCCATTTAAATTTTATTTACGTTTCATAAACTGCCATATATTTTTGACAGCTGACTTTTGTTGTTTGGTTTTTTTCACTCTATTGTAGTGAAAAAAAAAATCAACAGCGTCTTGCTAAAAACTACAATTCCGATGCGGGGCAATTGAGCTTCTTTTGTACATTTGCCTAACAATAATTTTATTGTTTAATAAACTTTCATTTCTTATTGTGCAAAATGTATCAATTTTTGTTTTGGTTGAACAGCTGTTTTAAGCAAAACTATCGATAAATTTTTGATATTTAGTAGTGCTACCAAACTTTTATCTTATTTAAATAAGAAAAATTATATAGCACTGAAAAACTCAAACTGTATTTAAATACCACTTAAATTTAAGTAAGAATTAACTAAATACATATTTAAATAACAAGTCAAAAACTGGGCATTAGTCTTCAAACGGTTTTTACTGGCCTGAGCGTTCTTTATCTTCAAATTCACCACTACAGAACAGCACAAACCATCGCTCGATTGAACACATTCTCCATAAGCTTTGGTGAATAATAGGTGTGCTTGAGCGGCACTTTTTTCAAATAGGTTAATTTCGGAAGGACCTAAGAGTTTTTTTTTTATTGTATACCTATTCTCGTTGGGATACCTTTCAAACTCAAGAATTATAAAAATATAGATTACGCATTGCGCAGGTTTTTTTTGGTTTAAATCAACAGATGTTCGATGTGCTACGTCACATCAGCAAATAAAAATATGTATTTTATTTGTATCGAAATATTTTTTATTTTCCAAAAATGTCACTTTGTTTATGTTTTGCTTTTATTTTTCTCAAGTTCTAGGCTGATATGACGTACATGCGCAGAACGAACATTTTTTTACATACTGAATGCGCAATCTATGTTTCCATAATTCTTGTTTCAAACTAATATAAAACAATTACAATTTCCTTAAGAATTTTTTTTTTATTTTAGGAATTTTTTCTCCAAAAAATACGAAACTTCAAAAATTTCTTAATTTTCAAATTCAAAATCGTTTATGTTCGAGAGATAGTGCTTCACAACTTTTTCATTAATAAAATCGGTAATATATTGTGTCCGATATCATAAAAAATGGGACTAAGATATAGGGAAATTTTTAAAGTTGAATTTTCAGATACTTATAACTTGATAACTGGCAGCGATAAAATGCACACACTACTCAATTTTTACGCTTTATGAATATATTGAAATCTTTCAATTTAGACAAAATTTGTTCGAATTTGAATAAATTCGCTACTGCTTTCAACTTGTATAAATTCGCCTTGAGAAATTGCAATTCCAACTAAATTTTTAGACCATTATTTTTGGATACCACTCACTACAACGTAGGGTATGAAAACCAAAAATAAACAACAATAACAGTAATTTAAACAAGAAAGAGCAACAAACCAGAAACAAACCTGTCAACTGCATCAAGCTTAATTTTCAGAAAATTAAAATTACAGCAGCAACAACAACAAAAACAACATCCATGGTGAAATTGTATGAGTGTGTGAGTGTGTTTTTAGAAAAAGATTCTTTTGAACTTAATTATGCGTTATAGTACGTACAATACTGGTGTGGATACTGATATTGCCTGCCTGATATTGCCTGCCAGTGGCAAAAACTTTGCTTAAATTATATTATTTCTTCTCTACTTCGTTTATTCTTTGCGTTTTTCTGCTTTTTGTTTTCCATTTATCCCGAGTTTAATGGTTTTCCCTATATCCTTCCTTTTTTGTTATTGTTGCTTTTTGATTCATACAGTTTTTTTTTCATTTTTTGTTGCTGTTTTTACACATAAACATTATTATTAAATTATAATAAAATTTATGGCCCATTTCACCATGTCCATAAGTAAAAGCGTTATAAGGAATGGTAGAGCGAACAAATGGTCTTCGGAATAAATTGAATGAATATTGTAATTCTTCAAGCTAAAATTTAATTTCATTTGATTTTTTTCGTTTTTCACTAAAAAGGAAGTTGTGGCTAAATGATAGTAGGCACAAAATGAAGTACCCTTCATTAGAACAATGGTCACATGGAACAAAATGAAGTACCCTACGTTAGCACAATGGTGCCATGGTCGTTCAGCTTTCCAATTTATTTCGAAAACCTATAATATTATATTTTTTAGGAATATCTATATATTAAGTTGCTTCAAATAACTTAATGTAACTTAATAAAATTAAATAAAATCCAACTAAGATTTTGCGGCGTTGAATAAGCTGGATCATTTCCTGAACTTCTGCTTAAATTAGTCAATTATTTGACCAAATATGTGGCATCTTCTTAAATAGCAATATCCCGAATGATATTTAGTATCAGTCTGAGGGAAAACGAAGAATAGACTTGAAAATTCACAATCCCACGATGCATCCACCTTAAAAACATTTGTTTCATCCACATTAGTCGCATTGTAATATCTATCGATTCAGCACCCCCTAAACAGTAATATGTCCTTGGCTAAACCTCTCAGCTGCACAAAAGAATGCATTTATCCTACTGAAAACAATCCTTAAAATAACCTTTCTTGAACAGAGAGGCATCTAACGTCGCAAATCTCAGATCCGCCGGTATCCTTCTCTTACTCATTATGACATCATCTTCAGAAATAGTAGATTTAATATTCTGGCATTTAATCCTAACAAGCAGTGGCCGCAACTAAATGCAAATGGTAGAGCAATTGCTAGACGCCAATTAAATTGCTTGACGTCAGAATTATACATTTACAACATCGAAACAGTACCACAATAAAACTTTCAATTTCCATATCTAAGAGTGAAGCCCCCTCTTTGCAAGAGTATCCACTATGTGATTACCTGGTACCAGATTGTACCAAATTGAATTAGGTATAGACACCCCTGATAAATTTCAGGCTTGCATGTCTATCGGTATCGATCCGAATATTAACCCCTTATATTTAACATAATCTTAACCAGATTCACATAATAGTGCAAAAGCATCGTATTTGGATTTATTTACCTCATTAAATTACTAGCACTTTACTGCTAAAAACTAACTGTGGCAAAATTGGTATCCGTAAGGTGTCTATTGAAATGCAGTTTTTCCATCTATTATGGTACGATAGCGAATGCGACTGACTATAATATTACGCGCAAATCATATCTACGCGCATCTATGCAGTATAAAATCGATGCAAAGAGACCACGTGACTTATTGTAGATACAATGAAAAGTCTATGAAAACTGCTTTTTCGAAAAATATTCAGTATTCAAAAAACCCTGGAAATAATGAGATTTTTATAATCTACACAACAATAGTGGCTAGGGTATTAATTAACCGTTTAATTTATATAGGTATCTACGTAAACTTCGCTACATATAAGTTTTGTATTTACGCAAGTCATCTCATGTAATTGTATGATGATCGGTACATAATTGGTCATAGCTACCATATAAGGCTCGCTTCCGAAAATCACTTTAACGAGCATAAATAACATAAAAATGTTAGTATCCACATTAAATTCAACACAAATTACTTTCATATATACATAGTTAAATCTCACGATCTAATTTCATGACGATCCGTCCATAATTAGTCACAGCTTCCATATAAGACCAACTTCCAAAAATCATTCAGAAAAATAAATTATTGAAATTAAAAAAAAGGTTTTTGCTCATTTACTAATTGTAGGGTATTATTTGGTCGAGTTTGACCCACCATACTTTCCTATTTGTTTTTATTTCTCAAGAATTGAAAAAGATAGGAAATTATGAACCCTAGTCTTCACATTTCAACATTACACATTTGTAACTATACGTATGACCTATATGCAAATTTCCTTAAAAAATATCGATCATACGTCACATATGATAAAACCTTACATAAAACAATTTTGCATATATGACGTATAATTGATATAAAATTTATATAATTCAATAGTAAGTATAAATTACAGCTCACAATAGCGCTGATCTCAAATAAAAGTGTGTTAAATATATATCTCAAATCAAAATGTAACTAGTATATGGGCACAGAAAAGTCCACGGAAAAGCCCAACTTGACAATACACAATTTCCTTCCGATTTGCATAGTTACCATTAGGTTTTAGTCATGTGTTTTTTTAATTTTGAAATAAAATTTTCGGTTACATATTTGCTTCCAAGAGAGCAATGATTCAAATACTCTCTTAACACAAAATATTTGCTATAGCTGTGATTAATATCATACATATATTGTTATTTCAAATTATATTTCTTTTACGTATATATTTTTAGCCAGGCACGGATCAGGTTAACCTTTAAAGGGGAAAATAAATAATTTAGGTGGCATTTACACTTTGATTTAAAGTCATGTCTTTTTTTTGTTTTTCTTTTAAAACCCCTACGAAAATCCCCTTGCATTTATACGATGTCTTTTTTTGTTAACCACGTTTGCCTTTTTTGGCATATAATCGTATCAACAACCAATCAGAAAAGAGCTCAAAGCAGAATATCAAAAAAAGTCTTGAAAAACAGAAAACTTGCCTTTTGTTTAGACGTCACAATTTGTTAGTACAAAAAATAAAACATGATTTTTAGTCATGACTTAAAGTCATAATGTAAATGCCCCCTTATTTAAAATTTTTTCATTCTAATATTAAAACTTTTCAGTTTTGTTGGGATTTCCTTACCTCCCCCCCTTGGAAGGAAACGACACATAATATCATAATATCCTAAGAAATACACACAGATTTCTCAGGTTACTTAAACATCATATATATTCGAAATGCCTCAGTTTCTTCTTTCTTAAATAACCCACAGAGTAACTTTAAATAGTTTATATTCAATTAGGTTATTGACTCATAAGTGCATAAAGATAAGAAAAAATATATACGGCAGTCCTGATAAAATTTTACACGAACTAGTTCTAAATATTTTGAAATTATACTGTATGGTATGTTGAAAATCGGGCAACATTTGTACCTAGTCCCTATACAAGGTACCCTTCAGAAAATGTTATGAACATTCATAATTGTCTTATAATAGTTAATATCGTGATGAAATTGCACATTAACAAGTTTTATATGAACCTTAAGATTTCTACCAACATTTGTGAAGATCAGTCCATAACTAAAAATAACCGTCATGTAACGCCTATATCAGAAAAATATTTTATTGTCACATATTGACGGTGGATATATGCGATTAAGATACAGCCTAATTTAACACTTTAACCAGTTCTGGATGTAATGGAGTCTGTTGTGGATTATTCTCACTCCATATGCGGCAGTTTTGTTTATTAACAAATCCGTTAAGTCAAAACTGAGCCTCAACGCTGAACACAATTTTGCGATAAAATACCTGCAATACCTGATTTTCGAAGTAAGTTTGGATAATTTAGTAGAGTTGTTCAAGCGTCAATCTATTAATAATGAGTTGCCATAGTATTCTGATCAAAAATGTCAAAAAGTGCTTAAAAACACAACCAAATTTGAGGCCTTTTGGGTATAAATTTCAAAAAAGTACCAAACGTAATTTGTTTGGTTGTTTTAAGTAAGCTGAGAATACGATTTAAAATATACTTATAATATTATTAGCATCAAAGGTACCAAAATAGTATAAAAAAGTACCAAAATTCAATTTAAAAATTTGTTCTATCTGTGCAAGTTTAAATGATATAAGTTAATGATGTATCAAACGAAATTGTACTTGAATTCAAATATAACGATTTTAAGGGTTGATTTAAAAGTAGCATAATGCTTTCAAATAACAGTGCTGTAATAGCAAACTGTAACATATCTGTAGGCATTATTATATAAAGGCTTTCAGTTGATTTGATCGTAAGTTGGCAACGCTGTATTCGAATTCGAATATTCAGTTAAAGAACATTGTAGAAAGTACACCATAGATGGCGTATGTATTAGTAAGATCTAGAATATTCGAATTTTGACAGTCAAAGAGCAATCTAGAATGCAGATGGCAGTGTTATAAATAGTGGCAGAGGTTGCAGTAGTGAGGGAGTTGATCAGAGACGCTTTTCGAATAAACATCAACTGAGTGCCTTAAAGTGTGTTGTGTTTTTCAAGTATATTCGTGTATATTATAAATTGTGTCTGTATTTCTGAGAATTTATAAACGTGTATAAAAAACATTGAGTTGCTATTTAATTCTGTGGTTGTTGTTCATTTTGAATAAATAAAGAGTTGTTACAATTTTTAAACTACTAAACGGCTTTTATTTGCAATCAAAAGTATCCGGTTTATTTAAAGGAAA
This sequence comes from Calliphora vicina, assembly GCF_958450345.1. Lineage (NCBI taxonomy): Eukaryota > Metazoa > Arthropoda > Insecta > Diptera > Calliphoridae > Calliphora > Calliphora vicina. Next base: position 75,639,832 of record NC_088783.1, on the reverse strand, counting down.
TAAACCAAACGTTTTGAAAAGGTTAAAATGTAAAAATATATAGATATTGTATATTTTATATCGCAATTAATTCCTTGGATTATTATTACCGCCATCATTAAATGTTCACAGCAATATTTCTTAGTGACGAACACTAAACTCCATTAAAACATTCTCCAATTTTTCACATTTTTTTAAGCTTTTCACCACACTGACCATTTAGACAATAAAAACTTTAAATCTAGATATAAAACCCACCCAAACTCAATATACCGACCTCCTACTGAGTCGAGAATAAAAAGAAATGGCTTTTGCTACCGAATCTATGTATGAAAATATTTTTTTGGTGGCTTTTTTATTAAACAGTCTTAACACGAATAAAGAAAAAAGAACTGAGAAAATGTCTGTAAAAAGTAACAAAATTTCTTTTATATGTAGATTTTGAATTTTTCGCATTAAAACCTCAACGTAAATTCATTTTGTATTTTGGTTGAAAAAAAAATTCAATTAGAAACATCCAAGATGATGGTGAAAAAACAAGCAACGCACTTTAATCGTATAATCGTCTGGATATAAAGTCTTCTTGTTGAAACTGCTAAATAATACAGGCGAAAAAAAGAAAACAAAATAAAACCTGCCGGAAAATTCAATCAGAATTTTACTCAACAGCCAACCTCGACGACCTCACGCTGCCATATGTGGTTAATGAAGACATCGAAAACAAAGCGAAAACTTTGCACAAAATTAAAAACGCGTGAAACGAATGCCAAAAGAAAGCACATGATTCGTGGATTTTTATATAATTAATAAATATGTATGAGTTGATTTGTATGAATGAATATCTTTGTACAACACCAACCAACATGTATCCAGTGCAATGTAGTGCTCGAGGAATTCACAGAGTATGTGAGATCCTTTAGACGAATTGTTATGGATACGAGTTTTATTTTAGTGTTAAACTTTCCTCCTCGTATCTATGCAATATGTGTGGATGGGTGAGTATCTGTGTGAGTATGTGAGCTGTCAATAGTGTTTGTCATTCATTTATATGAGAATGTCATATGAATGTAAATGAAGCACTATGATGATTATCATAAAAGCGTTGATAGAATCATCTGTTAGTTGTTCACATAACACAAACTCCTGGGGAAACGCTAACAATATTTACTCGTATTATATGACAAACTCTCTACTGCATATTCGTGGTTATGCTATTGTATTTATACTAAGTTTTTTTTAAAATTAGTACGTTTTTAGAATAGAAATTGAGTATGATTTATAAATACTTAAAAATAATTAGAATTTATTCGCAGTGATAAAATAAAGCAAATACATTTTTACTAAGGTGAGAGATTTAAAGAGGCATTGAAGAGTAAATTACTTTATAAATTAATAACTTAATTTCATACTTAAGAGTAATTTTATAGAAAGGATTATTTGATAAGCATTACAAGTAGACTACATTAATGAATTTGAATTTGTAAACGTAACTCGTGTTGCTTAATTAAATGGTTCAATGCAGTACATCTTTTTTGATATAATTTTGGTTTAGTGGTTAAGACCGAGACAGCAAACGAAAATTGGCATTTAAATGTTGTTCATCCATTGGTAAAATTGTTTAAATTTTTGCATTATATTTGTTTAAACTACGGTTTAAACCATATTTAATTGAATTTTTTTATTTTATTTTTATCAATTTTATTAATTGAATTTTATAATATTATTTGAATTTTGTACTATTAATTGTATTTTATTATTGAATGAATTTTACCATGAATTGTTATTTTAAAATGAATTGTTAGTATTTTTAAATAAAGGTAAATATGTACTACCTTAATATTTAACATAATAATGAACTAAAATGTTAGTAATTAAGATAATTTTAATGAAATGTTGCTAACGGTAGGTTAGCTATACATAAGAAATTCCAAAACATCTTCGGGTTTTGGAAGTTAAAATTAGGTTTCCTTATTAAAACAAAAATTATAATTTGTCACTTCTCACATAGCAACAGAACTCGTCTGTTGCCTTTACATCCTTTTTTTAATAAACATAATTTATAACGTTTAACGAAAAAAAATCTGGTCTACTAATTTGGTAACTCACAACCAAACAAACAAAAGGTAAAGTACCAACCAATAATTATACATATATTTCTCCATATATATGTACATATTACCCACAAATTATTAATGCAATTTTAATTTTATTTATTATCATCTCAATAATTATACTCACTTTATGAGTGAATATAATTATTCATTTTCTCCAAAGAATATTAGTCTTCAACCTAATAAAGGAGAAAATTTAAATATAATTTGTATTCCCTTAAACAAATTATTTCATGGTCCTTAGCAAAAATTGAACTGGTCACCTCAGCTCAAAAGAAGTCGGCAATAACATAAAACAAAGAAGAACAAAGAAGATCATAAAAATAACTCAACTATACAACATTATGAGGTAATACAAAAATTTCTCACTCAATTACATTAGTTCAAATAACAGGTCGAAAATGTAAGTACGAAAAACCCAAATTAAAAGAAAAGTAAAAGTGTTAATTTAAATTAAAAAGCCGTCGGTAAAGAAAAAATACAAAAAGTTAAAAAAAAAAATAATTGAAAAATTACATACATATATAAAATAGATGAAAAAAAAAAAAAAAAATATATTTAAATTAAATAAAAAGCCGTCGGCAATACAAAAATACATAAAGTGAAAAAATACATAAAAGCCGTCGGCAATACAAAAATACATAAAGTGAAAAAATACATAAAAGCCGTCGGCAATACAAAAATACATAAAGTGAAAAAATACATAAAAGCCGTCGGCAATACAAAATACATAAAAGCCGTCGGCAAAACAAAAATAAAAAATTGGGAAAATACATACTTAAATTAAATAAAGTAAAAATAACAAGAATGAAAAAATTGAAAGATTAACAAGAAAGAAAAAAATTTTTTTAAGAAAATGAGAAAATTTTACGAAATTAAGAAAAATTTTAAAAGAAATGATTTTTTTGCTTAAAAATTGTAAAAAATATAAAAATTAAAATTGAAAAATAAGAAAATTAAAAAATAAGAAACAAAAAAGAATCAAGGTTAAAAAAAAAAAAATATAAAAGCCAGTAAACGTTAAGTATAAAAAAAAAAGCGCCGTTAAAAGAAATAAAATGTAAATATTTATGTATAAGAAAAAGTGCCGGTTAAGTAAAAAAAAGTGCCGTTAAAACCTTATATATGAAAAAAAACGAAAAATTTAAAAAAAAAAAAAAAAAAAAGTAAAATTTTTTTTTAACAAAAGTGCCGTTAAAATTAATTAGAAAAAAAAGGGTGCCGTTAAAATTCATATGTATATATGTATATAACAAAATTTTATAAAAGATAAATTTTTACTTAACGAATACATAAATAAGTATGTTATATACATAAATACATAAAAAACATATACATATAATAAATAAATGAAAAAGGTGCCGTTAAAATTACAGGTATGAATGTATATAACAAAATGTTCCGAAAATAAATAATTTAAAAACATAAAAATATTTGTTATATACATGAATACATAATCTCTCATACATATATGTACATACAAATAAAATGAATTTCAACAAAAAGTGATTTTAACAAATATTGCAAATAAATAAATTCACTTTTACGTACATATACATATTTATAATAAACGGAATACAAAAAAAAAAAAAAAAAACATAAATATATACACACTTATTTTACATACTTTAATCATTTAACGGATACCCTAATTGGTTTTTAATTTTTAACAAAACGAATACCCTAATTGTTTTTTTTTACATTCAACACAAAGCATACATACATAATTGTAAGAAAATAAAGTGAGAACATAAGAATTAAGATAAAATAAAAAATAAAAAATAGCAGTTACAAATAAGAAAAAAGTGAAAAACACAAAACAGAAACATTGGTTTTGCATCTCTCCCACTCAAAGAACCAAAAAAGGAAAACAACATAAATGCTCAACTGGTTAAACATCCCAACAACAACAACAAAAGAAGCTCAACATCAATTAAGATCTCTTGAGGTAAGAGAATCAAGAATATCTCTTGAGGTAAGAGATTCATCAAGTCAAAGTAAGTAATCTCTATATTATACAAACTGACCTACATCAATTTTACACTCAAACATTTAATGTGTGTAATTTAATTTCTACAAAAAATCAAATATAAAGGAAAAATATAATGTAAATTATTATAATATAAAAATATAATAATAAATAGCATTTTAACAAAAGAAAAAAAAAAATAAATTTATTTGATTTAAAAAGTGCGGTTTGAAAAATATTTATGCGGTTTTCCCAATTATTCATGTGTTTAAGTAAAGTGTATACAATTCTCTTTAATAATCCAAATACAGTCCACTAAATATAGGGTTCGCAACTCCGGTTTACAAAATCCCTAATTTGTGATTATTTATACCCGAAAATCCCAACGATAGAAAAGAAAATTAGAAAATTCCAAATTGTGTGAAATAATATTGCGATAGTGTGTATTAGCGAATGTGGTGTTTATTCTGCCTAATAAGTAGAATAGAATTAAAAACGTATATGTATTTAAAGTTTAAATTCTAAAACATAACTAAGAATACATATGCAGCCACACAAAACACAAACTTGAAGTGGAAATAGCAAATGTGGTGTTTATTCTGCCTAATAAGTAGAATAGAATTAAAAATGTATATGTATTTAAAGTTTGAATTTTAAAACTTAATTAAGAATACATAATACAGCCACACAGGATACAAACTTGAAGAAAAAATTTTATACACTACAATTCTATATAAGTAATCGGGAAATAAGAGAATTGTACATTACACAATAACAAATATATTACGAAACAAAAGTTAATAAAATATTTAACTACTAACCATTTATCTCAGTAATATTTTAAAAATTTCAAATGTATATAACCCTATAATCATTCGTGCCGGTAAAGTTAAGTGCGTTCTCTATATTAACTTGCAAATCTCGCCGGTAAAACATTAAGTGCGTTCTCTTGAGTAAAATACAAATAAAAAACTTGTTGGAACGTTGTCACTCTCTTTAATGTAGATGAACAAACAAAGAGAATAACACGTATACAATAAAAGAAATGAAATTTACAATTAAAAACTGTTGAGTTGAATTTCTTTATACAAGTGTTTATTGTAGTATATTAAAAAACCCAGAACAACAATTTTTCAAGAATTAACAGTTATTTTGCTCATGGTTTGGTTTGTATAATTTTATACAGTAAAAGGTACCTACAATTTTATAAATCAATTTACTAAGGAAATTTATTTTGTTTAATTTTATACAGTAAAAGGTACTTGCAATTTTCATAAACCAATATACCAAGTAAATTTATACAGTAAAAGGTACATGCATTTTCCCAAACCAATTTAAAAAAGTAAATTTATTTTATTTAAAATAAAATTCTTAAAGTATTTACAAAATAGAATTCAAAAATTATTTCAATTAGAATTTTATAAAAGTTAAAATTCATAATAATCGGAAAAATTTTATAATACAAAAGAATTTAAAAATTCATAATAATAAGAATATTCTCTAAAAGAATAAATTTAACATAAAAGGAAAATTTTAATCTCAACAAATTTAAATAAATTTAATTTGCAAATGAAGAAATCTAAAATTTTAAATATTTCTATAAAAATTTTGTCTCATAATAAATAATTTTTTTTCTAAAAATCAAATTTCAAAAAAAAAAAAAATAAAAATCAAATTTAATGATTAATACTAAATCCACTTAATAAATTGATTACGGATTAATTTTCCTATTTGTTCACAATTAACCGCTTAAGTGGTATCTCTGAAACAAATTCACAAAATTGTCTCTATAAAAATCAGAATACCACATAGTACACAAAAATTTTAATGAAATTAAAATTGATAAAAATATTAGTCTACATAGGTACTAATAATTGTTTAAACCGCTTCATTATCAATCTCATTGTTTCATTAAAACTAATTTTTTCGATTATAAGTGTATATTCTATTAATTTTGTTTTACTAGATTACAACTATCTAGTGCATTTACCCCATAGCTAAGCTATCACAAAAGGATATAGAAAAAACACTCTGTAATTAACCGCTGCTCCCATTTGTGTACAAACTATTTTATACTTAATACAAAATTCTAATGAGATACTAAAAAGTGAACAAATAAATAGGATTTATATCTCTTGTTTTCTTTTATACTAGTACAGGATCTAGTACGATAATTAAATAACATTATATTTCGAAAAATTTAAAATTAATTAAATACAAATTTAATTATTCTCTAAAAATTAAAATAAAATTTGTTCTAAACTAGAAAAATTTAACTGCACATCTCAAAAGTTTATATCTCAATATAATACTTTATAATTTAAAAATTTTACTCTGTATAACCACAGAAACCTAATTCCTTGAATAAAATACAATATCAAGTACAATTATCAAACAAAATGCCGCGTGAAACAGAAAATTCACCTGCAGCTGATAGGTCATTTAATCCATCCTACAAAGATTATTTTAAATTTGATTGTGAACATTTGCTTCAGTATTGTGGAAAGGTGAATGAGAGCCGAAGAGAAGATCAAAACGAATCTATATTAGAGGCAAGGTTAAAAGAAATAGATGCAAGATGGACAAACGTAGATACTTCATATCAAAAGGTAATGTTATCTCAAGATGACGTAATTGATGCAGAATTTAAGAACCAAGCAAGAGAGGAATTTGATGCTTGTAATGACGCATATGTACAGAGCACATCACAAATTTTTGAAATTCTTAAAAGTATCCGCTTAGATACAGTACAAATGCCAATGTTCCAATCAACATCTCGTCACTCTGTCCCAAATCAAAATCCAACGAGCGATAATTCAAGTATTTGCATTAAACTCCCCCCATGCGACACAGAAATATTTAAAGGCAGTTATGAACAATGGCCCTCGTTTAGAGACATGTTCACTGCAGTTTATATAAATCATTCAAAACTTACTCCTGTAACTAAGCTATACCATCTCAGGAACAAGACAAGAGGCGAAGCAGGTGCTATAGTTAAACGATATCCATTATCTAATGATAATTTTGAATTAGCTTGGAATGCGTTAAAAACAAGATACGAAAACAAACGAGTTTTGGTAGATAACCAAATCAAAATCTTGTTTGATATACCAGCAGCAATTAATGAAGATAGTGAGTCCATAAGAAAAATACAGTCGTCAGTAAACGACTCATTAGCAACACTCAGAACTCTAGGGGTAGAAGTAAATAGTTGGGATCCCATTTTAATTCGTTTAATATCAACAAAATTACCAGATTGTACTTTAGAACTATGGGAGCAATCACTGACTTCCCCTCGTGAACTACCAAAATGGTCACAAATGTCACAATTTTTAGTTGACAGATACGAAGCGGTAGAGCGGCTAACAAGCATAAAAACCACAAAAGACAGTTTTACACTGTCTAATACGAAAAAACCTAATATTCAAACATATACATCCCAAGAAAACATAAACACAAATTGCAAACTATGTAATAATGTACATTATTTAAGAAATTGTCCCAATTTTAGAACTTTTTCAACACAACAAAGAATAGATTATGTTTTCAAAAATAAAATATGTAACAATTGTTTAAGTCCTTCACATATTAAGGCAAATTGTAAAAGTAAAAGAACATGTTTTTACTGCAAAAAAGATCACCATTCATTATTGCATATTGCACACAAATCATCAAATGTACAAAAAACATCTGAAAATACTCAAACCAATGGTAATGGTAATCAAAATAAAAATATTGTTCAAAATACAAATACACAAACAGAACAGCCAAGTAATTCTTACAAAGATGAACTTCCAACTACCTCACGGCGTGTTCAAGCAAACTGCTCTACGAGCAATGAAAACATTTTATTGCGTACAGCATTGATGCAAATAGAGCATCAAGGCGAAGTTTTCACGATAAGAGCTTTAATTGATCCAGGCTCTCAAAGAACCTTCATAACAGAAAGAATAAGAAGTCGGTTACAGTTGCCTTATAGAAATTCACATTTTGAAATTATTGGAATAGGAGGTCAAAAACAATCAGCTAAAAAAGAGTGTGATTTCACATTATTTGCAAGAAAATATAATCTGAGAATCCCAATTAAAGCAATTGTTTTATCAAATGTTACTAAAACACTTCCAGCTGTTACGTTTAATGTCCCATATTCAGCAGAACTTAGAAAATTGGATTTAGCAGACCCGAATTTTAATAAATCTTCCCAAATTGATCTTATTCTTGGCAATGATTATGAACATTGTCTAAACCTCGAAGGGATAAAGAAAAATATATGTGGCCAAACATCAGCTTACAAAACTATATTTGGATGGGTGCTTAGTGGACCGATGAAAACGGAAACCGTTCAAACATTCACAACTGCTGTCACTTCATCAGAATCTTCAGAACTCAGCACACTATTGAGAAAATTTTGGGAGCAAGAGGAAATACCAAAAACTCGCTTTAAATCCGAAGAAGATGAATTTGTTGAACAATTTTTCACTAAAACAACTACTCGAAGCAAAGATGGACGATATATGGTAAGGCTACCATTCAAAAAGGAATATCCCGAATCGGTTTTCTTAGGATCGTCTAGATTCATCGCACTCGCTCAATATGCCAGTATGGACAAAACATTAGGAAAAAATAAAGAATTGCAAGCTGAGTATAAAGCTGTTTTGGATGAGTATTTAACTCTCGACCATATGGAAGAAACAACCTCAAACGAAATCAATTCTGAAGGTAAACATAGCTCTTTTTATTTGCCCCATCACGCGGTCGTGCGACCAGAACATAAAACTACAAAGGTAAGAATTGTGTTCAATGCCTCTAGAAAAACAAAATCCAAATTTTCACTAAATGATGTTCTGTACACTGGTCCTACAATTCAAAATGATTTAATAACTGTAATTCTGAATTGGAGAAGATATAAATATGTGTTCAGTGGTGACATACAGAAAATGTATCGTCAAATCCTAGTTCATCCAGACGATAGAGCATTCCAGAGAATTTTATATCAACCTGAACCAAATGGCCCTATTAAAGATTTCGAATTGAAAACAGTAACGTTTGGAGTAAATTGTGCGCCTTTTCTAGCAATTCGTACTTTACATCAACTCGCTTCAGACTCAAAAGCCGAATCCCCTCAAGCATCATCAATTTTAAGGTACGAAACTTATGTAGATGATATTTTAACTGGAGGTTATTCAATTGAAGAAACTCGTTACGCACAAAATCAGCTAATTAAAACTCTAAAATCTGCTGGATTTTTACTCAAGAAGATAACAGCAAACGATGCTCAATTATTATCAGATTTACCAACAGAGGATATATATGATTCAGATTTTTTACGTTTCCACGAAACTAGCTCAACTAAAACTTTAGGCATAAAGTGGAACGCAATCACAGATACATTTACTTATAATTTCTCATCAATAAGTCCTTCTACGAAAATAACAAAACGCCAAGTTCTATCATCTGTCGCAAAACTATTTGATCCAGCTGGATGGCTAGCTCCTATAGTAATCAGAGCAAAAATATGTATGCAGCAATTATGGTTAGACGGTATAGAATGGGACGAAGAAATTAACGCGGAATCTCTACAAAATTGGAACGAGCTAGTTCAGGACTTGTCTGAAGTTGAACTAATATCAATTCCTCGTTGGATTCAACTTATGCCTAGCGACACAATCCAAATTCACGGATTCTGCGATGCATCGAAATCCGCATATTGTGCTACTGTATACATTCGGTGCCAAACAAAAACTCAAAACACATTCTCAAATTTATTGGTAGCAAAAAGTAAAGTAGCCCCTTTACAAACTGTTTGCCTCCCGCGCTTAGAGCTTAATGGCGCAGTGCTATTAGCAAATTTAGTTAATTATGTAAAAAACTCTATCAATTTCAGTAATAGCGAGATATATTTATGGTCGGACTCAGCTATAGTCCTAGGATGGTTATCAAAACCACCTTCATCGTGGGAAACCTATGTGGCGAACAGAACAGCACGAATACACGAATTAATGTCTGATGTCACATGGCGACATGTCCCAACACATGATAATCCAGCTGATCTGGGCACACGAGGTTGTAAAGCCCAACATTTGGTAAATAATTCACTTTGGTGGAATGGACCATCATGGTTACAAAAACCTTCATCAGAATGGCCCAAAAGAAATATTTTAAATCGTAGCTCAGAAGATAAAGAAATACAATCTCTACATGTTCAGATTGAAGCAAATGATATATTGGACAATTTTTCATCATACAGTAGAGCTTTACGTGTAATATGCTACATTTTTAGATTTTTTCATAATACAACGAAGAAAATGCGACAAAATGTTGATGAAAATACTCAAGTCTCTTTGACACAAAATGAGATGAAATTTGTTAAATCGAGACTAATTGTTTTAGCTCAAAAAAGATTTTATAATGAGGAATATCAATGCGTTAATGAATCAAAAAATATTTCAAATAAAAGTCCTTTGAAAAGTCTAAATCCATTTATGGATAAAGACACAATTTTAAGAGTAAATGGTAGATTATCCCAATCATCACTACCATATGGTGAACGTTACCCAATTATTTTACCAGGCAACTCCCGATTTTGCCAATTGTACTTACACCATTTGCATGAGTTTCTCTCTCATGCTGACTGCGGTCAAATGTACAGAATTATACAAACTGAATTTCTCATATTCAGGTTAAAACCACGTATCAAAGGAATAATACGTAAGTGTAAAAGATGTATAATGTATAAACAACAGCCAAGCTCTCAAATAATGGCTCCTTTACCTCCGGAAAGATGTACTCTCTCTCTTCCTTTCCAGGTAACAGGAATTGATTTTGCTGGACCATTCGAGACAAAAACATCGATTCTAAGGAAATCTCCAATAACTAAAGGATACGTAAGTGTGTTTGTATGTTTTAGCACAAAAGCTATCCATTTAGAGCCTTGTTCAGAGTTATCCTCAGCGGCGTTCCAAGCTGCTTTCGCTCGCTTCATCGGGAGGCGGGGGCTCCCCCAAAGGGTAGTTACAGACAATGGACGAAATTTCTTAGGAGCTAGTAGAACTCTCGAACGAGAATTTTCTGCGTTTGTCAAAAATAGTGCCCAAGATGTAGCTCAGAAATACATCACATACGGATTTGAATGGAAATTCATTCCACCTCACGCTCCTCATATGGGAGGCCTTTGGGAGGCAGCCGTAAAGAGTTTTAAATATCATTTTAAGCGAATTGCAGGTTCTCATAAATTTACTTTCGAAGAATTCGCAACAGTTTTAGCAAGAATAGAAGGAGTACTCAATTCAAGACCTATATCAGCAGTTTCAGAAGATCCCTCAGATATCACAGCTCTAACGCCTGGACATTTTCTAAGAGGTGCCCCCCTGATGGCATTCCCTGAACAAGATTGTTCGAACATGTCGGTTTTAAATAGATGGGAAAAGCTGAAAGCCATACATCATCAATTTGCTCAACGTTGGAAAACTGATTATCTGAAATCACAACACAAAAGGTATAAGTGGAAAACCTCTTGCAAAAATATGCAGATTGGAGATTTAGTTATTGTTATGGACGATCTACTACCACCTCATGAATGGAATCTTGGCAGGATCGAAAAAACATTTTCTGGTTCAGATGGTAATGTAAGAACTGCAGACGTACGTACCGCTAGCGGTGTAATTAAGCGCCCTATCGTCAAATTATGTTACCTCCCTTTTCTAAATCAAGAGGAAGCGCAAGTTGACTCAAACCTTAAAGTACAATCCTCCATTTAGATAATTCTCTCAAATAGTTTCTTATAATTATTTCTACTCAAATATTGTATTCAAAATTATTGGCATAATAAAGATTTCCAGTTATTCAAAATCATTGCTGTTTAGTGGCTTTTTACCCACATCCATTTATTATCCAACAATTTCCATATAACATACTAATTGAACTGTATTTTCCTTATTATATATTTTCCCAGCAGGTCAAATAGACGACTGACAGCAACTCGGGTCCCCAATGAAACTCAAAACCCAAACGATGAGAGAAGCGTAGTCCCGAGGGACTTAGAAGTCTATTATTGCATCATCTGTAAAGGGTATCATGGGCTCAAGTTTTGCCGGAAATTCCGAAAAATGACGCCAGAGAGAAGACGTGATATTGTTGAGCGTCTTGGCTATTGCACCAATTGTTTGGCTCGAAGCCACAATATAAGGTCGTGTACCTCGATGGAGTCTTGCATAAAATGCAACCAACTGCACCACACCATGTTGCACCCATCGAGGACCCGCAGCCCATCGCCCAACTTGTCTACCGTCAGCAGCCAACGCAGTCGTGACGCCGAGACCCAGTTACAACCGCACCAACAACCACGTCAACATCATCATCACCATCGTCAACGTTATCATCAGCATCGTCAACACCGACACCATCAACCTCGTCAGCCACATCATCGTCGTCATCAACGCCAACAGCCACATCATCGTCGTCATCAACGCCAACAGCTGCATAATCAACAACAACAACGTCATCAAACTCAACAACGTCATCAAACTCAACAACATCAACTTCAACAATCACCAGCTCCAGTTGTTTCAACTACCACACCACCAATGCCAGATCAACATATCTTGGCTGAAGCTATTAAATCGCTGGCCAACGTATTATGCTTTCAAAGCAAGCCAGAATAAACCCGGCAAAGGCCGAGGCCGGCGCCATGTTTAAACTACGGTTTAAACCATATTTAATTGAATTTTTTTATTTTATTTTTATCAATTTTATTAATTGAATTTTATAATATTATTTGAATTTTGTACTATTAATTGTATTTTATTATTGAATGAATTTTACCATGAATTGTTATTTTAAAATGAATTGTTAGTATTTTTAAATAAAGGTAAATATGTACTACCTTAATATTTAACATAATAATGAACTAAAATGTTAGTAATTAAGATAATTTTAATGAAATGTTGCTAACGGTAGGTTAGCTATACATAAGAAATTCCAAAACATCTTCGGGTTTTGGAAGTTAAAATTAGGTTTCCTTATTAAAACAAAAATTATAATTTGTCACTTCTCACATAGCAACAGAACTCGTCTGTTGCCTTTACATCCTTTTTTTAATAAACATAATTTATAACGTTTAACGAAAAAAAATCTGGTCTACTAATTTGGTAACTCACAACCAAACAAACAAAAGGTAAAGTACCAACCAATAATTATACATATATTTCTCCATATATATGTACATATTACCCACAAATTATTAATGCAATTTTAATTTTATTTATTATCATCTCAATAATTATACTCACTTTATGAGTGAATATAATTATTCATTTTCTCCAAAGAATATTAGTCTTCAACCTAATAAAGGAGAAAATTTAAATATAATTTGTATTCCCTTAAACAAATTATTTCAATATTGTTTAAAGAACTACCAGTCTGTGAGCATCGGCTGAAAACTAGTGTCAGATTGATACCAGCCATGTTATCTTCACTGTCGGTGTACATCTCGGTATATTAGGAGACATGTATATGGACAATAACACTTTTTTTAAAATCTAAGAAACAAACTTTGATTGTTCATTATTTCGTTAATGTTTTTGATTTTGACAAAATAGCAAATAATTTTATGTCAATGGCACTACTAGCAACAACATTGTACAGTTTCAGAATTCACAGTCTATTTTTTATACCCTACACCACCATAGTGGGCAGGGTATTATGCGTTGTGCAGATGTTTGTAACGCCCAAAAATATTAGTCTAACACCCATCTTAAAGTATACCGATCGACTTAGAATCACTTTCTGAGTCGATTAAGCGATGTCCGTCCGTCCGTCCGTCCGTCTGGTTGGCTGGCTGGCTGTCCAGCCAGAAAAAGAAGTAGAGTATTATATGGTCGGGCTTGACCGACCATACTTTCTTACTTGTTTTTTATTACTTATAGGCTGGGTAACTTATAAAATATAAAAAAAATAGTTAAACAAACAAGATTTTTTTAATTTTTAAAAACTCTGAATGTAAATATAAATGAACTGATCAGCATAAATAGAGCAGCAATACGTTATATGCGTTATTACTTAATAAGCGATTATATGAGCGTTAGAGAGCGTAATTGATATGTTCACAAGAGTTGATCAGCCTTACAGCAGTTAAATATTTTTAGTTCAAAATTAGCAGTCCTTGTAAGTTGTTCTAAAAAATATTTTTTTCTTTCTGTATTTTTTAAAAAGAAAATGCCATGAAAGATTTATTTTGTTGGCAAAAAATTTTAACAAACTAATTTTTTCAGGGTCCACTCATTTTACTACACAGAGAAAACAGATTCGTGATAGCAACCGAATTTGTTGCCAATTGAATCATTCCACCTTAGTAACCGAATTTTACAGTTAGGGCAACAAATTCGGTTGCTATCACGAATCTGTTTTCTCAGTGTGCTCTTTGGTAATAGAATCAAATTTATACAATCTAGTCCGTGTATTTTTTTTCCAAAAGTCTTCATTTCTTGCACAATGCATATATTCAGCTTAATTCAAAAATACTTTCATATTTTCTAAAAATCGTGTATATCACGATCAAACTTTTAAGAATTTTATCAATTTTAATTCTTAAAACTATTGTACTTGTATTCGAATTTTGTATAAAGAATCCTGTTTAGTAAAATGACAACGGTGAATGACATCGTTACTTTTGACTTTTGTTAATGGCTTTTTTCCATTGACTTTGACTATCATAATTATTGCTAGTATGACTTAAAAATGCGGGATTTTCAATAGATGACGTATTTTTAACGCGGTTTTATTGGGCACATATCTGACAGTGTAATCAACAAAGCTTTTTTTGCATCGATAATGTCGAATTTTGTGCCAACAAAGCGTCATATGAGGGAAGTTTCATCGTTTTCAATATGAGAGAGTTGGTTTGTGCGGTTCAGAAGCTGTGATTCAAAAAATATTGAATACCAAGAATTGGAGGCATTACTCTATGAAGACTATTATCAAACTCATCAAGAGCTTGAAAAATCACTGGGAGCTACTCAAGAAGATACCTCAAAACGTTTGCAATTAGCAGGATTCATCCAAAAGCAGGAAAATTGGGTACCATATGATGGGTCCGAAATAATGCTTTAACGCAATAAAAGGAAATCAATTCAGCTCCGAAGCATTACTTGCGATAAAAAATGGATCCATTATGATAATCCGAAGCGTAAGAGATCGTATGTGAAGCCCTGCCAACCAGCCGAATTGACACCAGAGCGCTATGCTAATGTTCTGTTATCAGCTACTGAAATCTGCCCAGACCATCACAGGCAACTGATTCATTTGAAGTAAGCGTCGGCCGAAAAATGTTCAAAATGTGCGTCCAGATATGAAACCGCTATATTCCATCTTTCAATTCATGTTTCATGACCTTGTACCGTCCGATTAATATTTGTTTCTGAGATACGATTCACTTCAAAACAGAGTATCCGACATTGGCTTTCAACGTTCTTGGCCTCAAAAGAGTCAGTTTTTTTGGCGCGGAATCTTTATGTTTCCAGAAAGGTGGCCAATACCCTGAATTAATTCATACAAATGTTTCTAAATAAAAGTTAAACATTTGAAAAAATCCCGCATTTCTAAGACACACCCCCAATACCAAAACACATCTAACCAGGACAAACTTATATTTTTTGGTTTCTTTTTACTAAATACTCATATTTTCTGAACCCCAAAGAAAATTTCTTTCAAAAACAAAAAAAATAAACAGGAACATGATACATAGATTAAATCATAGTTATTAAATGTTTCGCATAGTTTTTGTAAGTAAGTTAAAATTCGAATATATGTAAGTTAACAATTCCAAGGTCGGTACCAGTATACATTAAGTGTGCCTCATCCTAAACTCAACTACTCTGGTTGCAAGCGAGTAAGTAGGTCACATTTTTCTGGGAAGACTCCGAAACTATATCATGCAGCAGTTTGGATGACTCCTCCGATTATATAACAGAAGGAAATTCTGTGTCTCCAAGACATTATGTTTCCTTGTCTATATACTGTTCCAAGACAATTTGAATGTTTTTTGTAAACCTTTATATAGATTTTTTAGCACTACCCTAATCTACACATGTATGAGTTAATACTTAGTATAATTACATTTAAAAGCTGATACGACCGACCTCACATTGTTGTGAAAATAGTAAGTATGTGTGTCTTCACTTTAATAAGTATATGCAATTCTGCCTTTCCGTATTATTAATCACACACACATTAAGTCAATTATAATAAGATTTAAGAGGAAATCCTTAAATAATTATTTGTTCTTTAGTCATCCTGTGCATTCATATGAAAGGAGGTTATGGTACTATGTACAACAGCACAACAATACGTGTATGTGTTTCTATTAACATTTATGTCAACATAAACAAATTATTATTTATTAAACTGCTGACTCTTTACACGAATATGAAAGACAAACGCTCTTGCAACATTATTTGTTATTAACAACACACAGTGGGGTTGATCCAGAAAAAATCTGAATCTTCTACACTACTGGTTGAAAATTTATGTATGAGTAAATCAGAGAGGAACATATATTCTTTAAGAAAATTAAATGTGTGGCCACTGGAGTAGGTCAAAAAGAAACCACTGGTCTAAAATCAAAATCGAGCATCGCATTTTTAACGTGAAACTGTTCTTTTCTTATTTTTTTTTTTAAATATGCTAAAATTTTATTGAGTCTTCAAAAAAATTTGACAAAAGTGATTATGTTTGGGCTTGTTCAAAAGAACAGAATGACAGAAAATATGAATCTTTGCAAATGGAGAAGATAAATAAACAATAATCTTATTTCGTGGTTGTGCGAGAATATAAAACCGAGCTTTTGTGTCACAGTGCAGGAAATGGAAATAAAAGTGCAAATAAATCTGTAACTTCTAAACTGTTAATCTGATATTAATAAAATTTCCCACTACTAGAGGAGGTATCTAAGGCCCAATATTGGGTCTTAGGTATATGAACAATTAAAAATGGCTATAATCATATACCTAATTAAGTGTTATTTAAAAAAAATCTAAAATGTAAACTTATACCTTTCACTTATTGAAATCTGTCCATATTTGTTCATATCAATATTTACAAAGTTTTTTTAGTTTTCTTAAAACGGGCCAATAGTTTAGAAGTTTTTGCAAAATCAGTAAAGATCTTAATATATCTTATACTGAATTTAAGAATAACAAATACTAATCTTAAGGGTCTTTCCTTAAGCGCTTCCTATATTTAATTTTAGATAAATCAAAGTGAGATATAATCGAAATTTTGTATTCGATTGAAAGGCATTCCGATGTCGCTATATATGGAATATAATATCGTGCAAATATACGATATGTCCAATTTTCAACTCCGCATAAATTAAGCTGAATTTTACCGTTGGCATGGGTTATTTTGTCTTTGACGGCCTCAGTGGTTTGCGGTGGCCAATTCGCATCTCCTTTGCGTCAGATGAGTATGCCCTAAAATCTTTCATGCTGAAGATCTAACGTGACATGAGCTGTGAGCCACGTAGCTCCGTTCTGTTAAAACCACATGTCGTTGGTGTGCATTAGAGTGACAGCCGATTTTT
Source organism: Calliphora vicina (assembly GCF_958450345.1). Classification (NCBI taxonomy): domain Eukaryota; kingdom Metazoa; phylum Arthropoda; class Insecta; order Diptera; family Calliphoridae; genus Calliphora; species Calliphora vicina. The sequence goes on along the minus strand of NC_088783.1, from coordinate 75,622,197 downwards.
TTTTAGATTTCAAAGAGTGCCTGGTGGAATATTGTGACACTAGGCCTATAGGTTAAAATTTATAACAGTAAGGAAATTGGGCAAAAAATTAGTTTTTCTTGAAAATCGCAGGTACGGAAAAACTGTAAGAGGTATTGACATAATTTTTTCATATTTTTATTCCCTATTTTGATCTCAATAAATGCCAATGTGATGATCAAAAAATTCTGAAATTTGTTTAAGAACATTTTTAAAAATTTGAAAATGGAGATTTGAAACAGCCGTTAAAAAAATATTTTTTTTGGCCACACCTGTGAATAGGTTAACGGTATCCTACGAAGACAAAAACACATACACAAGTAAATACGGATATATCTTAAATAAAAATTGGCTTATATTTTAATTTTTTGTTCAAGTGGCCTGAAACACGTTAATGGTCTGGCGAATTTGTAATAACTTTACCATTTTTTAACCAAATTTTGTCATTTATATCTCATTACAAAATTTTAAAAATATTTGAAAAATTTGCATTTTTTCCGAATTTTGGCGATAATACAGTTTTTGGGTCATTTTGACCTAAACGAGATGCAGGGTTAACTTCCAAAAAAATGTTTTTAATGTAATATTCATTAATATAAATAAATCTATACATTTCTAGAAAACAATGCAGAAATTTAACGAGTTTCACCTATTTATTCCATATAAATAGTAAAATTTTGCATATATCTGAACTTTGACCTCGATGCGCGTCCAGAAATCGTTGCCCGATTTGGCTCAAATTTTCAGCACTTAATATTTAGGCTTAGTGTCACAATATTCCACCCTGCACTCTTCAAAATTTTACCAAAAAATTTTTTCCATACAACTGATTGTCATGGAAAAATCCATATCAAAAATTGACTTTTTCGATATGCATTGATCATGGATCTCATTGGGATTGTTATCGTTCCAAATTCGACAATTTTGTTTCATTCAGCAATGGGCTTCATCGCAGCAGATAATTTTTTTATGAAACCTAGGGTCAGTTTCCAACTGCTTCAGGTTCCATTCAGAGAGCACATGTCGACCTGTGGGTTAAAAACGTTTGTGTTTGGAATCTTGGGAATTGGAGATTTGACAAGGTTGGAGCTGTAATCCTTAAGAGCAAAATTTAATAAACGTAAATATATTTTGAACTAAAAGAGATTACCTACATATGTACTAGTATTTTTTGTAGACCTTCAATTTTCAACTATTATATTTTAAATTTAAGCTCATTTGGATTATAAATGGATTTTTGATTCAAGGTGACCAATTTTGGGGGGCCACTAATGGTCCCCATTCCACCTAAAAAGCCGAACAACATCTCATATCCAACAATTGTGAAATTTCGCTACGATATCTCCAATAGTTCTCGAGATATCGAATTGTTTCTATAAAAAAGTTTCTAACCACTGTTTCTCGTATGACCGCTATCAACTGTCAAAGTTCGGAAGTCCCTATTGGAAGACCCTTTAGATTATCCTGCTCGTCGTTTTTAAATTTTGGTCGCCTTTAATTTTTTAATTGTGTCATAGGTCACAATTAATAGTACCACACAAAAAAGAAACAAATTCATATTGTCACCAAAAATTAAATTGCAAATTAGAACATCTTTTTCAAATCATTCCCCTAAATTCAAACTAACTTCAAACAATACTAGAACATAAGTTAAAATAAAATTTAATTTATTTTCCAATTTGTTACAAATTAAATGACAAATTCAATATACTCACACTCGAATTGCTATTGGACGCATTGGGATTTTTTTATTTTGTTTCAAAGAAAACACAAGTGGTACTTTTGTGCTATTTTCATTGCTCTTTTATAAAAAAAAATATAACAAAAAATAAAAACACATTTTTTGTAAAAGAATATTAAAATTTGCAAATATATTATTTATATTTAGCTTTGTAATAAAATAAAATTTATCTTGAATTGCAAAACGTCTGGGAATACTTATTTGAAGTTGTTTATACAAAACACAATTGAATAGAACAAACACAATAACCAAGAATACAATTTAAATGTTTAATAGGAAATTCTAAACAACTTTTACTAGCACTAGAAAAACAAAATTAACCCATTTAAAAGTCAGAGCTGTAATTAGACATGCAAATGAAGTGGAATTTAAAAGTAAATTAAAATTTGCATATTTAGAGGGATTTAAAAAGAACAAAAATTGTGAACATAAAAAATCAAAAAAACTTTAAAAAATTCAAAATATTTTTTTTTAAATTTTTTTAAAGCTGACTAAAATTATGCTTTAGTTTATAATAATTTAATAGTTTATGGCCCAAAACACTTATGCGCTAATTTTGTAAGAAGTAACGAAACTTTTTTTCGACAAAATTTTTAATTTTTGAATTTTCATATTTTTTGAAACGTATTTTTCGTTTCTGCATATAACATTGAATTTTACAAAGTAGAACAAAACGTTCCCAAGCGCTTGAAACATCAAAATCAAACGTTGAGAATCTTTTATAACCTCCACCACCATAAGTGGTGAATGAGGGTATATATAATTTGTCATTCCGTGTGTAACATTGAGAAATATTCATCTGAGACCCAACAAAGTATATATATTATTGATCCTTATTTTAAGTCGATAGAGCCATGTCCGTCTGTCTGTCCGTCTGTGTAAAACACGCTCACGTCCAAAATACGCACACAAACCAAATAGAGTTGCAAGAAAAATGTTTATTATTGTCCTAAGCAGTTTGGTGTTGAAAATCATCGAAATCGGTACAGTGGAACTAAAGTTATGAATTAAAATGTGGGACAAACTCAAAAAAAAATTATAATTTTCACATATTTTTGGTCAGTTTTGTAAATATATTGCAACTAATGTTATAAAATTTTGCACTCGTTAGAATCGGTCCATGATTTCTCCTAGCCCCCATACAAATTTCTTCCCGAAATATGGTTCTATGATATTTTAAATGCCTACAGAATAGGAATATGCTTATAAAATTCAGCAAAAATAAGTTTCGTGGTAAAAAAAATTATATTACAAAATTTTTCGTGGATTGGCCCATATTTGACCATAACCCACCCTAATACATATCCTTAAATAGTCAAAATAATGTTTTTTTGAAGAGACTTTTACTAAAAGAAAATGAAAACTAATTAGGTTTTCTTACTTAGTTCAAGTATAAATTTGATAGGAATTTATAAAAATACAAAGTAATTGTAAAAATAACAATTTTACTTAGATTTTTTAGAAATTTAATAACGACACAAATATGTATTTTCATTCATTAAAAACCTACAACAATATTTATGCTAAAAATAAAACAAAAATAAAAAGTATTTATTTTATTTAATAAGAATTTTATAGTAGACATTGCTGCTGTGGCAACAAATTCAAACACACATTTCAACCTTAATAATAAATTTTAAAATAATCGTACAAACACAGAGAAACAAACAATGTTTATGAATGTATTTGTGATTGTTTTTAAAATTGCATGTGATTATGACACATGTTTCCTTTTTTTTGTTTGTTTGTTTGTTGTATTTCCATAAAACACACTTCCTTTAATGAAAATTATGTAAATTTCCTTTGTTTCATTTTTTTCCTTCACCTGTCAAGGAAATATGCTGGCAGAATGTTTTTTAGTTTGGCAATTAGAATTTATTAATAGAAACACACAAAGTCCTTATAGTGACCTTAGCTAGGTCTTAACGTCGCATTAAAATAAATATGTATTTAAAACAAAACACTAACAAATTTGAGCAGAATCGGATACAATTTTTTCTAAAGTTTAGATGTTGCACAAAATAAATGTGATTATTTTTGGTTAACCAATAAATCGGTTTCTAAAAAGGTCTGTTTTTGATACATTTTATTTGAATTTCCTAGTTTTGGATCAAAGTAGCATTATTTTCAAAAAAGGTATAAATCAGTGAATAATTGTTACGTTTTTCAATAAGAGTTATTCAAAATATTTATTTTTTTCGTTGCTCATAACTTTTATTTTCAATTTATATTTTTTTACGTTGCTTAATAACAGTTATTCTCAAGTATATTTTTAATGTCGTTGCTCATAACTCAAAAGAAGTTTTTTCGTCGCTTTGCTTGCATTTTATTAGTACATACATTGTATTTTACTTTTGAAGTTGTAAAAAAGACTATGTATGTGATAGTTAGTTTTTATTGTGTATTTTTTTTTTATTTACGAAGACTTTAGTTTCTCAAACAATGTTTTGGCAATAGCATTGTCCATCAAGTTGCACCTTTTATCAGTCAACAAAAGACGCAAAGCAGAAAATGCTCTTTAAACAGAAACCTGTGTAGCCGGCACTACATGGACAATATGAAACAATTTACATAAAATTATTCCCAATATTGCAACAAATCGGTTTCTGCGTCCAGTCTCACATGCTTAAAGCTATATAACTCTCGATATTTCAAAAACCGATATATCGATACATCGATTCTTATTTACGAGTATCGTTTTCGATATTTTTAAAGCTCTATAAATGTTCCACGTTTTCAATTGTATAGGATACTGGCATCACTGCATCCATCATACGTTTTTTAAACTGATGCTGCGAAGAAAGTAATTTTTCAGCCAATACGGAGAAACTACAAGCATTTTTTATACCCTACACTACCATAGTGGGGAGGGTAGTACAGGTCGCAATTTTGAAGATATTTCGATGAAATTTGGTACATATTATTTCTTCAGCTCAAGAAACAGGCCTATTGAAACTGGCTGAAATCGGTCCATTATTTCACCTAGCCCCCATACAAATGCCCTCCCGAAATTGGACTTTATCGGTCATAAATGTTTAATTTATATATGTATCTCCACAAATTCCGCTCCAAATAAGTTTTATATACACAAAATTCATGTCACCAAATTTTGTTACGATCGGTCCATAATTAGTCATATCTCCCATATAGACCCGCTCCCGAAAATCACTTTAACGTGCATAAATCGCTTAAAAATATTGGTATACACACAAAATTCAGCATGGTTAAATCACACGACCTAATTTCATGGTGATCGGTCCATAATTGGTCATAGCCCCCATATAAGGCCCACTTCCGAAAATCATTAATGTGGTTTTGAATGATCGAAGTTGGTTTGTGTAAATTTTTTCCAAAAAAAAACGAAAATAATGAAACGTATGGAAACAACTAATTTAGGCTCTCGTAATTTATTTGATGCCATTTAATATTTTGTTATTTATTTTTTATACATTTAATTGACGAGCTGAGAGTTTTTTTCATTCTTACTTTGATTTTCTTGAATTTGTTTTGTTATATACATTTCGATATATCGAAATATCGATGTTTTTAAAAAATATATATCTATGTATATATGTTCAGAAATATCGATACGATATATATGGATACATTTTTTCCATTTGCCCATCTCTAGCTCATAGTAGATAGGACCCTTTTGCTCCCATCAAATACAGAGCATTACTTTAGCGCCATAGATATTTGGCTTTGGTGTTGATTCGGCTGGTTGACCGGGCTTCACGTACGATCGCTTGGTTACGCTTAGGGTTATCGTAATGGATATATTTTTCATCACAAGTAATGATTCGGTGCAAAAATTATTATCTTTGACAGCGTTCAAACATTATTTCGGAAGTCTCTCGGCTTCAATTCATATGGTACCAAATTTCCCTGCTTTTGGTTAAATCCTGCTGCTCGCAAGAGTTTTGAAATTGCTACTTGAGTAGCTCCCAATTATACTGTGCATGAAATTGACACTTTTTTTCTGTCAAGAGGGGCACCCAGCGACTTAAACTAATTCACTGAATTCAGTGGTGCTGTTAAGCCACCAAGCGTGTATGTAAAAGGTTTTGTGGGACCTGTAATTAGTATCAAAACAACTTGGTTTGTTAATAAAAAAAGGGGAGTTGTTTTATGCACTCTAAATTTTGACTTTATTGAAAATAAAAAAACACTTTCCAAGGCGAATTTACTGTACGTTGGTATTACAACAAGTACAATATTGCAATAACAACATTGTGTTTTATTGTTGCTTGAGGGGAAAAAGTGTAAAAAAAAAATTTCTGAAAAAAAAAATAATAAATTTAATATAAAAAGTAATAAATTCAATAAAATTAACGTTAATTTTACATCAACGCTATATTTATTTCCGAGGACATCGATCAGCAATTGGGTAGTCCAGAGAAAACATCCAGAGATAATAAAGCAAATGAAAAACTGATAAAATACGGGTGCCTCCTGGAAGCTCCTTTAATGGTGGCACAGTTTGCGGTGAAAATGGTAGTGCTAATGTTCCAAATGTATTCATGTGGCAAATGGTTGTGATTGCTCGAATGCACTCTGGAGCTAGACGCTTTGTTGTACTTTTAACAAATCTTATAACATTTTTTTGAAGCTAAAAAGGTAAACAAAACTAATTTTGACATAAAATAAATTCGTTTTGTAAACAATTTTTGACAAGTTTGCCCCCAAGGCGAACAAAAAAAAGTAGATCAGCTATGCTGTTAACGTCACCTGTACAGTAAATTCGCCTTGACACTTTCCTTTTGTTTTCTATTATTTGATTATTCTAAAATTGACAATATTTTATTTAAATTTCAAATTAAAAATGACTCGATAGAATTTTAAGTATGTATTACAAAAACGAACTTCATTTTATAGTGGCCAAGCAACGATTGGCTCGCAAAAAGTAAAATTTAACGAAAAAACGATCTTAAAGCTAAATATATATAATTGCAGCGTTCTATAGTTGGCAGTTTCTTCATATAGTTGATGGCAAGATCATCCCCCAACAGGACAGAAATGGGTAAACCAATACCTTGTGTTTCACACATTAACAGGTGCTAACCGTTTTTTTAGGTTAGCTCGTATTTTCGAGATATACCGTTATTTCAAAAATGGAGGAGGTTACATAACATACATTCGCCTAACTCAAAAAGGATTTAGTTTATTGAATAAACTAAAAAAAACGAAATTTTGCAAATAAATTAACACGTTTTTAATCTTCGCAATCGTTTTAGAAATATAAATTAGCCCCCTTGATAGTTTTTCCAACTATAACAGTGTTATTAGGCAAGCTTTTGTTGGGTTTGACAACAATCTTTAATACCTACAATTCTTGGTTTTCAATTTTTATGCTGGCCTGGGCGATCTTTGTCTTCGGTGTCAAAATCATCGCTTCAGAAGCGCACAAACCATCTCTCTCTCTTCAGCGGCACTTTTATTCAAAAAGCTAAGCAAACACCCCGCACGTTGTTCCCAAAACATTTTTGTTTTTTATACTATAATGCTTAACAACTAAGTGAAAATAAATGACAGTTATTAAAGTTATTAAAGAAAAAACCGCGTTCAAAAGATACGCCATCTGTTGTGAATCCAGCATTTTTAGGTTAGATTAGGTTACATTCCATGGGCAGCCAATCTTCAAGCAGCTCACTTGGGTGCATTCAAAACTGATGCCATTGTGATTCCCATGGGGAAAACAGCAGGGTATTATTATTGATGAAGGAGTAGATTCGTCTTAGACTCATCCTTAATAGCTCATCCAAGCATGATAGGATTGGGATTACAAGAATGCGTTCTTCTAGCATGTGTCCCAATTATACAATGTCCTGTGTATTAGACTAATATTAGGTGTAGGGTATAAAAAATGTTTCCACGAATACAAAACTTTAAAAATATCTGCAATAATTTGGTTAATCTTAATAAATTGTATAAAAAAGTCTTAATAAATATAACAGTTTTCATTTAAGCTAAAGTGGTCATAAAATTTCTAAAAATATAAAACCTAATTAACCACAATGCAGACGCCTGCTCTCAAAACTAAAAACCTCAGCATCATCAAGTTTATTCTTAATCATATTCCACAGTATTTCTTATACTCTCATCACCACTTGAAGATTTACAAAAAAGAGCAAATAAATGTCTTAAATAATTTAATAATTTTTCATGTTTTATTTTTTGTAAAATTTCAAGCAACAACGCAACACCAACAACGACTGCTATTCACAGTTAAAATTATCAACATATTTTATGCAAAATTCCAGATGCTTACTCTTGTCTCCGGCTAAAAAGCCAGTATAAATATATTTGTAACTATAATTCACACAAACTCTCTAACAGCCATAGATACAAACAAATATACATATTCGCACAGTTACTTTAGACATCAACACACTTACATACATTAAATAATTTTATTGCCTAAAACTCAAATGCTAATTAAATTTTCGAAAATTTGTGACACAAATTCGTTAATGTCCTTAAAGACAATGGTGGATGGAAATGGTGACAATAAGGATTATAATTTATACATACGAGTATGTAGTACAAACACAAATATTCACAAATATACACACAGATAGTATACGACGACGTACTCATACATAAATAATATCTATAATGAAAATACGATAATTGATAAATGTTTATTGAAAAAGAAAGCAATAACGACAACAACAACGGCGTCAACAAATTGAACAGTACTAACAACAACGATGACGACAACAACAACACTAATATGAAAGACAAATAAATATTGTTGAATTTAAATAAAGAAAATGACTAAACAAAATATTAGTATTTATAAGTAAACATGTGAGAAGGTTTGTATACATAAGGCCATATACATACATACGTAGATATATTAAGAATACAGGTATATTTATACCCTACACCACCATAGTGGGGAGGGTATTATGCGTTTGTGCAGATGTTTGTAACGTCCAAAAATATTAGTCTAGCACCCACCTTAAAGTATACCGATCGACTTAGAATCACTTTCTGAGTCGATTAAACGATGTCCGTCTGTCCGTCCGTCTGGTTGGCTGGCTGGCTGTCCATGTAAACCTTGTGCGCAAAGTACAGGTCGCAATTTTGAATATATTTCGATAAAATTTGGTATATATAATTTTTTCGGCCCAAGGACGAACCCTATTGAAACTGGCTGAAATCGGTCCATTATTTCATATAGCCCCCATACAAATGTCCTCCCGAAATTGGACTTTATCGGTCATAAATGTTTATTTATATATGTATCTACACAAATTTCGCTCCAAATAACTTTTATACATACGAAATTCATGTCACCAAATTTTATTACGATCGGTGCATAATTAGTCATAGCTCCCATATAAGACCCGCTTCCGAAAATCACTTTAACGTGCATAAATCGCTTAAAAATGTTGGTATACACACAAAATTCAACATAGATAACTTTAATATAGACATAAATCACACGACCTAATTTTATGGTGATCGGTCCATAATTGGTCATAGCTCCCATATAAGGCCCACTTCCAAAAATCAATCAAAAATATAAATTATTGATATTTTAAAAGAAAAATATTTTTACTCATTTACTTGGTGTAGGGTATTATATGGTCGGGCTTGACCGACCATACTTTCTTACTTGTTTTGTATTGGATATATTAGGGAGCCACTTAAAGCTAGCATAACATCCAATATCATAATATAAAGGGTCTTCCATTATTGACTTCCGAACTTTGACAGTTGATAGCGGCCATACTGTTGAAGCTACATCTATCTGTAGTTTCAACAGTATGGCGTCTGCCCATACTGTTGAATAGTCTTCTTAAGGACTATTTATATTTAAAATTTCAGCTCATTTGGATCATAAATGGATTTTTTTAAAAATTTGAGGGCGAAAGGAAGCTCAAAAATCGTAGATCAACTCGAAAATACCTAAGCTCCAACCACGTGACATTTCGTAATTTTACGACACCGAATTATTTCCCAAAAAACTTTTCTAAGCCACGTGGTGTTGTGGATAAATTTGAGTCCACTGATTCACTTAACAATGAACCAACATCCGTATGATGACGTAACGCAACATCTGCCGAAAACATTGCTAATGTCCTTGAGAGTATGCAGGAGAGTCCGAGGCAGTCGATTTCAAGCACACTAGAACTCGACTTTCGTAGACAACTTGGTGAATTTTGAGTCTTGACTTGGACCTTCACCCGTACGAAATTCAACTGTGCTGAAGGTAAACGACCATAGACAGGACCATTTGCAAACTGGATGTTTTCTGGATGAATGGGTACGTCAGAAAACAAAATTGTCCACATGACACTGATAACACATACTGGGTTTCCCAAAATAGCTGCTTGTTTTTGTAATTGTAATTCACCCGCTACTTCTTTGCTGCCTGTACTCTTCGTAGGATAAAGCCATATTGTACAACTTTTTGTATTATTCCTTGGATCGACGTTGTATAAATGGTACGTTAGAAGTGCCCTCTCCTTTTTTTCTTCCCGCCTTTGAGTTAGTTATGATAAACTCCACGCAACATTTTACAACGGCAATTTCCTTAGAATCCAAGTTTAGAATAAAAAACGGCTTTTCTACCAAATCCTTCGTAATTTTTGTTGTGAAGTGTCCATGATGTTAATAAAATAAAAGCTAGATTTTAATAAAATCCGAAGCTTTTTTATACCCACCTTAAAAATAATCTTTATTTTCGGTCCCTGCTTAAAGTTCACAAAAAAGGTACAACAATTATGTAAGTAATCATTACATATGTAGGGTATCGTATAGTAAATTTTTTCTTACTTGTTTTAACATTAAGGATTTAGCTGCAAATAAGCAACTACAGGAAACAGGAAATTAATAAGAAACCTAATAGGAAATGCATTTTTAAAACTTCCATTTTATTGTCAAAAGAAATTATATTATAAATCAATCAATCAACAAAGAGTATAAAAATATAAAGCAATATTATTCTACCCACTAAGTACCACCTTAAGGCACAGAAATACTCTTACGTACATCGTCTTACGATTTTACTTACATATATAAATATTTTAACGCATTAATAACCATTCGAAGAGTACAAATTATGTACAATTTAATGGTACATTATACACACATAAATAAAAACGCTGTTAAAGAGGAGTAAAACCACTCAATGAGATCAGCAGAAGCAGCAGAGGAAGGAAATGCCAGCAGTAGACAATGACAACGTAGACGTCGAACTTAAAAAATTATGTATATGCACAAATTCACATTTATATATATCTACCTGCAAATACATACATATTTCGTATATAAGCTATAAATTTTCTGACTTATTTGTTGAGCATAAATAAATGGTTATTTTCTTTTCATTATTATTGTTTTTCTTTAAACGTAAAAGTCGTCTTGTAGTATTAAATACATACATACAGATATTCGTACGTATTTGGTGGTACAACTACACATCCAAACATATATGAGGAAAATCAAAAATTTTAAAAAATTAAAAAAAGTGTACAAAACTTTTATATTTTTTTTTGCAAATTTTCAACTATCCGACTCGTATGGTGATAGATTAGTATTCTTTTGGTTTACCTTTTTTAATTTCAAACTCAAAAACAATATAAGCTATCTGAATTATGCCTTTCAACTAGAGTTTCCAAAAAACCGAAGAATTTCAAAAGCGCGGTTTCGGTTTTAAAAAATCGAAAACCGATCGGTTTCGGTTTTGTGATAATTTGTTAAATATTAATTTTATAAAAACTAAATCAGTTAATAATATAGGAAATGCTATACAAATTAAAAATTCAAGAGGATAAAGGAAAATTGGTACTCTTTCTTTTAATGGTACTTTTTTAATATTTATTTTTAATTAGTTAGCTTATATACACTAACGTTGGCTAATATGCTTCTCAGTAATGAAATAATCAAGAAATGGGGGCTCAATGGTGTTATGATTTCAAAAGAGGATAACTAAAATGATACTTTTTGAATGTTCACTAATATTGAACCTAGAATCAGGAAATTACTTTGATTTCAAACTTGTGTTAAGCACACATGATTCTGAATGAATTAATATTCACCAAATGTTACTTTAGTGCAGTGTTGCCAATTTAGCCCTTTTTGGGCTAAATTTAGCCCTTTTCAATCTTGTTTAGCCACAAAAAAAATAATTTAGCCTTTAGCCTTTTTTCTAGCCTTTTTTATTTTCATTTAGCCATATATATTTACTCTAATAAAAATTATATATTTACTCTAATAATCTGAAATTTTTGCTGTTGAAAATTAGTAAAATCAGTTCAAAAAAATTGGCAGGGGTATTATGTCAAAAACTAACTAAAAATGTTGAACCAGTAAACAATTTAAGCACATACAAATGGTTGGACCTTCCATACATTAAAAACATGCCATAACTAATATAGAGAAAATGTGCGTTATTTAAATAAAAATTGTTAATAAATATGTTAATGTTTTACGCGCGAGTCCGGGCGTTTATAAAATCATATATAGGGTTAAAGAGAATACTTTTAACTTTATCTGGGCGATGTATTGAAGTAAATATAGTACTTTAACAAATATTTTATAACACATGACATGTAGTATACCGTTTTCAAAGACTACAATCCAACCAATTTAGAAAGAAAAATTCAGTTCATTATCGATAATAATTTAGGTATGATCATTTTTATCTGATCAAATATAGAAAATTAACTTTTTCCAAATTTAAATTAAATATTTATGTTTACATATTTTGGCTACCTTAGTTTTGATATGTTTACTAACTAATGGCAAAATTTATGTTTTTGCCAATGAAAATCAATTCTGTCCGGCGACGTGTATAATTTTTAGAATATTTTTTTCTGCATTACATGAGAGGCATATTTGCCATATATTCACTTATCAAAATATTCTCCATCGAAGTTATCACAAAGGATTACTTTATACATAATTTGTCTTTCATATTAATAAATTTGCATAGGAGCATTTTGCAGGCCAGGTGATAAATACGAGGCTTTAAAAACATCGGCATATGATATACGTGTGGCTCCATATTAAGTTATTTTAAAGTTAAAGTAAATATTCTTATTATCTTGCATTTGAACGTGTGTTATATTCATACATTTTTGTTTGTCTATTCGGCATAGCCAAATGTAACATTCTAAGTTGTTTTTTGTGTCAAATGTATGTATTTTTTTAATTAAAAATTTTAGCCCTTTTTTAGCCTTTTTTTCTAAGTATTTAGCCCTTTTTGTTCACCATGAATTGGCAACACTGCTTTAGTGGTACCTTTCTTTAGCATTATCTATAATAGTGGACCCAGAATCGTAATGCTGAGTGGGAATATAAAATGTGGGTATTTATTAGGGTATTCAATTAATCGGGTTTCTGGTTTAATCGGTTAATCGAGCAAATAATTAATCGATGTTTAGATTTAATCGGTTAATTTAAAATTATTAGATTAACCGAATAATTTCTATTTTCATTTGAAAATACAACAACGAATTTTACGTACAAAAACATAAAAACAGCAAATAAGGTATTTGAGATCATTTTTGTAAACATATCGCCTATTTGCTGCAACAACGTCACAACTCAAAATCCGTGTTTTTAAACTGAGCAATACAAAATATGCCCTGTTCTATAATCTTTCATATACAGCCCAATTATGAATAAAAATTCCCCGGGAGTTTTTCCCCTTTTCGTTTAGTTTCGTTTAGTTATGATAAAAGACCCATTTCAAAAAAAAAGATTCGTCTATACATGTAAATACAAACAAAGTTTCAAATACATGTAAATTAAATATGTCAGTTGTTATACATACTCACTAATCATGTTTATTGGATGTTCAAAAAAAAACTAATTTTAATTTTAAAAACGAAAAAATAAATACCAAAAAAATTTTTAAAGTCCAAAAAAAAGGAATTTCGGTTAATCGACACAAATTAATCGGTTTATTTGTTATTTGAAAATCGGCAATTTCATATTATTCGCACAGTTAGCCGTCCAAAATTAATCGCTTAACCGATTAACGGTTAATCGATTGAATACCCTAGTATTTATGGTACTTTTTTATTCTAAAAATACGTTTCAAATGAGATTGAATCCACTTTAAAATGAATCAATTAACATGGAACTACACTCAAAAATATTTTACAGTAACTGACTGTAGTTTATTCAAAAAGTTTTCCGTAATGTTAAAAATTACTGAAAATGTAGCTAGTTTTATAAAGAAATTATTTTTTAACTTTTTATGCACGTTGTTCAAAAAACAAACTACACGAAAAATTTTTTTTTCTGTACAGTTAATATTTACCGTCAAAGAATATTAAAAAGAAGTGAAACGCTATCAAAAAAACCTAACTCTTTGAGTGTATTGGTAACATTTTTTTTATATGTATTGGTTTTCAAACCACTTTCACACACTCCTCAAACACACATAGTTGTAAAAAAACGACCTTAAAAATTATAACAAAATTTTATTACAATTAAATTTAAAAATTCGAACAATTCTCAAATTATTTATTTTATATTTGATTTGGAAAAGTTTTTTAAATAGACTTTGCATCTTATTGTTCAATAATTTGTGCAAAAATTAAACTTATTTGAATTTTGTATTAATTTTCAATACGAAATTTTACAAATGTGTTTTTTCAGTTTTAATTTCAACACCCAAAAATTTAATGTCAAAAAAAAATAAAAAAATATATTTTTCGTTTGTGCAAAATATGCATGTTTCGGTTAATTTAATGTCTTAAATGTGTGTAAAAAAATTAAAAAATTGTATGTGATTGTAAAAGTGTGTGTTAGAATTGCAATTTTATTGCAATTTTCAATAAAAAGTTTTGAAGATAAATCACTCTCTCAAGTGTGTTGAATTCACATATTACATGTATGTGAGAAGAGAGAGAAGTTGTTGTTGTAGAAAAATTGAGAGGCTTCCCTTCTTGTTATTCTTTGTTTACAGTCATTTATTTTCATTTCATTCTAAAAACATAAATAGTTTTTCAGTATAAGCTTTTCGTTTGCTGTCACAAAAACTAAAGAAAAATCCATGGTAGAACCAACCAGGTACAATTATTAGGGAGAGTTTTCAATATTTACCCCTACAACGTCAAATAACGCATTTACTCTAATCACTTTTTATTTTGTTTTCACAATGTTTTGCACGTTATATTAAAACTAACACATATTTATTTGGAAAAAATTTAATTTGAATTGAATATTTCACGAAAAAAAATAAATACACAAAAATTTGTTTAATTAATTTTTTTTTGTCTTAGACATTTCGTTTTGTTTTTTCTAATTTTCTTTTGTTTGACGTTATAGGGAATGTATAATTGAGAACATACTTTCTAATAATTGTACCTTGCTTGTTCTGCTATGAGAAAAATCAGTTATTTTTACATAACTTGTTAGTTATGGAAACAACATAATAAACAAAATAAATGAAAAATTCCTTTGATTCAAATGAAATGTTATATTTTTGAATAAATGTACAATGAATTTTCTGTTGTTTTCCTAAATTAGTATTAATTCACAAAGTGAGACGGATATTTGAAAATAACTAAGTCTTTTTTACAAAAATTTTGCATTATTGTTTTTAAATTAAATAAATAATCATTTGAAGTTTAATTGTCAGGAAAACTCGTATGATAAATTTTTTAAATAAGTTAGTGTCATTCTTTATTAACAGGTTTCCTTGCCTAGCCTGCGAAAGGTAGCCTGCAACATCATCTGCAGCAATTATTTTAACTGATTTGTTTTTAGAGAAATTATTCTAAGTTTTGAATTTTTTTACTGAAAATAAATTAAAAGTGAAATCCGAAGAATAATTGTCGGTTTGATTCTGCAAAATTTTTGATTTTCCTCATATATCGCTGTTTGGAAGTGTGTTTTTATATTACCTGTTCATTCATGTTTACTTACGTTTGATTTTATTCTCACATCTTACATCGTTTTTCTACATCTTTATGTGTGTGTTTTATTTCTTTACAGATCCAGCAGATACCGATACAGATAAAAATAAATAAAATAATAATAAGTACGAAAAATTCTCAAAAGAATAATGTTGATAATGATAATCACCATATGTTTGCAGTTTTTAAAAACGAATGTAATGCCAATCAAGTAATGGAATTTTTAACGGTAAGTCATTTTTCAAAAAAACAAAAAAAAAATAAACTGGGGAGGAAAAATCGAAAATCAACAAATAAGATATTGATAAGAGGATAGAAGTGATGAAATGTTGATCAACACAACAATTCTTATTTAAGATTTGAAATTGAATTGTACTGTGCATATACACTCATACTTACACTTGGTTATACAGATATTAAGTACCCGGCAGTTTCAAAAGTAAAAATTACACAGGCCAACAATGATTTTGTTGCCGCCAAAAACAAAACTGATTTTAAATATATTCATACCCTTCTAACTGTATACTTATTTCTGCAACGCTACGTGTGGAAATTGCAATGATAAAAAAAGAAAATGAATGATTACATTTTTATTCTACAGGTTAGAATCTTCTTTTTTATATTTTAAGAAACACCCGTGTTATACTCCAACAGTAATCTGCCACCATATTTTCAGCCCAGCGATCTCGGTATCCATCTTTCAGCACTTTTAAGTCTTGATGGAAACGTTATCCTTGTTTTTCTCTTTTTTTCAGTAAACTAGTCTACTTATTATGGGGATAGTACACTTTTAAATGTTGTTTTTCTGTACTCAAACCTTAAAATAAAACCAAAAGATTGAGTTTTATCTAATGCTTTCACATACTGCTACACAAGTCCCAATTAGATGTGTAATGGATGTAAACTATATGGAAAGCAAAGCAACGTTTATAACATTTGATTTTCATACTGTCATGTTTTCTCTCAGAGGCCAGTCTTCCTTGATCATGTTTTGTTCTGCTGTCCGAAGTCCATCACTTTTTTCGGTTCTGTTATACCAAACTTCAAGTGACTACATTTAGCGCTTGTGACTACGTTTAGCACTTTTCCACTGTCTTAGATATTCACTACACACTTTACACACAATGTTTGGAACCCACTGCTTATTCATGGCCTTAATATTCATCTTAAAGTATTTGAAATTCTTGTTTCTCATTAGTCTGTAAAAGGGATTCTAAACTTTTTGCCTGAGTATTAACAAAACACACTTCGATCATTGCGACAAATTTTTCGTGATGAGGACATAATATTAAAATTAATTTATGTTTAGAAATGTACATACAAGATTATGAAACAGACACATGAATTTACTTATGACAAGTAGATTAGTTTGTGTCAACATATTCTTCAACCTGAATCGTTCCTAGAATTGCAGGGTATGTATAGTAAATTTATTTCGATATAAATACAAGCAAATATTTTGTGGATTTCTATAGTCTGTGGTCAGAATGATAAGAACTAACTTTAAAAATTTAAAGACTGTTTAATTCTAGCATAAAATATATGAAATAACCTATTGTAATATAAGACAAGATTTACATTTACAGAAAACAGGAAATTTTAAATTATCCTCATTTACTGGTATAATTTGTTATGATTCTCCACATGAACTCAATCGATTTTTTTTATATTTTAGCAATTAAACTATGCTGGGCCATCTTGATTCAGTGTTTTTCTTAATTAAGTGGTTGGTAGTCATAGTACAATCCTCCAAAATTCGGTTGATGTGTCAGTTTTGTGCATAAGGGATTATTACAACATCGCCCAATTGAGGCATGCTTGGGCAAGGGTTCCGAAAAGCTAATTTGAAATTCAATTTTTAAAAATAAAATTTGTTCTCTTAATCATTTTATAGGTAACTATTGCTTATAATTGATTTATAATAATTAATACCGTGAAGAAACATGAAACACTAAATTAAGCGAGATTACGATTAAAACCAATTTACAAATCCTAGTTAGGACTATGGCCCGAGATGCATGGAGCTTCTCTAAAAATTAAGTCTGGAGTAAGCTACATCGACTTAGAATTTCGTTAAAAATTTGTAATAGTCATTTTGTCTATGTGTTTTTCTCGGAGATATTAACAGTGCTGTCATACAATTATGTAAAATAATCAAAATTGGACTATAAAATCCTTAAAATCTTCAAAATATTGTTGAAATCAAAAAATATTGTTGGAAATCGGGAAAAATAATAAAAAATAACAAATTTTTGGTAGAATTTTTCGGTTTTATCAGAAAAAACTAACAATCCAATAAAGAATTATTGTTGTTAAACATGTGTTAAATAATTTTTATTATTATTTAATATTTCAGCAAGATTCTAAGAAATTCCGACCGACAATGGGTGAATTTGGAGAAAAATAAATTGCCATAATATAACATACTATACGAATTTGATTAAAGGTATAAGAAATCTCTCAAGTCATTATTTGTCTAAACAATTTCAATGAATATTGATGACATTCCGATCAAATCTGGTACATACAATTTGTTCGGACCAAGGAAGCCTATTGAAACTGGCTGAAACCGGTCCATTATTTAACCTAGCCACCATACAAATGTCGGTCATATATGTTTAATTTATATATGTATCTCCACAAATTTCGCCCCAAATAAGTTTTATATATTCGAAATTCATGTCAACAAATTTTGTTACGATCGGTCCATAATTAGTCATAGCTCCCATATAGACCCGCTTCAAATCACTTTAACGTGCATAAATCTCTTAAAAATGTTGGTATACACACGCAGAGAAACAATATAGTTGGGCATGGTTACTGTAACCATTTTAATATTGTTACAATTATTTTAACTATATTATAGTCACAGTAACTATTTACATGATTGTGGTAACCATAATATGGTTAACATACGATTCACATGATTGTCTCAACCATATATATGGTTACAGTAAACATATATATGTTTGTGACAACCATTTATATGATGAAGGACTTATCATATTATGGTGCTCTCGGCTTAAGGCTTATCATAATCTGAGAACAACATATTATGATAAAATTATTCATCATAAATATGGTTGCCACAAACATATATATGTTTACTGTAACCATATATATGGTTGAGACAATCATGTGAATCGTAAGTTAACCATATTATGGTTACCACAATCATGTAAATGGTTACTGTGACTATAATATAGTTAAAAAACTTGTAACACTATATAAATGGTTACAGTAACCATGCCCAATTATATTTTTTCTCTGCGTGCACACAAAATTCACCGTAAATAACTTTCATATAGACCTAAATCACAAGACCAAATTTAATGGTGATCCGTTTATAATTGGTCATAGCTCCCATATAAGGACCTCTTCCGAAAATCACTCACGAATTTAAATTATTGATATTTTAATAGAAAAATGTTTTTGCTCATTTACTTCGTTTGGGTATTATATGGTCGGGCTTGACCCTATACGTTCTTACTTGCTTTTAAATGCCACCTTCTATTTTGCAATACAATAACAGTTGAAATGATTATATGAAATCCTTGATGTAAACTTAGAATTTTTATAAAATCGTAATTTTGAGAATAAAAATCGTCAAATCGAACTTTGCCATTTTACAACAAACAAGTTTTTTTAAACATACACAAAATGCGATGCTTTTTACTTGTCCTAAGATTGATAGCCCAGTACACTCTAGCCTAGTCTGTTGGTAGGCAAATAGAGAAATTTAATTAGTGTGTGTATGGTAAAAAATTAAATATCCGCAACAACATCAAGGAACGAAATGAAATATTTGTATTTTTAAGCTATATTACGCTCTATATTACGGGATTTGTTCATGAAAATTGGCGAAAATCTTCCAATTTTCATAATACAGTATACTTTGCCGCATAATCAACTTATTTATGACAGCTCAAACACTATTCCGAGGGGCATTTGAGTATTTCGGGGGGCTAGGTGAAATAATGGAACGATATTTCCTATTTTCAATACCAAAAAAATCTTATCAACAAAGAGTATTTGAGGAAAATTTCAGACAGCTAGATCCATTCGTTTGCGTCCTTTCGTATCTTTATTAGACAGATGGATGAACGTAGCTAAATCGTCTTAATATCACAAAAGGATGAATATTTCGATGTGTTAGAAATGTAATGACGAAATCAATATACCCCCATCTTTTTTGAAGGTGGGTAAAAAATAGCCAAAATGCTGAATGATTAATCGGTAAATCTGGCAACAGTATTGAATTTCCACCTTCAATGCACGAGTAGTTAGTTGTGGTCTTATTGGCATACTTTAAAAAGCACCATAAAATCAAATCTAAGGATTTTAATTCTAATCACCGAAACGAGAGAATAATTTACTGGTTTAACGAACTGTATCATTAAACATCTCAATCATCAAATTTAGCACCAGTGATGCCTCCAGGAAAAAAACCGTATTAAAGAGTGACACGTTGTAGATGCATTTGACAATTTTGAAGATGAACAAAGCTTAGATATTGTTAAACAATGAAAATGCGTTGTTTTCTCGCGTAATACTCCATTTTTACTAATCCTAAACTGTCATGTGTCAAACTGATTTTTGTTATTGCATAAATTTAGTCAAATCTTGCTTGAATTTTGAAACATATTCCTATTAAATTTGATTTTTGGATTTGTTTCCAATATTTTTTTTGAACACTCTTGTCAACTTTACCAACTGGAGGAAATTATAGTAGAATCCTTAAAAGAAAACTAACTTTTGTTTAAAATCTCTTATTAAACCTCTTATGCGATTCAATTATCTAAATCTAATGTTTTTCTCTAGTGAATACATCATGTACAATTAACACATTAAATTCTTATAAATAATTTAGCGGATTAATTAATAACGCCATGTAAATTATCCACTTTCTTCATCAAGCAAACACCTGCTTAGGCATAATCTGGCCAGATACTGTTCATAACAAAGTGTTTCTAAAATACCATAAATTTCACTCATACCCAAGACAAACAGCCAGCAAGCAGTAACATCGATAAAAACTTTGACGGAAGTAGTGAAAACTTAAAATGTCAGTAATGATTGAAATATTTCATTGGCAATGGACAACCAAACAAAAAGAATAAAAATCAACACAATCATCAATAACAAGAACAGAACCAACAAGTACAACATACAGATATTTGAACAAGAATTTGAAGAGCAGCATTTTTATTTCTCTTTTCTATTTTCCTTATTTTTGATTAATCGCAAATCATGTAACCCATACTTCTCATTGCTTGCTTCTACTTATTGACTTGAAATACACAGATACTTATAGAATTTTACACACGCACATACAATTTTTAAATGTTTCTTAATGTAAAAACCGAAAAACAACTAATTTTGTGGCCTTTGAAATGCTTTTACTCCTTTTTTTCAGATTTTTTATTTTCTGGGATGGACCTTTTGTGGTTTGTTTTAAAATCATTAGGGTATAGGGAAAAAACCACTAAGTAGATGCTACAGTGGGTGAAGTTATATGCCAAAAATAATATATTTTTAGTTAAACTACTATGGGATTTTTTACTTACTTTAAATGATTGTAATAATAGCAATTTATATTGTCTGCTTGCTAGTATATGAATCATCCATCATTCTGCTATAAATAATCATTCTTAAGACAGTTTTAAATATCGCATCAACTGTTGAAAATTTCTCAAAAAAATTCAACATCAATTTCACCACTGTCTCGAATTATTGAACATCCAAAAACAAAATTAATGAGTTTTTCATTACAAAGCTAAATTACGGAAAGATATAAACTTTAGGAAAGTAAATACAACAGCATAAACTAGAAACAACTACATCCATCAGCACAATCTCTCTAAAGAGAAGAACTGAACATTTCTTTGACTGTGATTCCTTTTTGCTTATTACTCGTATATTGGCCTTTCGGTAATAAAATGTTTTACATTTTGAACCCCTTTTCCATTATTTTGGTTAACAATCCTTTTTTTTGTTTCTTTAAAACCAAAAATAGCAAAAAAAAATAAAAAAAGAACAAATGAAGAAAAACAATCAAAATTGTGTAATCCTTGTTTACGTTGTTAGAGTAACTTTTGACCAAAAATACGAAATACGAAAACCTGGTACTGGAATGTTGAAAGTAGAAATTACTACCAGCCAGCCAGTCAACCATACAGCAAACCTGTCAGCCAACAACAATCTTCAGTCCCATCATCATCGTCAACATCATCAACATAATCATCATTTATTAACCTAAAACCTACTCATAACAATTAGAAAAGAAATTGTTGTCTTTCTTCCAGTTTGTATTGCTGTAAGTGTTGTTGTAAAGTTAAATAAATAGAATAAAATGAAATAAACTTAAGACAAGTCAACGACAGCAGACAATGAAATGCGACCCCTTTTTATAGCAGTACCAGCAATAACAACATAAAGAAAGAAAGTACAACTTTTGCAATTCAGACCTTTAGTGTTTCAAATTCATTTCGTAAGAAACAAATTTCTTTGTTTTATTTTACTTTAAAATTTAAATTAAATTCTTTGCCTCACTCACACACCGCAAATACGGTGTGTGACATTGAGAATTTTGTATTAATTCATTTATCTGTCTATCAACGTTGAACCTTTAATTAGAAATCGAGTAAATAGTTCAAAGAAGCCATTGAGCGTTAAAAAGAGCTATATAAATATTTAAGAAATATAATTAAAATAACATGTTAGAGTGGTATACTCGGCAGTACAGTATATAAAATTAAATTCATATGAAAAATTCCCAATTAGGAGATAAATTCTTTAAAAAATGGAATACTATGGGGACGAAGTTATAAATACACATCATAAAGTGTTAATACTTGCATTAATAGGTGTGAAAGTACATTTCATATTTGGGTTTTGTTGCTTTTGCAATTCAACTAAACAGACAGCACCACTGAGGGCTATATCAAAAATAAAAACTTATATAGGAATAGAACCACACAAATGCTCAGAAAGGTGGGAAACCTTTCTTAGCTTCATAAATGCTTTGCTATCTTCTTACACCCATCACCATGTGGGGTAAGGATATTGTACAAGGTGGCGCAAAAGTAATCCTCCTATCAGAAAATGCTATAAATTTTGCGATTGGCCCCTAATGTCACTTCTGTTTTGACATTTGTGTAGTAAACACATGCGAAATACATGTTAATAAACAATGTTACGCTACACTGCTCCAGAACGCGGAATATTGCTGACTATTTATTTGACCAATAATCGGTCGGTTACTTTGGCACAACGTCGCAGATGAGTGATGAGGCCCATTTCCATCTTAGCGGGTACGTAAATAAGCAAAATTTACGCTTCTGGGGCACTGAAAATCCGCGTGTAACCCACGAAGAGCCATTACACCCGCTCAAAGTCACTGTATGGTGTGCTGTTTTCGCTGGAGGAGTCATCGGACCTTTTTTCTTCGAAGACGTCGCGGGCCAAACGGTTACTGTAAATGGTGAGCGCTACAGAGCAATGATCAACGAGTTCTTTTTGCCGCAACTTGATGAATTGGGATTGGAAAACATGTGGTTCCAACAGGACGGTGCACTGGCCAGCAAGATCGCCTGATTTGATCGCTCCAGACTTTCTTTTGTGCCTTTTTAAAGTCGCGGGTTTATGTCAACAAGCCTCAGACTCTTGCAGCTCTTAAAGACAATATCCGTCAAGAATGTGAGGACCTATCGCCAGAAGTTTTGGCCAAAAAATGGAAAATGCCATAAAAAGGGCTCAAATGGCAATCAACTGTGGCGGCGGTCATTTATATGATATCATATTCTCGACTTGATGTAAAAAAATTTAAATATAATTCAAATTAAAAGACCAAATAAAAAAAGAATCAAAGTTTTTCATACAGCCAAAAAAGATCGGAAGTTTACTTTTGCGCCACCTTGTATATAAGTTTGTCATTCCGTTTTTTATTTCAAAATTTTTCATTTGCGATCCCATAAAGCATATGTATTCTGCTTCGTTGTAAATAACGGAGTTGATATAACCCTTTCCGTCTGTCTGTTTAAATCTACATTCCGAAGCCCCCAAATAGCCGTAGTCCCGGTTCGGTTGCTATTTAAATTCGGCAATATCGGCGCACCAATGGGTGATAATATGGATTACTAAGTTCTTAACATAGACATTGTGGGTATGGTATGCAATCGAATAATTCAAAATTGCCAATTTTCAAATAACAAATAATCCGATTCAACCGATAAACTGAATTTTTTTTCACTTTAACATATTTTTTTGGTATTTTTTTTTCCAAATTTTAATTCAAATACAAATGTCAAAGTAAAATTACATATTTTTTCGAACATCCAAGAAACATATTTAATGAGTATAACAACTGACATATGTATTTAATTTACATTTATTTGTCGGATGATAACAGACAAAACTGGAGACACTATTGAAAAGGGTTTTTATCAGAACTATCGTAATTATTAAAAGTATTTAAAATCTAAAAAAAAATCCAAAAAGGAATCAAATGGTATAGTGGAGGATTTTATATGCTTAGAAAAAAACTTTACCATGCCGTACTTTAAAACTAAAGAATTCTTATGTTTTGTTTATTTTTTATATTTTTGTTCTTTTTATTAATAAAATTTTTTAAATAAGTACATAAAATTCGTGGTTTTATTTTCAGTTTAAAATTTAAATAGAAATTATTCCAAAATTAACCGATTATTAACCATTTAAATCTAAACCCAGATTGATTATTGAATAACCTAATTATGGATATCTAATGATCGATATTTCAAAGACCTTTCCAACGACGTATATAACACCATAGAAATACTGACAGGCCAAAATCGGGAAGTTTTTTTCACCAAAAAATATTTTTTTACCCAATTAATGTATGTTAAGGGGACCCTATTGTATTATTTTTGATTTTTCAAAAACAAAGGGCAGTTTTGTGTGAAAAGTTTACCACAATTTGAGCTCGATCGGTTAAAAATTGGCGTGCCGCACGAGGGTTAAAGTTCATGAGAACAAAATTGGGAGAAAATGGATAGCAAAAGGCTCGTATCTATTCAAGAGTCACACCTAGGGAGGAGGTAAAATATATGAGGAACCCCCATTATTTTTGTTCCCCAATATTTATCTAGAACAAACATAACCGCTATCTCCAAACCTTCAGGTGGTCCCCATAAAAAAAAAAAACAAGTAAGAAAGTACGGTCGGTCAAGCCCGACCATATAATACCCTACACTAAGTAAAAGAGCAAAAACATTTTTCTTTTAAAATTTCAATAATTTATATTTTTGAGTGATTTTCGGAAGTGGGCCTAACATGGGAGCTATGACCAATTATGGACCGATCACCATGTAATTATGTCGTGTGATTTATGTCTATATTAAAGTTAGCTATGTTGAATTTTGTGTGTATACGAAAATTTATAAGAGATTTATGCAGGTTAAAGTGATTTTCGGAAGCGGGTCTATATGGGAGCTATGACTAATTATGGACCGATCGTAACAAAATTTGGTGACATGAATTTGCTATACATAAAACTTATTTGGAGCGGAATTTGGGGAGATACATAAATACATTAAACATTTATGACCGATAAAGTCCAATTTCGAGGGGACATTTGTATGGGGGCTAGGTGAAATAATGGACCGATTTCAGCCAGTTTCAATAGGCTTGGTCGAAAAAATTATATGTACCACATTTTATCGAAATATCTTCAAAATTGCGACCTGTACTCTGCGCACAAGGTTTACATGGACAGCCAGCCAATCAGCCAGACAGACGGATATCGTTTAATCGACTCAGAAAGTTATTCTAAGTCGATCGGTATAGGTGGGTGTTAGACCAATATTTTTGGGCGCAACACACATCTGCACAAACGCATAATACCCTCCCCACTATGGTGGTGTAGGGTATAACTATTCGAAAGAATTTTAAAAACTGAGTGTTTATCATACAAATTTTTTCGACTCATTTTTCTTTCGACATCGTTTATAAATTTATACAACTTAAACTAAATGATAAAAAATGCATATTTTATTAAAAATTAATTCAATATACAATTGCATTAATCCATATTTCAAAACTATTTTTTAAGTTTCTCCCTGGAGAATTTTGAAATATTTTTATATTATTAAAATCTCTAATTTTTAGTAATTAATTACAAATAAAGTTGTTTATGGCACATGTATTGTCTATTTTTAATTAATAAATCAAAAAGAATATTGAGAAAAGTAAACATAATTTTGTATTTATTTTGTAAAATTTAAATAAATAGTTTTTTGTGTTGAAAAAGGTGTTGGTGTTGAATATAAAAAATTATTAAAAATAGTTTAATTATTTAATAAATTTAACACTTTTTAAGATTATTTGAAACAAGTTTTATTTGACAACTCCAAGAGGCAATACCTTTTCTGTACTGACATAAACATTTTTTAAATCATTTTTGGCTGTTGTTGGTTGTAGTATAAAATCGTGTTCGCATTTAATGTATTTATGTAAATTTTTGAGAAATTAGTATTAAAAAACATATTTAAAATGTATTTAAATGTGTCTTCACATTTATGTGTAGCCTCTCACTCCCCCCAAAACAAGCAGACATACTTGCCAACAAAAACCCATTAAAACAGGGCAGAGTTTAGGGACTAAAGACAGACAATGAGGGAAGTAAGTTACAAACAAAACAGACTGAGTTCAGTAGTCCGGACACAAAGGAATACAATAGCAATGACTGAATTATACATAACTTTAAAATTGTTCCTCTAATTAAGGTGAATCCTTTACAGCAAATTTTTATTTTCATTTTTATTATATTTTTTTATTTTGCTTTAATTTCTTTTCCTATGTCTTGGTTTTTATTTATATATGAAACACAAACATGACAATAATTCTCCCCTGTTAACATTTGAATTTGTTTGTGGAGATTTTTTCCTTTATATTCATATTTATTATTACTCTACTTAAAATACGCAAAAAATTACAAGAATAAATTCTGCTGAAAAAAAAAACATAAAATTATTGTGGAGAAAGTAAGTTTGAAAAGTTGGACATGAAACAAGCAAAAAAAGAAATTGTTATTCTTTATTGCTTGCCATTTTTTCTATTTTCCTCCTGGCTTAATATATGGATGTAGTACATTTATTGTCATTCTCCGGTGTATTTTGTCGAGGGGAGAAATAAAATTATATAAAAATAATAGATGACAAAGTCTACGAGAAATTTGTAGGCTGCATGGTACTTAAAAAGAAACGGCGACAACAACTGAAACTGTTAGAACTTTTGTTAAGTACCATAATGGAAAATATCATGCAGGTATGACCAATCTGAAAAATGTTTGTTTTGAAACAAAAATGTATTTAATATTTATTAAATCACTTGAATTTAATTTAAATTATTTGTTAGTAGGTAACTTTAGTTGAAAATAAAGAGATTTGACATGATTTCAAAATTGCTGGTCCCCAAGGAACAGCCTATTAAATTATGTTACAGAGTTAACAAAACATACAAAGCCCTAGATGATAAGAAACAACAAGTGATGTTTCTGGAATGATGCTCTAGTTACACTAGTTTACAAGGTTTTTGTTTACGATGTGAAATATAAATGAATTTTTTTATTAAAAAATCCACGACCTAAAACTTTTGAGATAATTACACTGTTCAACATAATTCTGAAAGGGCATGTTGTGTAGATAATTTTTGTAGAATAAACTTATAGATCACCTGGTCTGAATATTTTTTTACAATGTCTAAGAGAATTCTTGTTGTCAGAGTTATATTGTGGTATTTTATGGGGATCATTTTTGTGGAAGATCTTAACTCTCTATCTCCTCCCTTTAGGCGTCAATTTGACCACAATTTTCGAGAAAATCAAAAAAAGTGCTTTCAAAAAGGACATTTAAGGATTAAAATATTCTACGAAATTTTTGCCAAAGATAGCAAATTTATAAATAATGTTCCTTACGAATTATTGGCAAAATTACAATCCACCTCGAGTCTCATATTTTTTAAAAAAAATCGCCAAAAATCCAAGTATAAAATATAAATAATCCTTAAGTATATCTAAACGAAAAATTCATACGTATGTAAGTTATCTCTTTTATTTCAAATATATCCTAAATATCTCAAGTTTATTTACTTATTTTTTTTTAATTATGCACGATTTTGTTTGGGGGTTTTTAAATCAATTAAAAATTATCAGTTTCATTCATTTTTTTATAAATATTTTTATATTTTCATAACTTGTGTTAACTGCATAAATAGAAACAATCAAACATATTTAATAGTTTTCCCGTAGAAGTTTACTGTCGAATTATTTTTATTTATTTTACAAAATCGTTTAGTTGTTATTATTATAAAAATCTTCTCTTAAAATGGTTAGTTAAACTAAGAATTTCTGTAATATAAATATTTAAGGTTTTGTCTATAAGTATCAGCCTGAATTCTCTCAACAAAATTATATTAAACTTAAATCAAAACAAAAACTTTTTGATTTTGCTTACAAAAAACAAAACGCGTACTAGTCAAACAAAATTAAATATGCATTAAAAAATTATTTGATGCGTAAAAAAACTGACAAATTCTTTCACGCTTTAATACTTCGGTTTTTCTCTGTAAAAAATGTTTGTATAATAATAAATTGAAGGTAATCACAGCAATATGTTGCATGACATAAAAAAATCAAATATTTTGCATAAAATAAATAATTTTGATTTTTATTGTTTGTGAGTGGAACTAAATATAGAAAAACCAATTTTAAATGAATCTTGGTTGAGAAATGTCAAGTTAATGTAGATATAGCTATATGCATATTAGGGTGGCTTAAAACAAAAATCTTTCAATATTTTTAACTAAAATTTCATGGGAAAATCCATGTCAAAGCGGACAGCAAGTGGATTTACCATCTCCGATTTTAATGAAATTTACCACATACATAATATATCCAATATGTTTCTCATATCAAATTGATTGCAACAGACAGACAGACAGACAGACAGACAGACAGACAGACAGACAGACAGACGGACATGGCTTAATCGACTCCGCTATCTATAAGGATCCAAAATATATATGCTTTATAAGGCCGGAAAATTATATTGTGGAAATTACAAACGGAATGACAAACTTATATATACCCTTCTTACGAAGGTGAAGGGTATAAAATCGTATTTTTAATAACGTTTTTCTTTATAACTGCTGAACTAATCGAGTCTCCATCGACATTTTTTTGTACGAATATAGTGTCCTCGTACCATTCTCTTTTTGAATTTTTAACAACGCCATCTTTGATATTTTTTACATTGAAATATATACTCTGAAAATTGACCTTTAACCTTTTGGAAGTAAACAATTTTATTCACACCATTTTAAGGACAATATCTTTGCTTTTAAAATGGAATCAAAAATTATGTTGAACTTTGAGTAGCTTCAAAGTTATGGGCAATTATGTGTATGTAATTTTAGACAATTATTAAAAATTTTTCAATTTTCAAATCGCGATATTTTTAATATGGAAAGGTTTACTGATGAAATAGTCATAGACTTGAGGAACCCCTTGTGGTAAAATTCATTAAAATCGAAGATGTCAAATCCGAAAATAGGTGTATGTTTCAATATGGATTCTCCCTCATTTCTCTCAAATTCTATTTCTCACCACATCAATCTTTAAAAATTTTTTTTTTTGGCTGGGTACTTTAACTTTACGTATGAGTAATTTTAGTCTTATTTATAATAAATATTCCTCATACGTATAATTAATACTCAATTAGCTTCGATGAATAAAATACACAGTGCAATAGTGCAAAAAACACACGATCATGGCAGTATACATTCGACTCTAAGCAAAGCGTCCAAAAATATTAAAAATACGAAAAATTTTAAGGTACAAAGTGATCTTTATGAGCTATTGAGAGTGTCTAGATGTGTTCAGATTGCATTGATATGTTCACAAGAGTTATTCAGATTAGCCGTAGTTACAACTTTCCCAAATATTGTTAGTGAAAAATTAGGAAATAATTAGGAAAATCCCTGGAAATAATTCTAAAAAAAGTTAAAAAAAAATGTTTCTTCCTATATTTTTTTCCAAAAAAGTGCACGAAAAAGCTATTTTTGGGGAAAAAGTGTTAACAAAATTTGTCTGGTGGACTCTTAGCTTTATTATTGCAATATCAAGTTAAGCGGTATCACCAATTCTAAATTAGCTGTTGGCCAAAAACTGATGACACCATTTTTTGAGAGCCCACTGATTTTTAGAATCTTTGGGGGCCCATAAAAAAAAATTGGTCACCAAAATGAACAAACTGAGCATAGGGGTTTACTACCCTTTTTTAGTAGAATCGAACCTATACTCTCGTGTTCGTGTGTTTTTCCAAAAGTCTTCATTTGTTGCATAGTGATATAGTAATATTAAAATTGGATTTATTTTATTGATTGGTTTATGATTAAATAACATTGTGCGACAGACCGTTTTCTTTTTAATTCAATAAAGATAATATGAATGTTTTGCGAACTCCTATGGATCCAAAAATAAACGATTTTTAATATAAAAATTCATAACCTTTTTCCAAGACCTTTTAGATCGCTTTCCAAAAATATAAAAATCTTTGTAATCGGATGGAAAACAAATGAATTTCACGTTTAGCGCCGCCCCTGAAATATTTATGGGGACCAGTATTTATAACTTTAACTCAAATACTCTTTGGCTACGTCTACGTAAAATTTTATCTCGATCGGACCAGCCGTTTAGAAATGACAGATTTAATTCTAAAAACTTTTGATTCTGCCCCATTGTGCGTTGTTGATGCCATTTAAAGCATGAAATATTGTTAAATTTGCCATGACCATCTTGGATAAATGTGGATGAATTTAAGTGGTTACCGAAAAGAAAGAGAATATGATAATATTTTCTTGTTAAAACCAAATGTAATTCACAACAATATTGTCTAATTAAAGCAAAAATTAATCGCGATATCGTCAATAACTTATTAATTGAAATTGTTGTTCAATGCTTTGTTACCATTTATTTCATTGAAAATGTATTACAAAAACCAAACTGTAAATCAAATTATAATTCAATAACAAAAAGGCATCAAAGAATTCACAAAACAATTCATGCTGACAATAAGCCAGCAAGGAAGTATTATTAAAAACACTACAGGCGACAAATTGTTTTCTTTATCCTAGAGATGAAAGTTCATATAAACATGACATAATTTTTCTCAAATAGCAATAGTGTAGCATGTTATTTTTTTTTGAAGTCTAGCGTCTTTTTCATGTTGAGCTATGCTCCAGTTGCTTCAAATGATTGTTTACATGACACAGCACGATTAATTAATTAATTAAATTACTGCAAAAATATAACATAATAAAAAAGTATATTTCTTCGACTAACAATAAAATATTTTACTTTGATGAACTATATTTGAATATGAAACACTATAAGAGCAAGAGCTTTGATTCCAAATTTTGTGAAACTTTTTTGGAGGTTGTCTGACATTTTTGTCCGTAACTCTGGTTCTATTTGACCAATTTTTGCCAGTTTCAATATCAATCATTTCCGATCAAATATAGATTATTTGGAAATTTCATTCCCCTATGTCCTTTCTTAAAGAATCAAAATTATCAAAAACCTTGTGAAAAAAAATTAAACCAAAATTTAATTTCATTTCTATCCAACTGTTAACAATTATTTTCTTTATTTATTAAATACCTTAAGAAAAATGTCAAAGTCCTTGTGTTGATATTTAATCTAATAAATAAAATCGTTGCCACATAATTTACTACACGCAACATTAATTCGCACCAGGTTTCGTATACATACATATTTATGTTTATTTAAATTAATTTCTAATTGTTCTGTACTCAAGTATATGTATTTAATTTATATTCAAAACTCTGGCAAACCCTAATTGACATTGTAATTAATTTTCTATCCAAAACCATTGCTTTTTATGCCTCATTGTATTGGCAAACAACAGAAAAAAGAAAAAAACAACATTTCAAGAATGAAAAAAGTAATTATTTATATTAATACGCATGTTTTCGTAAATTATAAAGTCTTAAAATATTAGGGGATAAATTATATAAGGCTCTAGGGAAGCTGCTCCTTCCATGAGCTTGACGAAGAAGAAAAAAAAATAGAATTAAATAAATACAAGTCAGAATATTTAGCATATACAAGTGAGTTCAAGGAGTTTTTCTGTTTTTGTTTTCGTTTTACAATTTTTTTATACGTAGGGGACGAATTCTATTTACCCTACAGCAGGATTTCTAGTTTTATGTTTTCTTTCCTACAGCAATATTTGATAAATGTTGCACAAGGGAAATGTGTAAAAGGAACCTAAAAGGATGGGAAGAAGTTTAGAGCTGGAGTTGATTTAAACTATTCAAAAAATGGATAATGTTTCTTTAAAATAGAACAACAAAACACTGCTACATAAACTTTAAGATTTAAGAAAACATAAGGGAATATAAAACAGACTTTAATATATTTAAAAATAATTGTTTTAAATATATGTTTCTTTAATTTAATTTACAAATTCCTTATATAACCCTACCCTACTTGTTTTCTGTTACCAATCAAAGGCAAACATTAATTTATCTTAAAAGTATATATGTAGGATTTCTTCCTTCCTGCTTGTTAACTTTTGACATACAATAGTCGTTACTAATTGTGACACTCAATGCTATGGAAAATATTTGATTAATAAGACACAATTTTGTTTAATTGGTGTGAGTAAAATTAACAACTCATGTTTAAAGCTACAAATAGTAGAAATTACATTAAGGGAGTAAGGGGTTTGGGATAAGAATTCTAAATCAACATTTTATAATTTCTTTTGTTTCGAAAAGACACATCGTTAGCATAGATTAAATTTAAATAATAAAATATTTCCTTATTGAAATATTTAAAATACCTAACAGTTTGTAGTTATGGTAAAATATGAATTCTTTTTCTACTACGCGTACTTCAAATTCACTCACAAATTCTTAAAAATATGAAAAGAAAAGCCTAAATCCTTTAAATATCAACAATAAGGTGGCTCCTAGGATTTCCGTTTAAAAACCTAGTGATGAAAATTGTATCAAATCGTAGGCATATTTTTTTAAGTTTCGAGTTTTGGGTCAAAGAGTACATATTTTCAAAAACAAAAACTAAAAAACTTTTGAATCCGTCTGTCTATCGTTCTGCCTACAGTGTGCTTCTTATTTTTCAATTTTTGGATTTTCGCTGCCTCTCCATCATCTAACTATCAAATGATGAAAATATGAACAAAATCGTATAACGTTTAGAGGTTGCATTTTTACTTAAAGTTCGAGTTTTGGACCAAATAAACTATGTTTTCCAAAAAATTTAAAAAGTATTAAAAAACAATTAAAAACTGTTTCTATACCCTCCACCACCAAAATCATTATAAAATTCCAGGTCGATTAAGTTATGTCAGTCTATCTGTCCGTACGTCTGTGCAAAACACTCACACCTCCAAACTGCACAACCAAATTCATTCGAACTCCTTAGCCGTTTCATATTGAAAATCAGTTAAACTGGTCTATTAGAGTTATGAACCAAAATATGAGACAGCATCCATAAAGCTGAAATTTTTCAAAAATATTTTACGATTTTGCCGAGACCAGAAAATTAAAAGTTTTGTTTTATCATATTTTCATAGGAAAACAATATAATTTAAATAATGTAAAGAAATTTTTCATTTATTCATAAACCATTTCGAGAAATTCGAATGCAAAGTCGCTCAAGGGCAACTTTTCTCATTTAAATATGGGGGATTTCACGTCAAGTGAAGCCACTTTTAAAATCGATGTCTTCCGGTCGGGATGAAATTTACACCAAGGTTAGACTTATTGGCTAGTAATTCAGACACAATTTTTCAACAAAATCGTTTGGTTTAAGTTAAAACCAAATAAATGTTTTAACACAAAAATTGTATGTCTTGAGTTACAAAATATTTATTTTGATAGATATCCCACTCGCATCCCAATAAGTGACTAAATAGGTCTTCAAGGAAAATACCTGAGCTTTCTGTTGTGCAAAAAAAATAAAAAGAGGGTCCATTTCGAAAAAGAAAGTCAACAAAGTTTTTGATTTTGCAAAAATGTCAAAAATTGCATGTTTTGAGTTACAAAAATTTTTTTTGCTCGAACAAGCATCCCACTAAGCGACCAAATAGGTCCTCAAGGAAAATTTATTTTAAGAAAAAAGGGCCCATTTTAAAAAAAAATCAAAAAAGTTTTTGATTTCGGAAAAAAATATTAAAATTTTTTTATTTTTTTTTTTAAATATTTTTTTTCGAAAGAAATAGCTATCTTCACTATTTGGGACACATTTTGCTAAGAACAATAGGTAATAAGTTACATGGATGAGAAAAATCACATGTTTGGCCAAAATTTCAAATTTTGTCCCCCTCTAGCTCCGAGAGTTCTTGACCAATCTTGTTGAAAAATTGTGTCTAAATTCAATAGGTCTAACCTTGGTGCAAATTTCATCCCGATCGGAAGACATCGATTTTAAAAGTTGGTTCACTTGACGTGAAATCCCCCATATTTATAATGCACATTTTGTTTGATATAATTTCTTAAAGAAAGACATTATGCATTGGCTTTTAATATCTAAAATCTTTCTGAGTGTACAAAGAGTCAAAAAAGAAGCCATAAGAAACTATGCAATTGCAAATAACTGTAAGGGTTTGCTCGTTTCATGTTTAGGTAAATACCACTGCCTTATATGAGCCTAAACCACTAGACGAATCCTCTTGACCTTTTTACTCTATGTTGCTCTACATCTGTAAGGAACAATACGATATTTTTTATTTTAAAATTTGTAAATACATAGTTATTATAGAATATCTGACGAACTATAATTGTGAAAGCCGCAAAACTTCGCGGAATTTACTTAGGTACCATTGAGCGCATCGTGTAAAAAATTTACGGAATTAAATAAATGGGCGTGGCAATACCAATACCAAGTAAATAATTATTTTGGAATATCTGCAGAACTATAATTGTAACAGTCTTCAAACCTTATACGAATCAATTTCGTACCAATGCATAAAGTTTAACCTAAAAGGGCTTTCAAAAAGTACCTTTCTAGAAATGTAAGTTAATGTATCAAATGATTTCGATTATGAAAAATTAATTTAAAAAAAGAAAATATACGAAATTAATTTATATTAGTAAACATTAATTTTCATAAATAGTACTTTTTCCAAAAAGGTATTTTATAAAAAAGTACTTTTTTAAATTGTTTTAAAAAAAGTACTTTCTTGAAATTAATTAAGAATGTTTAGTACTTCTTCAAAAAGTATTTTTTTTTTGCGTTTTTTTTTTGTGTGCCATAAAAATTACATTACAAATGTTTTTTAATTTTTTTTTTGTTTTATTTGGAGCATATTAACAAATATCTCTCTTTATTTTTCTTTATTGTAAGCGTATGATTGATATTATTTATATGAAAAAATCCAATATAAATCATACGCTCCATTGTTGTTTAAAATTTTAACTTTTCATAGTAATTCTCTTGAATTTCTAGTTTAATTCAAACTAAATTTGATTTAGCAAACTTAAGGAGTGAGATCGAAAAATTCTTAACATACATATATGTTTATAAAAAAGAAACCACTAAACTTACAGCTTTAATTTTTTTTTTATTTGATTGAAATTATTATTACAATTTACAAAAAAAATTATTTTTATAGTTTTAATCACTAGTGATGAAATTTTGAACCTTTTTCGGAAACCCTTCCATTAACGTTTTTATAGTGCTTTCTGTCACTTTGCTCGAACATGTAGTCCATCTCCGTTTAAAATCTACCACACTTTTGGACACCTTTTTTGTACTCTTCAATTCTCTTTTAACAAGAGCCCAATATCTCTCCACTGGCCTTAGCTCCGGGCAGTTTGGAGGATTTGCCTCTCTTGGTACAAATACCACATTATTGTTCTTGTACCACTCAAGGGCTTGTTTGCCATAGTGACAGGATGCCAAGTCAGGCCAAAAATAAGTGGACACATTATGAAGTCTTATGAATGGAAGCAGCCTTTTTTGTAAACATTCCTTGATGTAAATTTCGGTATTTATAGAGCCCGTTGTAACAAATGAGTGGCTTCTTTTGCCGCAACTGCATATTGCTTGCCATACCAAGAACTTTCTGGGAAATTTTGTCTGCTTTTGGGTCCTAAACTTTTCTTCAACATTCCCTCGAGCATCAGCAACATAAAATTTTTGACCTGGAAGTTGCGAAAAATCTGCCAGAACATACGTTTCGTCATCCATTATGCAGCAAGAATATTTTTTTATAAAACTTGACTTCAATTTCCGTGCTCTGTTTTTGGCCTCTAAATTTTTAGTAGCGTTCCTGTCAGGAACTTTTTGAGCCTTGTATGTTTTTAAACCTGCATTAGCTTTAACTTTTCGTACCAAATAGTCCGAGCACTGAGCTAACCGGGCTGCTTTCCTACCGGATGTGTTGGGAGCTCTTTTGAAAATGCGTTCTATTTTTTTGGCTTTAGAAACATCATGTGGACCATTCCTTCTACCTGAACCAGGTTTTCTATCAACTGACAAGTTCTCCCGGTACTGTTTAATAACATTGGAAACAGTTTGACGGCAGACCTTTGTATGCTTGGCCAACTTTTTGTAAGACCAAGTTGGGTTTTGTTGAAAATATTTAATAATTTCAGTACGCACTTTTTTCTGGTCACTCATTTTAATCAGATTAACAAAAAAATTAATATAATTGACATTACACATAATAACTGACATGTTTTTCAAAGGTAACTTGATCAAAAAAAAATTCAAATAATACTTGGGTTAAAAAATGTAATGAAAAACGTGTGTTAAGAATTTTTCGATCTCACTCCTTATTCATTTATAAAATTTATTTTATGCTTAAACAAATTCACAAAATTCAAGTACATTTTTCTATGTTACATAGTTTGACTGAAAATGTGCGGTATTGTATTTGTATTTACTCAATGTAAATGACTAATTTCGAATATCTGAAAAACTATAATAGTAAAAGTATTTAAACTTTGTGTGAATAAATTTTCTGATGCGGAGTTTGGCTGAAAATGTTTGGTATTGGATTAGTGAGCGTAGCATCTATCATACAAGGTAAATAGTTATTTTCGAATATCTGGAGTAAGGTAAGGTAAGGTTTCCAGGCAGCAGCGAAGTGAAGAAAAGAACAGCAGCTCACGTGGGTCCAAGCAATAGGTTCCTTTGTGTTACCTGAAAGTAGAAAATCAGAAAAAGAGGGACAGATAGAAATGAAAAGAGAGAAGGGGAAGATTGAAAAGTTATGAGAAAGATGTCCGACGAAGAAGAGAGGTAGGACATTTTTTAAATTGCGTACCAATGAATTGGCGGCTATAAGGTCACTCTAAGGAGATCCCCATGCCTGGTCTTTTTAACCTTATAAGCCTCATATTCGAGAGCTCAGAAATACTATTTGGGGAACGATGTTCCAAAAACCTTAATCGTAGATCTCCTAATACTGGACAGTGGCAAAGAAGATGGAAAATGGTCTCATCCTCCTTCACGTTTTGACAACTTCTGCAGAAGTCGTTGTAGGGCAAGCCAAGTTTCCTCGCGTGGTTGCCAAAAGTGCAGTCCGGTAATGACCGCCAAAACACCACTCAATTGTGAGCGTCAATTATCGTCCACGATTCAGTCGGGACCATATCATTCTGGTTATAGTGCATGTGGGTTCACAGCCTCATCTTATCTGACCGAGCTCATTGTAAGAAAACATAGGAAATATGTATATGTCTCCGTTAGGTAGCATGGCGCCTTTTTTCACCAAATCATCAGCAACGCAGTTGCTCATAGTATCTCCGTGTCCCCGTTCCCACATGAGTACGAATGTTGAATGCCTCGCCATCTAATTTAAGGATGCTCGGTATTCCTGGACCAAATTACTATAATTATGAAAATCTTCACTCTTCACACTGAATCAATTTTCTTAGTAGGAATGACTCCCATTATATAAAGCAAATAGTTATAGTTATCTAAAAATTAATTAAAAGCTTTACAGCTTTTTTATTTTGCTACGATAGTTGAACTATTGGAAACAGATTATGACAAACATTGGTCAAGCATTTCATATATTATACAAAGAATTAATAGACCAGTAAAGTTAAAGTGCCAAATACATATATGATGTAAACTTGTTTATACATTGTTGTTCTAACATAATGTTGATTTTTTGTAATACTTGAATGTAATGTAGGGCTTTGAGTGTAATTAATGTATTTAAATTGTTTATCATGTTTATGTAGAATTTATTAAATTTAATCAGTTCATAACAAAATTCAACATAACCACTCGGGTTCATAACAAAATTAAATAAATACTTTGATTCTGACCAAAACGCAACTATTCCAAACAACTTAAAAATTATCTTATTGTTCCCAAAAAAAACTAAAACATAACAATTTTGTTATGCAAACAATTTACCACTGATTTAATAAATTGTATTGCTAATATGGATCAAACGACAAAAAGTATTTTTTCTAATTTTGTTTGATTATAAAGTATGTATCAAACAACAATAATGATATCATATGAAATGAGTTGTAGCGATGCATATAGATAAATATATACAAACTACATAGCCATAAACCCCTGAGCCAAATCTTGCTTTCCAAATCGCTTTCTCATTTAAGCCTCTTTGCCTAATTTATTATTTATAACAAGACACAATACTACAAATCAAGTTAAACAAATTGCATGTGACAAATCTGATGTTACTTACGATATAATATAAACATACGCCATAAAATGTGAAGGTTGAACAATAAAATTTCGTTCACTTAAAAATCATAGACATTTTTACGATATAACTAAATCTTTTCAAAACACGTCTCCAACATTTATTAAAATCCTAAGAAGATCTTTAAAGTAAACACCTCAATATGTTTGAAGCAATCATTAGATTAAACCTTATTATAACGCAATCATGCAGATATTCAAGCACATACAGACATAAACTTACTATCTAGGCTTGAAAATTGATGTCGTAGTTATTTGCTTATAAAACCTTAACAAATTCTCATTTCTAATTTAAGTCCCGCCGGTATTAGAGTTATAGCACAACACAGCCCAGTACGGCACACTGTTGTTGCTGTGTATGAATACAATTTGCATGGAGCCAAGCAAGTGATGGTGGGGTAGATTGTATAAGAGCAACTTTTTCTTACACAAGTAGTGTGTAAAAATACTCAGTCCTAAGCATGGTCGATGACGTTTAGAATGCGACTCCTGGGATCTAATGACAAATTGCCTACCACTGTGTCAGTTTTTTTTCCTTTTATTTCTGTTTGTTCTTCTCTTTATATTTTTTCCAGTCTTTCGTCTTGCATGTTGTATTTTATATTTCTTTTTTACTGTTCAGATGGGTTTCCTTCACTCATATGAAATGTAAGAGCAGTGTATAACAAAATTGGTTAAGGAGGAAACAGAAATTTTCGACAAGACATCAAACCTTACACGTTCCAAAGTCGTTCAAACTTCATACACAGTTTACTAATGGCGATACCAAATTTAAAGTTGCATTTATACAGTTTCAGACAGGTTCCGTAACGGATATAAGTGATATCAAAAAAGTAATTTTATAACAGTTATTTTGTGACTTCAAAAATAAAAATTCATCTAAAAAAATTATTCAACGTAAAAATAAAAGTTCGAATGAAACTCTTAAAAAAGCCTTTTAAATAGCCGTCATGAAAAAACCAAATTTGTGGAGTTTTATTTTTTCCGTCAGAAAATAAAACTCATTTGAGGAGTTTTATTTTTTTCGTTAGAAAATAAAATCCTCAAATTACTTTTATTTTCTGACTGGAAAAATGAAACTCATAAAAAGACTTTTAGTTTACGACGAAAAAATATAACTCCTCAATGAATTTTTTGTCTGAAGGGAAAAATAAAACTCCTCAAATGGGGCAATTTAAAACACTTTTTTTAAGAGTTTCATGCGAACTCTTATTTTTAAGTTTTCTTAGCAAAAAATGTTTGGTTTGAAATTTATATTAAGAAACAACTTTAAAACTGTCTTTGTAATCATATAAAATCCAATTTAAACATTTTGGAAATTTAGTCAAATTGTTTTGTCTGTCACTGTCTGTGTTTGGTTGCGTGGTTGTTTAAATTCTTGGATTTTTATATTTTCCTTTCATTTACCACTCATCTTAAATCACAACTTTTCTTTTTTACGAGTTTTTTTACTGTTGCAAAAAAAAATAAAAAAAAATGTTTTTGTCTTCACTCGTCTCTTTTGTGTTTTTTGTGCTGTTCTTTATTTAAAAATACGCAAATTTCAAATCGTATCAAACGATGGGTAAATTTTTAAATAAGGCATTTTGTTATTGTTTGTTTTCATGTTTTTTTAAGAAAAAATAAGACTCTTTTAAAATCTTACAGATTTTTCCCTTTTTAGTTGTGTTTTTTTTGTGTTATTTTTGCTATTTTAGAAATGTTGTGCCCTTTCGGGGTTTTAACGTAAAGAAACAGTTTATTTACACGATAAGTAAGTAATTCTGATACATGCTTATAAACAAACACAAGTACTTCCATACATGAATGTATATTAGGGTGGCAGTTATATTGCATTCGATTCCTTTAAGGTATAAAAACCAAATGCAGGAAATTTGAGCCAAATTGGTTAACTGTAAGATTTTTTAGTATCAGTTTGTTTATTGATTTAGATTTAGATAGATTTGATTCTAGATATTAAGAGATAATGAAGTCCTAAAAATTTTAAAATTAAATAATATAATTTTAAGAAATTTGTGGTCAAATTTTCTCTCAATTTGTCAAATAAATATCGGTCCCACGTTAACCCATATCAGGTACTATTATCACTTTTTAATCCTCACGTAGGTTTCATTAGCATCAAAAACAATTGATTTAATTTTTGAAAATATAAAATTTGGGATTTGTAATATGCATGCAATTTTATGATAATTTTTGTTAATTTTGATCTCACAAAGCGTTTATATTATACATGTATTTGAACATCCATAGTTAAACGAATAATAAAACTATTTTCAATTCGATTTTTTTTCAACATATATTTTTGGAAATAATTTCTACTCGAAAATTCAAATGAAATTATTCGATTTTGCTCAAATTTTCAGCATTTGGTTTCTAGATCAAAAATAAAAAAAAAAATAAAAATAAGGACCACCCTAACACACGTGCTTACCCCTAAACACACTTGTAAAAATTCCGACAGGCTCGTTGTCGTTGTATTTTTATATTCAAGAATTCATATTTTATTGTAAACGAGTTTATTGCATGTATGTGTTTGTGTTTATAACCCAGCAAACAAGAACTCTTTGTTAACCAAATGCTAAAAGTCTAGTCGGTAATATATTTTGTGTGCATATTCTGTTTGTTACTAGGTATGAGCATTTTTACGTCAAATTTAATCCAATTAATTTTAAATTTAGCTTAAAACTTAACAAAATTATATTAAGACAAATTTATAGCTATTATTGGAGTAATCCTGTGTAAAGACTTTTTATTTCATTATATATTGTACTAACAGAAGTGTTTATGATTTTTTTATTTCCACATCATAATGACAGTATTAATTCTAGCGCAACACTGAACATAAAATTGGGTTATAAATATGTTACTTCTAAACTACCGTACATACAAATAGAAGGGAATATGAAAATTGTAAGGGAAGAATCTAGTATGTCTGGCCATAAATAATTGGACATCCTCATCCATCTACATACCAAAAGTAGTGAAACCCGTACTCAGCTTTTCATTTTCAGATCTTTTTTTTAAAGGATTTTTCAATTATCAAAGGATTTACCAAAGGATTTAAAACTTGACAATATAAATATCAATATCTGTATCGAATAAAGTGTATAAAATATTCTAGAATTGATAAAGAAATTTCTGTAAGATTTTCTGATAAAACAAAAATATTTGTTGAATACTAACATTAACTATTAAGAATTTACTCCAGAACATTTATTTGAATTTTTTGTACGAATGACACATAAATGTATTGGGTATATGACTTAAAGATACGGGATTTTTTCAAATTTTTAACTTTTATTTTGAAACATTTGTACAAAATAAATTTATTCAAAGTACTGGCCATTGTTAGCAATGACCATTTCCCATATTTCTGGCAACATATGGATTCCGAACCAAAAGAAATGTTCACCTTTTGAG
Source organism: Calliphora vicina (assembly GCF_958450345.1). Taxonomy (NCBI): domain Eukaryota; kingdom Metazoa; phylum Arthropoda; class Insecta; order Diptera; family Calliphoridae; genus Calliphora; species Calliphora vicina. The sequence goes on along the minus strand of NC_088783.1, from coordinate 75,580,358 downwards.
GCCAAGAACGAAACCCAAAGAGAGAGAGTGTTCTGCATCGATGGAAACAAATAATACTTTATAGGAAGGGGCACTGTCTGAACTACAAAGCGGGTGAGGCAAAACTTCCCAACCACTTAATTTTAAATAGTTTTTAACAGGTATTGCAACATATGGCCGAGCGTTTTCATGATGCAATATTATGGTTTTAAGTCTAGGCGTTTTTCCACAGATGCTGTTGCATTAGGTACCATCATTTCCTGTGATGGTATGACCAGATTTAAGCGGCACATAGATAGGACCTTTTTGGTCCCACCAAATTGAGAGCATTATATTAGCGCCATGCATATTTGGTTTTGGTGTCGATTCGCCTTGTTGACTGTACTTCACATATAATTTTTTACGCTTCGGGTTGTCGTAATGGATACATTTTTCATCGCAAGTAATGATTCGGTGCAAAACTTATTTATAAAAGATCGTCAGACATCTTTCAAGGTCTCCTAGCTTCATTTCGTATGGTATCCCTGCTTTTGGATGAATCCAGCTGCTTGGAAATGAAATTTCTGCTTTAGTAGCTCCCAATGATTTTGCATGCTCATGTTGAGTTTGACAACATTATTCATGGAGTAATATCTCCAATTCTCAGTCTTCAAAATTTTTTGCCTGACCTGGACGATCTTTATCTTCCGTATGAAAATCACCACTTCTGAACCGCAAAAACCATCTCTTGCAATTTTAAACCGATAAGCTTCGATGAGCAATCGATGTGCTTCAGCGGGTCTTTTTTCAAATTAAAGAAGTAAAGCAAAACTTATATCCGTCACAACAGCATGAATCTCCAAGCACATTTTGTATATTATATCTACATTTTAAACACCCACCAGATAAATTTGCATAAAATGTAACTTGATATTAATTTCAAACCAATATCTACGGTTAAAAAGCATTGATAGATATCTACATATTTGTTAACGAATTCGTGCAAAAAAATTAATTAAAATTTTCCCTTTTCTGTGTATATTAAAAACTATTAAATATACTTAAAACAAATATTTTACCAAACGCTGATAGTTTTTGGAGTGTTCTATGAATTTGAATAATTTTAATTTCAATTAAGCAAAAGCTGTATCTGTATACATATATACAACTACAAAATTGCTTTCAAGTTATAAGACATACAGTTTTAAAAATATTTTTAGACAAATTCTCCAAATATTTTTGATGCAGGTTATAAAAATTCATTGTAGTAAGTAAATTTGTTTTAGTCAAATACCCAAAAACTATTTTCATTTAAGAGAAAGCCACATAATAAACATATTAACAAAATGCATCAAAACAATGTATGTTAAAGCTTATATTTTTCAAATGTCATTTATTTAAATTTATTATTCATACAAACTAATGAAACATTTTTGTTTCAATTCTAGAAATGAGTCGCCATCATTTAGTACGCACATTGGTAGCAAAGAAATGTTGCAACAGTGCGTATGATTATAATATATATTAATCATACGCCACATACGTACCTTAGTTTTTCATATATTTTTTATGCCAAAATTTCCTAGAAATTCGTTTGAAAATTATAAAATTTGTTTAATAAATTCGAAAACAAAATTTGTTACGATTCCGGTTATCGCAATGAATTCATTTTTCATCGCAAGTAATGATTCGCTTTAATTTGTAAAGTACCCAATTTCCCTGGGTACCATCATAAAAATGGTTGTCATTGTGTTGGAACTAGGAAAATAGGCTATGGGAGGGAGGATAGAGGGAGTAGTGTTTGTGGACATTTGATTTGAATTTTCCTATATTGAAAGTGACAGTAAAGACTTCAGAAATAAGCTTATTCTACATACGGACAGTACGGCTAAAGAACGAATTTTCTCTGTAATGTGTTGTGCGATTGACTTTCCAGTCAACGATGAGCCCTTGCCGAAGAACGTGTGTTGCGTAAAAAACTAAGGGTTTCGGGAACAAATTCCCTAATTTCTGCAGAGCACATACCATTGTAGTATCTGTACAACAGTGAAACATAACCCACATTGCGACGATGTTCCAGTGAGTCAATAGAGCTGGATAACCTACTGTCACCGATAAGCATCTTCGCCCTCTCCTGTATGCGGTCGAGTAACTCCAAAATAGACTTTGAAGCACCGGCCCACACATAAGAGTTGTATTAAATTTTAGATCGGATATAAGTGGTGTATATAGTAAGGTGATCAGATAGCAAGGCACTTGAGTGCTTCTTTCGACACTCGAAAAATGTGTTTTGTCCAGCGGACATCGCACTGAATACTCATGCCTAGAACATCAAGAGCTTCTGATTCCATAATATTTACACCACCCATAAAAACAGATGGAGCAACATGATCTGCTGTGCGTTTGTGAGTTAACATACAACATTGAGTCTTGCATACATTGAAATCGACTCTATTCGCACAACCCAATTCAGAGATTTTCACAAGATCTTGGTTGAGCGTATCATTCATGCTTTGCCTCATTGCCCCAATCTCCGACAGGCTTAGAAGGTCGTTAATAAAGATAAGAAATAGTGTAGGAGAAAGGACAGAGCATTGCGGTACCCCTGAATTGATCTTGAACTCGTTTGATGAAATTCCATCTATAACAACTTGTTTAGTGAGATCTCTGAGAAAGCTCGATATAAATCGAGAGACGTTATTATCGACACCAAAATCTATAAGTTTTGCAAAAAGTACACCATGCCATACTCTATCAAACGCTTTAGAAATATCTAGAGCCACCACTTTACTTTCGACCAAACGCTGTATGGAACGACACCATTTTTCCGATAGGAAGGCTAGTAAGTCTCCCGTAGAGCGTCCTCTACGAAAGCCATTCTGCCGGTCGCTGAGTAAATTGTTGGACTCTAAATATTTCACAAGATAGTAGTTAAGCATACTCTCCATAACTTTGGAAAGTGCAGAACAAATTGCTATTGGGCGATAATTTTCAGGGTTGTTAGACTCTCCCTTTTTAGGAATTGGCGTTGCATTAGCAACCTTTCAACATACAGGAAATTTGACGGCACGGTATAAATTGCTGAAAAGGTTAGCTAATGGAGCGAGCGAGAAAGAATATATCCGTCATAGTAACTGATACTCTTTCGAGCTCGGGTAGTGATTGACTGCTATCCGGTAAGTTCAAATTATTTGCAAATAATTCAGCATAAAGGTTAGCTTTATCAACCGGGTCATGCTTCCTCTCTAGATCTGATTGCAATTTTGCACTTCTGATTAAACCAGGATTTTTCCATAGTTTTAATCGAAATTTTCTTTGATGGAATGAACAAAAAAATGTTCAATCTACATGTCATCCTTGAACAAAAGTGATCACTTTCTTTTCCTTAAAAAAAAAACAAACACAAACTGCGAAGCATTTTGTTGTCTGCAGAAACACCCAAAGAGTATCTGGCAGTAATCGAACCCGCAACCATTGGATTGATATTCCAGCACACTATCGTCTAGTCTACCGGAGCACTTTGGTTGCGGTATCCAATTTAATGAATTTAACGAATGAAGAAGCAAAATACTCAGGCCATAATTGGTAGAGACTTTTTATAGATATAATTACTAGGTACTGTATGATTATCTGGAGTATTTCATTGGTATGTCACTGATGGATCTACCCAAATTTATAAAAAGTGACGGATAGTTTATAATTTACATAAAATTACATCCAGAAAAAAAGAAAAATCAATAAAACCAATATTGACTCAATAGGAAACATTAACGAAAGTCTAGTTATGTTGAATTTGTTTATTTCAATATGGAACATTTAATTTAAAGTGAAGATAATTGATTTATCGTATTTCAATATAATTTTTATATTCTAATCTATTATAATGAACATTATTGAATTAATATGACACGAACTTATTTTTATGTTGCAGCTTTTCTCTATATATATTATAAGCATTTACATAAATTAAACATTAGTCTAAGGTTTTCACAATGGGCCTAATGATATTTTTCCCAAAATTTTAAAACTTTTACAAGGAATTAATTTACTCAATATAATGAACTCAACAAAATATACAATTTATTATTTACATACTTTTGAATTTAAGCTCAAAATTGCATGGTTATTTTATTTTCAATAATTTATTAATATAACAATATTTTTACAATACATACCAGCCTAACTAAATCCCTTGCAATAATACTGCTTATTTCACATTTTATACGAAATCCTTTAAACAATACCCACAATTTTAATACTTTTCATAAAAATTCATCTTAAATTTCCTGTTCTTAAAATTTTATTTACAATTTGCCTATTTGTAAGTAGTTCTTATGTCATACAAGCACTTCAAATTTATTTATCCCAGCAATAAACCAGAAAAAAGGAAAGAAATACTACTTTTCCTATTAAATACAAGGGTAAATATCCTTTTACTTATTTTCTCAAACTCTTGTTTCTCCTTCTGGATTTAAGATGTTGATATTTGTAAAATTTTTATTACTCTGAATATGTGTGTGATTGTGATGAATGCTTGATTGCCATTGCCTATCAAGTGTTTGAATGTGTGTTTGTATGTTAAGGGCGTTTCTTACTCGTTTGACATATTGCAGCAAACAGTAAATAAATACAAAAGTATAAAAAAAAACTGAAACAAAAAAAGGAATGTAAAAAAACACGTCGTAAGAAAGCAATAATAAACACTTGCATATATATACAGTCATTCTACTCACAGCCATCCATCTACTACATTCAAGTAAATATCAATACGTTGTAAATGTATCTGCGTATACAAATGTATGCCAACAGTGAGTGACAATACAATTGAAAATATCAATCAGATTGTAGTGAAATTAAATATATGTATGTTCAGATTTGAAGTTAAAAGTTGAACAATAAAAAAATTCCTGGATAGAAATTGTAGATAACACTGTGCTACAAAATAGTGGTTTATTAATATTCCCATAAAATGTTTTATTTGAAAGATATTTTATTTTTATAAGTACAACTAGACTGTATTAAAACCCTAAGAATATTACTAAGGTTTATAAAGTTTGTCGTACCTTAAAATGATAAAATTTCTACTCCACACCATGCATTTCAGAGATTTAATTTTGAAACATTTGTACAATATAAATTAATTCAAAGTATTGCCCATTGTTAGCTATGACCATTTCCCATCAACAACTGCTCATCTTTTGAGGTCAAGAACAAATCAAGCCATACTCTGATCCAAAAATATTAAATGAACAAATCCTACGTTGAAAGATTTAATGAACTCTTCGTAATCGCAAAAAAAATAATAAGTGGCGGTGTCAATGAGCAATGCGGACAAAAGGTAACCTTTGTATTAAATGGCATAGGAGCACAACGAAATCGGTTTGATTTCAAAAGAATATAATCCACTTAATAGTGCCGAATTGCTACAAATAGAGCAATATTTGTCAAGTATAGAAATAAATTAAACTAAGACAGGAATGTCCCTGTCAACTAAATAGGAGTTCAAAGCCAAGTGGAACTTGATGTGTAAGAAAGTTCAAGAACATAGAAAAATAGTGATTTACCATTTACGCTAATGTCTATCAGTGATCGCAAAAATTGATGACCAAAACGTGCCATATAACAAAAATTTTGATAAAAAAATGGGTCATATTTGTTTTAACAAATTTATTTGGAAAACAAATTGTGAAATAAATTTACCAGATCTATTTGCACTAGTCACAATCTTGACAAAATGTTTTTGAAAGAGCAACAGAAAATTTATTTATATTTACAAGATTATATATGCCAAATATGAACAAAATCCTCAGAGCCAATGTTAAAAATTGTGTTAATAGGTGAAATTCATGATATAGCAGAACATGACTTCCCCGACAATTTTTTTTTTTTAAATTTAAAATTCCATATATTGGGATCTAAACAAAATTTTCAAAAATATAATATTAAAATTTTATTTAAAAAAAATATCAAAAAAAATACAAAAATTCATATTATAATTTTATTACTTAAATATATTTTAAAAAATAAAACAAAAAAGTTTTTTGTTATTTTGTCGGAATTTATAGGTAATAATAATTGAAATGTCTCCCAGGAGTTCATATTATGAACGATTAACGTCCATGTATTTTAAGCCACTAACAGTTTTTAAAACATTCAGTTTTAAAAACTGTTAATCGTTCTTAATATAAAACTGCTAAAAAACCGAATTAGTAGTGAAAACCTAAAAGTGGAAATATCCCGAAAACTGACAATAAGATTATAAAATTTTTGCACACCAAAATTATATTATTGTTTGACCGTTAGGTGTTATATGACAATATTTTAAAATAAAAAAGTTCACAAACCAAAGATTCACGGAAGATCCAATGTTTAAAAATTTGATACAAAAAATCTTAACAAAAAATTACAAAAAAACGTGTACTAACGACGCAACTTCGAAGTCATGCGACGCAAACTGAAACAAAAACGATGCAAATAGAAGCACTAACAATGCAACTTCGAAGCCATACAACGCAAACTGGAACAAAATCGATGCATCTTTGAAACCGACGCAGAACGACGCGACGCAAACCGGGGTATTAGTGTATTAAGTTTAACTTCCCCGCCAATTTCGTTTATTTTAACTTTAAAAATCCATAACATGTGTTTTAAACAACATTTTTAGAATTTTTATTTTTATTATGAATATTCACAAGTACTACTATTTTTTAAGAATGAAAATATATTCTTTCAAAATTATTTTTTTTTTTAAAAATTTTACCAAAATTTAAAAAATTTTATTATATTGTTTTTAACATATTTTTTGAACTAATTATGACATCTGTTAAAAAAAATCAAATTTTATTTTTTTTTAACTTTTTCTGTATTTTGAACACCAATGATTTATTAAATGTATTTTATAACTTCCCCGCCAATTTTGATTATTTGAAATTTGAAAATCCATAACTTGTGCTTTAAGCAAAATCTTTAGAATTTTTATTTTGATTATGAATATTCACAAGTGCTACTATTTTTTAAGAATGAAAAAATATTCTTTCAAAATAATTTTTTTTTAAAAAAATTTTAACAAAAATTTAAAAAAAAATCAAAAATTTTATTATGTTGTTTTTAACATATTTTTTGGACTGATTATGACATCTTTATAAAAAAAATCAAATTTAATTCTTTTTAACTTTTTCTGTTTTTTGAACACCAATGATTTATTAAATGTATTTTATAACTTCCCCACCAATTTTGATTATTTTAACTTTGAAAATCCATAACTTGTGTTTTAAGCAAAATTTTTAAAATTTTTATTTTGATTATGAATATTTTTTAAGAATGAATAAAAAATTTTAAAAATTGTATAATGTTGTTTTCAATATTTTTTGAACTAATAACTGATATCTGTAAAAAAAAATCTAATTTTATTTTTTGTGAATTTTTAACACCAATGATTTATTTAATAACTTCCCCTCCAATTTCCTTTATTTTAAATTTAAAAATCCCTAACTGGTGTTTTAAGCAAAATGAAAATATATTCTTTGAAAATTTTTTTTAAATTTTTTTGTTCAAAATTTTACTAAAATATTAAAAAAAAAAATTTTTGAACTAATAACTTTTAAAAAAAATATTTTTTTTCTTTCTGGAGTTTTGTGCTTTATTAAATGTATTTTGCATATTTTTTTTTTCAAAAATATATATTTAGCCATTTTCTTAAACACTTTTCTCTCAAACTATAATAAACTTACACTACTTATAACAATGACTGTATGCTGCCGACAACAATCATACATTTACATTTTCACTCTACATTTACATTCACAATAAGATGATGATTTATCAAAAACAGTCTGTATCTTTAAAACCCATTTCATTACGCTGTTGAAGAGTTCATGTAAAAAAAAGAAAACATATTATCCTAACAAAACATGTGTGAGTGTATGAATGTATGCGTAATTTTATATCAAAAATATACACATAAATTTATTTATTTATTTATTTTTCAATTTTATTTCAAAATATTGTTGTTTATACTTATACAGAAATAAACGGGAACATCCGTACTTACATAAATACATTAAAAAGTATGTTTATATATTCGCACACATTTTAACGTATATTAAGTACACAGACAAAAGAACATATAAAAATAAATACTCTAACATTCTAACGCATCCTTTCATAACCACACATGCACAAACATGCTCCTACATAAAAATATTTGTACATTTTTTAAGTATATATCAATACATCAATATACTTCTTTCATATAAATATAAGCTTTAAAATGATGATTGAACTAATGAACTGAAATCTCCTTTATGGTTTTATTGAAACGATATTTCCATTTCTAAACGAACCAATAAAACATGTGCACATTAGCAGGGCTTCAATTTTCAGAAATATTTCCAACTTTTGTGAAAGTGTTACTAGTTTGAATTTTATTACAAATAAATTATTAAGAAATTGGCTCAAAATCAATCCAATCTTTAACTTTATTTTGAAAAGATTTTTAAAGCCTCCTTAATAAACAACTGTTCCCTTATATTTTTTTCATATTCGAGTATATACAAACATCCAAACATATATTATTTATTACTATATTTTTATTAACGTCATAACTTACACATGTAACTCAACACTTTAAAAGAGAACAAAACATTTGCACTCATATGTCATGTACATCATATTGGCATTTTATTAGGGTTTTATTTATTAAAAATAAACATGTACTTACATATATAAATATTATATGGTTTTCTTCATTTACTCATTTACAACACAGTCTATGTTTAATATCATTAAATATGAGAAACAGATTTAGAAATTTTTCAAACCAGAATTTCTTTGACAACTCTAACGTTTGCTAACAAATTTTGTATAAAGGTTTTCACTTTATTTACTTTTCTATTTGCTACAAATTCACAGTGGCTGAACAAATTAATTGAGACACAGTGTAATTTAGTTAGCGAACATAATTTATGCGCTTTGGAATGTAATTGATTAGCACAATGGTCAAAGAGATAGATGGTTTGTAGTCTATGAAGATATACAAAAAATAAGCAAAAGAAAACTTGGAAAAATCATTAAGAAGATTAAGTGCAGGGACTGCAGATAGGCATGAGTAATTAGAAAGGTTAGCAACACATGTCTCAATCTGAAAATAATATATTGTCTAGAAGAGCCATTGAGAGTAATTGGAATCAAAAGAAATTTATGTTATGTATGTATATCTGCTCTGTTCTTCTGTGTGTTACTTAAAATTGACTTAGACAAGAACTCTACATCAGCATTGTTTAAAAATATTGAATTTTAATATGATTTTAAATATCTACGAAAATTTCTATAAATCATATAAACGTTGATTTGTGAGCATGTGATTCCAGTCGATACCACTGTCACATATACTCCATATGTACATTATATGCATAAATTTTTATCTATTAAGTAGAGTATATATGTATATTAAGATTCCAAAGCATATTTTGCAATACTTGAAAGACTAGATTATATTATCCTAAAAGTGAGAAGTTTCAAAAATTGATTGCAAATCAAACTGGACCTCATAAAGATGTATAATAAAATCTAAGCTTTAAATTAAGACTTACGATTACTTGTTTTAAAAAAATTGTAATCATCGATTGCCAGTCCACTTAGGAACCATTTCTACCTTTCATATCAATCTCGAATTTTCCCCAATTGTTGGAGGTTTAGCAACGTCCAGCCAATCCACAAAAAGACGACCCATGCAATCTGGATAAATATCGCCGAATCGCAATTTGTTAAACTATCACCTTATCTATTATTTAGAATCGAACATACTTCTAAATGACGGACAGTATGGCTTCCGTAGTTCCACTGGGGACCTAATGGCGTTTCTTTCGGAACAGTAGTGTCGTTCAATACATCGCATGGGAGAGAGTGCGACTACTCGACTACTCGAAAGCATTGAGAGACTAGTTTCGAAATTAATCTCGACCCCGTCCGGTGCTTGGTTTTGACACCAAAATCCCTCTGTCAAATTTGCAAATGATGCAGTTTTGTAGAGAAATGATTAAAGATGAAATGTACACCTATAGTTTTAAGAAAAATTTAATTTTTAAAAAATTGAAGTAAAGTCCATGCAAGAGTGTTAAGCAAAAATTTACTTATATTTTCACGCAATTCAGTGGTTTATATATGTATAATTTTCCTAACGATACCATTTACCTTTAACATATTTGAAAAATATAACTTTTCTCCATACATAAAAAAAAAATTATGGGGTTATCATAAACCGTTAAGAAAATATGCCCAAATCTATAAGTCTCTAAAAATTATTTTATTTTTGTTTTTCAATGGAGAAAAAAAATGTAGCCCCACTTTCGCCCAAGCTGTTTCTTTAATAAAATGAAAGTTGGGTGTGTCTTGTTTCGATTAAAAGAAAAAATAGTTTTCGGAACAGGATGAAAACTTAAAAATTTTTGTCGAATAATAAACGAAATATCCAAAAAATTCTTGTCTATGTATGGGTTTTGTGGGCATGGCCGATCTTATTGAAACTCGGCATGCATTCTTCTTTTGATTCAAAAAATATATGTACTGTTGTGCTTTCCTGCAATAATCTAGATGTACGAGGCATGGTAGTTTTTCTTTCCGGCTATCTTCAGTCGTGGTGTGGTTCTTTTCTAGATTTCTAATTTACACAACAATAGAAAATTGATTCATGCCTCTTGGTATTGCCGTAATCAATATTTATTTAACAAATTTTACAAACCTGGGCCAGGTGATGTTTATTGGCCCCGGAGCGCATTTTTCCCACCCATATTAAACGCCTATGGCAATTATGGTGCTCAGCTTTTATATAACTGCCCCTTATGTAAATACTTCACTCAATAATTTAACTACACGGATTCATTTTTAACATTTCTCTAATGTTAATATATTTAGCAATTCATATTTGGGATTTTTTTTTTTTTTTAAAAAAAAATCAATAACAATAAAAATAAAAATAGTATAAATGTATAATACAATAATTAGTTCATATATTTTCGTTACTAAAATTCATGAAATTTTATATAAATACTTTGTTTTGTTCATTGCTGTGAACATCTGATTATGTATAAACAAAAACGAAATATATAAGTAATGTTAAATATAATTTATATGGTTATTGAACTCTGTTAATAACAGAGAACAATGTCAAAGCAAATAAATAAAGTGACAGAATTTGTCTTAATTTTTGGTTGTAATTAAAACAAAAACAAATAAATAAATATTAATAAAAATATGTTGTGGAACTTACAATTTATCCTCGGTGTTGTCGACAAGGGCCCTTTTGACTGCAGCGATTCGGTTCCAGATAAATTAATATGGGTTTTATAAATGTTTTGATTATTTTTATGTTATTTGCTTTGTTTTTTTTTTTTTCACTCACAAAATTTACTTAAATTGTGTAATTAAAATTTTATGTTGTAAACTATGTTTAATTATCAAGGACTCACATTCTACACATTCTAAATCACTTATTTATTTTTTTAATTCTTCAAAAGTTATTATTATTTTTTTTTTTATATTGGATTTTAAACTAAATTAATGCGGACGGACAAGTTTAACGATAGCAAAATTTATACTGTCTATTTTGTTTTTATTTTTGGACAATGATGTTAATGTTATTAAGCAATTATCTGTGTGATGAAAAAGGATAGCTAGATGGTGTTAGAATGAATATGATATGAGGAGTTTTGATCAAGAATGTAGGAATTAGCAAAATAGGATAAAAATAAATGATGTAACGTAATAATGGATGAAGTTAGTGTTAAGAATTATTGAATGGTTCTTAAATATGAATGAAATTGTTGTATTTTTTTTTTTTTTTACTACGTTTACACAAATAGTATTTTTTTTTTTATGTTGTGCAGTTGTGGGAATCTTTGTAGCACTATAATTACGGTGTACAATGAATGATCAATTTCAAGTAGTCTAATTCTGGAACCCAATTCTCTTACAACTCTATATGGTCGTAAGTTGCGATCCCAGATGTTCGAATATTCTGTTCCATCTAATTAATTGTAGTTTTGTAAAATTGATGTTGGTGTGGTTATCATGCTATAAAATTAATCAAAAATTATTTCCATAAAATGCCGAATAACCTACTACAACTTACCTTCCCGACAACTAATCATACCATGCATTTGGGCAATTTAATCGTATCCTCTTAAACAAAATATTTAATATTTGGAAAAATTAGCGGTCGTTCTCAAAATTTTAAAATGCTTTGATATTCCGAATCATGTACTGGAATTTATAATTTTTGCCAAGGGCAACTGAAAAATAATATGCCATTGTAATCACATGTCGCAAAATTTGTATTGAAATTTAGCTTACCCAGTGGAATAGAAAATACGTATTCTATTGAATTATATTGATCAAACAGATTTACCGATTCTATATAATTAATTTATTTAAATCAATCGATTGCAAAAATACTTGTGATTTTTATTTGTAAAAGCTTGGAATTTTCCACAGATGACCGTCACGCTGATTTCATTACTGACAAGGAAGTATGTTACACGAAAAGCACGAAGTCAAGTCAAGTGTCTTCGTATTTCAAAAGGCTTGAAACAAACCGATTATTATAAATAACCGGTGTTCGATCAGTGTTGGACAATATAATTTACATGTGTAACGTTGCCATATAAAATTTATCTCAATGCCATGACATAAAAGTTAATGATAAATCGAAATCGTTACAAACCAGCTACGTTTTATTGGTTGATATCTAAATTCAATCAATAGAACGAACAGGCAGATTTCTCTTTGTCTCGTAAAGAAACGTGGGGCACGACCCATTAGCCGGGCAATTGAAAAAGTAAATATAAGTATAAATCACGGACGAATATCGGATGCATGGTACCTGCCCATAAACTTTCCTCTAAAATCCTCTATATCGTACAATGAGTTTCCTATCTTCTTCCTAACACGACATTTAAGAAATTTCGGTAAAAACTTAGCATTAACTGCCTTCGAGAAATCACTTTGAGTAAAATTTCTAACAAAAACTTCCTGATTCTCACAAAAGTTAACTGGTTTACATCTCGTATTGTAGGTTTTGCTGGATTTATCATGGGCTTTTGCCAATTTCTCACTTATATTTTGTCTAATATGATTTAGCTTGTCCGCGTTAACTTTTATATCGAAATCATCATTCTGTAGACATCCAATTTTAGTTAGTAATTCGTATGTTGATCCATGGTGAATCATGTTCTGTCCTGTTAAGGCATAAAAGGGAGAACAACCAATGACAGAATGAAAGTCGCTACGAAGTACAGATAAGATTTGGGGAATACAGCGATCCCACTTTTGATGATTACTGTCGTCCTTGAGAAATATTCGTACTTTTGAAATGATCTCACGATTTGCCCTTTCACTCGCATTGGCCTGTGGTGAATATAAGCCTGTTCTGATGTGTATAATTCCATACTGAGTGAGAAAGTCTGCGAAGTCCTTCGACACAAATTGCTTGCCATTATCGCTGTGCAAATATTGGGGAACGCCGTAAGCTGGAAAAATGGTGTTCTGAAAGTAATCTATTACGTTGGCGGAAGTGGCTGCCTTCATAGGTTTTAAAAATAAATACTTAGTGAGATGGTCTATGACTATAAGAAGTGAAGAATTTTGGGCCTTTGTCCTTGGATATGGGCCCAAAAAATCACAATATAGACGCTGAAATGGGCGTTGGGTAGTAAAAGCTTCTCCCATTAAAGGTCTTAGGGTTTGATTTTGTGCTTTCACCTGTTTACATAAATCACATTGACTGACATATTCACGAATGTCCTTGCACATAGTTGTCCAAAAGTACTTAAGTCGAATACGTGCAAGAGTTTTCTGATAGCCACCGTGACATCCAGCAATGCCGTCATGGTACTTTTCTATTATTGTTATAACTAATGATCTTGGTAACCAAAGTCTCCATAGACTTTCTTCCTCGACTTCAGAGCCCTCACGAAATTTTACCCTTTTAAAGACCAGGTTTTCGGATACACATAAATCTGGCATGGCATCCTTCTTATCCCTGATTGTGTTCCTAAGAGACTCATATTCACTATCGTCGAATTCCGGGGATTTTAAATCTATTTCAACTGTTAAATCATTCAAGTCAACTGTTAATTCATCCACATCAAACCTTGATAAAGTGCCGGGGACGATGTTGAGGGAACCTTTGCGGTGCTCTATTTTAAAATTAAAAGCTTGGAGCTTCAAACTCCATCTTGCAAGGCGACCATTCAAGTCTTTTTGGTTCATTAACCATTTAAGACTTGAATGGTCTGTGATGATACGAAATGTTAATCCCTCAACATATGGCCTAAATCTCTTAACGCAAACTATCGCCGCCATACACTCAAGCTCGGTAACTGTATAGTTGCGTTGAGCCTTATTAAGTTTCTGGGAGACGAAAGCAATCGGCCTTTCTCTACCTCCATCATCGTATTGATATAGGACCCCTCCCACGCCTACTTTCGATGCATCGCACTGTATGATAAATTCGCGACTAAAATCTGGTTGGGCAAGGACTGGTGCAGAAGATAGTGCATCTTTAAGCAAACCGAATGAAATAATAGCCTTTTCAGAAAGTTTGAACGGCTTAACAGATTTTTTTAAACAATCTGTGAGCGGACCCTACAAATCGGCATAATTTTTTATAAAAACCCGGTACCAGTTTGACATTCCGATGAATCTGCGAAGTTGTCTTGGAGTTTTTGGTAGTGGAAAGGATCTAATGGCCTCAACCTTATCGGGGTCTGCTTTAAGACAACCTTGACCTACCCTAAAACCAAGGTACTTAATTTCCATTTGAGCAAATTTGCTTTTCCCCACATTGATGGTTAAATTTGCGTTTCGTAAACACTCTGAAACTTCTCTCAAAAGCCGCAAATGGGAATCAAAGTCAGCACTACAGACCAGCAGATCGTCCAAATATATAAAGACATTCTCACGGAGTCTTGAAGGCACAACCCTGTCCATAAGCCGGCTCATCATTTGGGGACCATTGCACAGGCCAAATGGCATGACGCGGTACTGATACAATGGTTTTCCCGGCACAGCGAATGCTGTCTTTTCCTTTGATGACTCCGTGAGTTTGATCTGAAGAAATTCGTCCTTTAGGTCGATTCCGCTTATGTAATGCGTATCCTTTAATCTGGTTAACAGCCCATTTATGTGAGGTAGGGGATATGAGTCTTTCTTTGTGAGCTCATTAACTTTCCTGCAGTCCAAACATAGACGTACCTTGCCTGGCTTACAGACTAAGACTACGGGGCTGCACCATGGGGAATTTGATTCCTCAATAACATTCATTTTTAGGAGCCTATCTATTTCAGCATACGCTTCTTCCTGTCTGGGTGGAGAGAGTGGAAAATGTTTAGACTTGACTGGGGCAGCGTCTCCTGTGTCTATGTGGTGCTCGACCAAAGAGGTGCAACCTAATCCTACTTTTGAGAACGATGGGAATTCTAACAAAACTTTTTCTAATTCTAGCTTCTGTTCAGGTGTTAAATTATGAAAACTAGTTTCCTCGTCGCGAACAATTTCCAGATCAGCTACTTCGGGAATGATATTTGGAGCTAGAGCATATGCTCTCCAGAAATCTACTCCGAGATATGCCTCCTGTTTGAGCGTTGGAACTAAGTAGAACGTGATGCTTTTAACAACATTTTTATAGGTAACAGGAAGTGAACAAAACCCAATGACAAATTGTTTCGTCCCATCTGCGGTCGATACTGACGAATTAAGTGGTTTGTACTTGATGTTGTGCTTCTCAAGAAAGGTAAGACATTTGTTTCCAAGGACAGATATACTGGCACCAGAATCTAGCAGCCCTACAACTTCGTCATCAAGGATTTTGATCATAGCAAATGGTCGTTCGTCATTTTCGGTGCAAAGGCGTGTACTTTCAAGTTGTTTCCTTACATTTCTACGAGCCTGAAATCTTTTTCTACATTTCAAAATCTTAGGAGAAGGTGTATTAGCAAAAATTCTATCCCTTATGTTATAGTAGTTCTGTTTGCGGTCGATTAAAGAATAAAAATTTAAGTTAACTTGTGTTTGCTTATCATAAGAGTTTGGTTGTAAAATTTGAGTATAGTGTACATAATTGGGTTTTTGTGTATGACAATTGTCGTTAGAATTATTTAACTCGGGTTTTAACGGGCAGAACGAGAGTCCCCGGTTAACAACTCGCTCTTTTTGTAGTTTCCCACATGTTGATTAGGACACTTTGGGGTAGTAACCCCTGACTGCCCACATTTGAAACAAAAAATGTTCCTAATTTCATCCGGACAGTATATATAAGAATGTCCATACTTGTTGCAATTCCAACATTGCAATTTGGATAAGTCAACCTGCCGGCGGTTTATCTGGAATGCTTCAATCTGTGGATCATTATCCAAATCCTCCACAGAATTATCTAATTCACTAACTTGGCGATTAAAAGAAAATGGCGTGTGGTTTCTGTTATCAAGCAAAAGTTTTTCCGCCCTTCGTGCAGTTTGTCTAAACGTTTCCAAGTTATCGGATTCTGAATTAAAAAGCATGTATTTTAAATTTGGATTCAAATTTCCTTTAATGATGTCTATAAGTTTACATTCCGAAATTGGTTCTGCCAATCTGGAATTCATGGACACTATTGCAGTGTGAAAATCATCATATAGTTCACGTGTTCCCTGTTTTCTAAGAGAAATTTTGACAACAACGTCATGATCATTCTCTAGTGAACCAAATTGTTTAGAAATTGAATATTTAAAGAATGGGTATTTAGCTTTAGGATTCTGTTTAATGAAGAGCCAAAACCAATCCTCAGCTTTTCCTGATAAAAACATATGTATATTATCCATCAGCTGGTCTTCAGAACAATTAGATCTAGAACTTAGGGTCTCTAACTTAAACAAGAAATCTGATACTCTCCCAACACCGTCATATTGCACATTCCAGTCCTTAAATTTAATTGAGTGTGATGTACCACAACCTAAACTAGTATTTGCATTGGACGTAGATGGCTGTATTGATTGGGGTAAATCATTTGATTCCCTACGGGCCAACATGGCCATTGTACTCTTCATTGAAGTTAATTCATGCCTAAATTCTTCCTGTGTAGTCAGAATTGTTTGCTGGAGAGCCAATATAATTGGATCAACTGCATTATCAGTTTCATCCTGTTCGGCCGTAGGTATATTATCTGAGTTAGGATTCATATCCGAAGCTTTAATATCTCCAGTAATAACTGTTCCTGAAGTATTATTACTCGAACTTGTATGGGGAATATCTATGGTAAAATTATCGTTGTCACAATTATGAACAAAATTATCCAACTCTGTTCTAATGTTAGAATTTAAACTATCACAATTGGTGGAGTTGGGATTATGAGTATTTGAGGAATTTTGAGATTCAGTAATAACGTCAGTATGTGATTGTTCTCGCGAAGCTTCTTTACATCCTGTGTTTCCGCTGATATTAAATTCAGTGTGAGATGAATCTCGTGAAACGACAGTCTTATTAGTCGGCGTGTCCGAACCAGCTCCTCTAATGGGTGTACGTAAAATATTAGAAATTGTTTGAAACGGAGAATTGAATAAGTTTCCGGGGGAAGTTTCACCAATATTTCTACCACGACCCCTTGTATTACCAACTCTATTTCCTGCACTGGTATCAGATCTCTTACTGCTGTTATTAGTTTTTCTGGTATTTCTACTATCAATGACTCCCTTAGTACCCTGTTTACTAGAAGATTGTCGCGTGTTCATTATATGCTTACACCGGTATAATAAAAATTATTTACGTATTTATTTGGCATCAAGTTTTGAATTTACATAAAAGCTTTTAGAGAAATGTTATTATGAATCCATGTAGTAAATAAAATATTGAAAAATTTTCCGAAGTACTGGTATGCGGATATACGATAACATATCTTATGCGCACAGACTATACCGAATCATATTAATGGCAAATTGTGTCAACTTCCGATGAACATCAATGACACATTATTTATGTATGTACTTCAGAAAATAATATATGTATATATTTAACGCAACAGAAAGAATAATTACCTATACTATAGATTTTAGATTATGAATTTGTTGCACAAGGTTTCCCTATTCCCAATTGTTAAACCTGGACTAACAAAATCGTAATCGTTGTATAGATGTTTACCTTTTTAAATTCAATCTAACTATTACGTTTCTTCAAGTTATCACCAAAGAAAACTACCTTAAACAGATTGCAACTCAGTTCGAATATTTATAATTCAATTTACTGGGCCTAGTCATGTGAAGAATGCTTTTGGATGATATTCGAAGTTTTTGTGTTTGAAAATTTGATGAGCGATAAAGTTGCTCTCGTTGGGCGCCATTCTTTGTTGTGCTTTCCTGCAATAATCTAGATGTACGAGGCATGGTAGTTTTTCTTTCCGGCTATCTTCAGTCGTGGTGTGGTTCTTTTCTAGATTTCTAATTTACACAACAATAGAAAATTGATTCATGCCTCTTGGTATTGCCGTAATCAATATTTATTTAACAAATTTTACAAACCTGGGCCAGGTGATGTTTATTGGCCCCGGAGCGCATTTTTCCCACCCATATTAAACGCCTATGGCAATTATGGTGCTCAGCTTTTATATAACTGCCCCTTATGTAAATACTTCACTCAATAATTTAACTACACGGATTCATTTTTAACATTTCTCTAATGTTAATATATTTAGCAATTCATATTTGGGATTTTTTTTTTTTTTTAAAAAGAGAAAAAAAAATCAATAACAATAAAAATAAAAATAGTATAAATGTATAATACAATAATTAGTTCATATATTTTCGTTACTAAAATTCATGAAATTTTATATAAATACTTTGTTTTGTTCATTGCTGTGAACATCTGATTATGTATAAACAAAAACGAAATATATAAGTAATGTTAAATATAATTTATATGGTTATTGAACTCTGTTAATAACAGAGAACAATGTCAAAGCAAATAAATAAAGTGACAGAATTTGTCTTAATTTTTGGTTGTAATTAAAACAAATAAATAAATATTAATAAAAATATGTTGTGGAACTTACAATTTATCCTCGGTGTTGTCGACAAGGGCCCTTTTGACTGCAGCGATTCGATTCCAGATAAATTAATATGGGTTTTATAAATGTTTTGATTATTTTTATGTTATTTGCTTTGTTTTTTTTTTTTTTTCACTCACAAAATTTACTTAAATTGTGTAATTAAAATTTTATGTTGTAAACTATGTTTAATTATCAAGGACTCACATTCTACACATTCTAAATCACTTATTTATTTTTTTAATTCTTCAAAAGTTATTATTATTTTTTTTTTATATTGGATTTTAAACTAAATTAATGCGGACGGACAAGTTTAACGATAGCAAAATTTATACTGTCTATTTTGTTTTTATTTTTGGACAATGATGTTAATGTTATTAAGCAATTATCTGTGTGATGAAAAAGGATAGCTGATGGTGTTAGAATGAATATGATATGAGGAGTTTTGATCAAGAATGTAGGAATTAGCAAAATAGGATAAAAATAAATGATGTAACGTAATAATGGATGAAGTTAGTGTTAAGAATTATTGAATGGTTCTTAAATATGAATGAAATTGTTGTATTTTTTTTTTTTTTTACTACGTTTACACAAATAGTATTTTTTTTTTATGTTGTGCAGTTGTGGGAATCTTTGTAGCACTATAATTACGGTGTACAATGAATGATCAATTTCAAGTAGTCTAATTCTGGAACCCAATTCTCTTACAACTCTATATGGTCGTAAGTTGCGATCCCAGATGTTCGAATATTCTGTTCCATCTAATTAATTGTAGTTTTGTAAAATTGATGTTGGTGTGGTTATCATGCTATAAAATTAATCAAAAATTATTTCCATAAAATGCCGAATAACCTACTACAACTTACCTTCCCGACAACTAATCATACCATGCATTTGGGCAATTTAATCGTATCCTCTTAAACAAAATATTTAATATTTGGAAAAATTAGCGGTCGTTCTCAAAATTTTAAAATGCTTTGATATTCCGAATCATGTACTGGAATTTATAATTTTTGCCAAGGGCAACTGAAAAATAATATGCCATTGTAATCACATGTCGCAAAATTTGTATTGAAATTTAGCTTACCCAGTGGAATAGAAAATACGTATTCTATTGAATTATATTGATCAAACAGATTTACCGATTCTATATAATTAATTTATTTAAATCAATCGATTGCAAAAATACTTGTGATTTTTATTTGTAAAAGCTTGGAATTTTCCACAGATGACCGTCACGCTGATTTCATTACTGACAAGGAAGTATGTTACACGAAAAGCACGAAGTCAAGTCAAGTGTCTTCGTATTTCAAAAGGCTTGAAACAAACCGATTATTATAAATAACCGGTGTTCGATCAGTGTTGGACAATATAATTTACATGTGTAACGTTGCCATATAAAATTTATCTCAATGGCATGACATAAAAGTTAATGATAAATCGAAATCGTTACAGTACCAAATTTCAACACTTTTACTTGGATAGGAAAAATTTTATGCGAAAAAATCTATTTGGATTGTATGGGCAGTGGGCATTGGGCGTGGTCGATTATAAAATTGATTTTTTTTCTTAATTTAGTCCATATAATTCTCGGTGCCAAATTTCAATGCTCTACGACCATTCCTTATAATTTTTATACAAAAATGTATTGCATTTGTATTGCATGGGCTGTATGCGGTGGGCATGGCCGATTTTATTGAAACTCGACATACGTTCTTCTTTTGTTTCAGAAAATATATACACCAAATTTCTTGGATAGGAAAAATTTTATTCGAAAAAATCCATTTGGACTGTATGCCACTGCGTTGGGAGTGGTCGATTCTTAGTTTGGTGCATATAATTCTCTGTGCCAAATTTCAGCGCTCTACGACCACTCCTTATAATTTTTGGCAAAAAATGTATGAAGCCATCCCTCTGTGCGGTGTCGGGGTTGAATTTCGTCGTTTCATTCGTGAACGTACTATAATGGTAGTAATAGATTGTGTTTGCCCCAGAAACTCATATTGAGATCTGGAGTCCCCCACAGCTCTGTTCTTTCTCCTTCCCTTTTTTTAATTTTCATGAATGATTTACTGACAATCACTTTAAATCCTATTAATTCTTTCGCTGATGATAGTAATATCTTTCACTCATATTCCTTCGATATGGATGACTCGATAAATCGTGACCTTATAATAATCTCCAGATGGGGTGAATTGAACCGAATTAATTTCAATGCATTCAAAACTCAGTGCTGCCTATTGGCACACAAATGTCTTGAGATTTCACCACAATCACTTCATCGTATGGGTAACGCAACTGTTGGAGTTTCAGATGTGACGTCCGTTGGAATCGTCATATATTCGATGTTTCGAAGGAAATTTTTAGATACTTGGGCTTCTTGAAGGTGTCATATACACAACCTTCATTCGTCCAAAAATGGAACATAATTCCCACATATGGGCCAGAGCTACAAGGTCAAGTCTTGAGGTGCTGGACCGGGTTCAAAGAAGGGCGGTTGATCTTATAGGTAATGAAACTGTTACCCGGTTATACTTTAGAACATCATCGGAATTTATTGTATACATGCTGGGTGTTGTTCAGTGTTGGTTATACAAAAAAATATAAAGACCAACGACTAAGGCTAAACTTAGCCTATATAAAGACCTGCGATTGAGTTTATATAAAGGTCTATGGATGGGATCATACTTTTACTATATAACAGCCTACGCTTGAGGCTATACTTAGACAATACAAAGACCAACGATTGAGGTTATACCTAGACAATATAAAAACCAACTTTTGGGGCAAAACTTTTACTATATAAAGACTTACGCTTAAGGCTAAATGTGGATTATAAAGGCCAACGATTAAGGCTAAATTTTATAAACGCGAGTTTTGTTTTTAATAACTTATGTCATTTGGAAGGGTACATATCTGTCACTTACTCTCACTTAGTTATTGAACATTATAGTCTAAACAACAAAGTTATTTTTTGCTTCGAAAATGTCAACGAATCGTCATATGCAGGAAGTTTTGCTTTATTTTTTTAATTTGAAAAAAAGTGCCACTGAAGCACACCGATAACTCACTGGTGAATGTGTTTCATCGGTATCAACGTGCGAGAAATGTTTTCTTGGGTTCAGAAGTGATGATTTTGACATGGAAGACTAAGATCACCCAGGGCAGCCAAAAAAGTTTGAAGACCAAGAAATGAAGGCATTAATCCATAAAGATTTTTGTAAAACTCAACAAGAGCTTGCAAAATCATTGGGAGTTACTCAAGCTGCAATTTCAAAACGTTTGTGAGTAGCAGGATTCATTCAAAAGCAATGAAATTTGATACCATACGCATTGAAGCCGAGATGCATTGAAAGACGATGTTGCATGTCCAAAATGATTCTTGAATGATATAAACAAAATTATTTTTGGTCAGAATCATTACTTGCAATAAAAATTAATCCCTGAAGCCCCGTCAGCCAGTCGAAACGACACCAAGTCCAAATACCCATGGCGCTAATGTAATTATCTACATTTTTTATTAGCAAAAGGGTTCTATCTATTATGAGCTGCTCAATTCTGGCCAGAACATCACAGGAAACCTTTACCAAATGCAGCTGATTAATTTGAAGAGAGCATTTGCACAATAATATCCAGAATATGTGACCAGACATAAAACCGTAATATTTCATCATGACAACGATCAGCCACATTATGCAATTCCTTCACAGAAAGAAAAAAGCACTTCTAAATTTAAGTTTATTTTACTCAAATTTAGCCAGAATTGTACTTAAAAATTTAAGTACGATTCATACTCATTTGTACTTAGAATAAGTATAAACGGGATTGATTACAAAAATCAAGCTGAAATTTTCTTAAAACAAGAACGAAATTCTTGAATTAAGCAAGAAAATCTTGTTTTAAGTACAAGTGAGAAGTTAAATCAAGTAGTTAATTCTTAAACTTCAAATTAAGAGTAAGATAACTTGAAATAAGAAAAAAATTCTTATATTGATCCATAATAGAAAAAGACCGGTATAAAATTTATTCTCTGAGCTGTTCTCAAAGCAATTTTCTACTCGCGCTGTCGGTTAGTTACATGAATAAAGAAGCAATTTCATCAGTCTGTGTTGTGCGTTCCGTGTTGTTCTGTATTGTTTTCGGTCTTTTGTGTTTTCTTGTGTTGTGTGAAAAAAATATGAGTGAGGCAGAAGGAAGACACCCTCCTGCTCCAGCTTCTCCAGGAGTTTCATCAGCCCAGTGTTTATGGGTATTTAAAAGGAAAGTCTATAATTTATTTATTATTGTGATTTATTTTTAAATAATACAGTTATTATATTTATAAAACATAATACAGCAATAGTGTTTATAAAAAACCGACTTTTTAAAAAACCGGTTTGTCGGTTAACCGAAAATTGGACTTTTTTCGAAAACCGGTTTTCCGGTTAACCGACATCGAAAAAACCGGTTAAACCGGTTAACCGTCATATATATGTAGAAAACATAAAATGTCCAATAAAGTATACACAACTTTGAAAATTTTAGTTTTTAGTAGCCAGGAATAATGGTTAATATTAAATAACTATAAATAACTATATATATAAAAGAGCTGAGTCCATTTTATTTTGTAAAAATTTCAAAATTATTATCTCAGTCAAATGGAATTGAGTATAAATATGTTACTAAATATATAATACTTGTTTTAATTATTGTTTTTTTCATTAAATTTCAACCAAAAAATGTCAAATTAATTAAATATTTGATAGTTTTGAAATTTATTATCACCTCGAATTTTTGATATGAAACAGAAAATGTTACAAGTCCCAAAAAAGGTCCTATAAGATGCAAACGCGCTTCTTCTTAGCTGTGATTATTTGTTATTATAAATCATACCAAATAACTAATAAAACTCCATTATCAGATTTCAAATCATGGATTTCAATATTTCTGAAAAGGACTTTGTACACTAAGCTAAACGAAATGATTAATAAATTAAAATTTTAAGAAAAAAAAACGACTGAAGTCAAATTTATTGAAAGAAGGTATGTACATCAAATTCAATTTAACGTTTCGCAAAATCATCACAAAATTTATAATGAATCATTATTAAAATTTAGTTTAACTTCTAGAATTATGAGGAATTTAATTTTTAATAGTGTCAATATGTGCAATTTATTCTGAAAAAGTTTTTCAGTAAACTCATCATCCTCTACTATTTAGAATAATTGTAATTCTTAAAAATATTAATCTAAAGAGGTTTGTATTGTAAATCAGCAGTAGAGGTTTCAAATCAGACCGAATGTTTGATATAATGTGTACACAATGAATATAAAAAATGCACAAAAACATTAGATTTATTAATTTAAGTCCCAAATTTTAAAAACCGGTTAACCGAGTGATAAAAACCGGATAAACCGGTTAACCGAAAATCAACATTTTAAATTAACCGGTTCGCAAAAAACCGAGATTTCAAAGAAAAACCGGTTTTTCGGTTAACCGGTTATCCGGTTTATAAACACTATACAGCAATGTACTAACACACACATACATACATATGTAGTTGCGCATATCGTTTAGAAACAGGTTTTTTAAGACGCAAACAACAAAATTTGCTCTTGTAAACAAATAATACAAGCATTTTGTTCTTAGTTTAAGAATTTTCGTGCTGGATGTTTGTGTGTCTATAATATAGACTCTATATTATAGGCACACAAACACCTATATATGTATTGACATGTGCACAATTTGTTGTTTGCGTCGTTGTGTGTATTAGTATAAATAACTGCGTTTTGTCCATGAACTGATGGTATTTTTGTACCACAAATGAAAAATATGTTACTTATTGCAAAAATACAAGTACAGTCACTTAGAAAAAATATAAAAATAACTATACGATATTAATGATTTATCCTCATATTAATAAATAATTTTTAAATTTATCAAAGTTTTATAAAACGAATTTTGTGTGGAATTATTGTTTTATAAACCTTTGAAAATTGTTTATGAATATGGGGGTAAATCTTTAATATCGTATAGTTAATATTATAAATGAATTTATAAATAATTTTCATATATCATTTGTTTGTACATTTTTAGCTTCTCAGGTAACATACAACAGCTTGCAATGGTGAAAACATTAAGGAAGCAATACCTCCTCTTGGTCTTCGAATCGAATTTAGGAAGAAGCTTTTAAGTGGACAAAATTCAGGTAAATTTTGCAAATATAATTTAACAAATCTTAATCTTATTCTATAGTTAGGCGTCGATGACGACACAATTTCTGTTGAATCCAAAGTTGACAACTGGCTAATTGAAGAAGATGACTTCCGTGGCAAACGAGATTTAAGCAAGGTAATAATTGTTGAATTGTATTAAATTTAAATTAAAAAAAAAACAAAATAAAATTTATTAAAATTAAAAAATAATGTGTTTTTCTTAAATCAATCTTAGTTGGCTTACATCAAGTACGAATTCGTGCTTAAATCTAGTTTAGAATTCTTGAAACAAGCTCATTTTGGGATCAATCCGATTTTTGGATTATATCAAGTATGAATTCGTGCTTAAAACAAGTTTAGAATTCTTGAATCAAGCTCATTTTAAGATTAATTCAATCTCGGCCGTACTTAGGGAGAGCTAAAATTAAGATTTTTGGGATTGATGAATCCGTACTTGAATCAAGTATTATGTACTCGGTTTAAGAAAATCCATACTTACCCTACTATTGACACCGCTCCGGATTGATTTAAGTACGGATTACTCAATTTTTTTTATGAGTGTGGTAAAAACTATAAAAACTATATAATGAAGTGGTTGGGAAGTTTTGGCTCGCCTGATTTATAGTCCAGACCATGCCCCGTGCGACCACTATTTGCTTCGATCGATTGAGCTAAAATGGTTACGCCCTGTATGACCCTACCTTTAGACTCTGTTAAGACCTACGTTTGAGTCTAAACTAAACTTTTATTTAAATTTTATGATCACAAAATACTAGTTTAATGATTAGTTTTATATTTAATTGTCTAACAGAACTTTTATATTTACTGTATATTTTTAATGCGATTAAACAGTTGTTACAGTTAATTAACAAAATATACCATTCCATCAATTCGCTATGGCTAAAGTACATATTAAATATATTACAAAGAATTTAATTTCAATACATTTTAAATTTAATTAATTATTTAATTTTTCAAGAGTATTACACAAAATTATAAATATTAATTACAAGTCTAAACTTACATTCAAAAAACAATAACAGCAAATAAAAATATAAAATAAATAAATCAATAATATTGATAACAAGCTCAATCCTTGCAGAATAATTATGAATTTAATGTTTATGGTTATTAAAATAATAAATGGCTTGTTATATTAAACAGGATAAAATCCTGCACATGATTGTTGAATGAAACTAACATGATAGATAATGGAAACTAAAAACGCATCGGATAACTTAATATTTCATTTGAATAGAAAATGTTATTTGAGTTATTGTTGACCATGGGGCCAGCTTGTTTTTGAATTTTTTCATAGAATGTGTGGAATTTTAGTATAAAATTTAGCTTCTTAAACTCATATATTGTCTTAATTTTTGGTATTTTATTATGAAATGTATATCAAAAAATATCATTACATCAAATCATTAAAATTACTTATTAAACTCCATTTATAAATTAAACACCAATCAATCGGAAACAATTTATTGACATAACGTTTAACAAAATTGTTGCAATACTTACATATTCAACTAAAAAGGCTCTTTAAAAGAGTCCTTTAAATAAATTCAAAATAACTAAATGAACCAAAATTCAATTTAATTAAATTTTAGCTATAAAATCATGTATGCATAAATTAATAAAAATAAATATGTATCTACTGTTTGCCATAAATTTCAATCAATTGTCAAGGCACAATACAAGATGGAATCAACAAAAACAACAATAGCAAAATGGAGCAAAACATTTTTGGCAACAAAATAAATCTATTTTGGTTGATTGTTTAGCAAGAACGACATAGACATGGAAATAATTTTCCATGTACAGACAGATGGACATCTTTGTTTAGCAATTTCGATAGTATATGGGGGTATGGATGAAAAGTTCTTTAGATTTGTAAATTTAATTTTTATATAGTGTTTGAAGAAGCTTTTAATTGTTCAGGAATTCAAAATCATATTGATATGTTATTGAAATTATTCAAATACTTTCGGTTTCAAAAATAAAGTTTCGTTAAGTTTTTTTAATTTTCAAAATTTTCAAAATTTTCACATTCAAACGAATGTGGTATTGAAATGATTTAAATACTTTTGGTTTAGAAAATAAAGTTTCGTTAAGTTTTTTCAATTCACAAAATTCTGAAATTTTTCCAGGTTTCAATTTACATTTACTTAAGTTAAGTGAATTTAGTATAGAAATAATTCAATTCCTTTTGGTTTAGAAAAAAAAGTTTCGTTAAGTTTTTTATATTCACAAAATTTTTAAATTTTTCTTGGTTTTAATTTAAATTTTTTAAAGCTAAAGGAATGTTGTATAGAAATTTTTCAAATCCGTTTAGTTTACAAAATAAAATTTCGTTAATTTTTTTTTATTTGACAAAATTTTTAAAGTTTTCCTGATTTCCATTAACAATGATTTAAGCTAAATGAATTTAAAATTTTTCAAACCCTTTTTGTTAAGTAGAGGTATTCGTGAATTAGAGTAAGTTACACATATCACGTGAATTTTTTTAGTAGATGTATCGCCCATGTACAGTTAATGTGTAATTTTCGATTTCATTCCTTAAATTCAGAATTTCAAATCAGAAAACGTAAACTATAGATGTTTAAATATCTTACTTTAGTTCGGAAGGCTGCTGTATATTGCTCACCTCCACTCGAAGTCCCACAATGCCTACATTATGAATCACTTCAGTGAAAAAATTTAGGGAATAAGTTACTACAATGTGATTAAGCCAATTTAGGCCTTTGATAAAGCACACAGAAACAAAAGATTTGTAGTAGCAACCGAATTTGTTGCCAGTCGAACGATTCGGTTGCACACATAGAATTTTTCGGCTCTATCAACAGAAAGTCCGTTTATAAAGCAGAATTTTTGTTAAAGCAACAAAACTTTTGTTATGCCTTCTATAAAATCATTCGAATCTGTTATCTCTTTGCACAACAAATTCTCTAGATTGTCGATATTTACACCCAGCAACTTAAATCGATTGGCTTATTGCATGGGGCAGCTCATATAATTTCATTTGAAGTTAATAACTCCAGCTTGATAATTTCAGACTCAAATACTCTATATGGAATAGTAATTAGATTGGTTTCCAATTGTATCTCTTATGCGTAAAGGAAGGCGAAAAACCCGAAAAGTTTTAATACAAAATATGATAAAAGAAAAATAGAAAAATGTAAAATAAATTTTACTTTATGTAACAACCTCCCTCCCCTTCCCCAAAATGGTTCACCAGCATCTGTGACTGACCTAAATGGATCGTTTTGATGTGTGATCAGAAAAATAGTAATATACTATTTTCTTCTTTGGGAGTTTATCAGGACACAGTACGGCAATCATGGCAAATGAAAAGGTAGATGAGCCATACAGTAAAGGCTCCTTCCTAGATTCCGTCGACGTTGAAAAAATAAGTTAAATGTTGTTCTCAGGAAGATTGCATCTAATAAACACGTCAATCACTGGCAGAGTACACTTGCCAGAGGGACGACTAGTCAGGGGGAAGATCGTTATATTGAAACTCCAATGAAACGAGTATGGAGCGATTTCGAAAATTAAATAAAAATTTTGTGATAGGTCCTACTGGTCGTATGGAACTGAGATCACACCTGAATCATGTCAATATAGGATACTCTGTTAAATAGTGAAGAGTATTTCATAGAGAGTTCCGCATCGATCGAAACAAATAGTAGTTGGACGGGGCACGGTCTGGCCTATAAAGCGGGTAAGGCAAAACTTCCCAACCACTTCATTCTAAATACTTTTAACAGGTATTGCGATATGTGGTCGAGCGTTGTCGTAATGGAATATTACGGTTTCATGCGTGGGCTCTATGCTCGCTTCAAACGAAGTTAAGTCCAAGTGCAATATTTTTGAAGCACGGAGTTTTAAAGTGGCATATTTTTTAATTTAATTGAGATATTGAATTGAAATTTTTTTTAAGACCAAAAATTAACTTACCTAAATAAAAAAAATTAGTTCGGATAAATGTGGATCAAATTGGTCCTAATATTTGCATTCCTATTAAAATTTTTATACATATTTTAGTTTCAGAAACTCAATAAATATGTAATATGTAATAAAATCTTTATTTATTAACAAAACTCAATGAAATTTTCAACACTTTTTAAATTTGTCATTCTAAATAAGAAAGTGGAAAAAAACTTGTCAAAAGGTGAAAGGGAATCCATCAATTCCTAAAAATTTAAGCGAAAATCCCAAAAATGGTATTTTTTACTATGTTGCCCATAGGGTCCACATTTCCTTCGGTGCTGGGAAAATACTTTTAGAATAAATAGGAAACATATCAGAGTTTCAGAAGCTGCTTTCCGTTTTCTGATCCCAGCTTTGGGATTTTAGAACATATGGCACAAAGTTGAAATTTTGATAAAAAAATAGGTCACATTCCGAAGGGTGTAGGGGCGACATCTTTGAAAAGTGGGACATGTTTTTTATACCACAATGTTCTTCGTAAAGATACCTTAGAGAAAAATATAAAATTGTTATATGTTCTTAAAAAAAGTGTATTTTTAATAAAAAAGAGCGTTAAGTAGCCTTTTTGGCCAATAAACAGCATTTATTTTTGAATCCATAATTGATATTGCTCTGAAATCTTTTGTATGTTATACGTAATTTAGCTGTCTAACTAACAGAAAAATGCGAGGCTATTCGGTCTAAAATTACGACCTATATTTTTAAAAAAGCAGACCAAGGTTTGGCAAAATTTTAAAATTTAAATTTGGATATGCCTGAAACTCAAAAATTATAAGAAATATATAGCACACGCAAACATGTGTTTTCATGAGCTAGCCGAGAGCTTTCCAAAAATATAAAAATCTTTGAAATCCGATAGGAAACAAAAAAAATTGCACGAGTTTAAAAATTGTACATGTCGAAGGTACCCTAATTTGAGCCCCCATAGGGTCGCCCCTGATTCAGTTATAGGGCCTATTGTAATAATTTAAACTCGAATAGTCCTTGGCTACGCCCAAGTCCCGGTCGGACCAACCGTTTAGAAATACCAGATTTATTTCCAAAAAATGTTGCGTCGGTTCATTTCAACGCAAGTAATGATTTGGTGAAAAATTATTTTCTTTTATAGAGTTCACACATCATTTCCGAAATTCAAAATCGTCTTTGAAGGTCTCTCGGCTTCAATTCGTATGGCAGACTTGGGCACTACCAAATACATTTTGTAATTAATTACAGGACCAATTACGTGTAATTGGTAATTGGCAATAACCAATTACCAATTATAAGTAATTTGTAATTGGCAAATGCCAATTACCAATTAAATGTAATTTGTAATTGCTGAATGCCAATTACCAATTACATATAATTGGTAATTACATGTAATTGGTATTGGGTTATTGGCAAATACAAATTACATGTAATGGGTAAAAATTAATTGAAATTGAGAGTAATTGATAAAAATGTGTAATGATTACTTTTAAAGTATTTATTACCAACAATGTAATTATTAAATAACTCGTACATTACACAATATACAAAAAATAAAAAAAAAATTAATAGAAACCAAATATGTTATGTTATTAATATGTAAATGTTATTAATATGTAAATGCATGTTTCTTCTCGAACGTCCAAATAAAATGTAGACTAATTATATATTAGAATCGCACATTTTGCTGTAAAATGGCATTGATTTGCTAGTGCATATTTTATTAATAATGCATATTTAATTATATTAAAGTTCAAAATGCATATTTATGTGCATATTATCCAAGTTTTTAATAAAAATTGAATTTTTTGTCGTCAATGGGCAACATTTTTTGTCGAATTTGTTATAGAAATAGCTCCAAATGTTGTCGACTAACTTCTTCATTTCTATGAGCAATTGAAAATTATAATTTTTTATCAAAGTTTAGAGTTATGTTGTTTCATTACAATTTGCAATTTCAATTTTTAAGAGATTTCGTTATCGAACGATTTTGTAACTTCATACAGATACTAGTGATTTTACCTATAATTTAGAGTGACAGCTAGTTACGTAACTAGCTACGTGACTAGTTATTTTAACACGTGAATGTCCCACGTTTGTATTACTTAGAGACGAATGCATTACTTAGATTACTTAGAGGCACTTAAGTGACAAATAGCACATACGTGACCCAAAATATATCAATTGGAGTCAGTCAAGTCATCAAACATTAGTCTATAAAGTATAGATTTATTACTTTATTTACTTAATTGAGGCTTTGCGATTTTGTTGCCTGTGCTATTGTTGAATTTGAAAAATTACGAAAAAAATATACATTTTATGAAAGCTTAATTCTTTGCCTCTAGGTACTAAAGTACTAGGATCTAACCTAAACAGTTTTCTTCAAAATAACTCAAAGTTTTGAGGGGGTTTCAAAATCTTTTAAAACGGTTTTAGTATGTCCTCACCTAGGCCTACAACCCCCATTAGGCCGATTTTCAAGTTCTGATAAAAAGTGTTATTTTGTAGCACATTTAATGTTGTTTAGAAATTTAGAAAAAAAATTAAATGTAATTACCTTTCATGTAATTAGAATTACTTTTTTATCAATTACTTGCAATTACTTTACCAATTACCAATTATATGTAATTGGTAATTACCATATACCAATTACTAATTACAGTAATTGATAAAAGCCAATTACCAATTACTTGTAATTGTAATTGGTATTTGTTGGTTGCCAATTACAAAATGTAATTGGATTTGTAATTGGCAAATTTCAATTACTAATTGCTAGTAATTGGTATTTTTCAATTACCAATTACATGTAATGTAATTGGTAATTGAAAAGTAATTGGCAACGCCCAAGTCTGTAGTATGGTACCCAATTTTCCTGCTTTTGATTGAATCGAGCTGGTCGCAAACATTTTGAAATTGCTGCTTGAGTAGCTCCCAAAGATTTTGAAAGCTCCTGTTGAGTTTTACAACAATCCTCGTGGAGTAATGACTCCAATTCTTGGCATTAAAACTTGGTTGGTTGGCCTGGGAAATCTTTGTCTTCCGTGTCACATTCACTGTGAGTAATCAGTGTGCTTCAGCGTCACTTTTTTCAAACTTAAGAAGTAAATAAAAACTTCCTCATATGACGATTCGTTGGTATAAAATTCGACATTTTGGAAGCAAACAAAGCTTTATTGTTTACACTATAATGTTCAATAACAAAATGAGAATAAATTACAGATATTTACCCTTCCAAATGACACATATGTTATTAAAAACAAATCATTATTAACAAATCATAACCACTACTTTCTAACGCTGACCTCGTATTTAATATATATTGTTTATTTATATGTCGATGTGAAAGTGTTTTTAGTAAAACGTTTTTCTATTCCACAATTTGTGTACATTTCAATTAATTAAATTGTTCCAATTATCTAAAATAATGCATACATTATAAATATAGTTATAACAATATAAAATCGAATATGTTTCTAATTTTATCTTTCTTTCTCTCTCTCTCTCTCTCTCTCTATAATTTAGATATGGAATCAAAAACAATTTGGATATTTGCCATTGTTTGTTCAGCAATCCAGCATTTTGTATCCTGTTCAGCACCCTGTAAGTATATTTATTTATGTTTCAACAAACACAAACTTCAACTATTAAATTGTGAGTGGTTATATGAATGTTTCCTTAAGTTTTGGTAGTGATAATGTTTGCCTTGTAGCTACTACTTTTTCTTTATGTCATGTAACTTAATCGACACGTCTTGAAATAATTACAAAGAGAAAACTGTTTCATTGTGACTCCCATCTTCATGGCCGTATTTTCCAAATTTTAGAAGAGAGGACTAATTTTTGGAATTTTCAATGTGGGCAGCGTTTTACTGTTCTGTTGGTACTATTTAGATTGGAATATGTTCTGATAAAATTAGGGATACCCCCAGATTTTTATGTAATGCACATTTTTCATCAAGAGCACGTCTCAATGTGGTCGACTGGCCAGTCTTTAGCCGTACTGTAGGTATGTGGAACATAGGAATGTTCAAATCCCATGTCCACAAACACTACCCCCTCTTCCCTTCCTCCCATAACATATTTTCCTAATTCCGACACAATACTTTGCATGAGTAGGGGTCATCCCCAGTGTACTGGTCCATGAAAAAAATCTTTAGTTCGGATGTTGTACCTAAAACTGCAGGGCTGTTAGTTGCTTGTGTACATGTATGAATAAATAAGAAAATTGTGTGAATTGATAAATAACTTAAACAAACATGAAAATGGCATTTAATTTTAATTAATAATTTCCATTTAATTAACGTTTAATACTTATATTAAATTTTAAAATTTAATTTACTCTTTATTTGATTTTAATCCAATTCTAGTGAAACGACCACGGGCTGGTGATCCTTTTGATACATTTCCGAAGAACTTTTGGCAAGAATTCTCATCACCCTTCACAGACACACCGGAAGATGAGGAATTAGAGATAACGGAAACAACCACACATGAACCATTTCCCTTCTTTGCCGATCCAATTGCAACCGTAAATGTGAGCACACAACTGGTAGCAAATGTTTACCTGCATTGTCGCGTCAATGATTTGCAAGGCAAAACAGTAAGTCTTTTATTTATTTCAATTGTTGCAGGGAATTTTTTTAAAAACAACGAAGAAAGCAAAAGCAGAGCATCTGTAAATGAATATACTGATATAAAGTGTCCATTTTTTTTAATGTAAGAAGTAACTAAGGCAATATATTCATTAAAATGTTTCACAGCAATTCAGCTTGCATCCTTCACACTACCAAACAATACCCTTTTAACTACTTATCCTACCATAGTTCCTAGAATTTTATCAAAACGAAGGAATGGTTTTGACAATCTTTTTTATTGTACATGCATACACATGTCTGCCAATCTCATATCCACGTCACTTTCCACGAATTCACCCATTACCATTTAACACAATATCACTCATCTACATTTTTAACGAACAATGATAAATAGACATCTGTTTGAGGCAACAAAAAATTTTATAAGAAGAATAGAAAAATGAAATTGATAGAAATAATAGTAGTTGTATGGTTTGGAAGAATGGTACTTACTACTCAATATCAATTTGCTTTTTAACATTGTTTACTTCCATAACAAATAATAACAATCGCATGATGTAACATGCTTTTGTAAGATTAAACCCTCGTTTCACAAATGTAGACAAAAAATAAAAAAAAAAACATTTAGCAAAATGTATATGATTTGATTTTTTGCTTTCGTTCTTAGAAAATCATAAGGAGAGTTTAAATTATAAGCTGAACAGGATTATTTACTGTTTATTATGAGTAAAACTAAATTTAGTTTATGTATGTTAAGAGATACATGTGTTAAAGTCGAATTGCTGAGTATTATGACCCAATTATTATTTTATTTGGAAGAGATCACTCAATTAGATATGATTTTTAATAATAATACTAAGAAAAATTAAACAATTATTTATGATATAACAGCTACTGTACATAATATTATGTATTTGATGAATTATGGTTGTTTATATTCCAGCTTCTACATATAATGTTACTTTTTCTTTAATAGACTCATACTGCGAAGCCTTTTTGCTTGTCTCCTAAAACACCCAGAGGCTTTGGCGTTAATCGTATCCGCAATCATCAGACTTTTGACTCACCACTTTTGGGAAAATCAAATCTAGTTACCCAATTTTTATAAAACTGCCAAATTTTTTTCGTTCCTATAGTAATGCATTCCAGCACAGTGTCATGGGGCACCCAAAGATGAGACCAGTGTTCTTGTGCTGCACCAGTTTACCAAGAATTGAACGGCATGTGGGAGAAAGTCATCCGCGTAGCAGTGTTCATATAGTAATGGTATTATCAAGGTTGGTAAACCTTCCCTCAAGCGCTTCAATATTCAAATTGTCCGAGCCAAAATACAGTTTCTAACATTAAATTCGAGGGTTGGAGAATGGAACCCATTATTTCTTGTCCATAATTCACGAACTTTACTATTTACAAGCCAGAGTTCTTGGATAACTGCCAAGTATATAACTTGCTTCTTCAAGAAATATACCAAGTAATGCGTTGAGGCCTCGGAGTTCTGTATTTTTATATGCATCACTCTCAGGTCATTTAGATTCATCGATTCATCGCTACATTTCTCTGGGGCAATATTTTTTCAATTTGATCCATCACGTACTTTATCACTCTTTCAGAGGAACACAGCTGATAAA
Organism: Calliphora vicina; assembly: GCF_958450345.1. Classification (NCBI taxonomy): domain Eukaryota; kingdom Metazoa; phylum Arthropoda; class Insecta; order Diptera; family Calliphoridae; genus Calliphora; species Calliphora vicina. The sequence continues at coordinate 75,544,955 of NC_088783.1, read as the reverse complement.
GAGATTATGAACCAATTCTGATCCAGAGAACTTCTCATTAATCCTTACCAAGAGGAAATTTTATTACTACTAATATAGCTTCATCCCCCAGAGAAGGTGGAGGATCCATGATCTCTTTCGAAAGGGATCCACATTGAATTTGTCACAGAGTTAAGGAACTCCTCAGATCCAGTTTGTGAAGAAACCTAAGGCCTTTTCATTACCACACCGATGACCCTGACACCCTTCAGATATTTTGCACCATCGAACGCAGTGAAGTAACCACTATATGTGAGTTCATAATTTAACGTCCCATCAGAAGTCTTCGCCATTTTGCCTAAGACACATCATTGCCGCTGAATACTCGGTATGCTTGCAAAAGCTTTGGTAACTTTTGCAGTAACTCGAGTAGAGGAAGATGTAAGCAGCTCTCAATACTTTGTCCACACTAGCTATTATAGGTTCCAAAATGGACTTGAATCAAGGAAACAGTTTCTATCGTAGATTTGGGCCATAGTTCGCCAAATCCTCAGATGGAGTTTGTGAGGAAACCTAAAGCCTTATCTTTACCATATCCGATGACCTTTACACCCTTCAAAATGGAAACATCATCACTGCATGTAAGTTCGTCAATCATCGTCAGCAAGATCTTCCAAGGGAAGCCATCTGTCCGTCGTCATTTTACACTCAGGTTGACTATCAGCAATGGCCACTTGTATCTAAGCTATTGATGACATGCTAGTTGAAGGTTTCAATAGCTCATCCTCAGACTCATGCGTTTCACTCTATTGCAGTCGCTTGATACTCGGTTAGCTTGCAGAAACTTTGGTAGCTGTTGCCAAAACAATAATAGAGGGAGATGATAAAAGTTCTTTTTGTAGATTGATCTCAGACTTCGTCCTGCTGCATTGAACATCTTTAATCCCTATATGATCTCTTTAAAGTTGGATTGTGTTCGGTAAATAGCTGGTACGGGTTAGCCGTGTTAACCTTCTTGTTCTGTTTTGTTCAAAGACCTTGGTATTTGTTGTCTTTCTTCCACAAGAGTAATATTAAGCATAGGCCTATACTTCTAAATGCGTTAGATATATTTGCACTTCAATCTCTTTTCTTGTAGTCAAAGTCGTCGCATCACTTAATTCTAAAGACCTGTAGTTCAACATAGGGCGCTTTTAGCCCGAAAACCTCTTCCGTTCACCCTGTTGCTGTTTAGGGTTGTCGCCCTAGCACAAAACCATGGAAAAATGCGAGCAAGATATCGTCAGTCGATTGATTTATACTACGTATCATGACGTGACCGACGGTCAGTACATCATAAAGAAGAGAAATCAGCACGGCTCGTAATGAAAACAATCTATTAACTTCTAAATAAGATTTGCCTTCAAATTCAGATTGGCCCTACCATCATACTTCTATAGAGTGACCTGTAATCTTGATTTCCTGTCAAATAACCACGGAACGTTTCAGTTTCCGTTGTCATCTAGTTGACACAGAAATAAATTTGTACCTGTTTAAGCAGAGTCCACACGATTGAAGCAGCAATTTCCAGCTACTTTTGAACACCTTGGTGTTGTGGAAGTCTAGATGACCAATTCGTCACCTCTGACTCCCATTAATCGTTTGAGAAGTTGATACTAGATGTAGTGTATACCCGTTTAATGTAGTCTTCGGGTGGAGTTCTGATTATATTGTTTCAAAGATAAAACTACCATATACTGAATCAATTGCTTTCACAACATCTAGGACCGCTATATGATAAAGATAATATTTTTTATGATATTCCCTAAGCCGTAGGTTTTTCATTGAAATCATAAATCATAAATTTCGGTATCCCTATTTAATTCAGAAGAAAGTAGGAACATTTTTTAAGACCTCTTCAAACGGAATAAGAACATAAATGTTTTTTTACAAACTAAAATGAACCTATATAAGGTTCATATTCGATATTTGGTCGCAGAGTTCATAACATACATCCGGAAATCTGTTATTAACTGTAAGTATATACTTTTGATAAAGATATAAATGAGCTTCTCATTAAATTTTGACTTTTAATAAAATTGAACAAAATAATCTACAAATAGTTCAAGGTGTTAACAGTAAAATGACAAAGTAAGGATATTTACATTTTCTAGTAGAACAAAATCAATTTACCTGCCCATCATGATTTTTGTTTTATCGCACAAAAGAGCAAATGTTTTCCTAAAAGTAAAAGTGATTTAGTTATTTAAAGATTAAAAAGTTATTGGTCACGTTACAAATGTGTGTGCATTGATTACAGAAACCTACTTAAGGTGTGTTGTTCATATGTATAAGTATACCCTGCAGACCTAAAAGTATATTTTACTCAGTAATTAACTACTAATAGTTCATTAAGTTAGATCTGATGCTAACTTAATGAACAATTAGTAGTTACTTTCTTAATGTAAAATTATTATATTATATACATTAAGTGGCTGAAATCAAACAACTGATATTAATCTGTGGATGTATTACATTGTAAGCCTACAAAGTAATTTGGTGAGTAACTAGTAATAGATTTTTGTTGCTAACACTTATCTAAGAGAAACTAGTTTCCTAGCTTGCAGGGTACATTCGGGTAAAATATTTACACACATAAAACCTAAAGCTATTTACATATAAAATACCTATACAGATATACTTACACTCATGAATTTATACCCACACAATAGACCAAATTAATATGGATATTTTCGATGTGTTTGAGTGAGTGTATTAGGGTGGACCTTATTTTGCATTTTTTGGCTTTATGATGTTCCTATGATCTAAAATTGTTCTTTATAGTTTTGAGTCAAAGTATCAATATTTTCCAAAAAAAATATATTGAAAGGTTTAATGAAGTAACTCTATTTCAAAAATAGATTTTATGCGTTACTCTAAAAAGATTTCTAACATCTATATACATATGTATAAAAAAGATAGAGAGAAGTGTCTGACCAATTCAACATAGTCAGTCCAAAATTTTTGTTTTAGTACTTTTTTGGCACCATATGTATCTCTTAAATCAACCAACCAATAAATAAATTTTATATCGTATTATTTACTTATCAAAGAATTTAAGGGTGGGTCAATTAGTTTGTGTTTGACAGCCATTTATAGCAGACAACCTCGAAGGCTAAGCTTGACAAATACTATGGGAGCTCTGCACAATCAATTTCAAAATCAAATTTCAATTTTTCGTGGTTAGGCACGAAAAATGCCTAACGTTCCGGACTCCCAGTTGATGTCTCTATACACGAAACAATTGCAAGACATCGCGGTGTAGTGTTGGGCGATTGAAGAACAAAAAAATTTGACCAAAATGGAATTTGGATATTTCAAGAGGGGAATGTGAAGATTTGTAGAAGATTTTACATTTCGAATCTATTTTTTTTATAATAAATTCCAGATTGTTGTTTTAATTAAATTTAAAGATAGGAATCGCTAAATGAAAGACGATTTAGGTAATTTTAGACCCTGGGATTATCTAAAATCTAATACCATCGAAATAGGGGCCACCCTTGTGTGCTTCTGTATATGTTTATAAGGATAAAGTTGGATGTGTATGCGTAATATTTCCAAATCATTACATAACATATTCAAAGATTTTAATATTGTTACATTTATTGCAAATCATTTAACATAATAGACTCTTTACGATTATTAGGTAAGGGAATTTAAACCGATAAAGAGTTAAATTATAGTTTGATATACTAGAAAGTTTTATAACTTTAAAGATTTTATTCTAGATTATCTGTTAAATATCAATACGATTTTCAAAACTATAGATAATCAATGATATGGAAAATATGTGAAAATAAAGGCTACCTAGAACTAAGCCCATGGAGTATCATAATACTGTTTTACAATTTAGTTTCGCTATGTCTTTTGTTTCAAATTCTTAAATGGGGTTGGTCCTTAGGAGGATACCTAAAACAAGTAACATAATACTTATTTCTCTATCTGATATTTACCACCTATAAATATTTAAAATCGTTTAAACCATAATAGACATTAAATAATCTCATTTTAATCACCACAGAGTTAAATTTAGCTAAACAACCTAATGGAGAGATTAAATCGTTTCGTTAATCATTCCACAAATAAAATAAATTTTTATTGTTTAGAATTCTTGTTTATCTATTTTTAATATTTTTTTGTTGTTATTCAAAACAATTCTTAAGGAAACAAACATCAACAATTTCTCTAAAGAAAACTCAAACTTGTTTAGCAAACAATCTCAGTAGAATTATCTAAAGCATGTACATTAGACTGGTGCCATTTCAAAGGAGAAACAAAAAGTATTGATTTTTCCAATAAATAAACAACAAGGTTTTTTTTCATCAAATATGTCGTCATATGCGGGAAGTTTTGCTTTACTTATTTAATTTAAAAAAAGTGCCGCTGAAGCACAACGATTGCTCACTAAATCATGTGGTGAATGTGTTCCATGGGTTTCAACATGCGAGAGATGGTTTGTTCAGTTCAGAATTGGTGATTCTGACACGGAATACATTGATCATCAAACTCACTCAAACAAACAAGAGCTTCCAAAATCATTTGGAGCAGCAATTTTAAAACGTTTGCTAGCAGCAGGATTCATTCAAAAGCTGGGAAATTGGGTACCATGTGAATTAAAGATGAGAGACATTGAAAGACGTTCAATCCGAAATGATTGAACGTTATAAAAGAAAATTATTTTTGCAATTATTTTGAAAGCCAAGCTAAAGGCTTTCCTTCATATTCCTGCGTTAAGATTTGGATTTTGAGTCATACTATTATTTATACAAAAACCTTTATTTAAGTGTGTGTTCTCATAAAATGCTTAAGTGTAGGTTGTGTTTCTATGTAATATTTTGCTGTTATTCTTACTTGTACATAAATATTTCTATGTAGCTTTAGCTGTAGTTGTACGTTGCACGTGTTTAGATATTTTAGGGAACATGTAGTGGCACTTATACTCATGTACATACAATTTACCATGTAGTTAATAACAATAACAAGAAAACACAAACAAACAAAGAAACAAACGACAGCAGCAACATCATAACTTTGTTTTGCAACAGTTTTGTAACATGTTACATCTGAAATGTGCAATCAAGCTGTTTCTAAGCAACTTTGAACTTTAAAATATCATAAAAACAATGTAAAATAAACTGAAAAATCAAAATCTTCGCCATTTGCTGAGGGCTTAAAAACCTAATTAAAGCTTATGAATTTTCATTTTTTTAAGGCACTAAACTTTAGTAATTGTTTGCATTTGAGTTTTAGCTGGCGGGATTAAAGAAAGAAGAAATTTCAAACAAATCATAATTGACTGCGAAATTTATGTAAAAAAACTTAGTTTAATTGTTATAAATATTATTTTATTAATTTAAAAATAAAAACAGTTTAAATTAAGTTAAAAAGTTATTATTTACTCGTTTAAACAAATAATTTTGCAAGAAATTTATTTTCACTTTGAAAATGATGTCGCTCCATTAAGAAAAATATATTTTTTGGAACAACTTTGCAAATCGAAAATCAAATGAAGATTTATCAATTGTCATTGCAAATACTAAGCAAGTAGGAAACTGCAATCGATTAAAATCAAATGACATTTCCGAAGTTATAATTCCCAGTTATAAAGGTCGCTCCGATTAGACTGTTCATTACTTGCCTTACTGTGGGTCGAGTGTCATTACAAATACGCAAACAAACACACATTGCCTTTTACAAATATAAGGGTTTCAAAAGTATACAAATTTAAACATTTACTTAATATTGTTGGTAGTCCGCGCACTTCTGTACTAGAAATTAATATGGATAGCTGCTATAGCTTTCCCTCTATGGCTTCTACTCCCATTTTGGCCTCAAATATTTATACAAACGGTGGTAGTGCTCATGCTAAATTTGAGGACTATAGCTATTATAGTTTCCAAAATATTTGATATTTAAAATTAACTTTGTATGGGAGGTACCACGCCCACTTGAAAATTCAAAACAAAAAGTATTCTATTGTCAACATACAGTCAAAATTTCAAGCAAATCTGGTTAGCCGTTTAGCCGTCTATAGACTTCAAACCAATAAATATACATACATATAAACACACATTCACTTTTATATATATAGATTTATAACTCATATTTGACAGTACGTATGAGAGATATTTATTACAATATTAATTATACGTGTACCTATGTACATCGAATTTTCGATAGCATTTGGCATGAAGAAAAAAATGTCCGCTACGACAAAAAAAATAATTTTCGACGCTGAAAAAGCGTGCGCGCATAGTACAAGTCGACACTTTTAAGCTTTTTCGATATAATTTGGTACATTCGTTTTCGTCGGTCCAAAGACGAAGTCTATTGAAACAGGTTTAAATCCATCCATTATATCACCTAGCCTCCATACAAATGTCCTCCCGAAATAGAACTTCTTTGTCATAAATGTCTATATTATACAGGTATCTACACAAATTACTCCAAAAATATGTTTTAAGTGCATACATATAACAAAAATCACATTTAAACATTTTCAAAACCGTGTTTTGAGGTTTTTCTATCAAAAACTGATTCGAATAACCGATTTTTAGCTTTTTTTGTCAATTTAAGAATTGAGGTATAAATATGATTAAACTATTTTTTCATTTAGTTCTGACTGTTTAAAATTTCCAATATATGTATTAAAAAGTTGTTCTGCATACTATTTAATACAGCGAATTTATTACAGATGTCGTTAAAAAGCCGGCGGATTATTTTTTGCTCGATATGTTTTCTGATTTCTGTCTATCAAAGTTTGTTTACATTGGTTTCTTAATTTAAATATAACGCTTCTGTTTTAAAAATTGTTTAAAATTAAAACAGTGGAACAGAAAATAAGTAAATCGTATTAAACATTATACATATGTATATGTGGAATTAAAACGCACTCTCTTAGTATTTTAATTCATTATAATATAACTTTTATTCACTTATTTCAATTAAAGTAGACTTAGCTTCAACTTATCACTATAAGTGTTTACTTAGAACTACTAAAAGTTTCTTACAGCCTCCGTGGCTTCTTATAGACTCACTTAATTCTAAAAGTAATATACACTGTTTGTTTCATTGTCATTGTCCCTTTACCATTCCGTCCGTTCCCCCTATGTGCCGACCACGGTTGATATCCTACATATGTATATTGCAAAAATATAAATAAAATGCGTTGCTGTACTCCGCGAAAGAAAATTTCAAGTTTTTATTTATATCCACCACTTTGACAGCTAGGAAATATTTTTACAAAAACAAAATACGTGTTGTTTTTTGGTATAGATGTATAACTTGTTAATGGCATTCAACATGACATGATAATACACATTTAGAAGTGTCGTTTAAAGTAAAGCATCCCGAAAAGTTTATGTAAAAATGATTGCGTATGTGTGTTACTACTTTGCCATAGAATTGGTGCAACAGTTAAAATTTGCTTTTTTAGTACCCATTTAGTATTTATTAAAATCAAAAAAAATTTTAGGATTATTTGGATGATTTTGATAATTTTGTAAATATCTAAATTTTTCCTCCCATAAATAAAAATTAATTTCATCAATACTCCAATTGATTTCCAATTTCGTACACATTCTTTCAACAAACAGTTTATCTGATAAAACAACCACATTGAAAATAAGCTTATGGCCACTAATACCAAATATTTAAGATATCAACCACTAACTTTTCTCATTTAAAATCAATTTTGTACTTTAGCTTTGATAATTTGCATATACAACCAAACCAAAAAAAATATCTCAATCTACATTATTTCCATTCAACAAACATTCTGTTCTCTCTTCAATCAAAGTACAGGATAATGAAATGCCAGCATCAGCGAAATTATTCCATGATTGTACAAAGTCCATTAACAAAATTTTGCCTTTAAGATATGGGAACGGGAAAACACATAGAAAATCTGTTGAGCAATTGCAGAAACCTGTTCAAATTATTTTGAGGAAAATTTCAACCAAGGAAAAATAATCCAAAAAAAAAAAAAATAGAAAAAAAAGCAACTTTTACCATTGGGCAATGAGTTTGATAAATTTTTTATCAACAACCCTGTTGATCTTTTGTTTTTTTATGTTTTTTTTTGCAGCAAGTTGTGCAGCTGCTGATTTATTTACATAATTTAAATATGTTAGCTTAAGTAGCCAGGGGGGAAATGTTAGGACCTCACTTTGCAGGCCTTTTAAGCAACTTGCCTTCTCTCAGAAGTTGTTCTAGAAAAACTTAGCTTTTCCTTCTTAAAATGCCTAAGTGGATTTCAAAACAAAGCCTAACAAACATTTATTCAAACAAGACTGGATTTGCAATTCTTCTTCTCTATAATAAAATTTATTTTGCGCTCTTTATTACAAAAATCGTCTAAAAAATTTAATCTTTTATAAAATGTTATGATTTGAAGTTCACCTGAAGTATTTTATTTATATAAAGAGCTTCCAATAAGGACTTTCGAACTTTGACAGTTGATACCATCAATATTGTTGAAACCAAATCTGTCGAATTCGCTGACCATTACCATCATCGGCGAACGCTATAAATCGATGATTAACAAATTCTTTTGGCACACCAACGACATGTTCTTTTATCCTTCTTAAGTAGGACTTCTATCAGCCCGCTACCAGAAGCGAGTAAGGAAGGCCTTGGTTCCCAATGACACAACGTGTTAAATTAAAAAGATTTGGGAATTCGGCTGGAGGTCCTTGTATCAGCAAAATAAGGCCCTTAGGAAATCCTCTTTACTGTATCATTTTCCCGCTGTGTTTTAGTCTATGAAATAGAGTGGTAATACTGTTTATGTTGATGCATGTTGCTAGTAGCAACACTGATGGTTATTGATGTTGCTGCTACTATTGCTACTCGTATAACACGGTACTACATCGTCAACATCAGCAACATCAAATAAAACTATATACTTGCAAGAACATCCTCATCATAAAGTTTCTTTGACTGGAATGGTCCAAAATCACATGCTGTTTTCAATGCTTTTTGTGTTGAAACGTGTGCGGAATTACTGACAGTTTCCATATTCGTGAGTGGAATACACCTACAAAATTTATTGTGTTGAAAACAATCTTATAAACTCTAACATCCACTTATATACACTTATAGAAATAGAATATTTACTAAAATACGTACTACATAGTACATTACCTGAAAAGTATTTACAGTGTTACACAGAATAATTCGTACCTAAAATAATTCCAAAAATTTTAAATGAAAAAATATATTTTCTTTAATTCTTTTGGATTTTGAAGAAACAAAAAGGAACACCATTGAAGTTCCTTATTAGAGGACACACAGATGAGATTTGATAATATTTATTAAGAGAAAAATTTGCGACTTTATAAAAAAACAACTAAGAAAGTATGGTCGGTCAAGCCCGACCATATAATACCATACACACAGTAAAAGAGGAAAAACATTTTTCTTTTAAAATTTCAATAATTTATATTTTTGAGTGATTTTTGGAAGTGGGACTTATATGGGAGCTATGACCAATTATGGACCGATCACCATGAAATTAGGTCGTGTGATTTATGTCTACATGAAAGTTTACTATGTTTAATTTTGTGAGTATACCAACACTCTTAAGCGATTTATGCACGTTAATGTGATTTTCGGAAGCGGGTCATATGGGAGCTATGACTAATTATGAACCGATCGTAAAAAATTTGGTGACATGACTTTTGTATATATAAAACTTATTTGAAGGGCAATTTGTGGAGATATATTTATAAATTAAACATTTTTGACCGATAAAGTCCAATTTCGGAAGGACATTTGTATGGGGGCTAGGTAAAATAATGCACCGATTTCAGAAAGTGATTCTAAGTCGATCGGTATACTTTAAGGTGGTGATTCTAAGTCGATTGGTATACTTTAAGGTGGGTGTTAGACTAATATTTTTGGGCGTTACAAACATCTGCACAAACTCGACCCTATAATTCTGAAAGGGCATGTTGAGTAGATCATTTTTGTAGAATAAACTTATAGTCCAGTTGGCATGAAAAAAGTGGGTCAAAGTTTTCATTTTTTGATCTAAGGGAGAATTATACTAACTGAAAAAAAAGTTAATGTCTAAGAGAATTCTTATTGTCAGAATTATATTGTATAATTTTATGGGGATGAATTTGTGGAAGATCTTTACCAGCTAGCTCCTATGTTTAGGGGTAAATTTGACAATTTTTTCGAGAAAATCAATAAAAATCTTTTCAAAAAGGACATTTAAGGATTAAATATTCTTCGAAAATGTTTGCCGGAAAATTTCAGTTGTGGTCATCTAAGATACCAAAGTTGTAATAAAGCTCTTACTTTATTTTAATTTTGCACGATTTTTTTTTTAGTTTTTTTGATATGTCGGGACCACAGAGGTTCGAAATTGTTTTTTTAAAATATTACCTATATTTGCGATAAAATTTCAAATACTATAAAAAACCTATTAACAGTTATATCGTCCCTATAAAAAGTTACACGCTTCCAAAGTTGGTACATGTAAAAATGGCCGTTTTTTTCGTTTTTTCCCAAAAATGTCCCTATATATTTTCTTTTGTAGAAAAAATTTTTCTTCGGGACGATATAAAATTTATATATGATCCGAAAAGAGGACCTAATGCAAAAGCGTGGAAAGTAAAACTTGGCTCACTTATGTCGACCTAGTTGCCTCGAGACCTATCCAAACTTTGGCAAAATTTTTGGTTTGAGCAAAAAATTCTAAAAAGGCAAAACACCGATCCTCGAAAAGTCTCCATGCTTGTATAGCAATATATCTTATTTAAACACATGCAAAGTTATTTTACTATCACTAAGTAAATAATGTCGCAGTAGTGTGTTTTATAAAAAAACTCAGTTTTTGGAACACATTTTCCCCGTATTAGGAATTTTGGTATTTGAAAATAAAAAGGTGTCAAAAATTATAATTCCATTGCTTTAAGGATATTTGGATCTACAATATTTCCAAATCTTGTTGTAATATCTTTAACCGTTAAAATTTTACATCAATTCAAATTTTTGTTCACAGAAAATCCCAAAATTCTATTTTTTTAGTTTCTAAGGTAAATGAAGTCCAAAAGATTCATAAAATTATTTCATTTCACTAAACTGTTAATCCTCAAGTTCAAAGGTTTTCTCCAATGCCAACTACTTATACAAAAGGCTTATATTTATTCATCAGGACCTCCATAAACCTTGCTCCCTTTTGAAATTTTAATTGTTTTATATATTCCACGCAAAATGTGTTTTTGAAAAAACGTAAAAGTACGGCCATTTTAACATTGATGCCTGTAACTTTTTACAGGGACGACATAACTGTTAGCAAGTTCTTTGTATAGTATTCGAAATTTTATCGCAAATATTGATGATATTTTAGAAAACAATTTCGAACCACCGTAGGCCCGATATATCTAAAAAACTAAAAAAAGATCGAACAAAATTAAAAAATAAAATAAAAATAAATAAACCTAAATAACTCTTGCCCTAAAAGTGATAATCTACTTATATGTATACATATATTATATAGATATTTTCTAGGACTATTCATTTTTTAAATATCAGCTCATTCTGATCATAAATAGATTTTTTGTGATTTTTTTTGCAAATATGAGACCCAAGGTGACCACCACTGAAATTTTCCGGAAATATTTTCGAAGAATATTTGAATCCTTAAATGTCCTTTTTGAAAGGACTTTTACTCCTAAAGTGAGGAGCTGCTGGTTAAGTTTTTCCACAAAATTAATCCCCATAAAATTCCATAGTAAAACTCTGACCACAAGAATTCTCTCAGATATTAACTTACAACATTTTTTTCAGTTAGTATAATGCTCCCTTCGATCAAAAAATTAAAACTTTGACCCAATGTAAAAAAATTGGGACCAGCTGGACTATAAGTTTATTCTACGAGAATGATCTACTCAACATGCCCTTTCAGAATTATAGGGTCGCTATTCTGTTCCAATCAAAAAGTCTTAATTTGTTGGACAGTGTTATTATACTTCTCACGATATTCAGTTATAACTATTTTCAATATATGAGAGGGATCATTCCCACTAAGCCGATCCCGCTAATTTTAGATAAACATCGTAAAAATGAGTAGGTGAAATGCAAAACTCGCTCGTTACAAATAAAAAGAATTTTGGAAAAATGCGGCTGATTAAATGGACCAAATTAGTTGAATGTTATTACATTCTTGACTAAAACTCATAAAGTTGTAAAATTGAAATAAACTGAAACATAGAAAAATAATTGATAAAAGTTTGGAACAAACGATTTTTGCAACAAATTTTCAAAACAAACAAGTTGAAGCACACTATAGCCCACAATGAAATTCTATCATTCTGCTTTTCTATATTTTGATACTTAGTTTATTAAAGTTATGGTAGCAGTAGTAAAACAGTAATTCAAGTACATTTTTAGAAGTTTTAGAAAAGAAGTATACCTATGAATTTGTATACTGATAAGGTGAAACCTTAACATTCACCGCTCCGTTCATTTCGTCAATGTTATTTTTATTATCCATACCATAGCATAAAATTGCAGGACATTATTGCTTCTAATATTTGTCCCAAAGTGGTTTGATAAAAGGGTTTCAATATCTTTTTTCTTTTCATTTTTAATTTCCATACTGATGGGAAGCAGTTCTGGATCAATTTTATTAATTGTCTTTTCCAGAAATATTTAAGGGTGCAAAGGTTGGTTCCGTAATTAATCTCCCTAGCTGATTTAACAGTCCTTTCTCGGATTTTCTATTGTCATTTTCTTTGAAAATTTGAATTTAAATCGAAGTTGATCTGTTGACAGAAGATACAGCAGTTTTCCGATCATATATATGAACCTCGCCCAGTAGGAAAACTAAAAAACTAAAAAAGTAATTAAAATCTTGATAATTTAGAGATTAGCATACCTCAGTTAGAATCACTAAAACATTGAATCTGCGAGTTTTGCTACGGAATATGTAATGAGAGAGTTTTGAAAATGACTGATGAATGGAACAAACAAGTTTTTCTGCTAACTGCAATTTTAAGTCAAGTAAAAATATAGATAATGTTCCAAAAGGACTGCCAGAATCTTGATTTTTTAATTTTTGTAACGAACAAGTCCTATCTGTTCCAAATATGGTAAAAGCTGCAATAAATCAACTATACGTCATGCGAAATATTGCAGGTACAAATCCAAACTGGGTCAAAATAAAATGGCTTGACCCAGTATATTTTACAAATTTGTTTCATAAACTGTGTTATGTATGGGTGAACACTTACCTATACACCATACATATGTACATTTATATGTACATAGAAATTTAACCTGTTTTTGTGGTTTACAACACGCATCACTTCATAAGTTAAAGTAGATTTGAAAAGTTTTTTTACATTGTTTTGGTAGCTGTATAAATATGTATAGATATCTATATATACATACATATTGATATATATGTACGTATGTACATTCTCACCACTGATAATTTTTTTGTTCTTTTTATTTGTGTATGAGTTTGTACTGTGGTTATTTACAACAAATATTGGCTATGGTTACCCAAAGTTTATGCACACATACATTTATAATACAACAAATATACTCACACGAATTTGATTATTCTTGTATTAAATATACTAATATATATAACTACGATGCCGTACTGAGAAGTATTATTATTAAAGCAACTAGTACAGATTTACAAAATGTAACAATTTGTTTACAGTTTGTAAATCTGTACTAGATCTGCATTAAACTTTGATACACTGCAGTTCCTCCAACTTTTAAATTTGACAGATTATCATAACGTATGTTGCAAGCCTGGCCCCTCTTTTATGCATGCTTTAAATTTCATATTGAACAGACACCTCGTCATCTAAACAAGTGCAAAATACCTTAGGCCTTATTCATAATCAATTTTTAAATTTATCAAAGGTTTATAAAACAGATTTTGTATGGAAATTTTGTTTTATAAACCTTTAATAAATTTAAAAATTGATTATGAATAAGGCCTTTTATCTTCATATCTGTAAATTTGAACATCATTTCTGAAACTAATTTTCCGATTGCCCCCTTAAATGTTCCATCATCTAGAAAATACTATAATACCATAACCACTATATATAGTTATATTCGTGTGTAGATATACATTTTTGGTTAAATTGGTTGCAAAAACGGTACAACAAAAAAAACTTGTTATTGTCTTCACCTGTTACCTTTCGCAAACAATCAACATTGTGGTCTGAATCCTTATACCCACACTTCATATGAATGTATCTATCTATCTATCTATGTATATACTAGACACATCTTCACATTACGCAGATCGTCATCAAGAAAAAGTATAATTATTTATACAAACATGCACACGCACGTATGTACCGCATGAACTGTAAATATGTGCTTGCATACGAATACACACACTCACGTATATATGTATTTATAGTGTTGAATATGTTTACATAAAAAAATTAATTAAATTATCAGTAATAAAAAATATATGTAGTCTCTGAAAATATATAATTGTAATCTTATATATAATTAACTTGTGTATGTAAGTGATTGGCTGTCTATATAGTTGGACATGTATATACAATTGGGGTATTCACAGGGTTTGCTATTTGGTCATAGTGTTATAATGACCACTCCCACCTTGACGACCACTTTTTTCGATTTATCTAAAATCGATAAAGGGCTATTCCGATTTCGCTAATTTTTTGTTTAAATGTTAACAGTAAACCAATTTAAGTTTTTACTGAAATCTAAAATCCCAGGACGCCAGGACCGATTTAACTATATTTTATAATGTTCGCAATAGTCCGCGAAAGTTTTTATAGAAATAAAAATTGTCCCCGTCCACTAATACGCCCACTTATTGAATACATCTGCAAAATACATCGAACTGTGATCACCCATATTTTAGACCAAAATTCGATTACTTATATTAAAACTCACAATATATTAAATCATTAATAAAAAAGACGCTATATCTGTGATCACTCATATTTCTGACCAAAAATCGATTTTTTATATAAAAACTCAAAATATCTAAATACGCTAATAACTTGGCCAATAAGCGTTTAATCAAGAAAAAAACTCGATTTTTTATATTAAAACTCAAAATATCTAAATTCGCTAATAACTTGGCCAATAAGCGTTTAATCAAGAAAAAGTGCTCGATGTGTGATCACTCATATTTCTGACAAAAACTCGATTTTTTATATAAAAACTCAAAATATCTAAATTCGCTAATAACTTGGCCAATAAGCGTGTAATCAAGAAAAAGAGCTCGATCTGTGATCACTCATATTTCTGACCGAAAATCGATTTTTTATATAAAAACTCAAAATCTTTAAATTTACTAATAACTTGGCCAATAAGCGTTTAATCAAGAAAAGGAGCTCGATCTGTGATCACTCATATTTCTGACAAAAACTCGATTTTTTATATTAAAACTCAAAATATCTGAATTCGTTAATAACTTGGCCAATAAGCGTGTAATCAAGAAAAAGAGCTCGATCTGTGATCACTCATATTTCTGACCAAAAATCGATTTTTTATATTAAAACTCAAAATATCTAAATTCGCTAATAACTTGGCCAATAAGCGTTTAATCAAGAAAAAGGGCTAGATCTGTGATCACTCATTTTTCAGACCAAAATTCAATTACTTACACTTTTCGACAACAAACTTAGGTTCTTTGTCGCTCAGTAGCGCTTCTATGTATATGTTATTCTATGGCCTATATGAATTAAAATTAGCATTCAATAATACGTTTTTTTTCTTTTTAACTATTTTTACCCTTTTCAAACCGCTTCTCACAAATTCACAAATCGAACACATGCATTTTTTTAACTAGGACACGACAACATCAGCTAGTACTTAACAATTTTCCTGATGAACCTCAAGTGATGAAACAGAGTATAAAAAAGGGTATACAAATATATTTAGACAAATTTCAAAATATTGGTTTGTTGGACTTATATGGCAGCTATGACCTATTATGATTCGATTGTCTTAAAATATTTTAACGTGATTTCTATGTATTTTAATTTTTACAATAGTTTTATGGATATTATAGTTATTAACGCAAATGAAACTTATATGGAATCTGTGGCCAATTATGGACCGAAAGTCACAAAATTCAGTAGTCAGATTTTTGAATACAATTACTGATCTGTGTAAAATTTTGGTTTGATATTAATTTTTTTTTAAATTTATGCATGTTAATGTGTTTTTGGAAAGTGGTCTTTATATGGGAGCTATAACATATTATGAGCCGAATATTTATGACGAATGTCAACTTAATAGCGATATTTATAAGATATATATGCTTATTTAAGTTATTTTCTGAAGTGGGGGATATGGTTAAACATGCGCCGATCCACAAAAAAATTTAGTGCTGTAATCTATTTTAGTACGAAATTTATTTTTGCTGAATTTTGTATGGATAATGCAATTCTGTAGGCACTTGTAGACCATACAGAAGGAAAAATCATGGACCGATTCTTATAATTTTCAACAGAGTTGCTCTTTTTATCATAAAAATAACGTGCGTAAAGTTTTATGAAATTATCTACAATATATTTACAAAAAAAAACCAAAAATATGTGAAAATTATTACTTTTTTTAGGTAGTCTCAGATTTTGTTTCATAGCTCTGGTTCTAATGAACCAATTTTTGCTTGATTTCAATTCCAAACTGCATAGGACAATGATAAACTTCTTTTGCAAGTTTACCAATTTTGTTTGTCTATTTTGGACGTGAGTGTGTTTTACATAGACGGACAGACGGAAGGACATGGCTTAATCGACTTAGAATTTCATAAGGATCAATAATATATACACTTTGTTGAATCTTAGATGATTATTTCTCAATGTTACGCACGGAATGACACTCTTATATACACCCTCATTCACCACTTATGGTTAGACTTGCCAACCGTCCCGTTTTCGACGGGACAGACCAGTTTTAGAGTCGAATGTCCCGTGTCCCACCATTTGCCCCGTTTAAAAAAAAAAACAACTTTTTCATTAATTACCACAAAAAATATAAAAAAATCAAAAATTGGAAATACCGAAAAACAAGGATGCTTTATTTTCTGAAATATAGTATTTTCTAAAAACTGAATATCACTATTTAACAATATACATAGGTACTTAGTGCATTAACTTCTATGAGTTTCAATAAACTCATTAGTAAACATTATTTAACTTTCATGAAAAATAAATGGCACGATACTCGCTCTAGAATGCTTGTACCTTTAGTTAAAGGTGAGTTGTTGGTCCATTGAAATGGACTGAGTTTGTCGAATTTATTACTTCAAATAATAATAAAAAAGCTGATAAAAGCGATTAAAAATTTAAATTTTAAATTATGGACTGAAATAGGTAAACTTTATTAAATAACCCGCAGCGCTTCGTTACTCCTACGTAGTAAAATAAAAAAATTTTAAAGATTTTATAAACTATTTTTTTAATGAGGTGAAACAAATTAGGTAAAATTATAAAAAATAAATTTTCAGACAAAGTTTGAAGAATCTCGCAATTTTAATTATCCAGATATTCAAAATTTACTAAGTATGTACTTTTAATGGAAAGTTCCACACCCACTGTTCCTATCTAGACCATTTTAGCTAAACTCTGTACAGTGATAAGAATTTGATTCATACAAAGTTTAAATACATTACAATTACTCCAGATATTCGAAATTAACTATATACTTTGTATGGGAGGTGTCACTCCCACTAATCCAATCCCGACCATTTTACAGCCAAACTATGTAAAATGATAAGTGAGCTATCGGACAAGTTTGAGGAATCTCGCAATTATAGTTCTGAAAATATTTATTTTCCTTTGTGTGGTAGGTGACTTAAACCTTGTTCCGATTCTTCCCAATTTGGTTAAACTTCATGTCGTGATATGAAATTGATTCGTATAAAGTTTGAAGAATTTCACAATTATAGTACTCCAGATATTTGAAAATAACTATTTACTTTAAAAAATTCAGTCTCGCCCATTTTCAGCCAATCTCCGTATAGTAACAAGAATTTGATTCATACAAAGTTTAAATACTTTACAATTATAGTACTCCAGATATTCGAAATTAACTATTTACTTTGTATGAGAGATGTCACGCCCACTAACACAATAACATTTTCACCCAAAAAATGTAGAATAGTAAGGGTGATATTAGGGCAAAATTTTAAGACTTTCACAATTATAGTTCTCCAGATATTCGAAAATAACTATTTACTCCTGTATAAAGTTCGAAGACTTTCACAGTAATAGTTCTCCAGATTTTACACAATTAAAATTAATGTGTTATTGTTGATTTTAATAAATAAAATAGGATAACACTGCTTCAAAATAACACTTTTTGTCAGAACTTGAAAAGCGTCCTAATGGAGGTTGTATGCCTATTCGTAATTTTTCAAATTCAACAATAGTTATTTTAATTTTTTTCTATGAAAACCAATTTTTTTTTTGCACAGTGCTTTAAAGACAATTTTATATAGACAAAAAGGAGATATTACTTATTAAAATCGGTTTATATTTAAACATTTTCTAGAAAAGTTCGAGAATATTTACCCTGTTTTTTTTACATTTATATGCGCTGGGGGAGAAAATACTCAAAAAGGTATTAATGAAAAGTTGAATAACTTTTACAGTTTTCGTCCGATTTGAAATTGATTAAATTTGTATGAGCTTTCATATCAAAATAAGCAATGAAAAGCGACTCAAATCAAAAAAAGATCGTAACAAAAACTACTTATAACTTACAAATGTATCAATAAATGCATGTCATTTTGAAGCGTAATAAGTTTTCTTTACCAACACGTTAAAAAAAATAAAAATTGAACAAAAACTGACTGAGTTACAGATCGATAAGTTGAAAAACATCACTGTAAACCAGAGGTAGCCAGAAAGAGAGTGTTTAAAATGCATATGGTGTAGTGTAAAATATAAAAGAGAACACAAATGAATATACATATGTGTACTTTGCACCGAAAATTAAATTAAATTGTTTTGTTTTGTGTTTATTTTGAGTTTTTGCTGAGAACATTCGTATTGCGTGTGTATTAGTGAGAATAACACAATGCCCTCAAGGGCATGTTTGGGCAACTGAATTTGAAGGTGTCATTTTCCATGTTTTTTTCCATCGTTCTCTGATCATTTAGTGGTGTCCCGTTTTGGAAATTTCAAAAGGTGGCAAGTCTACTTATGGTAGTGATTTCAAATAGTCCCATACAAATGTCCCCCGGAATACATATGTTGATTATTCGGTAATCCACCTAAATTCACAAATTAGTTCTAAGTACTTTGAAATTACACTGTAAAGTATGGCGAAAAACGGTCAACATCTCCCTATTCCCCATACAAGTTTACCGTCAGAAAAAGACCCTGAACATTCCTAATTGTTTTATAATAATCAATATCGCGATGAAATTGGACATATGAACCTAAATAAATTATATATCAGGTTATTATAATACATATTTCACTCTCTTTTTATGCTTATCACTGCACTATAGGTTAAACGGCTACCAAAACTGTGCTAAAGTCCAATTTTTCAAATGCAAATATTGCACTTTTTTTAATGCCATTTTGTAACCAATACTCCAAATTAACTAAGTCAGCTTTTTGTTTTTGGTAAATATTAAATTCCGTTTGACAACACGCAGTCAAAGACATTGCATTATAATCACTTAATAAATTTTGTTGAAAAGCCTGTATTGCTTTCAAAGTTTCAATTGCATGTTTAAATAATTTCGCGAGTTATAAAGAAGAAAGTGAAAATGGGGAACAATAATCTAAGTAAGTCAGTAAGGTTTTTTGTTAAAAAATGTGATAAAAATATTTAGCTTGCTTGAAATAAAGCCACTTTTTTAACATAACCTTAAAAGTGCTGCGACTGTTTTCAAAATGTAACTTCGTGGAAGCTTTTAAAATTTCGGCAAAGTTCGGCAGATTAAATGCAAACAGAAATGAATATATTGAAATGTTATAAACCGATTTTCATTTACATTCAATAGCCATTTTTAGCCGTTTTCGAATAATACTATATTTTTTAGGTTATTGTTTGAAATTTGGCTTAACGAAATTTCAAAAAAAGAAACATTTTATGTCGTTTTCAAACATGTAGTGGACAAAATTGAAGTTAACATATTTTCAGATGAAGTGGAGAAGCATATAATCCAAACAATGCATTTTTTTATATCCTACACAACCATAGTGGGGAGGGTATTATGCGTTTGTGCAGATGTTTGTAATGTCCAAGAATATTAGTCTAAGACCCACCTTAATATGGTACATATAATTTTTTCTGCCCAAGGACGAAGCCTATTGAAACTGGCAGAAATCGGTCCATTATTTCACCTAGCCCCCATACAAATGCCCACCCGTAATTGGACTTTATCGGTCATAAATGTTTAACTTGTAGAGGTATCTACACAAATTTAGCTCCAAATAAGTTTTATATATACGGAATTCAGGTCACCTAATTTTATGATGATCAGTCCTAAATTAGTCATAGCTCCCGCTTCCGAAAATCACTTTAACGTGCATAAATCACTTAAAATTGTTGGTATACACATAAAATTCAACTCTCATAAAGGAATTAATCACACGACCTAATTTCATGACGATCGGCCCATAATTGGTCATAACTCCCATATAACCCATTTCCGAAAATCACTCACGAATATAAATTATTGAAATTTTAAAAGAAAAATTATAAAGAAAATGAGACTCTTACCAAAGTTTCTTTGCAATCAATTTTACTGCATATTGCTGAAAAATTTTTTGAGATGCAAAAAGACGCTGTAATGGAGTCGGAGAAGACAGATTTTTTAAGCTCCGAATTAATATTAATATTAAGCTGTACCTCAGATCCATTGATTTCCACATCATTTTATATAGGCGCTTACAAAATCGGAAAAGTTCCACACTTCAACCTGAAGTAATTCACTATACCCACCAAGACGATGAAATTAATGAAAGTTAAGAGGACCTTTTTGATTTAAATTTACAAAAGGAATTAGATTTAAGCAATTACTAAAAGTTTTAGTATAATTAAAATAAATTAATGTATTATGTTTGCATTAATGATTGCAAAAGGGTTAATTTTTGGTCGTTAGTGGGTTAAGTTCAATTTTTTTTAATAGAATTATTCTTACTTATGAAATTCTTTAAGATTTTGGTTTGAATACCATGATTTTGTAGTAGTTATTAATTTTGCACAGAAAAAGTAGTCATTTAGCCTATAGTGCACTGGTCTACAAGTATTTAATAAACAAATAGTATATTCTCACCTGTACTAAATAATAACAACAAGAACATGTTGAATAAATATTTTTCATACAACAACCATAATACTAGCCACACTATTCTGGTGTCTAGTGAGTACTACCCCTGCAGTTCATTGCACTAGTTCCGCTACGTCGAATTCGTTGGCCACTAAGAACTACTACTAGTGAATTTTCAACCCACTCGCAACGTTATTGACTGGTGAATTTAACACGGGGATGTCATTGAAGGTGCATAACACTTCACTATTAAATTCAATAGTGAAAATACTCCAGCATTTGAGAAATAAAGAAAAAATAAATTTTTCTGAGAGCGGGGTTGAACACATAACCTCTCGTTTTCTAGTCAAATGCTCTAACCACTAAACCACTGAGCACTTATTTGTACTGCTCTCTAATTGTTATTAAAAATAACATGTGAGTCTACTCTCTATTTTTGCATTTTCTACATCATCACTGAGAATGAAAACACAAACGGCCACATTCAGCATTACATGTGGCCATCGAAGTGGTATATTCTAGAAGATTTTATTTTTCTTGAATTTATTTTCAAAAACTTAGGACAAATAGCTGACTATTGCTTATTACTGAATATGCTGGTGAAATGTAGCGCAAATGATAGCCATTTAACTACCACTTTAGCAGCCACATCGAACTAGTTAGTTGTACAAGTAGTAATATAGCTAGTGCAAGGTTTCCAATTGACACTTTTCAAACTGCTGGGCATTTATTATCGTTATGTATGTGTAGGTTTAAGGTTTGCGCATATAATTTTATTAAAGTGCTTAGTGTGTGTGGATTTTTATGTATTAATCCCTTTTAATTGTTGAACATTATTTTTAAACGCCAAGATAAAATACATAGTAAATTAAATCGTAATAGTGGAAAATTAACTTATGCCAATTTAATATGTACCTTAATATATTCAATTAAATATGTATGTACCTTTAGTTATAGCGGCGAAAATAAATATGTAATCGAATAATCGCGCCGAAAATAAAAATGAAATGTTGGAAGTCATTAAGATTTCGTTTGAGAATTTTTTGAATCTAAAGTTTAGGTTATGTTGTATTTTCCTTGCGTCTTATTATTAGATTGACGCACTTCTTTACACGTGAATTTCTCTACAGAATTTTAACATAATAAGCCAGACATTTGACTACCAGTTTTCTGTAAATATATACCGCCGTCATATGATACCTTTTTGTTTTTTTATATGCCTTTGTCTAAATCGCTGTAATGACAGACGCACGTAGATTTGTACTTCTTCCATATTGTCTCTGTCTCTCTCTTTATTGCTCAGTTTTTTTTTCCTTTCTATGTTTCATTATTTTCATTTTATTGGGTCATCTTAATTATCCACTACTTTTTTGATGTTTTAATTTCAGTTGTGTCTAGAACTTAATGTGAAGGAAACATTTGTGTTTCTTTATTTTCAGTTGGCTGTTTGATGTTTGTTCTTTGTAAGTTTCTGTGATTTAAAGTGAAGTACGTAGTTTCGAATTCCATTGGTGTTAATTTGCCAGTCTATTAATTTTTCTTCTGGTATACCGCTTTCACACACAGTAGTGTGTGATGCTTAAAGTTTTTGCCTTTTAGACAATTTTAGAAAACATTCAAAAGAGCACTGTGTCCCATGCAAGTATTTGTTTTAAAGTCATTACCCAGCAAAAAGTATTTATCTTTCGGATGCAATAGAAATGTATGGAAGCAATAAAATACTTAAATTTTTAAATTTGTTTAACAAAATAAGTGAATATTTGGCACCTTCTCCCTTACAATCTGTTTGCTTTCTTTTCTTTATGTCTATTCACAATGCAAGTCTCAATTATGCAAAGTTTTCAATTAATTTAATTTAAATTTAATTAATAAATTGAAAAGTAATTTTTTTTTGCCCAAAGTGCACCTGAAACCCAATTCTTAACCCTTATTAACAAATGCCACAACATTGGCTACACATTGCTTGGCTATGAACATCAATTTATCAGCCAAACAAACAACCTAAGACTCACCAGCCACTTTTAAGAATCAAAATAAAAACACAGAAAAGAAACACTCATTAAGAAATTCAAATGCTTAGACAACACAACGCAACAACTGTATTACGTTAAACAATTTATCTGAAATTAATAAATCCTTTGTGGATTTAAATAAATTACACTTAAAATAACGTCTAAGGTTTACATCTACATACTTATATTCTATATATAAGTAATACAAAAGTAAGTATATTAAGGGGATGCAGAAAAGTGGTATGTTGAGTTTTGAGCTTTATTAGCATGGAATAAATCGTTTTTCACACTATATTGCTTTACATTATTAATCCAAGGCCAATTCTTTGGGTTCTGATTTCATTGTCAGAGTAGAACATCTTCGCATTTTGGGTTAAATTTCCCCAAAAATCTCTTCTTACAGACTTCGTACGTTCCATGTTCCGATATTGAGTTTGTGTTTAAATTTACCTCTCAGAATTCTTAGCACCCTCGTATTTCCGGAGAATTAGGGCCATGTGTTAAAGTCTGTTTTTCAAGGCATATTATATTCATGTTTATATTTTTTCATCTATTCGATTTTGGAGTACAGACTAGGGATGAAACGATACGAGTAACTGCAAGTTAATATCGATACATTTGTTTCGAAACCAAGTACTTTTAGCATCGATACTTTGGCACCGTGTACCAAGTAGGTATCGGTTAAAAGTACTCGTATCGGTCAAAAATACTCGTTTCATATTAGTAAACAAAACAAACGCTTTTTTCAATATAATTTTTAATTTGTGTTTTAAAATTTTAATTTGATCAAAAAGCCCTAGAAATGGGAAATGGACAAAATCGGCTGTGTGGTTATATTTTACAAAAAAAAGATGAAAAATTGCTTCAAAAGCGTGCGGTATTTTGGCAATACTTTTAATCAGCACTGGTTCTAATCAAACGATACAAGTAAGTATCGATACTTTACTACCGATACAGTATCGAGTACATGTATCGATACCCTAGTGGTATCGTTTTATCCCTAGTATAGACGTAGTTTGCTACCGCTAAATTTAAGACATATGCAGCTACGTGTTGGTTCGCGAGACTTATTTCATTTCCGTCTTACCACCCATCTCCTATACGTCACATGGGGACGCATCCTGTAGAGGTTACAGGTTCCAATGAAATATGATAAGTTATATTGAATTGCAAGCAGCCTATATTATCGTTTTATCCCTAGTATAGACGTAGTTTGCTACCGCTAAATTTAAGACATATGCAGCTACGTGTTGGTTCGCGAGACTTATTTCATTTCCGTCTTACCACCCATCTCCTATACGTCACATGGGGACGCATCCTGTAGCTGTTACAGGTTCCAATGAAATATGATAAGTTATATTGAATTGCAAGCAGCCTATATTATATCTCACTACCTCAGATCGGGAAGAAAATAGGTTCCTAAAAATTAAAATAAATTCGGATAAAATACCTGTTAAAAACTATTTAAAATTAAGTGGTTAGGAAGTTTTGCACCTACCAGCTTTATAGACCAGACCATGCTGGACTTGGACTATCACTAGAATTCAGAGACGAAATTGAAAGCACTTTTCAAACATCTTGTTACGGATTTTTTTTAATGGTAAAATTGTTATAAAACTTAACACCTACAAATTTTTAAATCAAATAAATTCAGTTATCGAAAACCCTATACTTATCTATAGGTTACTTTTTATTTTATTTTTTATGAGAGATTTTTTTTTATACATACAACTTTTATAGTGAGAGATCATATATTTTTTTTGGGTAATTACGTCGTAATTGGCATATAGACTAATAAATAAATTGTGAGAAAGAGATCGTCTACAAGAGGAATGTCAATCCCGTTAAATTTATATGTATATTTTGATGTACACTAATTATTCCTCCACTTTGACTCTAATTTTGTCATTCAACTTCTTGAGCGTTTAATTGAAATCAAGATTTAAAACAGTGCGGTAATAAACTCGCTAAAATTAGAAAAATAAAGCAAAAAGTGTTTAAGTCGAAAAATTTTATTTAAAATTAAATGTGTATAAGACTGTACATAATTCTTCACAACTTTATAATTTCATCATTTGAGAATATTAAAAAGGTAAAATTTGGTTTAGAATTCTAATTTAAATAAACCTAACAATAGATTTGCTTTAGGAATTCTAACCATTTTTATGGTACATTGTCCAAATTTTGACACACAATCCGGAATTTAAAGGAAATCCAGTTTAAATCATCAAAAGGACTGGGAAATAGAAGTGACGACAAATATATAAAACCTTTCCAAGATTAGTGTGCCAACGTGATTTCAAAGTAAGACATCTTTTATTGTTGGACCATACAATTTGGCTTTTCTTAATCACCACAAACCCAGATTTTCAACATCATCAGCGTGATCTAGAGCAAGAGGCTTCATAAACCTGGCCAAAACCTTAGGCCTCTGGAACACGTGACCCCTTTTAATAACGTGATCATCCGCCATTTGGTAATATTTTCCCTGACATAACCAAGTATTTCTTTTTCTAAACCTACGCTCAACTATATATATAAAATTAATTAATTATTTCTAATACTAATTATATAAGTCTATTATTAATTAAAAATAACCTAAAAACCTATATTTTCACTTAGAACTATCAGAAACAAAAAACTACTATGAACTACATAATTACTACTTAAAATTTAAATACTTCATATTACGATTAATTATGGATTAAACTATTATTTAAAACTTACAAATTTAGCTTAAAAATCTAATATATATATAAAATGATATAAAATCTAAAATCACATAAAATATTAACCTATTCTTTTATATACATACATAATTATCAACCTAAATTTTGCGAAATATTAACATTAAAATCTTAGAATATGAATTAAAATATTTTATTTAAGTAAAATCCTTTTTTTCAATATGTACAACCTATACTAAAACTTATATATTTTTCCTTATTTAGCACAATTAAAATGCTTTGTATTTAATTTTTATAATTACAATTTACCCACAATAATTAAATATGAATATTTCTAATTATAACTAAAATCCTATATATTTAATTTTAAGTACTGCAAACCCTATTTTATTTTATTACGCATTTTTTTTTTGATGTATCTTAACTAGAGAGTAACAAGAATTATTAATTTATATTGAGATTATTCTAAAAATAGAAATTGTCAACGTCATCATGATCATCACCACATTCCTTTGCTGGGCCCAACACCGGAACGAAATGGTATGAAATTTTAAACAAAATAACAAATAACAACAATATAACATTCTGTAAGTAATGCAAAATTAATAATTATCTCTTACTCTCATTAGTATTTTTTTTTATTATCTTTATTATTAACTAGCTGACCCGGTGCGCTTCGCCACCCCAATTAGAAGAAAGAAATAGTAAATAGTCAAGTCTCACTTTGTGAATCTAATTGAAAATGTCTAATTTCATATTTCTGGGTCCATTATTATAGAAAATGCAAAATGTGTTCCTAATTTTAAATTTTTAGGTTTATTATTATAAAATATTCAAAAAGTACCATTGCAATAAGGAAATAGTACCATTGATTATCACTTTTAAATTCGCATTCACTAAACCATAACCCGTCAAGTTTGTATTTTAGATTTGTATATCATATCCTATATTATCAACTAATTTTGTTTCTATAATACTTAAGATTTAATAAATTATCACAAAACCGAAACCGATCGGTTTTTAATTTTTTAAAACCGAAACCGCGGTTTTGAAATTCTTCGATTTTTTAGAAACTCTAGGTCCATTATTATAGGAAATTCAAAAAAGTACCATTAGAATATATAAAAAGTACCAAAAATCCCCCACTTGTGGTTTCCCACTCACTCGGGTTCATATAAGCTTAATTTCATGGCTTTTGGTTCATTGGTGAAGAAATTACAAAAAGTACCATTCCAATAAAGAAATAGTACCAAAATGTCTATCTCTAGAATTCTAACTGACTTAGGACCGAGTATGCTTAATTTCATGTTTTTAAGTCCATTGCTATAGAAAATTAAAAAAAAGTACCATTAGAATAAACAAAAGGTACCATGAGGTATCCGCTTGAATTTTCAATCACTTAGGACCATATACGCTTAATTTCATATTTCTAGGTCCATTATATTATAGAAAATTCAAAAAGTACCATTAGAATATAGAAAAAGTACCAAAAAGCACCCACTTGTAGTTGCCCACCCACTCGGGTCCGTATAACCGTTATTTAGGCCCTAATTTTGTAAATCACGTCACCAAAGTGATGTTTATGTGCAAAGCAAAAACAACATTTCACACATTTTAAAAATTTGTTTTTGTTTTGTGTACACAATTTTCAAATTATGAAAGGCAAATCAACGCTTGAATTTTTGTGCGTTTGTTTGGTTCACAATTTGTACATAAAACAAAAACAAATTTTTGAAATGTGTGCTTTGCACATAAATATCACTTTGGTGACGTGATTTACAAAATTAGGGCCTTAATGTTTCTAGGTTCATTGGTGAAGAAATTACAAAAAGTACCATTTGAATAAAGAATAAGTACCAAAAAGCCTCCCCCTAGACTTCTCACTCACTTAGGACCATATATGTTTAATTTCGTGTTTCTAAGTCCATTGTTATAGAAAATTCAAAAAAGTACCATTATAATATAGAAAAAGTACTAAAAAGTATACACTTGTGGTTTTCCAGTCACTCGGGTTCATATAAGCTTTATTTCATGATTCTAGGTTCATTGGTGAAGAAATTACAAAAAGTACCATTCGAATAAAGAAAAAGTACCAAAAAGTCGCCCCCTAGAATTCTAACTCACTTAGGACCATGTATGCTCAATTTCATGTTTTAAAGTCCATTGCTATAGAAAATTAAAAAAAGTATCATTAGAATAAACAAAAAGTACCATGAATTATCCGCTTGAATTTTCAATCACTTAGGACCATATACGCTTAATTTCATATTTCTAGGTCCATTATATTATAGAAAATTCAAAAAGTACTATTAGAATAAACAAAAAGTACCAAAAAGTTTCCCCCTAGAATTCTCACTCATTTAGGACCATATATGCTTAATTTCATGTCTCTAAGTCCATTGTTAAAGAAAATTCAAAAAAGTACCATTAGAATATAGAAAAAGTACCAAAAAGCCCACACTTGTGGTTTCTCACTCACTCGGTTCCATATAAGCTTTATTTCATGTTTCTAGGTTCATTGGTGAAGAAATTACAAAAAGTACCAATCGAATAAAGAAAAAGTACCAAAAAGTCTCCCCCTAGAATTATCACTTACTTAGGACCATATATGCTTAATTTCATGTTTCTAAGTCCATAGTTATAGAAAATTCAAAAAGTACCATTAGAATAAAGAAAAAGTACCAAAAAGTCTCCCCCTAGAATTCTCACTCACTTATGACCATATATGCTTAATTTCATGTTCCTAAGTCCATAGTTATAGAAAATTCAAAAAAGTACCATTAGAATATAGAAAAAGTACCAAAAAACCCACACTTGTGGTTTCCCACGCACTCGGTTTATATATAAGCTTTATTTCATGTTTCTAGGTTCATTGGTGAAGAAATTACAAAAAGTACCATTCCAATAAAGAAAAAGTACCAAAAAGTCTCCCCCTAGAATTCTCACTCACTTAGGACCATATATGTTTAATTTTATGTTTCTAAGTCCATTATTATAGAAATTTCAAAAAAGTACCATTAGAAGAACAAAAAAGTACCTATAGTACAGTTCACACATTTTGGTACCTAAATATTATCCCCTATTCCTAACACTAAATTCACTCAAATACATATCAGCTAACTTTAATGTCGATAACTGAAATAATTTAAAATGTTAAAAAAGTACCATTAGGAGAAAAGTACCAATTTCCCTTTTCTTACTTGAACACCCCTCAAGTTTGAAATTTAAAAATATCCATTTTGCCAAAATTGTTTATGCTACAGGCATGTATCAAAATATTAAAATCTGTGTTAATGTGCCCAAGAATAAACATGTTTTAAAAAAAGTACCAAACTGTTTACCGGGATTTGGCCCAATATACACCTTGGCACTCGAGTTCCAAATAACACCCTGTTAGTTAATTTTTGTATGAATCCAGGAACCAACGTTAAAAAAATTATCAAAATTGGCTTAATAATTTCAAATATAATGTATTTTCCCGATTTTATCCCCTTTTTGGTACCTTTTTTATCCCCATTGAGGTAATACAATTTCATTCAAATAAATTTCTGTAACGTGGTGGGAGCTCATAATAAAATATTCGTATGTCTATTTATAGAAAAACATATCAAATTATAGAAAAACATATTTTATGAAAAAGTACCAAAAATAAACACAATTTTTATCCCTTAAAGGTTCGAATTTCCAAAAAGTACCAAACTTATATTTTTTATTTTTTGTTAGTTAAAGAATACGATTTAAAATTTGTTTCTATGTTTATTGGTTTAAAAGATACAGAGGGTGCAAAAAAAGTACCAAAATACAGTTTTTACCCGTTTTCTCCCCTAAAAGTTTCGAATTTCCAAAAAGTACGAAACACCTGTCAGCTTATTTTTTAAATGGATTAACATGCTATTTTAAGTTTTTTTGTATCTTTATTAGTTTTGAAGATATAAGGTTACCGAATTTACCCGTTTTTACCCTTTTTTACCCCCTAAACGTTCGAATTTCCAAAAATCCCTTCTTATCGGATCGTTTTGGGGAGGGAGGAACCCACAGTTAAAATTTCGTGATTCTAGCTTCAGCCGTTTGGGCTGTGCGATGATGAATCAGTCAGTCAGTCAGTCAGTCAGTAACGTTACTCTTTTATATATATAGATGATATTATTAGTCCGATTCCGTCCGTTTCATTAGTCAATCTAGTTCTCATCAATTTTGTTTATTTGCATAATGTTTTAGTCTAGTAATGCAACTCAAAGTGTTACTTACAATCAATGTAAATTGAATATATCTATGTTTATGATTTTGTTTTATTCTTTTTAATCTCTTCTTCTTTTATTCAATTATACGTGAATATTAAAATTATATACAAATGGTTAGATTATATTATTATTAATTTTCTTTATCAACATTTATTTTTCTTAATTTTCTTTTAATAAACATGTCAATATTTTGAATTTAAACATGAATCTATAAGCATTTAATTATTTTGGGAATGACAGAATTAGCAATATATAAATTAGATTAATCAGTCTAGATTTTTATTTAGGGACAATCCGTTTAAACTATAGGGTATTATGATTGTCATAGGTGTCTGATATACAGAACATCAGATGGGTGGGAACAATTGTACCCTTTGGCAGAACATCAAGCCTCATAACAACTATTTCTAATTTTTAAAAATTCATTATTTTAATCTACTTTTGGTTTTATTAATTTGGCATGAAAGAAGATTTTTATATGTAACGCGCTAGAAATTTGGGTTAAGAACCACGTAACCAAATCCCTTAGTAGCTAGCTGGGAAATTAGACCTAACATGCCTCCTGACTTATATTTCTTCAGAGATCTTTCCTTAGACATTTAGACATTACTACAAAGATCTAGCCGGCGCGTAACAATCTTTCACATGATATCAGTATTTCAGATGATCCCTTTGTTCCATTGATCCTTAAACAAGATAAACTTTAATTTTAGTAGGGAACAACGACACTTTATTTTTCCTCGATACAAACAAGTCCATCCTAATGTACATATCTAGAGCATGGAATATCTTTGTATTTCTGATGCAAAACCCACAGAAGCAACCAGCAATTAAATCACACAACATAATGGGTTCGTAACAATTCTTGTGTAACGTCTTTGAATGAAGCTGATGAAGATTCGTATAAATGTTTACACAGACTGATGAAGAAAAAAAATTGTTTGAAGTCTTATATAATTACGTAGTATGTTGGGGAAGTAAATGCCCTTATAGATTTACAATAAACCAAATCCTACTATAAAAATAATAAGTATAATAAAGTAAGCATTGGTAACACATAAAATAAAAAGTAAACTACACACAAAAAAATAAATTATCTGAACGTATCGTTTAGAAGTCAAACTGAATGCTACTAGGCGCATTTACTACGCCCCTTTAAAGTCGCATTCAAATATCCAAGATCTGAAGGCTTAGTTGGTGTTTACTACGCAATGTTCAGCTCGTAATAGACCAAGCAAACGTTTTTCTGAACGCAGCATATTAAAAACCAGACTTTCCTACTAGCGACCTGAACGTTTTGTTCAGATTTTTAAAATCAATTAAATAATTCTTCGCTGAACACTCATTTAGCATAACTGAATGCAAAATTCAGTAAACTTCTTCATAGAAACCTTAAAACATGCCGTTCAGCATAGTGGAATAGTAAAACAAAACTAAACGCATCGTTCAATAAATCTGAACGGGACGTGTTAAAAATATTTTTGGCAAAATTTTTTAAAGCGGCTACAGAAATAACGGGATTCTAATAGAAAAACAACAAATATTGACTTTGACCAAATCTCATTTGTGTGTTGATTTTTGAAGTGAGTGGTTCATATTTTATATACTGACATCCATACATTAACATTAAGCTTTGTTAGAGCAACTCAATTTCTATTGCAGGAGATACAAGGTAAGTATTTATGTGAATATTTAATAATTATTGGATATATTATTTAACTAATATAATTGTTTATTATAGAAGCGGGAATCGAGTATAGGCATCTACATCTATTAATCAAATTGGACCCTGAGCCTTTTAAGAAGTGGAACAAGACAGTGTGTATTTTAAAAAGGTGAGTTTATGGTAATTAATTTTGTTCATTATTTATTTTTAAGTTTATGTTTTTGAATTTAGTACAAATATAATTCTGGAAAACGCATTCTACAAACACCATCTAATTTTAAGGTAATTGCCGATGACATATGCAGGAATTTCCTCAAGAAAAACAGGTTTCGGTGAGTTTATAGAAATAGTTGTTTATGTAAACATTTGTGTATGAATAATGCATGTAAAATATATTTAATAAATTTTGTTAATATTAAAAAACTTTTTTATTTAATTCTCTGAACGCAGCTGGTAAAATAATAAGGTTACGTTCAGTAATGAAGAAATTGAACGCATCTGATATAAAACTAAACTCTCGTTCTGTATTGCGAAAATTAAACGAATATAGTTAAAACCTGAACGCCCGTTTACTTTTGCTCAAGCTGAACTCTATATAACTAGTAAAAAGCTGAATGCACGTTCAACGTAAAGCTGAACGTTTTATTCGGTTTTCTACTACAGTCATAATGGGTGCAAAAAACCTAAGAAATATTCAGAAAAATTAAACGTTTGTTCAGTTTTTTACTATTTATTTTTTTCTGTGTAGTGTCTACAAGCACTAAAAACACTCATTTTATTATAGGATGTTATTAGGGTTTGGGGTTTCCCGGATAATTTTATTTCCCGGGAAACGGGAATAAAAAATTTCACATCCCGGGATTCCCGGGAATTTTTTACTATTAGTAAAATAAGTAAAAAAGAAAATTACTTTATAAAATTGTGTCATTTTATTAAAAACAAAAAGAAAAACAATACATTACAATTCAATTGTATTAACATAAAACAAAAAAATTGGTTAGAATATCAATATCATTTTATTAAATATTATTTCATACAAATAATGTTATGTACATTAGACATATAACTAATTTTGGCGAAATTTTTGGCATACCACCACATGATGGCCAATGTTGTATACGTAATGAAAATAATTTTTTTAGATCATTCGGAATCAAAAACATCACGCACCAACACCAATTTCTAAAACAAACCAAACTTCTATTTCTCTGAAAAATTATATAAATTATTTCATATTTTTTTTTGCAAGTGTGAGGGATACTTCCTTTATTTAAAAATTATATTTTAAAGTATGTCCGCCGTTACTATTAAAATAAAATATATTGTGTTTCAAAATAATTGAAAATATTTCATGAAAAACTTTATTGCGTTTGGTGCGTGAAATTTTTTAACACCCGCGAAAAAAAATACCGTGGTTTTTTATATTTTTTAATGCTCTATTCGACTATGCTATGCCAATTCGCATATTTGCAAAAATTGTCAATAGTTATATCCCTAATGTACATATGTATATGTTCGTCATAGAACTATTTTTTTAAAAAATGAGTTTTCAAAATTACTGAGGCATTCAATAACCCAGCAAAAACTTTGCTTACAAATTAGCCGAAAATAAGGGGAATTTGACAATTAGACTACTTATTTTTCGGCGGAATAAGTACTTATTTTTGTTCGCGATGTCCCAAAAGTAAGCTATATTTTTTGGCCGGAAATAAGTTGTTTTGTTAGTAGAGTTAACCACTGCTTAGTTATTTTATTGTGCATCAAATAATGGTTTTCACACACTAACACAATATTATTTTGTATGTTTCTAAAAATAAACATGCAATAAAAAAAATGGGCAAATTAAAAAAAAGTAACTGATTATTTGTTTATTTTGTTTTTTTAGACTTTACTACTTAAAATGTTAAAGCATATACTTTTTATATTTTGTTTTCTGCAAAAAAAAAAATAATTGTAAATTATGTATGTTATACCATAAACACTCTTCAACATTTATGTTGAACAACATTTGTAGTCATTAATCTTAAGTCATACCTTTGGTAGATAAATTGATGCCATAAGGCAGGATGAGAATGCCACACCCAAAATGATGTTTTCTAAAATGTTTAATGACACACAAATATGTGACATTAACATTAAAATGGCTTTTAACAGTGTACTTATGTTTGTAAAATGCACTGCTATAAATATCGGTCGTTAAAATTAATTTAATTTTGAAATGTCTTAATAACATTATGTTACAGCGAAAAAACAATAGCCAAGTGACTTAGTACAGGTAATGCCTGACTGACTACTCCAAAATTATTATTATTACATGTGTTTGATTGCAGTATAAATTATATTAATGGACCTTCTCAAATTCTGAATCGAATTCTATGCAATTCGGAAAGCTATT
Organism: Calliphora vicina; assembly: GCF_958450345.1. NCBI lineage: Eukaryota > Metazoa > Arthropoda > Insecta > Diptera > Calliphoridae > Calliphora > Calliphora vicina. The sequence goes on along the minus strand of NC_088783.1, from coordinate 75,510,692 downwards.
AATCGTGTCTACAAACTTTATTTTGACGAATACTAAATACACAAACTTTTCTCTTTGGAAAGCCACACGTAACATCAAACCACCGGTAGATGGAAAAAGTCCGTTGAGAAAAGCTGGTGTTAATTAAGCAAGAAATGCTAAGGACAAAGCATTAATTTTTGCCGAGCATCTGAGTAACGTGTTCAAGACAAACCCATCCAACAATGATTTTGTACTGGATGATCCTCCTGTTTATGAGACAGAGTATGATCAAATAAGAGTGAGTCCTGAGGACGTTCGAAAGGTCATCAAGCATAACATAAATACAAAAAAATCTCCAGGTTATGACAAAATTAAACCATCCATGATTAAAAATCTTCCTAATATAGCTATAATCGTGATATCTGTACTGTTTTCTGCGATCATAAGACTATGCGTCTTCCCAACAAATTGGAAAATTGCTCAGATTTTAATGATACCTAAGCCAGGAAAAGATTTAACAATGCCATCTTCATACAGACCTATAAGTCTACTGCCCTGCTTATCAAAGTTATTTGAGAAAGTATTACAATGTAAAATTATACCATACCTAAATTATCCCAGTTCATCAATTTGGTTTTCGTGAGCAACATGGAACCATTGAGCAAGTAAATCGATTGACTGGAGAGATAAGAAAGTCTTTTGAAAATAAAAAATACTGCTGTGCTATCTTTTTGGACATCGCCCAGGCCTTTGATAGGGTATAGCATAAAATTAACAAAATTAAATGTCTACTGCCACCAAGTACCCATGGATTGCTGGAGTCATACTTATCAGATCGAGTTTTTAGAGTGCAAAATTGCGATTATGTAACAGGAAATTATGCAATTAAAGCTGGTGTTCCACATATATACTTCTGATTTGCCTGTGTGTGATAGACTTACCATATCGTCATTCGCTGATGATACGGCAATACTTAGCTCCCACTCAGATCCACAGGTAGCTTTTATGAAATTGGCCAATTATCTAGGACTTGTGGAGATATGGTTCAACAACTGGAGAATACGAGTAAATGAACTCAAGAGCAAACACATCACATTTACTCTCAGAAGGGGTGATTGTCCACCTATCACACTAAGTAATATAAACATTCCACAGACAGATACTGTTACATACCTTGGTATTCACTTGGATAGACGACTTACTTGACGTCGTCATATAGAAGCCAAAAGACTTAACATGAAGTTAAGATCCTCTAGCCTTCACTGGTTAATCAATGACCAATCAAAATTAAGCCTTGACTATAAAGTCATCCTGTATAAAAGTGTTTTAAAACCAATTTGGACATATAGAATCCAATTGTGGGGAACGGCCAGTGATTCCAGTATTGAACTTATACAGATGGCGTAATAGAAAATTCTTAGGACCATGACGGGTCCTAAGAATGTGCACCATGGTACATAAGAAATGAGAATATCCACAGGGACTTGGAAGTACCACTAGTGAAGGATGAGTTTAAGAAAGTACGTGATAAATATATACTAAACTACAGTGCCACCCGAATCCGCTTGCTCGGCATCTCACATAGACCCAAAACAAATCAAGGCTTCGTAGAGGAGATGAGGTCCATTTATCTTTAAATGCTCTCGTCGGAGAGCAATTAGTTTAAGTTTTAGTTATAAGATTTAACAACTTATTGTAAGGCCTAATGATATAGGCAGATTCAATAAATAAATATAAAGTTAAAAAAAAACTTTATTTTCACATATTTTTAAAATCTACTCATATTTGTAAAAGTTACAAGTTTAGAATGATTTTCAAACCCAAATTGGTCAACTTTAAACATAGTGCATTTGCACAACCAGAGAAAAATATATGTATGTAGTTTGATCACAGACATTTTTTAACATGATTACAAATTTATTATTTATATGATTGCGGCAACCAAAATATGCTAAAGTTACTATTCACACTACTGCTGCATTCATTTATATACATATTTTTTGTAATTATGTAAGTGTTTGTGACAAAAATGTCTATGTTGCTTTTGATTATCATTATCTTAGATGCTTTTCAAAATTTTTGTTTATTTAAATCCTGAACCTAAAAAAATTACTTTCAAATCATTGGCCCATAATCATAGTCAAACATTAAAGTCGGTTTTTTTAAAAAAAACTTTAAATTAAACACCCGCTTTATATTATTTCACAACTATAGTCAAAATTAAAGTATGTTTTAAATTGAACCGACTTTAACTGGATGCCACCTCAAATGTAGAAAATGTTTTCATACAATATGCAACAAAATATAGACAAGTGGCACCGCTGAACAGCTGACATAGAAAATTAAAACAAAAAAGGTAAACAATAAAAATAACAGGGACAACTAAAGAAAAAAGTTTTTTGTGGTGGAAAAATGGAAAAGTTAATACTAATATCATATTTAGAATATTTTGATACTAATTTTATTGATAACTGTTCAATAATTGCAAAATCTCTGCCAGATTCTTGTAACTTATTTTTTTTTTTCTTTTTGCCCAACTTTTTTACATGGCGACGAACAGCTGATGCTGTTGTTAAATGAGTTAATAACAGCTTCAGCTTGTTTTATATTTACAGTCGACTTTAACGTCAAAAATATACTTTAACTTGTCTATGGTAGACCTAAAGTCTACTCTTAAGTAAAGACGACTTTATTTCTATTAAAATATATTTTATTTCTGACTATGATTATGGACCATTGTGTTTCTTAAAGTTTCTCTTTTACTTCACCAATATTTGCTGTCATGAACAATTTTTATTTTCAAAACATTCCGTTTCACCCCAGTTACGATATTATTTTAACCTGAGCTTTATGACATATTCTACACAGACGGATAGAAGGGCATAGCTTAATCGACTAACCCCCATTAACACGAAGTCTGGTTATGCCTTAACTAATAGTTATACTAACGGTTAAAATTATTTCTATATGAAAACTGTCAGTATAACTATTAGTTAAAACATAATCAGACTTCGTGTTACTGGGGGTTAGAATTTAATAAGGATCAATCAAATATAAACTTCGTTGGGTCTCAGATGAATATTTCTCAATGTTACACACGGAATACCAAACTTATATAAACTCTCTTTCACCACTTTTGGTGATGAAGGGTGTGAAAAGTTCGAAAAATTGGACTAAAAACTTTTAGTAAAATTTTCCAACATTTTTTAATATACTCTTTTACTGTTTACTTAAATTAAATTTAACTTTTGGTCCAAAATAAAAATCCAGCTCTAAGAGAATTTGTTTAGTTTTTATTAACAAGCCTGAAACTTTTAAAACAGTCTCTGTAAAAATATCAAACACTCCTCTGCATTTTAAAAATAAGATAAGTTATTATGGGAACACATCAAAAAAATAAATATGTATAAATATATTTAAATAAAATAACAAGAATTAAATACTTACTGTGTGATCTGCTGCGACGCTTCTTGTTGCTGTTTTGACATTTAAATATACATAATCCAACCACAATTTTACCACATGCTCTGGTTTTGCTTACTCGGTTTTTGGTTGGGCTGCTGCTACTGCTGCAGCTGGATTTAGTCAAGTTGCCGGCACAAGCACGTACTTACCGAGAAATATTTAATATTAACTAATTCAACAGTATTTTCTTATTACTTCATCGTGTACTCAGTTTTGTTCAATTTATTCATTCGTTCATTTATTATTTATTATTCTTATGCTGATTTGTTTTTTTTCTCTCTCTCTTTCTTTTCCGCACTCTTGCTTCGATGAACGAAAACAAAAAATACAACTATAAGAACAACAAATACAATAAATGAAACAATAAAAGGTATCATTGATGCATCGAAGAGGCGACGAACTGGCACTTACTTCATTTGGTCGTCATACATATAGCGGTGATCACAGATACTCGTTAGAGTTTGAAGAACCAAGCGATTGAAAACGTTTAATCCAATACGCCAACGAACGTGACAAGTGTATTTATGAGTGTAAAGATTCATCACATCCGCCTTTAGTGTTGTTAGTCTACTTAACTGTAATTGGTAAGTTTCCTTTGGATAACATACACTCATACATACATGTACATTAGGGTGTCACTTTTTGGATTATCGATTTGAAAATTTGTCTCCGTCATCTAGAACCATATGTTGAATTTCAGTGTTGAGCAAAAATCCAATAATCAATATACTGCTAGTATATCAAACCAAAATATTTATTGTAGCCGCACTTAATCTTTCATTCCTGCATACATATACATATACGTAGGTATTAGTGTGTTTGTATACATGTGGTCGTATTATTGTCCACAATCAATCATGTTGATATGTTGCCAACGTATCACACCTACTTTTCATTATGTTCATCATCGTCACATTCTCAACGTTCTCGTACTCCTTTCTAAATATTTCAAGTTAAAACGGAAATAAAAACAGTCCACTGTTGTGATTTCACTTCAAGATTATACGGTACGTGTATTTTACTGATGGACCTAAATGACAAGTGCTTTCACATAGCTACAAGGGAAGACTGAAAACTTATTGCAAAGCAATAAGTAACACATATGTTATGTTCATGTGTTTACGCAGTTTAGTCAAAATAATGTAAAATTCTGCAGGTTTGTTAGTAAAAAGTTAAAATTTTTTTAGAATTACGTTTTTTTGTATAATTTTGGGGATTTAAAATTTGGGGATACTACAAAATTTATTGGGAATTCATTTTTTTTAACTTAGTTTTTCTGAAATTTATTGAAACGATATTTGGAATATAATTTATGCAACAAATTAAAATATTTTGTTTTGGAAATGTTTGTGATTCTTATTTCTGCATTGTCTTCCCATTAATTTTAAAATTAAAGAACTTCTCAGTTTGCCCTCCTAATTTCTTCTTCTGCCTTTCCTTCATTTTTGACATGTAGTGGTTCAGTGCATGAACTACTGTTTAAATAGTATATTATGCGATCGGATACATGAAATCAGTGCTAGTAACGCAGGCACCCACCCTGCTTGCATTACGTTTATTTTTTTTCTGTTTCCCCATCAAATTATAAATTAATTTTTGGGAAATTCCTATGGAAAATCTGACACAAATTTTTTGATGTATCATCATGTTCAAGCATTTGCTGAGTGACTGGCTGATGGAGACTATAATGAAGTGTTGAAGATGTTTGACTTGACATGTGGACAAAAGAATGTATCACGAAAGTAAGCTAGCCATGGTAGCCCTTCCCAAAAATGAATGATGATATTTGTAATTTAACTATAAGCTTAACATAGGGCTGCTTTGATTTTACTTTACTTTTTTTATGTATTGTAAAAATTATTTACATTTATTTGAATTAAAGACAGAAACAGCTTTAATTGTACAAAATATTTTATACTTATAATAAAAAAAAATTACAAGTCGTATTTTTGTTACAGCAAACTTCATTAAAAAATGTATGAAGAGATTTTTTAAAATTTTTATATAACAAAATTTAATTATTGCGTATACTTTATATTTTCTTGACTTAAATATTCCTCATAAGCATTAAGTTCTATCAACCATGTAGCTATGTAAAATTGCATACTTTAAGGATGAAATACATATAATGTATGTGGTACACGTGTACGTATACTTATTATTTAATTACACAATGTATATAGGAAAAAACATGAACAAAATTCACGATTAATCAACCGCTGCATCAGTTTTTCTCATATGTGTTTAGTATTATTGAAAAGAAAATTTTTTCTAGATTAAGAATATGTATGTGATAATGTTGTCACCTCTGAAAGAAAATTATTGAAAAAACTGTGAACAAATAAACCAATTGTTTTAAATATTTTTTTTATAATTTCTGAAAATAAATACATTTTATATATTGTTATTACTTGCTATAGTTCTCGTGTACCTTTATCATTTAACTTCATAGATAAAACTATGTTAAAATATTTTAATACTTGCAATAGACAAGTTTTTCTTGCCAATTTATTTATTCAGAAAGAAGCAAAATTTTGTTTTATTTCGATGCATACTAGTGTTGCCAAATTGTATACATACTGGACATAAAAATTTTAAAGAACAGTTGATTTTAATCTATCATTATATAAGAAGAGTAATTCCCATTAACACGAAGTCTGGTTATGCCTTAACTAAAACTGTCGGTTAAAATTATTTTTGTATGAAAACTGTCAGTATAACTATTAGTTAAAACACAACCAGTACCGCAATTCTGTAACTTTTTATACTTTCCTACCGATGTCGTTAAGTAACGAAAACTATCGGTTGCTTTAACGAATTTAATATTCACTATTTGTAGTTAACGATATTTCAATATTTTTAAAATTAAAAAATCATAAAAATATTTACTATTTTTTCGTGTTTGCAGATAAATTCGTAGTCGTGTGAATAAATAATCGCATTTATATATAAAAATCAAGAATCAGCTCACCCAAATATGTTCGCGAAACCTACTGAAAACAAAAGAACAAGAGTTTTTTTTCTAAAATCAGCTCACCCATATATGTTCGCGAAACCTACTGAAAACAAAAGAACAAGAGTTTTTTTTCTAAAAATAAAAGTGTAATACATATGTCTATACCACCACAAGTGATCATTAATTCAGAATTTAGATATGTGTTGTTATAAGGACAGTCGACAAATTCAGATGAATTTCCTTCTTAGAATACTGTCTTAAAAACAATTTTATAACCAGAAATGTGTTAATTATGGATATTATGCCCCAAATAAAAGTTGCTCTTAAAATTCAAATATTATTTTCTAAAATTAATCATATTGTCCTAATATTTCACAGTGGTTTGTATTGCTTTTCAAAATAAATATTGTTTTTTATTGATTTTCAAGCTAAAAAAGTCCTAAAATAATACTACTATGTATACTATGTTTATTGTGTTATCGTAACCAGCCAGCAGAGACCTGCGCTGAATGCCTAAGAGTCGGTTAAGCCGAGCCGCCGAGACGAGATATGTTAGGACATTATGACTGATAAGAGACCTAGTGAATTGACCAAATATATGTCCAAATTTATCTTAAAAATATAATTAAAGCATATTAATTTTTATATTAAAAACTTAAATCAAAAAACAACTTATTTCGCATATTTATGTTACAAAACTAACTCCGAAAACAATTATCGTTATGGCTTAACTAGAACATTTTATTTGTCGTTAACCTACCGACAAATTTCGTTATCTACCGACTATTTGTAACGAAAATAACCGGTAAAATTTAATTCGGAATATCTCTTAACGATAAATATTGTTAACTAACGAATTTTGATTACTTAACGACAAAATTTTGTCGTTAAAAAGTTACAGAATTGCGGCACAGACTTCGTTAAAGAGTTCTTGTCCACAGTTGTTTTTCAATCGATGTCAAATTTTAAAAAAAACAACATATCTAATGATGTTTGTATCGCCCAAAAGTAATGGACCTTATGGAACAATAGACTCAGAAAGTGATTCAGAAATGCATCTGCTGACTTTTTGTCCAAGTAAAATTTGTGATTTTTTGACTTTACCTATATACTCATCTACGATTGGCTTATACAACATTTTGCAATCGGAACATTAATTAGAAGATTCAGATTTATTACCAGTTTTTTGAGACTGACCCCAGATTGAGGCTCTAACCTTCGAAAACAGTGAAAAACTACGAAACTTTTACGTCTACATTAGACTAGGCTACAACATAAGACTTTAACGCCATTTATAAACAGATGTTTGTGGAGAATTAATCTGTAAAAATAATACACATGGAAAAATGGATTTAGATTAGATGGGCACTATCGATCCATGATTTTACCTAGCCCCCATACAAATGTTCTTCCGGAATACTATTTGAGCAGTCATAACTACTTCGAACTTTTGCAAAAATTAGTTCTAAGTACTTTGAAATTATATTGTAAAGTATCGCGAAAATCGGGTAAAAGTTATCCCTAGTTCTCATACAAGGTCCCTTTGAGTTATCATTATTAATATCGCGATGAAATTGGATAAACAAGTTTTATATGAACATAAATCGTTCTACCAACTTTTGTGAGGATCGGTCCATAATAAATATGTGGATAACTCAAGCGACGTTTTTCCACTTTGTTATACCTTCTGAAAAATAAGATTTGTCGAGTTCATCAAAATAGGTATTTGTTTGTGAGATGACTTCATCATTGGAATCAATTCTCCCATTTCCCGAGAAAAAACTCGGGACTAAATCCGGAGAATAGGAATGATGAAGAAGTAATTCCAAACCTAATTCATGTATTTTTGTTTTTTTTCCAATTCCCAATATTCGCCATTGATTGTTTTACCCCTTTGAAGTCAATGTGGATTATACCACATGCATCCCAAAAAAAGGTCACCATGACTTTATTGGTTAACGAACCCAACTTTGCCATCCTTGGCACTGATTCACCCCAAAAAACCTACTGATTTGACTGTCTGTTTGTATTGTGATGGATCCATGTTTCGTTCACGATTGGGAAACGGTCCAAACACTCTGGCGAAATTGTCGCACGATTGAGTTTGTGGTCTATTGTGCGAAAACACGATACCCATCTTGCGAAAAACTGTTCATTCAAAATTGGAGCCATGTGAAATACCTATGGCTTCCACAATCACACGTACTTTAAATCTCCAATCGGTCAACAACATATCATGATTTTTTTAAATTGTTTCGGGTGCAGATATCTCAACTGGGCATCAGGAACGTTCGTCCTCTTCCGTGTTTATAAGGCCACAACGAAATTCAATAATCCACTTTTTTACCAATGACATTGATAGTGTAGAGTTTCCATAGTATTTATCAAGCTTTGCCTTGACACAAAATAATGCTTAATGAGCAGACGAAATTCCATTTTATAGTCTGCTATCAATAGTTGCCATAGTCTCCTATCAATAGTTGTCAAACACAAACTAAATGACGCATCAAATTTTAACAGAAGTCTACTGACTGATGCCTGTTGATGGGAGAAGTTAAGAGGCGAGAAATTAAAAATTACATTCTTATTGACCCGCCATAGCAAAAGTGTAAACATAATTTATTAAAATTCGCTAATTTATAAATTATTTGCCAGATAAGTGATATGAAAATATATGGGGATTTACCCATATTTGGTTTACTTTTTTTTTGTGAAATAAAAAAAGGTCTGAAAGGTTTATCAACCCTGTTCAACTATATGTTTAAAGTTATTTCTGTAATGACATTAAATTTAACAGATTTATTACCTTTAATTTATTAACTGGCTGCACTAAGCTGCACTTTACCATTCGAATTTTAATTTCCTCGCTCAGATAAGTAATGTGTGCAGCAAAACTGCGTTGATTGTCAAAGAAATGTAAACCAAGCAATTTCCAAACAGTACAATTAAGCGAGTATGTTTCTAATTGATGATTTGCTCTAGAATTTTCCGTAGGCCACAACTAGGGATGCCAGCCTGGCTGGACTTGGCTGGATTGTCCAGCTTTTTTGATGCCTGTCCAGTTTCAAGCTAAAATTTCATTTGCCCAGCTAAATTTAAATTTTTTACAATAATATCTATATTATTTATTACTTCAAATTTATTTACTACTAATTAGTAGACAGTAATAACTTATGCAAAAAAGTGTATGTATTTTTTGCAGAAAGAAAAAAATAAATACCAAAATGTTTTATGGGAATACGTGTCGTGTGGAATTTCTGTTAATGATGTCAATGAAGAAGAATGTAAAAGTTAAGGATTTTCAGAAATATTTATATTTTATGCAAAACATAATGCAGGAATTTACAGCTTTTGAGAATAACTCGTGTACAGTTGCTCGATATAATGACCGTACTTTTGTACTGGCTATTTATGAGGCTATTTATAAGCCGCAAAAGTAGAATAAATGACAAATTTTTTGGCTCCAAAGTTAACAGCATTTTGAAAAAAATTTCGCCTAATGAACAAAAAACTTTTAAGATTTTTTTAAAAAAAGCATTTTTAAATTTTACCTTGAAATATCTGAAGAAATAGAAAACGACAAAATATACATACATTGATTACTGCAGCATTCGTGAAGTTTATAAATAAATACCAAGATATTTGTCAAATGATATGGTCCTATTTTTTTACCAAAGTTGAAACGAATGAATTCGAGAATTTAAGAAAAGCTGCATGTTTCGTATTTTCAATACCAGTAAGCAAAGCTTTTTGTGAAAGATTTTTTCTATTTTAAACAATCCTTATACTAAAGAAAGAAACCGAATGTAATTCGACCTGAAATATTAATACGAAAAAATTTATAGGAATTTTGTAAAAATTTTCAAAATGGTTTCCAAACCTCTAGGTTTGGAATTGGCCAAAATGCGTAAGCTCAAAAACGAAATAAAGTCGCAGTGTTTTTAGTATTTAATAATATAAATATGTATACGACGGACTTAACCGAACAAATTTAAGTTTAGTTAAATAAATTTTAAGGAATGAAATGTAGACCCAAAGATTTTGAAACACCCTCAAAATTTTTAATTAATTTGAAAAAAACTGTTTTACGATAGGTCGTAGTACTTTAGTACCTCTAACTCACACATTTTTAGACCGAAAAATTGTAAAGAGTTATGGAAAGGCAAAGAATTAAGCTTTCACAAAATGTATACATAAAATGTATTTTCTATTAAAAACTATTTTTTTGTACAATGTTATAAACAAATTTGTAATTTGTAAACGAGACATTACTTTTTAAAATCGGTTTAAATTTGCTAAAGTTTGTAAACTTTTTCGAAAAAGTTCGAAAAAATTTACTTGTAAATTAAAAGCTACAATTATTTTACTAAAAAACGTATTAATGAAAAGTTGAATAAAACCACGTTTTGTTAAGAACTAAATTTTCTTTATACATTGCTATAAATTTGCATAAGCTCTCATAGCAAAATAAGCAATGAAAAGCCACTTAAAATAAAAAAGTTGATGAATTTTGTTTTGTTTAGATATTCTTAACAAAAACAATACTTATATCTTACAAATATATCAAAAAATGCACGACATTTTAAAGCGTAATCAATTTTCTTTCTAAACCCGTTAAAAAATTAAAATCAGACAAAAACTGACTGGTCGATAAGTTGACGAACATCACTTAAAACGGTTTTTTAGAAAAACTTCTGAAATTGAGAGTGTTCTGAAATTTTCTGACACAATTTGTAATGCACCTATAACCCACGCTTTGTCGTTTTCCATATTTTTTCTTACTGTAGCACTGTGTAATACATTTGATTAAACAAAACCAAAATTAACATTTTCTCAGTAATTTTTGTAACGTCCAGTTTTTTTTGGATTTGTCCAGCTTTTTAGACCCCAATGTCCAGCTTTTTGCAAATCTGAATCTGGCAACCCTAGCCACAACCCATGCTTTGTTAAAAGTATGAATGTTCTTGAAAAATTTCACTACAAATACAACTGACTTTCAAGAGCCAATGTTCATCAAAAAAATGTAGAAGAAATAGAAAATGCTTTAAAACTCTTTAACATAAATTTGTTAATTTAAGTACAATTCAAGTTATATCTAGATAACTTGAATAGAAATATTAGTAGGATTTTTTCGTCCCAGTTATGTATTTTATTTGGATAAATTCATTGCAATTTATTGTTAGGGGATAAGCTAGTTCCTATGCACATTTCACAAACATTATATTTACCACAAATCATAACCACAATGTTGCAAATTCAAACACATCAACACAAAATTCAAAGCTGCACATTAGCTTTACACCCTATCAATTGAACTTTTAGCAAAGATAAGCTTACGAAATGGAAGACGATGCTATCAACTATGTGTTTTGTATTATAAAACATCCCTAACTTTATATTTTCATCTCTAACTATAAAACTCCTACGAATATTTTCATTTCCGTTCTATGCCAAAATTTGTTTTGATGTATTATTATCTTTGAAAGAATATATTTAAAAACGAAGGAAAAATATAGCAAATAGTACAACTACCCGTTCATACATATATTTTTAAATATTCCTTTGAAAATATACCCTTTGGTCATTTAAATCCAAACTAATAACAATTATTTTCATCCTTCTCTGCCCAAAATCAAAATATCTTTACATTTTTTCCTATTCCTTTGTATAATTGTTTATGGTTTGTATGTGTTCAAGTGCTGTAAGTGTTTGTGTATCTGTATCTGTGTTGACGTTGATGTTACATGTCGATACTGCTGAGATATGTACATCTGTATCTATGGCATTAGAGATGCTGTAGATGTTGATTGTATTGACTGAATTCTGAAATTTGGTCATAACAAATTAGACAAACTTCATATAAACATGATGATATTTTGTTTTCTTTCATTTTTGTTATTTTTATGTGTGTGTAAGTGTCTGTAACATGAAGCTATATGCAACATTTATGTGCTAAAATAAATTAAAACCTGCAAAAAAAATTGTAAAGAAAAAAAATGATTCACTCTTACCTACTCATAGTTCACATACTTAACAATTTCAATTTATCTGTTGGTTAAAAATTTTCTATCTCGGAAAAAAAGGCATTCATAGACAGACAAAGACATTTAGATACATATTCAAGACATTTTTTCCAAGGCAATAACTATTACAGATTTGTTTATTTAGCTGATTTCAGATTGTGCAATGAAATTGTTCTCCCATTCTGCCAAAAATTATAGTGCTTCAACGAGATTAACTGATGCTGAAATTTAGTAATTACTTTCTTATAATAAAATTAATATTCTTCAGATTTTCCCATTTATATATTTATCAAAACCAGGATCGCCTGGTGGTCGAAATTCGACCACTTTTATGGAAAGATATCATTAAATATTTTTTTATATTGTGCACATCTACACCATTTCCAATTGTATTTCAGAAGTTTCAAATTGTATTTCAGAAATTTCCAATTGAATTTCAGAAATTTCTAATTATATTTCAGAAAATTCCAATTCAATTTCAGAAATTTCCATTTATATTTCAGAAATTTCCATTTATATTTCAGAAATTTCCAATTATATTTCAGAAATTTCTAATTATATTTCAGAATTTTCTAATTATATTTCAGAATATTCCAATTATATTTCAGAACTTTCTAATTGTATTTCAGAATTTTCTAATTGTATTTCAGAATTTTCCAATTGTATTTCAGAAATTTCCATTTGTATTTCAGAATTTTTAATTTATATTTAAAATGATTCTAATTGTATTTCAGAATTTTCCAATTTTATTTCAGAATTTTCTATTTGTATTTCAGAAATATTCATTGGTATTGCTATTAGAATTTTCTGAAATACAAATGGATATTTCTGAAATACAATTGGAAAATTCTGAAATACAATTGGAAACTTTTTAAGTACAAAATAAAAATTCTGAAATACAAATGGAAATTTCTGAAATACAATTGGAAAATTCTGAAATACAATTGGAAATTTCTGAAATGCAATTAGAAATTTCTGAAATATAAATGGAAAATTCTGAAATATAATTGGAAATTTCTGAAATTCAATTAGAAATTTCTGAAATATAATTGGAAATTTCTGAAATTGAATTGGAATTTTCTGAAATATAATTAGAAATTTCTGAAATTCAATTGGAAATTTCTGAAATACAATTAGAAACTTCTGAAATACAATTGGAAATGGTGTAGAGAAAAAACCTTTTAAACCATATATATTTTATCAATATTGGTGGACATACTTAAAAGTGTACCACAAAAAAGAAACGTGTGGCCTATTTATATATAAGATGATATAAAAAATGTATAATTATTTGCAATTGAAAAATATCTATATATCTAAAAATTAAATGGTTCATGTATGTAATGTCATCACTTGAGAACGGCTGGAGCGATTGGGCTGATTTTTTTTATTCGATTCGACATTTTCAGGAGATGGTTTGTAAAGAAAAAAATTCAAAAATTCCAGCTAAAACTCGGAATTTCTTTTTTTGTGAGTCCAGTCAACTGTAATAAAAAAGCTCCCTAAAGTATGCAGTACAAATTTAGATATTTTATTTGCAAATAAATAAGAACAGGCTGGTGTGCGTGGTTTGGAGAAACTTGAAAAAATAACATTAGTAAATGCTACCGGGCGAAGCCGGGGCGATCAACTAGTTTTAAATATTTTTCGGATTCCTCAGCTCCAGAATTAACAAAATTAATCATATTTTATTATGTATCAATTGTTGGTCTAACAGTTCATATTAGTTGTTTAATAAGACAATAATTAAATAAAATATCAAACAAACGAACAATTTTAAACATTTATCCAGATTTTAATTCAGCAGCCCTTTCAAACAAAGATATTTGTACAGTGGTGTTATTAGCCACTACTTCAATAATATTTTGACTTTTGACCTTTAGTATTTCAAAAGTTTTTACCACAACTTCTTAAAGAGGGCATCTTTGTTAAATAACAACTCTTAAAACAAAAACTTTGTAAATAAATGCACAAAAAACAAACCGTTCTACAGCCCATATTATACAATACAATTTAAAGAAATGAAATCCGATGACATATTCAAATACACCTCAAGATATAAGACTCCAAAAAAGGAAATATACATAGATATACACTTTCAAGTAAATCAACAGCCTTCATTTAAGGACTTATATACACAGAAAAATCTATTTCTTAAACCGTTTCAATTCAAATATTTGTCACATATTGAACTGGTTTCAATTATTTCATAATTAAATCAAGTATTCATTTGCTCAAAAACAAAATTTCTTGATATTTTCTATTGAATTTTGAGTTTTGAATTTGATTATTTTGACAATTGAATATACAATTTTCGTTATTGGTTGAATTTCAAATACAAAAATTATTGAATAGATAATTTTCGTAATTGAAAACATATTTTTGTACTTTTTTGTGTTACAATTACGAAAATTATCTATTCAATAATTTTTGTATTTGAAATTCAACCAATAACGAAAATTGTATATTCAATTGTCAAAATAATCAAATTCAAAACTCAAAATTCAATAGAAAATATCATGATGTAATAAGTAACGTGAGAGCGTTTCGACAACAAACACAATATTTCTTGTTGACAAGAGCATGGGTTTTGTCAAAATTAAATTTTTCGAATAAAAAATAAACAAATTTTATTTTTGCATATTAACTAAAAAACGGCCCTTAAATTTAAATTATTTTTGAAAAAGAACAACGGTTTAAATTTCATTATATGAAATCTTTTTATTCACATTTTCATTCATGTTTTTTGATTTAAAATTTTTTTTCTTTGAAAATAAAATTTATTATTTTTTCAAAATAAATTCAACCGCACATTTACACTGGCATACAATTATGCTCATTATTTACAAGTCCACACAAATGCTCACACATAGATAAACATTCAACTTCACCATGTTTAAACTAATTTCTTATATATGGCTGTGTTACTTGTATTTACAGTTCAGTTCCTCATGTGGAAATACTTGATGAATATGGTTCAACTATACCGGAGAAATATTATAGGGCTGGCAGTACCATTGAACTACAATGTGTCATATTGAAAAGTCCTCAACCACCATCGTATATACGTATGTAACTTGGTGTCATAGTTTAGTAAGCGCGTAACTAAACTATGACACCAATCGCGGTGTCATTAGGTAAGTACAAATATACTCACGTTCTCACAATCGCAATAACATTACCTAACCCGCACTTTACTGCGGCTACAATTACTGAATATATGTATGTACAGTGAACTGAACACATACACAAATACTTTATACTTACGCACCTTTATACATTCACATTTCGGAATACATACATACATATATAGTAAAGAGTAATATTGTTAAGATGTATGAGATAGAGAAACTACACCATCAATACACCTGTCAAAATGGCAAATTAAGTTTAAAATTTAAAATGGCTTAATCCTCCGAAAAATTGTCAACACAGTAATACACAAATACATAGATAGATACATGCAACTGCATTTGAACACATTCACATATTGACACAAAAAGTAAAATACGAGTTTGTATTAGAAATAGAAATAGAAATAGTATTTACAAAAATGAATCAAATGAATCCACACACACAAAAACTTTAACTAAGATGACACGTTTGTATTAAATGTAGAAACGAGAACAATATGAAGAGATGATTCATGAATATAAGAGATGCTGACATGCATTAAGTTGATTGATTTGCAAGTTATTATTTTTGGTTACATAATGTTTAATAACTAAGTGAGAACAAATTACAGAAATACATACAAGTGATTAAAAATTAAGACCGCATTCAAAAGATACGCCATCTATTGTAAATCCCGTATAAAATGAAGAATTCGAATAATAGATTTTAATTAATTCGAATATTTTGACTGCATATGTGAAATTAATCAAATTAGTCGAATAATTAATTTAATTTTTATAAAGTAGAGTCGTATATAAAACTGTTTATATTCGACTATGCCGAATCTTATTTACCAACCACCAATATAATACTGGCACCGAATGTTCTGCATTTTATATAAAACATATATCTAGTTCACCTGATTTTATTGTTTTATATTTTCTATTACTAGAAAATTTCAGTAATAAATTTTACCTTGCTAGATTCATATATTTAATTAAATGTTACCGGGACACTGTGGTTCCAAATCAAAATCTAGGTGGACAAAATTACTTGGCGCTCTTTTTATATAGAATTGGTATCTCCGATTCCAAAAAAAATTTTTAAAAGATTAATATAAACTTTTTTTCAAGTTACATATAAAAATCATTAATAAAAAATTAAAAAAAAAATAAGTTTTCATGTGTTTCTGAAACTAGATTTTTAAAAAGATCCGTATTTACTATATTTCAAGTTATAGTAGGGTCTAGATATATACAAATCATTAATAAATAAAGAAATATTTCTAAAAATGAAATTCCGTAAAAATTAAAAAAAAAATTATTTCGGCGGGTGCCGAAGTTTCTTTAAATGATGTGAATAGTCATTGGACGGGCTTCGACGGTCTTTTTTTTTTGCAAGCTATATAACATTCTTAGTTTATTTATTGCTGTTATTTCGGAAATGGTATTTTATTCTTATTTTATCCTGAATTAAATTATTAATAAAATTAACAAAAATTAAAAATAAGTTGACAAAGTTGGTATTTAATACTTAAAACTTTATGGATTTCAATAAATTTGGTGGTAACGATAGTTGAGCTAAATAGGTATTTTTGGATTAACGGTACCTAAGAGGTAATGGTAGTAAACCTTGATTTTAATCCAAAACTTTTTGACAATTCAATCTATTTTTAAATACATAAGTTAGCTATTAGTAATTTTTGCATTTTTTTTTCTTTTGCACTTCAAACTTGTTCTCATTTTCTATAAAGTTTTACAATACATACATATATATTTGAAAATCTTTTTACCACATTTCATGATTGGTTTTTCTGTCTTCTTTTTGCAGGTGAGTTACCGGCAGCTGTGCAACATAATAATGCTACAGCTGTTATTACACTATAACTATAAGACAATTTATACAATTGTATTGGATTTACGTAACAGCTGTTGTGAACTATGTAATGCCGTGACATAAGCAGCAATGTCGGTGCGCTGGCATAAAAATAATAAAATATGTAATAAGCTAAAGGAAGAAGTAAAATAAAATCCACTTTTCTTTGATTAACAACAGTCAAGAGCCAACTAACACCACCAGTAACTCAGCCATATATAAACAGTGGCAAATCCAGCCAAAGGATCAAGTTCTGTTTTGCTTGGAATTACCCCAAGACCACTTTCTGTGGCCCAGTTGTCGATCAACCTTAAAGCAGTGAACATAATATCACTAATCACATTCGGAAACAATACTGATACAAGCTTCATCACATCGACGGCATAAGCGACAACTTTTATCCCTTTTCTGTCTAGATAAATGGGAATCGAGTTAATAGCGATAAACCATAATAGTGGAGAGATTACCCCACATACGATCACATTTATACACTGTGACAGACGCATATAAAAGTTTTTTTTTTTTTTCATCATTTATTTATTGTATCTTCTTTATTTAATGAACTAACAATAAGTGGTTCAAATCTTATATCTAATATTATTATTTAATTAGTCCAGCCAGTGCCGGACGAAAAAATTTTGTGTTCATGGTTGTTTTGGTTAAATTGGCATTCTTCCTTCTAGATTAGGTCTGCTGTGTCCCTCCTTCTTAATCGAGTGTGGCCACGGTTATCTAATATGTTGCGGGCCAGCGGGTTTGGGTGAACTTCAAGTTTTTTTTAAATATTTTTGTACGTTTTTCGAGATTTCAGTTTTTACAATGGGCACGTTTAGATCTTTGTGATCTAACTGTGATCATTCTTAGAAACTTGTTTTGGCGTCTTTGGATCTTTTCTACATTTGACGCTGAGGCCGTGCCCCATAACTGTATGCCATAACACCATATCGGTTTTATGATCATGTTATAAAGTAGAAGTTTACAATCTAAACTAAGCGTGGAGTTTCTGCCAATAAGCCAATTAATTTGAATTGATTTCAATTTCATTTGAGTCAACTTTGCATCTATATGACTTTTCCATGTAAGGCGACGATCGAGATGTATTCCGAGGTATTTCACTTCCGATTGTTGAATTATTGTTTGGTTGTTGATATGAATAGGGGGGCATGATTCTCTACGCAATATAAATGTAATGTGTGTACATTTTTGCTCGTTGACTTTAATTTTCCATTGTTTTAACCATTTTTCTAATTCAAATATGTGGTTTTGTAAGTGACGAGACGCTTCTTGAGGGTTTTCATGAATGCTTAGAATAGCAGTATCATCAGCAAATGTTGATGTATGAGTGCGATTGTTAGTTGGCATATCAGACGAATACATCAAATATAAAAAAGGTCCCAGGATACTGCCTTGGGGGACTCCAGCTTCAATGGGTTGTGCAGTACTTAAAAAGTTTCCCTCTTTAACCTTAAATGTTCGACCAGTTAAATAGCTTTCCAACAGCTTATGTGTGTTTGCCGGTAAATTTTGACTCAATTTGTATATTAATCCATCACGCCATACCTTATCAAACGCTTGAGATATGTCGATGAAGAGTGCAGAACAGTATTTCTTTTCTTCAAACGCTTTTCTCACCATATTTACAAGTCTATGGGTTTGTTCGATAGTACTGTGTTTTCTTCTAAATCCAAATTGATGATTCGGAATACAATTGTTTTCAGTTAACATCGGGTACAACTTGTTCATAAGTATATTCTAAAATAGCTTTGACATATTAGACAATAGGCTGATGGGTCTGTATGATTCTACTTTTGTGTGATCTTTTCCCGGCTTGGGTATCATGGTAACCAGTGAAACCTTCCATTCTGGAGGATAATATTCAAGTCGTAATATAGCATTAAAAATAAAAAGAATTATTTTTTTTAATTTAATTTAAATCTGATTCACTCACTAAGTTCACCAACACTTCAACAATAACATAGTCATAATTTACACAAACACACTTACATACATTAACATACAAATACATATAAATTTATTTAATCAAATATATTATGGAATGATAAATAAAAGAACAAAAAAAACATTTTCATTCTAAATCAAACATTTATTTTTGTCTTTCATTTTGAATGGTATGTATGTTTAAGGGAAAAATTTTTAGATTTCGGTGCTTCTCTTGGCTCCTGAAAGATGTGTCAATTTAGGAAAAAAAATTGATATTGGCAGCTATAACTAAACTTGGTAAATGTTAGTTCTACACTTTGAAGGCCTTATAAAAGACAAAGTTGTTCAACACACATTTAAAATTGTATTAAAAAATAAGGTCTAAGAAACGTCCCCAGATGAAAAACAAAATTTCATACACATTGAAAATTACATTCCAAGTCCAACAAGCTTTTATTTAAAATTCAAATATGATTGGTTTTGCAATTACTATCATCTTATGTCTCCCTATAATAAAATTTATTTTAAAATGTTACATGAAACCAGAACAAGTTAAAAAAACTTAGTCTTTTATAACATTTAATGTCGTGTAGTTCGCGTGTAGAAGTTATACCCTACACCACCATAGATGGGAGGGTATAATGCGTTCGTGCAGATTTTTATAACGCCCAAAAATATTAGTCTAACACCCACCTTAAAGTACTGATCGACTTATAATCACTTTCTGAGTCGATTAAACAATGTCCGTCCGTCTGGCTGGCTGTCCATGTAAACCTTGTGAGCAAAGTACAGGTCACATACAGAATACATATTTCGATAAAATTTGGTACATATAATTTTTTCGCCCCAAGAAAAAAACCTATTTAAAATGGCTGAAAAATCCCATATAAATGTCCTCCAGATATTGGACTTTATCGGTCATAAATGTTTAAT
This sequence comes from Calliphora vicina, assembly GCF_958450345.1. Taxonomy (NCBI): domain Eukaryota; kingdom Metazoa; phylum Arthropoda; class Insecta; order Diptera; family Calliphoridae; genus Calliphora; species Calliphora vicina. The sequence continues at coordinate 75,490,424 of NC_088783.1, read as the reverse complement.
TTATATATGTATCTATACAAATTTCGCTCCAAATAAGTTTTATATATACGAAATTGATGTCACCACATTTTGTTACGATCAGTCTATAATTAGTCATAGTTCCCATATAGAGCCACTTCCGAAAATAACTATAACGAGCTTAAATCTCTTGACATATACACAAAATTTATAACTCCACATACACATAAAATACACGACCTAATTTCATGGTGATCGGTCCATAATTGATCATAGCTTCCATATAAGGCCCACTTCCGAAAAACAGTCACGAATATAAATTATTGATATTTTAAAGGAATAATGTTTTTGCACTGACTTGCTTGACTTAAAATATAGCAAACTTTCTAGTGTTTTGATATGCGAAAAAAAAATAAAAAGAAAAAAACTTATGCTGTTTACAATTTAATTATATGTGAAATTAATTTAAATGATTCAAAACAAGATTTGGCTTTGTTAAAGCAAAAGGTACAAACTTTTTGTAAAAATTCATCGTTAAGGTGGCACAACGTTCATGGAAAAATTAACGACTTTTTAAAGCAAGATTTTGTACGCCATTTCGTTAGCCCCCTTGCATATTTTAATAGTGCTCAATTTCGAAAAAAAATGTATCGAGATATTCAGTTTTTACTGTTTTTTTCATATGGTGGCAACCATAAAAATATTCACAACCCAGCTGTGAAAAACTCTAAAATGCCAAATCTCAGCCATATCGGTCCAAAATTTTGGCTGAAATTAATAATAGCAGAAAAAGTAGCTCAAATTACCCACTCTTAAATGGTATGATGGAGGATTTTATATACTTAGAAAAAACTAAAAAAAGAACTGAGAAATTGGATATTCTTTATCATGTGCGAGAGTTTTTTTAACAAAATAGTTTCAATGGAAAGCATTTAAATTTTATTATTAGTTTTTTAAAAGATTACTTCAAAATGGCTTGCTTTAGCACACATTGCTATGTTAGGTAATTTATACAGTTGAGAGACTTGATTGCTGCATACAGTGTTTCTGAGGAAAATATCACTTCTAGTGATCACATGACAGGCTAGTCTCTGCAGTATGTATAGAGTAGATAGATGTATTTCGGTTTTGACTAAAGTATGTAATACTGTGTGAAATAATTTGTATGGGGAAACAAATTATATTTAAATTTTCTCCTTTATTAAGTTGAAGGCTAATATTATTTTGGGGAGAAAATGAATAATTATATTCACTCATAAAGCGAATATAATTATTGGGTTATTGATATATGAAGATAGAGAAAAGGTAAAATGGGTTATTATTGTTGTTAATATGTACATATATTGAGACATATATGTACAATTGTGATGGGTACTTTACCTTTTTAGTGTATATGTGTGACCAAAATTTATAAAGCCAAGGATTTTTCGGTAAACGTTATAAATAAAATTAATGTTTATTTAAAATAAAAAAAGGGTTGTAAAATATGCAACTTAAGGCTTCTGTTGCTTGGTAAGAAGTGACAAATTATAATTTTGTTTTTAATAAGGAAACCTAGTTTTAACTTCCAAAACCCGAAGATGTTTTGGAATTTCTTATGTATAGCTAACATACCGTTAGCAACATTATTCTAATCTTACTTAATTACTAATATTGTAGTTAATTATTATGTTAAATATTAAGGTAGTACTTATTTAACTTCATTTAAAAATATTAACAATTCAGTAATATTTGATTTTATGTATATAAATTCAATAGCTAACACAATTCATTTAATACAATTCATTCAATAATAAAATACAATTAATAGTACAAAATTCAAGTAATATTATAAAATTCAATTAATAAAATTGATAAAAATAAAATAAAAAAAATTCAATTAAATATGGTTTAAACCGTAGTTTAAACATGGCGCCGGCCTCGGCCTTTGCCTGGTTTATTCTGGCTTGCTTTGAAAGCATAATACGTTGGCCAGCGATTTTATAGCTTCAGCCAAGATATGTTGATCTGGCACTGGTGGTGTGATAGTTGAAACAACTGGAGCTGGTGATTGTTGAAGTTGATGTTGTTGAGTTTGATGACGTTGTTGAGTTTGATGACGTTGTTGAGTTTGATGACGACGATGATGTGGCTGTTGGCGTTGATGACGACGATGATGTGGCTGACGAGGATGATTGTTCCGGTGTTGACGATGCTGATGATGATGTTGACGACGCTGATGATGACTTTGACGATGTTGATGATGATGTTGAAGTGGTTGTTGGTGCGGTTCTATCTGGGTCTCGGTATCCCGATTGCGTCGACTGCTGACGGTGGACATGTTGGGCGATGGGCTGCGTGTCCTCGATGGATGCAACATGGTGTGGTGGAGTTGGTTGCATTTTATGCAAGACTCCATTGAGGTGCACGACCTTATAGTATGGCTTCGAGCCAAACAATTTGTACAATAGCCAAGACGCTCAACAATGTCACGTCTTCTCTCTGGCGTCATTTTCCGGAATCTCCGGCAAAATTTGAGGCCGTGATACCCTTTACAAATAATGCAATAGTATACTTCTAAATCCCTCGGGACTACGCTTCTCTCATCGGTCGGGTTTTGAGTCTCATTGGGGACCCGAGTTGCTGTCAGTCGTCGATTTGACCTGCTGGGAAAGTATATAATAAGGAAAACACAATTCAATTAGTATGTTATATGGAAATTGTTGGATAATAAATGGATGTGGGTAAAAGCCACCAAACAGCAATGAGTTTTGAATAATTGGAAATCTTTATTATGACAATAATTTTGAATACAATATTTGAGACTGTTTTAGAAACAATTATAAGAAAATATTTGAGAGGATTACTTAAGGTTTGAGTCAACTTGAGCTTCCTCTTGATTTAAAAAAGGGAGGTAACATAATTTGACAATATGGCGCTTAATTACACCGCTAGCGGTGCGTACGTTGGCAGTTCGTACATTACCATCTGAACCAGAAAATGTTTTTTCGATCCTGCCAAGATTCCATTCATGAGGTGGTAGTAGATCGTCCATAACAATAACTAAATCACCAATCTGCATATTTTTGCATGAGGTTTTCCACTTATACCTTTTATGTTGTGATTTTAGATAATCAGTTTTCCAACGTTGAGCAAATTGATGATGTATGGCTTTCAGTTTTTCCCATCGATTTAAAATCGACATGTTTGAACAATCTTGTTCAGGGAATGCCATCAAGGGGGCACCTCTTAGAAAATGTCCAGGCGTTAGAGCTGTGATATCCGAGGGATCCTCCGAAACTGCTGATATAGGCCTTGAATTGAGTACTCCTTCTATTCGTGCTAAAACTGTAGCGAATTCTTCAAATGTAAATTTATGAGAACCTGCAATTCGCTTAAAATGATATTTAAAACTCTTTACGGCTGCCTCCCAAAGGCCTCCCATATGAGGAGCGTGAGGTGGAATGAATTTCCATTCAAATCCGTATGTGATGTATTTCTGAGCTACATCTTGGGCACTATTTTTGACAAACGCAGAAAATTCTCGTTCAAGAGTTCTACTAGCTCCTAAGAAATTTCGTCCATTGTCTGTAACTACCCTTTGGGGGAGCCCCCGCCTCCCGATGAAGCGAGCGAAAGCAGCTTGGAACGCCGCTGAGGATAACTCTGAACAAGGCTCTAAATGGATAGCTTTTGTGCTAAAACATACAAACACACTTACGTATCCTTTAGTTATTGGAGATTTCCTTAGAATCGATGTTTTTGTCTCGAATGGTCCAGCAAAATCAATTCCTGTTACCTGGAAAGGAAGAGAGAGAGTACATCTTTCCGGAGGTAAAGGAGCCATTATTTGAGAGCTTGGCTGTTGTTTATACATTATACATCTTTTACATTTACGTATTATTCCTTTGATACGTGGTTTTAACCTGAATATGAGAAATTCAGTTTGTATAATTCTGTACATTTGACCGCAGTCAGCATGAGAGAGAAACTCATGCAAATGGTGTAAGTACAATTGGCAAAATCGGGAGTTGCCTGGTAAAATAATTGGGTAACGTTCACCATATGGTAGTGATGATTGGGATAATCTACCATTTACTCTTAAAATTGAGTCTTTATCCATAAATGGATTTAGACTTTTCAAAGGACTTTTATTTGAAATATTTTTTGATTCATTAACGCATTGATATTCCTCATTATAAAATCTTTTTTGGGCTAAAACAATTAGTCTCGATTTAACAAATTTCATCTCATTTTGTGTCAAAGAGACTTGAGTATTTTCATCAACATTTTGTCGCATTTTCTTCGTTGTATTATGAAAAAATCTAAAAATGTAGCATATTACACGTAAAGCTCTACTGTATGATGAAAAATTGTCCAATATATCATTTGCTTCAATCTGAACATGTAGAGATTGTATTTCTTTATCTTCTGAGCTACGATTTAAAATATTTCTTTTGGGCCATTCTGATGAAGGTTTTTGTAACCATGATGGTCCATTCCACCAAAGTGAATTATTTACCAAATGTTGGGCTTTACAACCTCGTGTGCCCAGATCAGCTGGATTATCATGTGTTGGGACATGTCGCCATGTGACATCAGACATTAATTCGTGTATTCGTGCTGTTCTGTTCGCCACATAGGTTTCCCACGATGAAGGTGGTTTTGATAACCATCCTATGACTATAGCTGAGTCCGACCATAAATATATCTCGCTATTACTGAAATTGATAGAGTTTTTTACATAATTAACTAAATTTGCTAATAGCACTGCGCCATTAAGCTCTAAGCGCGGGAGGCAAACAGTTTGTAAAGGGGCTACTTTACTTTTTGCTACCAATAAATTTGAGAATGTGTTTTGAGTTTTTGTTTGGCACCGAATGTATACAGTAGCACAATATGCGGATTTCGATGCATCGCAGAATCCGTGAATTTGGATTGTGTCGCTAGGCATAAGTTGAATCCAACGAGGAATTGATATTAGTTCAACTTCAGACAAGTCCTGAACTAGCTCGTTCCAATTTTGTAGAGATTCCGCGTTAATTTCTTCGTCCCATTCTATACCGTCTAACCATAATTGCTGCATACATATTTTTGCTCTGATTACTATAGGAGCTAGCCATCCAGCTGGATCAAATAGTTTTGCGACAGATGATAGAACTTGGCGTTTTGTTATTTTCGTAGAAGGACTTATTGATGAGAAATTATAAGTAAATGTATCTGTGATTGCGTTCCACTTTATGCCTAAAGTTTTAGTTGAGCTAGTTTCGTGGAAACGTAAAAAATCTGAATCATATATATCCTCTGTTGGTAAATCTGATAATAATTGAGCATCGTTTGCTGTTATCTTCTTGAGTAAAAATCCAGCAGATTTTAAAGTTTTAATTAGCTGATTTTGTGCGTAACGAGTTTCTTCAATTGAATAACCTCCAGTTAAAATATCATCTACATAAGTTTCGTACCTTAAAATTGATGATGCTTGGGGGGATTCGGCTTTTGAGTCTGAAGCGAGTTGATGTAACGTACGAATTGCTAGAAAAGGCGCACAATTTACTCCAAACGTTACTGTTTTCAATTCGAAATCTTTAATAGGGCCATTTGGTTCAGGTTGATATAAAATTCTCTGGAATGCTCTATCGTCTGGATGAACTAGGATTTGACGATACATTTTCTGTATGTCACCACTGAACACATATTTATATCTTCTCCAATTCAGAATTACAGTTATTAAATCATTTTGAATTGTAGGACCAGTGTACAGAACATCATTTAGTGAAAATTTGGATTTTGTTTTCCTAGAGGCATTGAACACAATTCTTACCTTTGTAGTTTTATGTTCTGGTCGCACGACCGCGTGATGGGGCAAATAAAAAGAGCTATGTTTACCTTCAGAATTGATTTCGTTTGAGGTTGTTTCTTCCATATGGTCGAGAGTTAAATACTCATCCAAAACAGCTTTATATTCAGCTTGCAATTCTTTATTTTTTCCTAATGTTTTGTCCATACTGGCATATTGAGCGAGTGCGATGAATCTAGACGATCCTAAGAAAACCGATTCGGGATATTCCTTTTTGAATGGTAGCCTTACCATATATCGTCCATCTTTGCTTCGAGTAGTTGTTTTAGTGAAAAATTGTTCAACAAATTCATCTTCTTCGGATTTAAAGCGAGTTTTTGGTATTTCCTCTTGCTCCCAAAATTTTCTCAATAGTGTGCTGAGTTCTGAAGATTCTGATGAAGTGACAGCAGTTGTGAATGTTTGAACGGTTTTCGTTTTCATCGGTCCACTAAGCACCCATCCAAATATAGTTTTGTAAGCTGATGTTTGGCCACATATATTTTTCTTTATCCCTTCGAGGTTTAGACAATGTTCATAATCATTGCCAAGAATAAGATCAATTTGGGAAGATTTATTAAAATTCGGGTCTGCTAAATCCAATTTTCTAAGTTCTGCTGAATATGGGGCATTAAACGTAACAGCTGGAAGTGTTTTAGTAACATTTGATAAAACAATTGCTTTAATTGGGACTCTCAGATTATATTTTCTTGCAAATAATGTGAAATCACACTCTTTTTTAGCTGATTGTTTTTGACCTCCTATTCCAATAATTTCAAAATATGAATTTCTATAAGGCAACTGTAACCGACTTCTTATTCTTTCTGTTATGAAGGTTCTTTGAGAGCCTGGATCAATTAAAGCTCTTATCGTGAAAACTTCGCCTTGATGCTCTATTTGCATCAATGCTGTACGCAATAAAATGTTTTCGTTGCTCGTAGAGCAGTTTGCTTGAACACGCCGTGAGGTAGTTGGAAGTTCATCTTTGTAAGAATTACTTGGCTGTTCTGTTTGTGTATTTGTATTTTGAACAATATTTTTATTTTGATTACCATTACCATTGGTTTGAGTATTTTCAGATGTTTTTTGTACATTTGATGATTTGTGTGCAATATGCAATAATGAATGGTGATCTTTTTTGCAGTAAAAACATGTTCTTTTACTTTTACAATTTGCCTTAATATGTGAAGGACTTAAACAATTGTTACATATTTTATTTTTGAAAACATAATCTATTCTTTGTTGTGTTGAAAAAGTTCTAAAATTGGGACAATTTCTTAAATAATGTACATTATTACATAGTTTGCAATTTGTGTTTATGTTTTCTTGGGATGTATATGTTTGAATATTAGGTTTTTTCGTATTAGACAGTGTAAAACTGTCTTTTGTGGTTTTAATGCTTGTTAGCCGATCTACCGCTTCGTATCTGTCAACTAAAAATTGTGACATTTGTGACCATTTTGGTAGTTCTCGAGGGGAAGTCAGTGATTGCTCCCATAGTTCTAAAGTACAATCTGGTAATTTTGTTGATATTAAACGAATTAAAATGGGATCCCAACTATTTACTTCTACACCTAGAGTTCTGAGTGTTGCTAATGAGTCGTTTACTGACGACTGTATTTTTCTTATGGACTCACTATCTTCATTAATTGCTGCTGGTATATCAAACAAGATTTTGATTTGGTTATCTACCAAAACTCGTTTGTTTTCGTATCTTGTTTTTAACGCATTCCAAGCTAATTCAAAATTATCATTAGATAATGGATATCGTTTAACTATAGCACCTGCTTCGCCTCTTGTCTTGTTCCTGAGATGGTATAGCTTAGTTACAGGAGTAAGTTTTGAATGATTTATATAAACTGCAGTGAACATGTCTCTAAACGAGGGCCATTGTTCATAACTGCCTTTAAATATTTCTGTGTCGCATGGAGGGAGTTTAATGCAAATACTTGAATTATCGCTCATTGGATTTTGATTTGGGACAGAGTGACGAGATGTTGATTGGAACATTGGCATTTGTACTGTATCTAAGCGGATACTTTTAAGAATTTCAAAAATTTGTGATGTGCTCTGTACATATGCGTCATTACAAGCATCAAATTCCTCTCTTGCTTGGTTCTTAAATTCTGCATCAATTACGTCATCTTGAGATAACATTACCTTTTGATATGAAGTATCTACGTTTGTCCATCTTGCATCTATTTCTTTTAACCTTGCCTCTAATATAGATTCGTTTTGATCTTCTCTTCGGCTCTCATTCACCTTTCCACAATACTGAAGCAAATGTTCACAATCAAATTTAAAATAATCTTTGTAGGATGGATTAAATGACCTATCAGCTGCAGGTGAATTTTCTGTTTCACGCGGCATTTTGTTTGATAATTGTACTTGATATTGTATTTTATTCAAGGAATTAGGTTTCTGTGGTTATACAGACTAAAATTTTTAAATTATAAAGTATTATATTGAGATATAAACTTTTGAGATGTGCAGTTAAATTTTTCTAGTTTAGAACAAATTTTATTTTAATTTTTAGAGAATAATTAAATTTGTATTTAATTAATTTTAAATTTTTCGAAATATAATGTTATTTAATTATCGTACTAGATCCTGTACTAGTATAAAAGAAAACAAGAGATATAAATCCTATTTATTTGTTCACTTTTTAGTATATCATTAGAATTTTGTATTAAGTATAAAATAGTTTGTACACAAATGGGAGCAGCGGTTAATTACAGAGTGTTTTTTCTATATCCTTTTGTGATAGCTTAGCTATGGGGTAAATGCACTAGATATTTGTAATCTAGTAAAACAAAATTAATAGAATATACACTTATAATCGAAAAAATTAGTTTTAATGAAACAATGAGATTGATAATGAAGCGGTTTAAACAATTATTAGTACCTATGTAGACTAATATTTTTATCAATTTTAATTTCATTAAAATTTTTGTGTACTATGTGGTATTCTGATTTTTATAGAGACAATTTTGTGAATTTGTTTCAGAGATACCACTTAAGCGGTTAATTGTGAACAAATAGGAAAATTATTTCGTAATCAATTTATTAAGTGGATTTAGTATTAATCATTAAATTTGATTTTTATTTTTTTTTTTTTTTTGAAATTTGATTTTTAGAAAAAAAATTATTTATTATGAGACAAAATTTTTATAGAAATATTTAAAATTTTAGATTTCTTCATTTGCAAATTAAATTTATTTAAATTTGTTGAGATTAAAATTTTCCTTTTATGTTAAATTTATTCTTTTAGAGAATATTCTTATTATTATGAATTTTTAAATTCTTTTGTATTATAAAATTTTTCCGATTATTATGAATTTTAACTTTTATAAAATTCTAATTGAAATAATTTTTGAATTCTATTTTGTAAATACTTTAAGAATTTTATTTTAAATAAAATAAATTTACTTTTTTAAATTGGTTTGGGAAAATGCATGTACCTTTTACTGTATAAATTTACTTGGTATATTGGTTTATGAAAATTGCAAGTACCTTTTACTGTATAAAATTAAACAAAATAAATTTCCTTAGTAAATTGATTTATAAAATTGTAGGTACCTTTTACTGTATAAAATTATACAAACCAAACCATGAGCAAAATAACTGTTAATTCTTGAAAAATTGTTGTTTTGGGTTTTTTAATATACTACAATAAACACTTGTATAAAGAAATTCAACTCAACAGTTTTTAATTGTAAATTTCATTTCTTTTATTGTATACGTGTTATTCTCTTTGTTTGTTCATCTACATTAAAGAGAGTGACAACGTTCCAACAAGTTTTTTATTTGTATTTTACTCAAGAGAACGCACTTAATGTTTTACCGGCGAGATTTGCAAGTTAATATAGAGAACGCACTTAACTTTTTTACCGGCACGAATGATTATAGGGTTATATACATTTGAAATTTTTAAAATATTACTGAGATAAATGGTTAGTAGTTAAATATTTTATTAACTTTTGTTTCGTAATATATTTGTTATTGTGTAATGTACAATTCTCTTATTTCCCGATTACTTATATAGAATTGTAGTGTATAAAATTTTTTCTTCAAGTTTGTATCCTGTGTGGCTGTATTATGTATTCTTAATTAAGTTTTAAAATTCAAACTTTAAATACATATACGTTTTTAATTCTATTCTACTTATTAGGCAGAATAAACACCACATTTGCTATTTCCACTTCAAGTTTGTGTTTTGTGTGGCTGCATATGTATTCTTAGTTATGTTTTAGAATTTAAACTTTAAATACATATACGTTTTTAATTCTATTCTACTTATTAAGCAGAATAAACACCACATTCGCTAATACACACTATCGCAATATTATTTCACACAATTTGGAATTTTCTAATTTTCTTTTCTATCGTTGGGATTTTCGGGTATAAATAATCACAAATTAGGGATTTTGTAAACCGGAGTTGCGAACCCTATATTTAGTGGACTGTATTTTTGATTCTTAAAGAGAATTTTGTACACTTTACTTAAACACAAGAATACTGTGAAAAACTGTATAAATATTTTTCAAAACCGCAATTTTTAAATCAAATAAATTTATTTTTTGTTAAAATGTTATTTATTATTATATTTTATATTATTATAATAATTTACATTATATTTTTCTTTTTTTATATTTTGAATTTTTTGTAGAAATTAAATTACACACATTAAATGTTTGAGTGTAAAATTGATGTAGGTCTGTTTGTATAATACATATAGAGATTACTTACTTGATGAATCTCTTACCTCAAGAGATATTCTAGATTCTCTTACTTCAAGAGATCTTAATTGATATTGAGCTTCTTTGGTTGTTGTGGTTGGGATGTTTGACCACTTAACTTTTATGTTGTTTTCCTTTTTTGGTTTTTTGAGTGGGAGAGATGCAGAAGAAACCAATTCTCTTGTTTCTGTTTTGTAGTTTTGTGTTTTTTACTTTTTTCCTATTTTATTTATTTATTATAACTGTTATTTTCATTTTATTTTATCTTAATTCTTATTTTCTCACGTTTTTTTTTTTCTTACAAATATGTATGTATGCTTTGTGTTGTATATGAAAAAACAATTAGGGTATTCGTTTTGTTGAAAAAATAAAGACAGTTAGGGTATCCGTTATAAAAATTTTTTTCTTTTTAAGGTATGTAAACCGAATTATGTATGTTTTATAGAATTCCGTTTATTATATATATGGGGGATTTCATGTCAAGTGAAACAACTTTTGAAATCGATGTCTTCCGATCGGGATGAAATTTGCACCAAGGTTAGCTCTCTTGGATAGTAACTCAGACACAATTTTTCAACAACATCGGTCGAGAACTCTCTGAGTTATAGGGTAAAATTTTGACAATTTGGTCAAACAGGGGTTTTTTCTTATCCATGTAACTTATTACCTATTGTTCTTAGCAAAATGTGTTCCAAATAGTATAGATAGCTATTTCTTCGATCTTTCGAAAAAAAATATTTAAAAAAAAAAATAAAAAATTTTTAATATTTTTTTTCCGAAATCAAAAACTTTTTTGTCTTTTTTTTAAAATACGCTATTTTTTTTTATTTTTTTTTTTTCTTAAAATAAAGTTTAGATATTTTCCTTGAACACCTACTTGGTCGCTTAGTGGGATGCGAGTGGGATATCTATCAAAATAAATATTTTGTAACTCAAAACATAAAATTTTTGACTTTTTTTGCAAAATCAAAAACTTTGTTGACTTTTTTTTTTCAAAATGGACCCTTTTTTAATCTTTTTTTTTAGGTCAAACAAAAGCTTAGATATTATCCTTGAAGACCCTTTTGGTCGCTTAGTGGGATGCGAGTGGGATATCTATCAAAATAAATATTTTTTAACTCAAGACTTACAATTTTTGACTTTTTTTTTTGCAAATACGATTTTTTTTCCAAATGGGCCCTTTTTTTAAAATTTTTTTTGTAGTCAAAAGAAAGCTTAGGTCCATTCCTTTAAGATATTTTTAGTCCCTTAGTGGGATGCGAGTAGGATATCTATCAAAATAAATATTTTGTAACGCAAGACATACAATTTTTTAATTTTTTTTTGCAAAATCAAAATTTTTTTCCAATATGGGCCCTTTTTTAATTTTTTTTTTTTGCTCAAAAGAAAGCCTAGGTCCATTCCTTTAAGATATTTTTAGTCCCTTAGTGGGATGCGAGTGGGATATCTATCAAAATAAATATTTTGTAACGCAAGACATACAATTTTTTAATTTTTTTTTGCAAAATCGAAATTTTTTTCCAATATGGGACTTTTTTTTAAAAATTTTTTTTGCTCAAAAGAAAGCTTATGTCTTTTCCTTTAAGACCTATTTTGTCACTTAGGAAGATGTGAGTAGGATATCTATTAAAATAAAAATGTTGTAACTCAAGACATTCAATTATTGACTTTTTTTTTGCAAATTCGAATTTTTTTTCAAAATGGGCCCTTTTTAAAAAATTTTTTTTTAGTCAAAAGAAAGCTTAGGTCCATTCCTTTAAGATATTTTAGGTCCCTTAGTGGGATACGAGTGGGATATCTATCAAAATAAATATTTTGTAACTCAAGATATACAATTTTTGATTTTTTGGCAAAATCAAAAACTTTTTTGACTTTTTTTTAAAATGGGCCCTTTTTGTAATTTTTTTTTTTGCTATAAAGAAAGCTTAGGCCTATTCCTTTAAGATGGTTTTGATCGCTTAGTGGGATGCGAGTGGGATATATATCAAAATAAATGTTTTGTAACTCAAGACATACAATTTTTGTGTTAAAACATTTATTTTGATAGATATCCCACTCGCATCCCACTAAGGGACTAAAAATATCTTAAAGGAATGGACCTAGGCTTTCTTTTGAGCAAAAAAAAAAAATTAAAAAAGGGCCCATATTGGAAAAAAATTTTGATTTTGCAAAAAAAAATTAAAAAATTGTATGTCTTGCGTTACAAAATATTTATTTTGATAGATATCCTACTCGCATCCCACTAAGGGACTAAAAATATCTTAAAGGAATGGACCTAAGCTTTCTTTTGACTACAAAAAAAATTTTAAAAAAAGGGCCCATTTGGAAAAAAAATCGTATTTGCAAAAAAAAAAGTCAAAAATTGTAAGTCTTGAGTTAAAAAATATTTATTTTGATAGATATCCCACTCGCATCCCACTAAGCGACCAAAAGGGTCTTCAAGGATAATATCTAAGCTTTTGTTTGACCTAAAAAAAAAGATTAAAAAAGGGTCCATTTTGAAAAAAAAAAGTCAACAAAGTTTTTGATTTTGCAAAAAAAGTCAAAAATTTTATGTTTTGAGTTACAAAATATTTATTTTGATAGATATCCCACTCGCATCCCACTAAGCGACCAAGTAGGTGTTCAAGGAAAATATCTAAACTTTATTTTAAGAAAAAAAAAAAAATAAAAAAAAATAGCGTATTTTAAAAAAAAGACAAAAAAGTTTTTGATTTCGGAAAAAAAATATTAAAAATTTTTTATTTTTTTTTTTAAATATTTTTTTTCGAAAGATCGAAGAAATAGCTATCTATACTATTTGGGACACATTTTGCTAAGAACAATAGGTAATAAGTTACATGGATAAGAAAAAACCCCTGTTTGACCAAATTGTCAAAATTTTACCCCCTATAACTCAGAGAGTTCTCGACCGATGTTGTTGAAAAATTGTGTCTGAGTTACTATCCAATAGAGCTAACCTTGGTGCAAATTTCATCCCGATCGGAAGACATCGATTTCAAAAGTTGGTTCACTTGACATGAAATCCCCCATATATATGTACATATAAGTGAATTTATCTTGCAATATTTATTAAAATCACTTTTTTGGGTAATTAATTTTATTTGTATGTACATATATATGTATGAGATTATGTATTCATGTATATAACAATATTATTTATTTTTAGAACTTAATCTTATATCTTCATACGTATATTTTTAACGGTATTTTTTATTTATTTTATTATATTTGTATGTTTTTTATGTATTTATGTATATAACAATATATTTATGTATTTTTTAAGTGAAATTTATCTTTTTTTTTTTTTTTTAAATTTTGTTATATACATATATATATGAATTTTAACGGCACTTTCTTTTTTTTCCTTTACCGGCACTTTTTGTTTTTTTTTTGTTTTCTTATTATATGTGTATGTTTTTTATGTTTTAACGGCACTTTTTTTTTCACAATTTCTTTTAATTTTCTTAGTTTATATTATTTGGCTTTTTAACCTTGAAAATTTTTTCTTTTCATTTTCATAAATTTCTTAATTTTTAATTTAAATTACTTTTATTCTTTTCTTTTTCCTAATTTTTTAAAATTTTTTTTAGGCAATTTCTTATTTTTTGACTTCTTTTGACTTTTGTTAAATTTGTTTAAACTCTTTTTTTTTTCAATTTTTTTTTCACTTTTTGTTCAATTTTTGTTAAATTTGTTCAATTCCGTTCATTTTTTTGTTAACTTTTTTTTAAAATTTTTCAGTTCTTGTTCAGTTTTTTTTTTTTTTCAATTTTCGTTTAATTTTTCACTTTTTGTTATTTAATTTCTTAAATTTTCACGTTTCTTTCCATTTTATGTTGTTTTTTTTTTTTTTTATTTTTTAAGTTTCTGTTCGATTTCTTCACTTTTTGTTTAATGTTGTTTTCTTTATATTTATATGTATTTTTTCAATTTTTGTTAATTTTTTCATTTATTTAAACTTTATGTATGTATTTTTTAATTTTTTTCTTAATTTGTTTTTTTTTTTTTGTTATTTTATTTCTTAAACTTGCACTTTTTCACTTTATGTATTTCTTTTTTTTGTTTTGCCGACGGCTTTTTTATTTTAACTTACACTTTTACTTTTTTTATGTATTTCTTTTTTTTTGTTTTGCCGACGGCTTTTTTATTTTAACTTACACTTTTACTTTTTAATTTGGGGTTTTGTACTTACAGCATCAACCTTTTGTTTGAACTAATGTAATTGAGCGTGAGAAATTTTTCATTGCCTCATAACGTTGATCTAGTTGAGTTATTTTGTTCTTCTTTGTTCTTCTTTGTTTGTGCCGACTTCTTTTGAGCTGAGGTGACCAGTTCAATTTTTGTTAAGGACCATGAAATAATTTGTATGGGGAAACAAATTATATTTAAATTTTCTCCTTTATTAAGTTGAAGGCTAATATTATTTTGGGGAGAAAATGAATAATTATATTCACTCATAAAGCGAATATAATTATTGGGTTATTGATATATGAAGATAGAGAAAAGGTAAAATGGGTTATTATTGTTGTTAATATGTACATATATTGAGACATATATGTACAATTGTGATGGGTACTTTACCTTTTTAGTGTATATGTGTGACCAAAATTTATAAAGCCAAGGATTTTTCGGTAAACGTTATAAATAAAATTAATGTTTATTTAAAATAAAAAAAGGGTTGTAAAATATGCAACTTAAGGCTTCTGTTGCTAGGTAAGAAGTGACAAATTATAATTTTGTTTTTAATAAGGAAACCTAGTTTTAACTTCCAAAACCCGAAGATGTTTTGGAATTTCTTATGTATAGCTAACATACCGTTAGCAACATTATTCTAATCTTACTTAATTACTAATATTGTAGTTAATTATTATGTTAAATATTAAGGTAGTACTTATTTAACTTCATTTAAAAATATTAACAATTCAGTAATATTTGATTTTATGTATATAAATTCAATAGCTAACACAATTCATTTAATACAATTCATTCAATAATAAAATACAATTAATAGTACAAAATTCAAATAATATTATAAAATTCAATTAATAAAATTGATAAAAATAAAATAAAAAAAATTCAATTAAATATGGTTTAAACCGTAGTTTAAACACTGTGTATCTTTAGTATAGGATATATGTATCTATATTATGCAATTTTAAATGTCTTGAGACGCCATATTTTCCCTAAGTATTATATAAGAGTGCAAAAGTCACAAATGGCCTTGTTATACCCACCATCAAAAATATGGGGGTATATTGAGTTTGTCACTCCGTTTGTAATACATAGAAATATTGGTCTTAGCCCCAAAAGCCATATATATTCTGGGTCCTGGTAATTTTCCGACTATGTCGTCCGTCAGTTGAAGGCACGATAGGACATCAGGGTAAGGACATATTTACACAACATATTTTTTTAAATGGGCAAAGTAACTGACAGTCAGCATCTCCATTATCAGTTGGGCAGCAGCGGCAGCACAACAAATTTTGCTATTTAAGTTTCAAGGTACATGCCGTCCCCACTAGAATTGTTCGATATACTATAATGCAAACATTTTTGTGCTGTCATTGTAAATGCTGGACTCTATGTTATATTATTCTCAATTTTCATTAAAATCGGTCCAAAAATATATAGCATTTCGCTATCTTTCCATTTGAAATTCTAAATGTTGAAAAATTCTACTTTTGACCTTCACGATTTAGGGGTTAATGACTTCCGATTTAAGTAAAATTTTCAGAGTATATTTATAATATTATGAATAAGATTAACATAAAATTTATAACAGTAAGGAAATTGAGCTCATTCTCCAAAATATGGCCAAAAAATTTGATTTTCTCGAAAATTGTTAAATTTATATCTCAGATACTAAATCTTTAAGGCGACGTAAAGTTTTTTTTAGAATTGATTACGTTTAACAATTACGCTCAGAGATCGCGATTGTTGCCGTTGAAGTCTGAGTGTTCTTTTCTTTGATAAGATATTCAATGTTTCTAGGACATTTTGAATGTCTGTAATTTTCCATGGTGACTGGAGGCGTAGACACTTTTACAGCGGTTGTTAAAATAACTGAAAATATATCTATATATCCTAAGACAATAATGTCAAATTATATAATTTGTTGGGTCTCAAGTTTTAAGACGATCTAGCCCGTCCATCTGTCCGTCTGTCTGTATGCTGAAAACACGATAAGGATTGAAGTAATTGATATTTAAACTATTTGGGACACATTTTGCTAAGAGCAATAGGAAATAAGTTACATGGATAAGAAAAAACACCAGTTTGGCCAAAATGTCAAATTTTGACCCTTTCTAACTCAAAGAGTTTTTGACCGATCTTGTTGAAAAATTCTGTCTGAATTACGATCCCACAGGACTAACCTTCATCTCGACCGGAAGACATCCATTTCGAAATTTGGTTTACTTGACATGAAATCCCCACATATATTTTGGAACATACTATTATTAATAAGGCTTGAAAGATTTAGAAAATTCCGATATTTTAATCGAAAGCATTAAATATTATTTTTAGAAGGGACCGTTTACTAATTTTGCGTGTTCTAAAGAAAAGAAGCCACCCTAATTTGCATATGAATGATATATGTATGGTCCTTGTTAATTGTGTACGTTTTTTGTTTATTTATTGCCTGTCCCTAATTTAAACAAGTAATCGGCTGTGTCGAGTCTTATTTACCCGCCACCATATTTGATATAAAAACATTTATTTTTATCAGATTTTGCACATTTGTAATACAAAATTATGAACTTGATAGCATTGTTTATAAAATATTTGTATGCGTATTTGAGTGATTTTCGAAAGTGGTCCTTACGTAAGAACTATTACCTATTATAGGCCGATCGCCATAGAACCTGAAAGTCATATTTATATGAGATTTATGCGTTATTAAGTGATTTTATATGGGAACTAAACAAAACAAAATATAGTTATGTGATTTCATTTTACGTAGAACTTATTTTTGCTGAATTTTGTGTGGAATAGTCTAGAAAAAATTTCTATAGATGTTAGGAGAAATCATGAACCGATTCTTACCATTTTTAACAGAAAATGCTCTTTTATAATATGCTCTTTTAAAACGTGTGTAAAATTTTTGTATATTATCAGCAATACATTTGAAGAAAATTCCAAAAATAAATATACTCTTTTTTGGAGGTTGTCTGACATCTTGGTCCATGACTCTGGATCTCTTGGACCGATTTTTCCCATTTTTAACACCAGATATTTCTGATCAAAAAAACATATTTAAACAAACTGTTATTCCCTTGTAACGAACCATATCTTAGTCGAGCCCTATCTCCTAGAAGAATGTGCTACTTTATACTCCGGCCGTGCTCAGGGATAATGGGGGGGATCTTTTTATTAGATGGTGTTTGTCTTATTCCAGTCTTAACCCTCCCTTCTTTGTGCCCTCAACACACAGACAGGCAGTCAGACGGCCAGATGGACGGACATAGCTATATCGGTTTTTGTGGGTTTATGACAAGGTGTTACATACGAAATGACAAAATCAATATATCCCCAATATTTTTGGTAGTGGGTATAAAAAGTCTCCCCATTGGAATGTGTAATAAACATGTAAAATTCACATTTTATTTTAATTACGAAAATCATTTGATAGAAACGGAATTTTTCATTAGAATGACTCCTTTAATTTTTATTTTTTTTATTTTTTCATACATAGTTTCTTATATTTCACATAAAAATATTTTTTTTTCATTTGAAATCGAAAACAAATGCCAGCAATGAAATAAAACTGAACATAATGACCCCTCCAGTATTAAATCATATAAAATCCTTTTGTACTGGAATAAACAATAGCACTAGGATTCTTGAAACAAAAACAAACAAAAAAGGAAAAAATAAAAAATTATATGTATATAAATAGAAAAAACTACATGTAGACTTAAAAGGGAAAGAATAAAAGAAAAAAACCTAAACGGAATCGAGCAGAAGGATCCCAGTTATAACAACAAATGCAATGCGCATTTAGAATCGTAAATTTTATGTGTTCTACTCATACAATTCTAAAGAATAAAAATAACAAAACATGCACACTTACAAACACAAACAAAATTAAAACGAAGGAGCAAAAAATAAAAAAATGAAATAAATAAAATGAATGATGAACTGAGTAAAGGATAAAAAATAACCATCAAGCTTACAAACACACACACATACAAATCTACACAACCACATACTTACACAAGTACATGTATACAACAAATAATACAAAACATAATCTTCCATTGACTTTTACAACAGTTTAGCTAGTTAACACCAGACTTATTATTTGCACGACACAACACAATACAATCACACACACTAACATTTTGATACAGACACATGCATTTATGCTCTTCTCTGACACACACAGTTTGCTAATGACTGCAGGCTTAATAAGCAGTTAACAGAAAATAATACGGCTTGTTATATGTAGCATACATTTTGGCGTATACGGCTGCAAATTCTTGTCTGTAGAAGTGTGTATGTTAGTATCAGTGAGTGAACAATAAATGTGAGAGTAAAAGTTAAATGTTAAAATCTTAAATAATAAGAGAGCAAGCAGAGAGGACATGCGTTGTTTTGTTTTTGGAGAGTTTCGGATTCAACAGACAAATGATTGAAAATTATAGAAGATGTCAAAATGACATTATAGAGTATTAATGAGGGAACACTATTTAAAAAAACAGGAAATGAGAAATAAAGAATACAACTACAAGAATATAGTTTTTGCAAATAATAGCTACATGCATTGAATGAGTGCATAAGTAATGCAGGTGTAAGGGAAGAAATACATTTCTTGATCGGTTTAATGAAAATATTTTTAAAATGGAAATAAAATAGTTAAAAGGTTATTCGGGAATACAAAATTAATATTTTAGTAAAATTGTTTTTATGCTAAATTCCCAATTTTATTGATAAATTCACTGAAATTTATAGTCGAGGGATAAGCTAGTTCCTATGCGCATTTCACTGGTTGCTTAGGCCAGATCATCAGAAAACCTTTTCCCAAATGGCTTTAGAAAAACTAAAGATATTATACATATAAAACCATATAGTTTATCAATAAAATTGGTAATTTAGCATAAAGACAATTTTACTAAAATATTAATTTTGTAGTACCGAATAACCTTTTTACGATAAATTTGCTTTATTTTAATTTTCTTGCGAAAACAATAAAGCAAGTTGTTTTGTTTTTTCTTTACTCACTTACACACTACAGTCTGTGTCGGCAAGAAAACTACCAATTGTAGTAAGGAAATGTAAGAAAAGATTGATTTTGAATTTTACATGAACCTGCATCAATAAATTTTTAAAATATTTAATTCGCTGTCATGGGGTAATTGCAAAAGAATTCAAAAGTATAATATCCATGCATGATTAACTTTAACTCTTTGCTGTTGGGTGGTCAGTTTACTAAGCACATATTCCATATTCTTTAAAACACAGTTTATTGGCATCTATTGCCATTTTGCTAAACAACTATATTTTTTGAAGTCATCGTTTATGATTTTTTTGCAAAACTTTGCCGTCAGGGTTCTGTGGTTAGATAAATATATGAATTTGAAAATATTGAAAAAATCAGTTTATTTAAGAGACTTTCACTCATTCAGTCAAATAAAGCACATTGTTCAGCGAATTCAGTGTTACTTTGATATTTCTGTTGTTTGGTCAGACAATTTAGTCAAACATATTTGATTTCAATAAAATTTATACGAAACAAAAATTTGAGTCATAGTTATTTTTAATACACGGTGCACCGCGGTGGTTAGTATACTAACCACTTCACTCCACAAAAAGCCTTGGAATAGGGTGGTTTTTTCATGTTTTGATTAATTTTTTCTTACTTTTTACAATAACCTAACCTGGATTAAAGTAAAAATTCAATTGCTTGGATTTTAAACTTATACACAAAAAATCGTGGCTGAAAGAGTTAAACAATGCGAGTATTTCAATCGTAAGCTCAGTGCCACATTTTTCCAATCTGTGAGCAAATCAATACTTCTGAGTTCTTTAAAAAAATAGTTTTGGAAGCTAAAGTTCCTTAACTTTGTAAAAAACGCCAAACGTTAGGACTTCACAGAGTTAAACTTGGCCAAATTGAAATTCGGTATTCTAAAATTACCTTTTCTATGGACGAATCATGCCAATTTCTGATACTCTGTTCTAAAGTGAAGCGTATCACAGAGAGAGCAGTTTGCATCGATCGATATAAAGAGTAGTAGTCGGGCGGGGATAGGTCTTGATTATATGATGGGTGAGGACAATGTTCGCTTTAACCCTCCCACGGTTGAGTAGTTTTTGCCCTTATACGAAGTACAAGGTCCACAGGGAATTTTATACGAAAACAAATTTTTTAAAATTTTTTTTTTTGTTTTGATTTATTATTATTTACTAATTATACATGTATAATGAATGTTAGAAAAAATTTTTCTTTTTTATATAACATTATTAATATTTTATGAGTTTTATATGAAAACAGCCTAAAAAACTATTGTTGAAATTTCAGTACAAGGTCCCTTTTCATACGTTTCCGTACTAAACACATTTAAATCTCAATAGAAACTAAACTATTGGTCAGATCGCTTTGATTTTTTTAAACTATTCTAGATAAAATTTCCTTGGAATACATGTGGGGGGGCGGGTATACTTCCCATGGACCATCAAGGAGTAATTTCAATTTGAAAATGAAAAAGGTCCCAGGGACCATCTCACCCGCATTATCATATATTTGGTGTTGATTCGGCTGATTGGTCGGGCTACATATACGATCTCTATCCCAATTAATGTTTCGGTTCCAAAATTATTTTCTTTTTGCATTTAACACATGCAAAATCGTCATTCAAGGTCTCTCAGCTTCAGATCGTATGGTGCAAGAATCCTGCTGCCCTCAAACATTCTAAAATTATTGACTGGCTAGCTTCCAATGATTTTGAAAACTCTTGTTGAGTTTCACAACAATCTTTATGGAGTAATTCTTTTAATTTTTAATCTTCAAACATTTTTGTCTGGCCTGGGCGATCTTTGAAGAGAAATTGGAAAAAGTTAGATTCGTGTACTCATTATGCATTAATTTTTACGGAAAAACCATCACTCCTACCAAGGCTATGCTTGATAAATGCTATGTTGACACTGCACCTTAAATTTGTTTGGTAAAAAAACGGTTTATAGAATTTTGCTATTGCCGTGCAAACACGTAAGTTGCCGAACATTCTGGAGATCCGAAATAATTGAAAAAATTCATGATATGGTGTTGGCCGATCGCAGATTGAAAGTGCGAGAAATTGTGGAAGCCTTATGCATCTCATATTAAGTACAGTTAAAGTTTTATAATAAAAAGAATATTTAGCATTCTGTTTAATCTTTGATTCAATCTCTATGGTATCTTTCGTGGACATGTTCAGATTCCAAATATTTTTATTAATATTTCATTTGATGATTTAATTGTTGTAATTATTGAAATGTTTGTTGTTTTCAATAATCCTTTATTATTCTCGAGATTTTAGAATTTCTACTAAATTTCTAATTAATTTTGATCTTTATTGGGAAACTAGGTGTGTGGCGTTATTAGTAGCTGGGACTTCCGAACTTTGACAGTTGACAGCTGTCATATTGTTGAAGCTAACTCTGTTGAACTATTCAGATTGTTTTGACAATGCAGTAGCGGTTATATATCAATATCGGATATAACGTTTAGCAACACATGCAAATGATAAAATTGTTTTATCAAATTGTTTGAGCACCCTTGCGAGCTCTTCACTAATTTCACGATGTGTCCAATTTCTGGATAATTTAAACATAATGAAAAATTGGTAGACAATATGCGTGTAAAAATTTATTTACGTAATAACGGATTTTGAAAAAAATTTTAAAAAATGCAATTCTTCCCTAAAGTTATTGCGGAGTGCAAAATTGAGTACATGCGAGTTATTTTAGATTTCTTTGTTTTTTTTATTTAGAACTGGATGTTTTTTGTTTTGAATTGTAATTCATTTTGTTACATATTAAACATAAAATAAAAGATAGAAAACATTTTTGGATATGCTTTATTATTTTTTTTGAGTTAAACAAGTCCCTAGAGAAAGATGGCATAATTATGTTATTATATGAAGAATATAGAAAGGGGATGATTAGAAATCATGGACTAATTTCAATATGCTTGATCTATCGCCACGAACTATTGCCAGCATTGGAAACGTTCTCAATCCAACTATTGTAGGTTCTTCAGACGATGGCTCAAATCGCACCACGACAACCCGGCAAGGATTCGGCCAAGCATAAAAATTAAAATATAAATATTAAAATATTGAGAACGAAATTACAATATTATACGTTATGCAATATAATGGAAACCGCAAGGCAACATTAAACTAGTTAAATCTCTAACACCCATTAACACAAAGCCTGGTTATGCCTTAACTAATAGTTATACTGTCGTTTAAAATTATTTCTGTATGAAAACTGTCAGTATAACTATTAGTTAACACATAACCAGCCTTCGTGTTACTGGGGGTTACTCAAATTAATATTTATTTGTAACCAAAGAATAAGAAATAAATACATATATTTCAAATAACTAAAAAAAACACACAAAACCTAACTTCTTGAGAAATTATTTTAAATATTTTTAATTATCCTCATTTTCATCTTTGAATTAGCTATTGTATAATGAAATAGTAAAAAGTTACCTTACATAAATTGTACAATTTATAACAATGATGCTGCAACACTTTAACATTATTAATGCTGATTATGAGTTAAATTGTATTTAACACAGCTTCTCCCTATTACGCTGAAAAAATAATGTTATAAAGGATAGTTTTAATTCTGCCAAAGCATTATGAAATAAATCGTATAAATACCGAGAAAAAAACGCTTTTGTTACTACTATAAAACCATTCATAATCATTAGATACAAAGTTTTAACTATGTAGTTCAATATTTCTATGGCAATAAAAGTTTTTCGGAAACTATAACATAAATTTTGAAGTTTAACAGCTTTTCAAATGTTTATGGCATAGAATAAACCTATAGAACGGAAGGATAGAGGAATAACAATGGAAAAAATTACTCTCTTTTCACACATACGACTGATACAACAACAAGATACATGACAATACATTCTCATGAATTAGGTTTTTGACAACAGACTTAGGTTTATGGATTCAGAGTCCACAATAAAGAGAAACAAGGATTTTGTATTTCTAGATTTGTTAAATTATACTTCTCTTAAAATTTTACAATTTAAGAGATTTTCAAAAGAGTATTTATTTACTTTTGAAACTGACATCTCCTGCAATTCAACTAATGCTCAAAGCAAAATCAAATAATTGTTTACATCAAACTGTGGCAGCATCAACAGCGCTGAAAAACAGCAACAAAAGCACAATTTTTAAACAAAAATCCAACAGTTTCAAACATCTTAAGTGGCAACTGCCAGTCGTTAACTTTCGTTAAGGCAACCACTATTGCCAGCGGGAAAAACGCAGAAAAAGAAAAAAAAAAACAAAAATTTTTCATGAAAATTCTTGTTTGTGCCACAACGTTTTAATGAAACTGTGTTGTTGCAATTCTAACGTCACCTAAACTGACCTACATACAGCGCAGTGAAAAACACACGCACGCACAGAGTAAAATAAAATAGAAGAAAAAAAGAAAATATTTTAAAGCAATAAAAAGTTTAATTTAAGAAAATATTTAATACTTAAAGGCATTTAAATGAAAAGATGAAAATATTATTAAAATAACTCAGCCACTTCTGAATACAAATTTATGAAAGCAGATTAAATAGAAATGAGTTATTACTAATAAAAATAAAATATAAAGCCAAGAATAAATATAAAAATATATAATAAAGTATAAAAAAGTTACAAGTGTTTTTCTATTCAAACTAAAACTTTAAATTTCCCTTAAGGTTTGTAAATCCATGACCACCACCAGCGCAACTTTTATTTGTCATTTTTTTAACATAAAAAACTTTTCTTTTATATTCTGCTCAATTTTATTCTTTATATGGATTTTTATGCTTTTAGGGAAAACATGTATTAAATTTCATAGACAGAATTTTGAAAAGAAAACTTTTATTTTGTTAATCTACCACAAATGATGAAATCATACAAATACTTTCTTACTTGTTGTCATGTTGTTTATATGTTTAGTTTTTACAGCAATTTTCATTGAAATATTAGTTTGAGGAATTGAATAAAGTAGAAGTTGCTGGTCCTCATTGTTATATTTGTCATGAACAAAATTTGTATTATAACATAAAGCATGCTGGTTGTCTTCAATGATTCACACCCCATACCACTTCATACAATTCAACTGGTAAAAGAATTTACGAATGAGTTTTTTTTACACTTAAAGCATCTACAAAATAAATTTGAAAATTTTAATTTATTAGCTAAAACATAGTGAAATTTTATAATGGATTTAAAAATGTTTGATTAATAATTTTGGGCAATTGGAGTCAAAAGAAGCCAACACATTTGGTTGTGGTTTCAAGAACATAGAAGTTTTATTTTACATCTGTTTTACTTACAAACTTATTTCTAAACCTATAATATTTTAAAGAATGATCTTAAAAATTCAAAAATTAAACATTTGACCCCGACAATAAATTTATTAGTAATATGCCAGTGAAATTGTGCCCATGTTAGACAGCGGTAATGATGAAATCTTTTCTTTTTTTTCGTTTATTTTACAATCAGACTAAATTTTTCGAATCACAATGTATACAAACAAATTGAAACCACTACTATTGCATTATTTTCTCTAAATAATAATATCCTTTTTTATTCTTGTTACAGTGAGAAATCTGTTTAGGTTGTGATAACCAAATTTATTACTAATAGAATGATTAGTCTTAATGACTGAATTTTTGTCTTGTGCATGAACAATTTTAGTAGGAGTAAACTGATTTTTTGTTACTAGAATCGAAAAAATCAATGTATATAACTGAATCATTTAATTTTAATATTTTTTATGAAATCAAACTATTTTTCATACAACTTTTAATTAATTATCGATATTTTGTTAAAATTTTAGCTTATGTGTGGTCTCTGTTAACTTTTTTACATCATTTTTATTTTTAACAAATAACACGGCACAGTGGGGCAGAATCAAAATTATTTGGAAATAAATCCGTCATTTCTAAACGGCTGGTCCGATCGAGATAAATTTGACGTGAGCGTAGCCAAGGATTATTCGAGTTTAAGCTATTAAAATGGGCCCTACAAGTGTTACAGCGGCGGCGCTATGGGGCTTAAAGTAGGGTCATGTAAAATTTTTAAACACGTGCCATTTTTACGTGCTATTAATCTCTTATAATTTCCGAGTTATAGGCATTTCAAAACTGAAATGAAAGAATTTTGTCATACCCTGGTCCGCTCTTTTTAAAATGTAGGGCGCACAGTGGCTGATTATCGTTTTTCATCAGCCAAAACTCTGTAACTTTTGAACCGATAGAGATATATTCGAAATTTTTTGGTGCACAGATAGCTTCTTGAATTTTTCTCCAGTTTTAATTTCATTAAAATCGATACAGCAGTTGGTGAGCAATTTAAGGTTAAAGTTGAACTTTTATTTTTTTATAGAATTTAGTATGAAAATGCGGATTTTTTTATTTTTTGCATCAGCTTTACTTATAAAAAAGTTGTAAGCAGATAAAAACCAGTGAAGAAGTATGTTCGGCCAAGCTCGACAATATAATACCCTACACTATAATTTATTTTCGTGAATGATTTTCGGAAGAGGGTATTATATAGGAGCTATGACTAATTATGGACCGATCGCCATGAAATTAGGTAGAGTGATTTATGTCTATATGGAAGCTATTTGTGTTGAATTTTGTGTTTATACCAACAATTTTTAAGAGATTTATGCTCGTTAAAGGGATTTTCGGAAGTGGGTCTTATATGGGAGCTATGACTAATTATGGACCGATCATCATAAAATTAGGTGACATTAATTCAGTTTATATAAAACTAATTTGGAGCAAAATTTGTATAGATACCTATGTAAATTAACCATTTACGACCGATAAAATATAATTGCGGGAGAACATTTGTATGGGTGCTAGGTGAAATAATGGACCGAATTCAGTCATTTTCAATATGCTTCTTCCTCGGGCCGAAAAAAAATGTACGTACGAAATTTTATAGCAATATCTTCAAAACTGCGACTTGTACTTTGCGCCCGTCATATGAACAGGTAAAATAAAAATAGAAAAACAATTTGGGAGTAATTTCATTCAAATGAAAAATGTGTTCAACAAACAGGTCGTAATGCTTAAAGAGGACACTTTGGCCTTTCTCCTGGTAGTAAAATTTGTTTTATCCCTTTTGACCCTAAGCACTTTTCTTCCACTGAAATTCAAATTTGACTAAATTATAGTACCTGTGAAAAAAATTAATAACACATAAGGTATAAACGGTATAGTTACAATCATACCAGTTCTTAAAGACTATTATCCTACCAACATAACAAAAAAATCATCCAATTATCGAAAATAGTTTGCGAGTAATGATAATTTACTTCTGATAAAATTTACAAAAATCACATTTTTTATAAAATAACATAAAATATTTGATCAATTTTATGGGAAGTAAAATAAAATATTTTTTAAATTTTTTATGTTTCTTTTTAAAGGCTTTTGTGATTTAAAATTATTCCAGAAAAGATTAAAAACAATTTGTTGGTTGGTTTTTTTCACGGAAATATGTCTTTTTTCAAAATTTTACCTATAGCAAAAAATGCGACAAGAACGGGCGGCTGGAAATTTTTGCATCAGGTAAAGGAATAATCAAGGAACTTATTTTGAAAATATAGAAACTGATAGTTTTTTATTTTCCATTAAAGTTGAGAAATATTGAAAAAAATGTATAGTTGGTAAATATCGATTGGAACATATTCACCTGGACAAATACAAATTAAACAGCACTAATTTTGTTTGTTCTATTTTTAGTGAATATATATATCAACAGAATCAAAAATAATGGCGATCCTAAAAATGGTCTGTTTTTTTGAAAACTGAAAATGAGTCATGAGACTTTGAAGGGCTATATCATCTACGCCAACAATCAGATTGGATTTAGAGTACCATATTTAAAATTGTTGGACAATTTACTGTAAAAGTTTATTCAATATTTTTTAGGGGCACATGCAATTTTTGATTTTTGCAACCTCACTTGTTCTACGGGCGCCACTGTGCGACAATGTTTTTTGTAGTGATCAACAAGCAGATTCTATATATGCAATTTTTGAAATCGGAACACAAACGAATAAATGGGATGGTTTTAAAAATGTAATATACCCGAAGTTTCCTACTTTGGGGACTCCTGGCTGCACCACAGGTGGACTCATGAGCTCAAAATAACCGTTTAGAAGTTAAAGATTTATTTCCCTCCATTTTTTATTTTCTATAGTACTGTGCATCGTTGAACCAAAGGTCAAACTTATAAGGATGAAACTGAAAAGAGTTAATTTTCAACATCCTTCGTGGATATCCTGGAATTTTGTGTAGAATACCATTACAAAAATGACTTGAGTTTTTTTGGAGCTAGGTGGAAAATGGACCGATTTCAGCGTATTTCAATAGTCTTCGCCCTGAATCGTTCTGGTTAACCGTGGGAATTACCAAATAATTATACATAGATGGCTAAATCATTTCCGAATCAATAGAGATACTTGAAAAATCAAAAGGTCTTTCATATTAGCGAATAAAAACAATGATTAATTGCAAATATATAGCTATTTTGTTTTCTCACAGACTAAAGAGGACCTTATTTGGGAGGTATGACTAATTATGAACTGATCATCATACAATTAAGTGTGGATACCTATATAAATTAAACATTTATGAATGATGAAATAATGGACCGCTTTCAGCCAGTTTCAATAGGCACAAGCTTTACTCAGCACGTGATTTTGAATCGATTTAATTTTTTCTCAGAAATTTTATTTTTCAAATGGCTATTGCTGTAATTTTATTAATTAAAAACATAATATTTCATTTAAAACCACAAATTTGAATTATAAACAACAAATGAAAAATTAAAATGTTATTATTGTTTTGTTTTTTGAAATTCGCTTTACTATGATTTCAATATAAGTTTAGAATTTAACATGTGTACTCACTCAAGAAACTTTTATATATATTTTGCAAAATTTTCTATTATAAAACGTATTTTCAACTCGATTCAAGTTAGTAGCATGTGTAACTGCAGGCTACATGAGATAATTATAATACTGAAAGGTATTTTATGATGCAATTTGAAACTAAGGTCGTATTTTGTAAAACTGTTGATGATAGCAACAAACATATTTGTATTATTATAATTTTGGACACATTTACACATTGTGATGGTTTACAAAAGTTGTCGATTGTTCCAGCTAAAATTAAATAAAGATTAATTTTTTTTAGAAAAATTGCTCTCGCTATTGGAGCTCAAGCTTTTGTATAAATAAATCTGTCTCGCTTTAGGAATGCAGGATTTTATAAACAGAAATCCTTGCTACTGAAGCTCCATATATTTTAGAGAAAAATCTCTCACGTTATGGAAACTTCGAATTTCTCTCTATTTGAAATTAATGTCAAGTTACCTTTTGCTGAAAAAAAGGGAATAAGTCAACTTAGTTAAATCTGTCAGTAAGTTTAACCGATTAATTTTGGTAGGTTAACTGTTCGAATAATTTAAAATTGACGATTTTCAAATAAGAAATATACCGCTTAATTTGTGTCGATTAACCGAAATTTATTTTTGTTGCACTGTATATAGAAATATAGTTAAAAACGCACAAATTTTATTTCTGAACTCGTGAACATTTCCTTCTAGCAATAGTTTTTTGAAGTATTGTACGAAAACTGAAACTAAGGAATTTGGAAATGACCTTTTTTGTAGAATGTTTCTATGATGAACTTTGTGCTAATGAGTCCGAGGACGACATGAAAATAGACGAAACTGAAGACATAATTGAAACGAGTCTTTAATCAGAACTTGACGAAACTAATAAAGTATTCAAAATCTAAAAAAATCCAAAAAGAACTCCAATGGTATGATGCAGGATTTTATATGCTTAGAGAAAACTATAAATAGAACTGAGAAGTCCGATATTCTTTATCATGCCTTACTTTCGATTTCTACAATCAGTGAGATAGTTTTGTCAAGTCAAGTTTTTTTAAAAAGTAAAAAAATCGTTTAAAAGGAAAGCATTTAAATTATATTCTTTTTTTAAAAGATTATTTCAGAAGATTCCCTATTTATTGTTTTATTGAATTGTTTTATTTTGTTTGGTTTTTATGCTTTTGTTTTTTTATTAACCCTCTCATGCCCGAATTAAAACGGGCGTGGCTAAATTTTTTTTGAGTAGACATATAAGATAGAGTTGATATCAGATGATAAAAATTTCAATGTTCTAGGAGTCCTGGTTTAAGAGCTACATGATGTTGCGTATATGCAACATTGGGCAATGGTGTTATAAATTGCAATACAAGTTGAGTTTTGTTCATATGCCGTTTATTTCAATTTATGTATGGTAGGATACAAAAAAATTATTTTGACGATTGGAGCACAAGTGTACATTACTTTTGCCGCATTTACAGCTTGGAAACCCAGTGTTGAATAGCCTACATCTGCCCCTTGTTCCCCATTTCGGCCAATTATTATAACCATCAAATAGTAGGGATTTTTCAGGCTCTGCAATATATGCTCTTTTATAAAGATTTGATTCAGAACCCGTTGAAGGAGCTGGTGATGATAGAGCTGGTGATGATGGTGCTGGTTATGAAGGAGTCGATGGAGAAGGTGCTGAAGTTCCTGAAATCATTGTCAAAAGGAGTGATAACTGTTGCTTGCGATAACTATAGTTTGAATTGCGTTCAAAATCTCGGTAGCAACATCCAATTGGAATTTTATGAGCGGCATATGCTTCAATTCGCCGTCTGTATGTGTGATGTCTCTGCGGTACAAAATTACCACAATAGAGCAATGTTGCATATACACAACACTACATTAACAAAATTATTACAGACAAACTGAATAATATTTTCAAGCCGGGTTTTTTTTAAATTACTCTCTTAACTATTATTATTTAGTTGTTGAACTTGCTTTTTGGATGAATTAATTATTTATTGTTTTTTAACACTTTTTTAAAACAAGGTTTTTTTTGCAAAATGAATTTGTCAACTTTGCTCTCGGGAGAATAGCTACTAAATGAACACGTGCATAGCTGACTACCAACCAATTAGCTGTAAGCTTTAACAACACTTGAGGCTATATTTTTGCTAAAGGTTCAACAAAAATATTTAAAATAGCGGTACTTAGACGCTCATAAACACAATGTTGCATATACGCAACATTGGGCATGAGAGGGTTAACAAAATGCTTATAAAAGAACACACAATTCGTTTCTCCTTTCAATATAAAATTAAAATACAAATTATTCGGTTATTAGAATAATTTAAAATTAACCGATTAAATCTAAACACCGATTAATGATTTGCTCGACTAACCGATCAAGGAACCAGATTAATTGAATACCCTAGTCAGTATTCTGTTTAGGCCAGCAAAAATTAACCTAATCTATAATACTACAAAAATTCAATAGGAAAATTATAAAATCTTTTTATATTTAACATGACGCCATTACTACCATACACAACGCACCCTTAATCAAAATTCCTTTAAATGTAGGGCTATAGGTCAAAACAACAGTTTGTTTTTGTTTAAAACCATAAATAAAGTCTCTGGAAAAATTATTTTCTTTAAAGTTTTTTATTACAAATTCTTAAGGACATCAAAATGATCATTTAAAATAAATGTATTTTGTTCCTGTTTGGATGAATGTGTGGAAAGATGTGCAAAATATTTTGTGTATAAAATATTTCCATCGATTGTTATAACATGCTCTAAAGCTATTGTTTATGTTATTTTAACTATTTACAAAATCCGATAATGGTTGGCATAATTTAGCCGCATTATTATCGAAAAAGATTTACACTAAACCAGTGGAAGCCGGCCCTGGGAGAACAAATATTTTATTTCATTTTTATTTTAATGCGAACGAAAAAACAATTCATAAGTAAAGAAAACAAATCATATCATAAACGATAAATATTTTTTTTATTTTACTTGTGCTACATAGAAAATTTTCATTATAATGGTGGATGGGATTTGGCGGAAATAGAGAATTGATATTAAGTAATAACTAGATGATAGTGGGATATCCGTTAAAATTTATTGTCATAGTTTTGTTTATGTTCGTAGAGCTAAATAAATATGTGAATAAGATGTTTGTGTAAAATGGATAATAAAACTTTGTGTTTTAAAAACTTAAATCAAACGTCATAATGGTAAAGATTTATTGTAAAGATATATGTATATGGGCCATGAGCGACCACATAAACTATAATTTATGTGGTCAATATATAGACATTATATATACGTTTGTAAAGCATAAGATTTCATACTAATAATTGATTACAATATGAAAGCGTAAACCAAATGTGGATATTTTCTCTCGATTGCGGCTCAAGACATTCTATTACTTAATCTGTGTCGCTCTATATAGCTCAAAATTTTCTATAGCCAAATGTCAATCACTTCAAGTGAACCAACTTTTTATATCGATGTCTGCCGATCGGGATGAAATTTGCAAGCTTATTTCTATTGAATAGTGAAAATAGTTGGAATAACTAATTTATAAACTCTATTGAGTAGAATGGCGAGAGGGGAGTTGAGTAATAATAAAGGCCAATCTATAACAGAGATTATAATTATAATTACTTGCCGTAATTATAATTATAGGGCTGAGACAAATGATAAGAAATAAGTGGGTATAATCACACTGTGCTAGTTGAAAAAACTGTCAAGCTGGGCACCCGGTGGGTCAAAGTAAATCAAGTGCGCTGAGTTCAGTGATGCTAACCGTTTTTTCAGGTTAGCTCTTGTTTTCGAGTTATACCGTCATTTGGAATTGGAGGAGGTTGCACAACATATAAACCAAGTTCGGCAATAAAATTACCTTTAAGCAAGGCTTAACATTTTTTAATCTGGGAAACCATATTAAAATATAGATTTTATATGCCAAAAAAAAAATTTACAAAATTTCGAAATTTTTGTTTTTTTATATTTTGGTCAAGCATGTGTTCTTAGCAAAATGTGTCCCCAATAGACAGCTATTTCTTCGATCTTAAAAAAAGAAATTTTTTGATTTTTTTTTTGCAAAATCTAACTTTTCTTAACGTGGGCGCTTAGGTCTCTCAAGACATACTATTTTAGACCTGAGGTTTCTTTTGAACAGAAACAAAATTAAAACAATTATTATACACCAAGTAAATGAGCAAAAACATTTTTCTTTTAAAATATCAATAATTTCGGAAGTGGGCCTTATATGGGAGCTATGAATAATTATGTACCATGACATTAGGTCATGTTATTTATGTTTATATGAAAGTTATTTGTGGTGAATTTTGTGTGTATACCAACATTTTTAAGAGATTTATGCACATTAAAGTGATTTTTGGAAACGGGTCTATATGGGAACTATGATTATTAACATTGAAGGTTGGTTCACCGACTTTGTCCGACACTGTATATTAAAATCGATTCTACCGATGAACTCCAAAATGGTTTTATTTTTTTGTGACACCTAAAACACTGCATTAGGTCCATTAATTCCATTCCTGAAGCCGATTTTCGAATTTTTTCCATTTGTATGTCTTAAAATTAAATATTTTTTAGACACTTCTCCCGATGTTTATATCCACTAAGAAAGGATTTTTGGAAATTAGAATTGGTAAAATCGGTATCTCTACGTCTCCATAACTAATAAAGTTATCACCAAAAATCCAACTTAATCTGAATTTATGCAAAAATAAGTGGACAGTGGTACTTTTTGATTTTTGAACATTGAGTAGAATAAAACGGTCGAACACCAAGTTTTGGTACTTTTTTTGTATCCCATATCTCAGAAAATGAATTTAAATAGAAATGGATTTTGGCTCTTTTTATAGATTTTATACTTTTTTAAAAAAATATTAAAAAAAAAAATTTATTATATAAATCCTCCAAAAACTCCATTAAAAATGAATTAATAAAGAAATATGTTTTTTTTTCTACCGAGGGACAACAAGATCTGCATTCGGTTTTAAATCAGACAAGTATATTTCTACAATACTAAAAACTGAGTGGTTAAGAAACAGGGCTTGAGACTAATCACTAAGCGTTGCTCATATAAACTTAAGAAATGTATCTTTTTCGCACGTCCAGTTTTATCTTGCTTGCTTCAGAGTTGCAACGCTGAAAAATCTTTATATTTACACACCTACCGACAAAACCATAACAACCCTCCCCACAAACAATGTAACAACATAATTCTAGGTCAAGATTTTTAATATATATTTTTTTCAGTTTTGCAGAAAATCATTGCAAACATAAGGCAACCACTTAAACAGCAGAAAAACTCTATTGGCTAAATATCAAAAAAAGATAAAATGACAAAGGAATATCAACAATTTTTCACTTCCTAGTTTTTTTCACAATTTTCTTTTTTGTAATTTGTATCTGTTTAGCTTTCAACAGGAAGATGAACACATCAAGGTCGTCTCTGGGAGCTAGCAACAAATAAACATTTTCAATGCACAAGCAAACAGAAAATACAAAACAAAAAAACGCTCTATTGACCACTTTAAATGGAGAATTATAGAAACTGTTTAACAGGAAACACAACAAATAGAAATGGTTGAATGAATGAGTGAGTGGATGAATGAATAAATTGGCCTTGTGTATTTATTTTCGCTTTTAAATGTTGTGTAAATTGGCATGGACTGGAAATTTTACTATTATTTTTTGAATGTTTAAAAAAAAATCATATTTTTTTAAGAATTTTGTCTGTTTTTTAAAAATGACTGAATGGTGTAAATACTACTGAAGAAGTTTAAAGGCTGTAGTTTTATTTAAATTTAAATCAGTCTAAATAAGACTGTGACTTAAAACATATTAAATATTTAAACAAATAATTTTTATAAAAAAAATCCTGCAAATAATATTTGTCTAGTTGCCATATCCTAAAACTATGAAGCTCTTAAAATAATCCAAAACTTTACCTTGTTCATACTTTGAAGAACCATTAAAGATAGATCTGTCGAATTATTTCCACATAAAACTAATTTTGATTTTTTTTTTCCAAAACCCACATTCATCGCTACTTCCTGGCAATTCTGACTTTAATAGAAATGATGAATTCAAATGCCGGCACATGACTCACATCACAAGTGTTGTTGTTAGTTACAGCAAAACATAAAAAAAATAAAGTATTTTCCGCCAACTTAATTTAGTTTTCTATAGTTTTGAATACGATACCACGTTTCCTCCTATTTTTTGAGTAAATATTTTTCCACATTTTATTCACTCTGTTAATAGACAAGTAAACAAACACTTTTGTATATGAAAACGAAAACAGTAAATAAGACAAATGAGAAATTATATAATTTTTTCTTATTTATTATTTACGCTTTTCGTTTGTGTACCAAAAAACAACTTTTTTATTCCCCTTGGGGTATTAACAGCTTGTAGTAATTTGCGAGAACGAAAAAAAAACTAAAGTTGAAAATAAAGTATTTTGGTGTTGGCATGTTAAAAAAATGTAGTGAAGAACTTAACCATAATTAAGGGACCAGCTATAAGAAAAATGACTTTTGGCAAACTACACTTATATGAGAAAAGTTAAAACTACTTGGAATTGATGGGGACTT
Organism: Calliphora vicina; assembly: GCF_958450345.1. Lineage (NCBI taxonomy): Eukaryota > Metazoa > Arthropoda > Insecta > Diptera > Calliphoridae > Calliphora > Calliphora vicina. The sequence continues at coordinate 75,455,146 of NC_088783.1, read as the reverse complement.
GCAAATTGTGTAAATATTTTACACAAATAAACTGCTTTAATATTGTTTAAAAGTAATAGCATTTTCAAGTGAATTTATGAATTAGAGTATCAGATAAAATAGCTAGGCGTGTACAATTATGGAAACTAATTGTGAAAATGAATTAAAGATAAGAAAAATAAATTAAAACACTTTCAATTTATGATAAACAAAAGACCACCAGCACTAGATTACTTATAGATACTTAAGTGACAACTGTCTTTACGCTAGTTTACATGGGATGTATAAAGTAACAAATCTCTGCACTAAAAGGAGCACATACGTGTCAAATTACCGAAAATATATAAATTAAAGTCAGCGAAGTGGTTAAAAATTAGTGACAATTACTGTCTGTAAGGGATAAATTTACTACTTGCTTAACTGCTGGATAGCTGGGCTCCACTAAGGCCATCAAAGTAAAGTAAGGAATTTTATAAGAAATTAAATAAATCTAACTAATAATGGAATTTTTTTGCAGTTATTAAGGGTAAACAATGATAACATGTGCATGCTTTTATCGTCGATAGTGTAGAAGTATTATCTTGTGATTTTCAAGAATCCTGATATTATTTATTAGAGTGGGTCAGTCCCCATACAAAACAAAGTTTTGTCAGTCACCCCCTAGCATTAAAGATTAGTTGAAGGCGATTCTAGAAATGAAAAAATTGTTTGTTTGCCATGCCTCAAAATACCGCCCTTTTTGTTAATCAAAATATATCACATATTGCTATTCAAGGCTTGAAAAGAGCTACATTTCACCCCTTAGTATTTTTTCAATACGTCATAAATTTATATATTTGATATCTGGCAAATCGGTTCCATCTCCATAATATACAAAATTAAAAAAAGAGCATGATCAATTCATTTTATAAAACTTGAAAGTATATAATGTTATTAGTAATCGTTTTTACCTATTAAGACCGATGGTTTATTTCCTTTAAATAAACCGGATTCTTTTAAATTGAAAATAAAAGCACCGAGTAGTTTTAAAATTGCATACTTTAAAAACATACTAGTAATACGATTGAATATAACTCTAATAGCGCCTGAGTTACACTGACTGCTCACTGTTACTATTTATATACACATTGACATCTTTTAGTAGTTTCGTGAATTATCAAATGAAAAAACTAGAATGTTCTATTTCCACAATGATCACATAGAGCTTTTAAAGGTACTTCACAGTTAATGCTGTCATTTAATGTGAATAAACTTGATGAATGTTGAAATACATGAAGTAGAATTCCGTAGAATAAATACCCCTCAATGCTAAATACGAGGTAAATATAAAATAATAATATGAGCAAGTTGCATAGTTATCTTGTGCCTATAACATGTTAAGCGCGTCCAAATTCGGAACAAAATTTTCCTTCATTGTAGATGTTTCGATATTGAATACGTGTAACTTTTTACAAGGACCAGGTAACTATATGGAACTTGCTTATATTTTTTTTAAAATATTATCGAAATTACACGAAATTTTTAAGTAGACGAAAAATGCTTATACCAATATCACTTGAAATTGTGATAAAAACTTTATTGATTCTTTTCAATTTTGTAAGATAGAGTTGATCAAGTTCAACAATACCATCCTTTATTCGGAAAATGGATTGATGCTGGACCACATTACCTAGCTGGGCCACATTGACTGCGATCAATGGTTAGTCATATAGAATTACACTTTAGTTGCCTTCCTAGGTATAATCTCTACATCAACACAAATTGAACATTTGCAAACTGTCGGGCTTAGATACAAATATATACGGTTGTGTTAAAATGATTATTAGAATGGTGACAGTGACACATAATAAGTACTATTAACAAAATCCCTCAATTTGTTACCATATTATCAAAGGAGTGACACTAAAATTATTCGACAATGCCAAATACATTGGACTTTTTACATAGAATTTTTGGAAATTAGAAAACAGAAAGGGAAAGGTTTCCTGACGATCTGGCCTAAAAAAAAACAGTGAAATGCGCATAGGAACCCCCAACAATAAATTTCAGTGAATTTATCAATAATTGGGAATTCAGCACACTAATTTTTAACAAAATATTAATTTTGTATTAACGTATAACTTTTTAATGAAAACAATTACTTATATTGATTTTAAAAATCAATGATACGATTATAATACAGCTCTGCACTGATTTTGGAGACAAATAAACTAAATTTAGTGTACCCACTTTGTTGACCTAACAAGAAATTAAAAATTTTGAAATCGACGAATCTACCCCATGGGTCTTCCGAGTACTAAAGTTGTTTGAAAACAAGATCTACGTTTTTAAATTTCTCCTTTAATTTCATAGAATGATCAATAGGTATATACAGTGGTGCCCAGGTAATTAAGACAAAAATTGTTTGCTAAATTCCATGTGATTCTCAATTATTTTTTCAAATATTATATGCATGAGGACTGTTTTAACACACAAGTGTGTTTTATTCAAATGTTTCAATTCATATATACACCACTAACTTATAAGATTTTTCTACAACTTGACCAAACATCTTTTTAAATAAACATATTTTTTTACATTTATATCATTATATTTTTATTATCATAAAATATTTGGACCAAATTTTAGTTTCATTAGTTTCGGTCATATCATGTTATTAACAGCGGATGTTCGCTGAGGTTGGTCAACGTATTTCCGCATATCCTTGTCCATATTTTTTTACGGATTTGTCCAAACATTTTTGAGAAACTAGAAATATTAATAATAAATTTCATACCCTTAGAGGTCCTTTTATTTTGGCTCTAACGCACTTAAAATTCAGTTGATGAAAAAAATTCAAGTATTTGTCTTAAATAGCTGGACACCACTGTATGCATGCTTATTGCATAGTAAAACTCATTTTAAACTTTGCTGTGTGGCTTGTGAATCCCATTTTGGTTAAAAAGATACCAATGTCATTGCAAAAGACTACATAATTTTCTGAGATAAATAATGGAAGAATTACTTTTTTGAGACAGCGATAAAATGAGACTTTCGTACCTTGAGTTAAAAGATTTATATCTTTGAGTCTAGAATCTAGCAGGTCAAGGTCGAAAGGTCAAGGTCTCCGATAAAGTCAATTAATGCTTCTTGTGAAAAAAGTGATGTCAATCATTATCACTTCAAATTATATAAGATTATGAAACAGGCACACGAATTTACTTAAGTCAGATCCAAAGCTGCAAGTAGGAAAACAAATTCAAAAACGCTACAAAATTTCAAACCAAATTTTTAAGTGTTATGTAGAAGTTTTATTATATAATCATAAACCAATCATTTTACTAAAAGACATCACTGAAATTGTACATCGGAAATATTTAATTTACATAAAAGCACCAAATATGGAAATATTTATGGCTTTACTGACAAAATTAAAGGCACTAGAAGCGTTTGAATGTTTTCCATTGTGAATATTTTTTAAACTAAAAAATCAAAACTTTATTGTAGTTTTTAAGTCTTTATGTTACATTAACATTTTCATATAGCAATTTATTTTCTAAGCAACTATTACTTAAAATAAAATCTAATAATTTTAAAGTCTCTTAAAAACTCATCACTTGAGCAAGAGTATTCATTCATTCATAAAGCTAAAGAAATTCAATGGCATAGAGTCTATGCCATAGACCCATTGACACCAAATTACAAAATTTAGTTTGAAAAAGTTTCCCTTTTCTGTGTATGAGTATGTTTTTGTTTTTGCCATCTTTCTTATCTTTAACGCTCCGTAATTAACACAAAACATTGATTCTAGAAAAACCCTTGAAGCCGTTTTTTAAAAATCAACCAAGTAACCTAAATTTAGTGACTTGATTTCTATTTCTATGAAAAGCAAAAAGTGGGTGAAAAACAAAAAACTATGAAGTAAAAGCAAAAAAACTAGAAACTGACATAAAAGTAAAATTATTACAAACAAGAGTTACAAGACACAGATTTTAAGATACACACACCACCATCATATTTTCATACTTCCATACAAATTTAAACACATACAAAAACAAACTTAATTTCCCATAATTTATTGCCGTTTTTTCTTCAAGCAACTTTTCATTCTTTTCACTTTCTTGTAGTGCCATAAATTCTAGACAATATATAAAAACTAAAGCACAAGTAATTAGAAGTAAAAAAAAATAATTGTGAAGAAAGCGAGAGAAAAATATCGTAAAATTTTTAATAGATCAAAAATACTGAGGACATTTTAGAGAAGAAAAAAAATATCAAATAAAAAACCAAAAGTTTAATTAAAGAAAAGAACACACAAATATTCGAAATCATAACTTTAGTGTTGGTATTTGTGTTCAGTGTGTGCAGTCTGCAGCGGGGATATAAAACAAAAATTGCAAATAGTAGAGTAACTTCGGGTAATGTGGACTACCGTTTTGTTTTTTCTAAATTTTGGCCACAATATATATGGATATTAAAAAAGTTGTGAAGCAATAAATTAGCTAATGTATTCTCTAATTGTTTTTGCAGTTGAAAATTTTTTCCGTCAAAGGATAAAAAGTGTATGTGAAAATATTGTAAGGAACCCAAAAAACAGCATTAAAAAAAATGGAGGGTAATATGGACCACTATATGAGGGTAATGTGGACTAGTATTTAATACATAAAATTCATGAACCAGCTAATCATGAATGATTAAAAAATTTAATTTCAATATATTTTTATTAATACAAACTAAAAAGTCGCGTTCTTGGCTTAGACAGATTGCTTACAAAGTACATAGTTATTGTCGGGTAATATGGACCAGTAGTACATAATCAAGTAATTTAAGTGGTCCACATTACACGAACTTGGGTTACAGTGGTAAAAAATTATTTTTACCTAATAATCTAAATTTGCTTAAATTCTTACCAAATATATGCAAAACTACGTGTCTACTTTAATTATATAAAACAACCAAACATTAAATTCTACCAAGTAACTGTACCAAATTTTGTTTCTTACTTGAGCCGAAAAAAATGTTGAGCACGCGCATTAATTTCAATACAAGAATAAAAAGCCAACATATCAATTACTCATGAAAGCAAATGTGCAATTGTTGTTTCAAACTAATTGTAAAATGTACGACAAATCAGTTTTATCATACCTTCAATAGTTTCTGAAAAAAGACACTGGTCCACATTAGACGCATAGTCCACAATACCCGAAGTTACTCTACCAATGATGTGGAAATAAAATGTAATTTTGGAACTTAATTGTAGCAATATTTAGGCTTAATTCTTTTTAGATATTTTGCTTCACGCAGTGAAAAACTTGTTTCGGCATGGTTGCGACAACTATACTGTATTTTTTGTAACAATATATTGTTGTGGTATACATACAATTTTTGTTTGAATTCAATTTCATAAATATCTTGGTAAACATTTTTTATGTTCATGGCAATTATCCATTTTAGTATTGTTCACAAAAACATAAATATGTTTCAAACAACTAAATATAGATAAATAGGTAAAAATATTATATTACATAACAATACAATCTGTTAAACATACAACTCACCATTAAATATAAGTTCCTATATAAAGTCCATGACTTTTTGAATGAAACATAGGTTTTTGGACAAACAAATTATTTTATTTTTCAACATAGTCTCCTTCGAGGTCTATGCACTTTGTCCAACGTTTCTTAAATGTTTTTGTCCCTTCCAAAAAATAAGATTTCTCGAGGTCATCAAAATAGATATTATATGTGGGAGTCAAATAGCTTTCCGCCGAGACATTAATATTGAGTTTTGGAAACAAATCCAGAAAAAATGGTGGAAGAGGGAGCATTTCGTAGCCCAATTCATGGTTTTTTTCCATGCGGAAAGCTTTCTCATACCCATGTGGCCATTCAAAATTGATACCACCGAGGCATATGAGATGCCTGTGGCTTTCATAATCTCACGCACTTTCACTCTCCGATTGGCCAACACCATATCGTGATTTTTTTCAATTGTTTCGGGTGTAGAGACCCTAACTAGGCGTCTAGGAAGTGTATTTTCTGTCCATGTAGTGCCACAACGAAGTTCAGTAAACCATTTTTATATCATTGAAGTTGATGGTTGCCAACATACTGTTCACCATTTATTAAAGGTTATCCAAGTGTTCCATTTCTAACGATCACAATAGAACAAAAATCATTAATATTTACGCAAATTTCTTTTATGTAGCTTCTGAATACTCTAAAGCTATATTTTTTGTTACCATTTTAGGACTTTTAATTAAAAAATACTAAAACTATTTCATTAACACAAACAACAACAACAAGAAAAGCTGTTCAAAAGTGGTGCCTTTGAACCCTTTGATAAAATTCGATCGATAATTTGACGTGAGAGTAGCCAAGGAGTATTCGAGTTCAAATTACTATAACTGGCCCTACATATTCTCCACTAACGGGTACTTTAGACATGTAGAATGTTTAAAACGTGCAATTTTTTTTGGATTCAATCCGATTGTGCTATATAAATCGCCTATAATTTCCGGGTAATAGGAATTTCAAAATTTAAATTTTTAAACTTTGCAATACCTTGGTCCACTTCTCTAAAAATATAGGGTGTACTTTTTTTTGTTAGTAAGACAACTAAATTACATTAATTAAAGTAATATACAAAAGATATCAGAGCATCATTGATTGTGGATCCAAAAATAAACGATTTTCAATTAAAAAATTTTTAGATTTTTTTTCTGGTTTTTGGGCGGAACTTAACTCTTTTTTTTTATTAAAAAAAACTTTTTTTATATATGGGGGATTTCATATCAAGTGAACCAACTTTTGAAATCAATCGATAGTAATTCAGACATAATTTTTCAACAAGATCTTTGTAGAACTCTCTGAGATAGAGGGGTTAAAATTCGACATTTTGGCCAAGCAGGTGTTTTCTTCTCATCCATGTAGTTTAGATAGCTATTTCTTCAATCTATGGAAAAATGTTTGACATTTTTTGGAAAAAATTTTTTTTTGATTTTTTTTCAAAATGGGCCCTTTTTTGTTTGCTCAAATGAAAGTTTAGGTATATTCCTTTAAGCCTTTGGCGACCGATGGTACTTATAAGTACCATCCAGCTTACAAAATGAAAACAAAACATATTTTGACCCTTTTTGCCCAAAAGTACTTTGAAGTACACTATCATCATTGGAATAATATATTTTTTTTGCCTATTGGCAAAATCTCTTACCCAGAATAACGGTAAATTAATTCATGTTCTCATTGTGGGGTTTATTTATGTTGTAATGACGAAAAATACTGTTTCGTAAAATACCATAAAATTGACTTATAATAGAAATTTTATAAAAGTTACAAAACTAATCAATCTATTAATAAAATCTAAACAAAAATCGCCAAAAGATGAGTTTTTTTTATCTTTTGGTCCCTTTCGGTATGCAAGTTAAAATTTTTCAGTATTTCATAAAAAAATAAAACTTTTTCAACGATTTAAAGCCTGGATCCACAAGAGGTTAAGAGCTTTTTGGTCGCTTGGTGGTATGTGAGGAGATATATAGCGAAATAATAAACATTTTCATAAAAAATCATTCAAAAACATTAAAAAAATATTGCGTAAAATGCTGTTTTTGAAAACGGTCTGAACATTTGATAAAAAACCATTATAAATATTTTAAAGATGAAACAAGTCTTATATTATAATACACCTTATTAGTTGTACTATAATAAAGTACCTTAAATTGTACCATCATATTCGTAACAAATTAGCACCACAACACCGTCTCTGTGCATAGTGGTGCTCAGTTGTTAAATAAGAATTTCATAAGTTTTTTTTTACACAAATTTTTGTTTAATATTTATGTTGGAAACTTTTCTTCACTTTTTTTGTTCTTTATTGACAGTCTCACCTCATTTCTATTCATTCAGAAAAATTTTAATTTCAACATTTAGGAAAAACTGACAGAGAGATGGAAAAACTATCTTTATTTAAATAAATGTTTAACTTTTGCATAATTATTTGAATTTAATTGATGTAAACTGGTATTTTAGATAACATATTCTAGAAAAATTTAAAATTAATTTGTATTGTAATGCCAGTGAAAAAAGGTAAGTTAAAAACACTGATTGCTAAATGTTTGTTTATTAATTTACTAAATATAATCATGGAAATTGATAGCCAGTTTAACTGCCTTATAGATACGCTAATGTAAATTACACAAACATTTGATTAACTTTGTATTTATATATAGATACGTATAAATGTAAAGGGTCTTTCTTAATGAGCTTCCTATCTTAAAATGTTACCAAAACAAATTGAAGAATCTGTCGATGTCATTATGTGGAGTATATAATATCGAGCAAACGTCCGCCTCGGCTTCACTAGCAGGTGCTCATTCGAAATGTCCAATTGTATATCTTTGATCGATGGTTAGCCCATGACATCCTTCAAATGCTTTGATCGATTGGCTTTGAGGGCCCCTGAAGAAAACCTACTTAAGAAAACCCTGAAAGCAAAAGGCTAGTTCACATCACTTCCATATGAGATGACTACGCCCTGAAATCGAATCCGCAGAATGTCCAACATTGCATTAGCTGCGTGGGACGTAGCATCGCTCTGCTGAAACCATATCATCCAATTCAGACCAACCGAATTTAGTAATCATCAGCCTATAACGCTCGCTGATGACGGTGATGGCCTGGACAACGTCGTTCTCAACTAAATATGGACCGATGAAGCCGACAAACAATAATACACTACAAGCTGAGACTTAGATCTCATGTCCCATTCATACAGAGTTTTTTTTAATGAAAAGTCCTTGGAAATTTACTTCAACAGAACACCAATTTTGCTAGAACTGTTGCATCATTTGCACTTTATATCTATTCACTGTGATTTCACAAAACAATTTGAATAAATGACAGCCAATTCGACAGATGTAGCTTCAACAGTATGGCCGCTATAAATTGTCAAATTTAGGAAGTCCCTATTGGAAGACCCTTTATATTATATATTTAAGCATCAACAATATTAAGTAACTGTAGCTCAAAATTAACTTCAATAAGCTTAATTTACTTATATATGCTCATTTTTTAACCACAACCGATAAACCACATTAAAATTAAAACGAAATGAGTAGATAAAAAAAAATATGTATTAATAAATCAAGGCACTAAAAAAAAAACAAAATCTAATAATAGGTATTTCGCTGAACAATAAAACACTAAACAAATAATAAATAAACACAAATTTCAGTTGGCAATAAAAATTGTTGTTTTAAGTTAATTTTAATTAATATTATTTGTTTTATTTGGCCTTAATTTTATTGCACTTTTTTAATTTGCCCAAACTGGAAATATGAGATTTTATTTTTAAAAATCATGAGTTTTTGCTGTAATAATTAATAATATTTATGCTAAATGGTTTTTTACAGCAATTTAAAAAATATATATAAATAAATACAAAGAAAAACTACTTAATTACGTTTAAATTTTTAAATAAAATGAAAAACGATTTAATACGTACAATTTTTGATTAATTGGTTTTGAATGCAATATATTAACTAGGTGTTTTATAATAAAGGGTCTTTTATTAAGTGTGTGTGAGATATATGTAATCGACATTTCTAATTTATTTAAAAGGCCTATTGATGCCTACTGTATGGAATATGACATCGTGCATATGTAAGTTCGCTGCGGCTTCGCTACGACTTTTTCGGAATGCAATGGATGCTCTTGGATCTCATGTAGATTGGTATCTTCCCAAAACTCGACAATTTTGTTTGTTGACATACCCATTTATACAGAAAAGTTCGTACCTTGTACAAATATAGAAATAGATTATATTACTTTTGTAGAAAGGAAATATGGTAAGAAAGAATATACTTTTACTTTTTTCAGTTGTTTCTTATACTTTAAAGGTATTTCAGTTTAAATTTTGAAATGTTTGATTTTTACCTTGACTTTATTTGGTTATTCGCAAAGATCTCCCGTGGTTATAAAATAAACTCTTTTCCACATATTTGATATGTTTCTATGAAATGGTCAAAAAACTTTTAAATTTCTAACAAATGAATATGGCGTTCTTTAAATATGATAATTTTAGTTATGGACGGATAGCAAAAAAAAGATGATTTTTATGCATATAAACCAAATCCTGTATGACAATTTCCGAACCGAAAGAGATTATATGTGAAACTCTATCAACCAGCCGTGTCAATACCAAAGCCAAATACCCATGGTTGGAGCAAAAGCCTCCTATCTATTTTGAGTTGCTGACCATAGTAGATATGCTGACCATTGTATCTGAAGTGGTTGGGAAGTTTTGCCTCACCCGCTTTATAGTAAAAACCTTGCCAGTCCGACTGCTATTTGTTTCGATCGATGCAAAACACTCCACTTTGCAACAGAGTAGCCGATATTGGTTTGATTTGTTCTTGACCTGAAACGATAAGCAGATCTTTTGGGTCGGATTCAATATGTAGCCAGAAAAGTGGGAAAAGGTAATTGCTAACAATGGCAAATAATTAGGTTAATTTACATTATACAAGCGTTTCAAAATAAAAGCTAAAAATTATGCATTTTTAAATTATACGCCCATAATTTGAAAACTTTGAACACAGTTGAAAAACGGATTTATTTTCTTAGTGTTGATTTTGCACTGAGGATTTATGGAGCTTTTAAGTGACGGGTTAACTGAGCATAGAATTCTGTATGAATGCAAATCATTCAGACTTTTCTGGGTCTGCTACTGGCATTTTGAATTGCTACAAACGGAATTAGAAACTGAAACAAATAATCTAAGTGGAAGTATAATATAGCGTGTTTTTTTTTCTATGTGCCTCTGAAGCAGATTTAATATATAAACAGTACATTTAGAGTAGCCGATATTGGTTTGATTTGTTCTTGACCTGAAACGATAAGCAGATCTTTTGGGTCGGATTCAATATGTTGCCAGAAAAGTGGGAAAAGGTAATTGCTAACAATGGCAAATAATTAGGTTAATTTACATTAAACAAGCGTTTCAAAATAAAAGCTAAAAATTTAAAAAATTATGCATTTTTAAATTATACGCCCATAATTTGAAAACTTTGAACACAGTTGAAAAACGGATTTATTTTCTTAGTGTTGCTTTTGCACTGAGGATTTCTGGTGCTTTTAAGTGATGGGTTAACTGAGCATAGAATTCTGTATGAATACAAATCATTCAGACTTTTCTGGGTCTGCTACTGGCATTTTGAATTGCTACAAATGGAATTAGAAACTGAATATATGTGGTGGTGTTTATACAAATAATGTAAGTGGAAGTATAATATAGTGTTGATTTTTCTATATGCCTTTGAAGTAGCTTTTATATATAAACAGTACATTTAGTTTTAATGCTGCTATACCGTTAAACATATTTAATTAAAATCTAAATTAAACATAATTAAAAAAAATTAAATTAAGTATGATATAGCAAATTAAGCAGAAATCAAACAGCTATTCAAGTATGTGCGTAAAAAGTAATGTTTGATTTGCATACAGAAGACAAAGTGCACCAGAATACCTAATTTTAAAGCTAATATTTCCTTAATCACGGAATATTTAGCTGTAAGAAAAAACTGCAATCTAAAATATGTTTACATTAGTTGCAAACTGCCACCATTCACTCCTTTAACGTTGTCTGCAGTTAATGAACATTAATTTGGACAATTTAAATATAAAGCAGACATGTTACTTGCATACATGAGTACGTACTACGATGCATATAATATTTCATTTTCACGTAGTTTTTACACGGAAAAATTTATTTACATGAAAGCACATACGTAATTTACATAGTTTAAATATGTGTGTATGTTAGTCATGAATATGTGTTTAAAATAATATTTTTTTTATACCGATAGGAAATAAACAGTTGATTACAGAAAGAAAATATTTTGCTTTTCACTATTTTCGTAGCTAGTTTTTGTGTAAAAAGAAAATATTTCTGAGAAAAGTGTGTATGTGATTATGTGATTTAAAGTGTATCTATACATTAAAAGACTAGAAACAGCAATGAAAGCTCATTGCTGTTTATAGTCTTTGATTGTAAATTAGTGTAGTTTGAATTAACAATAAGACATAAAACATATGTAATATTATTTAAACAAATTAAATTATAGTACATTTAGAAGAATTCAAAATTTAGTTGGCTTTAGAAAAGCCAAAAAAAAACCTATACGTTTACAAATAAATTTCAAGATTTTCATGACAAATACTGACCCATACATTCACAGAAATAATTATTTTAAATTTTAACTATTTTATATTCGAAGTGCTTTTAAAACTTATTCTTAATTGTAAAAAATTTATATTTTCCACAATTTTATTTGTAAAATTTGAGAAAATGCTTAAACATTTTGATTTATTTTTATATGAAAGCATTTTATAAGAGCTTAATATTGTGTAAAGTCTGTATTGTATTTATTGTTTTAAGTAGTTTTTATTTTGTTTTCATCAGAAACCAATTTGAAAGTAGTTTTTTAATTGTATGGAAAAACTAAAGAAATTTTAGTAATTTTTCAATCAATCTAATAAAAGCAAAAAATACTAGTTATCCGTTAGTGTAAGTGGCATATTAAATATTATAAATAGTATTGATTTTTAGCCATTTCGCAACAAATTAAAATATGACAAATTCTAGGAAGAAACCATGAATTTAATTTCGAGAATAAACAATAACTGGCAATATACAGAGATCCCTCAATGCAAACAACTTTTGAATCAGCAATGTATATAACTTTGACTGAACAATTTGACTTATAAGTACTTATATATTTATTATTAATAAAAAAATAAGTATTTGTGAAAAATCGGGAAAGATTTGAATCCGCTATGAACAAAAAAAAACAAACTGAAGTAAAAAATATGGAAATATCTTGATAGATATAGTGATGTTATATGTCTATCTTTTCTAGTATATTCCATATATATACAAATCTTTCAATTCGGATCGAGAACAAAAATTTGTCATTATTTTTAATTTTTCATATACCCTAGGTACCTTACTTTGCGGCCTTGAAGCATCACCTCTTAATGTTTAAAATCCAAATTCAAAACCTAACTTCAACTATGCGTCCTCTATAGCCATGGGAAATATTATTGAAATCGGAGTATACGTTTAGAAGTTACAGATTTATTTTAACTTTATTTTAGTATCCCACATATACAAAGTCTCCATTATATTACACGTCGTATGAGTACCATACAAAATATGTTAGACTTCATATTAAGTATACGCAGGTATGCACTATTATATATTTTACACCAAAAAGTATGCAATATTTTTTTTGTACAATTCCAGTATCAAATTTCTTTGCACACAAGGGCGTATGAGGAATCTTATATAAAGTATAACCAAATAAAGTGCTGCCTGTTTAGCGGTTTCGAAGCATTGCACAGTGTCAGATTTGTGTAATTTAGAGGGACTAAAGTCTGAATTTTAAAAACGGGTAAAGATAATTTAATGATTTTTGAAACACAGGTTTCCTAAGATTTGATACATTTTTGGAGAAAAATTTGAGGTGGGCGTGGCAATATTACGCCTACCTCCCATACAAATGTTAAAATCAAAATTTTAATATTTATACCATACATCAATCTGCTCAGCATCAGTTTCCGAGTGTATTTAGCGACGTCCGTCCGTCTGTCCGTCCATATAAACCTTGTAATCAAACTACCGGTCGCAGTTTTAAAGATATTTCGATCAAATTTGGTACAAGCTCTTCCATTGCCCCAAGGACAAAGCCTATTGAATTTGCTTAGAATCGGTTCATTATTTCTCCTAGCCTCCATACGATTGCCCTATCTGAAAATAGTTAAACTCTCATAAATATCTTAGTTATATAGATATCCAAACCAAATTCAAATAAGTTTTATATATGCCAAACTCGCTCCCATATAAGGCTCACTTCCGAAAATCACTTTAACTAGCATAAATCTCTTCAAAATATTGGTATTGCAATAAAATTTAACACAAATAAGTTATAAATAAGTCATATCACCAAATTTTATAACGATCGGCCCATGCTTGGTCATTGCTCCCATATGAAGCCGACTTCCGAAAATCAGCAGCAACGGCTCCCAGACTTTATGGACTATCTAAAATTCATAAGCAAAAGTCTACAACTTTGTCGTTTCCAGTACTAATATTTCCACATATAAAATCGAAAATACGGTCATGTCTTTGCTTTGTTGTTGCTTTGTTAAAAGCCAAATTTCGAAAATTTCACTACAAACAACTTGTTTGGTCATGATGCTTTTATGGGTGAAAAATTTCCCGGAGTAAATTGAGGTGGATTTTCTTTTTTGTTTCTAGAAAAATTTCAGTGAACTCAACTGAACTCTATAACTTTTTTTCTATTAAAAACTTAAAATTAAAAAAAAAATCTTACCTTTAATGAATGTCTTGAATATCACTGCCAAACAAATTTAGCAGGCTTTATTTTAAAATGCAATGAAACTTTTATGTAGTGAAAATATTGTAGTCTAATATTAAAAAAAAAATTTTAAAAAATATCAAAAAGCAACAAAACGCAACGTAGCCAAACATTGTTTTTTTTTATCAAGAACTATTAAAAATGTTTAAGGTAAATAAAACATCTCACTTTCTGATACCATTATATTGTTCTTGTTTACATATTTTGTTTTCAAAAAAAAGGAGTTTTGTTTTTTTAATTAAATCCAGCTAAAACAATGAAATCTGAAACTGTGCATTGTGGGGAAATGAATAAAGTGGAAATAAATATGTAACTTCTAAACCGATAATCTGATTTCAATTAAACCTTCCAGGACCATAGAGGTGGTATAGGTGAGTTTTAGTTTTGAAATTAGACTTTAAACACTAAGGTGGGGCGGAGCCTCAAGACCGAAAAGTATTGTATATCGGATATATAAAAAATTTAAAATGATGCCAAGTGTTTGTTCTCGATCCTATTTGAAAGATTTCTACAAGAAGAGAGATCATAGCTAAAACTATATTTTATCTCTTATAGTTTACGAGATATGTATACACATTTGAAATTTATAATTTCAGGTTTTTTACCTACATTTTTGCTAATAGCGGATGCGAGTCTCTTCCAATTTTTTTCAAATACACATATATTTTCATAAAAAAATATTTCAAATCGATACTAAGTCAAACTTTAAAATAAACCCATTTTTTAGCGATTTTTTTTTCGAAAAGAGTAATTCGTTAATGTTTAGTTATAGAGAAAATAAAAACAAAATATAAAATGTGTTTATATTTTTAAAGGTAAGAGTTTGGGAAATCACTTTAATATAGATATTTATATATCATACAGCCATATTACGTGAAGATATTTGTATTAGTACTAGAAGGTATTTTGGACCGATTCTTAACATTTGCAACACAAATATAAACAAATAATTCAAGTACAATAAGTATATATGGACAATTCTGTGTAATATATTTAAAACTATGCACTAAAGTAATTGTTGTGCATATATTTTCAATACGTATGCATAGCTACAAATACGAGTAACTAAAACGACTATTCAAAAACTTTATGCATTTATTTCAATTCTTTCAAATTTAAAATTGGAAAAACTAAAGTTAGATTTTACTTTTCCAGTTCGGTTACACACTCATGCCGTCCATCAGCCAGTCATTCATTCAGTTAACTAGCCTCAAGGAAAGTTTCACATTGAAAACAAAAAACTTTATCTAAACGTTTTAGTTTAAAATTTTATTGCACTATTTTCTAGTGTTTAAAATCACTGTCGGGCTAATAACATTTGAAAGTACTGCTACAGCTACAGACAGTTTGAATTTCAAACTATACATATTTAAGTACTATAAGTACGAACTATACATTTGTATGTATTTATGATGTACTAATATGAATTTTATTAACCTTATTAAATTCATACTATAAATAATGTTTAAACGGAAATGTTGAAGTCAGTATTCATTCAAACAAAAACCTGTAAACACAAGTGTATCAATACAGCAGTATGCAGTATGCAGTATGCTTGTAATTCATAAGGGCAATTATGTATGTAGATATATGTAGGAGTTGTGTTTGATATTAATTCACACATACATATTTAATAATTAATAACTGAGAAAACAGCCAATAAACAATTTCATTTATTTTGTATACACATCCACAGGTAACCTTTCGAAATGAACACAAAATATATACATAAAGGATATGTTTATTGAAAAACAATTCCATAAAGTATTTAATGTGTTTTTAGCGTTCATTCGAGTTTGTACTTGTTAAGTTATTTATTGGTTGTTGGAATGTTTTTTATTGTAGATATTGTATTCTCTCAATTTCACAGAAATGAACTGAGTCGTATATTTTTCATGAATAATTAAGGACCAATGATGAAATAAAGGAACCTACAATATATCTGAACAAATCTTAGTCTTTAAAATTCGATTAAATGATGTACAGTGTCGGTCAAAACACATATGTGATCCGAAAAGTTCCAACGTTGATTTGATTAAAAGACATAAAATAAAATGTAAAAAAATTAATAAAATGTTATATGTAAGCTAAAAATCAGATTATGTAAGACTGCTTTTAGACAGGGCAAGTTTTCTTGACGCAAGTCTGAATTTATAGGAGAGAGAGGCAAGTAGAAAAAAGAGTCTATTCAATTCTCTTTTGTTTTATCATTTTCACTATGGCGTCTATTAGGTTTTGACATACAAAATTGAACACTGTGTGTAAACAGACGAGCAAGTTTAAAAGGAAATCGAAGAGACTTGCTTAAAGAAAACTTGCTGTGTGTAAAAGCATACTATAAAAAGTGAAAATTACTGTTAAAATTTTTAGAATAAAAATTTAAATTTGACATAATTTTTAACTTCACGTTAAGATCAACTGCAGTCAATATCTTTAAATATATAAACAATTTAAACCTAAGGGCATAGCTTTCACATGTGTGCATATTTTCATGTCAAGAACTATTTATATTTTAAATTTCAGCTCCTTCGAATCACAAATGGATTTTTGGCGATTTTTTTAAAAAATTTCAGAACCGAGGAGACCAATTTTGACAAACCATGTCCTATCGTTAGAAATCAAATCAAAAACTGTAAATCAACTAGGAAACTCCTCAGCTCCAACCGTGTGAAACTTCGTAACAATATCTGCAACACTTCACAAGATACTGAATTATGTCAAACTTATCGACAGATTCTGATTATTACAGATCTTACCATTTTTTAGAGAGTTTGTCTTTTAATCATAAGAATATACTGTGAAATTTAACAATCTATAGAATTAAAAATTGGTCTATATTAGCGGATTGGCTCAACATTTATCCTTATTCACCACAAATTAAGAAAAAGAGTATAAAGTGGAATACAAAAATATTTGTATTTGGGCTAGCTTCAAACTTACGTCTTTGTTCTAACCCAATTTTACATTTTGAAATTAGTTATATCACAGCAAATCAGAGATATATCTCTGTTAAATGTGGGCCTTATTCAAAGGATCCAGTAGCTCTATTTCTGGATACTGATCTCTAAATTTTGTTTAGCTAAAAAATGTTAACTTTAAAAAAAAAAATTTTCTCAAAAATTAATTATGTTTTTCCAATATTATAAGTCGTATTTAACCTTCGCTTTACCAATACCCACCAGGGTGACCACTTAGTTTTTATTGGTTTAATATTTTTTTTAATTTTGTTTCGATTTAAATGAAAGTTATACTCACTGAACAAATTTTAGAGTTCTATAGAATTTAATAGAAACATTTTAAACTTTTTATAAGGTTTTTTCGATTTTTTAAAATTTCGTCTGTCGCCTATATTTATAAAAGTGCTGTCCACCCGGGTGGGTATTGGTAAACCATGTACATAAAAAAACCTTTGGTAAAGCGAAGGTTAAGGTTTTGCCAAAACTAATGCAAAATATTACTTACAAAATTGTCTAGTTGCTTCAGTATTTAAAAGAAACTTAAATATAGTAGCTGTGTTAAAAACTACTGACAACTAACATCTCAATTTTAATTCTGCAATTAATTGCATTATTCTACAGACATACCTAAATATTGATGTTTGAATTCCATAAATAGTTTTTAAAATTCTTAGTTTTAAAATTCTTTATTTTTATTCGTAACCTATAAAATTAAAAAAAACTTGAAAACTTCACGTACGATTTTAAAATGTTTGACATACTTGTATTCAGTGTGCTAAAGGTATACAATAAAAGTAATATGTTTTTTGAACTTATATATGAGATATAACGATCATAAAATTATTTTTGTAATTTAATTGGTAACACAGTACAATTTACTTGCCAGGCATTGCATCTTTATTAATTTAATAATTATATATACATGTGAACTTTTGACAAAACAATTTAAGTGGAATTTTCAAATTTTTCAGGAGAGCCCAAAAACTGTTGAATTTATCGATCAATATTTTATTATTTGACCTTGAAGTCCTTTATTACTTGTCTCAAAGAATTATACAAAGGATAAATAATGAAATAATTATCGAGAAATTCAACAGGTTTTGCGAATTAAGTTGTTGTGTCAAAAACAAATCAACAACAACTCCAAATAAGTTGATTTGTTCTTTTATGATAGCTCAGAAACTAGTATTCGTAAGAAGAAACAGATTAGTGTAAACGAATCATTTTGAAAAGTTAGTTTTATTACAAAAAAACTAAGATATTTTCTTATCTCGACTTAAGATGTTTTGTCCAAATTTCACAGATATGTAAGTATATATATGTTTTCATGCATACTTACTAATGTTTAAATATTCGTTTCTGTAAATATTTTTTTATAAGGAATGAAAGAGAAACTGAATTATGCATTCGATGGCATTAATATTGTTTTCGTTGTTTTATAAATTACATTTTTCTCTATACTATTTACTCCAACTAGTATAATTTCTCTTATTCATTAAATTCACATTTATACGTACGTGCAAATAAAACTCATATATATTAGGGCGACCCTTATATTGTACTCTGTAGATTTTCGAGGCCTAAAAATGTTCTTCATTAATATAATTGATTTTAACAATGACAGAAATGTGTTTTCTTACATTTGTTGTGAATACACAGTCAAAAAGTTTAGAAAACCTATAACAGACTTAATGAGAAACACATATTTCAAATACTTTAAGAAATAGATTGAGGGCCTGATTGTGTGTAGTGAAGTTTTAAAACAGTTGGAAAGTGGTAAACGTTGTCGTTTGGTGTACCCTAAGAAATCCGAAAAACCTCATTGCTATTTTTTTGTTGTTAAATTCCATGATATGAATAAATGGGAAATTACAAATCCTTATTTACCGTATGTTAAAAGTATCCGCTTTTGGTTTCCAGAGATTAGGGTTTTGATTACGCGTGATACATCTATATATTTTTGAACATAAGTATATCTTCTAATATATAAATATCTCGTGTCACAATGTTTGTGTTTGAACTCCTCCGAAACGACTAAACCGATTTTTATGAAATTTTGTATGTATATTTGTGAGCTATGATAATAGGTCGAAAAGTGTATTTCACTGGAATTTGTTTTTTATTTTTGTCAAAAAGTTTTTTTGCATTTTTTTCCATTTGGCCTTAAAAATAACTGAACTGCTCATGTTTAAAGGCCAAGAACGAATCATGCTAATACCGAATATTCTGTTCTGAAGTGAAGTGAAGTGAAGCGTAGCGCATAGCATTCTGATTCGATCGAAACAAAGGGTGACGGTCTGGACTATGAATCAGATGAGGTGAAGCTTCCCAATCACTTAATTCAAAATAATTTTACAGGTATTGCAACATGGATTCACGTCTGGTCATTTCTGTAAGTTTTACGGTCAATGCTCGCTGCAAACGAATCAGTTGCATTCGGTCGGATTACAGCAGATCATTATAGATAACTCCCTTTCGCTCCCAACAAATTCAGGCTTCACATATGATCTCTTACACTTCGGTTTATCTTAGTGGACAAATTTTTACATCGCAGATAATGATTTTCTTTTATAAAGTTCAAGCATCATTTCGGATATGCAAACTCGTCTTTAAAAGAATCTCATATGGTACTAGGGTATTCAATCGATTAACCGTTAAACGGTTAATTAATATTGGACGGTTAACTGTTCAAATAATTTGAAATTACCGATTTTCAAATAACATCGATTAATTTGTGTCGATTAACCGATTCACCGAAATTCCTATTTTTTGAACTTTAAACAATTTTTCGTATTTATTTTTCGGTTTCAATTCAAATACAAATTAAAATTAGATATTTTTTACATATTTAATTTACATGTCTTTGCAACTTTGATTGTATTTACATGTATAGACGAAACTTTTTTTTGAAATGAGTCTTTTATCATAACTAAACAAAACTATTAAATTAATCAATATCTAAAACAATCCAAAAAGTAATATTCTTTATCATGATTTTGATTTCTGAAACATATACAATCAGCGAGAGAGTTTTTTCCAAGAAAAGTTTTATTAAATATAAAGAAAAAATCGTTTAAATTACATTATTTTTATAAAAGATTATTTCAGAAGATCTCATTAAAACCCTAAAAAACTCACACATCGCTCATTTGCTGCAACAATGTCATAATTCAAAAAAGTCGTTTCGAGAAAAATGTCTTTGAATGTTTTATGACATTTTACTATTTCTTAAATAGATTTTCAATAAATCATGCGATTTCAGAAATATAATTAGTAGATGTTAATATCTTTCTAATCTGTGTTTAACCTAAATGTTTACTTATCAAATAAACGAGAAAACATGAATTTTAATTTTGATGTATACAAAAAAAAAAAAAACACTCTCACACAAAAAATAATTGACTTTTTTGAAAACTGATAAAAATTATAGAACGGCGCATATTACTCAGTTCAAAAAACACGGATTTTGAGTTATGACGTTGTTGCAGCAAATAGGCGATATGTTTACAAAAATGATCTCAAATACCTTATTTGCTGTTATTTATGTTTTTGTACAAAAAATTCGTTGTTGTATTTTCAATTTAAAATTACAATAGAAATTATTAGGTTAATCGAATAATTTTAAATTAAACCTCGATTAATTATTTGCTCGATTAACCAATTAAACCAGAAACCCGATTAATTGAATACCATAATACACAGTCAAAAAGTTTAGAAAACCTTTTTGTGAGAACACATATTTCAATTACTTTAAGATATAGTTTGAGGTAGTGAATGCGCACAGACAAAACACATTCGTAGTAGCAACCCAATTTGTTGCCAATCGAATGAGTCTGCATTACTGACTGAATTTTACAGTTGTGGCAACAAAATTTTAGAAGTGGTAACAAAAGTTTTGTTGCTTTTACCGATTTTCTTCATTATGTACTGATATTCTGTTGCTAGAACCGAAAAATTCTATGTGTGCAATTGAATCATTCGATTGACAACAAATTCGGATGCTACTACGAATCTGTTTTATCTGTGTGTGTATTGAATATTTAAGGCAGTTTTAACACGGCTAACGTTGTCATTTGAAATTTGTTATACCCTATGTATAATTTGTTACTATGAGTTGTTACATTTGCTCCCACCAAATACAAGTAATTATCTTAGTGCCATGGATATTCTGCTAGCTGGCCGGGCTTCATATACGATATCTTACGCTTCGGATAATTGTAATAGATCCAGTTTTTATCGCAAGTGATTAATCCTGCTGCTCCCAAACATTTTGAAATTGCTTTTTGAGTAGCTCCCAATGAACACTTTCACCATAAGCTTTGGTGATCAATCAGTGTGCTTCAGCGGCACCATTTTTACAAATTAACCCTCCGGCGGGTGAGAAGGTCCCTGGGGAACTTTTTCATTTTCAAACTGAAATCACTCCTTGATGGTCCCGCCCCCACATGTATTCCAAGGAAATTTTATCTAGAATCGTTTAAAAAAATCAAAGCAATCCGACCAATAGTTTAGTTTCTATTGAGATTTAAATTTGTTTAGTACGGGAACGTGTGAAAAGGTACTTGTACTGAAATTTCAACAATAGTTTTTTAGGCTTTTTTCATATAAAACTCATAAAAAATTAATAATGTTATATATAAAAGAAATTTTTTTTTCCAATATTCATTATACATATATAATTAGTAAATAATAATAAATAAAAACAAAAAAAATTTTAAAAAATGCGTTTTCATGCGTTGTAAATACAAGGTCCCTGTGGACCTTGTACTTCTTATAATGGCAATTTCTCCTCAACCGTCGGAGGATTAAAGAAGTAAAGCTAAACTTCGCAAAAAAACATTAAAATTAAATATGTATAAGTTATTAAAAAAATCCCCGTTTAAAACATACGCCATCTAATAACTACCATATAAAATGAAAAAAGTCCAATATAAGTGCCACCTTAATACACATACATAAGTGTGTATTTACATTACACATGCATAATACATATTTGCATAAATGAAAATATTTCACTAAAAGATTATTTATAATGGGACAACTTATTTTTGCACGTCACAAAATGCATATATATTTACCTGCCAACAAACAAACAAATGTCACCAATACACATACTAAAGGGGTTTTCAGTAAAGGCGGGTCAATGTTGGAATGAATTTAAAACGAGAGGTATTCTCCAATTTAAATGTCCAATTACCAACGATTCTGCCACATAGATCCGATTAAATTTCAGCGAATGTTTGGTTTGTTAACTTTGAGGGCATCGGTCAATTTCAGCTTATTAGCATAGCAACATATGGTCAGTTCCATGAGAATGACAACCACAACTGAAAAACAAAAACCCTTGAAACTTTTTTTCAAGATGATTTGTGTAGCAGAAAACACTAAAATTTTACTATCTGAAAGTATTCAGGGCTAATTACAATATTCGTAGGGCAAAAATAATCGTAGATTATTAATTTTTTAATTTAATTGGTATGTTTAAGGCTAAAATTGCGGCGAAAACTAAGCTTCCAATTAACATGTAGTATGAAATGAATTTGACTCTGATTGTTCTTTTGCCGAAAACACAAATTGTATATTGAAACCGAATATACATTCGGTATTTGTATACATATATTTACAGAATATATACATATTGTTTTACTATTTTATTTTTATTTATTACCAAATCATCCAAAGATTGTTTATATTTTAATATGACGGATTGTATAGTGTATGAAATTAAAAGAAAACAAATTTTTGCATAAGAAATATGCAAAAATTTGCGAATAGTTCCATTATTTCACCTAGCCCCCATACAAATGTCCTCTTGAAATTGGACTTTATCGGTCATAAATGCTTAATTTATCTATGTATCTACACAAATTTCGCTCCAAATAAGTTTTATATATACGAAATTAATGTCACCAAATTTTGTTACGATCGATCCATAATTAGTCATATCTCCCATATAGACACGCTTTAGAAAATCACTTTAACAAGCATAAGTCTCTTAAAAATGATGGTATATACACAAAATTCAACATAAATAACTTTCATATAGACATAAATCACACGACCTAATTTTATGGTGATCAGTCCATAATTGGTCATAGCTACCATATAAGGCCCACTTCCGAAAATCACTCAGGAATATAAATTATTGATATTTTAAAAGAGTAATATTCGGGCTTGACCGACCATTCTTTCTTACATGTTTTTTTTTAAATTTATTGCCCTCTGAATGGAACATAAAGTCCAAATTACCAAACACCAGTCTGCAAGTTCTTTAATTAGATAAGGATGCACTTTAAATGTTTTTGGTATCTGTAATTTGGTATCTGAATTTATCCCATAAATCATGGAATTTCCAAAAGTTTCTTCTTAGTGGATCTACAGGGAGAGGGGATCATATAGAACCTACAAAATTTTTAAAAATATTTTAGTTAAAATTTTAAACATTTTGGATTTTCCTCATATGTAGTTCCTATATATCTGTGGACATTTGACAAAACGACTTCTCTCGAGATAAGACAATTTTGCAGGATTTTTGTAGTAAATATAAAATTTGAATGCGCTTCTTTTGGTCTTATCGCCGTATTTCTATGACTTTTAGAACATAAGATACGCAATCGAAAAAACGACCTCTTTCAGGTTTTTCCCCAATTTCAATTTGACAAAACAACTTCTCTCATAGAATTCAAATCATTTTAAAAAAACTAGCAACTGCCTTTTGACAAAACAGCCTATCTCTATTTAGTTTTAGCACATTATTAACAATTATTTTTTGATAAAACAGCTTCTTTCGAAAGAAGTCGTTTTGTCGAAAGCAAAGATTGAAAAACCTACCACTTGTCTGAGACAAGTAGATTTTTAAATCAGTTGATCCTGAGTTTTCGTTTTGACAAAACGTCTTGTATCGACAGAGGTTCTTTTACAAAAACGAAAATTTAAAAAAGTTAAGTCTTATCTTAACATAAGTGCTTTTAAAAATGGAAAACAGAAGAAAAGAAGCTGTTTTGCTACTTAATACTAGAATAAATAAAAATAAATTAAAATTCGTATAAATGAATGAAGTAAAAACTTGAGGCTATGGCCAATAATGTGAAGAAAAGAACACATAAATATGTCTTTGTTTTCGACCAAAGACCATAACCTAGAAAAATCTTTGGCTAAATATATGGTTCAAGTGATGAAAATACTTTGATTGCCAAAAATTTCGATGATGAGTTTGATACAGTGCATGAGCAAATTGAAAAAAATTAAGAAAAATTCATTCTTTTCAATATACCATACACACGACTGGGTAAATTTAATAACGGCCACAAATCGTTCATGAATTAAACCAAAACTATTTTTTAGATTTTATTGGTCTGATGAAAGATAGATACATATGGAGGAAATGCAACATTTCAGGTATTTATAAAAATAATTTTATTTATAGGCTACATTATATATTAACTTTTTACTACTTACATACATATATCTTTTTCAGGTAAAAAATTTGAGTGAAAATAAGTTCGATGGATGCAGTACGAGTAAAGTAAACCTCGAGTTTTGCAGTACAAATCATCACTAGACCCAGGATAGGCTTTTAAGCTCCTAGACATCAACTCGCGTCGTACATGTCTCCATTCGTCGTATCACATAACAAAAAACGCGATTTGATGGATATGCTGCCACTGATAAATACCCATCTACAAATTTTTTAAAGCATAAAGATCGTTTAAAATCTATCTGGATCTTGACGAAGAAGAAACTCAATAAAGTTTCACAAAGTAAATCGCAAAATATGATTTTTTACTGTTTTCTTCTTATAATAAGATAATAGTATTATTTTATTTAAAAGTTAATTTTTATATTAAAATTCAACCTAATCAAATATTAACTGTTTTTAAAGAAACATTTTTATATTTGATTAATTATTTGGCTATTGTAACGAAAAAGTTGAATAATTTTTTTTAATAATACCGAAATATGTTTGTCAAATCAACTTCTTTCGACTTTTTTTTATATTTCAATTTCACAAAACAACTTGTTTTTACATAAGCCTACTCTAATTTAATTAAAACAATTTTGACAAAACGACTTATATGATAAAAGCTAATTTGTTTGCTAAAAATACATTTGACAAAAAAGCTTAAAATTTGTTGTTTTAAAGAAAACTATCGCTCTTTCAAACAAAAGAAAAAGCGCTACTTGTTTATTGGATATTTGTCTATAATGTTTATATATAATATTTCCTTCATTTTCTACACAAGAACTTTTGTTAGTAGTTTTTACAGTTTTTTCGCTCTCCTGAAAAGTTGACGTTTTAGAAAGAAGCCGTTTTGTCAAATGTCCACAGATATGTATTTGTATATATGTATGTACAAATACCTATGTACATACATAGTTATTCTTATTTGACCCAATATATATATGGGGACATATTTTTACACATTCACTTTACTTTTGCTCACAGATATAAACATTTATAGTTCTCATCATGGTTAGTGGCCATTCCACACTTGTGCAGACGCACACATGTAATTCTTTATAAAGTAGACCTTTAGAAAAAAATGAAAAATATGTTGACCTTAATCACACATAAACTGTTTCTTTTTGCTTTCTTTTTTTAAATATATACACTCACATACGTCTAAATGACTACATGCCAGCGGTAAAAAGAAAACATTAGAGTGGCCTTATAAATGGCCTCCCTAATGAACGAACTAATCATAGAAAAATGCAGTACATAATTAACTTTTAAAGTGGCTACAATCTAGATTACTTAGAGACACTTATGTGAAAGTTGTTTTCACTCTTAGTACATGGGATATATAAAGTAACCAATTGACTTATTTTCAATGTTGTTTTGACATGAAGCTGATTTTTTTAAAAAAAAGCTGACAGACATTTCTAAAATTGTTAACAGTTTTAATCTAGGTATTTTGCACGCATGAACTTTGAGTCCATAAAAAAACTCAACTTTTTTCAAGATACATTTTTCTGTTGGGGACCTTATAAAGGAATTTCTGGAGTAAAAACTAATTGCGTATCATCTTCAAAAAGAAGAGTGTCGGCCTTGTTCTTGACAGCTTATTGTAATTACAACTAGATCTTTATAAAAATAGGAGCCTTTCCAACGAAGGCCTTTAAATTTGACCCTTGTCTCATATATTTATATTATTATTTGTAATTCTTTGGTTCTATATGAATTTATATAGAAACATATATACACACAGTCACAGTGGCTCTTTATTTTAAATTTATTATTTAAATCATAAAAGAAACTTAATGTTAGTGGTGTAAAACTCATATCCATCATTGATGTAGCCACATTTACAATTTACTATATAGTAAATTGTCACCACTAAATTATTTGTCAGGTTTTTAACACAATAGCTTGTCTGGTTTGGTCTGATTTATTGCAGCATTAGATCAGTGAAATTTAAATAATCTAAGTAGTTAGGAGAAATATGGTAATATGAGAAGGTATGAGAAAGTATGAGCAATTTTCTTATTACTGTAATTTGCACTAGCCTGTATTTCTATAAAAAAAGTTAACTCAGATAAATAGAAACTAAGCATTTTAGGCCGCATTCAATTTACATTTTCACGTTAGTGGAATTTGGAAATGACAAATTCATTTGGTACGAATAAAAATAAATTACATTGGCTATATAGTTAGGATTTTATATAAGATAAACCTTTTAAAAAAATACACCATAAAACTTCATTATATCCTGATTGTTTGTCAATTATAATGAATTTTAAAATTTCCATATATTTTCCATTGTAATGTTTCTTATTTAGCCCACTATGCCTTAAGGGTTTTAACCCATTAACGCCGAATGGGTAGAAAAATACCCAAAAATAGAACAATTTCAGAAAAATTCTAGAAAATTCTAGGAGAGCGAAATCCAAAAATAGCCCACTTTACTAAGCTACAAGTACGATTTGGTGGATTGGCATATATGTATATATTCCAAAGCATATAAAACATGAATTTAATTTTTCAAAAAAAAAAAATTGTTTTTTTTTCATAATACACATTTGGGGGTATTAGAATACATGACTGTATAAAACATCCGTAGAAAAATAACCAGGTATGGCAGATAAAAAAAATTAAAAATTGTCTCGGCAATATAAATTCCCTGAGTAATGTCAGTGTAAATTTTCATCAAAATCGAACAACGGATTAGGGGGTCAGGCATTAATAGCTTAAAATTTCTTTTTTAAATAAATGTTCTCTTTTTTAAATTTATTAGTAAAAAAAATGTATGACAAACAAATTTTTTGGTGGAAAAAAATCGGGTTAAAAAAATGTTTTACCCGATTTTGATATTCGCCGTTTCAAAGGTCTTTGAGATATCTATCATTACATATTAATATTGTCTATATTAATATAATCCAGATATAGATCAAAAACCGAGATTGTCCTGGTTTTTTTTCTTATATTTCAGCCATTTGCGAGCCGATTTTCTCGATTTTAAATAGCAAGCGAACCCGGTTTGGTGATTCATGTATGTAAGTTATCTGAAGGCTATGGAAAGTATAACGATAAGGAATATATATATATTTTGTTTGGTCGCAAATGAAAAATGTAGAAACTACAAATGGAATGACAAACTTATATATGAGGGGCTTAGAGCACAAGGGATTCAAGTGACTAATGTTTAATAATGAGAAAAATGAGGTTAAAGTTAATTTACAATAAAAAATTTTAGATGCTATCTGGAATATTGCCTTTTAATTAATAGAGATCCTGATATTTTAATCTAACATGATAAAAGAATACCATATTTTATATATACAAATACCCAAAAATTACCTTTGAAGTGAGAAAAGCCGCACTTATACCCCTTGTGCTTTAATTTTTTTCAAAGTTCTGAATTATCTAATAAGAAAACCACATAGACTCAATTTTTTTTATTAACATTTAATTAAGAAAAGCTTTTATGGTTCTTTGTTACATTTTTTAGTCGTCATAATCAGATTCCATGACATCGTCGGGGTCATCCTCACCTTGACTTTCTATTCTTTCCGGAATTTATTCCATTCCAATTTAAGGAAGTGCTTTAAACCATTCTTGGTAAATTGATGGTATACAGCAAAGAAGATCCTGTACGTTCTTGAATTTCTGGAATATTATTGTTTTGACGCTGTTTTTTGGAGGAAGTTATGGTAGTAACTACACGACTCGGTCAACATTTCGAGCTTTCAGATTTAGTTTGGTGAAGTTTTCTTGCACATTCATAAGATCATCTTTGTATAAGATGAGCAGATTCAGAAAA
Source organism: Calliphora vicina (assembly GCF_958450345.1). Lineage (NCBI taxonomy): Eukaryota > Metazoa > Arthropoda > Insecta > Diptera > Calliphoridae > Calliphora > Calliphora vicina. Next base: position 75,426,530 of record NC_088783.1, on the reverse strand, counting down.
TTCGTCAATATTATTTTCAGATTCACTTATTTTTAATGATCTTACGTACCATAAATAATAAAAAATCAACAATTATTAATATACTCGATTCCATTATTTTATGTTACTTTTTCTTTTTTGGAAAATAATCCACAAATGTATTTGAAACAGGTGTTTTGAAAACAAGTGATGGAATTAATTGCTAGATTTTAGCTGATCACTGATCATATGAAAAATTAATTTTAATATTTGCTTAGAGCACAAGGGGTTTATGTGCTCATGTACCGAAACAGGTATTATAATGACAAGTGCTAGAATTGGTCGCCATATCTCGCTAACATTCAACTCTTGTGCTATGAACTTCTCTGAACTTCACCTACTAACTCCATATGTTAACTCAATTTGAGAAAAAAAGGCACTTGAACCCCTTGTGCTCTAACCCCCTCATATACCGTAGCCACTCATAGTGAAGGGTAAAACAACTTTGCCGAAAATCATGTTTTGAAAAGTTTTGTGACATAATGAAAAACTACCGTAACAAGTTTGGCCCTATTGTTTTTTCAAAATAAACTAACAGAAACATAATCTGAAAACAAAAAAAAAAAACAAAAGTTAACAATTAATACTTATTATTTAGATGTTATTTATGCAATCTAGGTTGCTGATTTTAAATTGAAAACAAAAACTTGTTTCCAGTTAAATACGATTAAGTGATATATTTATATCTACTTATTGCTTTGCTTTCGATACTTTTTTCAAGATACAGTTTTCTGCTGGGGACCTTATAAAGGAATTTTTGGAGTAAAAACCAGAGACCGAAAATAACAGGTTTACATTCATTTCAATGGTAAATTCTCATTCGCAGCCATTTAAAAATAATTTTTTGTGATATATCTCTGAGAGAGTGATTTATTTGAGAACATTTTAGGTTTGGGATTGAGAGAAACAGAAAAGAAACAGACACAAATAATCTGGAGGCGTTATTTATAATTTATTTTTTTCGTAAAGGTCAGCTTGTGACTTTTATTTGCGAACATGAAAAATAAATCGCAAAAATGCATTTGATGCAAATCAACGCATAAATATATAAAATTTATCAAAAGATTTATAACAATTTAAACAAATTCTCATTTCTGTTACTCAGACTTCATTACTTCATACTTATTATCATATTATTTCCATAATTTGTTAACAATTAATAATAATATGTTATTGTATGTAAATAAAAGAGAAAGTAACAGTTATTAAGAACAAGAACAAATGAACTGTTTATCTCTCATCAAACCATTAAAAAACAACAAAAACGAATAAAGAAATAGAAATCATTTTGTAATAACAGTTCAAATTGTGATTTATTTTTTTGTGATAAAAATAAATCACAATTTGGATTTTTTGGTATACGGACGAGTTATTTTCGATCTCTGGTAAAAACTAATTATGTCTCATCTTCCAAAAGCTTTGCTATTTCCTTCAATCTTTTAAAACTAAAATTATTTACTGTTTACTAGATATACATATTTTATTGATGACATTCACTACCATTTAGATTATAGCAATGATTTGTAAAAGTTGAAATCTGATGAATGTTACCATTTCAAGAGAAACTTAAAACTAAAAAACCCACTGTCTATAATTATGGGTGTGTGTGAAGAAAATGATAGTATGTATGTATTTCAAAAGTGTTGTGCCCACATTTAGTTAAGTGTAGTTTAAAATAAAATCTTTTTTCTTCTAATTTTTATTGAGACAACAGAAGTTGATTATAAAACCTATACACATATAGGAGTACATATGTGTAAACATTGCTTTTATACCCTTCACCAAAAATATGAGGGAATACCCCTTTTTCCTTCAAATATTCTTTATTGATAATAAAATTTGGAAACTTCTTGATTTTAGGAATATCAGTCCATATTGGATCATAGCCCCCATATAAGGTCCACTTAAAATCACTTAAATAAACATTAATCTAAAACAAATTTCAGAATAAGTTTGAAATTCCACATGTACACATCTACATACCTAATTGTTTAAAGATCGGCCCATAATTGGCTATAGCACCTATGCAAGGACCATTTCCGAAAAATTCAAAAACAAAAAGAAATTCTACACAGATCAGTTGTATGTACTGCAAAGATTATAGTACTAGATTTTGTGACGATCAATCAATAATTGGTTGAATCGTTAAAAATAAACCAATAATAAACTAAAATAAATGAAAAACTTTGTTCGACTCTTAATAACATATAAATGCATGAATCTTATAAAGTAAAATTTAGCACTAATATTTTCAAGTAATATAAAAGCTTAATCTACTCAAATTGGGTGAACCAGAAAATGAACATCAATCGGTGACCGTATTATATTGTGGTGGTAGGTATATACGATTCGGCCCAGCTGAATATAACACTCATACTTGTTCCTACTAGTCTGGTTACGTAGAACTAAAATAACAAACATTTTTAGACAGTAAAATGCATTCATGCTAAGAGACAATAGCTTACAGTGAGGATTAAAATAATTTACTGCTTTTGTACGTAATTTTAAAACTTTCCATTATTGTAACAGCTAAGCTAATTTTACAATATTTAATCTAGAGGTTGCGAATCGATGTCAGGTCCATTAAATTATTATTATGCAGCACGTAGAGTTCATAAGCCACAGTATGTAGTGAAGTAGAGATGGTTGAATAGTTCCAAACAGTTACATGCTGATCATTGTTCGGTACGGTCTATATGGCATCACAATAAATTAAGCTCCTTGCTCCATTATGATCTCAGTTGTGCCAGAACGACTATAATTTTATGAGACTGAGTCTTCTCGGCGTCTGCTACTGGTCAAGGGTGAACCTCGAAGCTGTGATGAAAATGTTTTAGTTTTTCATATACCCTAGATAGCCTGATGTGGAGCCCTAAATCCGCCAAATTCAAAACCTAAATTACAAGCCATGTGAAATTTTATTAATATTGGACTATCCGTTTAGAAATTACAGATTATATTCCACTTTTTTTTGGAATTTCCCCACTGTGCAATGTTGTGTTGTCCTATAAATCGCACAATGTCTGAAATCCCTCCTTGGAGGACATTGCAGTTGAAGTGCAATATGGATGTCACAATCTGTATCTTCGTTGTGAAATCGATGGTAATAGTGACGAAGGCTATTGTTGCTGAGGTAGGTATTTTAGGTGTTGCCCATGAGGTGGGGAGGGTGGAGTTGTGTGGTTTTGGTATAAGATTATGACGATATCGAAGATTCCGATGAAAAATATATAGTCGTTGGCAGCATACATCAAACTAATTTTCTTACCAATGTGGAACAGTTTCTAAGGTGACACAAGTCCAACTAATTGTTTTATATTCTATTGGTTCTAGTGTTAGGTGTTCAAAGCTGTACCCAAAATGATATTGCCATTACGTTTACTTATTGCCAGTGTTGCCAGGAGCTGGCGAAAAAAGAAGCTATATTGGCTTCAAAAAAAGGCCAGAAAAAGCTAAACCGCTTTAGAAAAAAAGCCAAAAAAAAGCTAAAATATTATAAATTAAGAATTTTAGTTTATATTTATTTTTAAATAAAAAATTAGAAAATATGTTCATAAAATTCATCTGCTTTACTTAAAGGAAGTACTAAAAAGTTAAATACTAGATTAACCATGTCAGAAAATGGACATTGTTGGTTCTATATTTGTCCATTTGTAGTTTAATATATTCTGCCCCTGAGCCTTAAGCTTCGTAATTTTATTAGCACTTTAATTTTTCACTATCAATATGACATAATATATTTTTTTTGGTTTTACTACTTTATTATCAACGGGAAAAAAATTGATTTTGCGTAGAGTTTTCATATGGTAATCTTTGTCGCAATTGCTCAATTAGTTTAATTTGTCGTATTATTTTTGTCATAATCTTCACTAATTAAAACGTTCTTTATTTTATCTCTCATTCATCAAACTAGTATGAAAAATGTGTCAAAAACATTAAACAATTTTCAATTGGCGACGATAAGGGATCAAATTCCTTGAATTTTAAATCAGAAAACAGCAAATGATTTATTTACTTTTTGTACTTTGTGCAATACTGGTTTAAAAAAAAGATGGTACGCCAAATTATAATCAGTGTATTAATTACCTTAAAGTTTGGCTTTTTAGAATTGCTGGTTTGACGAAATTAAAACAAAATGGGTTTTAACTCGAAGCAAAGATCCACAAGACGTTTAACGGCTATTGATCGCCATCGAGTATCACAAGCCTTCAAGAGTTTGTGGGGCTCTTGTCCATTATATAATGATGAATATAATGTGTAATAACAATTTTGTCTTGAAAGAGAATTTGCTAGACATTTAAGCTTTCAGATATAAAATACTCTATTTCATTTTGAACCACTTGATATTGGCAATTGTTATTTGTTCTTTTAATACTGCACAATTCTTGAGTATGTTGAAAAGCTAAATGAAAATCAGTAATGAATTAAAATGAAAATGGTTCACAAATATAAATTTAGCTTTTTTATTTACTCTTTAGTCTCGAAATTTTTAGCCTTTTTTAATTTCAAAAAAGGCTATTTTGAAATTAAGAAAAGGCTAGAAAAAAGCCACGAAGCTAAAACCCAAATTTCGAGGCTAAAGAGTAAATAAAAAGGCTAAATTTAGCCTCAAAAAGGCTAAACTGGCAACACTGCTTATTGCTGACAGTTTTGCTCTCAACTATAACTATAGTTTTCATGTCATACTTTTAATTTTTCTATTCTATACTAAAGTACATACAATAAAAGAAATTCTAAAAACAAAAATAATGTCATGTTAAAATTAAAGTTTTTTTTAAATAAAATTCGGCAAATACTAACATACACTCATATGAAAGGACAAAAATTGTATTTTTGTATGTTTGGGTGTGTGAGAATATAATAGTATTGGTTTACCAAGAAATTAAGTAGAATTTTAATTGTTTATGAGCATGTATGTATTTAAATAACTATTTGTATGTATCTACAATATATGTATGTGCATTTGAATGTATATTATTTTTAGTTTTCTTTTTTTTCTCTGGCCTGTTTTTCTTTCCCTCTTTCTTTTTTTTAATTAAATCCATTGTTTATTTGGTTTCTGTTAGAAATTTTGTCAATTGTTTGATTAACCCTTATGTGAATGGCAAAAAAACACCTTTAACAGCATTGCAAGGTACCCGGGTACCTATATGGAAATAGTACAGGAAACTAGATATTTTTGTCGAAAATATGTGCATAATCACTGAAAATAACTCTGAGACTTACAAAAGATCTTAATTTTCAGTAAATTTTCAATATTTTGTAAATAGTAAAGACTACAACACAAAAATAGACAGAACAGCAAAGAAAATAAAAACATTTGAGCCATTCCGTGAAGAAAAATTAAATGCTTTTATAGGAATTTTTATTCATGCTGGCGTCCACAATTTGATTTGTGGACGCCAGAGCCCACATAACAGAGTTTTGGAAACCTACTCACTTGCCGATGTTTAAGTCAGCAATGTCTATCTGAAAATTCAGTGCTATACGAACAGTGCATACGTTTTGATAATGATGGAACCAGAATATTATAACCAGAAACAGATAAAGCTACTGCTTTTCGAGATATTTGGACGATGCTGAATGAGAATTTACGTCACATCTTCTGAGTGTATTTCAAAAGTTGAGCAGTTGTATGGATATCCCGGACGTACCCTTTTTACGCAGAATATGACGTCTATGCCAGACAAATATGCCATAAACATATTTTGGGATTGCGATACACTGGTAAACCATTTGAAGACTGTGTTTTCCATTCAAAAGCTCCGGGATAAATGTAACTACTGACACCATGGAAAGCCTAATGTATAATATACTTTTGAGGCTAAACCTGAAATTATTACAAATTACACCAAAACCAAAGGAGGATTTGACAATATGGGCAAACTATTATGCCAATATTCATTCATGCAAACGCAGAATAAATCGATGGTCACAATAATTATTTTATAATGCTATATATGTAGCAGCATTAGCATCTTATAGCCTATATATGGAAAACCATACACAATTGCGTTCCACAGACTGATGCAGACAATTTGTTAAAGAGCTAAGCTTTGAACTGAGCAAGAAAAACATTCATCAACGCATTAAAACCAAAAGTTATCTCCCAATTATGAGTCAAATCTACAATACAGAGTGTGCTTGGGAAAGGTTTTGAAGTTTCCGGTTTGCAAAAAAATAATAAAAGCGGTCGTAGTTCCGCAGTAGGGAGTTGTCACGTAAGCTCGCAACTACATATGAAGCTAATAAAAATACGTAAAGCTTGCACCAGATGTTCCAAACCGATTTGTAATGAGCATTCAGCAAACTGTCCAATATGCATATAAAAAAAATATTTTTTTGTTTGTTTTGCTTTCAGCAAATAAAAGTTTTAATCTAAAATATTCACAACGACTTTCTTTAATTTTATTTTAGTAACCTTTCACTAAAAATATATACTTCCAATAATCGTTTTTTGATATTTAATGTATGAAGGTACCCGGGTACCTTGCCATACCGTTAAGGGTGTTTGATGAAAATTGTTCCACCACGCCTCTTCAAAATAATTTTTAAGTCAAAAAATGATGATAGTTTAAAATTTATTAAAAGTTAGGAGTTCTCAAGAAGTTTCAAATATTTGGATCAACTGTTTCTATAAAAAAAATTAAGCTGAAAACGCTAAAGGTACCCGGGTACCTTGCTATTCACATAAGGGTTAAATGGTTTTACATTTGAATGCCTGGTACAGGATATTATAAATGGGACACATTTTCTTAGTCTCAGATCATTTATTTTAGTTAAATTGAATGTAGAGTAAAATATTGCAAACAGAAAAATAAAAAAGATAAATGTCATAGATTGCTTAGCAAATGACTTGAGTAATGAATGTTGCAATAAAGATAATTGATACTTTGGAAAAATCCTATGCAATTTTTTTTAGAAAATTTATTAGAAAAATATTTATTTGATATCTTTTAAAGGTTAAATGAATATTTCTTAATATGCTGAATAGTTATAGTTATGTGAATAAATTTTTAAAATATTTAATATGCTTATAAATTTTAGTTAAAATTATTCGGAAATTAATATACTGTAATGACATTTTCCAAATGCATGTAAACCACACTTGTGCGAGAATGAAGAGACAGTTTTCAAAATAATTTTTTTTCTGATAAACATGCAAAAATTTAAAATAATTTCGAAAGAAAATAGAGATATGTTTTCGTCAAATTACAGATACACAGAAACAGATTATAATATACAATAAATATTTAATTAATATAAATTCATGACAATTGTAAGAATTTTTTCATATGCATTCCTTTAAAACAAAATACTGAAGGCTTCTATAAAATTACACTAGCTTACCAGGTTTTTGGTCATATACGGGTTTGTTATTTTAGGCCTTCTTACTTCGGGAAAAATATTCAAAAGAATCCAACTCGTCAAAGATGTTTATTATACCACTAAATTTTGAGTTTAGTCACTTTGGCACCATTAAAATATTCCGATTCATTCATGTAGTTGCGTATAAATATCTCTAAATGTCTCTACTCTACATCGAGTTTTAAAAACAACTTTTATACCCTACACCACCATAGTGGGGTGCTAGACTAATATTTTTTTGCGTTACAAACATCTGCACAAACGCATTATACCCTCCCCACTATGGTGGTGTAGGGTATAAACAGCAGATTAATATAAATAACTCATACGCCACGTGTGTAGCAAAACCATTTACATAAGCTATGCACACTACGTATGAGTGATTTTTATATGAAAACAACTATTTGGAACCAACATTAATTTACGAGGAGAAAATATTTCTTGTATTTTCTAGTTTAGTTGTAATTATTCATGCCCTATGTTAAATTAAAATAAAATAGATTGTTGCAATTTTTTTTACTAATATTTTTTTTTATTCTTATATCTTCAATTTTATATCAAATGTTAAATCATTTGAAATATAATTGTAAAAATATTTGAAAATGGGTTAATTTATATAATGGTATCCTTCTCATTTATTTAGATTTTTTTTTCAACAATCTATTGTGATTGAATCTGTAACAAGTTTTTTTTCATATGTATGTTACTATCACTCTCTGTACACCAAAAAAATTCTCAGCATGATTACAACAATATCTTTGTCTTGTTTTAACCCAAATACTTTAATTAATACTTCCAATGTCATTAAAATCACCTTCAAGAATATTTTACTACATCGCAATTTCTTTTATTAAACAATTATAATTGTCGCTACCACTGATTATTCTTTGACTAACAGTTGAAAAGTACAGAAGTGATCAACGTAAAAATTAATAATTACAAAATACAAATTTTAACAAAATAAGTCATAAGTGATAAAACAAAATTGTGATTAATTAAAATTTAGTTGGATAGCTAAATATTACTGATTAGAATCAGAATTCATATTTTTGATAATCCTTGAACAGAGGAAGATTTGTTTCTACGGAGGGAAAACTCCAAAGATTATTTAATAATTGTTATATCATAGGCTGCTCCAAGGTAAGCTTAAGAAAACGTGATTTTTGTCTTATAAACCAGATCATTAAATGTGTCTCATTTATTCAAGGGGGCCTAAGTGCTTACTCGATATAAATAGTGTTCCGAGACTCATTTATATTAGGACACCCACAAAATCGGACAAAACCACATATATTTGCCAAACTAAAATCAATTCAGAATTCCAAATATTGCTTCAGTAAACTACGGTTATTTGACTAAACAATTCTGAACCCATAATTTCATGTGGCAACGGCGGTACCACGTGCCGCAATTGACCTACAAATTTCCAAAGAATTATACAAATTTGAAAACTTACATCAGATTCTCAGACGTACGCGTGCTAACGAACTTTGTTTTAAAGTCAACATTTCAACTATTCAATAAATTTTAATATTATGAATTAATTATAATTATTACTTATATATACATATTGTTTTACGGTATACTATAAATATTGATATAAAGTAGCCCAAATTTCAATATTTTGTCAAAACTTGTATTATTTTAAACATTATTATTTTAAATACTTTAACTTTATTATGATGATATACATAAATCAAGCTTATTTATATCCCAAATTTTGTATTTTTAAATTCTAATAATTTAGAAATTTTCATTAAAAACTTAACTTTTGTCATATAATGCTTAAAACCAAACACAATTCTTCAATTAATTAAGCTATTTAAACACATTTCTTGAATTAAACAATTTAGCTCTTAATAATTATAACTTTTGCTTAATATGAACTAATTTAATATTTCTAAACCTTACTATATCATTATTTTGTATTTGCTACCTATTTCATTATCAATATTGTAAATTAATTTTTCATTCAAATAATGATTGAAATTAATTCAATTTAAAATACTTTATCAATATTGTCAATGAAAATCATTAAAAAATTAATTTCTATTTCCTAAAAGTAAATTTAAATCATGTAAATTGTAAAAAATTCCCTTATCAAAATTAAAACATTTTTTTTTACTAACATTATTTTTATAGTGTATACTCATATCTTTTAAGTTCTTAAAATATTTTTTTCTTATGTCTATAAATAACTTAAGGTAAAGCTAATCTCATTATTATTAATAATTTCCAAAAAGTTGCATATTAGAGATGATTGACAACAACAGCCCATCAACTCAATTGTGGAATCTATGCTCATCTTTTTGTAAGTCCTCTCTTATTATATTTTATTTCCAATTTCGTATTCTTATTATTTTTGTCAGTCCGCCTTTCATTCGTTCCAACTGTCCGCGAATATGTAAATATTAATTACTCATTGATTTATTATTATTTAGTTTGCTTTATACACTCAATGTATAAAGATCAAATACTTATATGGTCATTTATATTTATGTATGATCTTTTCTTTTTTTCTTTTAATAAATTTTGTAAAACTTGAATTATATAAAATGAAACACTAAATTTTTTTTAATCAAAGGGAAAGATAACCAAAGCAATTATGTAAATGTAATTTAAAAATTATGTCATTTTTAGGGACAGTTTGTAAAATATTGGTACTTAATCTGTCGTAGGCGTTTGCATATGCAAATTGGGAGGGAAAAGTGTACCAAACCTGGTTTGTCACCTGACCACGGTAATATTTAATGAAATAATATATTTTTTTTTTAACTACTCTTTGTATTTTCTTTATACTCTAAGGGTATGTAGAGTATATAATATGTTTGCGTGCCAAATACTCGGGTTGAGAACTACGAACATGAGATTTAGAGCTAGCTGGTATCCAACTATTCATACCCCTTAACCAATGAATTTGATCGGTTACATTTCGTCTGTTTATTGAAATAACAAACATTTTTTTTTTATCATTCGAATTTTACCGGCACGTAGCAAGATATTTACAAAGTTCAAGCATATTAAATATTTAAATCAAATAAAATGATAACACTCTGCTACAAAATGACACTTTTTGTCAGAACTTGAAAAGCGACCTAGTGGTAGTTACAGGCCTAGGTGAGGACATACTAATACCGTTTTCAAAGATTTTGAAACACCCTCAAAATTTTGAGTTATTTTGAAAGAATTGTTTTAGGGTAGGTCGTAGTACTTTAGTACCTCTAACCTACACATTTTTAGACTGATTTTAAAATTTTAAAAAATTATGAATAGACAAAGAATTGAGCTTTCATTTTATGTAGGCATAAAATGTATAATCCTAGAAATTGTTTAAGTTTTTATAAAAAGTATAAAAATTTTTTTTATTTTCTTTGTAATTTTTCAAATTCAACAATAGTTATTTTAAATTTTTTCTATGAAAACTAACTTTTTTTTGCACAGTGTTTTAAAGACAATTTTATGTAGACAAAAACGTGATATCACTTATGAAAATCGGTTTATATTGTAAATTAAAAATTTTACAAATATTATTTTTTGTATAGTTTTTTATTATTTATACACGCTGGGGGAGAAAATACTAAAAAAGGTATTAATAAAAAGTTGAATAACTTTTACAGTTTTCATCCGATTTGAAAAATTGAAACCATGTCTTTATAAGAACTAATTGTTTTTTTTACATTGATATATATTTTTATAAGTTTTTATATCAAAATAATCAATGAAAAGCGACTAAAATCAAAAAAGTTGATACATTTCATTTTGCTTTTTGATATTCTTAACAAAAACAATACTTAAAACTTACAAATGTATCAATAAATGCATGCCATTTTAAAGCGTAATAATTCTTTCCAAACAAGTTAAAAAAATTTAAAATTGGACAAATATTGACTGAGTTACAGGTCGATAAGTTGACGAACATCACTGAAAACGGTTTTTTTAGAATAACTTCTGAATTTTAATGTGTTTCTGAATTTTTTGACACAATTTTTAATGTACTCAGCAAGACCTATAACCATCGTAGCACCGTGTAATCAAACACATACAATTTGATGAACTCCTAAAAAATAACAATATTATTATCATTTTAAAAACATATAGGAAATAGTAAAATAACTACTAAAATCTAATTTTATAACTTTTACAAACAATTCACATTATTTAAATATGATATTTTCCATTGCTATTCATTAACCTACAAATTAAAAACTTAAAAACACCTAAAATTCGAATCACAAAACTATCTATTCATGCCATTGAATGTCAGAAAGTAACAAATATTTAGTAAAATATAAACAACAAACAATACATTGTCTATGCAAGCATAAAATAATTACAACTTTCCGAACAGCCAATGAATTGGAAACAAAAATCGGTTATAAATCTCACCATAAACATTTATTTCATTTATTTTGCTTTCAAAAATTGCTTCCGGTAGTAAAGTTAACATACATAAATGTACCTACATAACAGACATGGATTTTATTTATTTTATTTTTTTTAATGGACAAAGGGCTTAAGGTAAATTGTTAAAACAATATACATGCATTTTCGTAGAATTTTGTTTTGTAATTAAAAATAAACAACACACATCTAAAACAAAATGGAATATCTGAATGTGAAATATAAAAGTGTGTAATTCGAAGGAAATATTCGATTTATACCTTTCACTATTTCACAGTCATGTCAAGGTAGTAATTATGCCTATTTTCAACTCATTAAAATTAATTAAATGACCGAAAGTTACAATTACACTATGCTGCTAAATCTATATATAAAAGAGTAACGTTACTGAGTGACTGATTCATCATCGCACAGCCCAAACGACTGAAGCTAGAATCATGAAATTTTAACTGTAGATTCCCCTCTCCGCCGTAACGATTAGGGAGTAAAAAGGGTAAATACATCAATACCAATAATGATACAAACAAATTTTAAATTGCACTTAAAAAAACCTGACAGGTATTTGATACATTTTGAAATTCGAATCTTTATGGGAGAAAACGGGCAAAAACTATATTTTGGTACTTTTATGGCACCCTATGTATTTTTTAAACTAATAAATATAGAAACAAATAGCATTCTTTACATATCGAAAATTAAAAATTACAAATTTGGTACTTTTTGGAATTTCGCTTAGTTAAGGGATACAAATTGTGTTTATTTTTGGTACTTTTTTCATAATATATTTTTTTTTAAAAATTGGCATAGACGAATACTTTATTATAGGATCCCACCACGATATAGAAATTTCTTTCAATAAAATTTACAACCGCAATGGGGATAAAAAATGTACCTAAAAAGTGGTAAAAACAGGAAAATACATTTTATTTTAAGTTACTAAAACAATTTTGATAATTTGTTTAACATTGGTTCCTAGAGTCATACAAAAATTAACTAACAGGGTGTTATTTGGAACTCGAGTGCCAAGGCATATATCGGGACAAATTCGGGTAAACAGTTTGGTACTTTTTTTAAAACTAATTTTTTCTTTGTCACATTAACACAGATTTTAAACGTTTCAGACATGTCTGTAGCATAAACAAATTCGGCTAAATGGAGTATATTGAAATTTCAAACTTGAGGGGTATTTGAGGAAGAAAATTGAAATTGGTACTTTTCACCTAATAGTCCTTTTTTAATATTTGAAGTTATTTCAGTTATCGACATTAAAGTTAGCTGATATATATCTGAGTGAAGTTAGAGTTAGGAATAGGAGATAATATTTAGGTACCAAAATGTGAGAATTGAACTATATTGAACTTTTTTGTTCTTCTAATGGTGCTTTTTGAATTTTCTTTAATAATGAACCTAGAATTATGAAATTAAGCATATATGGTTCTGAGTGAGTGAAAACTCAATGGAAAGACTTTACGCAGTTTTTTTTCTTTAGTAGAATAGTATTTTAAATATTTTGTTCACTGATGGTACTAGAAATAGAAATATAGCATATATAGATTCGAATATGGGAATCCACAAGTGGGGACCTTATGGCACTTTTTGAATTTTTCATAATGATGGACCTAGAAACATGAAATTAAGCATATATGGTTATTCGGGAGACTTTTTGGTACTTTTTCTTTATTCGAATGGTACTTTATGTAATTTCTTTACCAATGAAACTAGAAACATGAAACAAAGCTTATACGGACCCGAGTGAGTGGGAATACACAAGTAGCTGCTTTCTGTTACTTTTTCTATATTATAATGGTACTTTTTGAATTTTCTATAATAATGGACTTAGAAACATGAAATTAAGTATATATGGTCCTAAGTGAGTGGGAATTCTAGGCGGTCATTTTTTGGTACTTTTTCTTTATTCGAATGGTAGTTTATGTAATTTATTCACTAATGAAAACTAATGAAAAAATTAAATAAAGCTTATATGGACCTGACGACCGATTGTACTTTTTATTTTTTTAATGGTACTTTTTGAATTTTCTATAATAATGGACCTATAAAACTAAAATCAAATTTAAATCAGATGGAATAGGATGGCTAGATATTTTGAAAATTATGTACAAACGTAATTTTTTAATGAAATAATTTGGTAAGTAAAGACGTTTCATGCTACATAAACAAGACATTTTTTAATTGTACATTGATATACTTCTATTTTAATATCAAAATATATGCTAACGAAATAACTATTAAAATATATGTAGTGTACAAACTACAAACACAATTTTTATTTCTACAAATTAAATTTTAATCTTTTTACCTTTGTTATTTGTTTTATGTTTTATAAAAATTTTCAATAAAATTTTCATTCTTGATTTAAATTTTAAAAAGACAACATCTAAATATTTCCTCTACAATTGGTGACTTCGACGTGAGTATTCTAAGATGTCTCTTACCCACACACCACCAAGAGCTAGCACATCAGCAGAAAACAACGACGATACTCTTTTGGATCAAGCAATAGGTGATACATTAAATAACACATGCCCACCTCAAGAAATTTCTGCAACATCAAGCCAACTCCAGAAATTTCCTCCATTTTGGCCCAAAAACCCTCGTGTATGGTTTCTACAAATAGAATCAATTTTCTCAATTGCAAGAATCTCATCAGACGAAACCAAATTTCGTCACTTAGTTGCAAATATTGATGCTAGTACGTTAGACTTGGTGAGTGACATTCTTGAAACTGCCCCGGTTGGTAATAGATACGAAACCCTTAAGAGGAGAATTATAAACCTATTCAGTGAATCCGATGAAAAGAAGCTTAAGAGATTACTCAGTGGACAAATTCTTGGCGATCAACAACCATCTCATTTTCTAAGAACTATGCAAAACTTAGGACGTGGTCAAGTCGGAGATAATGTTATCAGATCATTTTTGTAAGTCCTCTCTTATTATATTTTATTTCCAATTTCGTATTCTTATTATTTTTGTCAGTCCGCCTTTCATTCGTTCCAACTGTCCGCGAATATGTAAATATTAATTACTCATTGATTTATTATTATTTAGTTTGCTTTATACACTCAATGTATAAAGATCAAATACTTATATGGTCATTTATATTTATGTATGATCTTTTCTTTTTTTCTTTTAATAAATTTTGTAAAACTTGAATTATATAAAATGAAACACTAAATTTTTTTTAATCAAAGGGAAAGATAACCAAAGCAATTATGTAAATGTAATTTAAAAATTATGTCATTTTTAGGGACAGTTTGTAAAATATTGGTACTTAATCTGTCGTAGGCGTTTGCATATGCAAATTGGGAGGGAAAAGTGTACCAAACCTGGTTTGTCACCTGACCACGGTAATATTTAATGAAATAATATATTTTTTTTTTAACTACTCTTTGTATTTTCTTTATACTCTAAGGGTATGTAGAGTATATAATATGTTTGCGTGCCAAATACTCGGGTTGAGAACTACGAACATGAGATTTAGAGCTAGCTGGTATCCAACTATTCATACCCCTTAACCAATGAATTTGATCGGTTACATTTCGTCTGTTTATTGAAATAACAAACATTTTTTTTTTATCATTCGAATTTTACCGGCACGTAGCAAGATATTTACAAAGTTCAAGCATATTAAATATTTAAATCAAATAAAATGATAACACTCTGCTACAAAATGACACTTTTTGTCAGAACTTGAAAAGCGACCTAGTGGTAGTTACAGGCCTAGGTGAGGACATACTAATACCGTTTTCAAAGATTTTGAAACACCCTCAAAATTTTGAGTTATTTTGAAAGAATTGTTTTAGGGTAGGTCGTAGTACTTTAGTACCTCTAACCTACACATTTTTAGACTGATTTTAAAATTTTAAAAAATTATGAATAGACAAAGAATTGAGCTTTCATTTTATGTAGGCATAAAATGTATAATCCTAGAAATTGTTTAAGTTTTTATAAAAAGTATAAAAATTTTTTTTATTTTCTTTGTAATTTTTCAAATTCAACAATAGTTATTTTAAATTTTTTCTATGAAAACTAACTTTTTTTTGCACAGTGTTTTAAAGACAATTTTATGTAGACAAAAACGTGATATCACTTATGAAAATCGGTTTATATTGTAAATTAAAAATTTTACAAATATTATTTTTTGTATAGTTTTTTATTATTTATACACGCTGGGGGAGAAAATACTAAAAAAGGTATTAATAAAAAGTTGAATAACTTTTACAGTTTTCATCCGATTTGAAAAATTGAAACCATGTCTTTATAAGAACTAATTGTTTTTTTTACATTGATATATATTTTTATAAGTTTTTATATCAAAATAATCAATGAAAAGCGACTAAAATCAAAAAAGTTGATACATTTCATTTTGCTTTTTGATATTCTTAACAAAAACAATACTTAAAACTTACAAATGTATCAATAAATGCATGCCATTTTAAAGCGTAATAATTCTTTCCAAACAAGTTAAAAAAATTTAAAATTGGACAAATATTGACTGAGTTACAGGTCGATAAGTTGACGAACATCACTGAAAACGGTTTTTTTAGAATAACTTCTGAATTTTAATGTGTTTCTGAATTTTTTGACACAATTTTTAATGTACTCAGCAAGACCTATAACCATCGTAGCACCGTGTAATCAAACACATACAATTTGATGAACTCCTAAAAAATAACAATATTATTATCATTTTAAAAACATATAGGAAATAGTAAAATAACTACTAAAATCTAATTTTATAACTTTTACAAACAATTCACATTATTTAAATATGATATTTTCCATTGCTATTCATTAACCTACAAATTAAAAACTTAAAAACACCTAAAATTCGAATCACAAAACTATCTATTCATGCCATTGAATGTCAGAAAGTAACAAATATTTAGTAAAATATAAACAACAAACAATACATTGTCTATGCAAGCATAAAATAATTACAACTTTCCGAACAGCCAATGAATTGGAAACAAAAATCGGTTATAAATCTCACCATAAACATTTATTTCATTTATTTTGCTTTCAAAAATTGCTTCCGGTAGTAAAGTTAACATACATAAATGTACCTACATAACAGACATGGATTTTATTTATTTTATTTTTTTTAATGGACAAAGGGCTTAAGGTAAATTGTTAAAACAATATACATGCATTTTCGTAGAATTTTGTTTTGTAATTAAAAATAAACAACACACATCTAAAACAAAATGGAATATCTGAATGTGAAATATAAAAGTGTGTAATTCGAAGGAAATATTCGATTTATACCTTTCACTATTTCACAGTCATGTCAAGGTAGTAATTATGCCTATTTTCAACTCATTAAAATTAATTAAATGACCGAAAGTTACAATTACACTATGCTGCTAAATCTATATATAAAAGAGTAACGTTACTGAGTGACTGATTCATCATCGCACAGCCCAAACGACTGAAGCTAGAATCATGAAATTTTAACTGTAGATTCCCCTCTCCGCCGTAACGATTAGGGAGTAAAAAGGGTAAATACATCAATACCAATAATGATACAAACAAATTTTAAATTGCACTTAAAAAAACCTGACAGGTATTTGATACATTTTGAAATTCGAATCTTTATGGGAGAAAACGGGCAAAAACTATATTTTGGTACTTTTATGGCACCCTATGTATTTTTTAAACTAATAAATATAGAAACAAATAGCATTCTTTACATATCGAAAATTAAAAATTACAAATTTGGTACTTTTTGGAATTTCGCTTAGTTAAGGGATACAAATTGTGTTTATTTTTGGTACTTTTTTCATAATATATTTTTTTTTAAAAATTGGCATAGACGAATACTTTATTATAGGATCCCACCACGATATAGAAATTTCTTTCAATAAAATTTACAACCGCAATGGGGATAAAAAATGTACCTAAAAAGTGGTAAAAACAGGAAAATACATTTTATTTTAAGTTACTAAAACAATTTTGATAATTTGTTTAACATTGGTTCCTAGAGTCATACAAAAATTAACTAACAGGGTGTTATTTGGAACTCGAGTGCCAAGGCATATATCGGGACAAATTCGGGTAAACAGTTTGGTACTTTTTTTAAAACTAATTTTTTCTTTGTCACATTAACACAGATTTTAAACGTTTCAGACATGTCTGTAGCATAAACAAATTCGGCTAAATGGAGTATATTGAAATTTCAAACTTGAGGGGTATTTGAGGAAGAAAATTGAAATTGGTACTTTTCACCTAATAGTCCTTTTTTAATATTTGAAGTTATTTCAGTTATCGACATTAAAGTTAGCTGATATATATCTGAGTGAAGTTAGAGTTAGGAATAGGAGATAATATTTAGGTACCAAAATGTGAGAATTGAACTATATTGAACTTTTTTGTTCTTCTAATGGTGCTTTTTGAATTTTCTTTAATAATGAACCTAGAATTATGAAATTAAGCATATATGGTTCTGAGTGAGTGAAAACTCAATGGAAAGACTTTACGCAGTTTTTTTTCTTTAGTAGAATAGTATTTTAAATATTTTGTTCACTGATGGTACTAGAAATAGAAATATAGCATATATAGATTCGAATATGGGAATCCACAAGTGGGGACCTTATGGCACTTTTTGAATTTTTCATAATGATGGACCTAGAAACATGAAATTAAGCATATATGGTTATTCGGGAGACTTTTTGGTACTTTTTCTTTATTCGAATGGTACTTTATGTAATTTCTTTACCAATGAAACTAGAAACATGAAACAAAGCTTATACGGACCCGAGTGAGTGGGAATACACAAGTAGCTGCTTTCTGTTACTTTTTCTATATTATAATGGTACTTTTTGAATTTTCTATAATAATGGACTTAGAAACATGAAATTAAGTATATATGGTCCTAAGTGAGTGGGAATTCTAGGCGGTCATTTTTTGGTACTTTTTCTTTATTCGAATGGTAGTTTATGTAATTTATTCACTAATGAAAACTAATGAAAAAATTAAATAAAGCTTATATGGACCTGACGACCGATTGTACTTTTTATTTTTTTAATGGTACTTTTTGAATTTTCTATAATAATGGACCTATAAAACTAAAATCAAATTTAAATCAGATGGAATAGGATGGCTAGATATTTTGAAAATTATGTACAAACGTAATTTTTTAATGAAATAATTTGGTAAGTAAAGACGTTTCATGCTACATAAACAAGACATTTTTTAATTGTACATTGATATACTTCTATTTTAATATCAAAATATATGCTAACGAAATAACTATTAAAATATATGTAGTGTACAAACTACAAACACAATTTTTATTTCTACAAATTAAATTTTAATCTTTTTACCTTTGTTATTTGTTTTATGTTTTATAAAAATTTTCAATAAAATTTTCATTCTTGATTTAAATTTTAAAAAGACAACATCTAAATATTTCCTCTACAATTGGTGACTTCGACGTGAGTATTCTAAGATGTCTCTTACCCACACACCACCAAGAGCTAGCACATCAGCAGAAAACAACGACGATACTCTTTTGGATCAAGCAATAGGTGATACATTAAATAACACATGCCCACCTCAAGAAATTTCTGCAACATCAAGCCAACTCCAGAAATTTCCTCCATTTTGGCCCAAAAACCCTCGTGTATGGTTTCTACAAATAGAATCAATTTTCTCAATTGCAAGAATCTCATCAGACGAAACCAAATTTCGTCACTTAGTTGCAAATATTGATGCTAGTACGTTAGACTTGGTGAGTGACATTCTTGAAACTGCCCCGGTTGGTAATAGATACGAAACCCTTAAGAGGAGAATTATAAACCTATTCAGTGAATCCGATGAAAAGAAGCTTAAGAGATTACTCAGTGGACAAATTCTTGGCGATCAACAACCATCTCATTTTCTAAGAACTATGCAAAACTTAGGACGTGGTCAAGTCGGAGATAATGTTATCAGATCATTATTTTTGGAACAACTTCCGGAGAATGTAAGATCTATTCTGGCTATTAGTGAACAACAAGATATAACTAAACTTGCCCAACAAGCTGATAAAATTATTGATATCGCCCGTCCCGTAAACGTTTCATCAATAACAACACCACAAAATGATACATTCCAAGAATTATCCCAACAAATCGAATCACTTCAAAAGCAATTTCAAGAATTTGGTCGAGGTAGGAGTCGTCAAAGAAGTTTCTCACGCAAGAGATCAAAATCAAGAAACGGTAACAACGAATACTGTTGGTTTCATTATAAGTTTGGTTCAAAAGCCAAAAAGTGTAAATCCCCTTGCAAATATCCAAAAAACTAAATAATGTTTCGGATGTTGCGGCCACCGAAACAACGAATACCTCAAGCCGCCTTTTTATTCGTGACAATTCTACTAAATGTGTTTATTTAATAGACACAGGAGCTGATGTTTCGGTTATTCCTCAATCAAAATACAAATCAAATGATAAATTTTCAAATGTACAACTTTTTGCAGCTAATGGTACACGCATTAAAACCTTTGGAACCAAACTCCTCCAATTAGATCTTGGTCTGCGAAAATCGTTTACATGGCTGTTTATTATAGCAGATGTAACAAAACCCATAATTGGATCTGATTTTTTAACACATTTCCATCTGTTGCCAGATTTAAAAAATCGTGTCCTTGTTGATGGTAAGACATTAATTTCGTCACGTGGTTCAGTAAAACAAACACCTGTATTTGGAATTTCAACAATTTTGAAAGATCATTCAGTTTACCAAAAACTTCTTGAAGAATTTCCAGAAATTCATAACGTATCAACATCTGTTTACTCAAAATCAAATAACGTATATCATCACATTGAAACGTCAGGACCACCAGTTAAATCAAAGGTAAGACCACTAGATTCAAAAAGACTAAGCATTGCGAAAAACGAATTTAAGTTCATGCTTGAAAATGGTATCATACGTCCATCAAAAAGTATGTGGTCAAATGCCCTACATATGGTTCCCAAAAAGAATGGAGATTGGCGACCTTGCGGGGACTACCGTCAGTTGAATAAAATAACTATTCCTGATCGATATCCCATCCCACTAATTACTGACTACGTTCATATTTTACATGGTCGAACCATCTTCTCTAAAATTGACCTCGTACGCGCATACCATCAAATACCAATGAATCCAGACGACATTCCCAAAACTGCTATTATTACACCATTCGGTTTGTATGAATTCCTGAAAATGCCATTTGGCTTGCGAAACGCAGCACAAAGTTTCCAAAGACTAATGGATGAAATATGCCGAGATTTAGATTTCATCTTCGTGTATATTGATGACGTATTGATTGCATCGTATACTGAAGAACAACATGTAGAACATCTTCGAACTCTTTTTAAACGTTTTAAAGATTACGGTATTGTAATAAATCCAGCAAAGTGTGAGTTTGGCTCAAATAAAGTAGATTTTCTTGGATTCCATATTACTCCTCAAGGAAGTGAACCTATGAAATCCAAATGCAACGCAATACTTAATTATCCAAAACCAAAAACAATTCAAGACCTTCGACGTTTTTTGTGTATGATTAATTTTTACAGGAGGTTTATTCCTCATGCAGCGAAACATCATGCATTGCTTAACGAGTATCTCAAAGGTTCCGTTAAAAACGATAAACGTTTGGTGAACTGGAATACAGAATCTGAAGAAGCATTTGAGGATTGTAAAACGCAGATAGCTAATGCAACAATGTTAGCCCACCCAGTTAAAGATGTCCCACTTTCTTTGAAGGTCGATGCTTCAGACTTTGCGGTTGGAGCTGTCCTGGAACAAGAAGTAAATGGTAATTTCCAACCCCTTGCATTCTTTTCCAAGAAGTTGAGTCCTGCTGAATGTAAGTATAGTACTTATGATCGTGAATTGCTTGCGGCATACAAAGCCATTAAGCATTTCCGGTATTTATTAGAAGCAAAAGAATTCACTTTATTCACCGATCATAAACCACTAACATTTGCTTTCGTTCAAAATCCTTTAAAAGCCACACCCAGACAGCGTAGACATTTGGATTTTATAGGACAATTCACAACAAATATTGTCCATATATCCGGCTCATCCAACAATGTTGCTGATGCTTTATCTCGTATAGAAGATATATCATCAATAAACTATACAAAACTTTCTGAATCGCAACGCAATGATCAAGAGTTAAAAGATCTTTTGAATTCGTCAAACAGTCTTCAACTTCAGTTATATCAACTACCAGGTAGTAATGTAGAGATATATTGTGATGTTTCAAGGCATAGAATTCGACCATATTTACCTCAACAGTTCAGAAAACTTGTTTTCGATATGATTCACAATCTTTCGCATCCGGGCATTAAGGCTACTCGCAAATTGATTTCTCAACGTTTTGTTTGGCCACAAATGAACAAAGATTGCAAAATGTGGAATAATTCCTGCAAGTCTTGTCAAAAAACAAAAATTACGAAGCACAATAAAAGTAAACCAGGTAACTTTTCAATAACCTCACAGAGATTTATGGTCATACATATGGATTTAGTTGGTCCATTGCCACAATCTGAAGGATTTACTTACATACTGACAATCATTGATCGTTTCTCAAGATTGCCGGAAGCTATTCCCTTACACGATTGTACAGCAGAATCAGTAACGTCTGCATTTGTAAATAATTGGGTATCAAGATTTGGATGTCCGGATACAATCATTTGTGATCGAGGTAGACAATTTACTTCGAAAACTTTTAATGATGTATTAAAATCTATTGGCACAAAAATTCAACACACCACAGCATACCACCCACAATCCAATGGAATGGTAGAGCGTTTCCATAGAACTCTCAAAACGTCAATATCATGTCATGATAACATACAGTGGACTAAGACATTACCCATAGTGTTATTAGGGTTACGTGCATCATTTAAGGAAGATCTACAAGCCTCAGCAGCAGAATTTGTATATGGTGAAAATGTTTCTCTTCCTGGTGAATTTCTAGAATCGAAATTGTCAAATTTGCAGTCACTTTCAACATTTATTTTGTCATTGAAAGAAGTAATTAAAACCCTAAAACCACAACCTTCAATTAACCTTTCTAATACAATTTTTAAATTCAAAAATATGAGTGAATGCAAATTCGTTTGGATAAGAGATGATGCGATTAAAAAACCACTTCAACCTAAATATGTAGGTCCATACGAAGTAATCAAGAGACATGAAAAATATTTTACACTTAATATAAAAGGAAAAGAAGATAACGTGTCTATTGACAGAATTAAACCAGCATTCGAAACCAATGAAATTATTCACGAACCAGTCATTCAAAATTCGAAAAACCACTCCAAACCTTCAAAACATTCCAAAAAAGTGACTTTTGTCTAGAGGGGGAATAATGTAGTGTACAAACTACAAACACAATTTTTATTTCTACAAATTAAATTTTAATCTTTTTACCTTTGTTATTTGTTTTATGTTTTATAAAAATTTTCAATAAAATTTTCATTCTTGATTTAAATTTTAAAAAGACAACATCTAAATATTTTCTCTACATATATAATCACAAATTTTACAAATAATTTCAAATCTACAATTGAATAAGTGTTTGATGTAGCACAGTGATTTTAATTATTTTGTAGAGGTCACTAAGATTAAACCATTCAATTGAATTTGATTATAAAAACCAAACTGTTGCTGAGAATTCCCCTAAACAATAATATTGAAGCTTAACTGGTTACGTAAATACTATCACAATTCCTTATTATGGCTTAAGCTGGTTTATAAGGCATTATTCACCTTAACCACCGCATTTACACCTACAGATTTATTTGGACCTTTCTGGTATGTACATTGTTCAATTAATGATAATTATAACTTGTCAACACACACAAACTCAGCCAGACATTCAGGGATACATAAATAAAGATAAATTTATGTACGAATATGTGAATTTGCACTACAATGCCATGGCATTATAAATACATTAAAGTCAACTTTATGTTGTTTTATGAAATCGTAGTATTTTTCAAAATTACACAAAATAAATTCCTAGCATTACAGAATTCACTTTAGAACAAAAACCGTTCACACATGAAAAACATTCCAGTAACGTATTTGTACGACGAGCAAGAGTATTGCATACAGCTGCTATTATGTTTGAGTAGAAATGGATAAATACCTCTGCAGACATACGTATGTACACTAGAATGCTCCAAAAAAACGAAAATGCGAATTTTGACCGTCCCCCCCCTAGAATTATTCTATGTATTGTAGAACCACGTTCTGTAAAATATTAGGACAATAGTATAACGTTAACTGGTGGCGCAACGGCCCTAAAGTTTGGAAATGCATTTACAAGGGGAAAAAGTGCATTTTTTCCAGTTTTTGCAAAAATTTTGCTACTAACTAACTACTTTTACAATTTAATATAAGAACCACGTTCTGTAAAATATTAGGACAATAGGATAACGTTAACTGGTGGCGCAACGGCCCTAAAGTTTGGAAATTCATTTACAAGGGGAAAAAGTGAATTTTTTCCAGTTTTTGCAAAAATTTTGCTACTAACTAACTACTTTTACAATTTAATATAAAAGAATCGAAATGTGGACGTAATTGTCGTTCTAATGAGATATAAAATACAAAAATTGGTTTAAAAATGTTAAAGTTATTAAAAATTCGCACAAAAATGGCAATTAACCCTTAGCAGCACTTGGGGTCCAAATTACCCTCAACTTTTAAAATCACGAAAAATACAACCATTTTGACCCCAAATCCTCTTAAAGGTTAAAATTAATTTTTGCACTGTTGTTGTAAATGCTAGACCCCAATATATATTTTCCTCAAGTTTCATGAAAATCGACACAAAAATATATAACATTTCGCTATCTTTTCATTAGAAATTCCAAATATTGAAAAATTTGACCTTTGACCTTCACGATTCAAAGGTTATCGTTTTCCGATTTTGGTAAAACTTTCAGAATATATTTAAAATTACCTGAACTATAATATTCTGAATAGCTTTTACTTAAAATTTATAACAGTAAGGAAATTGGACACATTCGCCAAAATATGGCCAAAAAATTTGTTTTTCCCGAAAATCACAAAATTTAAATCGCAGGTACGGAAAAACTGTAAGAGGTATACAAAATTTTTTCATATTTTTAATCCCTATTGTAATCTCAATAAATCCCAATGTGGTGATCAAAAAATTAACGATATCCTACGAAGACAAAAACTCATATACAAGTAAATATGGATATATTTTAAGTAAAAATAAGCTTTTATTTTAATATTTCTCAAAATATGTTAATTTTGTTTCTACATTTCTTGTTCTAGTGGCCTGAGACACGTTAATGGCCTGGCGATTTTTTAATAACTTTAACATTTTTTAACCAATTTTTATCTTTTATATGTTATTAGAACGACAATTACGTATACATTTCGATTCTTTTAAACTAAATTGCAAAAGTAATTATTTAATGGCAAACTTTTTACAAAAACTGAAAAAATTGCATTTTTCCCATTGTAAATGCACCTCAAAACTTCAGCGTCGTTGCGCCACCAGTCAACGTTATCCTATCATCCTAATATTTTACACAACGAGTTTCTACAGGACAGGGACGGCCTGTACCTAGAAAATTTTTTTCTTCCATACAATCTTGGAGCACTCTAATGTACACCATCGATCTGTATGTTGCATGTAACTACACGTACATGTGGTTTTATTTAATGATTTATTTCCAAAGCGACATAGAAACAAACAAAAAACATAAAGCGAAGGTTTTATAGGAAAACTCTGCCAAATAAAGGGGTAAATAGGATTTATAGCTAAAGCATGATGTGGTCATTAACCTTTAAACATTAACCTTTACATGACCAAGTCAGTCGAAATGCACGTATGTGCGATTTTATTGTTTTGTTTGTTATAAATAATAATGAAATTACAACCAAAGTATTTGGTAGTATGATAAAAAAATATATATAGAATATTATGATGTATTGCAAATAAATACACTCAAGTAATTACGATAGTAGACACAACAACCATCAAACTATGAACAACTTTGTATACAAATTTGATACAGAAATTGCCAAGATATTAAAAGATTATGTTAAAAAAATAGCTCCCAATTTCATAAAAATCACATGAATTTTAATATTTCTAAAAAAATAATTTTCCACATTCGAAACATGCCTTAATATTTGGCACTTTATATAAGCCAACACATGAAGTTATTTGAGTGCAATAACTGCATTCAAACATAAAAGTCCAATATTTACAACATGAACGTTTTTTTTTTTTTGTTCGACCAGGTATTACGACAAAAAATTACTTAAAACAACAGTATTTGCAAAACAACAAACTAAGCTAACATACTGGCGTAACACAAAATCATAGAACTCAATACATTTTCTTTATTAGGAATATACCGATTACACAGGGCAACAAAATCGAAAAAATATAAGAGGTTTTTTAAACCACCACATATTTATGATGTATTGTAGTTCCAGTAGTACAAATGTGTTCCAAATTTGAAATTCTATGGAGAGGTTTTTTTTAAAAAAAAATTAAGTAAAATTGTGATTTTTTTAGATGTTTCTCCACATAATTACTGAAAAGCGTTTAGATCGATAGTATGCTAACTCAAAAATGGTTAGGTCGATATTACAAAAATACACGTAGAAAATTTTAGATTCACATAAACTTTAATCCGTTTATATATTGTGTTTTAATCTGCTCATTAGTTTTGAAGTTATAATAACAAATTTAAGCAAAAAATAAAACTCGATAACGGCAGAAATTTTTAAAGTTTATTACTTTATCGCAAAATCATATATAATAGCAACAAAATCAGATATTGACAATAAACATCGACTGATTCTTTTCGAATTTATTCACAATTAAGTGAATTCGCTAATTTTCACAAAATATTAGTTTGTTGGTTGATATAGATAAAATTTAATGATTGAATTTTGAAATCATTTCCCCCTTGCCATGCAAAAATTTTCACATATATATTGCATTTCAATCGGTTCAGTAGTTTCGGAGTTGTAATAACAAATTGAAGCAAAAAATATATTTTTTACATGAAAATAGCAATTTTTTTGTTTTAAAAAAATCATGAAAAATCGAAAACGGCAGAAATTGTTCAGATTTATTGCTTTATTGCAAAGCCATATGTAATAGGATCAAAATGGGATATCGATGATTCACAATTAATTTATTCACAATTAAAAAATTGCATGTGCTTACAAGCGTGTACTTTGGGTGGACATTTTTCATATTTTAACCCTCTAACCCGCAAACTTTAAAAGCTAACAAAATGGATCTTATATGGGAGCTATGGAACATCGTGGACCGATCAGTACTAAATTTGTCCTGAATTTGGTTTGTATCTATTTATAATTAAGATATTTTTTGTATTTCTTTTTAATCTTTTTCTTTCCTACTTCAACAACTTGGGTAGGCAGGCATACATTCAAAAGTACAGGTATGCTGATGGCCGTCTACTATTATTATTTGTATCCCAAGTCAGTCAGATATGGCTTTTTGTTTTCTTTGTCAAAACAATGACAAATCTTTTCACCAAATCGACTGAATTTTTCGACACAATAATTAATGTATATTTTTTTTTAGAGGATGTTTATTTGGTAGGAAAGACTTAGCGTCGTCTCCACGAAATTTTTTCAGTTTGCCATGAAGCCACGAGTATTTCGAAACATACATATATACAATAATATACCACAACCAATCGGCATTTTCCTTGGGGAAATATAAATGTTTGTGGCAAATTTTATCGAATTAGCTTTAAAATTGCGAGCTATAGTTTGACTACAAGGTTGACATGGACGGACAGACAGTCGGACGGACGACGCTTAATCGACTCAGAGTGATTTATAGTCTGGTCATTTTAGAGGTATATTATTATTATTTACCTGGGTACTTTCTAGCAATATTTAAAATTATTCGTGGCTTAATAGATCAGAATTCAAAAACGTCGCGTATTTACAAGTTGTGCGTTCGAATTTACATTATATAGAAACACAACGATTGTTTGGATTTAAGAAACATTTTTTAATTTAACCTACAATTCTGGACAAGGTTACATTCAAATTTCAAAAATTCTTTTTTTAGGATCAGTTTAATATTTGTCTACATATAGCAATTTACACGCTGTCTGGTTTACGTTACATGTAATGGAATTATTCGCATAGATGTTTCTATAGGTAGCAGGTATCTGCTAGCTAGGTTGACCAAATAGTGTTATGTCTATTAAATAAGTTTAGTAAAAACCATGAAACCATGTTTTAGAAAGTTATATTTTTAAATCATTGTCTACATGAAATTCAAATACTCACTATAAAGTGGTTTGTTATTTGATAAAATAAACGAAAACTAAATTTTACTTCGACACTGTGACGATATGAATGAGTTAAAAATTGTATAAAACTATAGGTATTATTCTTTCATTTAGTATAAGAAAAAGCGTTGGAATAAAGTTTTTTTATTTTCTAAACAATTTACATTTTAATATATTGAAAAAAAGTAAAAAATCAAAAGGTAGAAGTTTATCAAAGCTGCGCAAGAAAATTACATTTGCAGTATGAATGAAATTTTATATTTAAAGGCTTAATCCCATATATATATCTAAATGTATTTATTTGTTTTTGTGTGTGTTATATGAATCTAAACCACTGGACCGATCCTCTTGAAATTTTTACTGTGTGTTCCGCTAAATCTGGAAGGAACAATAGGATACTTTTTATTTTGAAATTTCATGCGGACGTGGCACTTACCATATAATAATACAATGTAAACTGTTATTTCTAAATATCTTTAAAAATCTAATTATGAGATTATTCAAATCCTGAAAATGGTCGGTATTGGATTAGTGGGCGTTGCAGCCTCCATACAAAGTAAATAGTTGATTTTTAATATCACTGTACAGAGTTTAGCAAAAAATTTTCGGGATCGGAACAATGGGTGGACCGGGATTGGACCTCCCATACAAAGTTCATAGTAAATTTTGATTAACTGGATAACTAAAATTCCGAGATTTTTCAAACTTTCTAAATTTTCAATATCTGGATAACTAAATTTGCGATATTCTTCAAACTTTGTCTGAAATTTGTTTATTAGTTTTACGTAATTTGTCTGAAAATGGGCGGTTTATTATTGGCCGACATGGAACCACTCATCTATATATATAAATTAATATGTGTTTGTATGTTTATTTGTTTGGCTGCTAAACGCCCGACCCGTTTTGGTTTAAATTTTTACAATATGTTCCAATATGTCTGAAAGGAATTAAAGACTACATTTTGTTTAGAAATTTGAAGTGGGCGTGGTACATCTCATACAAAGTTAATTTGAAAAGACAAGTATGTAGAAAACCGTAATAAGGTCCCCAAATTTTTCATGAGCAATTCCACGGTTTGTATAAATAATTGAGGCAAAAATGGGAATAAGTATTAAAAAGGTACAATATCTAAGAAACTATAACAACGTCCTCAATTGTTTTACAAGCATCTTAGCCATTTTTAAATATATTTGAGGAAATAATAAATGTAAAAAAAGTTTCAGTCTTGCTTATAGGTATTGCGGAATTTCGGTTTTTTGAGTTTATTCAAGAAGCTAAAGCATTTTAGAAACTGCGGTATATCTCGAAAATAAGAGCTAACCTAAAAAAAGATTAGCAACCAATGGATTCAGCGTACTCGAGTTAGTTTAACTTACCGGGTACCCAGCTTGATAGAAAAAAGTGTAAAATTCGAGCACAGTGTTATTATAAGAGAATTATGAATGTTCAAGTAATTTTCTGAGGAGAAACTTGTATGGGGACTAGAGACAAATGTTGCATGATTTTCGCATTCTTTACAATATAACTTCAGAGTACTTACAAATTGATCATTACACTTTCATTTATTTACAGAAAAAATTTAAATTTATGTTTCACATTATATGGAAGTAATAGTATTTTAATTTTGCTTATGCTTTGCAGTTACTTCCAAAAAGTTTTCATTAAATTTTAACTTATTGCAAAATTAATAATAAATTTTTATTTTAGTAAGTTTTTGCAATCATTTTTATTAAATATTTACAGTAAAAAAGTTTTTGTATAAATGCTTTGTAATATGTGCTTATAAATCTAAATTTTATTTGCATGTATGTTAAATTATATAAAACATAAACTCGCAATTGAATAAAGAAAGTTTCAATTCGTAAAGGGTGATTTTTTGCGAAGATGAATGATGTTTTAACATTAAAAAAATAACAAATAAATAATAACAAAATTGTTATTACTGGACCTTAAATGCATCATTATTGGAGTAAATGCAAAAATTAGATAAATCTCTAGCCAATGCGAATCACTCTGGCTCAGGAAGTCCGGACTCACAACTGTTTTTCGACCAGTGGCCTCTGTAGATTTAAATTCCGTGGATCGAAATGTAGATAAAAATCGAAATTTAGATCAAAAACTCATATCCAATCTGCGTTCACCATTGTGATGAATTGAGACAAAGACATGGTTATTATAACAATTTTGGACTCTGACCATTTTTTAACATTCAATCGAAGCGGAATGTTCATTGAAAATCACCCGATATAAAAATAAACGTAGTGGAATAAATTTTCCAATAAAAACTTGCATTTTAATTCACTTGAAACCTGTTTGTGCTAAAAACTAATATATTTATCTAATGGAAAATTACTTTATCAAATACATTTTATATACAAAATTCATATGAATGCATGCAGTTTTATTACCCAACCTTCTCAGCAAAAAGTAACAAAAGTAGAAGTTATATTTTAATCGGCAGTAACGAAACTTTTTTGCTAATGCATTTCAATTTAAAAATTCAATCTAAGTGGAATATTCCTCGAAAATCAGACGATATAAATATAAATGAAATGCTTTTTAATTCACTTGAATCAATTATATTTTAAAATATTTGTGGAATCTAATCCATTTATGTAATGGAAAATTATATTATTGAATATACTCTACACATATGTAGATTAAATTTCCATGTATTCTGCATATAGAATGCATAACATTATTCAACGTCATCAGCAGAAACATACAATATTGTAATAATATTTGAAGAGGCAAATGCTACAAAATCTACAACAGACTCAACATACCTCCCTTCCCTTCAATAAACAAAGTTGTGAAATTAAAGCATTTTAGTTTTAATTCAACTATAGATTCAAATATTCTAAAATTTCCAATTCAATTTTTTTTTATTACAAAATTTGTTTTTGTTTTCCACATATGAATAAAAAAAATATAGAATTTATTGTACCTACAAATATGTATGGAAAAAACACATTAATATCTTTTATAACTAAATTTTTTCTCTTATTTGATTTAAGTTTGTATTTTTCGGTCAGCAGCCGCATGAAACTGCATTCGAAGTTCATGCAGACCAGTTAGTGCTTGCATTAAATTTTATACTCGTAAATTCATACAGATATTACTACAAAAATACAATAGATTTACAAACATATTTATCAGCCTTGTCGCAGAGTATTATTTTGTATGAAAGTGAACATCAAAACGCAGTTAGTTTCTCCAGAATATGTGAAAGGAAATATTTTTTCATTTCAAATCCAATTTCAAATAGTAAATCGAATTCGCTAATTCAAATAAATTTGCCGCAAAAATTAACTGCATTTAGTATAAATCATTTAAATACCGAAATTTCTAAAACGGGAAAAATATGTATTTAAATTACAAATAGGTACATTCAAAAACAAAATCCTATATTTATAATTCTATCGATATTTATAAGAAATTTATTTTGGTTTATGTGTTTTCCGCAAGTGCCTTAATATGGAATCTGTTATACATATATGGTTTTTATCGATTTCAAGCGGATTGCGATACTTAGAAAAGATTTATGGAAATATACCTATTATGGGGGCTATTATCAAACACCAATTGCTCACCGATGCTTACGGTGAATCGGTTCTAACGTTGGGAGCTACTCAAGCAGAAATCTTAAAATGCTTCCGAACAGCGGAATTCACCTCAACTCAAGGAAATTGTACTCCATACGAATTGAAGCCGAGAAACCTTGAAAGACGACTTTACATGTCCGAAATGATGCTTATAATGAAAGAAAAATCACTTTATCAACTAATCATTAATTGCGATGAAAAACTAATCGTATATGAAGCCCGGCCAACCAGCCGAATCGGCACCAAATATAGTTCTACATCCAAATTTGGTGTGTAACTTTTTGATAAATTTTAGCAAGTTGTTTTCATTTTATTTAGAATTTTATCACCAGTACAGCTGATATAAAAAAAAACGTTTCTAAATCACTGTGCAACGCTCTCTGTGGGACACGATTTACTTTGAAACAGAGTATCCGATATTGGATTGATTCATTCTTGGCTTCAAAATATGAGCACTTCTTTTGGTTCGGAAACCATTTGTTGCCAGAAAGATGGGAAAAGTTCATTGCTAAGAATGGCCAATACTTTATAAATTTATATTTTAAAAATTATTCGAAAAAAGAAAAAACAAATAAACTTTTTTAACATTTTAGTCTATAGCTCTGGCTCTACTTGACCGACTCTGTCCATTTTGAAAGCCAAACTTTTCTAATCCACAAAGTATATTTGTTGACCTATTGTTTATAGTTTCGGATTCTACGACCAAATCGTGGTGGTGTGTTAATACGGAAAATTGAAAATGTTGTCTTGCATATCTTTTAAAGTTAGTTTAATAAAACGTAATTTCTTCTGTACTTTATAACACAGAAAAAATTATATTTCAATTCAAACATTTATTCCATATTGAACTGGTTTCAATTATTTCATAATTAAATCAAGTATTTATTTGCTCAAAAACTAAATTTCTTGATATTTTCTATTGAATTTTGAGTTTCGAATTTGATTATTTTGAAAATGAAATATACAATTTTCGTTATTGGTTGAATTTCAAATACAAAAATTATTGAATTGATAATTTTCGTAATTGAAACACAAAAAATAACAAAAATGTGTTTTCAATTACGAAAATTATCTATTCAATAATTTTTGTATTTGAAATTCAACCAATAACGAAAATTGTATATTCAATTGTCAAAATAATCAAATTCAAAACTCAAAATTCAATAGAAAATATCAAGAAATTTTGTTTTTGAGCAAATGAATACTTGATTTAATTATGAAATAATTGAAACCAGTTCAATATGGGATAAATGTTTCAATTTGGATCGGGCTGTTTAGAAAATTCAGATTTATTACTACTTTTTTGTCAATCGACACCACTGTGTACTGTGTGACTGTATGTAGATAAATGTGTAAGTGTATATAAAAGTTTTTATTATTTTGTATTTGAATTTGCATATGTGAATTGTTCTTTTGTATTAATTTTTGTAGGGGTCTGTGAATATTGGTTATATGAAATATGATCACTTCACCAACAACTACATTCCTACATAACATGCAGTATGAAACAATTGTGTAGGACAATGGGGTAGTAATGTTTGTAGTATTCAGAAATAATGTAAAACTAGCTGATGCAACCCCATCAAGGAAATCAACTTTCGTGGAAGATTTTTTTTAATAAAAGAAGCTGAGTTTTGTTCATTAGATTTCCTTTGATTTCGTAAATAGTTATTATTAATTTATCCACGCATTTTTGGAACATGTGAAAAAAAATATATTTGTTTTTATTTTTAATATGACAGTTGCTAAATCTTTACCTATTTTTTGAATTTTAAATATTTAAAAATTTTAAATCTATATATTTCAAATAAAAACTCACAAGATAAAAAAAACAAAATATTTTTTTTTAAAATTTAATAAAAAAGTCTCTTCGGACATGAAGCCTCAAGAGCTTAAAAATGAAACACAAAATTAAATGTATAAATAAATAAAAAATGCAATTTAATACACATTAAATTTAAAACAAAAAAACAGAAAGAATCCATAAAAACCGTAAAGATATTTAAATTGTTATTTCCAATAAAATACTTTGCAACTCACTGTATGAGGATATGTATAAATTTATGTCAATTCATATAAATATATATAAACCAGCAAGCAAGTCATCGTATTTTACAGACATGTACATTAGGGTGTTCTTTATTATTTAATTATCCTTTATTATCAACTCTGTTAAAGCCTAAATTGTTCACAGTCATCTAAAATCCAAATTACAAAAATTTTATCAAAATCAGAAAACGTTGATTCTAAAAGTTTTTATTTCAAGTTTCTAGTTTTGACTTCATAAAAAACATATTTTGTATGCATACAATCTAAAAAATACATGTAAATTTTCTTTTATAAATTGTGTAAATTTTCATGGAAATAATATTACATATATCCGTTAATTTAATCACAAAAAGGTTTATAAAAAAGGTTTATAGAATACGGTGGTTAGTTTGAAAACTTATCATTTTGATTACATTTTTTGAACAAAACAAAAGAAACAGCTGTGTAGGTGAGACACTCTCCAAATATTTTATAGAATTTCATATACCCCCCACCTTCTGTGTAATCAAACGGGTCTTCCAATCGATAATTTCTCCACCATTTTGATTCCACAAAATGATGGATAGATAAGTCCTGCGCAAGGATGACACGCTAAATCATGAAATGTTCCACACTTTTTTCATCAAAACGGGGTCCCTTCGACTCTACTTGACTGCAGACACATTCCCATCCAAAAGTATACCTTCCAAAATAACATAATATTATGTAGAGAAACACATTATATAAAACCTATTTTAGTCACAGTGGTTAGTAGTCTAACCACTTTATTACTTACGTAAGTAAGTAACAAAGTAACACTGAATTTGATGAACAAAAAACGGGAAACCCCCTTAGAAAAACTGCGGTTTAGAATATCTTCAAATTAATATATTAATCTAACCAGAGCAACGTGACTGCAAAGTTTTGAAAAAAACTTAAACGATAACTTAAAAAAATTTAATTGTTTAGCAAAATTCCAACAGATGTCACTAAAATTGTTTTAAATACTCTAGAATAGGTGGTTAGAAAAGTGACAACTAAGGATCATATAATATGTTTAATACAAAACATTTTGAATGTGCACATTAGAGAGTCGCTTAGAATTAGTTTTTTTGAAATGTTGAGACGGTACCTCTGAAAACTTGCATAATGACCTAAAATACCACCAAAAAAATGTTTAGCTTGTTTTAAGAAGGGTAACCCGTGCCGACTTAGCGATTTATTTTTGAGGTACATTTACAAGGGGAAAAAGCATTTTTTTAAGTTTTTGTAAAAATTTTGCCATAAATAATTACTTTTGCAATTTAGTTTAAAAGAATCGAAATGTGTACGTAATTTTCGTTGTAATAAGATATAAAAGAAATAAATTGGTTAAAAAATGTTAAAGTTATCAAAAAATCGCAAGCCACTAGAACATGAAATGTAGGAACAAAATTAACATATTTTGAGAAATATTAAAATAAATGTTTATTTTTACTTAGAATATTTGCTTGTATATGAGTTTTTGTCTTCGTAGGATACAGTGAACTTATTCGCAGGTATAACCAAAAAAATTTAATTTTTTTAACTGCAGTTTCAAAACTCCAATTTCAAATTTTTAAAAATTTTGTTAAACAAATTTCTGAAGTTTTTGATTATCACATTGGAACATAATAGTGAATAAAAATATGAAAAAAGTATGTCAATACCTCTTATAGTTTTTCCGTACTAGCGATTTAAATTTTGAGATTTTCGAGAAAAACTAATATTTTTGCCATATTTTGGCGAATGAGCCGAATTTCCTTACTGTTATGATTTTTAATTAAAATCAATTCAGAATAATATAGTCCAGGTAATTTAACATATAGTCTGACAGTTTTACTAAAATCGGAAAACTTTAACCCTTAAATCGTGAAGGTCAAGGTAAAATTTTTCAATATTTCAAATTTCTCATGGAAAGATAGCGAAATGTTATGTATTTTTGTGTCGATTTTGATGGAACTTAAGAAAAATATAACACAAAGTCTAGTATTTACAAAAACAGCAGAAAAATTCAAATTAACCCATAATAGCACTTGGTGCTAATATGACCCCAAAATTTTTTACTGAATTTATACGATAACGAAAAAAACGCATATTTCACTCTTTAAGGCGCCGTCGCATAGTGAAGGCGTCGTCGTAGGGGCGTAAAATTTTACATTAGATATACTCAAATCCAATAGAAAAAAATTTTTGCTGGTATTTTAGGTCATTACACAAGTTTTCAGAGGGTACCGTCTCAACATTTCAAAACATTTAATTCTAAGGTACACTCTAGTGTATATACATATTAGACGTCTATTGATTCGTTTTTACCTTTAAACAGTCACTCTCTTTTAGTACAAATACTTATATTGCACACCTTAAAAATACACTGGCACTATGGTTTGATGTGGACTCAAGCAGTGCTTACGATATACTAACCCATAATCGGTAAAACCTTTACATTTAAAATTCTCATTTAGCATTTATCAGATTCAACTTTTTGAAATTTCGTTCAAAAATTTTTTTGAAAGTGTAAAATTTGGGATTCGAGATATGCATGAAATTTTATGATTAGTTTGTTATTCAAGTCATAATAAGTTATCGCTGTGAGAAAATATTTAAATTTTACATTTAAACATCTATGGGTATGAAATTCAAAAATAATTTTTGTCACATTTATTATTATTATTAATATTTATTCAATGCAAATTTAATGTGCAAAAAATAAAAAAGATAAAAGGACTGGCTGCCAGGGCCTTCGCCTTTTTTTACATTTAATTTATTTAAATATTTTGAAAATTTTGCAACTTTGACCCAAAACATTTAGCTACAAATAAAATGTGCAACCTATAACTATGTCCGATTTTACTAAAATTTTCAGCATTTGGACGGAGAACATCTGATCTTGGGAAGTAATATATAAGCACCGCCCTAATGTACAGCCGATATCCATACAAACCGCTACAGTGACACGCACACAAACGTATCCCCACGAAACATAAATACATAAATATCAACAAATTTTATACACATTTCCAATGTAT
Organism: Calliphora vicina; assembly: GCF_958450345.1. Lineage (NCBI taxonomy): Eukaryota > Metazoa > Arthropoda > Insecta > Diptera > Calliphoridae > Calliphora > Calliphora vicina. The sequence goes on along the minus strand of NC_088783.1, from coordinate 75,389,729 downwards.
TTATATCAATATATTTTTCACACATAAATAAATGAATGTTTCTGAACAGTTTTTTGTTTTTATGTCCTTTACCACCACAAGAGGAGAATGTGGGTCTATATAAGTTCGTCATTCCGTGTGTTACATTTGGAAATATTCATCTGAGACCCAACAAAGTGTATTTACATATTATTGATCCTTATGAAATTGAAAGTCGATTGATCTATATACATACATTAGACATGCTCTTAAAAAATTGATTTGCTTTGAATGGGTCTTATTTTGTTCGTTAGTAGCCAAAACTAACTACTGCACAATTTAAGTGAAAACGGATAACTAGAACACGTGCCGGAAATCGATTGAAAGTTGTAAAATTGGGTAAATAATTGTACTTTTTCCGATATCTTAAAAAAGTCCCTATTTAGATACTGTTTTTTAAAAAAAAAATTAAATTAAAAATAACCAAGTTATTAGCATTTCCCTACGTCATATATTCAAGAAAAACGACATTTTTGTATTATTTGCTCACTATTTTGCATGCAAAAGTTATGCAAACAGCTATGTCAACAATACAAATGCGAGTATAATATGAGTAAACTAGCACTTATTGCTCAATATTTGGTCAGATAAAACTCGTATAACTTTGTTATTTTTCATTATTTTTTTATATTATTGTTTTATACCTTGTTAGAAAGACAATTTTCTCTAGAAGCTTAGGTTTATTGCAAATGTTTAAAAAACAGAATTTAAATAGGTAATTTTTTTAAGATATCGGAAAAAGTACCATTATTAACTCAATTTTACAACTTTCAATCGATTTCCGGCACGTGTTCTAGTTATCCGATTGCACTTAAATTTTGCAGTAGTTAGTTTTAGCTGCTAATGAACAAAATAATACCCATCCAAAGCAAATCTATTTTTTAAGGGCATGTCTAATGTACATCTGTCTGTTTGGCTGTTTTAAACATTTAATTACACGGTCCATATTTGTTCCATAAGTTCCACTTCTGAAAACCACTTAAGTACTCATAGATCCCTTGCAGATTATAGAGGTAATATTTTATTAGACTTATTAATATTTTGATGGTTCAGGAAGATTTTGCTATTTATTATTTAGCTTTTCAACACAAAATGTTGTGTTGCGAAACACTCCACCATCCGAAATTCGCCCATTGCCTCCAACGTCCCCCCTTGGGACACGGAAATGCATCTTGGTTAGCTCCAGACCTTAGTGTTGTGCTTCGAGGGGAAATATGGAGCGAAACCGGGGCTCCGAGGTGCACGGACCTCATTCCTGGTGAGAATTTAATTCTTTTAAATTCGAAGCTGACTAGAGTCTTATTTAGTAGCACGGGGATCCTTTGGCCCCAGGACTCCGGTCCTGTAGGATCATTGGGTTGGTCACTTCGGGTGACGATTGTGCTGGCTGACCCAAAATCGCGGGAAGAAGATCGTTGGTTAAAGTGGTGATGTTCGGGCTAGTGACAAATTTCGGTACACCAAATGAATCTTCTGAGTGCTCTTGCTGAGTACAATAGGGCCATTGAAACAGATAACAACGAGCGTTTGTGCTCAGGAAATGTATTGGGATAGTAGCATCCGTGATGTACTGATCGTTGGGCTTGGTTCCTGATCGTGGTCTGAAGTGTGCATTATTGTGGCACACTCTGACTTTTATCAGTCGGGAGCTTTTGAAGTCAGAGATCATACATCGGACTGGATTACCAGGCCGGATGTTGCTGTTCTGATAATTGTCCAGGGCTTGTTAGTTGATTAGCTAGCTATGGATGGAAGGGATTAGATAGCCCGGGCTCTCGAGCAAGGGGTTTGTGCAATGATCCGTGCAATCTTTGTGCGTGAATTTGCAAATTGAGCGTTCTTTTGCAAGGCGTTCAATGGCGGTGATAGACGCATTGTTTCTATCCGGTGTTTAGACCACCATGAGATTATGGCCTATGTGGCCGTTTCTCATGTAAATCTAAGACACATCTGCCTCCAACGTCCACCGTCGGAATTATCGTCTACGACTGACCCTAAAACAATACTAAAAGTTTTTTATAATTAAAGTATTGTAACCCGGGATGATCTGGCTTCTTTATTTTTATTAAATCCCGCTTTACTTATTAATAAAACCACAACGTCATCCATTTCTACGAATATGTATTCTCTTAAAATTTTTTTCTAATCAATTAGTACCATTTATAATAACGTCTATCACAAAACCGAACTTTAACTCATACTACGATTAGTATGAAATTTAGTATCGTGTATACACTCTAAAAATGCACGTAAATCTGCTACTATAAAGTAAGTTAGTTTTCATGTAAAATTACACAATATGCGTAAATTTAAGCATAATATGTTTATCAAAATCAAATACAAATCAAATTTTTTCAGCAAAAATACAAACAAAATGTTTTATTTTCAATTTTTGTAATATAATAGGCATTTTATGTTTAAAATTACATATATTGTGCATAAATTGAAGTTTTACATATAAAGTGTGTAAACTAATTTAAAAGTTTAATATATAAATTGTCAACATTTTATTTCTAAAAAAAAACAAAAATGATTTGTTATCAAAAAAATATTTGAATTTACACACAACATGTATTTTTATCCTAATTATAGAAGGAGAAAAGTTTCCTACTATTAATGTAGGAAATTTATATGAAAATTTATTAGAGTGTACCCGGCCTTTATTTTTAATATCCACACAGATATTGTTGAATTTCAATATATTCGACATAATTAAACTAAAGTCAAGTGAACCAATTTTTGAAATCGATGTCTTCCGATAGGAATGAAATTTGCACCAAGGTTCTATTGGATAGTAATTCAATCTCCGATCGGCCAACACCAACACCAACACATCTTATTTTTTTTTTAATTTCTTCGGGTGTAGAGATCTCTACTGGTCGTCCAAAGCATTCGGCATCTTCTGTGCTTGTACGGCTATGAAATTCAGTAAAACTGAAGTCCATAGTATTTATCAAGCCTTTATTTGAGTGATGTTTTTTCCGCAAAAAGTAATGGAGGGTATTTAAGATTCGCACAGCCGGATATAGCACTCATGTAACAGTATTTACTTGAATTTGTAGAGTTAAGCAAAGTAAAAACTAAATAAATAACAGTGGCAGTTGCAAAAAGATGGTAAAAATATGCAAAAAATAAATAAACGTTGTAAAATGCATACATTTTCATTTCACTGCAAACAAATAGAAAATTGAAAAAAATACAAAATTTATTGCAACAATAAATAACACTTTTACAAATACTGCAAAAACACCAACAATGAAAGCAACAAAAAATCAAAATTATTTTGATTATATGAGAGAGAACCACATGTCAAAACAGAGATTTTTACCCCCTGCATACGAGTAAATTTTTGATTTGATTAAAAGAGTGTTATAAGTTGTAATACATACATACAAATTTGTTTAAAAAATATACATATGTAATTTAAAACTTTCGAATTTTATATGTATTTAAAATAAAAATATCAGAACTCAATCAGTTCGTTTAAGAAAACTTGAAAAAGTTATTAGGGTTTATGAATATTATTCTGAAATCATTGACCTTAATATTGTACATGACTAGTGATTTCAGGAAGCACAATAACTGGATTTGGACTATTGAGGCTTTTTTTGTCCTTAGGCGGACTAAAATGGGATTGATTAGCGATATAATTTAAAATATTTTGATACTGTGTCTTCTAAAATTTTGTTTAGTTCACCCATGATAATCATATGAATTACGATAAATTTATGTCCCAATAGGATCGCCCGATGGTCGAAATTCGATCAGTTTTAAAAGTGATAACACTTTAATGGAAAGAATTTTGAAACTGTTTTTTATATTGTGCATATCTAGAGAAAATATCCTTTTACACCATATATGTTTGATAAATATTGGTGGAAAATAACATACTTAAAATGGTACTACATAAAAACGTGTGGCCTATTTATATCTTAGAAAAATAAAAACAAAATAGTGTAGTGCTAAAATGAATATTTTTATCCACTTGAACCAAAGGTTTGTTAACGCAAATTCATCAATAATATTCGAAATGTCCCTTTGAAGTAAAGTCGTGCATTCAAAAATTTAATTTTCCAGAGAATCACTGAGAAAAAACTTTCCTCAATATACTTTAAGATTGATGGTCTTGAATTAATCAAGGCAACAGTTTCAACAGGACGTTGTAGGATACGTTTCAGAGACGCATGTTTTTATATGAGAAATTTATGATAAGAGTATAAAAAATTGTCACCCAATTTATTTGCCAGAACGTTTGAGAATGCTATAAGCAAATGCTGCAAGGTCTACCATTTTTAGTTATACGAAAAAATAAATAAGAAAATGCTATATCTCTAAATGTTCTGATGTTTAATATATTATATATTTTGTTAATCAGTATTTTAGAATTAAAGCAATTTTGAACTGAACTCACATATTTTGTAGAAGTAGTCATGATGAGGCCCTACTCTATTGGGGGCACGAACTACTACAATGGGTCGTCCCTTTATGCACGGCCTAGCGGATATATCGAGTGTGGATGTTAGTAAGATTGATTCCTTTATTCCTGTGTCATGTTGGTTCGGTATCTAACCCCATTCCGACATGTGAAGGACGTCTTTTGGAGGTGAGCATGATCCTAATGGTATCACAAATAAGCCAATTCATGGGGCCAAGTGAGTTGAAAATACTAGCTACCTTTATAACCTAACCTAACATATAACGACTTCTATAATTATTTTGTATATTTAGTGATATATTTGCGAAGCCAGAATAGTGATTTAATTAAGACACACGTCAAAAAAAAGTTGAGTTTAAATGTTTGTCTAATTTAACGCTTTTTAAGATAATTTGATACAATTTTAAATTTTTGAAGAACATTTCCATAAGATCATATTTTTAAAACATATAAGGCCCTCTTCCGAAAATCATTTACGAAAATAAATTACTAAAATTTTAAAAGAAAAATATTTTTCCTGAATTATATAGTGTAGGGTATTAAATGGTCGGGCTAGACCGAACATAGTTTCTTACTTGTTTTGTATTCATTTTGCAGTCTAAAGAGGACACAATTATTTCTCATTCACCTTAAGCCAATCAAAGCCAATATGAGCTTCATAAGAATATTTGAAGTTAAAACACAAATAAATTTTCTTGTTTTTTTTAAAAAAAATGTAATTGTGAATAAAATCTCGATTTTTTTGAAATTCAAAAGAATATTAAAATAACTCCAAAGGGTATTTGTTTGCTAGATAAGGTCAAAATAGGAATACCGAAGGGTAAAAACTTGTGTGATCATTTGTGTTGAATTTAAACTATTTGTGACGATAATAAGAAATTTATGTGTATTTGTATATAATCATAGGTTATTTTTGGAAGCAGATGGAAGCATTACGTCAGGTATTCACGAAGATTATTATTATGTGATTTTTTACTAGGATTTTTGTATGGATCATGCTATTCTATATGTATTTATGTACACTAGGGGAATATTCCGGTATGAATATTATATGGGAAATAATAGACCGATCATTTTCACATTTTATCACATGAATAACGTGTGCTAAATCTCATGGTATTATCTGCAATATATTTAAATAAAATAGCTGGTTTTTATAATAATAATGTGAACGTATGAGTATTGTTTTGTTAATTTTTATATTAATACTTATATCCCAACGGACTGCTATTGCAAGTGAATAAAGGTGACAATTAAAAAAAAATATGTTTGTTTGTCAATTGTATTTAAACAAATTATTTAAGTATTCATGGCCTTTAGTCAGAAAACAAAGAATTCAAAATAATTATTTTTATTCAACATTCCACAAAAATTTTGATATCAAAAATGTTATATAAATTTCATTTTAATTTGACTTTTTCCCAATTAAATTAGTTCATGGTTTTTAATAATTAAAAGTCTGTGTGTACATTAGAGCGCTCCATATAAGCATGAATAGGAACAGCAAATATTCTAACAAAATTGTTACTAAAGAATAATTTACATTCATACTTATGTATTTAAAGAGTGAATCAGAAAAAAATTCTACTTGTACTAAGTTGAATATACAACTGAAAATGTATTGCTATTTTTACATGTTCCAATTTTGAGAGCGTGTAACTTATTATAGGGATGAGATAACTTTAAGCAAGTTGTTATGTTATATAGCTATGGGCATAAAATAAAATATACAAAACCTATGACTGTTGTCAAAAACTTATGGGCACTGCTACACGTTCAATATATATTGACCGCGATCCAATATGAACGTGTAGCATGCAGTATTAATGGAAAATCGATCCATCACAATAGATCGCGATCCAAATATCACAATATATATTGAACGTGTAGCAGTGCCCTATATAACACGAATTTACTGAAGTTTTCTGTATTTGATGTTTAGATAAAGCAAAACAATCTTTGACCTTGGAAACATCGAAAATCTTAAAAGTGCAAAATAAGCACCACCCTAGTGAGAGTTTTAATTGAAATTGTTACAAATATATGTATATTATTTTTCAATGTCCAAGCCTGTTTGAAATACAAATGCAATAATAGTGAAATAATTACATGAGAATCAAAATTGAATTATCAGAAAATTTTAAAAAAAAATATTAACACAATAATTAATTTAATTAAAATATGTATTATAATGACAAACATTTTTAAATATGTCATACTACAACAAAAATCCTAAATTTACTCATGTTTAAAATGTTTTAACCAACAAATTATTAATATGTTCTAAAAGCCAAAATTTATATAAAAAAAGTTTTCTCCTGCTCCAAGTTGTACATGAAAACAAACATAATTATAGTTATTAATAAAGAATGAAAAGGACTGAAAAGGAAAAATTAAAAAATCAACCACTTCACTTAAGACCAACACTCCCCTCTATTATTTCTTTAACACGTTTCTGCAAAATTGATTATCGCATCATTATTTTTTGGGTCAGTATAATTATTTAAGAAAGTTTGAGGTTTTTTATTCCTTTTATCAACGAAACGAAAAAAAGCTAAATAAAAGAAAGTATAATCACGCAAATATAATCACTCCTGAATAGCAAGAAAAAAGGTAAATCTCTAAAATTCTCATCAAGCACAACAAACAATTGAATAAAATTATTTCCTTTACTATTTCTTCCACTCACCACCAGATCCTACAGCAAACGCCAAAAATTATTGTAAAAAGCATTAAAATACTTGGAAGGAAGTCATTCATTAAAAACCAAGGAGTTTACTCTTTTAACCCAAAAATATGAAAAACAAAATAGACGAAGAAGGAGCAGGAGCAAAAATAACAACAACAATGTAGAAGACATGCAAAATAGCCAACCCTTTTCAAGCAAATAATGAACACACACAAATTATATCAATGCAACAAAGAAATGGATTTAGGGATTTGTTGCGCAAATAAGCAAGAAGTTACGTTTTTATAGTTAAGTGTTGGATTTCTTTCTTCAAGACTAATTTACAGTTGGACACACTCAACAAATTTGGACGGTAAACATACAAATTACTAACAACATTTGTCTTAAGTTTTCTTAATTTTATACGGTTACCAGATCTAACAATGTCTTACAATAGTGTGAAAGTTGTCTGGCAATATTGTCAGAGAAAGCATTGTTAGGGCACTGCTACACGTTCAATATATATTGTGATATTTGGATCACGCAAAATTAGGTTATTCTGCGATTTAGATCGCGATCCATCAATACTGCATGCTACACGTTCAATAAATATCGCGATACTGGATCGCGGTCAATATATATTGACCGTGTAGCAGTGCCCTTAGATAATTCATAATAATATTACCAGATATCCGACAATCGTGTGAACACATTTCCTTGTCATTGTCAGATCATTTTATATCAGTTACGCCCAAGGACGTATACATCGATCTTTTAGTTTGTGTTAAACAGCTTGAAAGCCATTTTTTTTGCGAAGCCTAACATCGACTGATCGTTATTTGTTTTCAAAATAAATAGCAAGCATTGTTGTCTGATTACTTGTTGTAATCGTGTCGGTGTGAAAGCACAAAAGCTCTTTTATAAAAGCTCATACATTGTACATATCAGCTGTACTGTGCAAGGTACGATCTTATGTTGTATGCTTAAATATTATATTTAGTTATTCATAAACAAAAATTAGATTAAAAAATGATTTTAAATTTCACAATTTTTCACAATACCATTTAATTAAACCTCTCTGTACTAACGTTTCAGCAAAGTCGATTAAACTCGTATTATTGAACTCATTAAAATGTGTGTACTTTTTACCTAATATGAATATTTAGATTTGTTATCCTATTTTGATTAGATTTGTTAAATATAATTATAATTTTTACGCTTTATATATTATAAAATTAAGAAACAAAATACCATGGTTATTTGCTATTAAATTATCTATGATCTGGTAAACTTTAATCCATCAAAGTGTACATCGACGCATGAGATAGCATGTCAACGCATGTCGACGCATCACAACGCATACTTGCTAAAACAGATTTATTTAAAAATTAATCATTGTTCCCGATAAATTATCGAAATTATTGCGTAAAATAACCTTCTTTAGTTACCATATTGGCGTTTAGAAATTCATTTTTCAACCAACTTTGCACGAGGATAGAAGTGCCTCCAATTCTTGGAACCAAGTCTTTAGAAAATTTAAAATTAAAAATTTGATAATAAAATTTTAAGGCTATGATTATTTTATTGCCTTTAGGCAAATAATTATATAATAAATAAAAAGGGAATATTTTACGCACAATTCAAAGGTATATATTTTAAAATATTACATGATATTTTTACCATTGAATCTGAAATAGACACATAGACACATTTTTCTAATTTCCTTAATATATTTTGCTAGAGCACCAAGTGTACTGACTTCTACCAATCTGTTGGTGATTTCTGCAAAATTTATTGAATTTTTAAGCCTATAACTAAATTGGCATTTATTGCATTATAGGCTGGATTATAAATTACCCAAAAATCTCATATAAGGTAAGGTCGTTTAATGCCAACCAGCAAAATAACAAAAAAGTGGTGGACTCATTCAATGAGCCACCACTGTAACCTTTTTTTTTCTCACGAGATCAGATTACATACGCATTAATCTTTGATTTCGATTAATAAATTGGAGTAAAAGAAGGAGATGAAAGAATGTTTTATCACATTTTTATTGCAACAATTAAGACAAACAACGGAAAGTTCGAGTGCTTAAAGAACAAAAATAATCCAAAAGAAGTAAAGTGCATACAGGCTTTCAAACAATTTTATACTAATAAAAATACCCGATACAAAATAATTTCTAAAGAATATCAAAGCCAAGTCGAAAAGTCTTGATCCTCCTCAATAAATCTTGGTGATCATTCCCAGTGTTGCGTCCATTTCGGAAGAAGTCGTCCAGATCTAATAGCCTCCAATATCATAGATTCTTCATATTTTAAGTATTGTTGGTAAAGTAAATTAATCATGTTAAATTCATATTGCACACAGTTAATAAAATAATATGGCACGTTTAATAGAAAATGTATTTTGATATGATTAAAATGTTAAATGAAATATCTGTTTTTTTACACTAAACTAATTCTAATGAATTTCAATTTTGTTTAGATAAGTTAATTTTTAAGGAAAACTTATAATTGCAAACCATAGATACATGTTTTAACCCTTTCAGTAAGCAAGCAGCAGTACACGGTGGGTAGAATCGAAATTTTTTGGAAATAAATCTGACATTTCTAAACGGCTTATTCGATCAGGATAAAATTTGACACGACCGTAGCCAAGGAGCATTCGAGTTTCAGTTATTGAAATGGATCCTACAAATGTTCAGGGGCGGCCTTATGGGGGCTCAAAGTAGGATACCTTCGACATGTAAAATTTTTAAACACGTGCCATTTTTTTGTTTCCCATCCTATTTCAAAGATTTTTATATTTTTGGAAAGCGCTCGACTAGGTCTTGAAAAATGCTTGCATGCACTATTTATCTCTACTAATTTTCGAGTTATTGGCATTTTAAAATTTAAATTTTAAAATTTGGCCACAACTTGGCCCGTTATTTTAAAAACATAGGGTGTAATTTTGGACCGAATGGACACTTGTTTTTTTTGTTAGTTAGACAACTAAATTACCATTTTTTTCCGAGCTATATTTTTTTGTTTAGATAAATAAGTTAATTTTTGGTGTTACAAAAAAAAAATTTCAAGTCAATATCTCAATTAGATTCAAAAATATGCCACTTTAAAACTCCGTCCTTCAAAAATATTGCACTTTTTCATACTAAAACAAGTAAGAAAGTATGGTCGGTCAAGCCCGAGTCAATACCCTACACTAAGTAAAAGAGCAAAAACATTTTTCTTTTAAAATTTCAATAATTTATATTTTTGAGTGATTTTCGGAAGTGGGCCTTATATGGGAGCAATGACCAATTATGGACCGATCACCATGGAATTAGGTCGTGTGATTTATATCTATATTAAAGTTAACTATGTTGAATTTTGTATGTATACCAACATTTTTAAGCGATTTATGCACGTTAAAGTGATTTTCGGAAGCGGGTCTATATGGGAGCTATGACTAATTATGGACCGATCGTAAGAAAATTTGGTGACATGAATTTTGTATATATAAAACTTATTTGGAGTGGAATTTGTGGAGATACATATCGATGGCTTAATATAAAAAAGGCGTAACTCAATTTTTTGTTACTTTACAGGAGAAGGCAAAAACTTAATAAAATCCATACAATTTTATACACAAAAAATTATTTAATGCAATTTTTAATAAGAAAAGACATCAAATTTTATTTGTCATTTAAAATTTATTTTTTTTATTTTAATGAAGTTACTTAAAACAACCCTCTTTTCATTGATATTTTTAAATTAGTTACGCCTTTTTTATATTAAGCCATCGATATATAAATTAAACATTTATGACCGATTAAGTCCAATATCGGAAGGACATTTGTATGGGGGCTAGGTGAAATAATCGACCGATTTCAGCCAGTTTCAATAGGCTTCGTCCAATATGTACCCAATTTGATCGAAATATCTTCAAAATTGCTACCTGTACTCTGCGCACAAGGTTTACATGGCCCACCAGCCAACCAGCCAGACGGACGAACGGACGGACATCGACTCAGAAAGTGATTCTAAGTCGATCGGTGTACTTTAAGGTGGGTGTTAGACTAATATTTTTGGGCGTTAAAAACATCTGCACAAACGCATTATAACCTGTAGGGTATAAAAATTTGTATAAATTTTCTCAATATTTTATTCAACACAAGTCACTGGTTTTGAGTTAGTCACATTAAGAAAATTTATAAAAAATATTTAGTATGAAAAAGTGCAATATTTCTGAAGGACGGAAAGTGGCATATTTTTGAATCTAATTGAGATATTGACTTGAAATACCAAAAATTAACTTATCTAAACAAAAAAATATAGCTCGGAAAAAATGTGGATCAAATTGTTCCTAATATTTGCAATCCTATTAAAATGTTGATATAAATTTTAGTTTTAGAAACACAATGAATATGTAATATATATAGGGTCCACATTTCCTTCGGGGCTCGGAAAATACTTTAAGGATAAATAGGAAACACATCAGGGTTTCCAAATCTGTTTTCCGTTTTCTGATCTCTGCTTTGGGATTTTAGAACATGTGGCCCAAATTTGAAATTTTTATGAAAACAATAGGCCAATTTCTAAAGGGCGTAGGGCCGACATGTTCCAAAAGTAGGACATGTTATTTATACCAAAATTGTCTCCGTAAAGAAGCTTTATAAAAAAATATAAAATTGTTATACGTTCTTAAAGAAAGTAGTTTTTTAATAAAAAAAGAATTAAGTCACCTTTTTTGGTCAAAAAACAGCAAAAATATACTATTTTTTGAATTTTTAAATTGAAAATCGTTTATTTTTGGATTCGTAGTCGATATTGCTCTGAAATCTATTGTATGTTATTGGTAATTTAGTTGTCTAACTAACTTGGCCAAGGTATGGCCAAATTTTAAAATTTCAGTTTTAAAATGCCTATAACTCGAAAATTAGAAGAGATAAATAGCACATGCAAGCCTAGCCGAGCGCTTTCCACAAATATAAAAATCTTTGAAATAGGATGGGAAACAAAAAAGTGGCATGTGTTTAAAAATTTTACATGTCGAAGGTACCCTAACCAGCAGTTTAGAAATGCCAGATTTATTTCTAAAAAATTTGGATTCTGCCCCACTGTGCAGTAGTAAATTCATCGATCTGTAATCTTTACTGATTACAATTAAGAGAAAGTTCTTTCATTAACGTAACTGCAACTCGTTAAATTTAGTCACCACTGAGAGCGTAACTTTACTCAATTAACAGTGTTTAACTACTACAAAATTTTCTCATTACAGTATCTTTAATTGTGATTATGTTAAAGTTATAAATAAACTCATTACACTTCGCGACAAATAAAAGTTTAATTAATTAAGTTAGTTAAACAACTTATGTTTATACCATTAGTCCTAATAAGTTTCTTTAATATTATTGTTTTGGAAAATCAATCTCCTAAAGAATGAAAATGTGAATTTGAATTTAGTAAAACAATAATATTATTTTGTTATTATTTTGTTTATAAATTTTATTACTAAATTTTGAATTATAATGGTATTCTAAAAGGCGTCATCTTTCTTACATAATGTGATCGGTTAGAATAGTCTGAGTAGGGGATCTTAGTTAACATTACAATGTTATAAGATCATAGGTAGGGTGGAGGCAATAAATTCCCAATAACACCTAGGGTGTTTTGTTTTAAAAATATATATTGGAATTGACCGGGGTATTATTTGACAACAATTTAGTAAAACAACAAACCAGCCCATTTTATTATTTTATTGTTTAAGGGAGTCTAAAATAACATTTATGTTTTGATAAGAACCTCCCCTCCCGGCTGATTGCTAGCTAATTCAATGGCTCCCGTTAATCTTACGAATCTCTGAGAGCAATTAAATCGCAGATGTAGTCTTTAAAGAAGTTTGAGCTAATTTTCTTAAATATTCTGTAGAGATTATGTACATGTCAGTCCCTTTCATTACAACTGTTTGAAATTGTCAGATGATCGAGTTTTTATATATGACAATGACATCATTGTCAGATATGAAACATCTTCTTCTGTATGGCTGATCCGATTTTAATTAAATTTCCTGAAAATCTTCAGAATAGCATAGCTGGTGACACTGTAAAGCCAGATGTTTGGTTTGTGAGGGAAGGGGTGTAGCAAAATCAAATGTTTACACTATAACGCTAATGAAAATGTTTTTCCATTCCCAACATTCAGTCAATGCCAATTTTCATTTCATTGCTTAACATTATTCTAAAAATTTAAATTCACAATGGTGTACTCTGAAGCGAATGATTTGGTGTAATTGAAGAAAGGTATACATTCCAGCACATGTCCGGTACATACCAGATTTTCTTATCGTTCGATAAAACAAGTAGGCCGAGGTTAATAGTTATATGTATTTATATAATTTACTAGTGAATACCCCTAATATACATTATGTTATTAGTTACTAAGTGTTTATTTTCATCAATTGCATTCGCAATTATTGCATTTATTTTACTGTTACCAATTGTCATAATTGGGCATGCAGAATCTTATATTGTTGCTATGAGTAAAACAGAATGTTATTATATTAATTCATTAATTTGCTTTCGCTTTTGTGTACCTATTTATATTGTTACTAAGCGTAAAGCAGTTATCATGTTTCGGGCATGCAGCATTTTACATACGTTTGTTATAACAAACAATAATATACGTATGTAAATTCATACACACATGTAGCTACATACATTTGTCATTTGTCTTCCCTACTTACGCACATTGCGTAAGTATGATGAAGACATGATAGATCATGCTTTTGCTTGCTCGATCATGTTTTTAACTCTTACAATATATACCTGCATTGATTGCAAATAAGTAGTCAGTGTAAATCTATTGGTAAAACCAAACACTTCATTTAACCTACGACATTTTTCAATTGAGTCCTTAAAGTACTTTAATTAAAAAATAAAAACTTATAATAAATAAAATTTTATTAAAAAACAAAAGAAAGTGTTTTCATTTAAAACGAATAACAAAACTGGCGCAGTCGGTAGGATACCCAAGTATCCTTGTTGTTTTTATATAAACGAATATTATATAAAAAAAGGATATTTGACATCTTAATGTCTATTTGGGTATTCGCAAGAAAAAAAAATTTAAATGACAATAAATAAACAATAGAGTTTAAAAAAGGGACAAATGGAAATTGTTTAAATAAAAAATATATTAGGAAGAATAAAATATAATAAGTGAAAATTATATAAAGAATATTTAAAACGAAAACGTTGAAAATTTTAAGAAAAATAACCAAAAACTATTGAATAAAATGGACATATATTTTTTTTGGAAAATTAAAACATTTAAGTTAAAATAATATTTAAAATTTAAAAAAAAATATCCAAAAACTTTTTGAATAAAAAAGACACAATTTTTTTGAAAATTAAAACATTTAAATTAAAATAAATATCCCTTTTGAAAATTAAACAGACAAATTAAATGTTTTGTGATTTTAAACTATTAAAAAAAGAGAACAAAATTATATTAAAAACAAAATAAATCCTTTAATGTTATACAAAAAAAACTTTTTAAACTTTATTTTCCTAAAATCAAATAAAATTCTAATATTCTAATTGATTCTAACGAACATAAAAAACAATAAAATATAAAAATTAAAGAAAAAAAGAATATAAAAACTGCTACTTATACAATAAATTCAAAATACTCAAGGAGCTAAAAAAAAAAAAAAATTGATAAGTCGCTGAAACGAAAAATTGCCATGAAGTAAATGGATATCTACATTAAAGAAGGAAGCAGCGTTTATTGAATTAAGTATTTGTTCTCTATTTAAGTATTTTATATACATAATTATCACTTCTTCAAAAATTTAAAAAAAAAAAAATCGTTTACTATAATATTTTGATTAAATTGTGCTTTTTTTACTTTAACAAATCATTTCTCATATAAAAATGACTCAAGAAAGTTTTTCATTTACCCCTATTACTTTAAATCCACTAGAATTTATAGGAAAGTTGCCAGAGTTTTCAGGTGACAAACGAGATTTGTATACATTCATTTCACTTGTGGACAGGATAGATCCCCTTTTTGTTCAATACAATGAACTTACTCAACTCATATTTATTGATTTAATAAAAAGCAAATTAAGGGGTAAAGCCAAAGAAGCTATTGAAATAAATTTTCATGCAAAAACGTGGTCTGAAACTAAAACTATTCTGATTAATTATTTTGGGCAATATCAAAGTGTAGAACAACTCTATGACAACCTTCGGTCTGTACATTTTAAGACAAACACTATAGATTTTTATAATGAGATTAAAGATAAGCTTAGAAGCTTAAATAATAAGACAGTTTCAGACTTAGGCGTCAATTTAAATAGTGAGCAAATTGCTAAGAATAACATGCTTACAGCTCTCAATATTTTTAAGGCAAAAATGCCTGAGCCAATGAGGACAATATTGTCATGTAGAAACCCGGCCACCCTGGAAGAGGCAATGAATATCCTTTTTACATCAGGGTATGCCGATTATGGGGGTAATTCTAAGGATTATTTAAATAATGGAAATTCCAAGCGGTCTCATGTAAACAACAATAATCATAAAGATACTTGGAACAATAGACACAATCGCCGTGCTCAAAATTCAAATGGGATGGAAAAAAGTTATAACAATGGTTCATACAATAACAATCAATATACCGTTGACAGGCCCAATAATAGCTATCAGCGAAATAGTAATAATTTCAGTAACAACCATAACCAAAATAGTTACAATCGTAATAACGGTCAAAACTATAGAAGTAATTTTTCAAACGATAATAGTCAAAAATATGGAAATAATTTTCCAAACCAATTTGCTAAACCTTTAATTTCGGTACCAATGGATATAAATATCATCCAAGGATCTAATGCTTCAGCAAATTGTCAAAATATGTCATTACCATATATAGAACCAAAATATAACCTAAATACTAATTTTGTTCATTATTCGGACCAAAATTCTTATTATAAGCCGCATACTACGGAATCAAGCGATAATACTATGCGCCAAAATTCTTATGTTAACTTACAAAAACATTCGTGTAATACAGATTCTGTAAATCTTCCCAAACAAATCCCAAATTCAGACATCCCAAACACTGCAATTCAGAACACCATACCTCAAAATTTTCCTTTTCAGGCCTCTTCGGACAACTACCACATATAGTATTAAAAAATAATTTAAAATTTATTATAGATACTGGTGCCACTAATTCCATTGTGAATCCAGGCCTTTGTAATCCAAAATGGAGAATAAATTCGACAGCCTTAACATTAAAAACACTTCAAAATGATGTTCTGACGAACACAGTCTACCAAGTACCGATGTTTTCTGAATTAGGAAACAGTGATGAAAACCTACTTTTAATTGAATGTAAGTTTCATGATAATTACGATGGCATTTTAGGAAATGATATACTACTCAAATATAGAGCCGTTGTAGATTACCAAAATAAACAATTATGTATAGGTAATAGGATTTTGCCCTTGCTATTTCAAGATATCCGAAAAATTAATTTTATCACTGAATGTGGGTTAATTCATATAATGGAACAACGAAATGATACTGGAGAGGTAATTGTTACTGAGGGTATTTATAATGCACAGCATTTTAAGGTTGAGGTAGAAACTTCAGCTCATTGTCCAGATGTCATATACCTTACCGACGATAATTCGTGGCCTGTTAACCGTGAGAATTACCATTTAGTTGATAATAATTTTTTGGAAAATAACAGTCAGGATACTATATTATGTAGAATAAGAACAGATCATCTCAACGCTGAAGAGAAACTTAATTTAAATGCGATTTTAAACGATTATAGTGAATTATTCCACGAAACGGATTCAAATTTAACTTTCACAAACGTGATCAAGCATAGAATAAGAACCAAGGACGATATTCCCGTATTTTCAAAAACCTATAGATATCCCTATGTACACAGAGACGAAGTAAGGAAACAAGTCCAGGAGATGTTAGCCAGTGGGATAATTAGACCTTCCAATTCTGCATATTCTGCTCCTATATGGATCGTCCCGAAGAAGGATGACGCAAGTGGACTTAAAAAATGGAGATTAGTTGTCGACTATAGGAAATTAAATGAAAAGACTGTAGATGACCGCTTTCCGATCCCAAACATCGATGAAATCTTGGAAAAACTTGGTAGGTGTATGTATTTTACTACCCTAGATCTGGCTAAAGGATTTCACCAGGTGGAAATTGATGAACGGGATGTACATAAAACTGCATTTTCAGTGGAAGGGGGACATTATGAGTTTCTTAGAATGCCGTTTGGACTTAAGACCGCTCCTGCCACTTTTCAAAGGCTCATGAACGGAATCCTAGGTGAATTGATAAATAATGTTTGTTTAGTATATCTGGATGATATAATCGTTTACTCCACCTCTATTCAAGAGCACATGAATTCATTGCGTCTTGTATTTGATAAATTAAGGGAAGCTAATTTAAAAATTCAAGTTGACAAGTGTGAGTTTTTTAAAAGGGAAATAGAATTTCTAGGCCACGTTGTCACACAAAAGGGTATAAAACCCAACCCGAAGAAAATTGAGTGTATTGTTAATTACCCTTTGCCGAAGACTCAGAGGCAAATAAAACAATTTTTAGGTCTTAGCGGCTATTATCGCAAATTTATAAAAGACTATTCGAGAATAGCAAAACCAATGACGAAGTTCTTAAAAAATGATTCTGGAATAGATATTAACGATCCCAATTATCTCGAAAGCTTTAGAACCTTGAAGATTATTCTCACCAACGATCCAATTTTGGCTTATCCCAATTTCAATAAACAATTTGTATTAAATACTGACGCAAGCAATTTTGCGCTTGGAGCCGTGTTATCACAAGATAATCATCCTATTTGCTACGCTAGTAGAACTCTCAACCAGCATGAAACGAATTATAGTACAATAGAGAAGGAGTTACTAGCTATAATATGGGCTGTAGGATATTTTCGGCCATATCTGTTTGGAAGGAAGTTCATCATCCAAACAGATCACCAACCATTGCAATGGCTTTTTTCCATTAAAGAACCTAACTCAAAATTAATAAGATGGAGGTTGAAGCTAGAAGAGTACGATTATGAAATTGTGTACAGGAAAGGTATTGATAATGGAAATGCGGATGCATTATCTAGAATAGAGCCTCAGATCAATTTTATTCAAGAACCACATCCTGCTATAATATCCATTAGCAGTTCTCCACTCAATATTTATAAGAACCAGATTATTATGGAAAAATCGAATTCTAACCTTCTGAAAATAGTGGATAAAATCATTTTTGACAATAATAGAAAAATAATAAGTTCAAATAGTTTCAGTGAGGCAGATATGATAACTATCATAAAAAATAATTTTCATCCTTCCAGAGTTAACGCTATCTTTATAGAAGATATTTTAATTTATGAAATTTTTAAGGAAACGGTTTTGAAGTATTTTTCAGAAAATTCGGGTTTGAAAATAGCAAAGTGCAATAGTTGTTTAGACGATATTTTTGACGAGAACGTTCTTCATGAATATATTGAAAATGAGCATAAAAGAAATAACCATCGCGGTATAAATGAGAATTTTGAAGAACTTAGGACAAAAATATATCACCCGAAACTTAAACTGCGAATTCAACAATATATTAACAACTGTGATATATGTAACATGGAAAAATACGATCGTAAGCCAATTAGACAAAAATTTATGATTAGCGAAACTCCTGATGGCCCTGGACAAATAATACATATAGATGTTTTCTATTGCCTTGAAAAAACATTGTTTCTAACAATAATTGACAAATTTTCCAAATTTGCTCAGGCAATAAAAATTCAGAACAGGTCGTGGGTAGAATTTAGGAGGGCCCTAATTCAGTATTTAAGCATTGTAGGCAGTGTGGGAAAGATTGCCATTGATTGAATTTTTACGACAGAATAATATTGAAATTCACTTTACTTCAAATAACAACCACAATTCGAATTCGGACGTAGAACGCCTTCACAACACTATGAATGAGCACATTCGCTTACTCAGACATGATCCTGATAGAGACATCGACAGTGTTGATGAGAAAATATACAAGGTAATTACATTTTATAACAACACGATTCATTCAACTACAGGTTGCAAACCCACTGACTTTCAAAACGGATTAATAAAGACAGAAGACTACCCAAAAGTAAAGGAGAGAATTCTTAAATTAAAGGAAAGGTCAATATCCAATTTAAATAGATCTCGGGAAGAATGTCAAATTCGAACTGGACAAATATATCTGAAAAGTGATAGAGGTGGAAAAAACCACGCCAAATTTAGACAAATTGTTGTAGACAGACTTGATAATGATCATGTAATAAGTCAAAAAGGGCACAAATATTACAAGTCACACCTAAAAAGAAAAAAATTACATACAAATAATTTTTAAAAATTAAAAACTAAATTTGTTTCCTTTTTTTAAAAAATATAAAATACAACAAATATAACTAATATGTCATAAAAATATTTTCTAATAAAAAATATATCTGTGGACATTTGACAAAACGGCTTCTTTCTAAAACGTCAACTTTTCAGGAGAGCGAAAAAACTGTAAAAACTACTAACAAAAGTTCTTGTGTAGAAAATCAAAGAAATGTTATATATAAACATTATAGACAAATATCCAATAAACAAGTAGCGCCTTTTCTTTTGTTTGAAAGAGCAATAGTTTTCTTTAAAACAGCAACAACAAATTTTAAGCTTTTTTGTCAAATGTATTTTTAGCAAACAAATTAGCTTGTATCATATAAGTCGTTTTGTCAAAATTGTTTTAATTAAATTAGAGTCGGCTTAAGTTGTTTTGTGAAATTGAAATATAAAAAAAAAGTCGAAAGAAGTTGATTTGACAAACATATTTCGGTATTATTAAAAAAAATTATTCAACTTTTTCGTTACAATAGCCAAATAATTAATCAAATATAAAAATGTTTCTTTAAAAATAGTAAATATTTGATTAGGTTGAATTTTAATATAAAAATTAACTTTTAAATAAAATAATACTATTATCTTATTATAAGAAGAAAACAGTAAAAAATCATATTTTGCAATTTACTTTGTGAAACTTTATTGAGTTTCTTCTTCGTCAAGATCCAGATAGATTTTAAACGATCTTTATGCTTTAAAAAATGTGTAGATGGGTATTTATCAGTGGCAGCATATCCATCAAATCGCGTTTTTTGTTATGTGATACGACGAATGGAGACATGTAACTTCGACCAATTGTGGAATCTGCATCTTTAGACGACGAGAGTTGATGTCTAGCAGCTTAAAAGCCCATCCTGGGTCTAGTGATGATTAGTACTGCAAAACTCCAGGTTTACTTTACTCGTACTGCATCCATCGAACCTATTTTCACTCAAATTATTTACCTAAAAAAGATATATGTATGTAAGTAGTAAAAAGTTAATATATAATGTAGCCTATAAATAAAATTATTTTTATAAATACATGAAATGTTGCATTTCCTCCATATGTATCTATCTTTCATCAGACCAATAAAATCTAAAAAATAGTTTTGGTTTAATTCATGAACGATTTGTAGCCGTTATTAAATTTACCCAGTCGTGTGTATGGTATATTGAAAAGGATGATTTTTTCTTAATTTTTTTCAATTTGCTCATGCACTGTATCAAACTCAAGATGCAACACAACAAGAACTGTATGGTCAATCCATTCACATCATCGAAATTTTTGGCAGTCAAAGTATTTTCATCACTTGAACCATATATTTAGCCAAAGATTTTTCTAGTTTATGGTCTTTGGTCGAAAACAAAGAAATATTTACGTGTTCTTTTTTTCACATTATTGGCCATAGCCTCAAGTTTTTTAATTCATTCATTTATACGAATTTTAATTTATTTTTATTTATTCTAGTATTAAGTAGCAAAACAGCTTCTTTTCTTCTGTTTTCCATTTTTAAAAGCACTTATGTTAAGATAAGACTTAACTTTTTTAAATTTTCGTTTTTGTATTTCGTTTTCGATTGCGTATCTTATGTTCTAAAAGTCATAGAAATACGGCGATAAGACCAAAAGAAGCGCATTCAAATTTTATATTTACTACAAAAATCCTGTAAAATTGTCTTATCTCGAGAGAAGTCGTTTTGTCAAATGTCCACAGATATGTATTATCATTTTATATGTAAAAAAAAAATATATTGAAAATTACAATGTAAATGTAATGTATTTCTCTTAAAATTCAAATGTTTCTTTTGAAAATTTTACAAAAAAAAAGAAAAATACAAATTGAAAGAAATATTTTACTGTAAATATATATAAAATTAAAAGAATAATTAAAATATGTACATATATAAATATATTAATTGAAATAAAAAACAATGATTGTTTAATGTATAAAAAAAAAATGTATCAAACAATAATGTATATCCAAGTAATCTGTATTACTATGTAAAAAAAAATAATAATGAATTTCCTCGGAGCGAAAATTTAACTGTGGGGGAGTTATATGTCTTTATATAATTTACTAGTGAATACCCCTAATATACATTATGTTATTAGTTACTAAGTGTTTATTTTCATCAATTGCATTCGCAATTATTGCATTTATTTTACTGTTACCAATTGTCATAATTGGGCATGCAGAATCTTATATTGTTGCTATGAGTAAAACAGAATGTTATTATATTAATTCATTAATTTGCTTTCGCTTTTGTGTACCTATTTATATTGTTACTAAGCGTAAAGCAGTTATCATGTTTCGGGCATGCAGCATTTTACATACGTTTGTTATAACAAACAATAATATACGTATGTAAATTCATACACACATGTAGCTACATACATTTGTCATTTGTCTTCCCTACTTACGCACATTGCGTAAGTATGATGAAGACATGATAGATCATGCTTTTGCTTGCTCGATCATGTTTTTAACTCTTACAATATATACCTGCATTGATTGCAAATAAGTAGTCAGTGTAAATCTATTGGTAAAACCAAACACTTCATTTAACCTACGACATTTTTCAATTGAGTCCTTAAAGTACTTTAATTAAAAAATAAAAATTTATAATAAATAAAATTTTATTAAAAAACAAAAGAAAGTGTTTTCATTTAAAACGAATAACAAAACTGTTAATAAGGTGCAACATTGTACAATCGATGGTAACCAATTTTGTTTACTCTTGCATATTAGCGACATGAATAAGAAATTTCCATGTGAAATCTAACGCTGAAAAATAACGCTTCAAGAAAATCGGGAACGGGTATCTACCCGCGGCAACAGAAAGAGATCGCGAAACACGTTTTGAGGAAAATTTCGAAAGCGCATCTACGTTTAGAGCCGCAGAAACGGAAAGAGAACGAGAATCATCTTCACAGGGATCTTCAGAGACAATAGAACAGCATATCGAAAGACTAGAAGCCAGTCGCTCCTGAATGGCTCGATCAAGAGAATGAATCGATTATTGCATTTCATTACAATAAGAATGATGGCTACAGGAATCACAATACGTAGTGGTTGTTTACATTGCAGCGTTTTGAAGTTCCCTAAGGAATCTACGGGAATGTGCTGTTCGAACGGTAAAGTTGTTGTGCTACCAATTATTGAGCCACCTATAAGGTAGGCACTCCCTTCAAAATATCCGAGAGTACAACTCATTCTTTCAAATGGCGTCCTCCAGTACTTTTAAAGTTCAAGACCACAGAATTGGATCATTGCTCCTGCTTCACAATGATGATGTGAAGTTCCTTCAAATTTATTTCACTGGAAATGAAGTTACAGGAGCCGAATTCTGCAATACCCTTCTACCGAAACATTCTCAAAACAATTGTAGGACATTGGAAATGGAAAACTTCCAATTGATCCCGACACAAATGGCATTTCTTTCCCAAAAGTCTGCCAAATGCAATGAATATTAAAGCCGTAGTCGACAAGGTATTCCCAAGTCTTACAACCAACTACAAAAATACGGATTGGCTGTGGGAACATGCAATTTTGACACCAAAGAATTATGATATTAACAAGCTCAATGACCAAATTTAATTGAAAATGTCTGGTGAAACAATGAAATACAAATCGATTGACACGGTAATGAACGAAGAACAAGCCATCTATTATCCTACTAAAATTTTGAATGCCACCACATGTATTAACATTGAAGGTTGGATCAATATATAAAACAGATGTTTTCTAAGGGCCAGCAACGCGGACGGGGTTCAGCTATTTCTCAATAAATAATTAAATTCTTTATTCTAATACTAATTTTCTATTTGCTTGCTAATTAATTTATTACTTAGATTATTCAAACTTATGTATTTATCTTCTTCCAATCTCATTTTCTTTGGCCACAAATTAAGAGACTTTATAGAATTCCCACAATACTTAGTAAAACGTGACTTGGATTACAAGTGTATAAATTTGCTCATAAATAACTAACATAACGAACATTTATTCAAACATTATTTTATTTGTGAGTGTGTATTTCTTATAAACATACACTTCCTGCAGTTCTGGTGACTATCCCGAACTGGTGAATTTACCTTTCCCTTAGAGTGACATCTAATTACATAAGTAGTTAACTGTCCAGCTATTATATCACGTGCATGGCCTAAGGAGGCTGTAAAATTATCCTTTTGGATTACAATGAGACTTTGTAATAGTTGGACCAAAGTATTCAAAAGTATTCACATACCGGTTACATTGAGTCAGTTGCCTTACTAGCTACCCAAATGGATACTTGATCAGCTACATAACTAAATATTTTAACATTGATAGTCCACTAACCGAATAAATAAACCTTCCTCCGACTACTCTCCAATACATTAATTCTGGTGGGCAAAAAACAACTTTCTAAAGAGCAGTACAAAATAATTGTTTAAAGTGACTACACTCTAGATTACTTGGACACTCTAAAGTAATAGTGTTTACACTCTAGATTACATGGGACTAATAAAGTAACCAATCGACTTCTCTCTGCCCAACACAGAGCATATACTTGTAAAATGATGCAAAAATATAAATTGGTATAAGGGATACATTGACAACTTGCTGAACTGATGGGTGGTACTTCAATTGTTGGCTGTGTGTGAGTATGGCTGCAGTAACAAAAAAAACTTTTGAATTTTAATGTTTGCAAAATCACTAAATTTTAATGATCAATTATTTCGTTGTCATATAAAAAACACGTACCGAGCATGAATGCAAAAATATGGAAACAATTTTTGTTAAATGGTCTGATGTTGAATTTGCAAATGACTAATGTAAATATATGTATGTATGTACGAGTAGTATAAAGTAGTTCCCTCATTTTAGTGTTTTTCTCATTGCTGTTTTAGCTGTTACAATGCACTACAGCAATTGTTTTCGAATTGGGTTTGGGATTTTTTGCTGTTGTTGCACTTGTTTTTGGCAATAATACAAAATTTATACGTGCCACGTTGTTTAGAATAAATTAAACCCCTCGTAAAGTAGTCAGAGCTAAAAGTACACATTTAAAACATCCGAATTTTTTGTGCAAACAAAAACACAATATTTTTTTTTTTTTTGTAAAAAAACGAGAGTCAAATAATAGTGTTCTGTTTGGCTTCACTTGAATTTTATCTGGCCTACACCAGCGCTACCGCAAATAAAATAAACTGTTGTTAACTTGCTCACAAAAAAAAAAAACTAAAACAAAATACATATTTAATGGATTTGTAACGAAAAAAAGAAAATCATTCAAGTGATGAGAAATGATTTTTTAAATACACTAACATACAAAAGCACAGTTTTCAGGAGTGCAAGGAAACTCTTTAATTTGCGAAATATTGTACAAATAAACGCTTTACATGCCATAATAGGAACGAAACGAAAAATTTCGATAAACAAAAATTAATTTTTGAACCTTCAGTTTTAGTTTTAGTTTGAACCTACACAAATGTCCAAAATCCATATCTATACCCCATACTACCGTAGTGGGGTGGTTATTATGCTTTTGTCGTGACTTTTGTAACACTTTAAAATATTAGTCTTGCAACCTTAAATTTATATACCGATCGACTCAGAATCACTTGCTGACTGGAAGATATTTCGATAGTGGTACATGCATTTTATTTGACGCAAGAATGAAGTCTATTGAAATCGGTCCTATATTTCACGTAAACCTCATATAAATGTCCTCCCGAAATACTATTTTATAGATCAACACTTTTTAATTTATCTACTGAAATTAAGCTTCAAATAAGTTTCATGTCATCTACTTTGATGATGATCGATCTAAAATTAGTCATATCATACTTCCGAAAAACACTTTAACGAGCACAAATGTCTTGAAAATTTTGGTATCTGAAATTTAATATTTTACACAAAAAAAATTATAAAGGTCATAATTGGTTATAGCTCCCACTTGATCACACATTTCCTACTTAAAAATTCTACGATTGATCGACAATAGACTTAAAGTTTATTAAATGACTGATAGCATAAGAGCCAGTTTTTCACTGGTTGTTTAAATCAGATCATCATGAAACCTTTTCCTAAAGGCTTTTGGTAAGTAACTCTGTTACTTACTTTAATCCCTTTAAAGTCTAAATTAATTTATGGGAATTTAAAAAAATACAGGTTTTCAAGTGGCATATCCACAGACTATACATAGGACATTTGATGTCAAGTGAACCAACTTTTGAAATCGATGTCTTCCGATCAGGATAAAATTTGCACCAAGGTTAGTTCTATTGAATAGTAATTCAGACACAATTTTTCAACAAGATACCCTCTCTCTGAGTTAGAGGGGGTAAAAATTTGGCATTTTGTCCAAGCAGGTGTTTTTTCTTATCCATCCATGTAACTTATTACCTATTGTTCTTAGCAAAATGTGCCCTTTTTTCTAAAAAATATAGCCCAGATATTTTTCTTGAACACCTATTTGGTCGCTCAGTAGGATGCGAGTGGGATATCTCTCAAAATAAATATATTGTAACTCAAAATATACAATTTTTGACTTTTTTTTCAAAATCAAAAACTTTGTTGACTTTTTTTCAAAATGGACCCTTTTTTATTAAACAAAAGCTTAGATATTTTCCTTGAATACCCTTTTAGTCGCTTAGTGGGATGCGAGTGGGACATACAATTTTTGACTTTTTTTTTGCAAATTCTAACTTTTTTCAAAATGGGCCATTTTTTTAAAAAAAAAATTCTCAAAAGAAAGCTTAGGTCCATTCCTTTAAGATATTTTTGGACCCTTAGTGGGATGCGTGTGGGATATCTATCAAAATAAATATTTTTAACTCAATAAATACAATTTTAAAATTTTTTTTTTATCAAAAAAAATAGTTGTATGCCAGTGGTATTACGCTCTTCAGATCTTGCAAACTCTTCAATTTATCTGGCTGAATTGATGTGCACAAGAATATAGAGGTTTTGGTTCAATATCTTCTGTATAAGGTTGAATACGAATAGGCAGGTCAATGTGATCTGTATCAATATTTAATTTATATTTTATGGTATCATCTGGATCATATAAAAGAGATCTTAAATTGGACACAGTAGGATCGTTCTTTACTCGCAAAAGAACGCAAAAGAAAAAAACATAAGCTTTTCATCATTGTAATTATTAAAGGAATCATAATTTAAATATTCTGCATCAAACACTTTTTTACGATCTCATTGTGAATTTGAATAGTCTTCCTGGCTTCTCTAGTAATTCTAACTTAATCGATTGGCAATTGTATAGATTGATTTTACAATTTAACCTCTATTTTACAATTTAACCTCTATCTTCTCTAAGAACATCTGTTCAAAAACTTAATTATTATCCGTAGCAAAATTGGAAAGAGCTTTAGATAAATAATGCTTGCGGTTTTGGTAGCCAAAACCATGATGATGACACTTTAAAAGAAGCCACTTTTTTAAGCAAATTCCAACTTAAACCATTTATTTTTATTCCATAGACCTTATATTTTTCAAAAACAAAAGGTAAAATATGTTCATGGTAATTCAATTCAGAATCGGCTTTCGCTATTTTGATAAATGATTGAAAAATGTAAAAATAATATTCAGCATGGAAAAATTGGTAAGAAAACATGAAGAAATTATTCCAAAAAATATTTGAAAAAAAATAGGAGAAAATGAATTGTATAAGATAGAGAAATAACAAAAATTTTAAAAAAACAGCAAAAAAAATATGTTCATTATGAAATTCACACCATAGATGAGGGCTATTTTACTGAACATTTTACCATCAAAAAGTTTTCGTGAAAATAAAAGATAGAGGGTTTTGAATATAGTCCCTCGATATTTTTTCGAACATCCAAGAAAAATGTTTAGTGAGAATAACTACTGACATATATTTAATTTACATGTATTTAAAACTTTGTTTGCATTTACATATACTGAACTTAACGAATCTATCAAATGTATTCAATATCTAAAACAATCCAAAAAGGATACCAAAGATATGCTTAGAAAAAACTAAAAAAACTGAGATATTGAATATTCGTCAACATGCTTTAGATTTCTTCAACCTCTACAATCAGCGAGAGAGTTTTTTCCAAGTCAAGTTTTATTAAATCTAAAGAAAAAATCGTTTAAAAGGAAACGATTAAATTATATTCAGAAGATCTAACTAAAATCCTAAAAAAAAACTCAAATGTGTATACAAAAAGGATCGCAAGTACCATATTTGCTAATATTTTTCGGTTGAATTGTTATGTTTTTTATGTTTTTGTACACAAAATTCGTGGTTGTATTTTTAATTAAAAATTATAATAGATATTATTCGGTTAATCGAATAATTTTAAATTAACCGATTATTAACAGAATAAATCTAAACCCCGATTAATTATTTGCTCGGTTAACCCATTAAACCAGAAACCCGATTAATTGAATACCTTAGTATATACCCTCCTCACCACGTTTATAACCGTAAAGTAGATTTACACTTTCCGTTTATATTAAAAAACAACCACAACTCATTAATATGTAAAGATGACCCTAAAATATGATTTGCAATCATTTCCAGAGAATGAATGGATATGTTAATTTAAATTTAAATAAATAAAATTAATAGCTTTTTGTTTTGTTAGAATTTTCTAAAAATTATGTCCTGTTTAATATGCAGCATGTGGTTTAACAAAATCACAACAAAGACTTGTGGAGCCTTTCAAAGAAATATACATTCATTCAAACATATGTAAGACCGTTGCTTACATAATTAATATTAAACGTAAATATCAAAAGTGACATAAGTCGATGTTTTTATTTTTTTTCAAAGAAGAGTTTATGAACCTGTGTGATTTCAATTTCAATTAATGTGCGTTAAATTCTCTGGGTCATAGTAAATAGTGAATGATTCTCTTTTCGTTAAAGGAATTATATTTAAAATTGCAAATGGTTTTAAATTACTTGAACATTTTCTTCAATTTTATTTCAATACACAACATTCTATGTCAATCGCCCCTTAATAGGTTACAACTTCCCTAAAATTATATTAATTATGCACGATATTGATCAACCAAATCGGGTGAACCAGATTAATGTTCTGTAGTACAAAACATTTTATTATATTGGTGGTGGTTATATACGATTCGGCATATAACACTCTTACCTGTAAAAAAAATTTGCTGTAATAAAATATTTGTAATTTTTATCTTTTGACCAAATTAAGTATTGATATAAAACTATTAAAACTTATTGCATGTATAGGTAGAATGTTTATAGACAATTTCCTTTAAACTTAAATAACATTTTTTTAGTTTTCTTGAAAGATTTTTGCCTTTTTTTGTTAGTTTAAATTAATTTTGTAAACCCAAATATTGAAAAAGACGTCATGCGACATATGTTCCTGAACAATTATCTTTAACAAAAGTCCTCTCTCTCTAACCCTTGTCAAACTAACAGAGCAACATATGCCACTTCTCAAATTAACGTTTGGTATTTTAAAGAGTTTTTAAATATTCGATAAAATAGTCTAGTGTGTGTGTTAACCAAATACATTTCTGTATATTATACATCTCTATATATACTAGGGTGGCTCTTATTTAGTTTTTTTGGGATTTTCTATAGTCACAGATTCTATAATTGTTCTCCCTTATCTAAAAAACAAATGCACAAAATTGAAGCAAAAACTGATTTCGTATAGAGTTGCACATTTAATTTGAGTTTTCGGCCAAAGTAGATGTATTTTCAAAAAATTAATGTTGAAAAGCTTTTGGGAGGGCAGACAGAGAAAGTAGTGTTTATGGATATTGAATTTTCATACATTGAATGTTATAGGAAACAATTTAGCAGGAAGTTTTTTCCAAGTACGGTGTGTAGTGTGTTGTGAGGTCTACTGGCCAATCGGCTACAAATAGATGAGTTCTTGATGAAAAACGTGTATTGCATATCAATATGTAATACACTAGTCAGAGTAAAACTATGATAGGATTTTTAAAAAAAAAATTATTTTACTAATTTAATAAAGATTTGCCTGATATTATCTAACAACAAATAATCTATAAATAGTTATGATGTTAATAATAACGTCGAACACCCATTGTTCTGGTCTTCCTTTTTACACTGTAAAGAAGTATAAAGAAAAAGTACCATCAATATTTTTTTTCATTATAAAAAAGAAGTACCATAAAAAAAGAAGCTCAAAAAAGTACCACTTGTTCTCGCCTTGTTTGTTTAACTTCACTATTATGTTGATAAGTTTAATAATTTAGAATATTCAAATTTGGTACTTTTTTAACCGCATTGAAATGATACAAATTTTATTTTAATAAATTTCAGTATCTGTTAGGCCTTAATAAAATATTCATATATCTAATGTAATCTAATCAATAGAAAAATATTATTTTATGAAAAAGTACCAAATTAGTTTTCGAACTTAAGGGCTCGAATTTAAAAAAATTACCAAATTTATATTTTTGAGAATTTTTCGATAATTGAAGATTTATAATTTATTTTCATGTTCATTAGTTTAAAATGTAAATACTGTGTCAAAATAAAGTTTTTACATGATTTATCACTTAAAAGGTTCAAATTGTATAACTGTACCAAACACCTCTTCATTTTCGCAAAATGAAGATCCCTTTCATGTCTCTACATTTCCGCCTTTGTACTGAGCATTGTTAAATCAGTGAGTCACTCAGTACCCATAAAAAATATGAATGAAATTTATTAAAAATTAAATGAATATAATTAATACCAGAATTTTTTGTTAGTTTTTAATTATATAGCATGTTTCTTCCATTGAAAGTATAAAATATATCTTGCAATTAAAAAAAAGTAGACGTTCACTCCGTTATAATTCGTATGTTTTTTCAGTGGGCAAGTTTCGATCCAGTCCCTTTTTACTGAAGCTACTAACAATGATACGAAAGTAATTTATAACAAGTCAAAGAGCTATGTTTGGCTGTGTCGAATCTTATATATTTTTAATATTATTAGAGAAAAAAATGTTTGGTTAATAAATTCAGGTTAAAAAATATTTTTTCCCGATTTTGACCCATTGTCGACTTATACGTCGTTGCAATGGTCTTTCAAATATCTATCATTAGATATCCTTATTGTCTATATTAATGAACAGACATACATTCATTTATATACAATTTCCACTGACTGATATGAAATCTTATAACTTCCAAAAAAAAAAAAAAAATTAAAACTCTTTTAATTTTTTTTTCTGCAGGTAATAAACAATTTACTAAAATTTTACAATATCATAATACTCAACTTTTTTTATTTGGCTTGCCAGAGAAAATTACAACTTTTTGAAAAATCTCATTAGAAGCGATGAATCACATTTTCATTTAAATGGATATTAAAAATAGAACTGCTGAACTTGGAGCACCCACAATCCTGTAGCGATACATCAGCGACAATTATATTTAAAATTTAAATTTTTTACAATCTATTTTTCACAAATTTTTTTTAATATACAGAGAACCTCAAAAGTGAGTAATAACCACAAATTATTTTATTTTTAGTTCTTAAGATAATTAAAGTCCTAAAATCTATTTTTAAAATTTTGCTACTTTTATACAGATATTGTAGACCCACAAAAGAGTATATATTATGGGTCTTTATGAAATTCTAAGATGATCTAGCTATGTCCGTCCATCTGTATGTTATAAATACTATAGAGCCCAAACGAAAGGAGCTAGCTGTCTGATTTTGGTCCCCATATACTCTCTGTTATAAGGTTTGGTTGGTATTAAAAAATGGCAATATCGGTCCATAATTTCACCTAGCTTCCAAACAAATATACCCCCGGAATACTGTTTGCGCAGTTACAAATATGTCGATTATGTTGCAATCTTGATAAAGTTTTGCAAAAATTAGTTCTATGTGCTTCGAAATTATACTGTAAGTTATGGCGAAAATAGGGTAACATTTGTCCCTAGACCCTATACAAGGTCCTCCTCTGATAATGACTTGAATGTTTATTATTATTATAATAATTAATATCGTGATGTAATTGGACATAAACAAGTTTTACATGAACCTAAATCCTTCTACCATATTTAGAGAGGATCGGTCCAAAATTGACCCTACCCCTGATATAACCCCTATATTAGAAAAATATTTTATTTTCACAATGTTGGTGGATACATAAGATTCGGCACAGCCGAATATAACACTCTTAATTGTTATATTTTATATTTAAACATCTATGGGCAAACAAAAACTATTGTTAATTGATTTTTTTTTATTTAACATGTTATTTATTATTTTGTTTTTGGCTACTAAAATATGCCACCCTAATACAAATACGTATACATAGATGTATTTTTTACAAAATATACAAAACAAACATTTGTGTGTTTCTATATGTATGTAAACGAATGTATTATTTTATACTTGTCTGTATGTTTACATGGAGATTGTTAACAAAAAAAGAAAAACCCATAATGGAGATTAACACGTTTTTCCTTTTTGATTAACATTTTTTATGTTCCTGCTAAATACAAAAACAACAACATAAGAAAAGTTTTACCAAACCCTTTTTTCACTTTGTTTTATTTTTGTACTGCTTTTTTCAGTTTTTATTTTGCTTACTCCCATTAAATGCTCGTATTGAATAGTGTTTTTAAACAGTGCATATGAGCAAAAAACTGAAGAAAAACAACCAACATAAACTACAAAAAGGTTGTGTTTTTCTAAAGAAAAACAGAATTGTTTAATAAAATTGAATATAGAAATCAAATCATAAAAAACACACACAACATATTCAGTTTTATTTTTTCCTACTCTTTATACACCAAATTTATTTTATTTATTATTTAAAGAATTTTATTTGACAAACTTAAGTGAAATATAAAACAATACTAACATACATGTATTAAATTCATACATACTTACACATATACTATTCACACTCACACACATGAATTCATTCCGTTAGACACACATATACAAGCACTTTCTCCTACATACACCACGCCTCCTGCTTCCTGTCTCTTTAATGGGTAGTAGATAGATGTAAAGGAAATAAAATCACTCTAGTAAACTAAACTACATAATTTTATATGAATATTATAGTTTATGTCTATAGTATTCATCTACATAGAAATGTGTGTCATTGTATATTGTAAAAGGATGTAAGTACATGTGTGCTTTTGTGTGTATATATTTTAAATAATTCAAAGTTTGTACGTTTGCAGTTTATTTATTCATATAAATGAAATCATATATTTCTTTAACATTTAAAATGTCATTTCAGTTGATTTTTATGAATGGATGATTGTATATATTTTGCCAGCAAGTGGTTTGGTTGACAATTCAATTCAATCGTTAAAAAATAATCTTAAAACTGATTTAGAAGTTGTGCCAAGCTACTGTTAGTGGTTTTGTATTACTTATATGCGCGTTGTTAAATCAAATAACAATATTAGTTTTAAATTTCAATTATTTATATTCGTGAATGATTTTCGGAAGTGGGCCTTATATGGGATCTATGAACAATTATGGACTGATAGTCCTGATATTATGCCATTTGATTTACACACAGCATCAAAAGTGAGTAAACATCAGCAAAACACTAGAGAACGTTCTGCAGTGATCTTACCGTAATGGATCCATTTGTCATCCCAAGTAATGATTCTGAGTTCAAGCGTTATTTTGGACTTGCAAAATCGGTTTATAAGGTCTCTCGTCTTCAACTCTTATAGTACCCAATGCTATTGGATGATTCCTGAATCCTACTACAGTAATAATATTTTCCCTTGTGATGTATCCCTTATCACCTTCTACTTAAGACTCTCTGTCCCTAGGCTCGAATTGAAATCCGGGACTTTCAGTCATCTAATTGCTTTAATTGAGTTCAGCGCTATTAGTAGGTGTTACTTCTACTTACTATTGAATTATATACATTTTATATCAATCATACCTCACATACGCAAAATTTCTTTAATGTAGGGTTTTATCATATGTGACGTATGATCAATATTTTTTTATGGAAATTTTAATGTAGGTCATACGTATAGTAACAAATGTGAAATTCTTCCGGCTCGATTGCTAATTAAAATCGACAAAATCGGCCCACAAATAGCTGATATATAAGGTTAAGGAGAGGAAAAATATTTTCGAATCCGAATTTTTTTTTCATCAAAAAATTTTTTTGGTCATAAATTCTTTTCAAAAAAAATAAAATTTAAAAAAAAAATTTGGAAAAAACTTTTTTAAAAAAAAATAAAATACCATTGCGAAAAAAAAATAAAAACAATTTTGAAGAAAAAACTAATTTTGTTTACCGAAAAATATTTAAACAAATTTATTTTAAGATATAATTTAGTGAATAACCTCTCTTCTTGTTAATTTCAATAATTTATTTTTGTGAATGATTTTCGGAAGTTTGCTATATATGTGTTGAATTTTATATGGGCACCAATATTTTTAATATATAAATACTCGTCAAAGTAATTTTCGGAAGCGAGCCTTATATGGGAAATATGACTAATTATGTACCGATCAGCATAATATTACTTGACATGACTTGCGTAAATATAAAACATATTTGGAGCAAAATGTGTGTAGATACCTACATAAATTAAACAGTTATGACCGATAAACTCTAATTTCGGGAAGCGATTTGTATGTTGGCTAGGTGAAATAATGAACCGATTTCAGCAACTTTCAATAAGCTTCGCCCTTGAGCTAAAACAAACGAATGTTCCAAATTTTATAGAAACATCTTTGCGACTTGTACTTTGCGCACAAGGTTTACATGGACAGTCAAACGGACGGACATCATTTAATCGACTCAGATAGTGATTCTGAGTCGATCGCTATATTTTAAGGTGGATGTTAGACTAATATTTTTGGGCGTCATCATCATCAGCACAAACGCATTATACCCTCCATATTAAGGTGGTGTAGGGTATAAATATAATATGATTATATTAGATCATAATATGATTTCATTGCATCATAGATATTATTACATTGGATCATACTATGATTACTTCAGAACATATTATGATCATATATGACAATGTTGTGATTATTTTGTAATATTACGACTATATTTTATCATATATTTTATGATACTAATGATGATCATGATTTATGTGGCTACAGTCATAATCATATGTGTGACTAACCATCTCTTGTAGAACTCTAGATTTACACCAAGTTTGATCTAAATAAAAAAAGTGCATGAGATCCATCACTAATTTGACTTTTCAGCCAACCCCACTTAATACCATCCTGTATAGTTTTAGACATTTGAAACAGTCAGTTTCAATAAAATGTTAGAAATAGTGTTCATAAGAAAATAACAAGTGCTTATTATATTGAACCAACATTAAAAAATATCAGTGGATAAAGTGTTTAATTTAACTTGGAACCCCCTTTAAAGTTTTGCAAACAAAAAAGAGTTCTATACATAGATTTATTCAATAGTTATTTAATTTTATTTGACCTTTAAATTTACTTTTATATAATAATTATTTAAGCGCAAGGTCTTTTTTATAAAAATATTTAATTTTTATTTCAATATTTCGCTACAACAATGTGTAGCATCTTCACGAAAAAATTATGATTTTGTTATTTCAAAATATTTGTCATATGAAAAAGTATATGAAATTTTTTAAACAAACAAACAAAATTAGTTTTTCAAATTAATATAACATAACAAACAAAAATATTAAAATAAAATATTAAGTCTTAACGAATCGATTAGCTAGAAAATCGGTTATCCTACTGAAAACTGTTTTCTCCTTGTAAGTATGTTTAATCTAATATGGGCATTTGCACATTTTTTTTATAAATACTCCCCAATCTGTATTAAATTGCCCATCCTGAAACTTTTTATAGCACTTTGAGCAAAAATAAAACATAATTTATTTACAATTAAAACGTGCGTCCCTAATGAGATCTATAAAGTGAATTCAAATTACATACACTTCCACTCAAATCTATATAATTTTCTATGTAGGTGTGCGTAAATAACAATCTGGTTACTCGTAATATTATTATAATTTTATTCTTTGTCATAATTAATTTTGTTCATCATATATAAATTTCATTTAGTTGCACATTAATTTTAGCAGAGAGAAATTGTCTGTTATATCTAAAACAATTTAATCACTGTACAACACATTAAGCAGTAAAATATGTTGGCAACTGTCTTTAAAAGGTATTATAGTTGTCAAAAGTTATGACAGATTTTATGACTCGTACACGCACTCACAAAGGGTTTGTATAAATTTCATTGGCATAAAGTCCATTCGGTAATAGTTTTAGGGTTAAATTATACATCTACTCACGTAGTCACACTGCGTAAGATGTATAGAATATTTATACGTATGGTTACTAGTACATGCAATGTGACTGTCAAACATTTATAACTTTAGCAGTCTGTACAAAAGTGATGATTTTTTCTTGCACACACAACAACTCTCACTCAAATATACATATATGCAGTTCCAAAGTTACATTTTATAAGATATTCGTTAAGGGGTTGTATGCATATACAAGAGTTTCTGATATGCAGTTATTTTAATTTTTCAAAACACACATACATAAGTAGTTATATTAACATTTATACAAAAGTTCCTATTACATAGATTTACATATAAACGTTAGCAGTCTTAAAAACACGTTTAGCATGCTACTTTTTTCCGAAAGGTTCGGAAATTTACTATTGACATTATTAGCTTAAACATCATCATACGCAACAACACTGTAGTCCTGAGTTTGAAATTATTAAAACATTTATTTAATTTCTGGTATGTTTTTCCCTTAAGCACAGAATGAACTGATTTTGTTGACCCCTGTCCTTTTATATATTTTTTGTTTCCCGTTTCATGCCGTCTATAATATTCACACATCTTCGACTCCCCGGTATTTATGTAGATACCGGATACATCACTACATCGGTTATGGTTCCTAGAAAATTACTACTATTGTTACTATTATCAGATTACGTCTATTCAATAAGTCAAATCAGTACATATAATTCCGAAATATAATACTAGCTTTTTAATCTGTTCCTTTAGCTAAGATGTCCATTAGAAACTATGGTATGGAATCCAAGGTATCCAGTCCTTCAACTCATTCATCTCACCTGCAACAAACATTGCAAACTATTGCGAATTATAGCCTCTTAAACTAACTGCTGAAAAAACACAGTCAATTTTAACAACTGATCGCAGAGTTCTGAAAACGTAATTTTTAGTCAATGTTTTAGATATCTTGGTGAACAACTTATGTACACTGTACATGTATCAATCGTTCCCAGCTTCACCTCCAGAAGTCTCATTAAAAGTGGAATTCAATCTCAGATGCTGTATGCTGCTCCAATATTTACGTCAGTATTTCTTAAAACCACAAATAACACTGTGCAACAAATGAAGACTTTTGTAAAAACATACGGCCATGACACACGGTCAACTTTACTGCCAATGGGTAGTAAAACCCTATACTTAGTTTGGCGATTTTGGTGACCAAAGATTCATAAAAACTAAATCATTAGTTTTTGGACCACAGCAAATTCAGACTTTGTGATACCGCTTAACTATAAATATGTGGCAGTAATATACAAGTTGTATATTATCTGAAAAGAGAACTGACTCACATAAGTGGACATTGTTCCCCCCAGACCTTTACATACTTGACCAATTTTGAATCAAAATTTTAGGTTTGAGTAAAAATTCTAAAAACGCAAAGCACCAATAATCATAATTTATTATAAAGCTAGGTACTCTGTTCAAAATTTTGTGCGAAATGCTGTCAAACTACATATAAAATATTTGGAATGAAATATATGCGAAATAATTTCGCAAAAGTTGTACTCTGTTTTTATTGTGGAAAACATGTAAAATACATCTGGCAACCTTATTTTTCCACACGAAATAACATACGCAGCACTTCTTTCGCATGAAATTAAAAGCAACAGCTAGATGTCAAACAGCATATAACAACCATGATTTTTCGCAAATATGAACAGAGTACTAGGCTTAACACTGTAAATAACGTCAGAGTAGGCACTTTTCTAAAGAAAACTCAGTTTTTGGAACACATTTTCCCAGTTTTATGAATTTCGGTATTCGATAACAAAGAATAGCAACAATTCTAATGCCATTGACTTATAAACGTTTAGGTCAATATTGGTTCCACATTTTGTTATGTATCTTTAACAGTTAAAGTTTTACATTAATTCAAATTTTATATTTTTCTTGATTCAAATACCTAAGCATATTATAATTTTTTTAGGTTTTAAGGTAAATGACGTCCGAAAAATGTATAAAATTATTTAATTTTACTAACCCCCGTTAACACGAAGCCTGGTTAGGTGTTAACTAACAGTTATACGGTCGGTTAAAATTATTTTTGTATGAAAACTGTCAGTTTAACTATAAGTTAACATATAACCAGACTTCGTGTTACTGGGGGTAAAAGATTAATCTTCAAGTCCCAACGTTTTCACTAATACCAAATACTCATATAAAAAGCTTGTACTTACTAAAGAGACCAAAAGAAGGTTGTGGAATAGTCAATTTGCGCAGGGATTTTAGATACACATTACAGAATATGCGCATTAGAGCGCA
This sequence comes from Calliphora vicina, assembly GCF_958450345.1. NCBI lineage: Eukaryota > Metazoa > Arthropoda > Insecta > Diptera > Calliphoridae > Calliphora > Calliphora vicina. Next base: position 75,351,598 of record NC_088783.1, on the reverse strand, counting down.
GCACCTTACAAGCAAAAAAAAAAAAGTATTTTTGCTAGGCAGTTACGAAAAAAAAAATATTTTTTTTACCGAACGTAGGGGTTCATTTTTCATTATATATTTGCCCGATCAGTCCGATCTAAAGTATGCTTTTGTCTCGAGGAGGCCAATGTTTTGCTCTAAGGGCCATTGACCTCAAGAATCCCGTTTTATTTTTCCAGCAGATGTGTGTTCCTACCACCCTAGTGTACCACCATAATGCCAGAAAATTTAAGCTCGCAAGAAATCATTAAACTTTTGCAAACGAAGCAATTCGATAACTCCAGCAGAATATGGAATACATGCCGTGTGACCCCTCTTTTAGTTACTAACCCTGAATACTAACCAAAATAACAGGATTCATCTACTATTTATAAAACTACTTTTCAACCTACTTTCGTATGTACGCATAAATTTGAATTATGACAGGAACTATTACCATACCAGAGACATAACACTATACAAACACTATAAATACTTACTGCAATACAAATACACTTAAATGTAAGTAAGTATCTGTATGTGGAAATAGTAACATTCAACTGCTACTTTGTCATCAAGTATATTCGCAAGCATGGGTTAGTTAGGAAATTATATATGAAGCTGTAGTGATAGAAAAACATACTTATATACAGTCTTATACATACTTAAATTTCCACAAATATGAAATGTAGTAGTGGGTAATATTATGCATAAAAGATGCATAAACATTCCATCTAATATTCATTCGTACAGTTATTCACTGCGTGACTCATTCATTCACTCATTTGCTTTTTCATTATTTTTCTCTTTCATTCATCCATTCATTTGCATGTAAAGTATGTATTTAATGACCTTTACCCTGAGTGTACAAGTGTAAATGTTAAATCTGCTAAATTCAACATGACATAATGTATATAAAAGCTCACACATCCATTCAGCTTGTAGGTATCTATGTATCAACTCCAGACGCATTTGCTAAGTGACTTGGAATACTTGACGCAAAAGAAAAATGTGTGCGGAAAAACAGAAATATGTTATAACCAGGGAAATATGCTCTAAAAAAGCGTTTTAAGCGCTTTTAAAATTTGCTCTTAAAATATGCTCTTAAAATTTAAAAAATATGCTCTTAAAAAACAAATTTTACATAATTTTTAACCAAAAAATATACTTTTGTTTAAAAAAATCAATAAAATTAATTTTTTAAAAATGTAAAGTAACATAAAATAAAAATTACATTAACTGAAACAAGTATAACAAAAAATAAATAGAACATAAAAATAGTAGGAACTTAAGCTATGAAAAGGCCTCGAGAGGTATTTTTTGATGATATTTTATATAAATATAAAGTCACTTCTTCAATTAATGTTATTATTGCAATTAATTACAAAATATTGATTTAAATTTTCAAATAAAAATCGTTGTCTAATGGATCCGAAAACATTTTTATACTTTGAAAATGTGCTTTCGACATCAACTGATGTTATAGGAGCAAATTTAAAACACAATATTTCTTTAACACTTAGAACGGTTAAGTTTGAATTAGAAAAAATTTGATATTTAGATGGCGCTATTATTAAAATAGTACTTATTTTATATTAAAAAAGCCATCTATTTTTCAATTTTGAATTTCAAACAAAGGAATAATTTCAAACAACAGCGAAAAAAAAGTAAGACAAAATTTGTTTTTTAAGAGTCAAAATATGCTATTAAACAGTAAAATATGCTCTAAAAACGCAAAAATATGACATAAATATGCTCTTAAAACAAATATATGCAAAAATATGCATTTAAGGGTAAAATATGCACTAACAAATCAATGCCAAAATTCTTAAATAGTTTTGAAACGTGTAAATATGTTATCCATGTGCTCATTAGACCAGAAAAAACATGCATTTGCATATTTTGGTTTCCCTGGTTATAACAAATATACAAAAAGAAGGTTAACAAGTAAGAAAATATGGTCGGTCAAGCCCGACCATATAATATCCTACACTAAGTAAAAGAGCAAAAACATTTTTCTTTTAAAATTTCAATAATTTATATTTTTGAGTGATTTTCGGAAGTGGGCGTTACAAACATCTGCACAAACGCACAATACCCTCCCCACTATGGTGGTGTAGGGTACAAAAATTGTTGATAATTTAAGGTTGGAAAATATCTTAATATTTTAAAGAATTCAGTGAAGGAAATTTTGCAACAAAATTTAAAAACTCTGTGAAGAGTTTTAAAAATCACTTTACAATCCAATATTTAAGTACAGAAAATTAACATTTTCAATTAATAGACTTTGTTAACCCGATTTGGTAAAATTTTCAGCAGTGGATTTTAAATGACAGAGAACAATTTAGATCGAAAAAGTGCAACACGTGGACCAATAGAGAATTCATACATTCGTTGACATTCGGTGATATTAAGGATACATCTCATCGAAGCTCATGCACTAACTAACAACAACTAAAAATGATCTTAAATTAATTGCAAAGGTTCTATTAAACATAAACAGAACTTCATGCAAATCACTTTATATACATTTAAGACACCACTTCCAATTAAATTAAAACAACTGTGCCCATAATAATTTGTGTTACTGTATACTATCATACATATGTGCTTATTTCGATATCTTACGCCATGCAACACATGATGATAATTGCGCAAATGGTGTGTAATTAATAAACAAATGGATTATAATTTTTATTTGTTGAAACACATAAAAAATCCGTTTAACTCACTTTCGCTTTCTCTCACTTACACAATTAAATAATTAATGGTCACATACGAACATACATTAAAACGCACAGCTACACATCTCATTCTGATTTTGCCTAAACTCCTTTTAATAGTCACTAGAGCAATAAAAAATAATATTCTTTGTCCTTTTCTTCTTCATCTTCAATTAATGCTGTTTCCTGCTACTCTCAATGTAGTCGTCGTCATCAATAATATTAAGTGCCAAAATACACTTAATTATAATTACATTAACGGTACTTGAGTTTTAGGTTAAAACGATTCAGAGAATATTACAAGTACGAGTCTTAGGGCTTTGTGTTGGTAGGAGTAGGTGAAAATATATATAAAGACTAAGATCAGTCGAGATAGTGTAAGTATTTAAAAGTATTAAATTTAAAATAATAAGAATTCAAAAATGGATGCAAATATGTTTTCAAAGCGGTCAGAATGTTCAAATAGGATGAAATTAAATTAATTTTTTTTTTTTTCGTATGTATGTATTCCAGCTTACCTACACAGAAAAAACAATTTTTAAACCGTTTCAATTCTAATGTTTATCACATATTGAACTGGTTTCAATATGTGATCACATTTTTGTTACTTTTTGTGTTCTGAATTACGAAAATTATCTATTCAATAATTTTTGTATTTAAAGTTCAACCAATAACGAAAATTGTATATTCAATTGTCAAAATTATCAAATTCAAAACTCAAAATTCAATAGAAAATATCAGAAAATTTTGTTTTTGAGCACACGAATACTTGATTCAATTATGAAATAATTGAAACCCGTTCAATATGTGATAAATTTTTGTATTGTAATATAGTTTTTTCTGTATATAAGAAGCATGGGCCTCAACAAACTTCTCCGCTCTGATCTGTTCATTGCAATGCTATTAATTTCGGTCTAAGTTTTAAGCATTTTACAATATTCTGTATATATTTGCCTCCTTCACATATGTGACGCCAAGATAGCATAATATATCGACATCTTTAACAATTTCATAGTTTATCAGAATGTTGATATTGATAATTTTCAGCAAGGCCTTCACTGAATCTTGTGCAAACAAAATGAACAATCCCTCACATAATTTGTGCAGTTGGTAAGAAAATAGACCAAGAAGAGTTAATAGGAGTAATGAATCTATCACTATAAAGACGGACTCAGAAAAAACTTATACTTGTGTCAAGTTAATACAAATCTTGACTCGAAAGTTGTAAAAAGTCTGCCAGTACTTATATTTCAATTTAAAAAATTTTACATCAATATTTTCGCTGGTTTTTTTGTTTCTAAGTTCTTTACCTCATTCCGATGTGGTACTTTTTGAACCTTATACGACTTCATCACAATATTAGCTTTGGCTCTGTGCACAAAAGCATTTAGCTTTACGAGCTGCTTTTTTGACAGAAGTGTTTGGTGCTCTTCAAAAGAGTTGTTCGATTTCTTTGGCATATATCTGCCAATAACTGTTAGGCATTTTTTCTACCAAGTCCAGGGTTACTTTCAATGTTCAAGTCTTCTCTATACTGTTTAAGGCTTTTGAAAAAGTGTTACGATGAACCCTCAGATCTGGAAAGTGTTATCTTTTTTCTGTTCATTTTGACCGAAATAACAGTTGAAACTTAATTATTTGGAAAAGATAATATCAGACGTACATACATATTTTTAAATGATTAAAGATATTTATAATAATTTACATTTCTTAGCGACAAAAATGTCAACCAGTTTAATAATTGGAAAGCGTCGGGGAACAACATGTATATCGACTTCGATTTCTCATTTGAATCAGATTTTTAAAAATATTTCTTAATTCTATTGGATATATGACTTAAAAATACGAGATATTTTAAAAGTTTAAGCTTTTATTTTAAAACATTTGTAAAATATAAATGTATTCAAAGTATTGGCCATTGTTACCTATGATATTTTCCCATCTATTGATTACGAGCCAAAAGAACTGCTCATCTTTTGTGGCCCAGAACGAATCAAGCCAATATTGGATACTCTGTTTCAAAGTGAAGTGTATCCCAGAGAGAGTGTTCTTCATCAATCAAAACAAGTAGAATTCATATGGGGCAAATCTTGGACTATAAGGCGGGTGAGGCAAAACTTCATGGCCACATTAACCCAAATACTTTTTAACAAGTATTAGAATTTTGACCGACCATACTTTCTTACTTGTTTTTTTTATGTTTTAATTATTCAATTTCTTGAAAACTGAACTTAGTCCTTACTTTGTTGCCAAAAAGTGTCAGACTATTTACATTGTTATGAGAATTTTAGTATGTGGTAGTGAGTGAGTAAGTACAAAGCAACAGCAACAATAAAAAAAACCCCAACTAAAGTACATACATTTGGGTTACGAAAATTATATTAAATAACTGTAATCCGGTCTTTGCATGTATGAGTGAACGGTTGAGTGGGTGAAAATTGTGAAGCAGTGTGTCAAACATTTTAAAAATAAAGTTGCTAAACATCTGTGCAGTTTCAAAAGAAAATTCATTTCAACACATTCCTGAAAATAAAAAAAGGGAACAGAAAACGTAAACAAAAGCTAAATATTGACAAACATTAACAAGTTTCTAGGACGTCAACCAGTCTTTTCACGAAATGCAAGTAAATATTTTGCTTTAATGTGCCATAAAAATTACAAAATTAACAAGTCAATGGATTTTGCGTGACTGAATAAAATAAACAAACGGCAAGAAATTGTCTAAAATAAAAGCAATAAACAATTATTTTTTTTAATATCCTTAATTTGCGTTTAGCTGTGAAATAAATATAAACAAAAACTTGTCAATTTCAGTTAAATTTTATGATTACATTAACAAGGAGGCGTTGCTAAGATATAGTATTTAAACCACTTTTTTACTGAGGGCACTTAAAATTTTTATTAGTAATAAAAATTGGAAAATTTTGCTGACCAATTGAAAAAATTTAAAACAAAAGCATTAAATTTTTTCAATATTTTAGAAAATAAATAAAACAAAAGTTTGTAAATCTTGATAAAAAGAAAAACTTTAATTTCTTATAGGATATAAAAGTCATAAAAATAGATTTCCAACTACTTAAACCTTTATGACAATATTATATGGAATAACTTCTACAAATACTAATCATATAAACGGCCATTGATAAATGACAGCTTGTAATTGATGATTTGATTCCATCTTATACTGAGGATTTCACCCTATACACTGTATGTTTCACAATTTAAATGTATTATAAACTAAAAATATAATATTTGTCATACGTTACCATGTAGAAAACTCATTCCAAATACATAACTTATTAGATTTATTAATTTTGGTCAATTTCGGTTCAAAAATCTGTAACTTTTGAATGGATAAGTACTTTTGTAAGATTTTTTTTCTGTTGAATAGGTGAGACTTTAGGCTTTATTTTGTATTTTCTACCATAGAATACGTATTATAATAAAAAAGCTATGAATGCTTAAAGTGTATAAAAGTGATATGTTCAGACAAGTAGAAGGGGTGTTTTTATGTATTTTCTTATTAGTTTTAATTGTATTAGCAACTGGAATTTGTTAACAGCTTTATAGCTTCGATTTTATTATAAAATGAGCCCCAATATTTGCAGGGGCCAAAGGTTGCATTTAAAAAAAAAACATGTTCAGCTGCAGTAGACTTAAAATAAAAATTCGTTGGTAGCAAATGTAAAATACTTAAAAAAATTCTTTCGAAGTTTAAAGTCATTTTCAATGATTTTTAAACACCCTCAAAATTTTGAGTTATTTTGAAAAAAAAAACTGTTTTAAGGTAGGTCGTAGTTAGAGATGCTAAACGGGGAATCCCGTTCCCGAAAATCCCGGGGTTTTCGGGATATTCTAAATCCCGAAGCCCGGGATTTTTTAATTTTAAATCCCGGGGTTTTCGGGATTTTCCAAATCCCATTTTTTATAAATAAATAAGGGAAATTGTCATTTTTGTGTGACTTTTTCATTCATTTTGACATTCTACATGCCCGAATATCGCTAAGTGATGTTCAGCAAAGTTGTTGAGCTCAACTCCTGCTACAATATAGTTAATAAAGGAAAACGGTATATTTGGTTTTCCTTGAGTGGGGCTCTAGAAAATCAATTCTTCAACTTTTTTGTAAGTTATCTAACAAAACTCAATTTAAATCCTCTTCAAATGAAATTAATTTTATCTCAGATGAGGAGCTCGAACAAAATGAAAATATTTCGATTGCTAAAAGGCTAAAAGATATTATTAATAAATGAAGGAACAAGAGGAAAATACTTGCAGATTTGTTATAAGTATTTGCAAACGGGTTTGCCAATGTGAAAGATGTTTTTCGGCAGCAGCATATGTCGAAAACAAAATTCGTTCCAGAATGGTAGATGAAACCATAGATGCAATAGTATTCTTAAGAAGCTATTTAAAATAAACACTTTTTATACTAAAGTACGGTTTTTCACCAGTATGTCGATTTTTATCACGAAAAATCGTATAGCAGAAACGCATTCTACGGAAAATTCTAAGAAAAAACCAGAGGTCTAAAATCAAATCCTATCGCATTTCGTCTTTTATCCAATGATATTTCAGTATATATGTATATTTTTTTAATAGTTTTTTTATTGTATAAAAGACGAAATGCGCAAGATAGGATTTGATTTTAGACCTATGGTTTCTTGGGGATAATTTCATAGAATTTTGCGTTTCTGCTACACGATTTTTTACATTTTGATCGTCCATACAAATCGACCCGGCCTAATGTACATTCTTTATTGTTATTCTTCTTATATAATGACTCATGCAAGTATTTTATGCTTTTTAGTGTCTAATAAAAATGAATTGCTAAATAAAAAATTTACTTTCAATTGTAAAGACATAATTATGTACGTTTCTTTCTTATAATTTTCGGGATTTTAGATTTCCCGAAAATACCGAAACCCCGGGTCGGGATTTCGGGATTCTTTACCAAATCCCGAACCCCGGGATTTTCAAAAATCAGTCCCGATTAGCATCTCTAGTCGTAGTGCTCACACAATTTTAGACCGATTATAAAATCTTAAACAGTTATTGAGAGAAAACGAATTAATCTTTCATAAAATGTATGCATTAAATTTATAATTCAAGAACGTATGTAAGTTTTCATAAAAAGTTTCGCTTTTTTTATTTTTGTCGTAATTTAACAATAGTTATTTTAATTTTTTTATATAGTTTTAAAGGCAATTTATTATATTTATATTTCCAAAAGTTATTTAAACTTTTTCAAAAAAGAGTTCGAATAAATTTACCATGAATACTAAAAACTGTACAAATATATTTTTTGGTATAGTTTTTTCATTTTTTTTAAACAGATACTCTGGGGGAGAAAATACTATAAAAGGTTTTAATGAAAAGTTGTTCAACATTTTTGCATGTCATTTGTTTATAGGCACGAAAAAACAGCTAGTTTTGATATATCTTTCAGATAATAAGTTAAGCTTTAATTCTATATTAAAACTAGATCGGCGGCAAACGGCACAAATAGCTAAAATCCTAGTCAAAGTTGCTAACAACATGCATATGTATTCAAAACTCATAACAAAAATATAATTTCCAGCAAGCTATAACATTTCTAAAAAAATAATTATAAATACGTCTTTGAATATGGTATAATTTTATTTTCCCAAATTATTAAAGTCGAAAGTAGTGTTTTCTCTCGCCATTTTCGAATACTTCTGTTGACATAAAGACTTTAATTTCTGCAAATAACACTATACAACAGCAAAAAAATTACGAGGTCCGACCAATAAATTTTGATAGAGGAGACAAAAAAAAAGACACGTGTATCGCCGTTTTTAAAGTTTACATCTGAATTTCATTTGAGGGGGGGTTAAAGTTTCCCAATTCTGGCACATTCTTATTGTTATTCATCATAAGAAACCATGTGATCCTTACATTTTAGGTATAAAATGTGTTCAGCAAAGTTATGTAAAATGTTACGGAGAATATTTTTGTAGAAAATGTTAACTATCTAAATCCTCAAAGCATGGGTCTTTTTTGTCCTTCTTTTAAAAATGAGCCAAAAACACCATTACAACAGGGATTTAAGGGGTTAAATGTTCCGCAAAAATATTATCCATGAAATTTTACAATAAGTCCATGAATACACCAAAACGGAAAATTCAACCAGAAAGTCAGAAATAAGACACAACAAAGAGAGCTTAGGGTTAATATCGCATTTATTAAGAATTTTATTTTAAAGTACCCCAAAAAATTTAACATGCGCACCCATTGAAAAACGCTTATAGCTGAAATATGCGTATGGTAATAAAGTGGAATTGCCTAGAGCTAAAAAAATTTAATTGCGGAACATTTTAACCCCTTAAATCCCTGTTTTAATGGTGTTTGTTGCTCTTTTTTAAAAGAAGGACAAAAAAGACCCATGCCTTGGGGATTTAGAGGGTTAACATATTATACAAAAATGTTGTTCGTAACATTTTACATTAATTTGCTGAATACATTTTATACCTAAAATGTTCTTTAAAATAAAATTCTTAATAAATGGGAAATTAACCCTATGCTCTCTTTTGTTATGTCTTTTTACTGACTTTCCGGTTGAATTTTCCGTTTTGGTGTATTCAGGGACTTATAGTAAAATTTGACGTATAATTTTTTTGCAGAACAGTTTAATCCCTTAAATCCCTGTTTTAAAGGTGGTTTTTGCACTTTTTTAAAATAAGGACAAAAAAGACACATGTCTTGAGGATTTAGAGGGTTAACATATTCTACAAAAATATTCTCCGTAACATTTTATATAACGGAGCACATTTTATACCTAAAATGTAAGGATCATATGGTTTCTTATGAAGATTAACAATAAGAATGTGCCAGAGTTGGAAAACTTTAACCCGCCCTCAAATGAAATTCAGATGTAAACTTTCAAAACGCTGATACACGTGTCTTTTTTTTTTTTTGTCTCCTCTATCAAAATTTATTGGTCTGACCTTGTAATTTTGGAAAAAATTTTATTTTGTTGTATAGTGTAATTATTGCTTGTCATCTTAGCTATACGATAGAACTTGTTTTATGGTTAATTTCAAGCATTTTCAAAAATCAATTATGAGATGCATTCACCTTATATTATCCACTATGAGATGGAACACATTTACCGGCAGTTTCTTTTAAATTAAAGAAGTAAAGCTAAACATTCCACATATGATGCTTTGTTGGTACAAAATTTTACATTTTCGAACCGGAAAAAAAACTTAGTTGATTACCCTTTAATATTCGATAACTATGTCAGAATAAATGACCCTTAAAAATGATATACAAGTTATTAAAAACAAAGACTGATTTCAAATGATACGCCATATACTAATTAAAAAAATATTGATATCGGATCAAAATTTTACATTGATTCACTTCGGAGAATTTCAATAAAATCCATACAAATATAACGAATAACCATTTTGAGATGAAATTCAAACAAAATTGATCTCAATTGTATATAAATCGTAAATATTTCGGACGATTGGCCCATAATTGCTCATAGTTTACATAAAGTCGCATATCAGAAAAATATATATCGATCTCGATTGTACAGAAATCATACTGCGTGATTTTGTGACCATCGGTTCAAAATAGTAAAATACATAATTTCTTTAGAAGGCACAAATCCGAAAAATTTATTAAACGGGAATATATCTCTAATATTTCTCAGCTAAGACTTGAAATAATTTCAATATGCAAAATTGAGTCCGAGCAAAAATTGAGAGTATCTGAAAAATAATTTGGTATTAAAAAAAAAATAATAAGTTCTTTCGAAACATTGTTGTCCAAAATATTGAGCGAAATAAGGGAGTTCGTACGTCACATAAAATGAAAGTAATTTTGAGGTACACACATGGTTTCTTTTAATTTCTTACACTAAACCAAATAGTTTTCCTTTACAATCTGTCGTATTTAAATAAAAACAAGTAAGAAAGTAGGTCGGTCAAGGCCGACCATATAATATCCACTAAGTAATTGGGCAAAATCTTTTTTCTTTTTCAATAATTTATTTTCGTGAATGATATTCGGTCGTGTTATTTATGTCTACACTCTAATAAATTTTCATGTAAATTTACTCAATTTATAGTAGGTAACTTTTCTCCTACTACAAATAGGGTAAAAATACACGTTGTGTGTAAATTCAAATATTTAAGCATATGTAAAAAATTAAACAAAAAGAGTGTGAATTTACATATTTATGTGATTAAAAATATTTAGCAACATATCGATTTCATATGAATTTAATTTTTTTGTGTCTAAAAAGACATTGTTAATATGTAAAGTTACAATGAAAATGTTTAAAACTACACGTAAAATATGCATATATACATCAAAAATGTTTTATATTAAACAATTCATATCATTCTCCTTTTCATTCAAAATACATATAAAAACATAACAGTTATTTTGTTTTATTAAATTCAAGATGATTTTATTAAACATTTGCAAGAACAAATTATACTGTTTCTAGGATATTCACATCCAGCGACCGCTTATAAATACATGTTTAAAATATCAGCGTAGTAGCTTCTTGAGGGGACGTGATGCTTATTCTTGAGAACTTAGTCAGCACGTTTGTTCCTCTTATGTCAATTGAGCTGTTAAAATGGTCATGTTTTTAAACTAAAATTTTGGAAAAAAGGATAATTTGAATTAGAAAAAATTGTATCACCTCGATTTCCGGCCAAATAAACATCTCGGCGGAAGAAAGTATTCAAACTTATGACTCTATATGAGCGCAATATTACCTGTATTTTGGCACAATTCCCTTCGCATCAAATCGGCAGTGTTATTGATTCTTATGCGGCCACTTTACAAAAATCGCACCCAAGCTATTGTACAACTGGTGCAAGGATATAGAACTGATATTAGAGTGCGTATGGATGCTGCTTTATATGACTTACATTCCGTTATATTGTTTCTCGAACTATTTAAATTATTAATTTTTATTATTTGCCTTCTTTTTTATAACAAATACTAGCATGCAACCCGCTACTTCGTTAGCGAAAAAATGTGGAAATAACAAAACAACTACGTAAATTATTTTAAAATGTTTATTATAGAAATTTTAATTATTGCGTAAAGTAAATACACCTTACAATTGTTTGTAGTCCATGATATTTTGAAGTATTAAAGCATCTCAAAACTGCTTGCGTAATTGAAAATTCATAATAATAATTGCAAATATTAATAGTAGATAGATAAAGATATACTAATTTAATAATGTGTGTGAAGTTAAATTTCGAAATTTATAACCCTAGACACAAACCAGTTGAGTTAACAGAGTTATGTTTAAAAGTTTACATGACACCGTTAAACATTGTAAATCAAGGAAAGTGTATTCAAAATGGAATAATAACCACACGGTTGAACATAATGTACCACTAATGATTGAAACGGGAACTAATCTCCCGTTTTTTCCAAAAACTAAGTCAAATCATAAATGTCAAACATAGTTTTATACTTTTGCGGAATTTTTAAAATTTAATTATTATGGATGGACGAATCTAAATTCATGGAAAACGGGAGAAGATGGGCAGATGGAACTTGCTGGAATTTATAGCCAAGGTGTTTTTCTATCATAACCCATGGTCATAACCCTTAACAGTGCGAGTTTTGATAGAGAAATTAAAATTTTTCGGAAATTTAAATTTCTTGGGAGGATGATCTAAATTTCTTGGAAATGGGAGAAGATGGGCGGAGGAATCTTGCTGGAATATTTAGGTAGGGTGTTGGTCTATCATGGTCCGTGGTCATAACCTTTAACAGTGCGAGTTCTGCTAGAGAAATTTAAATTTTTCGAAAATTTAAATTTTTTTGAGGATGATTCTAAATTCTTTTATAACGGGAGAAGATGGGCAGAAGGAACTTGCTTGAATTTATAGCCAAGGTGTTTTTCTATCATAACCCATGGTCATAACCCTTAACAGTGCAAGTTTTGGGAGGAAGAATTTAAATTTTTTGGAAATGGTAGAAGATGGGCGGATGAATCTTGCTGGAATATTTAGGTAGGGTGTTGGTTTATCATGGTCCGTGGCATAACCGTTAACAGTGCGAGTTCTGATAAAGAAATTTAAATTTTTCGAAAATTTAAATTTTGTTTGAGGATGAATCTAAATTTCTTGGAAATGGGAGAAGATGGTCTATCATGGTCCGTGGTCATAACCTTTAACAGTGCGAGTTCTGATAGAGAAATTTAAATGTTTCGAAAATTTAAATTTTTTGGAGGATGAATCTAAAATCCTGTATAACGGGAGAAGATGGGAAAATTAAATTTTTCGAAAATTAAAATGTTTTTGGAGGATGAATCTAAATTTCTTGGAAATGGGAGAAGATAGGTGGAATGAACTTGCTGGTATTTATAGATAAACTGTCCCACTATGATAATCTGTGGTCATAATATTTAACAGAGCGAGTTTTGATAATAATTTTTTAATTTTGACCAAAATCAAAATTTAATATACTTGGGAGGCTGAATCCGAATTCTAGGAAAACGGGAAAAGATGGGCGGATGGAACATGATGGAATTTATAGATAGGCTGTTAGTCTACCATCGTCCATGGTCATAACCTTTAACAGTGCGAGTTCAGAGAAATTAAATTTTTACGAAAATTTAATTTGGAGAATGAATCTAAATTTCTTGGAAATGGGAGAAGATTGGCAGATGAATCTTGTGGGATTCTGCATTTATTCTATAATTCAAAAATATATTTGAAAAAGCACAAAATATTTTTCTGATCTTCTTAGGAAAATTAATTTCAACTAACAGTCGTACATACACTCAGATGGACAAATAAGTGTTCACCAATTACCAATAAATATTCTTACTTTAATCATATATGTATATTTACAACTGTCTCAATTTACATCCATTGTTTAAGCCAAAATAAAAATTACAACCAGAAGATAGATAATAAATAGTAGTAGTAATTGGTTTTTAAGTCTCATAGAAACTCACATTCTAACTTTTAGAATTTTCTATGTTTATGAAAATCAAAAATACTATTAAATAACTGTTAGTTCAAACGTCATTTCGGAAATGCTAAATCGTTTTTCAAGGTATCTCGTCTTCGATTCGTATGGTACCCAATTTGCCTTTTTTTTTGACAAATCCTGCTGCTTGCAAACGTTTTGCTTCTTGAGTATCTCCCTATGATATTGCAAGCTCATGTTGAGTTTGACAACAACATTCACGGATTAATGCCTCCAAATCTTGGTCTTCAAATTGTTTGGTTGTCCTGGGCCTTCCGTTTCAAAATCATCACTTCTGAACATGCACCATCTCTTGCACGTTGAAACCGATGGAACACGTTCACCATAAGCTTTGGTGATCTATGTGTACTTCTGCGGCACGTTTTTCAAATGAAAGAAGTAAAGCAAAACTTTCCACATATGACGCTTTGTTGGCACAAAATTCGACAAAAAAAACTTTGTTGTTTACACATAATGTTCAATAACTAAGCGAGGATGAATGACAGATATATACCCTTTAGAGTGATATAAAAGTTATTAAAAATTAAAAAAGGGGTTCAAAAGATACGCCACCTATAGCAAATCCCACATTTTTGAGTCATATACCCAATAGTTGAAATCAAATTTCAGTAAAAATATTTTTTTAAACACACTTTCAACATATTTGGGGTATTCAAACGGTCTGATTGTCCTAATATATTATGATAGTTTAAACAAATTGTTGTTGTGCTTCAAAAAAAGTGTTATTTTATGACAAAACAATGAACATAAGGAGTGAGATCGAAAAATTCTTAACACACGTTTTTCATTACATTTTTTAACCCAAGTATTATTTGAATTTTTTTTTGATCAAGTTACCTTTGAAAAACATGTCAGTTATTATGTGTAATGTCAATTATATTAATTTTTTTGTTAATCTGATTAAAATGAGTGACCAGAAAAAAGTGCGTACTGAAATTATTAAATATTTTCAACAAAACCCAACTTGGTCTTACAAAAAGTTGGCCAAGCATACAAAGGTCTGCCGTCAAACTGTTTCCAATGTTATTAAACAGTACCGGGAGAACTTGTCAGTTGATAGAAAACCTGGTTCAGGTAGAAGGAATGGTCCACATGATGTTTCTAAAGCCAAAAAAATAGAACGCATTTTCAAAAGAGCTCCCAACACATCCGGTAGGAAAGCAGCCCGGTTAGCTCAGTGCTCGGACTATTTGGTACGAAAAGTTAAAGCTAATGCAGGTTTAAAAACATACAAGGCTCAAAAAGTTCCTGACAGGAACGCTACTAAAAATTTAGAGGCCAAAAACAGAGCACGGAAATTGAAGTCAAGTTTTATAAAAAAATATTCTTGCTGCATAATGGATGACGAAACGTATGTTCTGGCAGATTTTTCGCAACTTCCAGGTCAAAAATTTTATGTTGCTGATGCTCGAGGGAATGTTGAAGAAAAGTTTAGGACCCAAAAGCAGACAAAATTTCCCAGAAAGTTCTTGGTATGGCAAGCAATATGCAGTTGCGGCAAAAGAAGCCACTCATTTGTTACAACGGGCTCTATAAATACCGAAATTTACATCAAGGAATGTTTACAAAAAAGGCTGCTTCCATTCATAAGACTTCATAATGTGTCCACTTATTTTTGGCCTGACTTGGCATCCTGTCACTATGGCAAACAAGCCCTTGAGTGGTACAAGAACAATAATGTGGTATTTGTACCAAGAGAGGCAAATCCTCCAAACTGCCCGGAGCTAAGGCCAGTGTAGAGATATTGGGCTCTTGTTAAAAGAGAATTGAAGAGTACAAAAAAGGTGTCCAAAAGTGTGGTAGATTTTAAACGGAGATGGACTACATGTTCGAGCAAAGTGACAGAAAGCACTATAAAAACGTTAATGGAAGGGTTTCCGAAAAAGGTTCAAAATTTCATCACTAGTGATTAAAACTATAAAAATAATTTTTTTTGTAAATTGTAATAATAATTTCAATCAAATAAAAAAAAAATTAAAGCTGTAAGTTTAGTGGTTTCTTTTTTATAAACATATATGTATGTTAAGAATTTTTCGATCTCACTCCTTAGTTCAAAAAGTCTTATTAGTTTAGAACATTATTGTTTGAAACACAACAAAAATTGTTTAAACTATCATAATATATTAGGACATTATGACAATAAGGACATTATGACAATATGACCTAATAGCATATCATTTTTTAAAATTTTAAAAATTGTGGTGTGAATGTATGTACATATACATTTTATTTCCACGATAAAAACGTAATAAAACTTAATGAAGATTAATATATATATATGGAATATGAAATTAAAAAACTTACATTTCTAAGTAACGTAGAATTTTTTCTTTTAATTGAATTTATAAAATTTGAGCACTTATTATTACACAACTATTTTTTTCAAATGAGTTGACGGTTATATGTAAATAGTGTTGTCTATTCATCGAAATAAAAATATTTAAATAAATGTTTGTGTAAACGATTTTATTTAAGCGAAAATTTATTTGTTATTATCTAAAAAAATGTTTTTTTTTATAAAGCGTGCAATTTGTATGAAGAATACTGGTAATAAGGTTTTAAACTTGAATTTTTTTCATACAAAATTTGTTCAACGTTTGGAAGCGTAAGCAATTTGTATGAAGAATACTGGGAAAAAAGTTTAAAACTTATTTCCATAGAATTTTATTTTAACGTTTGTCGTTGCGTTTTATAAAATGAGGCCCTAAATTTGTTTTATAATCTTTTGATAAATTGAATATGAATAAGGTTTTAATCATAGAGACACATATTGCGTAAATTCTGTTTTTTAAATTTATAAAAAGTTTCTAATATTACATTTGAGTGAGATATAAGTTGATTTTATAAACTTAATAAATAGAGTATAAATAATGATTTACTCATAGATACACATAGTGCTTTACATTTTAATTTTTTTAGGGTCTAATTTTATAAAACGAAACGACAAACGTTAAAATAAAATTCTATGGAAATAAGTTTTAAACTTTTTTCCCAGTATTCTTCATACAAATTGCTTACGCTTCCAAACGTTTTGTTTTATAAAATGAGGACCTTAATTTACTGAAATTGTTATTAAATTTTGCGAGAACAAAATTCTTATTTTAGCGAATAGGAATAAACACGTGATTTTTTTTTGAGAAATGCTTTAATGAATATATTTTTATGAATATTTTTTGTTTTGTTTCACATTTCAACAAAATAATTTGTTTTGTAGTTTTTTATCAAATAAAACTATAACATTTCAAATAGCATTAAACCAACTATATTTACAACACTGTTATTAATATTTTCCCTCATAAATTCCCATATACATTTCATATAACTGTATGTTGAATAAATTTTAAATTTATTGAATAAGGTGAAAATAATAATTTTTACAAAAAAGGTTAAGGTTTGTGTCTGTACTATTGGAATTTTCAACACCATTAGAATTCAACTAATGGTGAATAGGGTGAAAAACTATATATTTTAAAATAAAATTAGTATTCTAAACATGAAAATAAACATTCTGGTGTAGGCTAAGGGTTTAGACTACTGAACTGTAGCCGAACTACATCGGTTCGAATCTCAGTGGTGGCAAAACAATTTTATTGAAAAAAAAAAATAAAACTACTTGAATAGAATAGTAGAAATGAATTTCAAAAAAGTACCAATATAAGTGTACTGAAATTTGGCCCTTTTTACCCATTTGTATTTGACTTCCGAATAACATGTTGTGGATTCTTTTTTGTGTGGTTGGAAGAATATTTTATCTTTTTTTATTTTTAAATTGAATAAATAATATCAAATCTCCGTTTTTATCCCGTTTTTTGTCCCCCGTGAAGAAATAATTTTCAAAAAAGTACCTAGTAATACGTACTATTTGAAAATAATAGTTCATGGAATTGTTAGTGAGAAAATACATTTTGATAAAAAAGTACCAAAAAAGAAAACAATTTTGAGGCCTTAGGAATTCGAATTTCAAAAAAGTACCAAAAAGATTTCTAGTTTTTATTGATCTGAGCCAGATACATTCAATATAATATTTCTATGTTTATTTATGTAGGAGATATACATGTTAACAGAGGGTTCTACGGGGACTATTTTTACCCCATATGGCCACTTGAATTTTGAATTTCAAAAAAGTACCAAACACCTGTCGGCTCTTTTTTTGATTACAGGCGGACGCATTTAAAATATTATTTCTAAGTTTATTTGTTTTGGAGATATAGAGGTACAGGTTTTACCCGTTTTTGCCCCATTTGTCCCCCTTAACGACCGAATTTCCAAAAATCCCTTCTTAGTGGATCTACATATTGTAAAAGGAACCCATTACCCGAATTTCAAGTTTCTAGCTTTAGCGGTTTGGGCTGTGCGATGATGAATGAATCAGTCAGTCAGTCAGTCAGTCAGTCACGTTACTCTTTTATATATATAGATTTTGTATCGATTTTCTTTATTTTTATTATTTCAGAAACAACACTTTTGACAATTAATATATTACTTGTTTTAAGAAAGTACGATTATACACTTTGTATGTAAAATTTATATCTAAACACATTATATGTAATTTTAAAATTAATATCTGTAATATATTATAAACATGTTTCAAAACATTAAAAGTACTATATTTTGTACGTACTTTTGCAGATAAAAGTATGTAAAAAATTGGTAGACATATTGTGCTCAAATTTACACATTTTCTGTAATTTGACATGAAAATTTGCTTAGATTATAGTAGTAAATTTACATGCATTTTTTAGATTGTATATGAAAGTTATTTATGTTGAATTTTATGTGTATACCAACATTTTAAAAATATTTATGCTCGTTTAAGTGATTTTCGGATGCGATTATATGGGAGCTATGACTAATTATGAACCGATCATCATAAAATTAGGTGACATGATTTCCGTATATATAGGACTTGTTTGGAGCGAAATTGGTGTAGATACCTATATGAATTAAATATTTATAACGGATAAAGTCCAATTTCGGGGGACATTTGTATGGGGGATACGTGAATCGATATATCATCAAAATTACGACCTGTACAAGGTTCACATCGACAGCCAGACGGACGCACGGACATATTTTAATCGATTCAGAAAGTGATTCTAAGTCGATCTTTATACTTTAAGGTAGAGACTAATATTTTTAGACTAATATTTTTTTGGGCGTTACAAACATCTGCACAAACGCATAATACCCTCACCACTTTGGTGGAGTAGGGTATAAACATTAATGATAATTGGGAGCTTTGTTTTTGCCGAAATCTTAGACTAAAACATACCAATTAAATTAAAAAATTAAATATAGCCAGTTTAAACTGTTAATTTTGCCCTTAGAATATTGTAAACAGCTCTAAATACTTTCACAAAGAAATATTTTAGTAATTTCTCCTATTAAAATCATTTTGAAAAAAGTTTGAAGGTTTTTTGTATTGTTTTCAATAATGGTTGTCATTCTAGTGAAGTTACCCATATGCAAAATTAAGTCTGAGCAAAACTTTTGCTTTTGAATACACTTTTCCTTCACTTGATGTTGATAGGGATAAATGTTGAGCCAGTTGGGTAGTGTCAAACTATTATTAATTGTATAAATTATAATGTGTTAAATAGCAAACGGTATTTCTAATATTAAAGGACAGAGTAGTTTGAAAATGGTAAAATTCGATAGTTATATAAATTATTAATTGCTGAATTAGATATAATTTTTAAACATTTCAAATGAATTATTTTCTGTGTAAACTTATCATTCTATTAAAATATAAAATACAAATACTTGCGAGAGTGGACCAATAAGTTCGCGACTTTTTGAATTTCACGGCTCTTAACTAAAAGGGCAATACTCCACCTGTCTAAAATTGAACAAGCTGCATCATTTAGTTTATGCTTGACAGCCATTGATAGCAGTGTATTAAACTAACTTATATTTTTCACGTTTCATTTAAAAATATATGGGATATTTTATGATAAGTAAACTAGCCATTGAAACCGATGTCTCCCGATCATGAATTTGCACCAAGTTTAGTCCTACTGCATAGTAATTTAGACACAATTTTTCAACAAGTTCCATCAAGAACTCTCTGGTTAGAGGTGGTCAAAATTTTACATTTTGGCCAAGCAGTAGTTTTTTCTCATCTATGTAACTTATTCTTACCAAAATTTGTCCCAAATAATTTAGATAGCTATTTCTTCAAACTTTTGAAAAAAAAAATAAAAATTTAAAGAAAAAATAAAAAATATTTTAACTATTTTTACAAATTTACTTATTTATTTGCTCAAAAGAAAGCTTAGGTATTTTCCTTCAAGAGCTTTTTGGTCGCATAGTGGGATGCGATTTGGATATCTATCAAAATAAATGTTTTGTAACTCAAGACATACAATTTTTTTTTTTTTTTTTTGCAAAATCATGAAATTTATTGTTTTTTTTTCAAATGTATTCTTTTGAATTTAAGAGGTTTTTAGAAATTTAGTGGCATGCTAGAGGGATATATATCAAAATAAATGTTTTGACTCAAAAATTGTATATCTTGAGTTACAACATCAACCGAACTTGTTGAAAAATTGTGTCTGAATTACTATCCAATAGGAAGAAGCTTTTAGCAAATTTCATACTGATCGGAAGACATGGATTCAAAAATTGGTTCACTTGACAAGAAATCACTCATATATTTTTACAGTCGACCTCACTATCCAACGTATACTTAATATTTATTTACACATAAAAATACAATATTAATTATACGTTAAGAAGCAAAAACATTGTTTTCTTTTTTTCTAATTTGAAAGAAACTAAATAGTTTATTTGTTAATTTTTGTATACACACAAGTTCAACCATAAATAAAATCATAAAAATCTGTGCAAAAGCACACTTTTTCTAATCTAAATTGTTTTGCAAATTAAACAGAAATAAAACTAGTTCTATACACATAAACACAGAAAAAAGAAATTCATAATTGGAATGAATTTTGTAATAAATATTATTAATCGAACATGACATGTTTTTCCCAAACTTTTTCATTCAGAATAAGAACATGTTCATAAATATTATAAAATTGTTCATGACGGAAATTTTTGCTTTTTTTCCATAAATTTAATAATATTTTATAATAAATTGCATTATATTTGCATTACCTAATAAATTAATTCAAAACTATTTGCATAATAGCCATATATTGGCCAATATTTTAAGATGAATCAACAATATCTGAAACTTAAAAAAAATATCAGTAAACATAATAATATATCCATAAACATTAAGCATACATCCCCTTAAACAAATGTAATAACTTTCGCGCATATTTTCTCAGTTTGTATCTGAAAATCATAAAAATAAATAAAAAATTTTCCAAGGAAAATTTCTAACATTTTTCAATAACATAAAAATATAAATGAAATTGAAATTATATTTTTCAAGACTTCTAGATTTAAATTCAAAACATAAAATATGAAAAAAATCTTAATATTTAAGAAATTATTCATAAATGTTATGAATTGAAATCAATGAAATCAAATCATAATATTTATGTTGAAACTTTTTTCTGTGAACCTTTTCTTTTAAATTTTAATTTGTAATTTTTTTTTTATTATTTATAAACCCTTTTCACTTTTCGATATTGAAAACAAACTTTACCTTTTTATTTCAGAATTTAAAGGATTAAGTGCGACTAAAAAAAAGGGACAACATAACTCAACTACTTTAGCTGCAGCTTAAAACAAAAAGTTTAAAAACATAATGTAAGTTTGTATTTGTAAAATATAAATAAAATGGTATTGAAAAAATATATGTACGTATTGTGGCTATAAAACGATTAAAGGTTATTATCCCAGTTTATCTTATACATTACGGAAACACCGCAAAATAGTGTAGAAGGAGAATAAAAATTACAACAGGTTCACCACGACTACAGAAATTGCTATACCCAAAAAATGTCTGTATTTAATTTCATTCAATATAATTTATTAAGACATTTAAACTATTTTATTTTTGGAATGTATCATATAAGGATAAAAAGTTAAAATGTAACATAATGTGTGTCATAAAAAATAGAATAAAACTTTAAAATCTCAATAGATAAAATGTATTCCATTGTTTTCACCAAATTACAAATCGTTTTGTTATCTAAAACTTAATGGTAAACCAGAAAAATGAAAAACAAAAACAATAACATATAAATTGTCATCTTACACAAACAACTAAATAAACCATGATGTCATATTTCTCTGCCGGAATTCACATACACAATTCATGTCAATCTTGTAACGGAATTGTTTCCTGCTTAATGGAATACAAACTACATGGGATACCGTTAGCAGGAAAAATGTATAAGCTTTGCAACTATTATTTCCACACAACTCTAGGTATAAAAGATTATAAATTGGTATAACTTTTTTCATATCATAGATATTGGTATCTAGGGTATTGAAATACTAGTGTTGTGTGAAAGCTAAAAACTAAAATAGAAACAAGAAAAATAACATTTGTTATTGGATTTGTTTAAAGTCAATTTATTTGCATTTCTTTTATATTTTTAAGGCTTAAGAATTTAAGAATTAATAATTTTTAAGTTAGTATAACGATGTTACTTTCAAGTAACTAGTTATATGAATTTCTTATTTTAGCAGAATTACTATTCCAATAGACAGCAAAAATATTATTATTGTCGAAATCTGAAGGATATTTTTTTGAGGATAATATATTAATGATATTTTAATGATTCCAGACAACTAAAAATTTTCTAATTTCTGTTAATTTCTTTAAAGTGGGAGGATTTTTTTTTTCATTTTCATTTATTTATTGTATTTTCATAACTTAATGACAATAAGTGTTTCAAATCTTATATATAATAACTATTATTTAATTAGTCCAGTGCCGGACGAAAAATTGTGTATTCATTGTTGCTTTGCTAAAATTGGCACTCTTCCTTCTAGTCTTTGGATTATGTCTGCTGTTATCTACAATATTACGGGCTATAGGGTTTGTATGAATATCAAGTTTTTTAAATATTTTTCTACAGTTTTTACATGGGGCACGTTTAGATCTTCGTGTATATTCGAGTTCTTGATATACCAGGGGGCAAATGTGATCATTCTTAAAAACTTGTTTTGGCGTATTTGGATCTTTTCTAAATTTCGGTAAGAGTGGAATAATTACTTCTTGAATCTGTCATTGTTTCGCCAGGCAGTTTCAATTGAATTTGCTCATTGAACTTGTTGAGATCAACACTTTTTGGTTCCAAAATTGCACGTTCCCACAGCTAATCCAAATTTTTGTAGTTAGTTGTAAAACTTGGGAATACGGCTTGAACAGAAGATCGGCTGGAACGAAATTTAATTTGTGGAGGGATCATTGGGAGTTTTTCCATTTACACTTGGATCTAAAGTATGAAGATTTTAAGTATGCGTTCAATTCACCTGCGGGCATTGATCGAGGAATATCGCGCAAAATTTGGCGAAAGTCACCAGCAAGAAGAATCAGAGCACCTTCCATCGGTTTGTTGTTTCTTCAAAAATCCGCCGATCGCTTCGGGCAATTACTTATATGCCATTGTGCATTCATCCCAAATGTGTGATTTCGTCGGTTGGATTGGCCAGTCGGAATACTGCCATGTCACTGCTTTTGTTTACGTATTTTCAAATGTATTTGTTTGACTTTAGAGAATTGCAGTACCCAACATTGATGTGGGCATCAACCACTTTTTAAAGCAGCGATTTTCGATTGCTGTTGAGTATCCACCATCATCCGGCATTCTTAGCATATACGGAGGATATCCATCGACTCCAAAACAATTTAAATACATATTAACTCACTTTAAACACACACTTTATAATTTACAAGAATACACTGGTAATACAGTTAACATCAATAACTCTAACAGCTCACTCCTAAGAAACTCGCTGTTACTATTTATATAAACAGTGCCATATTCTAGACCAGTGATGTTCATCCCATACAACAATTGTTTAAAAAATTTAAACACATTTCTTACGCTCTTTTAAAGAGCATAATAAATGTCTCATTTTTTGAGAAATTCAAATTCAATGTTGGTTGGTTTTTGGATGAAGCATAGCAAACACACGCGTTTCAATTACAATTGAACACAAAAAAAAACAAAGTTAAAAATAAATAAAAAATTTGAGAGTATTTCGGCCGTATAATGTATATTCTTTCATTTTCTTAAAATTTAAATTATATTCATTTAATAAATTGGTTTTATTTGACAAAAATTCTAAATCTAAACTTTCTTCATTTTGTTATTATTTTAAGTGTTTGACATTGTGTTTGCTGGGTAGCTCTCTCACCAATACATCTTCATTTTTATTTTTGAACATCACTGTTCTAGACTCTAGAATCTAGAGTTTCATGAATTGTCTAATGGAGAAAATGAGAATGTCATATTTCCACAATGATCACCTAGAGCAGACATCGGCAGAGAGTAAAATTGCCTTTGCACACTAACACCACTTTGCGTTTTTTGAGTAGAGCTCTCTGGCATTCAGTGCACTGATACAAAGGTTTGGAAGAATGATTTCTTTAAATTTTTTTTACCAATTACGTACGTGTGAAAGAAAATAAAACCAGAGAGCTCTTAAGGTGGCTCTTTTCCGATGTCTGACCTAGAGCTTTTAGTAGCATTAAAGTTAATGTTAGCAGCTTTAAGAGTAAGTGTTGTCATACTTATAAACAATGCTTATAACAGCGTGTTGTCAACGTTGACATATTTGAATTTTCCACTTCTTTTGTTGTCACTTTAATTATCTACAAACTAAATTAAATTTGTATGATTTTGTATAGGCTATTGTAATATATATTTATTGTAGACACCATATTATTTACCCACACAGAAAAAACTAATTCTTAAACCGTTTCAATTCAAATATTTGTCACATATTGAAATGGATTCAATTATTTCATAATTAAATCAAGTATTCATTTGCTCAAAAACAAAATTTGTTTATATTTTCTATTGAATTTTGAGTTTTGAATTTGATTATTTTGACAATTGATTATACAATTTTCGTTATTGGTTGAATTTCAAATACAAAAATTATTGAATAGATTATTTTCGTAATTGAAAACACATTTTTGTTAGTTTTTGTGTTTCAATTACGAAAATTATCTATTCAATAATTTTTTGTATTTGAAATTCAACCAATAACGAAAATTGTATATTCAATTGTCAATCAAGAAATTTTGTTTTCGAGCAAATGAATACTTGATTTAATTATGAAATAATTGAAACCAGATCAATATGGGATAAATGTTTGAATTGAAATATAATTTTTTCTGTGCACTAAGTAAATTAACAAAGTATAATAAATATAATTTAAAACTACATTTTAAACAACAACTTTTTTTAATCTATCCATTACTGTAACAGGAAACTTTTTTCAATATATTTAAATAACTTAATCGTATATAATTAAACAATAGGTTTCATCATTTACTTAATAATACTTGTCCATCTTCATTTACGATACCACAAAGGAAGTAATACATACAAAGTGTTAAAGTTATTTCGATAGCTTTTTATTAACTACAAACACATTTTGTATTGCTACTAACAAACTACGTATGTATAACAATACCGACAAGTACTCATTTATAGTTTAGCTTTTAATAACAGCTTTCAATTTATCCTTTCAATATTTTATAAATTTCTTGCTTTACTTTTTTGCTCCTTCCCTTTTATTCTTAAGTCATATAAATCTTGTCATTGTATCATAACGATATATAAAGAAATGTATGTTAAATAAATCCACCTTTTATTATAACGATAAACAATCTATCGAAGTATTTAACACCTTTTAAGTGTTCCCAGCATGACCACAATCTTGCACACACAACACAGCACAATAACAACAACACAATGTTAGTATATATATTTAAGTATGTTTATGTACATATGTATGTTTATATACAAAAAAACATTAAATGTATAGAAGTCGTAAATATAAACAGGTATGTGTGTGTGTTTGTATCGAAGATATAATTTAAGGAAATAATAAAATATCTTTAGATCAGTGATGTTCATCCCATACAACAATTGTTTAAAAAATTTAAACACATTTGTTACGCTCTTTTAAAGAGCGTAATAAATGTCTCATTTTTTCAGAAATTCAATAAGCATTGTTGTTGGTTGGTTTTTGGATGAAGCATAGCAAACACACGCGTTTCAATTACAATTGAACACAAAAAAACAAAGTTAAAAATAAATAAAAAATTTGAGAGTATTTCGGCCGTATAATGTATATTCTTTCATTTCCTTAAAATTTAAATTATATTCATTTAATAAATTGGTTTTATTTGACAAAAATTCTAAATTTAAACTTTCTTCATTTTGTTGTTATTTTAAGTGTTTGACATTATGTTTGCTGGGTAGCTCTCTCACCAAATATCTTCATTTTTATTTTTGAACATCACTGCTTTAGATGCAAGTAGAGTCTGTATAATCGCTTTATACCCTACATAACACAGTACAACATTTTTCAGTTCATTGCTTTGGGACTCAATTCTGACAATTGCACGTGAAAGTAGCCCCAAAAATAAGAACTTCTGCATCATTAGTTTTGTCAAGTTGGCTGCCGTATTAATTTAATGGCCATACGAATTTTTTTTTCCTCAAGGTGGATTTTTATCACTTTTTCTATATTTTAGCACGGTTATATCTCGTATACCGTACGGAATATCTCTTTTGTGTCTGAAGCAAAGTTGTAGATATTGAATAGTAGAAAAAAAGTACGGAACATACCTACCCGAAAAAGGTGCATCCAGTGCCTTAAAAATCGCAAAAATGCCCATTTTTTAAAATTTTTTTACCAATTTTTCACCTTTTTTGCTCAATAGCTGGATTACAAATCCAATTATGGAGTAATCATCATGAAATTAGGTCGTGTGATTTGTGTCTATATAAAAGTTATTTATCATGAATTTTGTATGTATACCATAATTTTTAACAGATTTATTCACTTTAAAGTGATTTTCGGAAGCTGGTCTTATATGGGAGCTATGAATAATTATGGACCGATCATAATAAAATTTTTTGACATGAATTCTGTATATATAAAACTTATTTGGAGCGAAATTTGTGTATATACATATATAAATTAAACATTTATGACCGATAAAGTCCAATTTCGGGAGTACATTTGTATGGGGGCTAGGTGAAATAATGAACCGATTTCAGCCAATTTCAACAGTTTTCGTCCTTGGGCCGAACAAATTATATGTACCGAATTTGTTTATGATCGGTCCATAATTAGTCATAGCTCACATATAAGACACGCTTCCGAAAATCACTTTAAAGTGAATAAATCTGTTAAAAATTATGGTATACATACAAAATTCATGATAAATAACTTTTATATAGACACAAATCACACGACCTAATTTCGTGGTGATCAGTCCATAATTGGATTTGTAATCCAGTTATTGAGCAAAAAAGGTGAAAAATTGGTTAAAAAATTTAAAAAATGGGCATTTTGGCGATTTTTAAGGCACTGGATGCATTTTTTTCGGGTAGGTATGTTCAGTAGTTTTTTTCTACTATTCAATATCTACAACTTTGCTTCAGCCACAAAAGAGATATTCCGTACGGTATACGAGATATAACCGTGCTAAAATATAGAAAAAGTGATAAAAATCCACCTTGAGGAAAAAAATTTCGTATGGCCATTAAATTAATACGGCAGCCAACTTGACAAAACTAATGATGCAGAAGTTCTTATTTTTGGGGCTACTTTCACGTGCAATTGTCAGAATTGAGTCCCAAAATCATGTGTTGTACTGTGTAATACTATGCGGAAATGGTGTAACAGTTGTAGTTGTTTAGGAAAACCAGTGAGTGTATATATTTCAAATAATGGAACAAGAGCAATTATATTTTTTTAAATTATTTTTGATTTTTATGAAATAAAAAAAAAAAAACAATTATATGTATGTATAATTGATGCTCAACATTTTCTTTAATTCTTATATATAGTTTATATAGTTACCTATATACATCCTTTCAAGGTCAGTGACTGTTGTCAACAAAAAAAAATTCGCAAAAACAAAAAAAAAATATTATTGAGCCGCCTGAGCCTCTTCTAAATAATATATCCGGCGCCACTGCGATTTCCAAGCACTTCCTTCAAAATATGCTTTCAAATTACGTCCTTCGGGACAAGTAATATAGTAAAAAACGTCGGCTTCATGCCCACTTTTAAATATCAAGGCCAAATGTACCACAGAATTGGATCAACGCTTCCTCTTACCAATTATGATGCGAAGTTTCTTCAAATTTATTGCACTGGAAATGAAGCTACAGAAGCCGAACGCTGAATATGTGTGTGCATTTGCTGCTAGACCCTTCTGCGCAAACATTCTCAAAACATCTTTTGGACATCGGAAAAGAAAAAATTCTAATTGATCCTGCGACAAACGAGATTTCGTTCCCGCCGAACTTCTGCCAAATTCAAAGTAATATTCAATCCATTGTCGACAGGGTCTTTCCATGTCTTACAACTACAAATCGGATTGGCTGTGGGAACGTGCAATTTTGGCATCAAAAATGATGATGTCAGAAGCTCAATGAGGAAATTTAACTGCCTGGAAAAACAATGAAATACAAATCGAATGACACAGTAATGAACGATGAACAAGCCGTTAATTATCCTACTGAATTTTTTAATTCATTGAAACCAGCAATGGAACAATGGTGAATATCTAAAAATATTCACCAAATTTAATTGAGTCTACGATCATCGGTCGCAGATTCAAAGGCGACGACGTACTGATTCCTCGAATATCTACCGATGTTTTTTAATGACTCAACATCTGAATTCAAGCGGCTCCAGTTCCCGTTTCCTTTGCTATAACCATTAACAAAGCACAAGGCCACTCGTTGACTATTGTTGTCTTACATTTTCGGTGTTGACACACCAAATAATTTATTTATGTTTACTCCAAATTAAAACACAAGAAACATTGATGAATTCATAAATATAATATCCCATTTGCCGTAAATACATTAATTTAATTTTTATAAGCTCATATATACACTATATATCATGGGACTGTACTTGTAAATATCTGCAACAACTCTCTCATATGACCTCCTCATCATCCATCATCAGTTTCTGGCAAGGTCGGGTGAGTTCTTGCTTTAGTTTGATGCAATATAACAGATGTTTTCTAAGGGTCAGTTTGTTTTCTATATCCGGTAGGAAAGCAGTTAGCTCAGGCTTAAAAACACAAAAGGCTCAAAATGTTACTGATAGTATCTCTGCTAAAAATTTAGAGGCCAAAGACAGAGCACGGAAATTAAATCAAATTTTATAAAAAATATACCTGCTGTATAATGGATGGCGCCAAAAAGCCAGAAATTTGTTACATAAGACTCTATAAATACCGAAATTTATATCAAGGAATGTTTACAAAAGAGGATGT
The DNA here is from genome assembly GCF_958450345.1 of Calliphora vicina. Classification (NCBI taxonomy): domain Eukaryota; kingdom Metazoa; phylum Arthropoda; class Insecta; order Diptera; family Calliphoridae; genus Calliphora; species Calliphora vicina. The sequence continues at coordinate 75,322,455 of NC_088783.1, read as the reverse complement.
TTCCATTCATAAGACTTGTAAATGTGTCTACTTATTTTTGGCCTGATTTGGCATCCTTTCACTAGCAAGGTCTTGAGTATTACAAGAACAGTTATCCTCCAAACTGTCTGTAGCTAAGGCCAGTGGATAGATATTGGGATCTTGTTAAAAGAGAATTGAAGAGCACAAAAAAGGTGCTCAAAAATGTGGTGGATTTTAAACGGAGATGGACCACCCTTTCAAACAAAGTGACAGAAAGCACTATAAAAACCTTAATGGAAGGGTTTCCCGAAAAGGTTCATAAATTCATCACTATTGATTAGAACTATAAAATTAATATTTTTTGTAAGTTGTAAAAATAATTTCAATCAAATAAAAAATAAATCAAAACTGTAGGATTAGTGGTTTCTTTTTTATTAACATTTAAGCATGTTCAGTTTTTTTCGATCTCACACCTTATTTTCAAATGAGTTCTTTTTATCAAAACTGCAATGTGTGTAGAATTCCATGATATCATTTAAAGACAATAGCGAAACATTTATGAAAAATATCAATTTTGTTAGAGGTTGGTTCTACTTGACCGATTTGGCCCATTCTCAATACCAAATATTTCCGATCAACAGAGAATGGTTGGAGAGGTCCTATTGCGCCAACAACAAACGGACAGACTGACCGACGGACGAACATAACAACACAGTTTTAGAATTGTGTTAGGACCCAGAATATATTGTAAATACATTTTGGTTTCACAACCAATATTTCGATATGTTACAGACGGAATAGAAAACTTTATCTATGGTAGTCGGTGTAAAAACAAATTTAGTAAAAAATAGGCTGAACGATTTCGGAATGGATTTCCTTCAGAACCGCTGGTATACCGGTACGCTTAAAAATAACCATTTGAACTAATAATAAGTATCACTATAATATATGAAAGGTATTATATGATCGGAATTGCTGCACTATAATTTTATATTTGTCTTCTCTCTGCTAGTTTATCAACACCAACACACCTCCTCACATACATTTACAATTACTTTTTAGAGTAACTTCGGGTAATGTGGACTACCGTTTTGTTTCTTCTAAATTTTGGCCACAATATATATGGATATTAAAAAGGTTGTGAAGCAATATATTAGCTAATATATTCCCTAATTGTTTTTGCAGTTGAAAATTTTTTCGGTCAAAGGATAAAAAAATTATGTGAAAATATTGTAAGGAACCCAAAAACCAGCATTAAAAAAATTGGAGGGTAATATGGACCACTATATGAGGGTAATGTGGACTAGTATTTAATACATAAAATTCATGAACCAGCTAATCATGAATGATTAAAAAATTTAATTTCAATATATTCTTATTAATACAAACTAAAAAGTCGCGTTCTTGGCTTAGATAGATTGCTTACAAAGTACATACTTATTGTCGGGTAATATGGACCAGTAGTACATAATCAAGTAATTTAAGTGGTCCATATTACACGAACTTGGGCTACAGTGGTAAAAAATATTTTTACCTAATAATCTAAATGTGCTTAAATTCTTATCAAATATATGCAAAACTACGTGTCCACTTTAACTATATAAAACAACCAAACATTAAATTCTACAAAGTAACTGTACAAAATTTTGTTTCTTACTTGAGCAGAAAAAAATGTTGAGCACGCGCATTAATTTCAATACAAGAATAAATAGCCAACATATCAATTACTCATGAAAGCAAATGTGCAATTGTCGTTTCAAACAAATTGTAAAATGTACGACAAATCAGTTTTATCATACCTGCAATAGTTTCTGAAAAAAGACACTGGTCCACATTAGACGCATAGTCCACAATACCCGAAGTTACTCTATACTTTTATATTTAGCTTCAGTTTTTTTTTTGTATTGTTAATAGACCCTGAGATACCAACTAAATGATAGTTGCTGTCGTAGTTAATGTTACTACTGCTGTTGCCACTGCTGTTGTAGTTGTAATAATACAACATTTGTAGCATCAGTTTTTAAAAAGATGGCAAACTGAGTGGTAAAAAGTACCTTTGCAACAAAACACTTATATGTTTCTATAAAATAAACTACACACTTGCACATGTCGTAACACATACACACCGACACATTGACAAACATGTTGCCGCCTTGTACTCATAAAAACAGAGAAATAGACCCATTTTTCCTTTTTAAAGCTGTTTTTTTTTTGTTGCTCTGCTTAACAAAGTAGCAGTGAGTTTTGTGCACATAGATATATGTATATTAAGGTGGCCCCTATTAGTGTGAAGCCCGGTCAACCTACCGAATTAACAACAACGTCAAGTATCCATTGCTTTGTTTCGATCAATGCGGAACGCCCTCTCTAGGATACGCTTCAATTTTATATTTTCTGGCTTCGTACGTGGCCTCAAAATATGAGCCTTTGCAAAGGCAATGCAATGGTTTTTTCCGTTTTTTTTTTGGCATAAAGTAATTTTTTTTTTGTTTAAGTTTTTTTTAAATTTTGTTTCACCCTAGTTAGAAAAAAAAATTAACTTTAACATGTGGAGCAATACTGTTCGGTTTCCGCGCTGTTAAAGAAAGCTTATTATGTACCACACGTTTTGTGTGAAATTGGCGGGGAACATTTTGCAACTTTGATTGTTTGTTCTGGCGAAAGTTTACACAAAAGTGAAAAGAATTAATATGGAAAACGTTTGTCCTGGTATGTAAAACTATAGTTTACCAATGCCTGTGACGTTGTTATGTGCTTTTGTCCAATTGTACAGTTTTTTGTTTATATGTATTTTTAAAATGAGCATAACAAGTGTAGTTGTGTTTCGTGGATCAGTACTTTAGCATGGAAAAGCGTTGCAAAAAGTTGTAAGTGAGAAATTATTAAACAAGGTGTGCAGATTAACAAGAAACTAATCCTTTTTGTCCGAATCCACACGTTTTCGAAAAAATCAAAATTTAAAAATAATATTTTTAATGAAAACGTCAAAATGTCGGCCAGATCGGTTATATGGCAGCTATATGAAATAGTGCTCCAAATCATATGAAACTGGACAGGTCTTCTTGGGAGTATAAAAAATGTTTACAAACCAAATTTCAATTCAATTACTTTTAAATTAGAGTTTATGCCAAAAAAAAGGAAAAAAACAGTGTGCTTTGGCTCGGAATCCTTATGTTGCAGAAAGATGAGAAAAGGTCACAGCTAGAGATGCTAAACGGGGAATCCCGTTCCCGAAAATCTTTTAAATCCCGTTTTTCATAAATAAATAGGGGAAATTGTCATTTTTGTGTGACTTTTTCATTCATTTTGACATTCTACATGCCCGAATATCGCAAAGTGATGTTCAGCAAAGTCATTGAGCTCAACTCCTGCTATAATATAGTTAATAAAGGAGAACGGTATTTTTGCTTGAGTGGGGCTCTAGAAAATCAATTCTTCAACTTTTTTGTAAGTTATCTAACAAAACTCAATTTAAATCCTCTTCAAATGAAATTGATTTTATCTCAGATGAGGAGCTCGAACAAAATGAAAATATTTCGATTGCTAAAAGGCTAAAAAATAGTATTAATAAATGTAAAAACCCCAAATAACAATAACGAAACCAAATTATAATGTAGATTTTCAACTTGCAAAAGAAATAGATCATTTTATTTCTGAAGGAACAACATTGGCAAATGGGTTTGCCAATGTGAAAGATGGAATGTGAAAAATGTTTTTCGGAAGCAGCATATGTCGAAAACAAAATTCGTTCCAGAATGGCAGATGAAACCATAGATGCAATAGTATTCTTAAGAAGCTATTTAAAATAAACACTTTTTTATACTAAAGTACGGTTTTTCACCAGCATGTCGATTTTTTTTCACGAAAAATCATATAGTAGAAAATTCTAAGAAGAAACCATAGGTCTAAAATCAAATCCTATCGAATTTCGTCTTTTATCCAATGATATTGCAGTATATATATATATTTTTTTAATAGTTTTTTTTTATTGGATAAAAGACGAAATGCGCAAGATAGGATTTGACTTTAGACCTATGGTTTCTTGGGGATTTTTTACGTTTTGATCGTCCATACAAATCGACCCGGCCTAATGTACATACTTTATTGTTATTTCTTCTTATATAATGTACTCATGCAAGTATTTTATGCTTTTTAGTGTCTAATAAAAATTAATTGCTAAATAAAAAATTTATTTTCAATTGTAAAGACATAATTATGTACGTTTCTTTCTTATAATTTTAGGGATTTTAGATTTTCCGAAAATCCCGAAACCCCGGGTCGGGATTTCGGGATTTTTTACCAAATCCCGAACCCCGGGATTTTTAAAAATCAGTCCCGATTAGCATCTCTAGTCACAGCTAACAATGGCCAATACTTTGAATAAATTTATTTTCTACAAGTGTTTCAAAATAAAGGCCAAACATTTTAGATTTTCAGCAGTTGGTTTTAAGATAGCAGAGAACAATTTTAGACCTCGAAAATCGAAAAAGTGTCAAAAATGGTCCACCCTAATATTCACATATCCATATAAATATTTACGTATGTGGGTGTATGCGAACAAATGTATGTGCGATTAGTTGTTGTGTGTAAATTGTTGTTGTTTCCCAATTGGGAATTTTGCAAACTAGTTGCAAAGAACTGTTTCGAGTTGAATATTAATGATATAAAAGCCTTTTCGCTTCCAAAGTGTTGGTAACGAAACTAATTACGTTTATGCTCCTACTACTCCTACTTGTGTTCGGTTTCCAGTAAACTATGAATTTTTATTTTTATTTAATACAGTTTCTTTGCCCTCCCCAGATAGTTGGTATTCCTATTATTTTCTTTTTAAGTTACAAATGCTGATCACTCACTTTATGCAAATTTATTTGGTTTGGTTTTTGTGATTTAGAGAAACTTGATTAGAAGTTTGAGAGCTAAAGTAAAAAAAAAATTTAATTTTGAACCTTATTTTACTCTTTTTAATTCGATAGTTTGTTTGATAGTTTCGCTTTAGTTTGTTTAAGTTCATATTTTTTAACAGATGCGTGCAAAAGACCTAAAGAAAAACTGCTAATAACTTTAGAACCGTTAGTCAGATTTTATAATTTTTGATGTCATACTAAAACTAAATCCGAGAAATCTGTTTCTCATTTACATAAGTGCTTCAAACCCTCCATATTTTGGGGAATACTATGTTTCTGGTAACCCGCATTATTAAGAATTAATTGATCTTTCAAACTGCGTTGTTAGTTTTTTTTCATTTTCATAAAATTTTTAAATGTTATAAAGCGTTATTTACTAGTGAGCCAATTCATTGGAAATAATAGTTTTTGTACACAAAATTAAAGCTTGGGCATTCTTCTTTTAAAATGTTTCCTCAAAAGTAAAGCAAATCGTGGGCTTTGACAAAATTGAAAAAAAAATCAAAAAAAAAGGCCGACAAACCCGAGTTTTGGCAAAAACTCGACTTGAAGGACCTCTAATTCCGAAAAATCTGTTTAGTAGCAACTTATAAAATAGGGATCCGCGGTATTGGGCTGAATGATCGCCACCACAGTTACCACATTTTTTCTGAGACTAATCTTTAGTATGTCCAAACTCTTGATATTTGTCACATTCTTTTAAGAGGTTCCTCAATGATTATTCTATGATTTAACAAGTATCATGTTGAGTATACTGGATGAGTTTCGTTTCCCCTCAAATTATTTTTCTCAGGCTCCAACTCAACTCTAAACATTGGCTGAGGATTATTGTTTTTATTGAATAATAGCGGATACCCAACGTGTGCTACTACGCTGTAGATTCTTTATTAATAGATGGGTTTTATAATAAACACTTTTCTATCATATTAATGCACAAACAAAAATACGTTCAAATTTAAAAAAAGTTACAAAATCCATTTGAATTTGATTTAGAAAGACTACCATATTCCATTTAAATTTTATTTCTGGAATATGGGATACAAAAAAGTACCAAAACTCATTTTTCGTCAGTTGTATGCCATTTAAAAGTAAAACAAGTAAGAAAGTATGGTCGGTCAAGCCTTACCATATAATACCCTACACTAAGTAAAAGAGCAAAAACATTTATCTTTTAAAATTTCAATAATTTATATTTTTGAGTGATTTTCGGAAGTGGGCCTTATATGGAGGCTATGACCAATTATGGACCGATCACCATGAAATTAGGTCGTGTTATTTATGTCTATATTAAAGTTAACTATGTTGAATTTTGTGTGTTTACCAAAATTTTTAAGCGATTTATGCACGTTAAAGTGATTTTCGGAAGCGGGTCTATATGGGAGCTATGACTACTTATGGACCGATCGTAACAAAATTTGGTGACATGAATTTGGTGTATATAGAACTTATTTGGAGCGGAATTTGTGGAGATACATATATAAATTAAACATTTATGACCGATAAAGTCCAATTTCGGAAGGACATTTGTATGGGGCCTAGGTGAAATAATGGACCGATTTCAGCCAGTTTCAATATGTATCAAATTTCATCGAAATATCTTCAAAATTGCGACCTGTACTCTGCGCACAAGGTTTACATGGACAGCCAGCCAGCCAGCCGACCAGACGGACCGACGGACATCGCTTAATCGACTCAGAAAGTGATTCTAAGTCGATCGGTATACATTAAGGTGGGTGTTAGACTAATATTTTTGGTCGTTACAAACATCTGCTCAAACGCATAATACCCTCCCCACTATGGTGGTGTAGGGTATAAAAATCAAAAAGCACCACACACCTGTCTACTTATTTTTTGAATAAATTCTTATTAAGATGAATTTAGACTCTATGAATTTAATGACAACTGCAAAACCTTCAGTGGATAAGTATAAAAATTACTATCATTTAGGTGTTGAGAGATTTTTCTACAACAATCCTCAGTATATACGGGTACTTTCGTCTTTTGTACAATTTGGAAATAATTTTTTTTAATGAGTTCAACAAATTTTTAACCACATTAGTCGAGCTGGACTCAGATAGAAATCACCATCTTTTCCACTTTTATTATTGTTATCCTCGCTCAAGAGTACGAAACGATTGCCTATAAATGGATTATCAACTATCTTCTATTTCTTGGCAGACGTTCCATTATTTTGTTTTATTAATGCCTACATAGTATGTATGTAAGCATACCTGGTAGTACTGGTGTTTTTGATGTAAGTTTTACATAAACTTCAATCTTCGGTCCATAATAAACCCTACCCCGCATATAACCCCAATATCAGAAACACACTTTATTATGGTGGGTAATAGGGTATTCAATTAATCGGGTTTCTGGTTTAATCGGTTAATCGAGCAAATAATTAATCGGGGTATAGATTTAATCGGTTAATAATCGGTTAATTTTAAATTATTCGATTAACCGAATAATTTATATTTAAATTTTAAAGTGAAAATAAAACCACGAATTTTCTGTACTTATTTAAGTATTTTATTACTAAAATGAACAAAAACATAAAAAATAAACGAAACATAACAATTCAACCAAAAAGTAAATAATTTTCTTTAGTTTTAATAAAACTCGACTTGGAAAAAAACTTTCTCGAAAAAACTAAAGTAAGGCATGACAAAGAATATCCAATATCTGAATTATTTTTTTTAGTTTTTTTCTAAGCATATAAAATCTTCCATTATAGCTTGAGGTCCTTTTGGATTTTTTTAGATTTTAAATACTTTTAATAATTTCGATAAGTTCTGATAAAAACTCATTTCAGTAGTGTTTCCTGTTTCGTTTATTATAATGTTCTCATTCGACAAATACATGTCGATGGCTTAATATAGAAAGGTCGTATCTCGTTTTTTTCTAAATCAGGTTTTTTACATGGTAGACAAAACTCAAGTATACCTCCCTTAAAAAATTCAGTTTTCTATGTTGAAGAATGACAGATTTACAGTAATTTAAAAAAAAATCCCAACTCATTTCAAAAATTGTTTGAAAAAAAACCCCTAACTCATTTAATGTTGAATGCATATTTTTTGGTTTATATTAAAACAAACAACTTTTCTAAAAGTATTTTTTGATATATTACAATTTTTTAGTTGTTAGTATTTGGCTTTAATTTTCAGATTTTATTGAGTTTTTTCCTTCTCTTATAAAGTAACTAAAAGTTGAGTTACGACCTTTCTATATTAAGCCATCGAAGTAAATTAAATATGTTTCTTGGATGTTCGAAAAAATATGTAATGTTGTATTTGAACTAAAATGGAAAAATAAATACAAAAAAAATATGTTAAAGTGCAAAAAACAGAAATTTCGGTTAATCGGTTAATCGACACAAATTAATCGGTTTATTTGTTATTCGAAAATCGGTAATTTTGAATTATTCGAAAAATTAGCAGACCAAATTTAATCGGTTAACCGATTAACGGTTAACCGATTGAATACCCTAGTGGGTATACAAGACTCGAAACAGCTCTTATAATATTAATTTGAGTTTTTCGCAAGAATAGCGATTCCAACAGTGTCCTTAGCAATATGTGCTATGGAATTCACAAAAATGTCTGTAATTAACTCTACCAAAACTCTATTAATCACTGGTTAGTATAGGGTATTAGATAGTCATCAATATTATATACCCTCCATATATCTTAATTGGTTTATATGTTTAATAACGTTATCATCGACACAATTACGCCAATTTTAGTGGAAAAAAATAAAAATAAAAGTAAAAACTGTAAATTGATTGCTGATTTTACCATTTTTTTTTATAAAATCCATTAAATTAAGGACACACCACACCATAATGCTTCATTATTTTCTACCGGGTTGTACTTTTTGTATTTGAGCTGGCTCGTTTGAGCTTTTGTAGCAATTGTAGGGCGTTTTTTATTTAGTTTTTGTTTTAAATCCTTTTACGACCATGCGATGTTCAGTTTGTCGGTCTGGATGTTTGTTTAAATTTATATTCGCACCGTTATTTATTTTCATAGTTAATAGAACAATAACAGATGTACACGGTAGCTTCTGGGTAACAATGTTTTTGTTTTTGTTGCATTTTATTTTTTCATTGTTTGCCAGCATTTCAATCGATTCTGTGTCATTCACCGTTCAACATTGTGCCAAACAAATGAACAGCGAAATAGTTAGTCATTCGGCCAGCCAAACAATCAATGGGCAGGAAAACAGAAAATGAAAACCAGCATTGTCTTGCAAACAAAAAATATATAAAATCTTTAACCCAAACAATTACCAGTAACTTATATACAACATATATATTTACCGTTAGACAGCTTTAAAACTACATATATTGAATGAAATGAATTGTAATCTGGGTCATAATATTTTGAAATTGTTGTTTTAATTAAGCAACTGTAACAAATACAAGTGTTATATTGTAGAACAAATTTCTGGCAAAATTTAGATTTGTGCCGAAATTTCCTTAGCTCAAATTGAAACAAGAGTTGAGAAATAATTATAATAAAGATTAAGAAAAGTTACATTTAAACAACTTACCACTATGATTTAAAAATGACAACATCAATCAAATGTTTATCATATTAAATTGTTTTGATCTACCTAATAAAATAATGGAGCAATAAAAAAATACTAAGAAATATAGCCAAAACTTGTAAAACAAGCCATGCAAACAACCAACAAGTGGAAACTTCTAAACGGATAGGCAGATTTTAATAAAATTGCTCATGGCTATGGGGGAGCAAACTTATATACAATATGTTTTTAATTTGGGCTTTACATTAAGAGGACATAATCTCAAGGCCCCAGAGTGTTCTAAATTATCTAAAAAGCACAAGATATCATAGAAATTTGTGTAACCATAACTTTTGAGCAAAAAAATAATTAAAAATTGGTGATCTATTTTATGTAATAAAATTAAGAAAATAAAAATATCCGTTTTTGTGATATGCTAGTAAAAATTATTACGATTTTGGTGGTACTTTTTATGAAATGTTTGTAAAAATAAATATGAGTCATTGCAAAAGACACCATCCTTTTTGCTGGCCCATAGAAAACATCTGTTTTATATTGTATCTTGATCTCTATTTTAATATAAATAATCAGACAAAACTATAGCACGGACTCCCCCGATCTGACCCGAAGCACTTATTATCTGTAGCCAGATGACGGCGGACAGAGTTGTGACAAAGTTGTAGAAGATTTTTTAAATACAGTGCCATGCTATCACATTAATAAAAAAGAAAATGTATTTAAGGCAAATGCGATATTATATCACATTGACTGCCACGTCGGACACATATGTGTGACACTGCACTATGCGGCTTACGCCACGTAGGACACATATGTCCGACACGACTTTTATTCTCTCTAGCCATATCAGACAATAGTGCTGGATTTTAAGAATTTGTTCGATGTTATCTGGAAGTTCCTTATCAAAACTGTAATCTTCACATTCTTCATCACTTTCTGAACTTGTACTGAGTATTTTTTCTAACTCAGTATCCCATAAAAAAATCCTTTTTGCCATTTCGTAAGACCCCCTTATTTATAAAAAAAAATTAGTTTCTAAGCAGTAAATATTACTGACAGTAGCCTAAATTCCAATATTGAGGTTTTCGAAGAGATTACGCAAAGAAAATGCTGTTGCCCCCAGCATCTTATTTGCTGAAAGTGCCTTGGCAGTCAATGTGATATTTATGAATTCATCTTAAGGCCAGGGGATATACAATGTTTCTTATTTTTTAATTTGGAATAAAAATATATAAATTATTTGGTGCACCAACTCGAGAACAAGCCACATACAATTGACCGTGTTAAAAACATAAATTTTCCAAATGTAAGCCAGCAATATTCAATAATTGGCTTTGTGCTTTGTTAAAGGTTATAGCAAAGGTAAGACGAAATATGAACTAGAGTCGCATGAATTCAAATGGTAAGTCGTTGGAAACCATGCGTGGACTCAGTACATCTTCGCCTTTGAATCTGCCAAAGATGATTGTTGTCTCAATTAAATTTGATGAATATTCTGGCGCGTTTAAGTTGCGGAGAAACATTACCGGTGAATGAATTAAAAAATTCAGTAAAATAATTGAAGGCTTGTTCTTCGTTAATTACTGTGTCAAGTTCCAATTGAATATGCTCATTGACATCATAATTTTTTGGTGCCAAAATTTCACGTTCCTACAGGCAATTCGAATTTTTATAGTAAGACTTTTGAATATCTTTTCGACAATGGATTGACCATACATTTGTCAGAACAGAACTTCGACAGAGGCCATAAAGCCCACATTGTTTACGATATTAGTCGCCTTGAAGGACATAATTTTGAAGGAAGTGCTTGAAAATCGGAGGCCGTATTGAACTTCAAAATGCTGCAATACAAAGTTTCTTCATTACTCCAGAGATTTCTGTAGTCATGATCCTTATTTTAATGAAACGCCGCCATTCTTGCTCTTCGTTCTTTTGGTCGAGCCTTCAGCAGCGATTGACTTCTGTTGGTCTCTGCACCTCTCCATGAAGATGCACTGCAACGCATTTGCTAAAGCCTTGATTCGCGTGCCCTTTCCGTTACTGTGGCTCTAGATGTAGATGCCTTTCTAGATTTTACTCAAGACGTGATTCGCGTTCACTTTCTGTATCCGCGTCTCTAGAAGTAGATGCCCTTTCTTCTTTCCCTGATCTTACATGATTTGGTTGTGTTTTATACCAATGCCTATGTTGCAAAAAATTCCAAAACACTTGTTACTTACTAATTTAATTTAACTTATAGCTTTTTAACTGATCAACACAAAACTGAAAATCATTCGCTTCAGAGTATTTTTTACAATTTTTTATAATTTTTTTACAATTTCCTTCGGGGCTGAAAAACTACTTTAGGGATAAATAGAGAACGCATCAAGGTTTCTAAATCCGCTTTCTAATGCCAGCATTGGGATTTTAGAACATGTGATCCAAAGTTTAAACTTTAATAAAAAATAGGTCAAATTCCGAAGGGCGTATTTTGTATTAAAGGTGGAATGCGAAGAGTTATTCAAAAAATTTTATTTTTTTAAATAGAACCTAACAAATTATAACAAGTAGTCCAACTCTTTGACAGCATTACCTAACTCTAATGGTGTTTTCTGTTATGACACAAAATGTTGCCTATATATTTTGTACCATTTATTAAATGTTACCATACCCTCATAATGTGTTGCATTTTTAACGATCACAATAGAACAAAAATCATTAACATTTATGCAATTTTCTTTTATGTAGCTTCGATATATTATAAAACTATACTTTTTGCTTACATAAAAAGTGGTGCATTTCTAACCCTTTGATAAAATTGAGGGTAAAACATGTAGCATATATTCAGGGTTTTAGGGTAACATTATTAGAAAAGAACACGACCAAACTACATTTTTTCAGAAAAGAACACAAGGAAGGGTAAAAGGCAGAATATATCCATCATTTATGCCAGAATAGAAAACACCATGTGTTAGTGAATAAGTTCCTAAGTCTAAATATGTGTTAGTAACAAAAATGTGTATGTGTTGGTACCTTTTTAATTTTCACCAGACGAACAGAGTTCTATAAAAATGTTTAAATTTTAATTTATTTAAATTTTCTTCTATTTACAAAACCAAAAATTTAAACTCTGTTCTATATTTTAAAACCTACCACAAACAAAATAAAACGTCAAAATTAATAAAAAAATATTTTTTAGTTTGAGCGAAATTGACGTGCTTCGGAAAAGAAAAAGTGCTAAATGTGTTGAAAAAACTATCAAACTATATTTATTCCCCAATTTATAGTTAAAATTTCGAGACTTTTGATGGTACACCCAGTAGAAAATAAATTCTCAATTATACAATTCTTGTAAAGTCATACAAAAGAAAATATAAAAAAATATGAAAAAAATCAAAATCAAAATTTGAAAACTCTCCCTAGTGATTCTACCTTCTACAATTATTGTATAATGGTGCCTAACATGTTCTGGAATGCATTCCTTTCTTCGCTTACACCAAATCATTCGCTTCAGAGTACATCACTGTGAATTAAAATTTTTAGAATAATGGTGTTAAGCAACGATGGGAATGAAAAAAGCGAACTGGATAAAAAAAATATATTTATTTTTCCAAAATTTTCTTTCTACAACAATTACTGATCTTGTATATAGGAAGCTATATAAACTGTCTATAAGAATTGAAGAGAAGATCGATCAACAATTATACATATAATCTTTATACCATTCACCATGAGTGGCAAGGGTATATATAAGTGTGTCATTCCGTTTGTAATTTCTACATTTTTCATTTCCTTTCCGTAGCCCCAAATAACTTACATACATGATTCATTAATATAGACAATATGGATATCTAATGATAGATATTTCAAAGTTCATTGCAACGATATATATAAGGCTATAGTAATGTGAACCTATAGTGGGTCAAACTCGGGAAAAATTTTGTCACAAATTTTTTTTCAAAAATTAAAAAAATAAATTTGGAAAAAACTTTTTAAAAAAAAATTAATAAACAATTTGGAAAAAAAAGTTTTTCATAAGAATTTTTTAAAAAAAAATTAATTTTGTTTAAAGAAAAATATTTTTAAGTATAATTTGGTGAAGGGTATATAAGCCGAATATAGCTCTTCTACTTGTTTTTTGGCCCACTGACTGTGACATAGCTTAACTATACCTAGATTTTTATTTTATTGTAATGAAAATTGTAGTTCTCATTTTGTTTTTATTTCATTTTATCCGCACAGAAACAAACACATTTATTCTATTTTCATCTTATTTTTATTCATTGTTATTGTTTACTTGCATTGTGATGCCGCTACTGATGTTGTATATGAATGAACGTACTATATCTGTGTATCTATATGCGTGTAGATTGTGTTCATGTATGGCTCATAAACGTAACACAAAAAGATAAAAATCTTATTTGATTTGTCCCAACGCGTAAATAAAACAAGTTGTTGTTTTTTTGTTGTCATTGTCGTAGCTATTTTGTTGCTACTTGTACTTGATGTTTTCTTTTCTTCTATTTTTTTTTTGTTAATAACAAAATCACTTAGATTGCCTTGCTAGATTTTATTTTCATTCTCATCCTCTTTAACGCTATCTTCACTTGTACATCTCGCTTTCGATTGTCATTTCATACTGTGTTGTCTGTCAGGTTTCTACTAAAATGTAGTACGCAGACAGGCAAAAATGTACTTTAAGTAACAACTACCGGGAAACCTTCTTCTGAAATTAAATATGACCAGTGCCCCATACAAAATTATGTAAAGTTGATCTGTATATAATTTTGATGGGCTTTTGGATGGTTTATTTTTTCTCATGCCTTCTTTAATTTCTTTTTGGAATAAGTATTGCACTAATACCACTTGTTTGACCTATTTCCATACAGAACTTAAATGATTTTAAAAGGAATTTTCATACTGCCGTTCCACTACTATGACAGTGGTTAATATAAAGCTCTCATAAATATAAAATTGTAGCATTGCTTCAAAGTACTTACAATATAGGGTAGCAGATATTTTTAACTTTTTCGATTTTCAAAGATCCGAAGATCTGTTCCTCTCCAACTAAAAACCAAATGCTGAATGCCAGCCAAAAATATTTTCAAAAAACCAATTTTACAAATTAAATGATAAACAAGTATTGAGGTATGACTTCAATAGATGGTGTGTCTTTTGAACGCATATTTTTTATTTTTAATAACTTATATGTCATTTTGAAGAATACATATTTGTTATTTATTCTCACGTATTTATTGAAAAACAATGTTTTTTTTCTTACTTCGACACAGTTGCATTTTTTTCTAACAAAGCGTCGTATGCGGGAAGTTTTTACTTACTTTTTTAATTTAAAAAAAAAATTATATATTCTGCGGTTAAGAAGTGATGATTTTGACAAAAATCGCCAAGTCCAGCCAAAAAACTTTGCAGACCAAGAATTGGAGGCATCACCTCATGAAGATTGTTGTTTTCGAGTATCACTATTCATCCAAAAGAGAAATTGCGTACCATACGAATTGTAGCCGAGAGATCTTGAAAGACGATTTTGCTGCTGAACTCTACAAAAGAAAATTACACCGAATCATTAATTGTGCTATTAAAAAAATGGATCCATTATTATAACTCGAAGCGTTATTAATTGTATTTGAAGCAACCAGCCGAATCGACATGAAATCCAAATATCCATGGCTCTAAGGTTATGCTCTGTATTTGGGACCAAACAGGCTTATCTATAATGAGCTGCTGAAATCTGGCCATCACAGGGAACCTGTACCAAACGCAACTAATGCGTTTGAAAGGAACATTGGCCGAAAAATGTCCAGTATATGCTGCCAGACATGAAACCGAAATATTTCATCATAACAAAGCTCGGCCACATGTTGCAATACGTGTTAAAAAGTATTTAGAATGAAGTGGTTGGGAAGTTTTGCCTCACCCGCTTTATAGTCCAGATCGTGGCGCGTCCGACTACTATTTGTTTCGAGAGATGCAGAACGCTATCTCTGGGATACGCTTCACTTTGGAACAGAGTATCCGATATTGGCTTGATTCTTTTGGGTCGAAATCCATATGTTGCCGGAAAGATGGGAAAAGGTCATCATAGCTAACAATGGCCAATACTCTGAATAAAATTATATTAAACAAATGTTTAAAAAAATTCCGTATTTTTATGTCATGCACCCAAAATGTTCTTTTCGGATGTGAACATTATTTGGGAGCTCTCACCAATTATCTTACATTGTGCAAACAAATATAGTTATTTTATACTTCTTTTAAAATGCTGGTAAAATTAAATGAGAATTTACGAACAAAAATTACTGGATTTTGGTTGAAATTTCTGGGAAAGTATTCCGGGTAGAGATTTGTGTGGGTACTGGGAGAAATCATGGAGCAATTGCGACAGAGCTTGCGTTCCTATCAAAACAAAAATTATTGCAAAATTTCATGATAGTATACAGAGAATACTAGAAACCGAATTTGTTGCCAATCGAATGATTCTATCTAAGTGGCCGAATTTTACAGTTGTTGTTACAAAATAAAAGGTGTAGCAATAGTTTGGTTGCTTTGACCGAAATTTTTCTTTGTCAACTGAAATTCTGTTGATAGAACCGAAAAAATCTATGTGTAAAACTGAACCATTCAATTGGCAACAAATTCATGGGCAGGTATCCTGTACAATGTGAGTTCATTGTGCGCTCCAGGCTCTAAGAGCAGCCTGGCTATCTGACATAACAATATCCTTGTATTCCTTAATCTCCTTCTTAAACATTCATTAGAGCATATAAGGATGGCTGAAATATTGATGGAAATGTACCCATTGGGATACGCCTTTTTAAACCAATAAATACCAGCCCCAGTGTCACCATTAGCCTCCTTGGAACCATCAGTAAACCACACTTGATCGGCATTATTCTGCAAGCTTATTTGATGCAATACTAGGATCATTCCTAAAGATGCCTAGAATGTGCATGTGCCCAACCAGATCACCCAGCTTTATAGGCCTCCTCTATTTCCAATATATGTATGTAGTGGTGGGATGTGTTGTGCAGTGGGCAGTGATTTAAAATTGGTGGATTTCGAGGAAATTTGGAGTTTCGTTACAAATTTGTTAAATCATTTCTTAAAAATATATTACGTAGTCGATTTTATAATTTTGAATTTCGGATTGGTTAATTTACGTGTTTGTAATTTTAACTTTCAATACAGCAACGCAAGACCTCCAAATTAAAATTAATTTTGGTTTTTAAATGATGGAGAACAATTGCAGATCTTGAGAGCATCGAAAATCAAGGCCACCGTATTGTAAATACAACCATCTTTGTTACCTACAATACTGTAACAAAATCCAGACTGAGTGTTTGTCAGTACTTATTTGGTTTTATCTCTAGTTTCTTTTTGTTTTCAGTTTCAGTTTTATTTAAGCCTAAAGTTAAATGATTGTTTTTCCATTCTAAAGACAAGAGCCTAAGCTAAAGAATAGTAGTAACATGAAAACGTAAAACAAAAGAAAAACAGCATATGTCTAAAGAATGGAAATGTTCAATGGTTCTCCACAAAATAAATTTTCCGTTCCCTTAAATTTGCTGTCACAGTGGTAAGCAAAAAAAAATTAATGCACTCCTGGTATGTCTTGGTTTTTAAGGTTAAACACAAGTATTTTAGTGCATACATATTCATATACTGAAATCAAATACTAAGCATACAATCGTTGCAAAGGAGTGATGCATGGACTACATCTGTACAAACCTACATAAATGTCAGTTGTCGCATACTCTCCCTTATATACAAACATATTCATATACATACAGACAAACAGCCACATTATCTACCGTCAACAGTGGAAAGTGAAGACTTTTCGAAAATAAACCAAAAAAAAACAAGTAACAGTGTTTTATTCGGCTGTGCCGATTCTTATATATCAGTATGTAGTTTTGGCCTTTTATTGGGATTTGAATCAGTTATGGTCCGAAGAGTACAGAATTTGATAGAGAGATTTATTTTTAAAACTTTAAATGAATTATATCGGAATTTATGTTAATATCATTATATATTTCTGATGAGAGGATGAGGTGGTACGGTAAATTATGGACCGATCGATATTCGCGATACGTTACAGTATAATTCATTGTGTAACATTTTTTTTATGACTGATCAAACTGTATTCCGGAGGGACAGACAGAAGAAGAGTCATAGCAAGATCATTCTACCACGAATATTTTGATTTGTTTCAAACCAAATGACAAAATCAATATACCCCCAGCTTTTTTTAATGGTGGGTATAAAAATATGCATATATTTTTTTTGGTAAAGCATTCGATTAAATGATTGAAAAAGCACTTTTAATGCCGCTTCATGAAAAAAAATTGCAGCAATGTGATGCTGTTTGAGTGCCGAGGTTGATTGCAAGTACTTTTGTGTGCGAATGAATATGAAGAGTTTCTGGCAATAAAATTCTTTATGATTTAAAACATTTCATTGTAATATTTAACTGACCGTTTTTTTCGGATGTGTGTAGTTGGTGCAACACTCATCCAAAAAAACCAAAAGTACGATTGGACATGAGTAGTAGACACATTTGTTAGACGCTGTTTAGTCTTATAAGTGTTTTGCAGGAGTAAACATAAAATACGTTTCTTAAATACGCTCAAGAATTGTAGTGGTCATTTTACCCAACGGTTTCTATTTCTAATTTATTTATGCATAAAAAAATGTGAACATTTAAATTTTTGCCACATATCAAAATGTTTACTTTAAAGTTTTTCCAAACAATCTATTATTTGAATTTATTTATGATGGTACATAATTATTTAATATTTACTCTCAGGGTACATCTTTTAAATATTCCCTTATTAATAGATTGTACAAAATTTTACTTTTTTTCCCCCTTTTCTAAGTACATAAATATATGTACGTAAATAGTTGTTGATAATTTCTTTTTTACTTTACAAATTTTTTTTCATTAGTGTTGGTTTCAGTGAGCCCATCACACATACGATCTTAATGTTGTCAATTGGTTGATGTCTCGGCTAAATGTTTATAATTAGTAAACTTTAAATATTTTAACTTTGATTGAAACAATATTTAGTTATTGGAGCGATTTTCTGTAGATTATTCTTAAAATTTTAATAATTTTCTTATAGCAATCTACATATAGTAATCGAATGTTTTTATGAACTTCTTTAAATCAAAACTACAATTCCTAGTGTAGAATACAATCTTCGACAGTTCGGGGTAACTCTTTTCAATTGTTTAATGACATTTTACCAAGTTTCGCTTTTCTTCTTTCTATCTTCATAACGAAGACCTACATAATGTTCGCAAAAAGCTATGAACTTCCTTTTCATTTTGTCGGTCATTGAGATCAGAGCCACAATTTTAAACCTGAAAGCAGACAAAATAAATCCAGGTATATATAAATCATCGCAATACTTTTATGAAAAAAATATGGTAATTTCGCTAACAAAAGCCATCTACGTTTCAATTTTGAAGGAACCAACGTCTACATTGGATTTATTAATTTGATGGTTATAAAATTGCATCGTGCTCAATACAACTTCTGGAAGACACCTACAAAATATTTCCAACAACATTATATAATCTATGGCCGTGGATGACGATCTGGGAGTGGTTGGACTATTCAAAAAAAATACCCCTTTCAAAAACCACATTTCTTCTCCAAAATTAAGGTTTAATTACATTTGTGTTCAATCGTCTGCTGTAATCCATTTCTGATCGACAATTAAGCAATTACCTAATCTACAATTTTAACATCACCCCAATATTAAGAAGATAAAATTATATATAGTGAAAGTCCGGTTTATAAAATTTAATCTATAAAATTTTCATAATATCAAAAATATATACTTATAGTGGTGCTAAATTGAAAAATCGAGAAATTATAAATAGTTCAATCATTAAATTACATATGGATAAAATCCAAAACACGATCATGCAAAAATAAGATTATTTGTTTAAATAGAAATAAAAAAAGAAACAAAAATAATTATTAAAAAACAAAAAAACATTAATGATCATTAACCCAATGAGTACAAAAGAAATAAAAATACAATGTTAGTGATCTCAATTACACTGGTCTTACGTTTGGATGCTCATTCAATTCTTAATTTTGTTTTCAACATCATAAATTTATTCTTGCAAGATCGTCTGCTTTTAAATTAATTCGCTAAAGTCGACTTATCAAACACTATATTTAGTCAAAATTTGAACAACTAATGTTAAAAAAATCAAATGAGTGCTTTCTAAAACCAAGAAAATTAAAATAGTGAACAAGAGACAATAAATAAAATTATTAGTCAAATTAAAACATAATCTCATAAAATAAAATCATCATAAATAGTAATTTAGCAAAAGAAATTGTGTTAATACTACCAAAAATTTTAACCAACTATATATACATGTGAGACTCTGCTCAATATTTGTATGTATGCATTTGATCTAATCCAAGAACCAAATTTTTAAACCTTCTAATCAACTCCTAATTCAGCTAAAACCCACACAACGACCATCGAACTTGAACAAGGCCTTGATCGAACTTCGAACGTGTTTGTTGGTAAGTCATATCATACATTAAATTTTATTTACATTACAAATTTTGTTCTTGCTTTATGTTAATTTCTTTAAATACCAAAAACAAGAGAACTAAATAGTTCAAAAATATAATTACAAAAAACTGGTATATAATGAATATTATGAATGAAAAAATAAAGTACAAACAAATTTACTCATAATCTTTATTCCAAGGATTGGAAAATAAGAGTAATTTTATGAGAATACTACTTATTTGAATGATAGTGATCTCTTTACTTATTCTCTCTGCTTATTCTTTCATTCATAAATTTGTCACATTGTACTGTTTTCTGGAATTTGCTTACTTCCATAGAATTTATTGCTTCTTGTTCTTGATCTACTCCGAGTTAAAGATAGATTTGCTTTTTTTTATAATATTACGTTTTGTTCTTTTGATTTACAATAAATCTAATAATAAAATAATACACTTAACCCTCAGTTATCGGTATTCGTAAATTTTAAGATTTAAAAATTTATTAACTACGTTTATAAAAGCGCTCATTTAATTTTCAAAATTATTTTTTTCATTGAATTGTGTTATTCTTAATTATAATATATTGTTAATGTAATTTTATTAACAGTTTTTATTACATTAATATTTCAATATAAACTTAGTTCTAGTTAATTTTATTCTTAAATTCGTATAATAGCATTTATGGGTTGAATAAAGCCAAAATACAAAAATGAATTAAAATATTTCTTGTGTTTTCTTACAAAAGTGATGAGATAGGCTAAATACAGTTGATAATTTGCGATGAGGGGTTTCAGATCTAAACTGTTGCCACTGAAACACAGGTTTGGGTTTTGGGTGATGAGGCATATTGCTCCTAAAACACCTAGGAGATACATATGGTTTAAAGCGTATAGTTTAATCGTTTTCATTTTAAAAAAATAAGTAACTAATTTGGGGCTGTAGTTTTGTTGTTTGTTTTATTAGTTACTTCTGGTCCATTAATTAAAATTTTCCTTTTGTGATAAAATAAAAAGGGAGTCTATATATTATTATTGTAGTGTGAATCAGAATTTTTAGAGTAAGGACAGAACCTCCCCACTCGACTGTTACTGGTATATGAAGGCTCCCGCAGTCCTACACTCTTGATTATTTTATGAATTAAAATTGTCTGGGACAATTTGCAAAATTCAAAACATGATATTTTTCAAAATATTCAACGAATCACTGTGTGTTCATTACAGAATTAAGATAATTTTATAAAATTATCTTAATTCTTGAGCTTATATAGAAGTTACGTATTTTTCGGTAAATACTTGTCATGTCCGACCCACAGAGCGGGGGGAATCAAAATTTATTGAAAATAAATCTGGCATTTATAAACGTCTGGTCCGATAAATTTGACGTGGGCATAGCCAAGAAGAATTCGAGTTTAAAGTATTGAAATGGACCCTAAGTAGATTTTAGCAGTTGCTTGGTCGAAACGGTAACTTAACTCTTTTTTTGTAAAAAAAAACTTTCTTTCAGAACATATAATAAATTTATATTTCATTACGGAGAATATTTTGGTATCAAAAACAGGTCCTATTTTACGAATATGGTGCCCCTACGAACTCCGGAATTTTACCTATTTTTTTTATCAAAATTTCAATTTTGGGCCTCATGTTCTAAAATCCCAAAGCTGGGTTCAGAAAATGGCAAGCAGCTTTAGAAATCTTGATGTGTTCCCTATTTATCGCCACAAAATTTTCCTAGCCCCGAAGGAAAAGTGGACCCTATGTGTGAAATTGTAAAAATACAATTTAAAATGGAGTCTTTTTGACAACTTTTTTTACACTTTCTTTCTTAGAATGGCAAATTTAAAAAACATTGAAAATTTCGTTGAGTTTTGTTAATAAATAAAGATTTTATTATACATTTATAGAGCTTCTAAAACTAAGATTTTGCATCAAAATTTTAATAGGATTGCAAATATTAGGAACAATTTGATCCACATTTATTCCGAACTACTTTTGTTTTACATAAGTTAATTTTTGGTCTTACAAAAACAATTTCAAGTCAATATCTTCATTATATTCAAAAATATTCCACTTTAAATCTCCGTCCTTCAAAAAAAAAATATTGAAGTTTATCATACTGAAAATATTTTTACAATAGCGGACCAGGGTATATCAAAACTTGAAAATTATAAGAGAGAAATAACACACGTTTTAACAAGACCTAGCTGCCTAGTGCTTTCCAAAAATATAAAAATCTTTGAAATCGGATGAGAAACAAAAAAATGGAACGTGTTTAAAATTGAGCCACATAGCGCCGTTCCTGGAGCAGTTGTAGGGTCGATTTTAATTACTTGAACTCGAATCCTTGTCTACGCCCACTTCAAATTTTGTCACAATTGGACCAGCCGTTTAGAAATGCCAGATCTATTTCCCAAAAATTTTGAGTCTGCCCCACTGTGCGACCGTACCTTTACAAATATAAAGAAATGATCACAAAGTGTTGTAGTGATTTTCGGAAGTGGTTCTTATAGGGGAGCTATGACCAATTTCACTATGCAACAAATTTCGGATCATAGTCGCCAGCCTTAACAACTCCAATGGGAAATGAAAGTTCACCATTAACTTAACAAAACTGCCAACAGGTTTTCAAAAGTTAGCTCGAATTTAATTTTTATGGCCTCTTGAAGTTGGGTAATTTTTTTTGATAATTTTTTACACTATGAGTGAAAAAACGTATAAATATATAAAAATATTTAATGGACTGTAATTGTGCGTACTTATTGTTAAATTGAATCAAATGTGGAAAAATAAATTTTTTCCTTTGTTTCCTTTATGGTGGGCGGTATAGGTGTGGTCAAATATAAATAAATTATCAATTTTGGATTAAAATGCACTACATGACATTCAATGTCTTTTCTAAAAAAAATTTAAACTATTCTAGATTAAATTAATCTAATTCTATTGAATACTATGTTATGGTATGTTATGTTAAAATATATTCGATTTAGAACAAAGTCAACAAAATGTACCAAAACAGTACCAATAATAAGATTTTTTTTTACTCAAAAACTTTAGGACACTTTAGGAATTTAAAAAAAGAACATAATGGTTTTTTCAATCAACTACTGCAAAATGCATAAATATAACTTCTTATCCTTAGAATTAATTTTTGGTTCAAATGAAATAATTATCTTAATAAATACTCATAAATATATCTGTGTTTACTCTTCCATCCTTCTGTCAACATATCTGTTCATCCGTTAAAACTTAAATGTACGAAATTCTAGCTGCTTGGCTCTTTACACTTTTGTAGGAATTCCAAGAAATTTCACCTTCTTTATTTATATTTAGAATCTTAACATTTCAATCATTTCAAAAAAATTTTCACAGTAACACCCACTAAGTTTTCCAAACAGCAGCCACTTCAAGTAATTACAGCCATTTATAATAAATTACATTTTTCCCAAAAATTCAACCCTAATTAGTCATCATTATAGCCCAAAAGAAATCTGTAAATTTCAAGTGAAGAATTACTTATTGTATTTAAAAATGGAAACATCTTTGGTCTGCTGTAAAATCTTAATGCATGAGCTGGTTTCTTTAAACAATTTTCTTTATCTTTACGTGTATTAAGGTAGGATCACACGATTGCCGCAATGAACCAATTTAATACAATTTTTATTGTGCTGAATTGGGGCCCAATAAAGAAATTGTCCCAATCAAATTCTCTGCAGTCACATGATTGCTTCATTTTATATAAATTTGATTGTCGTAAATTGGCGCAAAGCGATTTAGTGGCAATAATTGTCGCATTTCAGTCACACGATTGTTCTAGTTTACGGCAACTCAGAGAAACAGCTGTTGTGCTAGATTTTAAATTTTGTCTTGTTTACATAAATGTAAAAACAATCTATTTTTGAAAAAAATATTTGTTAAATAAAAAAAGAAAATTGCGTCGGCCTTAATTATCATATAAAAAAATTAATAAAGAAATGTTAAAAGATGTATGTGGGTCAGAGAGTGGCTCACAAAAACAATATTTCATTTACAAAAATTAATATTGGCGCTAATTGTCTTCTTTGATTGCCGCACTAGAACACAATAAATATTGGTGTATTTTTAACTTTTTTATTGGTGCATGTTGCCTATCAAGCATTCACATGATTGCCGTACCAGGGTTGCATTTAATTGGGCCAAATAAGCACAATACTGTTGTGGTTTGACATATGAGCCAATAAGTTGTGAAATCACACGATTGACGTATAAAATAGACCAATAATTGGTGCATTGCGGCAATCGTGTGATCCTACCTTTAGGAGAATAATATACCTGCCTGCACTTACATAAATAAGTGCAAAAGATCTCGAGATTAGTTTTGCCACATAATCCATTATTGTTAAGACTAGACGCAGCAGCAACTCGTACCACTGTAGTTTAGAGTATTTAATTTATTACACTTTTAGTACTTAAATGAATAGTTTATGAGTATCGTTGTTGTTGTTTGCTTCTACCAACAAAGATGCACATATACAATTAAACATACTAATGTACATATGTATATGTATTTATTTATGTTTATATGTATATGTATATAAATAGTTGTACTAAAGATATTTAGTTGTCTTTGGCTTTTGGTTTGCACATTTTTGGCTTGTTGTTGCATCTTAGACAATTTCTTTGAAAGCTAAGTTTGAACTTAACAATTGTTTTATATTATTTTCATGCATTTATATGCAGGCATTGAAAATGACAGGAATACAGACATATCTATACTTTTGGGTAAAGTTTTAAGTAGAGTTACTATGTTTGCTACATTCGTGTGGAATCACAAAGAAATTGAGCATGTGTATTTTTTAATTTGTAAGAAATACGATACAAATCAAATCTATTTATTTCATATAGTATCACTGTTTCATACTACTTGGTTCCAAAATAAAAATATTTCATCTAAAAGTTAGTATTTTTTAATTTGTAATAAAAATGGGTAAACGGAAATGAAAATCAATTTCACGAGATTAATTTAAACATAATTTCGACATTGATAGACTTAGTAAGGTATGAGATTGTTGGCCACGTGCTAGGCATTCGTTGTGGACGGCATGCGGGACTAAAAAGAATTAAGCCTGTTTATGCATTCTGATCTTAGTTGTGCCAGAACCACTCTTGTTTTCCGTGACAGAAACTTTTCGGCGTCTGCTGTCGGTAATGCTCGAACTCCATTGACCACAAAGCTGTCAAATACGTGTTGTGATGTGATGTATGTTCTCCTCCTGTGTGATGGAGTAGTTTAGATGACTACTCCAGTGACAATACAGTAAGAATTGTTACGTCAACTGACGTTTGTCTCCAAAGACAAGACAGCCAGTGATGGTTCTTAAGGCTGGAGCAGCCTAGTTGATTACTGATATACCCTAATTATTACCCCAAGTAGGCCTTGAAGGCTTTGTTGCTATTCTGAGTGGATGAAAATGATATCATATGTGGCAACCAAGATTTTTTCACTGTCAGAATTTGTACGCCACCGACCATGATGCCTAAATTGAGTTCCACCTCCTTCATCCAGCTTGTGAAGTGTGTTGTCAATGATTTCGTTTGGTGATAATTGTTACGTGCATTGATTGTATTGGGTTTATGAATTAAAAATGCGGAATTTAAAACAGAGGCGTATCTTATGAACGCTGTGTTGTTTTTAATAACTTTTTGATGTTATTTTGATGGCACTTAGTTATTGAACATTGTTGTGAAAACACCAAAGTTTTTTTTTCGAATTTTATGCCAACAAAGCATCATATGCGGAAAGTTTGGCTTTACTTCTTTAGTTTGAAAAAAAGTACACCTGAAGTATACCGACAGCTCATCAAATCAGCAATCAAAACGAGAGATAGTTTGTTCGGTTCAGAAGTGGTGATTTAAACACGGAATACAAAAATCGCCTAGGCCGGCAAAATAGGAACTGAAGCCGAGAGACCTTGAAAGAGAGTTTTGCATGTCCGAAATGATGCTTAAACGCCATAAAATAAAATCATTTTTGCACCGAATCATTAACCCAAAGCGTAAGGTATCGTATATGAAGCCCGGCCAACCAGTCGAATCGACACCAAAGCCAAATATCCATGACCCTATGGAAATGCCCTGTATTTGGTGGGAGCAATATATTATAAGCTGCTGAAATCTGGCCAGATCATCACAGGGAGCGTGGATTAGCCGATATATGCCCAGAAAATGTGGCAAGACATGAAACCGTAATATTACATCGTGACAAGGCACATCCACATTATGCAATACCTGTTAAAAACTACTTGGAACGAAGTGGGAAGTTTTGCCTCACGCGAATTATAATTTAGACCTTGGTCCGTCCGAATACTATTTGTTTCGATCGATTCAGAATACTGGCTTGATTCGTTCTTGGCCTCCAAAGGTGGGAATTTCTTTTTGCTCGGAATCCATATGTTGTCAGAAAGATGTAAAAAGTCATATCTAACAATGGCCAATGTTTTGAATAAATTTATATTGCACAAATGTATCAAAATAAAAACTAAATAAAAACCGTCGAGGTAAACATACCACAAAGCCCATTAGCATTTTGTACGGTCGCATAGCTTATTACCTCCACACATCATTTCAACGCTAGAAGTTAAAATGAAGCGGCGACGGAACCCCACCTGATAACTCTACGAATGACTCTAAACTCCATAACTGACCGCCTTCCGCTTAGATAATTCTCTATGCATCTCTTCGAATTGTTGGGCATTGTGGACTGCAACCATGAGAATGGTCTTGTGCCGCTAGGATAGACCGTTCATAAGGTGACTTTATCGGATAATGCTTCGAGTGTCCTCGCTATACGTTACAAATAGATGGCAGGCTGGGTAAATGGGAAAAGCCTATAAATATTGCTAGGTATTTAACCAGTATTCGTTGGAACTTTGTTTTCTCTTCTAAATATTGCATATTAATTGAATAACATTCGTAAAAGCTTTTTTCTCGGCGTTAGGAATTGTCTTCGGATAAGTAAACCAAATTTACTCTCTGGGGAATTATTAAGCAAATGTTTGTGGTTTTCTATTACAATATTAAGAAACAAATGTCTGCTACTGTAGATATAAAACAAAGTGTGCTTAAGTGTATTTGCAACTACATCTGTATTTACACACTCTTATACGCACTTATATTTATATTTATTTATTTTATTTAAGTATTCATTTCCCAGTAAACGCACATACATGCATTGTGTATGTGTATTAGGGACGCTCTTATATTTAGCTTTTGGAAAACATTTTAAAATTTAATGTTGAAAACAAAATCCTATTATATAGTCTTGTGTTTTATTTAACCATAGATTTTTTTTTATTTTTGTAAAAAAAAGATTTTATTTCATCTTCATCCAAATAAATGCTTTGCAAAATTTCATTATAAATATTATTTATATTATTATTTATTATTAAATAGTTAAACAAATATTATTGTACTACTATAAATATTTTACTTATAACATTATCTTTCCAGTTAAACAAAATAATGAATGTTTAATTTTCTACTTAATCTGTAGGTCCTGTAAACACAATAGACCACTAAATCTAAATTAGCAAGGCGAATTATTGTGAGCCCCATTAAAGGTATTTATTCACAGATGTGCACAAATGTATTTTATTCAAATTGGTTCTGTATTTTAGGAGTTACCAACAGTTTAAAATGTGTCAATTGGAAACTATATTACCACTTACACATCTGTATAGTTCGATGTGGTTGCTAAAGTGTAAGTTAAATGGCTACCGTTTGCACTACATTTCAGTAATAAACAATAGTCAGATATTCATTTTAAGTTTTTGAAAATAAATTTGAGAAAAATAAAATCCTCTAAAATATACCACTTCGATGACTACATGTAATGCTGAATGTGGCAGTTCGTGTTTTCGTTCTCACTGATGATTCAGAAAATGCAAAAATTGACATGTAATTCTTGATAACAAATAGCGAGCAGTATAAATAATAGCTCTATGGATAAGTGGTTAAAGAATTTGCTTAGAAAACGGGAGTATATAAGTTCGAAACCGCTCTCTGATAAATTATTTGTTTCTCAAATACAGTAGAATTAGTACTATTGATTTTAATAGTTAAGTATTATGTAATGTGTGATAATCGGCCACCTGCAATGACATCCACATATTTTTTGAAAATTCACTAGTACTAGTTCTAAGTCGCTAACTAATTCGACATGGAGGAACTAGTTCAATGAACTATATAGTAGTTATTTCTAAATATCTTGAGAATTGTTATTATAGTGATTAAATTAAAGCTTGCCATCAGTTAGTTTTTTACATAAAAGACATAAAAAAGGGAGGGATTTTCAAATATAAAGTGAACTACAATTGAGAGATTCTCAATATTTTTCATGTGTTATTTTCATAACATTGTAGTTAGTTGGGAGGTATCAAAAATCTATTCATATTTGTTTAATTTTACTATGATAGGGGTAGCGAATCACACCGACTTAAGCTAGTTACAGTTATTGTGTAAAAATTAAATTTAGGATTCCATTGGTTATATTACAATAGTTTTTCTATGACAACTTTCAAGATTTTCTATGAATAGTAGTACATTAAAAGTCTAATTAAATAAGTGTTTTAATGGAAATGAAGTAGAAATAACCACAGACCTTTCTCATACTATTCTCAATATGATGATAAAAACTACAATAATTCTTGTTTACATTACGGAAAAGTCACAAAAATCTAAATACTAAAATTTTCTACATTTTGGATAAAGATCATTTCCGCATATCATCAATAATTTGCTAGTTAAATTCGAATAATGCATTTCAAAGTTATTCAATCATCAACATTGCCAATTTTTCATAAAAAGGTTCGCAAAGACTTGTAAGAGAGGATTACATGATTTGAATTTAAGTAAAATTGGAGATCATAAAAATCCAACCTGCATCGAAATAAAATAGAATTAACGTAGGTGTTGTCAACTATAGCATCCCCTCTATAAAACAATAGCGTATAAGCGTATAGACCTTATGTATATTTTTATTGCATAATAAAAATTTTCATAACTGATTCTATATGTGGTCAAAATTTGGTGAAATGCTACTTCCACGAAGTGGATCAAAAGATCAATTGAAATATTACTTTTGTTCTAGATGTCTACTAACACAAAAATTTTAAATTCAATTATTACACTATTGTTTTATTAAGGCATGCGCTGATCCAGAGGGGGTGAAATCGGAAATTTACCCCCCCCCCAAAACCGAAAAGTTTTCATATAAAAAACTATTATTTTATTAAGGCAGGCGCTGATCCAGAGGGGGTGAAATCGGAAATTTACCCCCCCCCCAAAACCGAAAAGTTTTCATATAAAAAAAGGAAAAACAAAGAAAAATGTAGAACAAATTTTAATTTTACAAAATCCATAACCCCCCCCCCCCTCAAATGGTTGACCTGGATCCGCACCTGTATTAAGGGGACGTTATAATTGCCGAAAGTCTATAGGAAAGCTATGATATCTTTTGACCCAAATCTCGAAACTGCAAATCCATTGTGCAAAACTTAAACGTTATTGCTAAAAATTATCAGCATTTGATTTTTAAAGACGGAGAACAAATTCAACCCTCGGCAACATCGAAAATCCAAAAAGTGCAATTTATTTATATTAGGGCAACCCTAATATAAATAAATATGTAAGTGTATATCCGTTTATCTTGTTTCTTTGTAAATTTCACTTGCACATACATACATACAACACTTACACATATGCTCGTTTGTATAAATTTCGCATATATTTCGTAGCAAAGCAAAAAGGATTCTTTCTACTTGTTCCTTTTGTTTTATATTAGTGTCTCTTTTTTTCTGCATTTTGTAAAACATATAAAGTCAACGCATTTCAAAAAATTTATTACATTTGATTTTCATGTTTTTTAGGTGTATTTCTTTAGTAAAATACAAAAAATAATACAATGAAAAAATGAATGAACTAAGAAAAAAGGCAAATGGAAAAATATAAAATAAAACGCAACATGAATTCTATAGTAAAATTTAAGTTTTGCAGTTTATGGCAAAAAGAACTAAAACAAAACAGTAACAACCATATATTTTATTGCTTGTTTTAGTTTTTATTCTTTTTCTGTTTCTGGTTCTCGTTGCTATTAAAAATAGAAACATGTATTATTTCAAATTTAAAAAAAAACTGCTACAGTAACAAAAGCCTGATTACAACAAAATAAAATAATAAACTATTGCTGAAAAACTGTAGCTAAACACAGAGAAAAAAACCATGAAACTAAATACAAAACAGAAAAGCTGTTTAATAATCCTTTATCCTTATTATAAATAACGACACAAGAGAACAGTTCTTTAAATTCCTTATAGTTGAGGAAGCGTTGATGGACAAAATTTAGTTCACAAAAAATGTAAAACAAAAACATCTTGAAAAAAGTCATTGAGTTTATTAAAAAGTTAAATAAAGTACTTAGTTTGCTGTTTCAACTTATAAATACATATGTACATACTATTGCTTTTCCATTTTACATTTTTTAATACTTTTTTTCATCATTTCATTTACTCCTTAATGCTGGTTACTTTAAATCTGTTGGAATATTTACAAAAAGTTTTTGTCTTAAAAATATTTCAAGATTTTATTTAAAGATTACAAAAACTATAAGTACCATTTCATACTTAAATGAACCCAGTTACACACAGATACAGAAAAACCTATACATACATACACACTTCCAGCTGCTAGAAGTTACTACAAAAAATAAATAAATTGATGACGATGACGATGACCAACAGTTTTGTCTAGACAAATATTAGTTAGTTGGATTAAGATGAGGTCTTATTCCAAAAATTTTCAACATGTCAACAAATTTATAAGATTTCTAGTAAAACTAAGAGATATTTACAGGAATGCTTGTATGTATATTTTGCAATAAAGTCAATAATCTTTACTCATTCATGTGTATTATTGGGTTTATGACTTAAAAATACGGGATTGTACATATCTGTAATTTACTCTCATGTAATTAATAAACATTATAGTATAGAAAACAAAGTTTGTTTTTTGCTTCGAAAATGTCGAATATTGCGCAAACAAAGCGTCAAATATTGCTTCCAAATTATAGAAGTAATTTGAAAAAAGTGATAAACCAATTGCTCACCATCCATTGGTTTCCATGTGGGAGAGATGGTTTGTTAGGTTCAGAAGTGGTGATTTTGACACAAACGACAAAGGTCGCCCAGGCCAGCTAAAAAAGTCTGAAGACCAAGAATTGAAGGCATTCATCCATGAAGATTTTTGTAAAACCCATCAAGTGCTTGCAAAATCATTGAGAGATACTCAAGCAGCAATTTCAAAACGTTTGCAAAAGCAGGATTTGTCCCTAAGCAGGGAAATTGGGTATTTACGAATTGCAGCCGAGAAAACTTGAAAGACGATTTGGCATGTCTGAAAGAATATTTGAATGCTATAAAAGAAATCCTGTTTTGCAAATCAGTCATTACTAGCGATGAAAAATGGATCCCTTACGATAACTCGAAGTGTAAAAGATCATATGTGAAGCCCGGCCAACGAGCCGAATCGATACCAAAAACAAATATCTATGGCGGTTGGGAAGTTTTACCTTTCCACTACTATTTGTTTCGATCGATAAAGGACGCTGTCTCTGGGATACGCTCCGCTTTGAAATAGAATATCCGATATTGGCTTGATTCGTTCTTGGCATCAAAAGATGAGCAATTCTTTTCGCTCGGAATCCATCCGTTACCAAAAAATAGGAAAAGTTCATAGCTAATAATGGAAAATAATTTGAATAAATTTATATTGTACAAATGTTACAAAAAGCTAAACATTTGAAAAATGTAATGCGTGCGTGCGTTTTTATGTGAGAATAGACTTCTATTTCTAGTGTCTGTTGTTAACTTTACATAAAGTAAATTCTCCAATAGAATTTTGCACATAAAAGTTAGTTTAGGGGTAGGACTGCGGGAGCCTTTAATTTGCTAGCATAGCAGCCGGGTGGGGGGTTCGTGTCCTTCCCAAACACAACCAAGTTCCTTACAACTCATTATTTTAGACTCCCTATTTATTTAAACAAAGATACTTTTAAGAGGGTCAGTACGACTAGATCAAAAAAAAAAAATGCCCCAGTCTAGTCATTTATGATGAAAAAATTAAATAAACTACTCTAATAGGTATACTTGAATTTGGATTCCTAACATCTCTCAGGTCTTATAGAGATGAACGCCTCTATACCCTCACCAACCAAATGTTCCATTGGCGAATTATTAAATTACAAGAACCCCTAACATTATTATACCCTAATTTATTGTATCATCGAATAAAAACACCTTAAATTTCGGACTAGCACCACATTGTGCAAAATATAACAAATTTATTTAATTTCAAAAAGAAAAACATTATTATATCTTAAAGTTAGCTTTTAAATTAATTTTCTCAATATTAAATATTAAATTTATCATAAATTTATGATTAAATTTCATATGACGATTAATTTATTCAAACAAAACAAATTAAATAAGATTCAAATATTTATATTTCTAATTAATCAGAAACTTAATTTAATAGAACATCTTCACTCTTTCTTATGAAAATTTAGCATTTAAAAAAAAAAACTTTACAAAAATATTGTCACTGTATTATATTTGTGTGTTCAATGTAATCTAGTTTTTATCATTATAAAACATTTTTGAATTTAATTATTAATTTTATTAACTCATAACCACTGTGCTAGTTTACTTTAAAAAAAAAAACTTTATTTCTAGTCTGGATTTGCATTTCTACTTTTTTTTTTATGGATCAAAACAAAATATAAAAAAAAACAAAAACCAAAATAGATTGTAGATTTCAACAAAAGATCAACATGAATACATCATACTCAGTGAGCAGACAGAGAACTTTGCAATGAGAGTATTGTAATGTAAATGCAATCAACATGTTTATATAGGAATGGTTTGGCAATGGTATAAGAAAAGCTTTAATATTGTATTAAATATGAGCTTTACATTATTCTCTCTATAAAAAATTATTCCTTTTGGTTGTTGTTATTTTATCATATTTTCTAAAAAATGTATGTTAAAATTTTATGTTGCAAGAACTATAAACATATTTTTAGATAGAGATACGCATGATCGAACTTACCAACATAACATCGAACAGTAGAAGGCCTTCCAGGGTAGCGATGCAGGTTGCTAAAAGAGTAAGATGTTTATGGTTCTTGCCTTTGTTTACATTGACCAGATTATTGTTTTGATTCTTGTACTAATTTATTACATTTCATGTAATTATTTGTTTAACTTGTTATGTCATTTTATGGTATTTTTAAATTATTAAATTTTGTTTTCATGTTTTAACATTTTTAGAGTAAACTTTGCACTGTGATATGTATAAATATTTTTGATCTATATTATTTCTAAGCACCATGGATATTTTTAAGCATTATGCTATGTATTAAATTCATTAATTGCATTTCAAAATTTTCTTATGTAAATATTTCTTTTCTTTTATAACTTGTTAAATTAACATTTTTTTACATATTTCTTTAATTTTTCATGTTTAAAAATTTTCTGAACTAATCACTGTTTGCTACTTTCTGATTTTACATTTCGATCTTAAAACATTGAACACTATTTGAATTTCTGAATTATGATTATATGAAATTTTCTTTAAATTTTTTATTGTTTTCACATTTCCCACTACTATTTTTATCACATATTGGATTGTTTTTAGTTCTATTGGATTATTTTTATGTAATTTTAATGTTGAATTCTGGATTTATGTGTAATTCTGGCAATGTAAAATGAAGAGTTTTGGTGAACTAGGTTGACGATGATATTGTGGTGGTGATCATGGTGATATACTTTGGTAGATTTAGGTGACTTGATACAACATTTGTGTTATAGGCTTAGGCTTTTTGTTCAATATTTCTCACGAGGTTTTGGATCAGAATTTGTAGGTTTTACCTCCAGATCTATTAAAGAAAATATATATATTTTAAACTACTGACAAATTTAGGATCTGAGAGGAACGTTATTTACCCAAATTATTTGGATCTGATGTTTTGATCATAGGTGTAGTTTCGTGGCTGCTTCTCTTCTAATGAGTAATTGGGATACTTCATCCAAATGTGTGGTTAATGCCACAAGATGAGGATGGGCTACCAAATGGTCAATTATGACACTTTGCTAGGCACGTGTATGGAAATTTTCTTGGAACCACAATAGTTTTAATAAATTGCGGATATGTGAGGCTTATTTCATGCAGGTTAACTGCAAAGATTTCACTTTACGTAAATCGATCACGTGTCTAATGGTATGTCTAAAACAAAAATTATATTGCCATTTTAGAATTAAAAGTCTTATTAATTCTTTCACAAAATTGTTCCTTAATTACCTTGATTCTGCAACTTTCACTCTGAATGGAGATAAAATTTTTACTTTTTTAGCTCAAAATTATTATGATGTTTTAAATTATTTAGGATTGAATTTTTTACTTTTATTTAATGTTATCTGGTTGAAAACTAGATGAAAAAGGAAGCTTAACTTCGAATCAAGCCATATATAAAGCGTCACGTTGCAGTTTAATAGAACAATCGAGACTATTTTCGATGATCGAATGTAAAAAACCGTAATTATTCTATTACAAGTTACTTTGTTGCAATCAAAAGTAGCAAATGTATAGATTATGTCTTGACATGATCATAACATAATATCAACAAATGTATTATTATCACTCACACCTATATTTCGTCTTTTTCTTTTATCTGCCAGTGTATAATTTACCACAATTATCATCTAAATTCTAAATATTATTTCATATTAATATTTTATAGTAAACTATTGGGGAATATTTAATTAAATTCATGTCAATGTTCTATACATACAAATCTAGCAAAGACACAAACCCGTTAAGTATCTAGTTACACCCGTGTGTCAATTTACAACTCTGAACAAATGATCGTCTACATTCCACAGAGTATGTAAAGGCAAACGTAAAACCAGAAAAAAGTAAAAAGAGTAACAATAAAGATCAAAGTTCGTTTTCATTTTGTTCTTCACCTTAAATTTTTACAAATTAAAAACAATTAAAATAATTTAATTATTCAGCAATAAATTGCTGAATTTACTTTATATAAAAAAGAGTATACATTCTCTTCTAGTTTTATTTCATTGAGGTAAGAGAAGTGAATTATAATATTTGTGTGCAATTAAAAATATAATATAATTTCCAAATCATATTGTAGGTAATTAACCCATTAAACTCAACAAACTGCAATATCACCGATTCTTTAAAATAAACCATTATGAATGGAACTAATACTCTCCAAGTCTAGTGGACACTAATAGTGGACAACTAATAATCGGTGTAATCCAGAGAATAAAATAAAAATCTATGTCTTTTATTTATGTATGCAACAATGTAAACACATAAGTGCTTTTCAATAAAAGTTAAATTGTTTAATTTATTTTGTAATATAAAACAATGATGTTGGAAAATTTTTAATAATGGCAATAAGAATTTATAATAACCTAATTCGGGAAAAATTTATAATACAATTGTATTACAAACAAAAAGTTTAAATTGGTAATAAAACATAAAATATAATGATTTCAGTCAAGTGGCAAATGATGTATAGATTTACACTGTGAATCAAATAAGTTTTATTGAAAATAAATTATTAAAGACAATGTCTGTGAAAGCGTCCATTACAAACCGGATAATTCTGTTGAAATTCAAAGCAGAATTAGATGGAAAAAGGCGCTTACTTAGGCTTTGATGTCCTTTCCATGATAAGTTCCAACATATTTTCCCTGTAAATCTTCAAGAGCATAATAGCTATTTCCTAGTTTTTCCCTAATTCTAGCCTTTATAAATACTGGAGATAGTTTAGTATTAAAGCGTTTCTCAAAATTGCTCTGTGCAAAGTTTCTCCTGAAGATTTCCTGACCAACTTGAAAGTTTTGAGGTTTCGCACGTAGATTATACTGATGTTTATTCCTATTATATGCTTCACTAATGTTTTTCCTTATATCCTGACGAATTGTTTGTAACTGATCGTCACGTGACAATTTCGCAGAAGGCTCATCAAGCAATTTAAGTTTTCTTAATAGATCATAAGATGAGGCATGTGTGACCATATCAAAGCCATATAGAGCATGGTAAGGTGAATATTTGATGGATTGGTGACAGGAATTGCGGAGAGCACAACTGATCGCCGTGAGATTTTCATCCCATAAACGTTGATCTTTCTTAAGATAGGCCCTAATACCAGCAATAAGTGAACGATTCACACGTTCAGATGCGTTGGATTGGGGGGAGTAAAGTGCTGTATAAGTGTGCTGAATTCCATACGTTGTCAAGAAAGCATTGAAATTATTCGAGCGAAATTGGCTACCATTATCACTCACGATGGTTTCTGGAACGCCATATATATGAAAAATTTGTTTTTCCAAAAAGTCTTGAATAACATCCGACGTAAATTTTTTAAGAGGGCATAGCCAATGAAATTTGCTGAAATGATCTAATATAATAAGTAAACCGATAAAACCAGATTTGCTGCGAGGGTATGGCCCTAACAAATCAATGTATAGGCGCTGGAATGGGCGTACTGAAAAAGCTTGATTACCCATTGGTGGTCTCATTATTAAGTTTGGGGATTTTGTGGATTTACAAATCTCACAGTCGCGAACATAATTTTTCACATCCCGCACCATTCCAGGCCAGAAAAAGTTTCTTCTTAATAAATCAATGGTTTTGATCATGCCTCCGTGGGCCGCTATCGGTGTATCGTGCGCTCTAGAAATAGTTTCTTTTCGAAGGCCATAAGGAATCCAAAGTTTCCAACAATTTTGTTCTTGAGTATCATCTCCTGTATAGTGTTGAGTGCGATAATACACATATTTATCTACAACTTTTATATCGGGATATTTTGCTAAATTATTGGTAACTTTTTCCTTTAAATCATTGTAGTCTTTGTCTTCAAAATGATTTGAATTTAAATCCACTTCTGGTTCGAGAATTTCTAAGGCCGATATTTCTTCTACTGGGATTCGCGAAAGCGCATCAGGCACAATATGTTCCTTGCCTTTTCTGTGTGAGATTCTAAATTTATACGCCTGTAGTTTAAAAACCCATCTGGCCAATCTACCGCTCAGATCAGGCTGTCTCATAAGCCATAATAAACTAGAATGATCCGTAACCACCTCAAACTCTTGCAATTCCAAATAGCATCTAAATCGTTTTATAGCTTCTATAGCTGCCAAGCATTCCCGCTCTGTGACACTGTAATTCCGTTGCGCTGAATTTAACTTCTTACTCATGTATGCAATTGGCTTTTCGTTTTCTTCATCATCCAATTGCACCAGAACTGCGCCAATACCGTAATCACTAGCGTCACAGTGCAGGAAAAACTTTTTTGCAAAATTTGGATTTGACAAGACCGGAGCAGTGGTTAGGAGCATTTTAATTTTATCAAAGGCTTTTTGAGCAGCATCTGTCCACACAAATTTTTTCTTGGTTGACAGCACTTCTGTAATTGGAAACACTTCGGTGGAGAAATTTTCAATGAAGCGACGATACCACCCCGCCAATCCAAGAAACCCTCGAACTTGCTTCAGATTTTTAGGTATGGGCCATTTGGTGATTGCTGTTATTTTCTCCGGATCAGTTGTGATCCCCCCATTTCCTATTACATATCCCAAATAATTCACCTTAGTAACGCAAAATTGTGATTTTGATAGGTTCAAAGTCAAGTTGGCTTTTCGAAATTGAGACGCGATTCGAACTAAAATTTCTAAGTGGGTCTGAAAATCTTCAGATACTATAACTAGATCGTCCAGATACCCAAAGACGCAGTGCCGTAGATCAGGTGGTATGATTTCGTCCATCAATCTGCACATAGTTTGAGGAGCGTTACACAGTCCGAACGGCATTACCACAAACTGGTATAATGGCCTACCCGGAACTGTGAACGCTGTCAAACATTTGGACTTATCATCTAGGGCAATTTGCCAATAGGCATCCTTCAAATCTAGTTTTGATATGAGATTTGCTTTTGGAAGCCTTGCGAAAATTCCCTCAATATTTGGCAGTGGATAAGCATCCTTTTTGGTGACTGAATTCACCTTTCTCGCATCTAAGCATAATCTAGTTTTATTTGGTTTCACAACCAAACGCATTGGTGAGCTCCATGGAGATGAAGATGGCTCTATCACCCCCAGTGCCAACATTCGGTCAATCTCACCAAACATCAGTTTCTCAACCGCGGGAGAAACCGGATAGAACCGTTGCTTGATCGGTGTAGCATGACCTACATCAATCGAGTGCTTAATTAAGCTGGTTCTTCCCAACCCTTGTTTTTCAAAGTTCGGAAAAAGTTCTGTAACAGCGCTAAGCTGTTGACGTTGGCTTAATGTTAGTGGGTAAGAATTTTCATTAAATTGAAAAGTTTTTTCTTTGCAATCGGACAAAACATCGGACTTAGTATTGATAGCGGACAAGTCAGACGGACAGTTGGACTTATTATTACAACAAACTATGCTTGCAGATCCAACTAAATCTGGAAGCAACGCGAAGGTGTTCCAAAAGTCAATTCCCAATATCATTCTCTGAGAAATCGATGGTATTATAAACAATTTTATTAATTCTGTTTTATCTTGAAACAAAATATCAACGTCCAACCAACCGAGGACAGGTTGATGCTTTCCATCGGCAGTCTTGACGAAACTCTTGCACTTAACGAAGTTGGAAAATTTTGAAAAATCATGTAATGCTAAATCAGCTCCTAAGCAGCTAATGTTTGCTCCAGTGTCTAGTAAACCGAATTCTTCAAAACATAGAAAACGCACTTTTGCATAATATCGTTTGTCTACAGGATTTGAAAATATTGTAGATACTAAAAATTTTCGACATATTCTACGTACTCTATAAAATGCTCTCATTCTACGGGTATTACGTTTGGTTTTCTTTATTGGACTAGAAGAAATGGAAGACACGTTAAAAATGTCATCACGTTTTTGTAGATAGATCTCCCATCTTTTATGATACGGAATTTTTGGGAAAATTATTCGGTTTACATTTTGATTAAAAATATCATTCGGATTATTATTAGAACTATGACGCTGTAATATTATTATTGTTTTGTTTGAAATTTTATCAGGATTAATGGTTATGTTAGATTGACTTGAATTTACATCTCGCTTAAAATTATTATTATTATTGCTGTCACATTTGGTATTTTCAATATTATTTTTAAAATAGCAATTTGAATTTACATTTGTTCTTTCACTCGACTGAATGTTTTGAAGTTTTTTGATGCGTTTTGTTTTCGTGATGCACAAGTAACACATTTGGGTTTGTAGACATTCTTTGCGCCACAGCCGTAGCAGAAAATGTTCCTATCTTGTAGGCAATCCTCCCAATGATGTCCAGTCTCATCACAGTTCCAACATTTAGAGGTAATCTCTGAATGTTGTATGGCATCAACAGAGTAATTAGCATCAGCAACTTCAGTATAATTATCATTATCAATGTTATCAATCTCATTTATATATCGACGAGGCATCATTGCATTAGGGTTTCGACTAACAAAACTTTTTCTTACATATTCATCGTTCAAGAAGTTTTCTCTCATTTGAACAAGCTTGCGTAAATGAGATATAGAATGAATAGGAACATATAAGAGGTCTTGTCGAATGTCAGGACGAAGATTTCTAGCAAGGATTTCTATCAATTCCGGTTCAGACATCGGACTTGGTAGGCGATCCATTATAGATGATACAGCTTCGTAGAAAGAGTCAAAAGTTTCGCCATGTTTTTGCATTCTGTTGCGTATTTCTTCGCGTATGTCAAACGAGGATTTGAATTCTTTGTATTGACATTTTATCGCATCGCAAAAATCTGACCAATCTATAACTTGTACCTGTTTGTGGTATCGCCAATACCAATCCCTTGCCTTTCCCGTTAATAGAATATGTAGGTTTTTACATACTACAGAAAAATCACCATTAAAGTTATCTCGGGTCAATGAACGGACGCGATATAAAAATTCATCGACGCTTAAACCAACAGCTGAACCATCGAACTTGAGATTCCAATTTTGGATCACAGATGTAATTTTATCGGGTGCATTGTTGTATTAAAAGAATTCGAGTTCGAAAGTACGTTTGGTGAATTAAGAAAATTTGTGTTTTGAGTATTAGTATTTAAATTTGGATTACCAGGTCTGGTTGATCGAATATGGTTGCTAGTGTCATTATTGATCCTATTAGATAATGGAATAAGGTTTAAATTTGTCAAAAGCCTTGTTAAATTATTTTCAATCATACGATTAATTTGATCGTAATCAATATTACCACTATTCATATTACGTGAAGGAGTAAGTTGTGAATGTTGACGAACCGGTGTATTCAAAACATTTGTTCCAGAAACATTATGAATAGGACGATCCGGTGTTGCTAAATTTTCCGAAGGGTACTGTGTATTACTACCAGTTGGATTCTGAGAATCAGAAAATAGGATGCGAGTTGTGCTGCGCGTATTATAGGGTTTAGCAACTGTGCCTCGACCTTTGCCTTTTGTATTTTGCTTTGCCAAAGGAAGAAGTTTAGTGACAATAGTCAAATTTCGCAACTCAGAGAGTTGAAACGATCTCTTACACATTGGACAATCAGAAGAACTAGTTAAATGTGATTCAATACACTGCCTATGATATGCGTGAGAGCATTCATCAATTATGAAACACTCTTGACCTTCTACCATAGTCTCGTTGCAAACATGACATACTGAAGGTTCTATAGAAATGGGTGCCAAAGGCAATGGAGGTGGAATACTACTGTGTGGTGGTGTTCGATCAAGTGACATGATTAACCAATTGTTGAAAAAAAAATAAAAAAATTAACAACTTTATAAAATTTCTAAATTTCAAGAAAAAAAAATAGAGTACTAAATAGTTATTGTTATGGGAGCCTATTGCTTCCTCAAAGTAACAAGATCAAAATTCTTTTTCTAAAAACAAATTTTCCTTTCCGGAAATGAGAATTATTCTTTAAAATAAAAAACAACTTTAAATAATTTATCCCTGATAACAAAATTCAAATCGAGAAAACGTTGAAAGTAAATTAGTAAGTTTAAAAATGTAAATATAATTGATTTATAATAATTAAATCAATGACTAATATTTATATAATAAAAATATTTAATATATCAATTATTTAATCAATATTATGATGAAAAAATTAATATCCGATTTAATTATTCGATAGAAATTTAAGAACTTATATTTCAGGTGTTTTTATTTTGCATGATCAACTAATAAATAGGGTAAATGGAAACCTTAAAAATTCAAAGTATACTGGATCAAAATTTTAGCTATGGAGTGATGTATAATATTAAAATTCGTGTTATGTCCAGACAAACCAACAAACTATCAACTTATCGATTTTCTTATTTAAGTGACATATCCCTAAATCCAAAGGTCATTAAATTGTCCACGACATTTCATTGAAATCCATTTGAATATAGGTGGTTGATAACTAAGTCTGTAACATAAAACAAATTTCTATTACTCTCACTACACTCAACAAAAAACTCTTCCGAAAATATTCAACATGTATATAAAAGAATCTACAGCTACTTATCGGTCAGCCTATCCGAACTTTTCATCCTCAGATAGCTGAGATATCCAGAAAAGTTTTATAAATGATTTATATAAAAGTGTCATATTAACAGACAAATTTTGAATTAAGTTCTTTTATGAAATCTAAAAAAAAAATAAACAAATAAATAAAATTTAGAGCCTGATAGAACCGAAGTCCTATCGAGCCCCACGTTGGGCGCCATTTTTATTGTAATGCGTGCGTGCGTTTTTATGTGAGAATAGACTTCTATTTCTAGTGTCTGTTGTTAACTTTACATAAAGTAAATTCTCCAATAGAATTTTGCACATAAAAGTTAGTTTAGGGGTAGGACTGCGGGAGCCTTTAATTTGCTAGCATAGCAGCCGGGTGGGGGGTTCGTGTCCTTCCCAAACACAACCAAGTTCCTTACAACTCATTATTTTAGACTCCCTATTTATTTAAACAAAGATACTTTTAAGAGGGTCAGTACGACTAGATCAAAAAAAAAAAATGCCCCAGTCTAGTCATTTATGATGAAAAAATTAAATAAACTACTCTAATAGGTATACTTGAATTTGGATTCCTAACATCTCTCAGGTCTTATAGAGATGAACGCCTCTATACCCTCACCAACCAAATGTTCCATTGGCGAATTATTAAATTACAAGAACCCCTAACATTATTATACCCTAATTTATTGTATCATCGAATAAAAACACCTTAAATTTCGGACTAGCACCACATTGTGCAAAATATAACAAATTTATTTAATTTCAAAAAGAAAAACATTATTATATCTTAAAGTTAGCTTTTAAATTAATTTTCTCAATATTAAATATTAAATTTATCATAAATTTATGATTAAATTTCATATGACGATTAATTTATTCAAACAAAACAAATTAAATAAGATTCAAATATTTATATTTCTAATTAATCAGAAACTTAATTTAATAGAACATCTTCACTCTTTCTTATGAAAATTTAGCATTTAAAAAAAAAAACTTTACAAAAATATTGTCACTGTATTATATTTGTGTGTTCAATGTAATCTAGTTTTTATCATTATAAAACATTTTTGAATTTAATTATTAATTTTATTAACTCATAACCACTGTGCTAGTTTACTTTAAAAAAAAAAACTTTATTTCTAGTCTGGATTTGCATTTCTACTTTTTTTTTTATGGATCAAAACAAAATATAAAAAAAAACAAAAACCAAAATAGATTGTAGATTTCAACAAAAGATCAACATGAATACATCATACTCAGTGAGCAGACAGAGAACTTTGCAATGAGAGTATTGTAATGTAAATGCAATCAACATGTTTATATAGGAATGGTTTGGCAATGGTATAAGAAAAGCTTTAATATTGTATTAAATATGAGCTTTACATTATTCTCTCTATAAAAAATTATTCCTTTTGGTTGTTGTTATTTTATCATATTTTCTAAAAAATGTATGTTAAAATTTTATGTTGCAAGAACTATAAACATATTTTTAGATAGAGATACGCATGATCGAACTTACCAACATAACATCGAACAGTAGAAGGCCTTCCAGGGTAGCGATGCAGGTTGCTAAAAGAGTAAGATGTTTATGGTTCTTGCCTTTGTTTACATTGACCAGATTATTGTTTTGATTCTTGTACTAATTTATTACATTTCATGTAATTATTTGTTTAACTTGTTATGTCATTTTATGGTATTTTTAAATTATTAAATTTTGTTTTCATGTTTTAACATTTTTAGAGTAAACTTTGCACTGTGATATGTATAAATATTTTTGATCTATATTATTTCTAAGCACCATGGATATTTTTAAGCATTA
Organism: Calliphora vicina; assembly: GCF_958450345.1. NCBI lineage: Eukaryota > Metazoa > Arthropoda > Insecta > Diptera > Calliphoridae > Calliphora > Calliphora vicina. Next base: position 75,279,068 of record NC_088783.1, on the reverse strand, counting down.
TGCTATGTATTAAATTCATTAATTGCATTTCAAAATTTTCTTATGTAAATATTTCTTTTCTTTTATAACTTGTTAAATTAACATTTTTTTACATATTTCTTTAATTTTTCATGTTTAAAAATTTTCTGAACTAATCACTGTTTGCTACTTTCTGATTTTACATTTCGATCTTAAAACATTGAACACTATTTGAATTTCTGAATTATGATTATATGAAATTTTCTTTAAATTTTTTATTGTTTTCACATTTCCCACTACTATTTTTATCACATATTGGATTGTTTTTAGTTCTATTGGATTATTTTTATGTAATTTTAATGTTGAATTCTGGATTTATGTGTAATTCTGGCAATGTAAAATGAAGAGTTTTGGTGAACTAGGTTGACGATGATATTGTGGTGGTGATCATGGTGATATACTTTGGTAGATTTAGGTGACTTGATACAACATTTGTGTTATAGGCTTAGGCTTTTTGTTCAATATTTCTCACGAGGTTTTGGATCAGAATTTGTAGGTTTTACCTCCAGATCTATTAAAGAAAATATATATATTTTAAACTACTGACAAATTTAGGATCTGAGAGGAACGTTATTTACCCAAATTATTTGGATCTGATGTTTTGATCATAGGTGTAGTTTCGTGGCTGCTTCTCTTCTAATGAGTAATTGGGATACTTCATCCAAATGTGTGGTTAATGCCACAAGATGAGGATGGGCTACCAAATGGTCAATTATGACACTTTGCTAGGCACGTGTATGGAAATTTTCTTGGAACCACAATAGTTTTAATAAATTGCGGATATGTGAGGCTTATTTCATGCAGGTTAACTGCAAAGATTTCACTTTACGTAAATCGATCACGTGTCTAATGGTATGTCTAAAACAAAAATTATATTGCCATTTTAGAATTAAAAGTCTTATTAATTCTTTCACAAAATTGTTCCTTAATTACCTTGATTCTGCAACTTTCACTCTGAATGGAGATAAAATTTTTACTTTTTTAGCTCAAAATTATTATGATGTTTTAAATTATTTAGGATTGAATTTTTTACTTTTATTTAATGTTATCTGGTTGAAAACTAGATGAAAAAGGAAGCTTAACTTCGAATCAAGCCATATATAAAGCGTCACGTTGCAGTTTAATAGAACAATCGAGACTATTTTCGATGATCGAATGTAAAAAACCGTAATTATTCTATTACAAGTTACTTTGTTGCAATCAAAAGTAGCAAATGTATAGATTATGTCTTGACATGATCATAACATAATATCAACAAATGTATTATTATCACTCACACCTATATTTCGTCTTTTTCTTTTATCTGCCAGTGTATAATTTACCACAATTATCATCTAAATTCTAAATATTATTTCATATTAATATTTTATAGTAAACTATTGGGGAATATTTAATTAAATTCATGTCAATGTTCTATACATACAAATCTAGCAAAGACACAAACCCGTTAAGTATCTAGTTACACCCGTGTGTCAATTTACAACTCTGAACAAATGATCGTCTACATTCCACAGAGTATGTAAAGGCAAACGTAAAACCAGAAAAAAGTAAAAAGAGTAACAATAAAGATCAAAGTTCGTTTTCATTTTGTTCTTCACCTTAAATTTTTACAAATTAAAAACAATTAAAATAATTTAATTATTCAGCAATAAATTGCTGAATTTACTTTATATAAAAAAGAGTATACATTCTCTTCTAGTTTTATTTCATTGAGGTAAGAGAAGTGAATTATAATATTTGTGTGCAATTAAAAATATAATATAATTTCCAAATCATATTGTAGGTAATTAACCCATTAAACTCAACAAACTGCAATATCACCGATTCTTTAAAATAAACCATTATGAATGGAACTAATACTCTCCAAGTCTAGTGGACACTAATAGTGGACAACTAATAATCGGTGTAATCCAGAGAATAAAATAAAAATCTATGTCTTTTATTTATGTATGCAACAATGTAAACACATAAGTGCTTTTCAATAAAAGTTAAATTGTTTAATTTATTTTGTAATATAAAACAATGATGTTGGAAAATTTTTAATAATGGCAATAAGAATTTATAATAACCTAATTCGGGAAAAATTTATAATACAATTGTATTACAAACAAAAAGTTTAAATTGGTAATAAAACATAAAATATAATGATTTCAGTCAAGTGGCAAATGATGTATAGATTTACACTGTGAATCAAATAAGTTTTATTGAAAATAAATTATTAAAGACAATGTCTGTGAAAGCGTCCATTACAAAAATCCCTCATTTTTAAATCATACACCCAATATTTATTTATTATTTAACATAGTTTTGAGAAATAAAACAAAATAAAACTTAAGTTTATGCAAATAATGTACAAAGCTAGGTTACCGCATACGCCGTAATCGGCGCCGATAAGGAAAACTGAAACTAAAAAACGTTGGTGTTCGTCACCGTCTCGTTTTTGAATTGTTTTCGTTTTAGTTGTTTGCGTTGCGGCATAAAAGAGAAACGAAATTAGTTTTTAATTTTGGATGTTAATAACCTTTATGTCAACAGCAGAACTGCTTTACGCACGTCAACATTAATATACCTGGGTATGTTCATACGTTTTGTATTGTGAATGGTTGATGTTCGCATAAAAATGCTAATATCTAACTCGTTTATTGGAATTCCTGCATTATTTTTATTTTCTTAGAAATAGACAAAAGGTTAAAAAATTTTATGATAACCAGTTTTACCCTTACATTTAGTCATTGTTTTTTGAAAAAAGTGGTTGTGTAGGTATGACAAAAAAATGCTTTTTATTGATTTTGCATTGTTTTTTATTGTTTTTGCAAAAATACAAATTTTTTAAATTAAAATATTTTTTTATTTATCAATAGTTTTTAATGAAATTTTACAGATATATAGACTTTCTATTAGGTATAGAAAAATAAAGCAGGAATCCCGTGATTCACAAAAAAGTTTTGAAAAATCCCAAAAGTGGGATTTTTTAGTTTTTTTGCTATAATATCCACATCAGGAGCGTGGTTATCGGAATCCTTTACAAAATAATTAAGAACATATTTGGCCATCTAAAATAGATTACGTTATTTTGATATCGACTATGCGATTTGAGAATTTTTGTCCTGAATTTTATATAAAAAATAGGCGTTATTTGAATGGACGTGGTCCCCTCCGTATCAAGAATTTTTCAATTTATTTTCATTTAAAATATTTAGTGTAAAGTTAGCTTTTCAAAAGTTTAAATTTCTATTACACCATCTTTGAAATTTTTTAGATAACTTTAAAATAAAAAAAATACTTTTTTCCCAAAAACTAGAGAAAAATAGTCTTTTTAAATTTTTTTAAATTCAAATAAATATAACTTTGGTGTGAGTAACGATTTTTAAATAACTATTTTTTTGTTTGTTATATATATTTGTTGTTAGTCCAATAAAAGAAACATGGAGAAAATCGAGATGTATTTGGACCCGTTGTTATCAAAAATGTGGAGTACGGTGGGTAAAGCGTTGAAAAAATACTATACTTTTCAATTTTATCATTATATTTGCATGCGTTTTACTATGGATACCCAGGTATGTATGCTGTTGATATAAGGGTGCAACTTGGTAAATGGGCTTTATCTTCCTATTCTTACCAAGCTTGGGACAATTGGGGAACAATTGTATAGGATATCAAGAAATTTCAAGTCAATCCAATTATCCAATTAAGAGCTACAGCATTTTTAAAATGAAAAACATACACAGGTATGTTGCCGTTGACATAAATGTTAAATAGAATTTCATTATTTTTGACAAAATCTGATATTTTTTCGTCTTCCTATAAAGAAAATTTATTTTTTTATTCATTTTAATCAATAATTTTTAATAACCTACTTGAAGTTGTTTTCGTTCCGGCCCCAAATGACAGGCTTTTCGTTACTGATCGGTGCTGTTTCGTTCCCAATTTTTGTTGACGATTTCTGAAACGAACTTTTTTTAAGTGCATATGTATGGAATTTCGTTTTCGGTGACGATTACGGTGTATGTGGAAAAGTAGCTTGACGGGATTCAGTTAACTTAAGTTGTAAACGAACATGATATTTTTTAGAACTTTCAATTCAACAATAAATAATTATATATGGCGGATTTCATGTCAAGTGAACCAACTTTTGAAATCGATGTCTTCCACTCGGTATGATATCCCACTCGCATCCCACTAAGCGACTAAAAAGGTATTCATGGAAAATACCTAAACTTTCTTCGGAGTAAAAAAAAAAAATGAAAAAAGGTTAAAAAAAAAATCATCAAAATTCATAAAAAATTGTATATATTGAGTTACAAAACATTTATTGTGATAGATATCCAAAACGCATCCCACTAATCGAGCAAATTTATTCAAGGAAAATATCTAAGCTTTCGTTTGAGAAAAAAGGGCATATTTTAGAAAAAAGTAAAAAGGTTTTGATTTCGAAAAAAAAAAAATCATAATGCACTTAGTACCAGTTTTATTTACTTAAATTGTTTGTATACATATTTCTTTTTTATTTTTATAATTTTAAACCACAGCCCTTGCGTTGCGAAAATTTCTTTGAAAGTAATTAACTTTTGCTCATTACAGCAAAGAACAATGTTTTTTATTCGTTTTATGTTTAAAAGTCTAATGAAAAAGTTGTGAAAAGTAAAAAAAGAACAACACAAATTCCAATATATTTATCTTCATCTTTTAGCTTTACTACATGATTAATACACGAGACAACAAATTGAAAATGATTTTTCACACTGGCTTAAAATGAATTTTGTATTAAACTTAAATTATAATTATTCTTAGTTTAAATTTATAAGCAGAAGTAAATGCTGTTTAAACACTTTTAGAGCCAATATCCTTATAAAAACTCTCCATAAATAAGCAAAACTGCAAAGAAATTTTTAGACAAATGTATAATTTATTATTTTCATCTATATTATTGGCAATGCATTTACTTTTTACAAAAGTGTTTCACTTTTTTTATAATTTATATATCCGTCATTTAGTGCCAGCACTAAAGTGCAAGAAATATAGTTTGAGCATTATACAGCATTTTAGCTTGTAGTTATATTGATTGGCAATTCAAAAAGTAAAACGTCATTCAAATTTCATCTAGCATTATCCTTATCCTTATCTCGTCGTACCTATTATCTCTTTCACCCCCTCCCCAGAAAAAACAAACTCCAAACTTGTCCATTTATTCCCTGGGATAATGTTAACTGCAATTTTGATTGCTATTTTTAAAAGTATGTCACATTTACATTGGCTACCTTGAAATATTCTTGAAAACATATTCATACTAAAAATGGTACGTATGCACTCTCTGATTACAAATATTCATTGACATCGAATAATTTGTCATAGTTAAATCTCTGACGATATAAAATGTAAGCAAAAACTTTCAACTTATTTCCCACAATTACACTGTAGTTAAACTTTATTAAAAGTATCAAGTATAGCGAAAGAGGACACTTATTGAATAGCTGCTCATTTTCTTACAATCTATAATTTATGACAAACACATCGCCAGCACAACTGGTCACATACAGTGTATTATAGTTACACACATCAAATGACTTAATTAGTGTAAGAGATCGTAAAAAAAGAAACTTAAAACAAATTAAAGAATGGCTGTAAAATTCTATGTTGTACCCTCTATTTAACTATATATCAGATAGTCTGTTTTTACTATATTCAAACACAAAGGGTTTTTAAACAAGGGCTGTTTTATTGAAATTATACGATCAGGCATCAAACACAAGATTTTAAGAAAACTATAAAATTAAATGTGATTTGAATTGGTTAAAAAAATTTATATAAAATGTATATTATTTAATACATGTTCAATTTCTATGGTTTATTTCAAAGTTGGCTACCCTTACCGCTAAGCATCTAAAATACCCATTCAGTTCAACTACCATCACCTCTAAACTACCGTTATCGAAAAAACTGCAACTATCGTATTACCTAAGTATATTATAGAAATAAATAACAAATAAATTAAAAAACTATTTAAATACAAAAAAATAATTTAAACAAAATAATAATTTAGAGAAGCAGAATTAAAAAATTGTCAAAATAACTAATATAAGACCCACTTATACCAAATAAGATTCATATATAAGCAAATCGCATGTCTAAATTTAATGACAAATGATGTCTTTTGTAGCTTTTTCACAAATTTTCTACTTTTTAGTTATAATAATTTAGGAAAATATGATATACATAGTGCATCTCCAAATACTGGTGCGTATACTTAATAATTAATTATTCAAAAATAAAATATTACTCATACTTACCGTTGGTCGAATATAGAAATGCCCCAACTCAAATAACACTGTCCAACAGCTTTTTTGGAACAGAATAGCGACCCCATAATTCTGAAAGGGCATCATTTTTGTAGAATAAACTTATAGTCCAGCTGGTCTGAATTTTTTTTACAGTGCGTCAAAGTTTTCATTTTTTGGTCGAAGGGAGCATGATACTAAGTGAAAAATATTTTGTAAGTTAATGTCTGAGAGAATTCTTATTGTCAGAGTTATATGATGGAATTTTATGAGGATCATTCATGTGGAAAATCTTAACCCTCTAGCTTCTTCCTTTAGGGGTCAATTTGACCACTTTTTCGAGAAAACCGAAAAAAGTCCTTTCAAAAAGGACATTTCAGGATTAAAACATTCTACGAATTTGTTTGTCGTAAAATTTCAGTGGGGGTCGCTAAAGATACAGAAGTTGTAAATAAAGCCCTTTACGATTAACTAGCAAAATTACACGCCATATCGGGTCTCACATTTTTTTAAAAATATCTCCAAAAATACAAGTATGATCCGAATGAGCTGAAATTTAAAATGTAAATAGTCCTTCAGGAGATGCATACATATGAATGTTATCTCTTTTAGTTCAAGAGATATTTAGATTTATTTATTTTTTAATTCCGTTCTATCTTTTTTTGTTTTTTAGATGTAGGCTCGAAATTTTTTTAAAAATATCATCTATATTTGCTATAAAATTCTGAATAAAATCACATTTTTTCCAAAACATATTTTAGCTTTTTATACCCTGCACCACCATAGTGGGGAGGGTATTATGCGTTTGTGCAGATGTTTGTAACGCCCAAAAATATTAGTCTAACACCCACCTTAAAGTATACCGATCGACTTAGAATCACTTTCTGAGTCGATTAAGCGATGTCCGTCCATCCGTCCGTCTGGTCGGTACAGGTCGCAATTTTGAAGATATTTCGATAAAATTTGATACATATTATTTTTTCGGCCACTATTGAAACTGGCTGAATTCGGTCCACTATTTCACCTAGCCCCCATACAAATGTCCTCTCGAAATTGGACTTTATCGGTCATAAATGTTTAATTTATATATGTATCTCCACAAATTCCGCTCCAAATAAGTTTTATATACATAAAATTCATGTCACCAAATTTTGTTACGATCGGTCCATAATTAGTCATATCTCCCATATAGACCCGCTTCCGAAAATCACTTTAACGTGCATAAATCGCTTAAAAATGTTGGTAAACATACAAAATTCAACATAGTTAACTTTAATATAGACATAAATCACACGACCTAATTTCATGGTGATCGGTCCATAATTGGTCATAGCCCCGATATAACCCCACTTCCGAAAATCACTCAAAAATATAAATTATTGAAATTTTAAAAGAAAATTTTTTTTTGCTCTTTTACTTAGTGTAGGGTATTATATGGTCGGGCTTGACCGATCTTTTTTAGATGAAGTTTTCAGAGGTTGTCTCGGATTTTGGCTCATATCTCCGTTATTTATGGATTTACGAAACATAAGTTTTGTTGTTTTTTTGTCAAAAAAAAAAAAAACAAATACGCAAAGCAATGAAACCAACACACATCCAAACATACGTTTTATTGCCTTTATGTAAAAAAAAAATGTGAAAAGCAATGAAACCAACATACGTCAAAGCATGCAATAAATTATCTTTTTTAGATGAAGTTTTCCGAGGTTGTCTCGGATTTTTGCTCATAGCTCCGTTATTTATGGATTTACGAGTTTTGCTGATATTAAATAGCAAACTTCTCGAAAGCATGTCTGACAGAATTATTGAAGATTTGGATCCCGAAGATATCTGGGGTATTCAGAAAATTGATTTCAACAAACAGACGGACAGACAGACGGAAATGGCTTAATCGACTCCGTTATATATAAGTATGCAGAATATATATACTTTATAGGGTCGGAAAATTATATTGTGGAAATTACAAACGGAATGACAAACTTATATGTACCCTTCTCACGAAGGTGAAGGGTATAAAAATGCAATATGATAACTACAAAGTGAAAAATTGTTAAGTTGTTTTATGGAATAGGGCCCAGTTTATTAAAAACAGATAAATAAGTTCGAAAGTTGTAGTAATTTAAATTTTCAGATCAGTTACTTATAACTTTTCTATACAAAATACTAATTATCAAAAACTCTTCCATACAGAAGACAAGTTATCGATAACTTTTCTATACAGAAGACAAGTAATCGATAACTTCTCTATACAGAAGACAAATTGCCAATAACTTTTTTATACAGAAAACAAGTTATCGATGGGAAGAGGTCATAGCTAACAATGGCAAAACTTTGAATAAATTTATATTGTTCAAATTTTTCAAAATAAAAACAAAAAATTTTCAAAAGTAGACATTGAAAGTGAACTATTGAGTAATTTCAAGTTAAGTGACAACTGTTAAGCGGTGTGAGACATGTTGGGCCAATTTCGGCAACACTATGGTACAATTTATAACATTACTTCTTGCAATACCATTTATACGGCATTATACGGATTTTTGCTGTTTTATTATCAAACATGACCAATGTGTTAATAGAGTTAAATATCCTTATGGAATCTAAGGGATACATTTTTTTGATAGTAGAATTTAAAAAAACATTTCCAAAGAAAACGGATAAAAAAAAGCAATGAAATCTTAAAATGAAGTTAGTACATGTTAAATGACAACACATTTAACAACCCTATTTGTAAACCATCTGGCAAATCTAAATCCTTGCACATCTTATTTATTTTTATTTTATTAGTTTATCCTCTTATTCTCTTTTCTACTTAAAAATCATTTTTCTCATTCTAATTGTAACCTGCAAAGAATAAACTTTATCATTAAAACCGAATCATATCGAAGTTATTATTTCTACAGTACTTTAATCTATGCACGAATTTGACATTTTTTTTCTGTCAAGAGGGCCACCCGGCGGGTTAAACTAATTCGAGTACGCTGAATCCAGTGGTGTCAACCGTTTTTTTCGAGATATACCGTTATTTCGAAAATGGAGGAGGTTGCACAACATATACTCGCGTAACTCAAAAACGCGAGTAATCCAAAAAATCAAAATTCCGCAATAAAATTACCTTTTAGAAAGACTGAAACTTTTTTTTAAACTTCGCAGTCGTTTTAGAAGTATAAAAAATAATTTTTTAACAAAACTTCAGATTTTTGTTTTTTAAAACGGCATACAAAATAGGACAATGCATGTATGCTGTTAATTTTCTCCACGCGCATAGAAACAAAAGTTCCAAACAAAACAAGCTCTAAGTGATTAAAATCTGTCAACAACTTATGATATTTTAAAATTTTTTTCCCATATTTTTCCAAAAAGTCTTCTATAATTTTTTTACTTCTTAAAAATTCTATACATTTTTGAAAAGAAGACACAACTTCCTATATGTGTTTGTGAAAGAGTGTGTTTGAATTGCAATTTTATTGGAATTTTCAATAAAAAGTTTCGAGGATAAGTCTTTTTCTCAAGTGTGTTGAATTCACATACTACTTGTATGTGAGAAGAGAGAGAATTTGTTATTGTAGAACAAATTAAGCATTCCCTTTTTGTTATTCTTTGGTATTGTCTATCATACAGAAAATATGCTTCGAGTTAACTGTCATTTCACTGAAACGACTTTGTAACTTTTACTTGAAAGCAATTTATCTCTGTTTACCTCATTGTTGAAATAGTATAATCCACCTTTTACATTCTGGTTAATTACAATTAGGATGAACCATCTCAAAGCGGACAATTCATAGAAATTAAATTTTGGAAAATTTTCGTTTCCTTCCTGTAATATACAATTTTTCATACACATCTTCAATGTAACATCCTGTTCACAGTAAACTATGTACATGTGCACTTTTAATGTGATTGTGTAGAAAACTCTTAAGCTTTTAATGATGAGCTTGTATTCTGCGTCATACTGTAGAAGTATGCGTGTCTAGTACATAGATACTTATTTGAATGTATGAATACAAGTTCAATCTCAATCCAGTATGTGTATATATGGCTATGTGTGTATTTTTCTTATGCAGCATTTTAATTTATTTTAAATTGTTATGGATTTTATTGAGAATTTATGTACCGACATGCTACACTTGACACCAATGCATACACGCATGCATGAATATTGCAACGTATAGAAACCCATACGTTGTTGGACGTATGTGTGAATGGCTGATTATGATTATAGTTGATAAACGTTGATTGGTTGTATGTAAGAACACATGTACGTGTGCAGTTGCATGTCTCTGTATTGAATATGTTAAATTTGTAAATGCCACTTTATTGTCCGTTATTGCATTGTGTTGTATTTGTTTATGCAAACGTGCATGGATCTGTGTACATGCTGTAGCTGTGGGATATTCTGTCCTGAGGTTTCAACATCAGGTAGCAATGACATGGTCGCTATTGTTCTTGCTGTTTTTATCATACTTTTTTAACGGTATTTAACATTTCCACAATGAAATTTATGTTGACATGTGAATCATAATTACATGCGGTTTTGGTTTGCAAAAATTTGATTGTGAAACTAAATCGTTTGTGCATTCGATATTTATTCATTCATTTGGTCATTCATACATTCGGTCAGTCAGTTATTCATTCGCGGAACCATGAAATCCAATGTTAGCGTATGTGTCTGCATATTGTTATCTACATCTATATATCTGACCTATTATGGTTTATTGTCAATAAAATATTTGAAAAGAACCATATGTACAAACATCATTGAATGAAAATTGATAAGCAATTAGAATTTAACTAGGGACACCATTAATGGTGATGGCTGGTTGGTGTTACACATTTTACAATTTACTGGTAAATATTTTTAAATAAACAAAAAAAAAAGAAAACAAAAATTGTATCGAAGTTATCTACCTATGGCCATACAAATCATAAAATTTGCTATAGTTTGTCTTTTACTATAAAACTAATTCAGTTATCAATTATGAAATAACCCATAAATAAGTATCGCTAAGTTTTAAGACGTATGCACTTGTAAAATGTTCCTCTGTGGTTGGAAAGTAAGTTTTCAATATAAGATACCTTGATATAATCTGCCTTTTCTTAATGAATTATAAATTAAACGACGAAGTTTTTACAAACTCTCTAAAATAAATATTCTCTAATTCCATAAGTTTTGATTTTTTATGTCTATTTAATAGACCGTGACTGAACATTTCTTAGGTTTCTGTATGAAATCATTTATTACACGTGTTTGTTCTTGACTGTGGTGCTTCTCCATAACATCAGCAATAGCTTATAATTTCGTAGAAAACGTTTTCATAATGTAATAAATATATTTTCTTGTTACGAAATATTTTGAACAATTTACTAGCAACACATAAACTTTTATTTAGATGGGCAAAGTAAATTTTCTTTAAATGTATTGAAATACTTATATCTTTCTAAAGGTAATTCTATTAAGAAATAGTTTTTATAGCACAAAAATTGTGTGAAATTTTATTCAATAATTCTTCGAATTTAGACAGCATTGTTTAAAGGTCTAGCTGGCGTGCAGACAGAATGATAAACGCACAGACAGCGACAACCATGTATAGACAGGTAATAACTGGTATTAAATGAATGTGAGTGTGATTTACTTTAGTGTACTTACATGACATCTTGATATTGATTACAGACGCTACGTAACCAGCATAAATTCTAAATCTGCTGTCCAAAATTAAACTTATGAGACCGCGAAATATTTTTTATAAATTGAATTTCTAACATACCGTCAGGTTTTATGTACAAATAGTTCTTATGGAAAAAATAATCTTAGTTATGGTAAAAAAATATAACATAAAAATAAATATAACATCACTCATGATACACTTTGATGAAAAAACAGTGGTTCGTAACATTTTATCAAGGTGACCCCAAAATAACCTTTCAGCTTAACCTAACTGAAAATGCCGTTACATTTTTTATAATATTATAGAATACAAACTTTGTTAACATATTTTTAATTTTTCTAAATTTGTTTAATAATTTAATTCAGGATGAAATTACCGTTTCTTCTAAAATACTTGTACCTAAATAGGCCAAAATACCATTAACGCTAAATCGTTTTGTAACAAAAACAAAACACATGTATAACATTTTCACTAAAAAATTGTAAGCACATACAATTTTGTGAACATGAGCGAATTCATTTAATTGTGAATAAATTCGAAAAGAATCAATCCATTTTTATTTCCGATATCTTATTTTGTTCCTATTATATGTGGTTTTGCGACACAGCCAAAAATCTGAAGAATTTCTGCCGTTTTCGATTTTTCACGATTTTTTTAAAACAAAAAAAATTCTATTTTCACGTAAAAAATCTATTTTTTGCTGCAATTTGTTATTATAACTCCAAAACCACTAAGCGAATTAAAACACAATATACTATATGTAAAAAATTGTACATAAATGTTTTCAAAATTCAATCAATCGAAAAAAGAACACTACTCAATTTTATGTATATCAAACAAAAAAATAACATTTTGTAAAAATGAGCGAATTCACTTAATTGTGAATGAATCGATTTTTATGCTCGATATCGCATTTTATTCCTATTATATGTGGCTTTGCGATAAAATCCAAAATAATTAAAAAAAAATGCTACTTTCACAATTTCTTTTAAAAAAATGCTATTTTCACGTAAAAAATATATTTTTGCTTCAATTTGTTATTATAACTCCGAAACTACTAAGCCGATTAAAAGCTATATATAAACGGATTAAAGGTTATGTAAATCTCAATATTTCGGTCACATATGTATACATATAAGGAACGGAAAGACATGTTCAATTGTTAGCTAGCGTTTCCAAACGAGTTATAACAGAAAATGTAGATGCTGTTATGGCGACGACATCAGAGAGCCGTGCGAAATTGACCAAGCTTGAGAGCAAAAAAGATTTCAAACAATAATTTTTTCAGTTTATTTTCTATTTTAAGTTGTATTAAAAAAATTAAACTCTATAACAAAATAAACGTAAACTGCCAAATATTTTTGTATTTGAGAGTGGGGGTCGGTAATACGTTTGGACTCGAGTGGGATTTTTCAAAATTTTACATTTTTGTCAAAATAAGAAACATCATTGTATATCAAAATTGAAATTTTAAAATTTTGCCATACCTTTGTCCACTTTTTTAAAAATATAGGTCGGACTTTTGGACCGAATGGATTTGATTTTTTTGTTGCTTAGAGAACTAAATTACGAATAACATACAAAAAAATTTCAGAGCAATATCAATTATGGATCTAAAAATAAACGATTTTCAATTTAAATAACCAAAAAATAGTTGATTTTTGTTGTTTTGTGGGCGAAAAGGTGACTTAACTATACTATACTTGATTCTTTATATATATGTATATCATTAGCACTAGAAGCTGATTTTTTAACCTTAGAAGATAGTATACAAAACTATCTAGTTACAGAAGAGCTTACCTCATTTTGAGATACAAATAGATCAGTTTTGTCACGATGCAACTCACCTTTTATTTAGTTACGAGAGGAACACATGCTCATGATCTGTTCTCAAGTGCGGAACCATGGATCAAGTCCGCAGTGGCAGTGCAAGATAGAATTTCGTACTTAGATGCCGGTATATATAAGACCGATAGTTTTTAGCTATATATGCTTTTTAAAGTGATTTCCGGAAGTGGGCCACTATTTGAGCTATGACTAATTACACTATACAACAAAATACATTTTTTTCCAAAATTACAAGGTTAGAACAATAAATCGCTGAAATATGTAGGACATAGTATGATAATTAAGTGGAATTGACTAGCGCTAAAAAAAATGTAATTAATGAATACTTCCTATCCAAATTTGGTATCGAAGGTAAAATAATAGAGATATTAGTGATTTTTAGTTGAAATTGAAATATTTTTTTTTCTTATAAATGCTGACTTTCTGGTTGAATGTTCCGTTTTGGTGTATTCAGAGACATATAGTAAAATTTCACGGATTTTCCCATTAAATCCCTGTTTTAATGGGAAACCAGAGTTAGGAAACTTAAACCCCCCTCAAATGAAATTCAGATGTAAACGTTCAAAACGCCGATACATGTGTCCTTTTTATCTCCTCTATCAAAATGTATTGCTCTGACCTTGTAACTTTTTTTTGTGTTATACAGTGTAAAAATAAAACTTTCTTTTGAAGGGAAATTTGTTTAGATACCAGTATAAAATAAATATGTATGACCTATAAAATCCTATTTCGGGAAGTCATTTGTATGGATGATAGGTGATTTCAATAGGCTTCGTACTTAGACCAGACAAAGTGCATATACCAAACTTTGTCCAAATATCACAAGGTTTACATGGACAACCAGCTAGACAGCTATCCAGATGGACAGACATCGTTAAATGGACTCTTTAAGGTGGGTGCTAGATTACTATTTTTGTTCGTTGCAAACAACCCCACTATTGTGGTGCATATACATGAATGGTGGTTATAAAATTTTAAAATCATTAAATAAAATACACAAGGAATAGTTATTACAACTACACACCTACATATATTTTAATGCCTTAATCTTCACTCAATTTCGTGATGTATTAAGGTTACAGTTAATCGGCTAAAGTTGAGATATTTTGCTACGAATAATTACAAAAATATCGATTACATTAACTACTAAAGGCTTATAAATTCATTAACTGTAAAGAAACAATTATTCAACATGTAAATGCCAATTATTCTGTAATTGCCAGAAATAAATTACACATTATTTTAAAGGTTTATTATTCATTTTGATAAATTCCTTAAGAAAATAAATTTTTTGTATACATACAAACATATATTTAATATTAAAAGCCATGAAATGTTTAATATTTACGAATTATAACAACTAACTGATTGAAAGTAATTTTTGGTGATTATTTTAAATTAATATTTAATTAAATAATTGTTTATTTATGCTTAGAAACTGGGTCATTAAATATATTTAAATACCTGTGAAATTTCACATAAAATTAAGCTTATTGAGAACGATTTATTTATACACTACGAGTTTATATTCGTGTTTTATTTTCCTGTGGGGAACAAATGCAACAGTTTTAATTTGCGCCAAATGATTTGCCAAGGTACATAGTAAAATTAAATTAACAAATAAATGTGCATTAATGTTTATAAATAAAGTACTATAATTTAACTAAAACATACATAAATTTCATCAAATGTTTGTTTTTTTGGTTCTAAAACAAATCAACTTAAACGCTATATGTGTTAATAAATAATTTCTGTAGCTGTAAAACACTTTTTAAGGCATTCGCTTAAAATTTTACTGTTATAATTATTTTTCATTTTAAATAAGATTGTAAAACGTCTTGTATTTTATATTTCTCTTGTTAACTAATGCATCACATTGCTCTTCCTGTTTACGGAAATAGCATTCAAACGTTTAAAATAGTATAAAAGTATAATTAAATAACAACAAACTTAATAAAGTGGAACAATTACAAAATTTTTACACTTGCAAAATTCTATATATAGCAGTACGTACACTTAATATCCATTTCTGCTCCAAATTACGTATACGTCATTTGATACTCCACACAGTGGGATCGATCGCGAAAAAAGTGGTAATAAATGTGAATTTTCTAAACTACTGCTGCGATTGCAAAATGATGTATGAACAAATCGTAGAGGAGCCAATACAAATTTGACCCAAATAGAAAATATTTATTTTTGTTTGCCAATTTTTTTTAAAAAAAACCTAACCTAGTTGTTGTCATTTGAAGTTAAATAAAATTCGTATAATATTAAAAATGTCAACCACTCACTTTTAGAAAAAAATCAATTTTAACTTCAAAATGGGTCAAATTTGACCCGAAGTCCCTATGAAGGTTAAATGAATGAAACTTTGTTATAACGAAAGTAGGAAAGTAAAAAATCAGTATACATATTTCAATAAATTTCGCTTCCAAATTAAAAGATATTTAAGTTTAAAACTTGAAATTTTCGTTTAAATTCAAAACTTGAAATTTGTGTTTTTATTTTTATTATTTGTAAACATCTTTAGTTGTGATTGCAATTATTTTTTTTAAAATAACACATATAAGGTAATAATCCTCGACAAATGCAGCTTAATTGTTTTTTATATTTGCAAAGATATTTTTGAATCTTTAACATTTTTATATGTTTTAATAAGATATATCTTCAAATGACTAATAAGATATTTTTAAATCGATAAAGACATTTGCACTCTCTGATTCTTTTGTGCACAGAGCCAAAGCTAATGCTGGATTGAAGTCATATAAAGATCAGAAAGTCCCAGAACTCAATGAGTTAAAGAACATAGAAGCAAAGGAATGAGCGAGGTAAAATTTTATTAAAAATCTACACCTGCTATGTCATGGATGATGGAACTTATGCAGACTTTTCATGACTTCCGGGTCAAGATTTTTATGTGACTGAAGGACGAGGCAATGTTAAAGAATAATACAACTATATATTTTCTCTGAGTGTAGTATAGTTCAATGAAATCTGTACATATTTCTACAAGTTACAAGCTGTAAAAGTTTTCCTAACCAGATGTAGTCGAATTTGACACCCTGTATCTCTCCGTGTGTTCTATGTCCTCCTTTACGATTCGTTCATACAACATTTTGTAATTAAATTTATACGTTAGAGATTCAGATTTATTACAATTTTGTTCGACCGTCCCCACTGTAAGTATCAAAGATTTGCCATTAATACTACCAGCAAGCACTCTTTTTAATTAAACGAAAGCAACACACAGCAAAATAAAATTACATATATTTTCTCACTACAAATGCCAACTTTTAATTAATGTTGCTTTCAAACATCTGCTGCCAACAAGAAGTTGTGAAAAAAGACAAAAGACAAAATCTATAAAATTTTATTGTTATGACCTTTAGTAATTAAGTAATTTTTTAATTAAGTTATAATTAACCCAACAAACAACATCCTACCAAAGCCACTACTATCAAATACAATTCTTCATCAGACATACACAGACACACACTCACGCACACAAGTTATATTCTATATAAGTATATATTTGTATGAACTTAAAGTGTAAATTTGTACTGCTGTGTTTTGTTTTAAGGATGTGCTCTCTTTTTAACACATTTTATTTTCTTTTTCAATATTTACATTGTTTTTTACAAATATCTTAGCTCTTTTAATGTTACTCGCATGATAGTGTTGCCATTTCAATATGTTTATATTTCATTTGCTTAGCAAATGTAAAGCATAAATTAATTTAATAAATTATGATAAATAAGTTTCGGGTATTTACAAATAGTTCAATTCTCTTATATTATTTCAAAGAAATGTATGTTAGAATATAAATTCAATAAAATTTAATTAACTTACTAGATATCAGAGTTTGGGGTAGTGCACTAAATGTTGGTGCAATCAGCATTTCACTGGCACTAAATATTATTTTAAAAAATATATTTTTAACTAATTTCATCAGATTTAGTGGTAGTGAAGCTTAAATTTTTATCACTAATATTTTTTAGTGATAGTGATATTTTTTTAACTATAAATCAATTGAGTGGTAGTGTAGAAATAAGCACTAAACTCAAATAGTTAAAAAATTTAACAATAACTAAAAAAACCTGCACTAATGTATTCAAAATTAGCGATCATGAAGTTTTTCCAGTTTAAACTAGAATATTAAATATACAGATGTTTGTTTAGCAAGCTTCAAAGTGTTTTTCAGCATCCGAAGAAATAATAACACAAAAAAACACTGATAATGTAGGATTCTTAGATATTGGGGAAATTGAGAGTAAGTGAAAAAGTTATTGAAGAAATTACTTAGTTTATTAACATCTTCAATATTAGGACCTTCAACCTTTGTGCAGAAAGATGGCATAGAAAGTGAAATACGTGCGTTCCTTTTAAGCTCGGGCACTGATATTTGCAGTCTCAACAAATATCCAATAATAAGGCAAATGTTTTTTTTTATTTTATTAATTATTTTCTGCGGTTTTAGAAAATATTAAAAATATCACCAAAAAATCAGTTCTTATGCCTCTTAAAAAATCTTATCGTCCATCGCTTATTTTATTTTCAATTTTGTAGAAAATTTACACACAATTGATAATAAAATAAATTTCATTATACTAGTTTTGAGCTACTTTGTGTTCAAAGATTTTGGAAGTAAAAATATACTTTTATCAAGATTATAAAAAGAATCTGTGTTTGCAGGACTCACTCTCTGGGATACGCTTCACAGTGGAACAGATTATGAGATATTGGTTTGATTCGTTCTTGGCCTTAAAAGATGAGCAGTTCTTTTGTTCCGGAATCCTCATGTTGCCAGAAAGATGGGAAAAGGTTATAGCTAATACTTGGCATATATTTAGTGTACAAATGTTTCAAAATAAAAGCTAAAATTTTTTAATAATCCAGCATTTTTAAGTCATAATATTTTTTTATTTGTACAAAATGCAACAGATGTGCTAATAACAAAAATCAAGAATTTTTAAATTAATATTTCCATGGGTTATAATTTACAAAAAGTGATACAAAATCACTATAAAATTTAAAGGCAAGGTAATCTTCCCTTTAGCTTATCGGTCACTATTAGCTAATAATAACCAAATACATCCTGCGTGTCAAATAATAACATTCCTTTTACTATTGGCGAGTTGTAATAATTTGTAGAGATACTTTTTGCAATAGAAAGGATATTAAAGGATTATATTTCAATGTTTCCTAATGAATTTAAAAACTCGTTAGGAAAATTGGGTCTGCACAGAACTGGTTATGACGTTTGAACCAAAATATTTTAAAATCTGGATTAAAAATCGGTTTGATTTTTTGCCCATTGTGTCCGGAAAATATTGCTCCAGGAAGTCATGCAAGGATTTGTGTCTATCACGAAAAACAAGTGTTAAAGAAATATTTATATTGTTTGAGTTGATATTTCACAAAATGGGCTTTACCAATAAATTGTCTATTTGTGAAATATTTGTACAATATTAATGCACCTCTATTAGGGTATTCAATTAATCGGGTTTCTGGTTTAATTGGTTAATCGAGCAAATAATTAATCGAGGTTTAGATTTATTCGGTTAATTCGATTAACGGAATAATTTATATTTTCATTTTAAATTGAAAATACAACAACGAATTTTGTGTACAAAAACATAAAAAACAGCAAATCAGGTATTTGAGATCATTTTTATAAACATATCGCTTATTTGCTGCAACAACGTCATAACTCAAAATCCGTGTTTTAAGAACTGAGTAATACAAAATATACGCTGTTCTATAATCTTTCATATCGTTTCATCAGTTTTCAAAAAAGTCAATTATTTTTTGTGTGTGAGAGTGTTTTTTTGTTGTAAAAATCAAAATCAAAATTAAAAATGTTTTCTAGTATATTTGATAAGTGAAAATTTGGTTAAATACAGATTAGAAAGATATTAACATCTACTATTTATATTTCTGAAATCGCATGATTTGTTGAAAATTTATTTAAGAAATAGTAAAATGTCATAAAATATTCAAATACGTTTTTCTCGAAACGACTTTTTGAATTATGACGTTGTTGCAGCAAATGAGCGATTTGAGAGTTTTTTAGGGTTTTAGTGAGATCTTCTGAAATAATCTTTTATAAAAATAATATAATTTAAACGATTTTTTTCTTTAGATTTAATAAAACTTTTCTTGGAAAAAAAACTCTCTCGCTGATTGTATATGTTGGAGAAATCAAAAGCATGATAAAGAATATTCCTTTTTGGATTGTTTTAGATTTTTATTAATTTAATAGTTTCGTTTAGTTATGATAAAAGACTCATTTCAAAAAAAGTTTCGTCTATACATGTAAATACAAACAAAGTTTCAAATACATACATGTAAATTAAATATGTCAGTTGTTATACATACTCACTAATCATAAAATTACAAATACAAAAAAGTGCAAAAAAGGGAATTTCGGTTAATCGGTTAATCGACACAAATTAATCGGTTTATTTGTTATTTGAAAATCGGCAATTTCAAATTATTCGAACAGTTAACCGTTCAAAATTAATCGGTTAACCGATTAACGGTTAATCGATTGAATACCCTAACCTCTATGCACTTTACTATCTTTTAGAAATATTCTTGATGTATCAAATGAATAGGATATTTTTAATTTTCTTAAAATTTCCATATTTAATTTTTTTTAGGTTCAAATGATGATCAACATGTCCTTCAAAAATTATATCCTTGAACTTTTCCCGTAAATTATTCCATATTTTTAAGACATTTAAATAGAGTACTAGATTCGCTAATTTGGTCCTGATATTAGTTTTTATAAAGCTTTAAATAATCGCCCAGTAAATACATTTTTCCTCCATCATAAAGTTAAAAATATCATTTTGCGCTAAAGTATCTTTATATCTGCATGATTAATATTTGCCTTTTTTAAACAACTAGAATGGAAACTTTCAAGCTTGTTAAAGTACTAACACTTGTCTTTAGAGATGTAAAGATAATACGCTTCCACTCCTTCCTTATCGCCATATCGCAAGTGTAAAAAAAAAAAAAATCACAAAAAAGATCACGAGATGAAAAACTGAAAATGCAGTATGTAGTTACAGATGTATATAGAACATTTTTTTAAAAGATCAACAAGGAATTCCTGCTCAAAACACTAAAACATTTCATGTTTTTTTTTTTTGATGTTTTGACACATTTCGATATTAATCGTTTGACAACATTTGAATCCTTGTTAAATTTTGTGATTTACTTACTCTCTTATCTAAAGAGAACTTCTCTTAGAGTTTTAAGAGTATTGTGCAGTTATGTTTGTTTTTCTTCCGTAAAGGAAGTCTGTGTGAGTGTACTTTTGTGGGGAGTAATGACGAGTATTGTAATTTTTAAGAGCTGTTTTACAAATACTACAAAGGCAACAAATGAATCACGGTGCGTAAGGAATCACAGCAACAACAACGTTATGCATGAGTGTGTGTATATTCGTGTGTGTTTGTGGAGTCACCAGTAGTAGTACAACTTTTAATGTTACACTTGACGGTTGTGTGAACTCGCACGATGCTCGTTTGCCATTTTGCTTTGGTGTGTAACATTTTTGCTAAAACGAACGAATTATAGTTTTTTGATGGTACAAAAAACAAAAACAAATATAATTACATTTACATAAACAACAACAAAAAAGTAGACAATCCTTTGTATTTGTGGTATTAAAGTGTGACGTTTTAATGCAAGTGGAGCAAAAAGTTTTTGGCTTAACGTGTATAAAAAAAAACAAAAAAAAAATTCTGAATAATTTTAAGAATATTTGATATTGTATCTAATGTTTACTAAAGAGTTTTTAGCAACGAACATGTGTATCATAGAAAATCTATTGTTATGCCATGTATAAGTGCATAGAAGTAAATGAGTGAGTTAAGTTGACCTATATTCAAGTGCACACATGAAGAAACATTTAAAAAAAGGGGAATAAGAAAAAATTTTGAAAAGTAAACAAAATACAAAAAAAATTTAAAAAAAATTATTTAGATTTCTATAGATGAGCAGTTATGTGTAAATTAAAATTTGCATGCAAAAAATTTATTCAAGAAAGAAAAAGAAAAGAAACCGTTTACCTCAACACACTTTTTTCTACTCTCACCTTAGAAAACGATAACAAGCAAAAAAACATATATTACTAATAATAACAACTAAAAAAAAATATATATAGGATAAGGCAACAGCATCTGGTTGACTTAGTAAAGGAGAAAATATAATATATAGTGGTAGTGCAGTGGTACGAGTATCTTTGTGTCTAGAACTGTGTGTTTATAGCTGTGTGTATGAGTGGTAGTCGTGTATCCATATGAAGTGTAATTCGAGTAAAAAGTAACAGCATTAGCAATAACATCAGTTAGTTTATTATATGGTGTATTATTGGTGCAGCCGTTTGTTGCCATTGTTGTTATGGCTGTTGCTATTACTAATATTGCTGGGAATACAATATAAACGATAACAACACATAAACATCAGTTTAAAAGCAATGACTGTAACAGCACAAAATTTAAAATTCAATACACGTTTCGTTTAAAAGTGGAACCTCCAAACATTACAGCAACTTCATAGGATTTAAATTCTACAAAAAAAAGGAAATAAAAAATTTTAACTGATTTTTTTTGAAAATTTTAATTTTTAAAAAGTAATAAAGTATATAAATTTTTGAGAAATGTGAATAAGAGACTTGAGATTAGTTATTGAGAATCTCATAATTCCCAAAAACTTTTTAAAAAATGGTATTTTTTTGATTTTTGACGCTGTTGACGGTACCGAGATCCGAGGTATAAATTCCTTTTCCAAAATATTTGAGGCATATAAAAGACTTTTTAATATTTAGAAAACAGCTATGCGATTTAAGAAAAGATCTTATTCGTAAGGCCCTAGACCTCGCAGTAATACAAATTTTTAAATTATTTTTCTTCTATAGTGCTTTCCAAAATAAAGCCTTAGATAGTAATAGAAACACATCATTTATTTTATTTTTATTCTTCTATTAGATTATAAGTATATAATAATATTTCAAATTGGATTGATAATTGGCATGATTTTTAATTTTTCAGCAACCTCACTTTGAGGCCTAGAGGCTCCAAATTCAAAATTACCCCCTTTGGAATTTTATTAAAATCGGACTATATGTTTAGAATTTACATATTTATTTCAATATTTTCATAAAATCTTAATTTAAAGAAAGGCTTGCGAACATGTGCAACATTTTTTTTTATTAAAATAAAAGCATAAATATTGTATGTACACCTATCCTTCGATTTACACAATACTTTTTTTACACGATCGTTTTGCTGAAAACGATTTTAGCAAAAATTAATTTTTTTCAGTAAATTATCAAAAATATTTATCTATAATATATTTGTCACAGATGCAAGAAATTTATAATATTAGATTGTGTAATGCATGTTGCATTGACTTATACTGCACGCAGGCAAAATTTAAATAAATATTGAAAGAGCCCTCGCATTCCAGATATACATTTCCCAGGGCTACTTATAGGGACTTTAAGGAGGTTTATAAGGACTTAAACAATAAATCAACACAAGTTTTAATTACAAATTATATTTCCAAATCTCTAAGAACTGATGTTGTCTACAATTTATCCACTATCGAACCAGAAACCCATGAAGAATTATCTAGTGAAGAAAGTGATATGTATCTTTCAGAAAAATTCGATCAATATTGGAAGACAGTGATAGAGAATTGATTGGAAGTTACGACTGATTGATACATACTATAAATAATAGAAATATATTTCTAATTGTTTTTTTTTTGAACTGACATGTTTTTTATGAGTTTTATTTATTTTGTTTTATTAATTAAACGCATCTATCGTGTAAATCGAGGGATAGGTGTGCTTTTGTTATTATAAAGTTTAAAAACAAACAACAAGAAATAAATTTATTTATTATCCATCAAAAATTAAAAATACTCTAAATTTCGTCAGCAATTAAATGTAAATTTTTTAAAAGTTTTCTTGATATATTTAGGATGTTATACGCTGAATGTGGGCAATACACATTATATACTAATTATCATAAAAAATATTTATGCATCCACAACAATGGTTAAGGGTATATAAGATTCGGCATAGCCGGATATAGCACTCTTACTTGTTTTTAATTTTTTTTGTGCATATAATAAATTTTTAGTTTATTAATTAAGCTAAAGGGTTTCTGACTTACGCGAATATACATTGTGCAACCTCCTCCATTTTCGAAATAATCGTATATCACGAAAACAAGAGCTAACCTAAAAAAACGGTGGCTCCACTAGACTCAGCTAACTCGAATTAGGTAAACCCGCCGGGTGCCCCGATTGACAAAAAAGAAGTGTCAAATTCGTGCACGATGTAATAGAAATGTAATTATTTCTAGTAAACAAGAAAGGTTTACAAATTCTGTTTGCACACATTTATTGTGTTGCTGTGTTGCAAACCACAAAACTTTTATGTCTTACAAGAAAACAACAAAATGAAGCCATTTTGTACTTTTGTATATAGGAAAACCAATAAGGCGAAGCCATTTTACAGCATGTCACGTATGATGTTAAAGGTGCTTTATTTTGTGATGTGTTTATTATTATATTAAAAAATTGTTTTATCTTTGAAAAAAATTTAATTGTTTAAAAGATCGTAAAAGACTTTTAAACAATTAAATCAAAATAACTTAAAACCAAATCAAATACTACTCATATTGGCGGACTTTTGGTAAGACTTTTAAAGCGTAAATTCTTATTTCTTAAAGTTGCAGTAAACTAAAAAATTCAACTGTATCTTACCTCCACTTAAAATGCTGAAGGCTGCCGTTGCTTATATTCCAATAAACCTCAAAGTACTTTCATGCTTTTGTAAGTGTATGGATTTTGGCAGTTTAATACGGTACCTTGTTTTAACATCACTAGCAATTTTAATGGAAATGTAGGAAAGACAGGAAATAGTGTTTGGGAATAACTAATTGGTATTTTTCTGCACGTATGCAACAGCAAATTCTACTACGATTGGATTATTCTTTAAACGAATAGCACAATAAGAAACAAAACTTCCATGTAATATGCGATGTGTGCGATGAACTGACCGAAGGCTGGCTTTTAAAGCTGGATTTGTTGTCTTATTTAGTTCTTTTCAACAATATAAATGGTTTAGACATACTGCATGGATGTAACGAATCTATGGGAGAAGTAAGCATTGTAATAAATTTACAAATGCAGCTGCATCTGGTTTAATAGACTAAAAATATATAAAATATATCTACAGTTATTAAGACGTAATTATAGCTCTATAACAAATAATATAATTTTGAAGAGATTGGGAAATTTAAAAGTTTTATGTGTCACATTAAATAAATAACAAACAACTTACTCCATAATGAAGAAAAATATGACTAAAATTATAACTACAAATTATTTAAGAGCATTAATTTCTGGTATTATATTAAGGTGCAAAATTAACAAACGCAGCCCACATTAAAAATCAACAACAAAATCTTTTTCTACCTTAAATAACAACTTTTTTTCCAATTTAAAAGTTTTTGGCATATTTTAGAATAGATTAAAAAGGTAAATGTGTCAACCAAATGACCTTGACCTGACTTAAAGTGTTTATGTAAACAAATATACAAACACAACATAAAAGAGGTATGGCTGTTCATCCCTTAAACAATCCAGGTGGTTATAAAATTCCAAAATCAAAATGAACAATATTGCTTTGGATTTGTTGTATGCTTCAAAAATAAGTGTAATGTTTCCTTTTGCTGTCAGATTTTTGGCCCCATATCTAACATCATTGACCCATACACCATGCTACAATAGTGTGTAGGGTATAAATATGAAAACCAAACATTTTGAAAAAGATTTTGTTTACTACAACTAGAAAAAAGTGTTACCAATGACACCCATATGTATGTATTTATGCTTGAACTCACACATACACTCTCATCTCCGCATAAACAAAACTCACACCCACATTGTGACAAATAATCTTTACGAACCCAGTAGTTCTAGAAGACTGTCCCAAACAAGAGATTTTGTTTATGATTTAGGGCGACTACTAGCTACGTGACTAGTTGTTTTAACACGCTCATGTCCCAAGCTTGTCAATTGATCCTTTTAGATTACAATGATACTGTCTGATATGTAGTCCAAAGTAGTCAACGCACTAGATTCACATACCGATTATATAGAGTCAGTTACGTTACTAGCTACCAAACTGCTTACTAGATCAGCTACATATGCTACATTACATTAACTTTAGCTACATTATTTTAACAAGTAGGGGTCTTAATTGAGCACACGTAGGGGCGTATAAGAGCACATACGTAGCAAATGACACAAAGTAAATAAATTGAAGTCGGTCAAGTGATCAGCTATTAGTACCAATTACTGTCTATAAGGGTACTTTTAACTGCTGGGCTCGGAACGTAGATATAAAAATGTGTCTAAGTATTTGTATGTTTATTTTATATACACTGGTGGCCTATTGTTGCATGATTGTATGTGTCGTAAACTTAGTAGTAAAAATTATCAACAGCACAGTAGGCTGTAAGCTTTGCAAATCGTATATGAGGTAAATTAAAAATCTTGGAGAATTTAACCAATATTATTTTAACACTATTTTTCCTTATGACACGAATACCATTTTGTAGTTGTCTACGCCGATACATAAGCCGCTAAAATTGTTTTATTTTCCCATTGCTGGCAAAAGTAATTTTGGCTTAATTTAAAAATTTAAAAAAAATCTTAAAAATACAGCTTTGGCTTTGGTTAATAAAATTCATATCACTATATATGTACAAATGTATAGTATATACTTATTGTACTTAAGTATGTATAGTTTGAAATTCAAACTGTCTTCAGCTGATTAACTGCTGATGGATGGCATGAATTTGTAACTGAACTGGAAAAGTAAAGTCACACTTTAGTTTTTTCCAAATTTAAATTTCAAAGAATTGAATATATTACATAGAATCGTCCGTAGACACTTATATGTATATATTGTACCTAAATTATTTGCTTATATTTGTATTGCAAATATTAATAATCGGTCCTAAATATCTCCTAGCATTAATACAATATAAATATCTGTACAAAGTTTGCCATTAAAAATAGGCAAAATCTGATAAAGATAAATGTAAGCCTTCCATTGTACTCTGCGCAAAAGATGATATGTATTTTCAAAAATTATTAAGGGTCCTCATGTAAACGCTTAAAAGCCTCGCAAACTGTGCAATCTGTGCATTTTTACACTCTCGCAAATGAACTGTCAAAAAATGTATGGAAATTCGTTTGCACAACCCCGATAAGTTTGCGCCACAATTTCGACTCGCAAACTTGAATTTGTTGTGCAATTGATGAATCAGCTGCTTTTGTTTACTTTTATTTATGAAAAATAAAAATCAAATAAAATATAAATATTTTGTTCATGTGAAAATTGTGTATCTTTGGAACAGAATGATTGGATTGAATGGCATTGTGTATGGAAACATTAACCAACAGCTAGAACATAAACAAATTCTTCCAAACTATGTATACCATCGTTTGTTCCAAAGATTTAACTTTCATTCAACATTTCTAGAGTTTAAATTTATACAATTTGAAAATTGTTTTTAAAGTTTTTGTCAATTTATTTTTATTTGACATTTTTATCAAATAGAGAGAAATTTAATGCATAAACTTGCACAAAATTGAAACGGTGGGTTCATAAAACACGTCACGCAAATTTGCACAATTGAACAAATGGGAAACTTAAGCGTTTAAATGAGTACCCTTATTGTTTAAAAATATCGTTTATATTTATTACCCTCTTTCGTTCGGTAAAGCTCAAAATGTGTAAAATTTTTCAATACATATTTCTTATCAATTAAAAAATTTAACAAAACTAAAAATTATAAAAAATCACATCCTAATATTTTGTTGCATAACTGAAATTCTTCAAAAGTGCCGCAAATCTATTAGGTATATAACTAATAAGATTCTCTATTGTGGCCACTGGAATAGATGACCATGTCACTTATATAGCTGGTTACAATTTGTTTGGATTTTTATGTGGTATTTCCAGATTTACATTTCTATTTACTATTTCCCATAAATTTTGGTATGACTGTGATAGCCACTGCTTGATTAGCTAGTTTTAAAATATTTAGTCCATATTTCATAATTCTTAAAATAAACTCAAAAGACAAAATTTGATTTATTTATTGTATATTGATAACTGGATGAACTAACAATAAGTATTTCAAATCTAATATATAATAACAATTGTATTATTAATTTATCCATTGTTACTCTGATTAAAATAGTATCCCTCCTTCTAGTCTTTGCATTAGGTCACTATGTTTCCCCTTCTTAATCGAATATTGCTACTGTGGATTTTTTGTATCCCATAACACCATATTGGTTTTATGTTCGAGTTATAAAGTAGAAGTTTACAATCTTAACGTAGCGTAGAGTATCTGCCAATGAGCCAATTAATTTGAATTGATTTCAATTTCACATGAGTCAACATTGCATCTATATGATAACTCCATATAAGCCTACGATCGAGATGATTTAACATTCGATTGTTTAATTACACTGCGCAACAAATGAAGACTTTTGGAAAAACACCCGGTCATCGCAGTATAGGTTCGACACTAACAAAAGTGTAGTGAAACCATATACTCAGTTTGGCGGTTTTGCTGACCAATTTTGTTTATGGGCCTCCAAAGATTCCGAAAATCAGTGGGCCCTTAAAAAAAAGGTATCATCAGTTTTTGGCCAACAGCCAAATTGTAGGTACGGTAAAGCTGAACAACTCTTGCGAACATATCAATGTAATTTGAACATGTCTGGGCTTACTAAATACTCTAACGACATTTAGTTCAAAATTGTAATATGAAATTTTTAAATGTTAGATTTTTTCTTGTTTTTAATATAAATGACTTCCGAAAAAGTATAAAATTTAATTTCGCTAAAATAATATTTATTCCTCAGATGCTCCACAAACCCGCTTTTTAAAACGTTAACGTTTTTTCATATATTACATCAAGTCGATCTTCCGTGATCAAAATTCGGTAAAGTAATGAGCCCGGAACAAGAAATGTGCACTTCATACTTTTTTTTAACAAAAACTCTTTGTTTTCAAGTCAAAAATAGTACAAAACGATAATTTTTATGATACGAAGTGATCTTTGTAAACTATTTAGAGTGCATTGATATGTTCACCTGAACCACTCAGCTTTACCGTAGTTACAACTTTGCTAAATATTGATAGTGAAAAATTAGGAGTACCTGAATGTTATTCTAAAAAAAGTGAAAAAATTTTCTTCCAAATTTTTTTTAATAAAAGGACACGAAAGTGCTATTTTTTGACAAAAAAATGTAAACAAAATGTATTTGGTGGAATCTAACTTATATTATTGCCTGAATAAGCTTTTGGCCAAAAACTGACGACACGTTTTTTTAAGAGCTCACTGATTTTAGAAATCTTTGGAGGTCCATAAAAAAAAGTTGGTCAAAAACGCTAAACTCAATAGCTTGTGTGTATTTTGCTCAATTAGGTAGTATATTAAACCGTGATGCCATACTTTATCAAACGCTTGAGAAATGTCGATGAAAAGAATAGAACAATATCTCTTTTCCTCAAACGCGTTTTTAAAACATTTATAAGTCTATGAGTGTTTTCGATAGTACTCTGTTTTCTTCTGTATCCAAATTCATGATTCAGAATACAATTGTTTTCAATTAATAAGCTTTTAATGCTTTGATATTTTAAACTATCGATTGATGGGTCTGTATGACAACTCTTTTATGCGATCTTTTTCCAGCTTAGGTATCATGGTAACCTGTGAAATCTTCCATTCTGGAGGAAAATATTTAGTATTGCAAATGGACTAAATCGAATCAGAGTTATGGACACACGATTTTTTGTATATGGTCTACCGATATTTTTTTAATTTGAAAGTAAATTTTTGATTAGGCTTAAGTTTATTTTTATTATAATTTATTTGTAATAATTCAAAGAATATCACTGAATACTAAAATTTTAGACAATTGGCAAATTGGAATGCATTTTCTACCCTGCCAAGGGCGTCATCAACAATCTTCATTGTCAAGGTCTATTTATTTTCACACATAATAAGCAATTGAGCTTCAATTCTTCTCTAAAATTTTAGATTTTCTTCATTTCAATTAAGGATTATGATTCTAGCCCACTGTGCTCTGTTATAAGTCTATGTTATATTTTTCCTGCTTAAACATATGTCAATTTTTGCAAGTATATTAAGGTGGCCCTATATGAAGGAAATACATGGTGTCGGTGTTCACAACTAAAATGAAAGTTTAGTTTTTTGAGGTTTTCACGGTTACTTTTTTCATCTTAAAAACCCTAAAAGAGGACCGAACTCTTTATCCATTGATCCAGCTCGCCAACTACTGAACCAAGGACTAACATTCTGAGAAACGGTAGCTTAGAATGAATTAAACTTTTACTTAAGTTGGGAACATTCACAACATACTTTTGGGGGACAACCTAATGCATAGATATACATATGTATGTACGTACATGTATTTATTTATGTGTGACCTGTATATGCTTCTGTATTACTATTATTATTATTATGATGTTGCAATATAAACGTTTTTATTTGATGGAGCAAATCACAAAAACAACAATAGCAAGACGTGTACATAACTAGATAGTTGTTGTGTATGTTTAATATGCCATATACATATTTACCATGTTCATTTGACACATTTGAAAACACTAGTAGTCTTAATTACAGTATTACAGCTTTAGTGCAATGAAAATTTCTGTAAGCATATCATGTCATATTGAATTTATGGAATATTTTTATGTTATCAAAGTGCATAAACATTGTGTTTGTGTGGAAGAAAAAATAGTAAATAAAATAAAGCCTTTTTAATTTATTTTACACATTTTCTCATAAAAAAATAGAGATCATAACATTTTCAAAAATATTTCAGCCTGGGTATTTCGTGTTCGTTTTTATTACTGTTGAGTTATGAAAGTATTGAGTATTTAAGTACTTTGCATTTTTCCTAGAACCCAATACCAAGAAACTTTTAATCAATTCTATCAGAGTTGTACTTTTCGGAAATCAATTTGAAATGTATTTCAGCGAAAAAGTACTATTATAGCTTTGTTCAAAAGTAGTGCAATAATAAAAATCTTCTAAAGAATACACAAAGCTAACAAACGAAATCCAAGTAAATATTATTTTGTTTACATTTACATTTACAAACAAAAAAAATCTTATTTAATTTTTCCACAATATTACAACACAAAACAATATTTATTTTACTATTTTTTACTAGGAAAATTTGTTCAAGTTAAAAATTTTTAAATGATGTTTACTAAATGTTACCTTTTTTTGTCTAAGAACTGTGCGAACGAAACGCAAATTTAAATATGCACAAAAAATTAAAAAAAAAGTAAAAATCTCGAATATCATGCAGTCTAAAGTGGAAATGTTTATTTTTCAAACGCATCTCCAATTAATAAAATTCAACCTCGGTTTCATAGAATACGACTATTTAAAATTACAGCCCATGTACATTTTTATGATTTAAAAAAAATTAAATATTGAATAAAATATATAGTTTTTATACCCACCATGGTCTGCATAATATTCTAACTCCATCTATCTATGTACGTACGTCTGTCTGTCTGTTGAACGAAAGGGGCTAACTGGTAGATAATAACGGTCCATGATTGCACTTAGCCCCAATACAATATTGTTTATGCAGTCATAAATATGTTGACTATGCGGAAATCCTGATACAATTTAGCACAAATTCTCTCTAAAATTGTACTGTAAATTATGACGATTTTGAAATTTAAAGAGGGATTTTATTTAATTTAAAAATGTTATTAGGGATAACCTAATATACATATCTATACATATCGAGCCCTTAGCGCCAAATTATCGTAAGCGACAAAACACAAATTTTACAGGAGAAGGTTTTTTTGATTATTTTGAAATTTATACATAGAATTAAAAATATTGTGATGCGATATAATATGATTTCGTACAAGCTATTTGTCTATTTTTCAAAAATATTTATAACTTTTTACAATTAAATATTCATGGAATACTTTATTGAAAACTATGACAAAAAATAGAAAATAAAAACGAATTTTGAAATTTATTATCAGCAAATTATCCCAAAAAAGTTTTGAAAAATTCCAAAAATGGGAATTTTTAGTTTTTTGGCTATAATATCCATACCAGGGTCGAGGATTGGAACCCTTTACAAAATAATTAGAAATATATTGGGCCACCTAAAATCGGTTACTATATTTTGATATCGAATATGCGATTTGAGAATTTTTGCCCTAAAGTTTAATTTTACATAAAAAATAAGGGTTTTTTGAATTGACCTGGTCCCCTCGATAACAACAATTTTTAAATTGTTTTTTATTTAAAATATTTTATGAAAACTTAACTTTCAGAAGGTATAAATTCCTTATACATTCTCTTAGAAATTTTTTGCGATAACTTAAAAAGAAAAAAGTTATTTTTTCCCAAATTGTTTAAATTCAAATGCATATAACTTTGGACTTAGTCATTATACATATGTTGTTGGTAGTCCAATAAAGGAGAACGGGAGAAAATCGGGAAATATTTGGATATGCTGTTATCAAAAAACTAGAGTAGGGTGGGTAAAAATGTTGAATATTTAGATTTCAAATGCGAATATCTCCAAAGCTATAAGAGATAATTGGCCCATGAGTTCCATGTTCAAAGCTTAAACTCGACAACACTTCTACTTTGCGCATGTTAAATTTCATTCAAAACAATCTAACCATTTAGAAGTTACAGATTTATTTCCCTCTCTTTTCTATACCACTGTGTGTCGCTTACGATGAAATTCGTTTACTGTAAAATGTAAACATTGACTTACGATAAAATCTTACCCCCTATAATTTTGAAGTTATTATATTTATTTATATATATTTATTTAAAATGTTTATTAATGAAATATATTCTTCTTTTTTTTTAAATAAGTGCCATAAGTTAAGGAACTCTTAAATAATATTTCCATTAAAATATAGTTAATTGTGAATCCCTTCCCCTTAACCTCTACTTCTATTGTTGCAATATTTTAACTTTAATAAATACACAAAATTAATAAAAGGCATGCCATTTACAGTCATATCAATTTATTTGATCATTATCACATTGCACGAGCACAACCCCACAAATATCCAGGCATATGTCTATTTTAATAAATATGAAAATAAATATAAAATGTATGTATGAATGTATGTATATAGCTTTAAATTACAATTTATAATCAAATACTTTTCACTTTAAATTGAAACTGGCAAACCAAAAAATGTCATTAGTTGCGTGAAATTCACGGAAATGGCAGAAGTTGTTTCAAGCCATATTGTTCATTTTAAACATGAATTTTGGAATATGCTTCAATGAACACAATAATACTGTTTCCTTTTAATATACATTCAGACACCACCCCATATACATTCACTCATACCCTGAGAAATACTTAGGTTTGTATGTCAGTTGAGAAGCAGCAGAAAAAGATTATTTTGACAACCTATCTACTCAACAATGTCCAATGAAAATTCAAGTCTCTTTTTGTATGGCCTTGTGATAAATGGCACAAAATGCCTAGAGCTTTAATAACTTCCTTAAGAAAATGTTGGAAATTAAGCACCATTAAGACAGTTTGTGGTGTACGTTTTCTACAATTTTATTATTGAATATTATTTTTCATAGAATTTCGTATTTTGTCTAAATATGAAATAATATCAGCTTTTACTAATACCTTTTCTTTATAAACCATATACTTATTTAGTTTACTTATTGCGTGTCAATAGTTTTAAACCAGAAATTTTTTATTACACCCAATATCGGAATGATACATGTATGTATATTGCATTATCAGCTGGTGTGGATTACAAGAGGTGATACACATGTAATGTTTATATATCTCAGCAACATTCAATGTTTATAAACATTTACTCATGGTTTATATGCATGTGAGTATAAACAATGCGTAAATAATAGGGTATTCAATTAATCGGGTTTCTGGTTTAATCGGTTAATCGAGCAAATAATTAATCGGGTTTAGATTTATTCGGTTAATAATCGGTTAATTTAAAATTATTCGATTAACCGAATAATTTTTATTTTAATTTTAAATTGAAAATACAACAACGAATTTTGTGTACAAAAACATAAAAAACAGCAAATAAGGTATTTCAGATCATATCGCCTATTTGCTGCAACAACGTCATAACTCAAAATCCATGTTTTTTGAACTGAGTGATATAACCTGTCATATAGTTTTATCAGTTTTCAAAAAAGTCAATTATTTTTTGTGTGAAAGTTTTGATTTTGTTGTTAACATCAACATAAAAATTCATATTTTCTCGTATATTTGATAAGTAAAAATTTGGGTTATATACAGATTAGAAATATATTAACATCTACTATTTACATTTCTGAAATCGCATGATTTGTTGAAAATTTATTTAAGAAATCGTAAAATGTCATAAAACATTCAATGACGTTTTTCTCGAAACGACTTTTTTGAATTATGACGTTGCAGCAAATAAGCAAATGAGTTGTTTAGGGTTTTAGTGAGATCTTCTGAAATAATTTTTTTATAAAAAGAATATAATTTAAACGATTTTTTCTTTAGATTTAATAGAACTTTTCTAGGAAAAATACTCTTTCGCTGATTGTATATGTTGGAGAAATCAAAAGCATGATAAAGAATATTCCTTTTTGGATTGTTTTAGATTTTGATTAATTTAATAGTTTCGTTTAGTTATGATAAAAGACTCATTTTAAAAAAAAGTTTCGTCTATACATGTAAATACAAGCAATGTTTCAAAGACATGTTAATTAAATATCTCACTAATCATGTTTATTGGATGTTCAAAAATATCTAATTTTAATTTGAAATTTGTATTTGAATTTAAAGGGAAAAGTAAATACAAAACAATTTTTTAAAGTCCAAAAAAAGGAATTTCGGTTAATCGGTTAATCGGTTAATCGACACAAATTAATCGGTTTATATGTTATTTGAAAATCGGCAATTTTAAATTATTCGAACAGTTAACCGTCCAAAATTAATCGGTTAACCGATTAACGGTTAATCGATTGAATACCCTAGTAAATAAACATCACGTTTTAGTTACTTATCCCATTAAATGTATCAAAGTGAAAACACCCAAAGTTGATTAAGGTACCACCTAATAATTTTTCAAAATTAATAATTTTGAGGGAAAAATTGATGGAAAAATTTAAAACTACACGAAAATTAAAGATATTCTTTGGAAATTTATAAAGAACCAAAAGATAAACTATTATTAGCATATTATTCGGTCAGTCAATTTACGTTGCCACAAGTTTCAAATATATTTGTCGATAATAATGTTTTGGTTAATTGACATTAACTCAAAATGCTTTTAGCTTGAGAATTATTCTCATGAATGTTAAAAGCTAGGTATTCAGAAGTTTTAACTTCCTTTTTCTTCAAATTTTGTGACATCCAGTCGTCTAAAGCTACCAATAAAGCCTGAAAAATTAGTTAACACTAAAATAAGGTTATTTTCACCTCAATTTAAAGTCATTTTACATTTAAATATTAAAATCTTTTCCGATCAAAACTTTAGTAAACTGGTAAGAAATTTTAATTTTTTCATTGTGTTTATTCGATTAAAACCAGATGAAAATTTCTTATATTTTTATCCAGAATCTGTGAAAATTCCAAACTGATAGACAAATGTGTTTTTAGCACATGTGTTCATAAGACACAATTTACTTCTACCATCTGAAATCCAACAAATCATAAACGATTCTGTAATCTGTTGACAATCAATACAACTCTCTGAAGTGTTTAATCCACCAACAAAAACACCTCCTGATCCCAGATTCGGAGCAAATTGTGAGTTTGGATTGATGGATTAATTGATTGATTGTTCTGATCATACCTTGCCTTTACGATTCATCAGTAAAATCCTAGTAGTAGCTGTGTCAATCTTCTACTAAAAACTTACAAGAAAAATCCCTATTGCATCTACCAAAAGCTACATCTTGCCATAACAAATCAACAAATTTTAGTAAAATTGTCGAGAACCAAAACCTAAATTTCCAGAATTGAACCACCAAACTTGCCTGATATCCAATACCTGCTCATAAATAGTATCGAAAATCAATAAATATTATAAAATTGCCTACACATTTTAATCTACATACATTAAAACAAAAATAGTGGAACAAAATAATACCTCACTGTATCCAAAACGGAGTAAACTATCTATCTAAGAGTATTCTATAATAAAAATTTGTTCAATACAGCTAAATTAACCCATCGAAAACGGAGAGGCCTCATCGTCATCGGTGTAAACTTGGGTGAGTGAAACCAAACTTTTATTTTTTTTGCTTTATTTATAGAACACTCTTGCCTACAAATAAAACCACAGAACTAATCAATGAATGGTATCCAAAGTCTTTGTTAATGAAAACAAATACTTCCCACATTGGATCGAATTCTTAGTTTGGATCTTTTGTTTTGTAAATTCATTGATAAAGTTATGTAGTTTTATTTGTCATTTTAAAACTCCCAAAGCATGATCTAACTTAGTGCTCTTTGATAATTCGAGCATAATACATGTTTCTAATTAGCAAAGAATCTGCACAAAGACGAATTATATGTTGCTTTATTAAAATTAAACTATGTAAACAAAACAGTGATACATTTGAGGAAAACCACAATTTATTGATTATATTTATCTCCCACATTACTTACAAGTAAAGACAAAAAAAAAAACAAATTAAAAGAACATGTTAAAAATTTTTATAATATTTATTGAGAAATCTTTAAGATATTACGATATTTTTATTATTGTTAAAACAGTTGTTGCAATTTTTCTTTATATATAATCGTTGAATAATTTTATTGGTTACAAACTAAATTGTTACAATTCTTAAAAATTTAAAAGAGAACCATTTGTTAATATTTAAAATCACTTGTTAAAATTTAATATAAAATGAATTAACACTAATTAGTTACACAATTTCCACGATACACAATTTAAAATTTACAAAATTCAACTATTTTCTATAAAATTTAAAACAATCGTATTTAAAATAACAAACTTTACACTTGAAATTTAAATTTTCACTATTATTAACTTGTTAAAAATAAAATATAAACATCATTTCTTATAATTAATAAAAAAAAAAAAAAAAAAAACAATAGAGAAACAATAACAAGAAGAAGAATGAATATGAAATTTTGCAATTCTCTTTTGACCTATTCTTTAATTTAATACTGTTGATTACATTTCTAAATTCATGTATGCTTAAAATGTTACTAAAACGTCATTATGAACTTGAAAGCGTAAACGTAACCGTATAATAAATAACATTAATATAATATTAAGAAATTAATTATCAATTAAATAAGGAATTAATTATCAATTAATGAAATATTAAACAACATTTTGTAAAAAAAAAACATACCAATTTTTTTTAAACAATTCCAATTTCCCTATACCATTTGTGTTTATACCAAAATGTATTCTTTTATAAATTTGATTTTTGGAATTTATCTTTCTATATTTTTTATACAACTTTATAATAAAATTTTCTACTATCGAATTTGCCAATTGTTCAATAATGTATTTAGCCCGAGAATTAAATATTGTTTTCTCTATAATTTACAACAAATTTTCTTATTTTAAGTTTTGTTTTGTTAAAATTTATCACATTTCTATTTTGATTTTTGAAAATAAACATTAATTAAGCAAAATGAGTTGCTAAAAGAATCAAAACGTTTTCTATATGAAGTAAAACTTTAGGGTAATCTGAGTTGGGATTCCATACAAAATTCATAGTGTCTATAGAATCATGGTAAGGGTGGGTTTTGAGGCACGGGTTTTTCGATTGTCATCTGAAAAACTTCCTTAGCATTTGATCAATATTATGTTAATTTTTATAGCACAATCAGCATAGTAGGGGCTTTTATTTGAATTGACTATGCATTTCCGGTCCATTAAAGTATAAATTTAATAGAATTATTTTTTCACATCCGGGAGTCTTATAAAATTGAAATGTATGAACGTGAGTTAGGTGCAGATTAGTCACGTACCCCCCCCCAACCGACTGTTAGTTAGCAATTATAGGCTCCCATCGATTTATCTAACCCTTTACTTAGCCAAATATAAGACTTGTTCTGATGGTTTGTATATTCTTATAAACATTTGAAACATTTCCTAAAACTTCATCGGCACTTCGTTGTCCAATCTAGGCTCGTGTACATTACAAGTTGTATAATTTGAATTGTCTTTTAGTAGTCCAAACTACAAATTATCAAGAGTAAATAAAATTTAAATGAAGCAATAAAAATTAGTTGAATTTAAAATAAAGTAACTCATAGTTTCTAATATACGACTGAAAGTAAATAAAATTCCAAAACATACAAATAAAATGTTGAGCTCGTAACTTGTTTCATTCAATTAACAGAATCAAATATATATTTGTAAATTTCGTGTCATTAACTTCCATAGCTACTTGCTAATAACATCACTTTGTTTCTAATTAAATAATGTCTAACCAGCAATGAATGCATTTTCTAGACAATAATTTCCTGTAAATCTCTAATCTTCATGGTTTAAATGCCACCAATTTCAATGATCTGTATCACATTGAATGACTGCATCGCCACCACCCACATACTTTACAGTCTGTCAAACACCTTGAGGTGAACTTTACTTTGTTTACAGCAGCGAACAGAATACATATTAATACAAAGCCAAATAGCATTGTGGTTAAATGTATCGAATACTGCTATAAAATCCACAAATATGTGGCAAAATTGCTTAAAACATTCGTTAGATGGTTCCATTTACAATGCACGAGCAGTTACATTGTTTAAATATTTAAAATAAATAAAAAACATATGTAGAAAACGATGTGTTTTTTGTGTGGTAAAGAATTCGAAAAAAAGAAACAAATAACTGCATGAGATTATGGTTAAAATTAAAAATCTTTAACAAAAAGGAAACCAAGAAAATGTATGTTTGCAGTTAACTTTTTCTATTGCAGCAATTTGTGTTTTCAAAGAGCAGAGTGTAGTTTTATATGCTTTTTATAGATTGCAGAGAATTTAAATTTATAAAAGAAAATATGCAAAATTCTTAGACGAAGTTGCAGTTCTGTGGAACTATTTTAAAGAATATATAGTGGAACTATTTTAAAGGATATATAGTAGTTATTACATAAACTTTATCTGTGTCATTGATATCATTAGTTTTTCTAAAGCATTTTTTTTTAATTTGTTGTTTATTAAATGTTATACATATTTTGTTGGGATTATATCTAAAGTTGTCGTAAATTGTTAATGTTAAATCTACAGAAAATTGAGTATATCAAATATGTTTTCGTTGTTGCACAATAATCCATGTTTTATGTTATTTAATATCATATATAATGTAAATACCTAAAATTTAATATACATATATTAAAGATCGAACAAAAAATCAGTTTGTTACAGCACGTCTCACATAAGCTTATGCTACTTGAATATAATAAGACCACTTAGTTTTACCTGAAATGAAAATGAAAAATCATCCAAATTATTAAGAAAAATATACGAGAATGAAATCAACGAGTAAATAGATAAATAATAATGAATTTTATCATTAAATAATGAAAATTATGAAATCTTTTGTCAGATAATGGCAGATATGTTGTAATTTATAAATTCATGCATACATTCTAAAAAACGAATGGACCAAGGTAGGACGTTTCTTAAACTCCAGCTGTTTATTGTGACAACTTCTGCAAAAATGGTTGTAGGATAGTCAAATAATTCTTGGATGTATCATATGTATTTCCAAATAATAGTGTTTATGCCGTTTGCAGTAAGAGAGTGGTGGACCACAGAAGTAGCAAACCTCGTATTTCTAAAAATGAATGTATTGGTGCACAATATCTCAGCATCCAGTCACCCATTTAAGTGATATTGTTAAATAATACGCCATAATCGTCATTATCAAAGGTGCTAGGTAAGACATCAATAGACCTACGGACTCAATGCGTAACTATGGGTTTAATAACAATCTCAAATATATTATTG
Source organism: Calliphora vicina (assembly GCF_958450345.1). NCBI lineage: Eukaryota > Metazoa > Arthropoda > Insecta > Diptera > Calliphoridae > Calliphora > Calliphora vicina. The sequence goes on along the minus strand of NC_088783.1, from coordinate 75,239,137 downwards.
ACGTACTGGCGATTAAATCCAATTCGCAGGAGTGGCCCTCTTCATTAATTATGTATATTTAATCCCAACATGACTTTTTGTTTCAAGCTCCAAGACAACTGTTTAGCAAAGTGAAGGAAATTAAGGATATTTTTTTTAACATCCTGAGAATAGCACAAACTTCATCTTTCTTAGATTCACATTTATTTGTTTGGTCAGAAAATTTTGTAAAATTTATACGAAACGAAAATGTTTATCGTAATTATTTTTAATGCCAACATAGGTGTAATTTTTATGTTTTGATTTTTTTTTTCTTACTCTTACTTATAATAAACTAACCTTCATTAAAGTAATGCATCAGAGCTACAGTCACATCGTACGCATACCAAATCGTTTTGTGGTCGAAGTAATCCCATTTCTTTCTTTCAGATTCCGCTGAAATGCCGTTTATTACTCGACATTGTGAAGTACATCTAAAAGACCTCATATGCTACCTAGTAGGGTTTAGATTTAATCAGTTAATAATCGGTTAATTTTAAATTATTCGATCTGTCTGTCTATTGCAAATACGATAGGGCCTAAACAAAGCTCCTTTTGTGCGACATTTCCATAAAATCTCCGTTTCCATGGATAGTAGTTCAGACACAACTTTTCAACAAAAACGGTTATGAAATCTCTGAGTTAGTTTTTTCTTATCCATGTAATTCATTATTTATTGTTCTTACCAAAATGTGTCTCAAATAGTTTAGATAGATATTTTTTCAATATTTTGAAAATAAATATTTGTCAATGTGGCCAACAGTAACCGACTTAGAAATTGTCATCTATGCAAAATGTCTTACTACACTGTGCACTGTGGTTGCAAATCATAATCTAGGTGGACAAAATTATTTGGCGCTCGTTTTATATAGAATTGGTATCTCCGATTCCAAAAAAGTCTTTAAAATATCAATATAAACTTTTTTTTCAAGTTACAGTAGGGCTAGCCCCTACCGTCGAAGACCGTCCAATGACTATATACATCATTTAAAGAAACTTCTGGGGAATGTCCTTGTAAAAAAATTGTAGCCGCCAGCACCCGCCGAAATACTTTTTTTTAATTTTTTCGGAATGGAATTTTTAGAAATATTTCTTCATTTATTATTGATTTTTATATATCTATCTATATATAAATCTAGAATATATAAAAATCAATAATAAATAAAGAAATATTTCTAAAAATTCCATTCCGTAAAAATTAAAAAAAAAAGTATTTCGGCGGGTGCTGGCGGCTACAATTTTTTTACGAGGACATTCCCCAGAAGTTTCTTTAAATGATGTATATAGTCATTGGACGGTCTTCGACGGTCTTTTTTTGGCAAGCTATATAACATTCTTCGAAAAAAAATATCAGTATATTTGAGACCCAAGTTTAAAGGACTATAACATGAAAACGGAGAGGCCCATAGATATAAGATAAACACTTAATAAAAGCTTATATCAATGTTTATCTACGTTTTGAAGTGTGAATTTCTATACGGTAAAACAATTGAGATATATCTAATTTAGTAAAGCAGTAAAATATTAAAAAAAATTAACGAAAATGATTCAAAACTTGTTGAGCTTCTGGCGCTTCTGTCGAGAAAACGAAATGTCCAATTGAGAAACCCATCTGTATTGGAGGAGAGCAGATTGTCAGCTTCTGAAAAAACTTAGTTTTTCCAAATTCTGAAGATACCGATTTTCATAATTTTGTCCACCTAGATTTTGATTTGGAACCACAGTGCTGTGTGCCAAAAAAAAAAACTACAAATGTTCTTCTGCATAATTCTAGAATCATATGTATGATTCTCAAAATTCAAATAAATATTTTTATATCAAATTTCTAACAGCAAAAGAATTGATATGATATTTCTACAAAGTAAAAATTTTATTATTAAATTTGGTTTTCTGTATTCCGATTATCTGCATTCAATGAAAAATATACATATAAACTTACAAGAACTCATGCAACAATGGTCATCACATCATAATGGGATTTCAATCGATAGGTGCATAATGCTCAAAAAGAAATTATCAAAAAAAGAAATATAAAGTTACACAGAAAACAAAACGAAACTAGTTCTATTTCACAGTTTCTGACTACAAAACACACTTGTCTTAAACATGCCACAGTAATAGTACACAGCGTAACAAACAATAACACAGATACGAATATTTAACAAAAAACACATCTGTATTATGTATCTGTTATGTCTGTACATTTGTATGTAGATGCAAACAAATAAATAAATAAACAAACGAAAAATTATGTTTTTATTGCACTACGAAAGAGTATGAGCGCCAGTACTAATACTATATGGTGAATTATGTATGAACATTAGGGTCGGTAAGTTGTGTTTTAGACCAATTTTGCAAAATCTGGCTACGAGTATTTATTTGTTAAAGCAAACATTTTGATAGCCACAATGAATTTTTGATAATTCGCGAACTATTATAGTACAAATATTAACAAGCAAGAGTGCTATATTTGGATGTGCTGAATGTTATATCACCTTCTCTAAATATGAAAACAATTTTCGGTTAAAAATAAAATTTTGGTGAAAAAAATTCCCCATACATAGTAAAAACAACAACAAATCGAGTTAGTCGGAAAAGTCAAAAATTGTATGTCTTACGTTACAAGATATTTATTTTAATAGATATCCCACTCGCATTCCACCAAGCGACCAAAAAGGTCTTCAAGGAAAATATCGAAGCTTCTTTTGAGCAAGAAAAAATAATTAAAAAGGTCAACAAAGTTTTTGATTTTGCTAAAAAGTCAAAAATTTTATGTTTTGAGTTACAGAACATTTATTTTGATAGATATCCAACTCGCATTCCACTAAGCGACCAAATAGGTCTTCAAGGAAAATATCTAGACTTTCTTTTGAGAAAAAAGGGCTCATTTTGAAAAAAATTCAAAAAAGTTTTAGATTTCGGAAAAAAATTATATTTTTTGTAATTTTTTTTTTCGAAATATTGATGAAATAGTTTTTTAAACTATTGTAGACATATTTTGCTAAGAACAATAGGTTACATGAATGTGAAAAACAAGTGCATGGCCAAAATGTCAAATTTTGACCCCTCTAACTCAAAGAGTTTACCACTTACCACAATAGAACTAACTTTAGTGCAAAATTCATCCCAATCGGAAGACATCGATTTTAAAAGTTGATTCACTTGACATAAAGTCCCCCATATACTATATATTTAGGTAAATGAATTTACTCTAAACAAATATAAATTCATGGGTTAAGGAAACAGTGCGTATGACTAATATTTTATCAATTATACGTAAAGTTGTACATAATGATATGAATTTTGTTTGTTTCGCGAGAGTAATCAAAAATAATATTGTATATGTAAACCTGAACATATTTTTTGATCAAGTTCAACAACGGCTAAACCAAATTTTTGAGATACGGATTGTTAGAAAAACTGTTACACCTATTTTTGGCAGCCCTATTTCATATACATACCTATGAAATTGTATGTTAAATTGTATACTACATTTAAACACAATTACAAACAACCACTCGACATGGATGATTGTACTACACTCTCTATGAAAATGCAATCATACACATACTTATTGTACGAATTGAATACAGTGATGGGTAAAATTTGGTTTCTAAATATACATTTTTAGCTGTTTCCTTCTTATTATTTGGAACAAAATTGAAAGCTCCTTCGCCAAATATTTTTAAGTTTTATTTTAGAATCCGAAATTTCTGAGTGTAGCATTTATGGTAAGTCTCTTTAAAATTGCAAATATAGAAAAACTAGAAGGCAGTTACAAATTAGTGTTAAATTTTGATCTTTACAGTTTAACTTCATAGTTTTTGTAAGATTATGTGTTTGCTTCGTGAGTTTAAATTTCTATCTATTCATGCATTCAATGCTCCAACATTCAAATTTACAAACAAACATTGCTCATATACACATATACATTAGGGTGGCCTTTATTTTTGGTATCTAAAAACTAAGTGCAGAAAATTTAATCAAAAATTAATGTTATTTTAAAAAGTTCACCACAAATTGTTTTTCTTATTGGATGCAGGACAAACAAACAAACATATTTAGACAAATTTCAAAATATTGGGTTGTGGGACTTATATGGGAACTACTGCGTATTATGATTCGATTTTCATAAAATATTTTAACGGGATTTTTATGTATTTATATGGGAGCTGTGACCAATTATGGACCGATATTCACAAAATTCAGTAGTACGATTCTTGGATACAAATTACTGATTGGTGTAAAATTTTGGTTCAGTACAGATTATTTTGTATATTTGTGCAGTTTAATGTGTTTTCCGGAAGTGATTCTTATATGGAGGCTATGACCAATTATGGGCCTATAATCGTAACATTTGGTGCATCGATTTTTGTTTCGAATTTTTGTTTCGAAATTTGTAAGAAAATTATGAGGATTTTAGTGATTTTCTGAAGTGGACCTTATATGGGAGCTATAGTTAAATATGGACCGATATTCACAAAATCCAGTAGTATAGGGTAGCTATGACCAATTATCTGCCAATCTGCGTAAAATTTGGTACAGTGATTTCTATGTATATGAGTATTATTTGTGTCGAATTTTAGCATGATAAAGGAATTTGTAAGAGATTTTTGAGTACTTAACTGATTTTTGGAAGTGGACCTTATATGGGAGCTATGGTCAAATATGGACCGATATTCACAAAATCATGTAGTAGGATTTCTAAATATAAACTACGGATATATGTAAAATTTTGTTTTGATATTGATATTTTTTAGGTATTTATGTGTTTCTCGGAAGTGGTCCTTATATGGGAGCTATAACCAATTATGGGCCGATCTTCATAGAATTCGGTATAGCGATTTTGGTATGTACGGGGACTATTTCTGTCGAATATAAACTTAATACCGATATTTATAAGACATTTATGCTTATTTAAGTGATTTTCGGAAGTGAACTTTATATGGGGGCTATGGTCAAATATGGGCTGATCCACAAACAAATTTGGTGTTGTGATTTTTTTTAAGCACCAAAATTATTTTTCCAGAATTTTGTGTGTCATATAGGTTTGGATTAAAATATACATAGAAGCGTTACTGAGAGACAAAAGACCTATTTAAGTCTGTTGTCAAAAACCCAAGTCTTTCATCAACAAAATATACAGTGAGCCTCAAAAGTGAGTATACAGCAAAAATTATTTGATTTGTTTCAAAATAATGAAAATCCAAAAATTTATCTATAGATTAAAATTTGAAAGTATCGGTTTGTTGGAGAATGGGAATAATAGATTCGGTTGTGAAAAAGAAAGATTTAAGTCGGACTACAATGATTTTCGTGATCTTAAACAAATAAAAAAATTCGCTGGTGTTTACTCACTTATGATGCTGTGTGTATGTTAATCAATGTATTTTGTTGTTTTGTCAGGCATAAAATTTTGGAGAGAGTATTCATTTTAACTCTCACCTTACTTTCAGTTGCGTCTCTAGTAGCTAGAGTCTAGTTCTACCCTATGCTTATGGTGTTTGATTGAAATATCGATGTTTAGTGAACCAATTAAAATAAAGAAATACTTTTTTCGATCACCTTGCTGTGATATCTTCATTTCGATTACTGGAATGTTCTATGATACATCACATTTTTTGTCTTGTTGTCTGGCGCGTAAACAAATAATGCTGATGGTATTCCGACACGGGTTCCGACACGAGAACAGGCGACATACAATTTACCATACGAGATGCAGCCGATCGAAATATCAACTGGGATTTTGCCAATGTCCAGCAATTGTTTGGAAAATACTTCTCCAAATGATCGTTCTGCAGCTTGTTTCCACAAAATGGACGACTTCAAACATGCATTAGGTTCATCGGCTGGCGTTGACCGTGGAAACTCTGGTAATGTTTGCCAAAAATCATCTGCCAACAGCAACGTTTTGTCAAATGCCTCCAAAGACATTTTATGCGCGATCAGTTTGCTTTGCTGAAAACTTTGGCCATCGCACTGTTCTTAGAAATGTTGGATTTTCATTGATTGGCATATTCAATGGTAACTTGAGTGCGACCGCCTGTTGACGCCATGAAATTTGTCTACATCTCTCACAACAGTGATTTATTCTTTTTGTAATGACTTATAAATTTCAGAAAATGTATTTATTTTATGTTTTTGATTTTGCTCAAATTTTTGTTTTTATTTTTTTATATGAAAGACATTAAATAGATCTTGGAGACATTCAAAATCCAAAAATTGCAAAGTAAGGGCCACCCTAATATACACACAGACATAGATGTATAAACGTTTTTATATAGATGTAAAGAGGTACTCAAATAAATGTATAAACTTATAAACATACACATATATATTACGGTGGGCACTCTTGTATGGATGGAAAATAAGGTGTCGATGTTCCCAACTAAAATGAAAGTTTAGCTTGCTTGCGAAGTCCATTTCATGATATTGTGTTCCTATCGTCAGCATTGGGTGAGGTGGATCAATGAATAAAAAGGTCCAGCAAATCGGAATAAAAATAGATTCAAATGAAGTTCAATTTCAGATTCAATTTCCAACAAAAACGGAAAAACTCGTTTAGGTGATATTATATGGGAAATAGAACTTATTAATTTAAAATAGGGTATTCATTCGTCATTAATGATCGTTCGATTAATCCAATAATTTCTTACGAATAATTATTCGAACAATTTAAAAATGGCCATTTTCGAAAAACGAATAATTCGAACAATTTTATGTAGAATAATTTATAATTTATTAAATTGCTTAAAATTTTTCATAATTTAAAATTTAATTAAGTAATAATGACTCACAAAAATTATTTGTTTCTGAAATTCGCCAAATAACTAAAGACAAAGGGACTTTCGATCACTGTAGATGAGTGTGACGATAGCTCCTTCTATAAATATATAAATATTACTGGAAGAAGTTACAATTCCAAAAACAAATCTTTCAAAATTTTTAACTTAGGACTTGAACCAATGAAAATAAAAGGTACGGAATAAAATATTTGTTATTTAGCTGGCGAAATATTAGAAGAATCGCAATTAATAATCAAAATTTTAACTTGGATTAAAGTGGAGTTGAATGTGATTTTGAAACGGTCGTCGAAAGTGATATTGAGGATGACATTTATAATGATTACATTGAAATAGATGAAGGCCATAATCTTGAAATATATGTATATAAATGATGTTATTAACCGCGGACGTAAGTATTGCAAAATATTTAATAAATCGAATGATAAACACAAATATTGCAAACAAACATTTTGTTGCAAGAAAAGCACGGAGTTCGTCTTATACATGATTTTGAACATCGTTAAACATCCTTGTCTAACATGGTAATAAACTTTTTGCGTATTTGTAAATGCGTCAATCATGCACTGCCTGACTTCAAATTAGCCACGTTCACTGACAATGATATCAAACTTTGGACAGATTCCCTTTATTGTGTATTTCCCCAAGACCACTTTATTACGCAAAGATTCGGCAACGTTGATGGATCAAGGTACAATTTGTTATAAATAATTTAGAAAAAGTGAATAATTAATTTACTAAAGAATTAGTTACTCAATTTAAAACCCGAATTAATGAACGAAATAAAAAGGTTCTTAAAACATTTATATTTTAGTTATTTGAATTCATGTTCATTTGCAACTAGCTCAAATTTTCTATTCGTATTATTCGTTTAATTCGAACATGAGAAAAATCGAATACCCTAATTTAAACTAATTATTTTAAATTATTATATGTATAATTAAAAAATTTAATTTTTTTTATTAAAAAAAACTAAAAGTAACTAGAAAAAAATTTTTTGGAAATGGTATCGGAAAATTATTATTTTATTTGTAAATATTCACAACTTTTTTTGGGGCCACCCCAATATATTTGTATGCAATTTGTTTAAAAGTGAGTGTGGAACATACGTATGTATTTTAGATTATAGTGTGAATGTGAATGTATGCGTTGCAAATGCATATGTAGTCGTACATTTGTTCTAAAACAAAACGTGTTATTTTCAAGCATACTTATCTAACCATAAACTAACACGTACAATTCCGTCCATCCGAACACACTGTTACAAAAGATTTGATTTCGTTTTGTACTCTTTATTTGAACATTTTGTTGTTCTTGTTCGCCCTTTTTTTCTCATTTTAGCAGTTCGTTTCAGAATTAATGCTTTCAAAAAAGTAGCAGCTAGCAGAACAGTCTATTTTTGTGTTCAAAAACGTTTTTCCACTTTTTGTGTTTTTTTTCTCGTTTTTGGTTTCGAATTCTATGACCCTTGCAAATCTCAAATTGAGATAACAATATTCTTTATTACACTTTCAGAAAACAACATGTTTTATTCTTTTTATATCAAAATTAACTTCGCCCAGCATTAGAGTAACAACAGTTTTTTACTTATTTCTTTTTTGGAAAAAGTTTTCTCTTAACGCTCTTAAGATTTCCTAAGAATAATAAAAAAATATAAACTATCTAAGATTTTAGCAAAAAGTTTTTGCTCACACACTAAACTAAGAAAAAGTTGAGTGATTTGTTATTCTACATTAGAATTTGGACTATGTGCAGTGTTTGCAAACAAAAGATTTATGTTTAATACTTGTATTTACCTTTGTCAATCGATTGCTGGACATGTATTGTAGATGTGACAGAAATAAATCTGTGTAAATCACCTTGCAATAAATAATGTCACGAAATTGTAAATATACGAAATTACCAACTTAATCAATAAAATATATAGAAATTGTTTAATTAATTTATCTTTTTGTTATTATGACAATATCGCTGAAATCTGATAATATTAATGTCCTTCAGTGTTGCAATAACTCTCTAAACAAATACAAATTCGTGGTCTTAGAGAAACATTGCGTATGATTAATATTTTATCAGTTATACGCAAACAAATTTGAAGTAGAGATGAGAGATGTTTCCATACCTGTGATTTAATCACAGTTAAGTCGTTCTTTAATATTTTACAATATACTATTAAAGCTCGTTTTTTTATATTTTTTAACATTCACTCGTATCGTTTTTAAAAAATCACTGGATCAACTGGAGTAAGTAACAGGTACTTTAATGTCGCTCTTTCACATACTGCTTAACCTTCGCTTTACCAATACCCACCCGGGTGACCACATCGTTTTTATTGGTTTAATATTTTTTTTAATTTTGTTTCGATTTAAATGAAATTTATACTCACTGATCAAATTTTAGAGTTCTATAGAATTTAATAGAAACATTTTAAACTTTTTATAAGGTTTTTTCAATTTTTTAAAATTTCGTTCGTCTCATATATTTATAGAAGTGTACTGTCACCCGGGTGGGTATTGGTAAACCATGTACATAAAAAACCTTTGGTAAAGCGAAGGTTAATGTTGTTCTTTTCTATTGTTCAACGTTCACTAGGGACGAACAAGACACGTTTTTAAATCAGAAAATCAGAAAATCATCACAGAAAACAACGAAAAAGATTTTTAATTTACTTAGCTGAACACAAGCCGCGTTGCTGGTCCTTATATATTAGCTTGGTTTATATGTTTAAGGTATCTCAATACGAAATAGATTTTAAAGTACTTTACAAGTGTGTGACTATTTCTTTAATTTGAACTTAATTTCTAAGATCCTTATCTATGATATAACTACTTCGCTTAGAGTATATAGACGAGACCACTAGAATATTGACTAGAAGATAGACTAAGCGATAGATGAGACTATTGGCAAGATCATAGACGAGACCATAGACGACGCTATAGACGGGACTATAGAAATGACTATGGGGAGATGATAGGCAAGATTGTAAATGAGACCATAGACAAGGCGATATTTGAGACTATAAATGATAGCATAGACAAAAATATAGACGAGAGTATAGAAAAGAATAAGTCTACAGACGAGATTATAGAACAGTCTTTAGACAATAGAGGAGACGATAGACTAGGCAATAGAGTAGACGATTGACCAGACAATAGAAGAGATTATAGCCGAGACTGTAGATGTTACAATAGACGCGGATATAGAAGAGGTTATTGATACGACTATGGACGAGAATATTGGCAAGAAAATAGACGAAACTGTAGACGAGACTAAAGATGGACCTATAGACGACGCTATAGTCGACACGATAGGTGAGACTTCAGATATGAATATAGACGATAATATAGCCGATATTATTATCAAGACTATAGATAAGAATATAGACGTGAATATATGAATTTATAGTCGGGATTATAGACGAGACTATAGAAAATACTAAAAACAAGACGATAGATGAGACTGAATAAAATACTATAGATGAGACAATGGACTAGACTATAGACGAGAAAATATACTAGACTATAGCTGAAACTATATACAGGACTAGAGGGGACGCTATACACAGGACTATAAATGAGGCTATAGTCGAAATTATAAAAAAAACAAAATAAATATTTCATCACAATAAACTTCACATTCATTAACAAAAGCAGGATGGAAATAGTAACGTAAAGATTTTATAGTTTTGAATTTATTTTAACAATAATTTTAAGCTTAAAACAATGACAGTATTAAACTTACAAAAAAGGAGTGGATGTTAATAAAAGCATTGAATATATTAAAATATTTTTTTACTATAATTTGTAGAATACAGAACTTATTTGTGCTGATTATGATGACTATAAATGTGGAGATAGACGAGACTATAGACGATACTATAGATGAGACAATAGACGAGAATATCGACGAGACTATTGGCGAGACTACAGACGAGACTATAGACGTGGTTATAGATGAGACTATAGACGAGGCATAGACAAGACTATAGGCGAGACGATACTATAGATGAGACAATAGACGAGAATATCGACGAGACTATTGGCGAGACTAAGTGAGACTACAGACGAGACTATAGACGTGGTTATAGATGAGACTATAGACGAGGCATAGACAAGACTATAGGCGAGACTATAAACAAGATTATAGGCAAGACTATATACGAGACTATAAATGAGACCATATACAAGACTTTGATAGACAAGACTATTGACGATACTATAGCCGAGGCAATAGATGCGACTATAGACGAGACTATAGACGAGACTATAGATGAGACTATAGACGAGATTATAGACGAGACAATAGATGAGACTATAGACGAGGCTTAGATGAGACTATAGGCGATACTATAGACGCTACTATAGATGAGACGATACTATAGATTACAAGACCTAAAACGGGACTATATACGATACTCTAAACGATACTTTAGACAAGACTATAGAAAAGACTATAGACGTTACTTTAGGCGTGACTATAAATGAGGGTAATGGCGAGAATATAGACAAGACTGTAGGCTTGACAATAGACTAGATTATAGACGAAACAAGTTTATAGACTAGACTATTACAGACAAGATTATAGATGAGATTATAAAAAATACTATAGACGAAAATATATATGAAATTATAAAGTAGAAGATGTAGATGAAATTGTAAAGCCCATTCGATTTGAAGGCGTTATTTAACAAAAGAATTTATTTACGCTAAAAAACATAAATTTTCGAAAAATGTATGCCAAGTTTATGTTATTAGATTTAACACACTAGAGCCCTGACACCAACAGGATATACCGTTCTTCATATTCTTGAAAGATCTTCTTACTTTGAAATTTGCTTTACCACAGAGCTGTCTAGTATCTTTGAAATAAGCTTATTAATGGGCTAAGCTTCTAATAGAGGATCCGACGAGATAAACGCTTCGGCTCTAGGTCGGCTAACGACTAATTTAACTCTCATCGGCGAACTAGCTACTGATTACAATCCGACGACATATGTAACTGCTTCGGGTCTACGGTATTAATACGATGTAAGAACTATGGTCTCGTCTACCTATACTTTTTTACGTTAAAGTATAAGTAGATGGGGACTTCGATTTTCTTAGATGTCTTATATTAAAATTCACATAAACTATTTGGGAATTATTAACAACAAAATACTAATATGTACTGTATAAGTATTATTTATGTTAAGTTGATGGATTGACTTTTGTAACTGCACGATACAAGTTTAAGAGATGCAGCCCAAATTATAACTATGATTTTTTCAACTTTTCTTACAAATTTGTAAGATTTTAATTATTTCTAGTCTATTGCCATTCGCAAATCTAACACATTTTTTGCTTAAGTGTATAAATATGCACTTAAACACAACATTATAATAAAAAGTAATAAAAACAATGACACAAAAACAACAGCATCATCAAAAAATAAAATTAAACCTTATAACATATGAGTTTGAAATATTGTCTAATGACCAATATTTATTGCTGTTGATGGGCCATTAAAAAGATTTTTAAATATTCTATTCTAAACCGAATAAAAATGGGTAGGTAAATGACCCTTTTTGTAGGTTTTATATGTAAACTTTAATTGAGGCACAGTACATTTAAAAACATATTTATGTGTCTGCTGCGCTGCAAATACACATCTGGTATAAAACTTAAATTATTTTGGGATATACAATATATGGATAGAGATCAAATGTGTTTTTTTATTTAATTTTAGTTTAAATATAAATATTATATTGTATTAAGCTATCTTAGGCAATTTTAATTTCCGTTTGCTTAATACATATACAGATTTTGATATCATTTTTAATTTTAAACTGCTTTTTTGTGCACTTTTAATTAAACTTAATATTTACGACGAAAAGCAGGAAAAACATTTCCGATTTTTTTTTTTTGGCGTTAATATTATTGTATTTATTAACTTTTGAAAAGTAATCATAACAAATAACACTATAATTTGCTTTTTTACTCTATACCGCAAAACTAGGTGGATACAGATTTATCGTTCTGACTGTAAAACAATTGCCTCATGAAAAGCATTTGGCATTCTAATTTAAAATATTTAGTCTGTTTATAGCTGTAGCATATACTAAATTCAACACTATCGTACACAATCTAATTTACTTTGTTTTATATTTTCGCTACCAGCTTATAGAACAAATTAAATATTTCATTTATGTTTATACTACTTAAAATAAAAACTATACAAAATTATAAAAAACAAAACAAAATAAATATTTGGCCACAAAAAAACTCTACATTCATTAACAAAAGTGGGATGGAAATAATAACGTAAAGTTTTTATAGTTTTCAATTTATTTTAACAATAATTTTAAGCTTAAAACAATGACAGTATTAAATTTACAAAAACTGGTTGATGTTAATAAATGCATTGAATATATTTAAATATATTAAAATATATTTTTTAATTCTGAATGTAAGAGCCAATTATGGTCCGATCATTACAAAAAATATAATTAACATAACACTAGGTAGTGCATATAAAACTGATTTAATGAAATTTTCGTTAGTATTTCTTATATAGTACATACGGACATTTACGGAACGATCATCTGATAATTTTATAGAAAAAAAGTATAATTTACAGAACTTATTTGTTCTGATTTCTTTCAAAGCCACCACACTTCATATTTAAGCCATCAAGCCAGATTGTATCCTGTTCAATAGCATTTACATTTGGTAAAATGTTCTTCAAAATGACATCTCTATATCAAAACATTATCAAGAAATCAACACCTTGGCGCATCCTAAACTTGGAATCCAATTTAATATAAACCATCCTAATTCTATTATAAATTGTTAGATTAATCCAGGAGCATGTATTCCTGTGATCCTCGGTAGACGATTATAGGCAGACTATAGAAACGGATATAGGCAAGGTTATAGATGCAGCTACGAACGAGAAGGTAGGCGAGACGATATGATAATATATAGAAAAGACTATAGACGAGACGGTAGATGGGACTATAGACGGAACAATAGACGAGACTATAGACCATACTATAGGCAAGACTATAGACGAGACTATAGACGGAACTATAGACGAGACTATAGACGAGACTATAGATGGGACAATAGACGAGACTATAGATGAGACTATAGAAGAAACTATAGACGGAACTATATTTAGACGATACCATAGCCGATACTATAGACGAGACTATAGACGATACCATAGGCGATACTATAGACGATACTATAGACAAGATTTTAGACAAGACTTTAGACGAGACTATAGACGAGACTATAGGCGAGAATATAAACGGCACTATAGGCGATACTATAGGCGAGAATATAGACGAGACTATAGGCGAGAATATAGACGAGACTATAGGCGAGACTATAGGCGAGAATATAGACGAGACTATAGGCGAGAATATAGACGAGACTATAGGCAAGGTTATAGATGCAGCTACGAACGAGAAGGTAGGCAAGACGATATGATAATATATAGAAAAGACTATAGACGAGACGATAGATGGGACTATAGATGGAACAATATACGAGACTATAGACCATACTATAGACAAGACTATAGACGAGACTATAGGCGAGAATATAAACGGGACTATAGGCGAGACTATAGGCGAGAATATAGACGAGACTATAGGCGAGAATATAGAATATATCGTATATAGAGACTATAAATGAGACTATAGGCGAGACTATAGACCAGACTATAGACGAAACTATAGACGAAACTATAGACGAGACTATAGACCAGACTATAGACGAGACTATAGAATAGACTTAAATTTTTGGACATGCGACAAAACCACTTCATGAATCCCATATCCAACTACTTCCAATATCACAGTCATCCTAAGCTCTCATCTGTCGCGTTTTACGGGATCCCGGGATTTTTAGGGGTTTCGGGATTTTTCGGGACTACGGGATTTTAGTTAAACGACAAAAACATCAAATTCAACAATAAAAACTATTTATTTCATTAATATGAATAAAAAAAAATATAACAAAGCAAAAACTAATGCATTGAATTAAAATAAATTTAACCGTGATAAATCCATAACAAAATTGAAAATTTTATAACTTTTGTATTGAGTACATATTAGGGATGCCAAACGGGACTGGGTTTTACAAATCCCGGGATTCGGGATTTTAGAAATGTAAATCCCGGGATTTTTCGGGGTCCCGGGATTTTAGTATAGTATTATAATAATTAATATCGTGATGAAATTGGTCATAAACAAGTTGTATATGAAAATAAACCCATCCACCAAATTTTGTGAGGTCCAGTCCATAAATAATTTGTATATAATGATATTAACATAAATTTTGATATAAGTCATTCATTCATAAATGCTAATCAAGTCTCCATTGATGGTGGGTATACAAGATTTGGCGAGATTAGAATTATAAGTATGCTGAAATTTAGCTTTCTAGGTATTTTAGAAGCTTGAAAAATCTTCCTGAAAATATCAAAAATCTTGTAATATTCCGGGATTCGTTAATCCCGAAAAATCCCGGATTCTTTTTCACAAATTCCGGGATTCGGGAAATCCCGAAATATCCCGGGATTTTCGGGATCGGGATTTCGGGATTGGCATCCCTAAGTTAGCTACATACAGCAGTTTGAGCAACGATTTTATACAACTGTTTCGCAGATATTATCAATTCCCCTCAAGCATGGCTGTAATATTTGAATATGATTCGAAATTATTAAAAGATTATTTTATATCCAGAAAGACAACTTCTTCTATGCATTTCGGTGTAACTCACAAGCTAATGGAGACCAGTTTCCATCAACTTGTTTTAGTCATGATCTGAAATTGATATAAACTCGGCACAAATAGTCACCCTTAGACGAATGTCTATGGTCCTCTTCTCAATATAAAATATTTAGGACTTTTAAGTCTATGGACAGAGAAAACAGATCCGTGATAGCATCCGAATTTGTTGCGAATCTAACGCTTCGGTTGCACACATAGAATTTTTCAGTTTTATCAACAGAAATTCAGCTGACTAAGAAGAATTTCGGTTAAAGCAACTAGACTTTTGTTACCCCTTTTAAAATATTGTAGCCACAACTGTAAAATTCGGTCACTAAGATAGGATCATTCGTTTGGCAAAAAATTCGGTTGCTATCGCGAATATGTTTTCTCTGTGTAGTGATTGGTTTTCATGTGAACTGTCTTACATTTTTTGTAAATAAACTCAGCACAAGAAGTTGGAAAAATATGATAATTTTAAATAACTACATATATACACCGATTGTACAAACATATATCTGAGAGACGGAACAATAGACGAGACTATAGACCATACTATAGACAAAACTATAGACGAGACTATAGACGGAACTATAGACGAGACTATAGATGGGACAATAGACGAGACTATAGATGAGACTATAGACGAGATTATAGACGAGACTATAGAAGAGACTATAGAAGAGACTATAGACGAGACTATAGAAGAGACTATAGAAGAGACTATAGAAGAGACTATAGAAGAAACTATAGACGGAACTGTATTTAGACGATATCATAGCCGATACTATAGACGAGACTATATACGATATCATAGCCGATACTATAGACGAGACTATAGACGATACCATAGGCGATACTATAGACGAGACTATAGACAAGATTTTAGACAAGACTTTAGACGAGACTATAGACGAGACTATAGGCGAGAATATAAACGAGACTATAGACGATACCATAGGCGATACTATAGACGAGACTATAGACAAGATTTTAGACAAGACTTTAGACGAGACTATAGACGAGACTATAGGCGAGAATATAAACGGGACTATAAGCGAGACTATAGGCGAGAATATAGACGAGACTATAGGCGAGAATATAGAATATATCGTATATAGAGACTATAAACCAGACTATAGGCGAGACTATAGACCAGACTATAGACGAAACTATAGACGAAACTATAGACGAGACTATAGACCAGACTATAGACGAGACTATATACGAGACTATAGAAGAGACTTAAATTTTTGGACAAATAGAATTTTTCAGTTTTATCAACAGAAAGTTAGTTGACAAAGAAGAATTTCTGTTAAAGCAACTAGACATTTGTTACCCTTTTTAAAATGTTGTAGCCACAACTGTAAAAATCGGTCATTCGAATAAAGAAATAGTACCAAAAAGTCTACCCCTAGAATCCTAACTCACTTAAGACCATATATGTTTAATTTCATGTTTCTAAGTCCATTGATATAGAAATTTCAAAAAAGTACCATTAGATTAATGAAAAAGTACATGAAGTATCCCCTTGAATTTTCACTCACTTAGGACCACATATACTTGTAGTATCCCACTCACTTGGGTCCATATAAGCTTTATTTCATGTTTCTAGGTTCATTGGTGAAGAAATTACAAAAAGTACCACTAGATGAAAGAAAAAGTATCATGAAGTATCCCCTTGAATTTGCACTCACTTAGGACCATATATGCTTAATTTCATGTTTTTAAGTCCATTGTTATAGAAAATTCAAAAAAGTACCATTAGAATATAGAAAAAGTACCAGAAAGTCCACACTTGTGGTTTCACACTCACTCGGTTCCATATATGCTTTATTTCAGGTTTCTAGGTTCATTGGTAAAGAAATTACAAAAAGTACCATTAGAATAAATAAAAAGTACCAAAAAGTCTCCCCCTAGAATTCTCACTCACTTAGGACCATGTACGCTTAATTTCATGTTTATTATTATAGAAAATTCAAAAAGTACCATTAGAATATAGAAAAAGTACCAAAAAGCAGCCACTTGTGGATTCCCACCCAATCGGGCCCATGTAAGCTTTAGTTCATGTTTCTAAGTCCATTATTATAGAAATTTAAAAAAGTACCGTTATAATAAAAAAAAGTACCATGAAGTATCCGCTTAAATTTTCACTCAATTAGGACCATATACGCTTAATTTCATATCCATTATAATAGAAAATTCAAAAAGTATCATTAGAATATTGAAAAAGTACCAAAAAGCAGCCACTTGTGGATTCCCATCCACTCGAGCCCATGTAAGCTTTATTTCATGTTTCTAGGTTCATTGGTGAAGAAATTACAAAAAGTACCATTCGAAAAGAAAAAGTACCAAAAAGTCTCCCCCTAGAATTCTAAATCACTTAGGACCATATATGCTTAATTTCATGTTTCTAAGTCCATTGTAATATAAAATTCAAAAAGTACCATTAGAAGAATGAAAAAGTACCTATAGTTGAGTTCTCACATTTTGGTACCTAAATATAATCCCTTATTTCTAATACTAACTTCACTCAGATACATATCATCTAACTTTAATGTCGATAAGTGAAATAATTTAAAATATTAAAAAGGTACCATTAGGAGAAAAGTACCAATTTCCCTTTTCTTCCTTGAACGCCCCTCAAGTTTGAAATTTAAAAATATTCCATTTTGAAAAAGTTGTTTATGCTACAGACATGTCTCAATCGATTAAAATCTGTGTTAATGTGCCCAATAATAAATATGTTTTAAAAAAAGTACCAAACTGTTTACCCGGATTTGGCCTAAAATACACCATGGCACTCAAGTTCCAAATAACAACCTGTTAGTTAATTTTTGTATGAATCCAGGAACCAATGTTAAAAAAATTATGTATTTTCCCGATTTTATCCCCTTTTTGGTACCTTTTTATCCCCATTGCGGTGCTAAAATATTATTAAAATAATTTTCTGTATCGTGGTGGAAGATCATAGTAAAATATTCGAATGTCTATGTCAAATTATAGAAAAACATATTTTATGAAAAAGTACCAAAAATAAACACAATTTTTATCCCTTAAGGGTTCGAATTTCCAAAAAGTACCAAACTTATATTTTTTATTTTTACGATTTAAAAAAAAAAAATACCAAAATACAGTTTTTACCCGTTTTCTCCCCTAAAAGGTTCGAATTTCGAAAAAGTACGAAACACCTGTCAGCTTATTTTTTAAATGGAGTAACATGCAATTTCAAGGTTTTTTTTATCTTTATTAGTTTTGAAGATATAAGATTACCGGATTTACCCGTTTTTACCCTTTTTTACCCCCTTAACGTTCGAATTTCCAAAAATCCCTTCTTAGTGGATCGTTTTTGGGAGGGAGGAACCCACAGTTAAAATTTCATGATTCTAGCTTCAGTCGTTTGGGCTGTGGGATGATGAATAAGTCAGTCATTCAGTAACGTTACTCTTTTATATATATAGATATATATTCTGGGAACTTTTGAAATTCTAAGACGATCTTGATATGTCCATCCGTCTGCCTGTATGTCTGTTTAAAATACGATACGGACCAAACGGAAGGAGCTAGCTGGCTGAAATTTTACACAAATACTCTCTGTTGTTAAAGTTTTCTTAGTATTGCAAATGGGCAATACCATTCAAATTATTCTATCAACTTTTGTGATCTGTTCATAATTGACCCTGCGCCCCATATAAACCCTATATCATAAAAATATATTATTGCTGCATAGTGAGGGTGGGTAATAAGATTAGGCACAGTTGATTATATCAATCTTACTTGTTTTCAAATCCATATTTTATAGCCAACGGTAAGTACATTTGTAAGCGAGACCAATGAATTTATAATATTACTTGTTGGTTTACTAGCTAAGTAAAAGTTTTGCTGGTTTATAGTACTGTCCTTCAGCTTTTCATGGAAAAAATGGAAATTTGATTAAGAACATTTTGTTTATAAATAAAAATCCCACCAAAAGAAAATATATTTTTAAATAACACTAAAATTTCTTAGAATATATTAAATTCTCTACGGATACAGTTTACTATATATTTCCTTGACTTCGTTTAAATTTAAGGTTTGAAAAATGTCAACATTAAGGTCATGAGACAATCTCCTGCAGAAGCATGAATCCTTCATAGTAATAAAACATCAAATATCCTTTCAATATTTAAAATTCTTACATCTATTCAGTAAATGTCAGAATAAAACACAGCAATCAATATCATTTAAATGCGACTTTAAAGATTCAATCATTCTTTAATATTATTCTCTTCGCATTGTTATTGCTTTGACATTAGGCAAATGAAAACGAAATTTCAAGGAAAAAACCTACACTGGCATAGAATAATAATAGAAATAAAAAAGTAAATTCAAGTAAAGTAATGGTAAAAAAATATATACGTACTATATTGTAAATATTTAGGTGATTACTTTGTTGCAGGGTTTACAATTGCTACTATATTAGCCGTCAATTGCAGTAAATATACATTTTTATCAATCTGCATACTAAAAATATAGTTACTATTATAATTTTGTATAACTCTGCTAATATAAATTTGCTGTTACTATTCATATATTACTATACAAATTGCAATGTTAGTTTGCAATTTCTAGTAGCAGATACAACCAGTTGTCAACTCGTTATTGTAGCACAACAACCAAAATATATGTTCGTGCTATAGCAGCATACATACTTTTTTGCCGAACTAATATTGCGCGTCAGCATTCGTTTTTGTTTTGTTGTGCTAGCAATTTTCTCTGGCAGCAATTTACATTTCTTTGGTTGCTCTGCTATGGTTGCATTGATATTTCTTGTTTTTTGGATATTTGGATGCTGCTAGTTATTTTATTGTCAAGTATGTAATACGAAATAACGATTATTCATTATTGTAAATATTTTTGAATCTAACTGAGATATTGACTTGAATTTTTTTTGTAAGACCAAAAATTAAAATATCTAAACAAGAAAAAAAAATTTTCCGAATAAATGTGGATCAAATTGTTCCTAATATGTATTTGCAATCCTATTAAAATTTTGATAAACATTTTAGTTTTAGAAACTCAATAAATATGTAATATGTAATAAAATCTTTATTTATTAGCAAAACTCAATGAAATTTTCAACGTTTTTTAAATTTGTCATTCCAAATTACAAAGTGTAATTTTAACCATAGGGTCTACATTTCCTTCGGGGCTGGGAAAATACTTTGGGGATAAATAGGGAACACATCAAGGTTTCTAAAGCTGCTTTCCGTTTTTTGATCCCAACTTTGGGATTTTAGAACATGTGGTCCAAAGCTGAAATTTTTATCAAAAAATAGGTCAAATTCCGCAGGACGAAAGGGCAACATGTTTAAAAAATAGGACATGTTTTTTATACCAAAATGTTCTCTGTAAAGCTACCTTACAGAAAAACATAAAATTGTTATATGTTCTTAAAGAAAGTTTTTTTTTAATAAAAAAGAGTTAAGTAACCTTTTCATCCAAAAAATAGCAAAAATCTACTATTTTTTGAATTCTTAAATTGAAAATCGTTTATTTTTGGATCTATAATCGATATTGCTCTGAAATATTTTGTATATTACTGATAATTTAGTTGTCTAACTAACAAAAAAAAATCGAGCCCGTTCGGTACAAAAGTACGACCTATATTTTTAAAAAAGCGGACCAAGGTATGGCAAAATTTTAAAATTTCAATTTTGAAATGCCTATAACTCGAAAAGTATAAGAGATAAATAGCACACGCAAGCATATGTTTTCAAGACATAGGCGAGCGCTTTATAAGCATACAAAACTCTTTGAAATCGAATGGGAAACAAAAAAAATGGGACGTTTTTAAAAATTTTGCATGTCGAAGGTACCCTATTCTGAGCCCCCATAGCGCCGCCCCTGGGGCATTTGTAGGGCCCATTTCAATAATTTAAACTCGAATGCTCCTTGGCTACGCCCGCGTCAAATTTTATCCTGATCAGATCAGCCGTTTAGAAATGCCAGATTTATTTCAAAAAATTTTAATTCTGCCCAACTGTACATTGTGTGTGTTTACTGATATGTTGTTATGCACTTATCAAGATCAGCAACTGATAGCATCAATTGCAGAAATGTCAATTGTGCTATAGCACAACTACAGAAGTGTGTATTTTTGCTAGAAAAGTTTGCCAGCACAACAAAATAAAACGAATGGAGTGCAATATTAGCACGACAAAAAAACTGTGTGTGCTACTAAAGCACGAACATATATTTTGGTGGATATGCAATGGATTGTGTTTGCTACTAAAAATTGCAGACTAGCATTGCAATTTTAATAGTAATACGAACGAACAGTATGAATATTTATATTAGCTGATTGTGATGAAATGAGATAATTCCATATTTATTGCATAGTCAAATGTAAGAAATATGTTGCTAGAACTGAATATCGAAACCCTGCTTTGTTGTTTATTTGTTTGTTTTGCTAAGTAGAGATATTTCTGTTGAATTGCACAAAAGAAATATTTAATGGCGCCAAACTCATCATTCAAATGGAATTCTATGGATATTTGTTAAAGTCTTAAAAAAGTAAACGGAAATGTTTGTTAACTAAAATGAGCTTAATGATGGAAACAACAAATTTTGAATAATTAATAATTAAGTGGGCAAATTAAACTATGGAAGTGGTACAAATATGTAATTAAATTTAAAAGTTTTTGTTTAAGTAATTAATAGTTAAAGCCAACAACATATAATATGATGTCATCGATAGCGATAATGAGGGTTAAAACTATCAATCATATTCTAATGTATTTAATATATGTTAATTACTTATATCTCTGCATATATCAATCAATTAATTCATTGTATTATTTCTGATTTACTAATTTAGTATTTACGCTTAGTTTTGCCCACAATCCAGCCTGTTTTAATTGTATGTAATCAACAAATTGTATGGTAGATGTTTTCGTTAAATTTAAGCTGCAATTTAACAAATGCGATTTAACACTTGAATTTCCCCAAAAAACAAATAAAATAAATAAAAAATACATTAAATTTTTAATGTTGGTTTTCCATTTCCGGTTAATTTTTTTTTTTCCTTTTATCTGAAAAAGGACATCAAAACCAATCGCCACATGCAATCGCGCACAAAATTAAATTTACTGTATTTCAGCCATTATCCTTTGCCAATGTAAACAGTTTTAAAGTACTTGTCAAACATTTGCTGCGTAATGTTTTCAGTTTTATTTTCGCGCTTAATGCATTAATTCCTTTTAACTTATTTTTAATGAATGACGAAAGAGAAATCTAGATAAATGTGTTGGTAGTTTGTGTTGCTGAAACAAAATAAGTTGATTTTATGGTTTAAATTAAAAGTCTACTTTACTTACACTTTAAAGTGAGGAGTTGGCAAGTAGATTATAAAGTTTGGTTTAACTCTTAAATGAATATCTAGATAACTATAATTGTGAAAGTTCTCAAATTTCATATGATTAAATTTTTATCAGTGCATTAATTTTAACTTAAAATGGGATAAATTGTTATTTATATCTATCTTGAGAACTTTAATTATGGTATTATTAAAACTCTGAACAGTTCCTTTATAATTTTACGAAGTTTAGCTGTATTGTATTTGTGGGCGTCTTAATTTCGAATGTCTGAAGAACTATAATCGTAAATGTATTTAAATGCTTCTATTTGAGCGCTGGTTAGGGTTTGGGGTTTCTCGGATAATTTAATTTCCCGGGAAACGGGAATGAAAAATTTCATTTCCCTGGTTTTTTAACTAGAAAATAAGTAAAGAAGAAAATTGTTTTATAAAATTGTGTCATTTTACTAAAAAAAAAAGAAAAACAATACATTACAATTCAATTGTACCCACATAAAACCAAAATAAGTTTGTTAAAATATTTGGAGATCACTTGGTACTATAAAATTAAATATTAGCCGTATTCATGATATGGTAGAGTAAAACAGCAATTAAGTGTCACAAAATTTTTTAAATTGTGAACGTATCTTTATAATTCGATGTCGATTAATATGTTAATGGGATTTTTAATGCACTTTTTAGATTCTTTCTTTAACTCTCAAACTGAGTTAACATATGGAGTTAGTAGGTGAAGTTTAGAGAAGTTCATAGCACAAGAGTTGAATGTGGGATTCTCATCCGTTAGCGAGATATGGCGACCAATTCTAGCACTTGTCATTAAAATACCTGTTTCGGTTGGAGAACAAGGGGTACATGAGCACTTAAACCCTGTTACGATATTTTTTTGTTTACCATAACTTTGCAATTACTTATTTTTCTTTCGAATGTAAAACCCTTGATTTATGAAAAGTTCTCACGGGATATACATATTTTTTTTTATCGCATGCAATGTATTTATTTCAATAATTGTATTATTGCAGTTTTTACTATTTGCCTTCTTTCTTTGAGATGCATTTCATTGTTTGTCCTTTTTTAACTTACATGATCTTTTCAATTAACTTAAAAAACGAGTTTAAAGTTATTACGCAATTATTAATTAATATATGGGTAGATATTCATATTGTCTCTAATTTGATTTTATTACTAGAGTAGAAGTGGTACAGTAAAGTGCTCAGTAAAATATTCGATTACAAATAAGTGCGATATTAAATAAAACGTGATTGCAAAATAAAAAAATTAATAAAATCAACTTAAAATTTTGAATTATTTCAATTTGAGAAATAAATTTAATTTAAATTTAAATTAATTGTGGTACTTGGAGAAAAAAAGGTAATAAAATTTCAATATTTGGTTAGAGGACTAGTATCAATTATATGTTTTTACTATGTAGGAAATCCCACATGTTCCTAGTGGGTGATTTGTTACAGCATACTTCTAATTATCCTCAGGAGCTCACATCTAAGAGGACTCCTAAAATACACAAGAAATCTAATTTGTGGCACCAAGCCACAAAACCCAGGTCTGACATCATCAGGCAAAAAAACACCACAAAAATAATTCGAAACCACATGGCCTTACATAATCAAATACTCGATAAGCTGAAGATTACATAACTCCAGAAGTTTCTACATACTAAGTGTTCTTAAGTTATATAAATCTTTTAAAATATGAATATTATAAACTTGCCTAAAATTTTTCTAATTCTAAAAACTACTAATTTGATCACAATTATTAAAATTATGTAACATTTATCATAATTTAAAGTTTGCCTAAAAATTTTCTAATTCTTAAAACTACCAATTTGATCACTATTAAAAAAAAAAAATCATTTAACAATTATCATTTAAACAACAAAAAAAAAAAAAACATAAATATTATGTAAACTATTTTTAAAATTATCTAAATTCAACAATAATTTTTCTAACTACATACTATCACATGCAGAGGTAAAATAAATTTAAACTAATTAACTTAAACTAAAAAGTGAAATACTTAAAATAAAACCTGCTTAACTTTTAATTTTTTCAATATGATTATAAAATCGTATACTTTAAACAAATTGAATAGCCTATAAATTACAAAAAAAACAACAGTTTATATTTTACTTCTGCATTTAAAAGCCTTACAAAATATTTCTTAAAATAATTAAACTCTATATTTGATTCAATATTAAAATTATAATTATATATACAGTGAGCCGCAAAAGTGAGTATACACCAAAAATTATTGGATATTTTTTAAGATAATGAAAATTCTAAAATTTATCCATGATTAAAATTTTAAAGTTTCGGTTTGATAGAGATTGGCTTGAATAATATCTTTGGTTGTGAAAAATATAGATTTAAGTCGGACTATAATGATTTTCATGATCTTAAAAAATCAAAATATTCGCTGCTGTTTACTCACTTTTGAGGCTCACTATATATACTAATGTTTATTGTTCGAAAATTTAACTGAATATTATAAATTGTTCCATGTAAATATTATTAGTAACTATTAAAAATAATATTATTTTATTCGTATTTACTAACTTTTTTTTATGAGTGTAAAATATTATGACTTTTGTCTTGTGTCTAGCAAATTGTTTTCTTTTATAAAAAAAAGAAATGCAAAAGATATAAAAAACTTACATCAACAACAACAACACTGTCTGAATGCTGGGCCCAACACATCATACAAGTGGATTTTGGATGCACATTTTGTAAGTCTCTTATGTTTTACGCCCAATTATTTTTTTTTGTATTTATCATTACTCTTATTATTAACAATTATTAGTAACAAATTGGTTCATTTCCAAATTGTCCCTATTCTTGAATATTATTTTTTTTTCCTTAAACATATCTTACAAAACAATTAAGTATAGGTTTTGTTTACTAGCGATTTATTTTTTTTTACTTATATTTTATCTATTAATCTATTTTATTTATCTCTTATATACACAAACATTTATATAATTTTTTTTTGAATTTTATTACATAATTTTTTTTTCTGCAATAAAAATTGTTTCTATAAGGCTAGTTGATCCACATTTTATTTGATTCGTTATGAATACTCGTAGTACTTCAGTAGGTCAGAAAAATAATTCATTGAATAGAGGTCGAGGTGCTCGAAGTTCTTCAGCCTCACGTAATAATATTTCCATAGAAATACAGGATACTAGGACCGGTACGAAACCTAAAGTGGTACACTCTCCTTGTGTAAGAACTTCTGAAAACGTACAACGAACTGGAAGTTTGAATAATTTGTCCTCACAGACAATTTTCCAGGATATTCAAGTCATGGAGAACCCAAATTTGTCATTACAACCACAACCCAATATGCCAGATAGTGGCAGAACTTCAACTTCTGGTTTAAATCCAAATTTAAATTGCCCTTTAGAACTATCTGCAAGACAGTCCGATAATGCTACCGCAGCTCAAAATACCAATGCCAGTAATTCATTCGATTCTCTAATGGCTCTAATGGAGCAAACAATGAAAAACACCAGAGAAGAGTTTCGTAGAGAACTAAATTCAATTCGTGATAGCATATCTCAGATAGGCAGTGTAAATGTACCTAGTACAAGTAGACCCCCTGAATTCTTACCATATATTCCAAATTTAAACACTCCAACCGTGAATACCAATCATTCATTGAATGGTCAACAAGGCCCTTTTATGTATCATGAGAATAACGTAAAACTGGAGAAATGGAAGATTTCATTTGATGGTACAGGATCTGTGTCGGACTTCCTTTTTAAAGTGGAAACGCTTTCAAACCGATCTGAATGTTCAGACGACCATTTACTCTCAAATTTCCACGTTCTCTTAGATGGAAAAGCCGAACAATGGTATTGGTTATTTACCAAACAAAATAGAACGGTAACTTACCCTCTTCTTCGCCATGCATTGACAAAAGAATTCGGCCATATTGAGTCAGATCATGAAGTCATATTAAAAATTTCTTTGCGTAAGCAATTATATAAAGAGTGTTATGATGATTATCATACAACTATAGTTTCAATGAATCTGAGACTTCAAAATCCATTGCCTGATGCCACACTGATAGACATAATTAAGAGAAATTTGAATCCCAATTTGCGTTTTCTATTATTTAATTCAGAATCTCGTGAATTAAATGATTTTAGGGACAAGGCACGGAAGGCTGAAAAAGTCCTTCGTGATACAAAGTTTCAGAATATAGGACAAATTCGCAACGTGAATGAAGTCGACATTTTGTCGGAAGGTGTAGATAGCCTTGAGTCAGAAGATCCACAAATAGAAGCCTTAAAATTTTCAAAGAAACCAACAAAATACGATTTTTCCAATATTTTGTGTTGGAATTGTTCATTGCATGGTCATTCTTATATTTATTGCTCTAAGGCAATTGAAAGGCCATTCTGTTTTAAATGTGGACATAAAGGTGTTTTGACTCCCAACTGTCCCAATATCCACACATTTCAGGGAAACCAGAAAATGGGCGATCTGGCGACCGGGGACACTCGTCCAACCCTGACCACCCCGAGTTTAAATTAGCTTTTATAGAGCAAAATCTTACTTCTAAGTCTTGCAATGAAATCCCAACTAAAATTGACACTACCCCAAATAAGTTAGAAAATATTCTAACACAAACTTATAATTTTATTCATAATTCCTCAAACTCAACTCACATTCCCAAATCTTTCAAAAAATCTTTTAATAAAATCTTAAAATGTCGATTGCGTTTTAAAAAGCGTAAACGTTTTGAAAAGATTTTAGAATCAACCGTTCTTAGTAATAATGATGATAGACCATTTGCTAAGGTGAACATTTTTGGGGAAACCTTAATCGGATTACTAGACTCCGGAGCAAATGTCTCTGTCCTAGGTCATGATAGTTTGTCGTTTTTAGAGAGAAATAAAATTGCCTTCAAAAGAATTAATTCTTCAGTCTCAACCGCTTGTGGTGGAAAACAAAATGTTATCGGTTTTTGTTGCCTACCGATACATTATAAAGGCGTGACTAGAAATATTGATTTTTATATAGTACCGTCATTAAACCAACAGGCCTATTTTGGTACAAATTTTTGGCGGGAATTTGCAATAGCGCCCGAATTATTTTCATCAACTGCTAATATTTCTGAACTTACACAAAATTCTGATTCTAATGAAAATTTTCATAATTTGTCACCTGAACAAAAATTAATTTTTGAACAAACAATTTTAAAGTTTCCATCCTACGAGAGATTAGGGTTAGGATGCACCAATTTATTGGAGCATCATATTGACACTGGGGATGCAATGCCTATTAAATGTAGACATTACCCCCTTTCTCCCCCTCGTCAAGAAGAGGCTTATAAAGAAATCGATCGATTGCTGAGTATGGGGGTTATAGAAGAGTCCAACTCTCCCTGGTGTTCGCCTGCCGTATTAGTTAGGAAACCAGGGAAAGTACGTTTATGTATCGACTCTAGAAAATTAAATGCAGTAACAAAAAAAGACTCTTACCCTCTCCCTCACATTAACGGGCTCCCCAGTAGACTGAAAGACACCTTCTATATAAGTGGGATTGATTTGAAGGATGCCTTTTTACAAATTCGGCTATCAGAATCCTCTAAAGAAAAGACCGCCTTTGCCATACCGGGTAAGCCACTTTACCAATACAAATACATGCCTTTTGGACTTTGTAATGGGCCCCAGACCATGAGTCGTCTCATGGACAAAGTGGTACCTTCGCGCTTCAGGGAAAATGTCTTCATATACTTAGATGACTTATTAGTTTGTAATTCTGATTTCGAGTCACATATGAAGCTTTTGTCTGAAGTTGCAGAATGTCTCAAAGCGGCAAAATTAACCATTAATATTAGTAAAAGCAAGTTTTGTCAAAAAGAGATAAGATATCTCGATTATATTGTAGGCAATGGTTGTCTAAAAGTTGACCCTGACAAGGTTAAATCTATTAAAGAGTTTCCCATACCAAAAAGCCCAAGACAACTTCGTCGATTTATAGGAATGACAAATTGGTACAGGTCATTCATTAACAATTTTTCCGACCTATCTGGTCCATTGACCGATTGTCTCAGAAAATCTAGAAAACCTTTTTCGTTAACTGAGGCAGCCATAGAATCCTTTCAAAAACTTAAAGTAGCACTTTCGTCTTCTCCTGTCTTAGCACAGCCAAATTTTCATAAAGAATTCATTATTCAATGCGACGCTTCTAAAGTGGGTGTAGGAGGAGTTCTGTTTCAGTATGATGAACAAGGCAAAGAGCATCCAATAGCCTACGTTTCACAAAAGCTGAATAAAGCACAAACAAATTATACTGTAACAGAACTGGAATGCATGGCGGCTATTGTTTGCGTAAGTAAGTTTAGACCATATATAGATGGGTTACCATTCAAAATAATTACGGACCACGCCTCACTTAAGTGGTTAATGTCCCAAAAGGACTTAAGTGGACGGTTAGCGCGTTGGAGCCTTAAGCTGCAGGGGTATGACTTTAAGATTGAGCATAGGAAAGGATCTCTTAACGTAGTACCTGATTGCTTATCCAGATTAGATGTTGACGAGGTTACTTTATCGAACACAAATTTTGATATTGATTTGAAAGGATCTTTGTGTTTCTGGAAATGTTATACTAAAACGTGTAAGATTTCGGAAAGGCATCGAAAATGAAGAAGACAGCCTTTGGCGGCTCTGGTTACCGAAATCATTTATTCCAGAGGTCATAAAATCTGTTCATGATTCAGAAATTTCTTGCCATGGTGGTTTTTTAAAAACCTTACACAGAATTAGACAGAAATACTTTTGGCCCACTATGATAAACGATATTAGGTCATACGTCAAAAATTGTGAGGTTTGTAAGAGTATTAAATCTAATAATCAAATTTCTAGACCTAATATGGGCAATCAATTTATTACCAATAGGCCCTTTGAACGATTCTATTGTAATTTCCTTGGCCCATATCCGTTTACCAAAGCCAGGAATTCAGTAATTTTCATTTGTCTAGACCACCTTACAAAATTTATTTTTCTCAAACCCCTAAAAGCTGCTACTTCGGCGAATGTCATTGTTTTCTTACAAACTGAAATTTTCCCTACCTTTGGCGTACCACGCATTGTCCACATTGATAACGGAAAACAGTTTGTTTCAAAAGAAATGACAAATTTCTTTCAATAATATGGCATAACACACATCACCACAGGATTTTATGCCCCGCATTCTAATGCTTCCGAGCGGGTGAACCGGGAAATAGTCACCAAGATAAGATGTTTTCTTAAGGACCATAAGGACCACACAAACTGGGATAAGTACATTCCTCAAATATTAACAATACTAAGGAGTGACTTCCATACATCTATTCAATGTTCTCCCTATTATGCCACATTCGGTCAAAACATGATACAACATGCCGCAACATATAAAATTTTAGATAACTTAGGATGTCAATCAGGTGAAGATTTTGATGTAGAAAACAATATTGACAAACTAAATAAAATACTCAATGATATTAAGGATAATCTTTGTATTGCACACGAAAGAGCCTCACGAACTTATAATCTAAGAAGTAGGCCTATTAGTTTCTCTAAAGATCAAATAGTGTTTAGGAAAAACCATACTCTGAGTGATATGTCAAAGCAACTAAATAGAAAGTTTACGCCAAAATTTATAAAGTGCCGAATAAAATCCAAGATTGGAAACAATTTGTATGAAATTGAAGATCTGAAAGGGAAGTATGTGGGAAAATACCATACATCAGATTTAAAGATATAATTTCTACCCGGCTTTTCGTGGGTCGATCCACACACCCTATTCTAAATGAGTAATAAAAATTGTCTCCACTGATAACTCATTACAAATTAAGAAAAAAATCGGTCTCCTGTTCGCCTTTCGATGACTTAAATCTCAGGTCGAAACAGTTTTGTTACGATATTTTTTTGTTTACCATAACTTTGCAATTACTTATTTTTCTTTCGAATGTAAAACCCTTGATTTATGAAAAGTTCTCACGGGATATACATATTTTTTTTTATCGCATGCAATGTATTTATTTCAATAATTGTATTATTGCAGTTTTTACTATTTGCCTTCTTTCTTTGAGATGCATTTCATTGTTTGTCCTTTTTTAACTTACATGATCTTTTCAATTAACTTAAAAAACGAGTTTAAAGTTATTACGCAATTATTAATTAATATATGGGTAGATATTCATATTGTCTCTAATTTGATTTTATTACTAGAGTAGAAGTGGTACAGTAAAGTGCTCAGTAAAATATTCGATTACAAATAAGTGCGATATTAAATAAAACGTGATTGCAAAATAAAAAAATTAATAAAATCAACTTAAAATTTTGAATTATTTCAATTTGAGAAATAAATTTAATTTAAATTTAAATTAATTGTGGTACTTGGAGAAAAAAAAGGTAATAAAATTTCAATATTTGGTTAGAGGACTAGTATCAATTATATGTTTTTACTATGTAGGAAATCCCACATGTTCCTAGTGGGTGATTTGTTACAGCATACTTCTAATTATCCTCAGGAGCTCACATCTAAGAGGACTCCTAAAATACACAAGAAATCTAATTTGTGGCACCAAGCCACAAAACCCAGGTCTGACATCATCAGGCAAAAAAACACCACAAAAATAATTCGAAACCACATGGCCTTACATAATCAAATACTCGATAAGCTGAAGATTACATAACTCCAGAAGTTTCTACATACTAAGTGTTCTTAAGTTATATAAATCTTTTAAAATATGAATATTATAAACTTGCCTAAAATTTTTCTAATTCTAAAAACTACTAATTTGATCACAATTATTAAAATTATGTAACATTTATCATAATTTAAAGTTTGCCTAAAAATTTTCTAATTCTTAAAACTACCAATTTGATCACTATTAAAAAAAAAAAATCATTTAACAATTATCATTTAAACAACAAAAAAAAAAAAAACATAAATATTATGTAAACTATTTTTAAAATTATCTAAATTCAACAATAATTTTTCTAACTACATACTATCACATGCAGAGGTAAAATAAATTTAAACTAATTAACTTAAACTAAAAAGTGAAATACTTAAAATAAAACCTGCTTAACTTTTAATTTTTTCAATATGATTATAAAATCGTATACTTTAAACAAATTGAATAGCCTATAAATTACAAAAAAAACAACAGTTTATATTTTACTTCTGCATTTAAAAGCCTTACAAAATATTTCTTAAAATAATTAAACTCTATATTTGATTCAATATTAAAATTATAATTATATATACAGTGAGCCGCAAAAGTGAGTATACACCAAAAATTATTGGATATTTTTTAAGATAATGAAAATTCTAAAATTTATCCATGATTAAAATTTTAAAGTTTCGGTTTGATAGAGATTGGCTTGAATAATATCTTTGGTTGTGAAAAATATAGATTTAAGTCGGACTATAATGATTTTCATGATCTTAAAAAATCAAAATATTCGCTGCTGTTTACTCACTTTTGAGGCTCACTATATATACTAATGTTTATTGTTCGAAAATTTAACTGAATATTATAAATTGTTCCATGTAAATATTATTAGTAACTATTAAAAATAATATTATTTTATTCGTATTTACTAACTTTTTTTTATGAGTGTAAAATATTATGACTTTTGTCTTGTGTCTAGCAAATTGTTTTCTTTTATAAAAAAAAGAAATGCAAAAGATATAAAAAACTTACATCAACAACAACAACACTGTCTGAATGCTGGGCCCAACACATCATACAAGTGGATTTTGGATGCACATTTTGTAAGTCTCTTATGTTTTACGCCCAATTATTTTTTTTTGTATTTATCATTACTCTTATTATTAACAATTATTAGTAACAAATTGGTTCATTTCCAAATTGTCCCTATTCTTGAATATTATTTTTTTTTCCTTTTCATTCCTTTATTTTCTCATTCATTAATGATCAGAATTCCTATTTTTTTTATCTTAAGTTTTGTTTTGATTTTGTTTTCTTTTTTTTAATAAATATTCACATGAACTTGTAATATAAAAAAATGTATTTCTAAAGTCTTATTAATATGGGAGGGATAACCAAACAAAATAAGTGAATTAATGTAAGTGTAAATCATGTAATTAGGGACAGATACAAAATTAGTTAGGGTGACAGTCTGTCAAGGAGTTTGACTATGAGTCATACTGGGTGGGAAATTAATACCCTACACGGCGCAATATCTAGCCGTCACATTGTTTGTTAAAACATAATTTTCTTTTTTTTTAAATTGTTCATTCTTTTACACAGTCCAGGGTATTTTACAAGCATGTGGACAGTGTTATATATTTATGCGTTGTTAATAAACGGGTTAAGAACCATACATACCCAACGTAGAGCTAGCTGGTACATCTATTCATGCCATTAACCAATGTTCATTTCTCACGGTTTTCAGTATGTTTTAAAAACTTATCAATTTTTATTACTCGACAAAAAAATAGCCGGCGCATAACAACCCCTTGTGCTCTAAGCAAATATTAAAATTCATTTTTCACATGGACTGATTTAGTGAATTCAGACGAGTGATCAGCTAAAATCTAGCAATTAATTCCATCACTTGTTTTCAAAACACCTGTTTCAAATACCTTTGTGGATTATTTTCCAAAAAAGAAAAAGTAACACAAAATACTGGAATCGAGTATATTAATAATTGTGATTTTTTATTATTTATGGTACGTAAAATCATTAAAAATAAGTGAATCTGAAAATAATATTTACGAATTTTCTGAATCTGATCATATTATACAAAGATGATCTTATGAATGTGCAAGAAAACTTCACCAAACTAAATCTGAAAGCTCGAAATGTTGACCGAGTCATGTAGTTACTACCACAACTTCCTCCAAAAAACAGCGCCAAAACAATAATATTCCAGAAATTCAAGAACCTACAGGATCTTCTTTGCTATATACCACCAATTTACCATGAATGGTTTAAAGCACTTCCTCACGATGGAATGGAATAAATTCCGGAAAGAATAGAAAGTCAAGGTGAGGATGACCCCGATGATGTCATGGAATCTGATTATGACGACTAAAAAATGTAACAAAGAACCATAAAAGTTTTTCTTAATAAAATGTTAATAAAAAAATTGACTCTATGTGGTTTTCTTATTAGGTAATTCAGAACTTTGAAAAAAATTAAAGCATATAAGGTATAAGTTGACTTTCCTCACTTCAAAGGTAATTTTTGGGTATTTGTATATGTAAAACATGGTATTTTTTATCGTGTTACATTAAAATATATCTCAGGATCTCCATTAATTAAAAAGCAATATTCCAGATAGCATCTAAAATTTTTTATTGTAAATTAACTTTAACCTCATTTTTCTCATTATTAAACATTAGTCACTTGAATCCCTTGTGCTCTAAGCCCCTCATATATTTTAAAATAAAACTAAATTCATTTCAAAACAAAAATATGAAATTCAAAATTACCTCATATATACTACGATTATACGTAGCCTATTCACAAATAAAAATTATTTGCAGTTAACTAACTCTCTGTTTATATGTCACTTTGGTTACGGAAAATTATTATTTTTTTAAATGCAAAAATGAAAGAATTAAAAATTCTTGTTTGTCTTACAATTCAATTAATGCAAAAACGCAATGAAATATTTAAAAAACGAAAGAAAAACTAAAAACGTTAAAAAATATGGCAATGTTTAAAATCTTATTTGCAAATAGTGTCGTTAATCAGGAATTGTTTTCGTTTTGCAAATAAAAAAATAATTCACTGTTTATACGGCAAATGTTTCTAATTACAATATTTTTATTTGCGAATAAGCCTTGCGTATAAACGTAGTAATAGTTTAAAAAGAGTAAAGCAGTAAAAAAGTAGTTCTAATGTATTTTGTTTTCTGCTAAACTCTTTTGCTACTTTGCTATAGAAAGTACTCTACATTATGAATACCGATATTATATCATAAAAATAATGTTATATGTCCGTCATAGAACTATTATTTTAAAAAATTGATTTGTCAAAATTACTAATGCATTCAATAAGTCATTCGATGAGAAAACTCTTTCGTTTTAAACATGTGTTGGCTTTATCGTTATTAAAGCATTATAAATACAATCAAAATGTATTCTCCGATTGTTACTTGCTTCAAATAAATCTAATTCCCGCTTAAAACTTTCAGCATTTGATTTTAAATGTTTAGGGCTTTCCTTTTCAATATTGATTGAGTATTCTAATAGGTTTTTAAAATGTTGCTCCATTTGTATTTTGGAAACCTCATCATCAACGCTTTGAACAGATGAGGGAACATTGTGTTTTTATATTATAATTTATCTTATAATGTTGAAGTTTTTAGGTTTAATTTAATTGAATGAACCGTTGTTTGAGAAATCGTAGAATTTTTAGATAACTGCTGTTCATAAAGTGTGTTCATTATAGCATCACCTATCAGAAAAATGGTTTCATTTCGGCTTAATGCTTCTACTGTATCCTTAATGGTATTTAAAACCTCCACTAATATTTGGAACAAGCCATTCATCAAGCAGAGATGTCATATTTAAATATATTAAAGTATTTTTAATTAATTTTAAATTTCCCGTTTTAAATTCCCGACAATAATTTTACGGGAAATCCCGGGATTTCTCGGACCCCAAACCCTAGCGCTGATAGAAGGCCTACTTAAGAATGCATATTAGAAGATCTTCCGTTGAAGGCCTGTAAAGAGACCTGCCACTTAAAAGGCCTGCAAATCAATGTATAATTAAAGTTCTACTAAATAAATGACATTTTTCGTAGGACTTTGATAAGGCAAAATAAATTTGACATATGATTTGAAGTCTGCGAATAAAAATGTATTAACTGAAATAAAGAAAACATCCACTGTTCAAAGATTTTTAACAGTAGAATACTTTGCAATTCAAAGAAAAACTTACAGTTAGCCCAGTTTATATTCAAAATGTATTTATTCAATATTTTTTGTAAGTAGATCAATAAAAAAGCCAACCAAAAGATTATTCAAATTCATTTTTTCTTCCAAATTAATAAAGAATATAATACTGAATAAAGAGTTTGGCATCAAACACCCAGTTTGTAAAACCTGCAGATAGAGCTTCTGAATATAAAACCTCGATATGTTTTACTTAAACAGTGTGAAAATAGTAATTGTTTTTAAAAACAAGTGAAAAAACTTAATATTTTGTAACACAAATAGAAAGTGCCCCAAGTGGCTCAACAGCTATATTATATTTTTAAAGCTTTATATACAATTATTTTAACAAATTTATTCTTCCTTGCTAACTAGGTTTTCAGGAAAACACAGCAGTTAGTCTGTATTTTTTTCATACCTCTTCCAATGAAACAAAATTCAATTGAATGGCTCATGCAACAAATTAAACATTATTACGTTTTTTCTGTATCATGCTAATATACAAACATGCATTTTTCTGTTGTAAAAAAATCTGCAAAATAACAGGAAATTTGTTTAAAATATGAAACTGGTTTTGTTGCAGCAAAAATATATAAACAAGCAAAAGGTTAAAAAATTAGCAGTAATACTTTAATATTTTATTTCATATATTTAAGGCTTCAACTAAATCAATATTAACTTTAACATGTTTAAATTTTACATACATGTGTATCCACTTTAAAAATCACAATAAATTTTTATTTTAATTCATAGTTAGTTATATCTATTTCCCATTTTAAAAACCAAAAAACTTAACTCTTGTTCGGGCCCTATCGTGCTTTCGACAGACAGACATTTTCAATACCAAAAAAACTTACCAACACAGAGTAATTTCAGCCAGCTACCTCCTTTTATTTGAACCTTATGGGTTTTCAAAAGACAGACGGTCTGTCATTGCTAAATCGTCTTAGAATTTCATGGGAACCCACAATAAATATAAACTGCAATGAATATTTCGATCTTTTTTGATAGGGGGTAAAAAAAAAACGAAAAAAACTGATTGCATATTGAAAAAAATCTATATATAACACTTAGCTGCAAATTGTCATAATCTGCATTAAAATAAAATATGTTTTGCTATTGCTATTGCAATAACAAACTCGGAAATTAAATGATAATTGTTTAGTAGGAAAACCAAATTCAAATAATTTTTATTATGCATTTTTAAAGCAATAACGATTTGGTAAACTTTATCCTTAATTCAATGAAGTAAATAAAATCTTTTTATTTTAATTAACACAAAAATATTAGCAATATCCTAAAACTATGAATTATCAAGAATTAAAAGCTTGAGCTGATTGCAATAAAAATCTAAAACATTTCGCAATAATTTTTTGAATAAAAAACAACTAAACTACCAAACTGTATTTTGAATTAATATGGCTAATAATCCCACATTTTAATATATAGTGCATTATTTGTTGCCACATTTAAGCATAAAGGAAAAAGTAATTACATATAATTATTAGGTAGTAACATGTTCATGTGTAATCCACACAGTTTGCATAAACGATATTAAGTATACGCCTACTGTACACTTTACACAAAAACGTGTGATAAACAAAATGTAGCATATTTTTAGGATTTTAAAATGTCACTAGCAGATTTGTATGCATGTAATTTACTACATATCACCATTTGAATGAGCAGTCATATCGTGAAAATGTACATTTCTATCAAGTTTTAACAGGAAAAAAATTATTTTTCAATACTCAGAATTAATAAAAAAATTTCAATTTGTGAAAGCTTTATAAAACATAATTTCCCTTGAAAAATAACTTTGTAAAGCTTTAATAAATTCATATTTTATAAATAAGGACTCATTCAAACTGTTCACGTTTTTCATAATGAATATATTGTTTCGAAATATTTTCGAGAAAGAAATCTAGTAAAAATGAAAATTTTGTTTTATTTAGTATAAACAATTTCAAAATATCACAAAGAAAAATTTAGCATGTTGTTTCATTTCATACATTTTGGGACATGCAATATTATGCTTCTTTATTTTAGAAAATTGGCAATGACCTGGTGCATTATTTTCAGAAATTTTTTCTAATGAGCTGAAAAAATCTGTTGATTTTTATGACTTCATTCTAAAATATGGTACAAAATAAAAATTTTAAGGGACTTCAGATTAGATTACATAGAGACACTAAAGTGAAAACTGAATTCACGACAGATTTTCTGGGATGTATAAAGTAAGCAGTTGTTTCCCTTTTGAGATGATAAGTTCTTCACAAACTTTAATATGATTTAAATATGTTTTTTCGTTTCAGTTTTAAACTAGAAAACTTCATGCCCAAAAAATTTCCTTTTTTAGGTATTTATTAT
Organism: Calliphora vicina; assembly: GCF_958450345.1. Lineage (NCBI taxonomy): Eukaryota > Metazoa > Arthropoda > Insecta > Diptera > Calliphoridae > Calliphora > Calliphora vicina. The sequence goes on along the minus strand of NC_088783.1, from coordinate 75,200,903 downwards.
GGAATGATCATCATCAATATTTTAATTAAATGTTTATTTGATATTTAGCTAATGTAAATCATTTCTTTTTTTTCTTTTCAGGTATGTAACACAGCTTCATAACCAAATGAAATTAAATCTGTAAGAAATGAAAACAAATATTCAAAAACTAAATGGTTTTAAGGTAAAATTTAAGTCGATTCGAAAAAGTAAAAACAATTTTAATTTTATTTAAGAGAGTTATTATAAATACAAAATGGTATGCACATTTAAATTTGTTTCCCATTTTAATGAAAATATATCAAAAATGACCCACAAAAGAATCGATATATTTGGCCCTTAGCGCCAATTTATCGTAAGCGACATTTTCTAAATTTTTTTTATTGCAAAAATTAAAATTTTATGGACCGACAGATGTTTTAGCGTTCTCAGAATATCAAAATTGTTAATAACTTCTAAATTATAGGGGGTAATATTTTATCGTAAGTCTATGATTACATTTTACAATAAACGAATTTTATCGTAAGCGACACATAGTGGTATAGAAAAAAAGAGGGAAATAAATCTGTAACTTCTAAATAGTTAAATTGGTTTGAATGAAATTTCACATGCAAAAAGAAGAAGTGTTTTTGAGTTTAAGTTCTGAACGTGGACCTCATGGGAATACAAGGGGCGCGACCAAGGGTTCTCAAACTAGGACACCTCGGGTATGTTACATTTTTAAAACGATCCTATATCTTCGTTTGTGTTCCGATTTCAAAAAAATTACACATGTAAAATCTTTTCATGAAGTCGTAGCTATCAATAATATATTATAGCTTAGGAGATATCGCATTTGAAAATTAAATTTTCAACATTTTTACCCAACCTACTCCAGTTTTTTGATAACATCGTATCCAAATATTTTCCGATTTTCTCCAGTTTTCCTTCATCGGACTAACTAAATATGTATTTGTCAAATATAAAAAGAACTGTTTAAAAATAATGACTAAGTCCAAAGTTATATGCATTTGAATTTAAAAAGACGATTTTTTGCTAATTTTTTGTGAAAAAAGAACTTTTTTTCTTTTTAAGTTATCGCAAAAAAATTCTATAAAAATGTACAAAGAAGTTATACTTTCTGAAAGCTAAGTTTTCACAAAACATTTTAAATGAAAAAAGAATTTAAAACAGTTTGTTACCGAGGGGACCGGTCCATTCAAAAAACAACTATTTTTTATGTAAAATTAAACTTTAGGGCAAAAATTCTCAAATCGCATATTCGATATCAAAATATAGTAACCGATTTTAGATGGTCCAATATGATTTTTATTATTTTCTAAAGGGTTCCGATAACTCCGACAATGGTATGGATATTATAGCCAAAAAACTAAAAATTTTCATTTTTGGGATTTTTCTACACTTTTTTGGGAATTGCGGGATTGCTGATAATAAATTTCAAAACTCGTTTTTATTTTTGCATTTCAAATACAAAATTTTACATAACTGTGAAATTTCATTAAAAACTATTCATAAATAAATATTTTATTTCAATTCGGAAAATTTCTATCTATGCAAAAATTCAATAAAAAACATTTTTTGTCATATTTTTCAATAAAGTATTCCATGAATTTTTAATTGCCAAAAGTTATAAATATTTTTGAAAAATAGATAAATAGCTTGAACGAAATTATATTATATCGCATCATAACATTTTTAATTCTATGTATAAATTTTAAAATAATCGAAAAAACCTTCTCCTGTAAAATTTGTGTTTTGTCGCTTACGATAATTTGGATATATTCTGAGTGAGCCGTTATAAAGTTCTAAAGCGATCTGGCTATATCCGTCTGTCTGTGTGTTAAAAACACACTTGGGACCAACACAAATACATTCTGTTGATAAGGTTTTTTGGCCGGTCAATACAGCTACATGATTTCACTTAGCCTCCATACAAATGTCCCCTAAACATTTCTTCCAACTTTTGTGAGGATCGCATCATAATTGACTCTAGCCCACAAATAACTCCTATATCAGAAAAATATTGTATTGTAAAAATTCGGAACAGCCAAAGATACTTAAGTATGCTTTATCACTTAAATAATAAAAAAAACAAGAAAGAAAGTATAGTCGGTCAAGCACGACCACTAAGTAAATGAGAAAAACATTTTACTTCTAAAATTTCAATAATTAATAATCGTGAGTGATTTTCGGAAGTGGGCCTTATGTATATGGGAGCTATTACCAATCATAAACCGATCATCATGAAATTAGTAATTGGAACTTTTTTTCTGTTAAATTTGCATGCCAACATTTGTAAGAGACTTATGCTACCACCACTTTAACAAATTTTCCTTTTAACTACTACCACTTCTTATCCATTTCAATAATATGAGCCACATTCCCTAACAAATATTTGGGCAGCCATTTGTCAATTTTATTGTAGGGATAAATTGGACAACGCAAAAAACATTGTTATTCAATATTAAATGCATTTAACATTTTATTTAAGTTTTTATGTATGTGTAAATGAATTTTTACAGTTTTTTTGTCCTCCATTGAATAATTTTCCCATTCGATTTGGGCATTAAAACCAGCAACACATGCAACCGCACTTGAAATTAAATTCACTGCACTCCGTCAACATTCATGGTTAAAAACAAATAAATAAATTTATTGAAAATGGTTCCACATTTTACAAACAAAATAAATGCATTAATTTTTGTGTATTTTATGGCGTCGAAATTTTTTGCTCCAAGTGAATTTATATAAATAATGCTTAACGCTGGCTGCTTTTCAATTGCTAGCCCCGACACTCTGCCTTACTATCGTTTGATGAGTGCGAGGGTTGAGATTTTTGGCCTTAACTCTTAATGTTTTAAAGAATAGCAAATGCAAGATATTTTAATTTATGTATATAGATAAAGTAAACAGGATTTATGTTGAAATTACAAAGATGTTAAATTAATTATGTAAATTAAATACAATATTCATTTGTTTTATTATTCTTGTTAAATATTCCTAAGAACTTTATCTAAGTTAATAGGAAGTATGAAATTGCAATCAGTATATTTATCTGGTTATAAATACACTTAGCAAACAGACTTCCAAAACATACATCAGAATTCATTCATTGTTTCTCCAATTCATATTATTGTTACAAATTACTCTTTAGTATTTACATACAATTTGCTGTCAAATCTCTAACATATTTCTGGAACACTTAAGCACTTATTATCATATTCAGCTTTTGTATTGGTCAGTTGATAGTTGGTTAAATAACTTAATTATTGCAACATACATAAATATGTTTTATCTACTTGTCTACACGCAGAGAAAAAATATAGTTGTGCATGGTTACTGTAACCATTTCAATATTGTTACAATTTTTTAAACAATATTATAGTTACAGTAACTATTTATATGATTGTGGTAACCATAATATGGTTAATTTACGATTCACATGATTGAATCAATAATATATATGGTTACTGTAAAAATGTATATGTTTGTGACAACGATTTATATGATGAAGGACTTACCATATTATGTTGCTCTCGGCTTATGGGTATCATAATCTGAGAACAACATATTATGATAAAATTATTCATCATAGCTATGGTTGTCACAAACATATATTTGTTTACTGTAACTATATATATGGTTGATACAATCATGTGAATCGTAAATTAACTATATTATGGTTACCACGATCATATAAATAGTTACTGTAACTATAATATTGTTAAAAAACTTGTAACACTATTTAAATGGTTACAGTAAACATGCACAACTGTATTTTTTCTGTGCGTGTTAATCAGTCATTGTTACGGAGAAAACGATAAGAATGTGTAGATATTTTGTAAAATGTTGAATCCTTTTCCATTAGTCTAGCTGTGATGCTGTCAAACAGCATTTTTGGAACAGAATAGCGACTCAATGAAAAAAATGTATATTAATGTCTGAGAGAATTCTTATTTTCAAAGTTATATTGTGGAATTTCATGGGGATCATTTTTGTAGAAGATCTTAACCCTCTCCACTCCTAAGGGGTCGATTTGACCCTTTTTTCGAGAAAATCAAAACAAGTCCTTTCAAAAAGGACATTTTAAGATTAAAATATTCCACGAAAATATTTGTCGGAAAATTTCAAACATACAAAAGTTGTAAATAAAGCTCTTTACGCTTAATTATCAAAATTATACGCCACCTCGGGTCTCACATTTTAAAAAAAATCGCCAAAAACAAAAATATGATCCGATGAGCTAAAATTTAAAATATAAATAGTACTTAAGGAGATCTATAAAAAACATGCACACATAAGTAAGATATCTACTATTTTAGTTCAAAAGATATTTAGGTTTATTTATTTATTTTTTTTTAATTCTGCTCGTTCTTTTTTGGGTTTTTTAGATACGTCGGCCCTACCGAGGTTCGAAATTTTTTTTGAAAATATCATCTATATTTGTCATAAAATTTCGAATACAATAAAAACAACTTGCTAACAGTTATTTCTTCCCCATCAAATGTTACACGCATCTAAAGTTGGAACATGTAAAACTGGCAGTATTTTTAACGTTTTTTCTGAAACACATTTTTCATGAAATATATAAAAAGACTTTAAATTTTTAAAAATGGGATCTAGGTTTGTGGAACTTAGCTGAGCGATTTAAGTGCTTAGGAACGTTATAAATAAGACATTACTTTACTAATCTAGATGTGTGTTTGGGATCGTTGTCTTGTTGGAAGCAATACAAACGTGTAATATACATACTATATTAAGGGTACTCATTTAAACCCTTAAGTTTCCCATTTGTTCAATTGCGCAAATTTGTTGTTTCATGAACCCACCTTATCAATTTTGTGCAAGTTTATACATTAAATTTCTCTCTATTTGATATAAATGTCAAATAAAAATAAATTCAACAAAAGCCTTAAACAATTTTTCAAATTGTATAAATTTTAATTTTAAAAATGTTGAATGAAAGTAAAATCTTTAGAACAAACGGTGATATACAGAGTTTTCAAGATTTTGTTTCTATTCTAGCTGTTGGTTAATGTTTTCATACACAATGTCATTTAATACAATCATTCTGTTCCAAAGTTACACAATTTTCACATGCACAACATTTTTATATTTTATTTGATTTTTATTTCTTATTAATAAAAGTAAACAAAAGCAGCTGATTCATCAAATGCACAATAAATTCAAGTTTGCGAGTCTAAATTGTCGCGCAAACTTATCGGAGTTGTGCAAACGAATTTCCATACATTCTTTGACAGTTCATTTGCGAGAGTGTAAAAATGCACAGATTGCACAGTTTGCGAGGCGTTTACATGAGGACCCTTATTATATTTTATAAAAAACACTTTTAATATTTTATTATATACACAAATATTTCATATGCATTTAGCACTTTTTTATTAACAAAATAAATTGTGTGTTAGATAGCACAATACAAATTTTATGAAAAAAACCATTGGACATTTTTTGTTTTTAATTTAAATGACAGATGACAAATTAGTCAGGGAATACGTTGCAATAAAAATCTAATTTTCGAGAAAATTTCGTATAGCACTATTTGAATATAAGCCCTCGATATAGGTTTTTTTGAAAAAAAAAATTAAAAAATACTGCCCTTTTTACAAGTTCCAAATTTGGATGCGTATAACTGTTTATAGGGAAGAGATAACTGTTAGTAGGTTTTTTATTTTATTTAGAATATTATCGCCAATAAAGCTGATATTTTAGAAATAAATTTCGATCCTCCGTAGGCCCGCCATATCTAAAACCCATAAAAAGATCGAGCAAAATTAAAACAAATAAACCTAAACTAATAGAGATAACCTACACTTGTATGCTCATTTATGTAGACCTTCTTAAAGACTATTTATATTTAAAATTTCGGCTCATTCGGATCATAAATGGATTTTTGGCGATTTGTTTTAAAAAAATTGATACCCGATGTGACCAAATTTGAGGGGCTACGCACTGGCCCCCATTCCCGCTAGAAAGCTCAACAAACGTAAATTAACTCGAAAATGCCTCAGCTCAAACCATTTCAAATGTCATAACAATATCTCTAATAGTTCCCAAGATACCGAATTATTTCCCAAAAAAAAAAGTTTCTAAACAACTGTGCCTTAATTTACCTTACCTCCGAAAAAAGATGTTTTCGATTTCAGTCCTTATGTGTGTATTGTGTATGTTTCTTTTAAAAATACTTTTGAAAAGTTACTTCAATAATTTATTTAATAATGATTACTTTATTGCTAGATCATTATGCAAACAAAAAAACATATTTTTATATACATAATATAGAACAGAACATTTCGTAAATGCCAAATTCCGTTTTAAATACTGCTATTATTATAGAAATTATACAAACATTTTCAACAAAAGAGAAAGTTGTTTATTTATTTATTTCACAATAAATTCCAATGAAAAAGAAAATAAACAAATAAAGCTCGCAATGCACCAATAGCAGGGACTGTGTTCTTTTAGAAAAGTAAAATTTTCGTTAAAGAATATAATTTTAAAACATACATAAATACTTCTCTTTATTTCTTGGCAAAATACGATATAATAATATTAAAAAATTGTTAACAAAAATAGCAAAGTTTTTAATAAGTAACTTTTTTTGTTGTTGTTTTCGTTTATGACCTTCTCGAACAATTCATGCAGAAAAATAAACGGATTAAATGCAAATGGTTGAAAATAGAGTTTAGTCTTCTTATAAACATTCAAAATTTGTAATAATAAAAAGCTGAAAATCTAGATAGATATAAATAAATAAATACACTGCAAATATCAAAAAACAATATGATACCAATTCACTCATTCATTTATTCATAGATTTAACCAACCAACCAGCCAACCATTCATCCATCCATCCTTCCATCCATTTATCCAACGAACCAATCAAACTTTCATTTTCAACCAATTACATTTGTTGTGTGTGTATCTATCTATGTTGATCTCATGAACATGTGTGCATGTATATGTTCTTTCGTAATCAATGTGAAAATGCTTTTTTAAAACCCATCATCAGACAGTTGAGTTGAGTGGCGATTTTAACAAGTAGAATGCTCAATTTGACAGAGCATATGTAGTAAACAGTGAGACATATCAAAATATAACATTTCCTGTTTTTAAAAAAAAAATGTTCGTGAATGAACTAGTTCTTTTCTCTTCATAAATGTTTCATCTCTGATTGGAGTAGTGTACTGAAACAGAAACTTTGAGCTCGATTATTGTACTTCAACCATAGTTCATTTTAATAATTACACAGTGCAACACGAAAAAATATAACTATATACGGACACCACTATGTGATAAAAGACCCGTGTCTCCCAGTTTTGGCCAAAGTCATGCACTTTTTTATGGCCCCCCAAAGATTTGAGGCCGCGGTGTCATTTTTGCAAAAAAGTAATAATTTTCTCAGGTTCATGTCTTGCAAACCGTTCGGAATTTTGATTTACCCTCTGAGGCAAAGTTGTAGCTCTTGTCATAAAGTTATAGCTCTTGTCAATATCAAAATCGGAAAATGCTTTGAAAACTTAGATTTTTTACTTTTTTTCTCCTGGAGAGCAATCTCCATCTTAGTGATCGAAACTAAAAATAACTCCACTAACCATCTACCTTATAAATACCTTAATTCACACAAAAAAATCTACCCCAGCAAAATACTACAATCACCTTTGTCATATTTGTCTTCATTACACATTTCATTGTATGTCATTCCTCTATTTTTCTCGTTAAATTTCAAAAGTGAACAATTGATTTCATTATTGCTGTTTGCTGAACTTTCAGCTGCTGATGGCCTGTGGATATGTACAGTGACTTCGTCATTGTGCATACATCATTCCTGGTCATCACAAAGATTATAATTTTTATTTTTATTGTTGTTGACATTGATGTAAACATACGAGCACACTAAGGGCACAACATCACTCAAAGTTACAAGTGCAAAAAAAAAATACCAAAGTTACTTCCCATAAAACCACTTTTCAAGTTATTAAATTAACTTCCCCAATATTCAACAAAATCCATTTAAATCTGTGTTAAGCTCTTTTTTGTTCACATAGAGCCAGAGAGACACAAGGACTACAATAACTTAACATAGGTTTAAATACTGCTGTGAGGGAAGAGTGTTTGGCCATGGCCAAGTAGGTTTTAATTAAAGTCAACCATATGGTGACCTAAGTTATTTTTACAGAATATATACTTGAAAAAAAATGTTGTCCATTGGAACAAATTGTAGTAATAAACTTTTTGATATATAATGTTTTTGCTAATCAAACATAATATGAAATTATCACCAAGAGAAGAAGTGCTTTAATTATAAATTAATATTGGGTATAAATATGATATATGTCATTTTGAAGGGTACATATCAGTTTCTTTTTAACACCTAGTTATAAAAAAACAAAATTTTTTGTTTGCTTCGAAAATAACGAATTTAGTGCCGACAAAGCTTCATATGCGGGAAGTTTTGCTTTACTTGTTTAACTTGAAAAAACACAGAGTGTTCCCCAAAACTTATGGTGAATACGTTTCATCGGTTTCAATGAGAGGGAGATGGTTTGTGAGGTTAAGACACGGCAGACAAATATCTCCCAGGCCAGCCAAACAAATTTGAAGTCCAAGAATTGGACGTACTACTCTTTGAAGATTGTTGGCAACTCAACAAGAGATTTCAAAATCATGGGGAGCTACTTAAACAGCAATTTTAAAACGTTTGCGAGCAACAGGATTCATCCAAAATCTGGAAAATTGGGTACCATACGATATAAAGCCGAGAGACCTTCAAAGACGATTTTAAATGTACAAAATGATGCTTGACCACTGTGAAATAAAATAATTTTTGCACATAATCATGATTGTATCCATTACGATAACCCGAATCGTAGAAGATCATATGAAGCCCGGAAGAATAGGCACCAAAGACAAATATCCTTGGCGCTAAGGTATATATTTTTGGGGCAAAAGGGTCCGATTTACTATAAGCTGCTAAAATCTGGGCCGTGCATCACAGGGAACCTGTATACGCCTGAAGCTAGCATGTTGCAATAGCTGTTAAAACTATTTAGACCTTTTTACTTCATCCACTTCATAGTACAGACCGTGCCACCTCCGACTACGATTTATTTAGATCGATACAGAGCGGTCTCTCTGGGATATGCTTCACTTTGGAACAGAGTATCCTATATTGGCTTGATTCGTTCTTGATCTCAAAAGATGAGCAGTTCTTTTGGCTCGGAATTCATATGATGACAGAAACATAGGAAAACCTCATAGCTAAGAATGGCCAATACTTTGAATAAATTCATATTGAAGAAATGTTTTAAAATAAAAGCTAAAACTTTGCTTTTATTGATTTTACAATGGCATTTAATTTAAAACAGTATAGAACCAATATATTCTGGAGCCTCTTACAAATGTTATATGGAATATTAATTGCTTTTTAAAGATGATGAATGTTATTCATTGAATTCTTGAATTTGTGACGATCGTTGCTGGTTTAGCTCCTATCTCGGTATATTTAGCTATTTTGTGTTACCCATATGTCCCATATTTGTTAATCTATTTTCCTTGGTAAATCGCAAAATAGGTAAGTTTTAGTTTGAAGTTTTTAGGTACTGCTCTTGTAAAGTTCAAAAATATTATCATAGCACCTACCTTAAATTATGTCAATCTACTCAGGATCACTTTCTGAGACGATAAATTCAACTTCTCCTATCTAAATGTATTAAAGATTTCATAGATATCGTAAATATCGTAAATATAAACATTATAAGCTAATATAATGGTACAATTTTCTTCCGAAATATTTTCTCGAATAGCTTCGACAGACAAGCTATTATTACCTGGTGAATTTTTCAAGATTACGATTATATTCTCTTTGAAAACTGTGTTAATGTAGTCTGAGTTTATATATTAACTTTTTTCACCATTACCCCTCTTGGGAGCTTATGGCTTCCACAAAGCATATCTATCTTACAAGATTCGTTAGAATTGTTTTCTCGTCTTTGCCATGTAAGATTTCACTCTCTTCGTTCTTGGAGTAACGTGCATCTCCATGTACGATATTGCCATAAGATCTATTATATTGCAATTTTGCCATGTATCAGTTTCGTTAATCGGTTATTGTTCCAGCTAAGTTGGTCTGCTGTAGCAGGTCCTAGGATAATGGGGATTTCATCTGTCGTTGCCTAGAAACAACGCCCTATGTGTATTTGGTGTAGGGGTGGGGAACCTTTATAATCTTTGATTTCCAACTCATCATCTGCGCAGTGTAAGCGTTCCTAAAAGGGGTTGTGCTTCTACGGATGGACCAATAAATTATATACTAATTTTAAACATATTTAGAAATAAAATTAGGTACTGACAATTTGTGGTATTTTTCATTATAATTCTAATTCTGAGAGGACATTTACATATTTCCTTAAAGAAATCATGGACCAATTTCAACTTCTACCTTGTCCACATAGTCTACATGGACACAAAGATGGTTTTTCGCTAACCAATTGCAATCTACATTGAACGATTTTAATGAAATTTACTACGTTCTATATGAAAACCATACAATTTATGACCACTATAACTTAAAATTAACTTGACTTATGGTCTGCAAATTACACGTTTAAAAATAAATTAGCTTTTAAATTATTTTAAATCATCAAATACATTCATATGTGCGTTTGTCTTAAACATTAAAGAGAATTATATAACATGACTTTCAACAATAATGGAATTAGTGACTGTAAAGTAAAAACTGACCCCTTATCTAATGAAACCTTTAATTAACCACATATTCTTTACCGCCATAAAGTAAGTTGGAATTGACCTTTTAGAGGTAACATGTATACATGCTTTTGATGGCATATTACCAACTAACATACTTACATATAATTTTTATTTCCCTTAATTTTTCAGTGTTTTCTTTTCTCTTCTGTTCTGGTGGGTTTATTGCGAAACCGTTATGCTGATGATAAACTCTCAACTCATCATGTTGTACGTTACAATATACGTTGTATTTTACTGTGTTTTTTTTCAAATTATTTTCTTACTGCTATTTTTTCCGGGTATATGTGCAAAGTTGTTACAACAAGGTTAATGAATATTCTATACTAGAAGCAATTTCCAACGAGCCATGGCTAATATACAGATAGTAGTAGTAGCAGTACATTTATATTGTAACATGGCAATTCATATACACTAACAAATATAACATAAATAGCAATGTAGTTGTATTACATACATTCATATACATATGTATGTATGTATGTATAAAATACAATACAAAGCTACGACCGCATCATCATGATTTTACACGAAAGCCATAGAGGCTGGAATAATGAACATTGTTATTTAGTCCAGAATAGTACGCATTAGGGCGACCCATATTTTACACTTTAAATTTTTTCGATGCTACAAAGGTCTAAACTTGTTCCCCATCATCTAAATACCAAGTGCTTGAAAGCGCAAAGAAATAATCGTATATTAAATGTTAGAAACCATCAGTGGCAAGGGTATATAAGTTTTTTCACTTAGTTTGTAATTTGCAAATTTTACATTTTCGACCCCATAAAGTATATATTCTGGATCGTTATAGATTTCTGAGTCAATATAGCCGTTTGTCAGTCTGTATGTTGAAATCAACTAGTCCAACTTAGATTGCTATTTAAAATGTAGAAAATCGACCAATAAATGAATGAGATATGTATAAACAAATAACTACATCGATTTCACCAACATTTTTTTTCAAGAAATTATTTTACAACAATTGTTTTGCTCGCCAATAAAAATTTGATCAACATTTTTTTTAACCTTATTATTTGTTCACCTAAATTTATTTTACAAAAAAAAATTTAATCGAAAATTATTTTTTATATTTATCTTAAAGTATACTTGGATTTATAAGATTCGGCATAGCTGTCTAGCACTCTTACTTATCCATATAAATATGGAAACTTTATAAGTTTGTTTGTTTGTTGGTTTCTTTGAGCATCACGCCTAAACGGCTGCACCGATTTTATTGAAGTTTGGAACATAAATAGATCCTTACTTGGAAGCGTCAATAGGCTATATCTATTTTTAATTCTTGGGGGAAAACCGGTAAAATTGGTATCTTTAGTTCTTAAACAATCAAGAGTAGCGGCTGCACCGATTTGATTGAAATTTGGAACATAAATTCCTTTGCTTGGAAGCAATAGTAGACTATATAGTTTACCTTAACTTGGACCATAAAGGGACAAAAGAGGGCAAAATTTGCATACGAGTTAATTTCTTATCAGTGTAAGAAGTTAATAAAGGATCGGAACACGGGGTGACTCACCTCCCATACAAAGTAATTAGTTATTTCTAAATATCTTGAGATCTATAATTACTAGATTTTTCCAACTTTGTTCGAATAGCTCTCTTATCATTTTACATAGAATAGCTGAAAATAGGTGGGAGTAGATAAGTGGGCGTGGAACTTCCCATGCAAAGTATATAGTATTTTCGAATATCTGCAGAACTATTATTGCGACAGCCTTCAAACTTTATACGAATCAATTTCTTATCAGTACATGAAGTTTATCCAAAAATGGGATGGATGGGAACAAGGGGTGTGCTACCCCTTCTTAATTTTTGGCATAACACTGGCATCAACGTAATTTACACAAAGTTTAAAAACTCTTGCAATTAGATTCACTTGATATTCGAATATTTATATATTTTATCTACAATGGTAACAAAATAACTCATTTGAAGCATTACTTTAACTATTATAATTCTCCAGATATTCTTATTACTGTATGGAGGTTAGGTGAAAATATGAAGAATTGGATTAGTAGGCGGGACACCTACCATACAAAGTAAATAGTATTTCGAATATCTGGAGAACTATAACTATAAAAGTCTTCAAACTTTACATGATTCAGTTTCTTAGCCAAAATAGGAGTGATCGAACCGGGGGTGAGTCACCTACCTAAACAGTAAATATTTATTTCTAACCATCTTGAGAACTATAATTGCAAAATTCTTCAAAATTTGTATAAATTAATTTCTCATCACTGTACGGAATTTAGCTAAACATGGCTGGGATAGGAACGATGGGTGTGGGCCCTTCCATATAAAGTACTTAATCAATTTAGAATATATGGATAACAAAAATTGCAAGACTCTTCAAATTTTGTCCGCAACCTATTTTTATAATTTTACTTAATTTTTTGTCTGAAAACGGGCGGGTTATTAATAGTGGACATGGAACTTAACATACAAAATAATAATATTTTATCGAATACCTGTTGAACTGTATTAGAGAAGGTCATAAAACATTATGGATTTATTTCGTTACCATAGTACGTAGTTGGCTGAAAATGTATTAGTTATTTTCGAATATTTGGAGAACAATAATTGTTAAAGTCTCTAAGATTAGTACCACTGAACGAAGTTTAGCAAAAAATGGTCGAGATCGGAACAGAGGGACCTACATTACAAAGAAAATTGTAATTTCTTATATTTTTAAGATGTTTGGCTGAAATTGGGCGGGATCGGCTTAGGTTAGGTTCCATGGGTAGCCACTCTTCAAGCAGCTCACTTGGGTCCATTAAGAAAACTGATCCCATTGTGATACCCAAGGGGTAAACGTCTGTGTATTAATGAAAGAGTAGATTCGTCTAAGACTCAATCCTGATAGCTCATCTAAGCATGATAGGAATGGTAATCCGAGGATGCGTTCCCTCAGGTTTATCAGAGCCGGGCATTGGAAGAATAGGTGGGACACCGTCTCCTCCTCTTCTTCATTGTGACAGCTCCTACAGTAGTCATTGTACCGTAGGCCCAATCTCCTAGCATGTGTCCCAATTATACAGTGTCCTATAATGAATGAAACAATTAGCCTTATTTGCTCACGAAGAAATTCTATAAGTAGATTCGTCCTGTTGGCATCATATACGGGCCAAGTAGACAAGTAGGCGGGATCGGCTTAGTGGGAATGACCTCTTACATATAAAGAAAATAGTTATAATTGAATATCTGGAGAATTAAAATAGTTAAAGTAATGCTTCAAATGACTAATTTTGTTACCATTGTAGATAAAATATATAAATATTCGAATATCAAGTGAATGTAATTGTAAGAGTCTTTAAACTTTGTGTAAACTACGTTGATGCCAGTGTCCTGTTATGCCAGAAATTAAGAAGGGACGTGCCCCCTTCAATACAAAGTAAATGTTTATTATCGAATATCTGGAGAACTCTAATATTGCAATTCTCAATACTTTGTATGTGTTATTTTGGTACCTCGACGTATTGAAAATTGATATCTAAACAACTGTTATAGCTAGAGTCTTCTAACTTTTTATAAATAGCTTTCATATCATTGTAAGGAGTCTGACTAAAAATAGGCGAATGTCTTAAAAAAAAGCTTCAAGATTTTTTAAAATCACAGGATATTTTTTATACCTTTAACGGCATAGTATGCAATTAATCACAAACAAGAAATTCCGGTATTAATTATATTCATTTAATTGCTTATAAAATCTTTTCACATTTTTTTTATTTTACTTCGACAGGGGTAGCGCACCGGGTCAAGTTGGAAGGAAATAATTTTAACAAATTTGTACCCCAAAAATTAAATTTTCTGGAAATCCGCCATATATATATGGCATTTCTATTGATGTTTGTAATGCCAAAAATATACATCGAATCAGAATCACTTTCTTAGCCTATTTAAGATGACCGTCCATAAGGCTCGTTGGCAGACTGTCCATATAGTCTTTGTGCGCAGAGAAAATATCGCAATTTTAAAGATATTTCGATAATATTTGGCACATACATTTGTTTGTCTCAAGGAAAAATCCTATTGTAATCGGTCCATTATTTCACCTAGTCCAAAATAGGAATTTTTTGTCATAAATTACTTAAAACTGTAAAAACTGTTCTGAATTTCATATAATATTTGCTATACATGTTTCCCATGGCCAAACAAAATTTAAAGTTCTACAGAATTTCGAAATTCGCTTTAGTTTGGTTTTAATATAGGTTCGAAGCTAATATTTTTTCATAGATTTGATCTCATATTAGATTTTAAAGTTTTTTTTCTAGAAATCCGTTTTTCACCACAATATGATATAAATAGCAAAAAAATCGTCCTCGAACAAAGAATATCTCAAGAAAGCCATATTCTATTTTTCGTTTTCGTGTACATTTATATAACAAATTTTCCAAACGAATTACTGAAAATTGAGAAAAACATGCCAAAAAGTGGAAAATTTTAACTTAAGAATTAATTTAATTTTAATATTTAATTAATTTTAACTTTGAGGGTGCTGTGGCTTAATTGGTTAGCGCGTTTGATCATTAAGCATGATATGGTATTTGTGGCCTGGGTTCGATTCCCAGCCGCTGCCAATCAACAACATCAGTTTATAATAATTATTAGTTTACTAATAACTAATATTTATCACAGCGCCCTCATTCGGTGGTATAA
This sequence comes from Calliphora vicina, assembly GCF_958450345.1. NCBI lineage: Eukaryota > Metazoa > Arthropoda > Insecta > Diptera > Calliphoridae > Calliphora > Calliphora vicina. The sequence goes on along the minus strand of NC_088783.1, from coordinate 75,185,465 downwards.
AACTAAAACGCCACCGAAGTAAAATAATTAAATAAAGGTTGTTGGCTTGACTAATGCGACATCTCACCACCACAGGCGCTGCAACCTGCACTAATAACAAACATAACGCGCAATTGCAGAGTTGTCAATTAAAAAGCTTTTCTTCTCCTTTCACCACCTTTTCTTCTACTCTCTATCCCCTTTCCAAAGAAAGTAACACAATTATATATAGGCATATTAATTGCCTGAGTGTTACTTCTCTTTTTTTTAAAAAAAAAAAGAAGGATATTTGCAAATACATTACAACCTTCAGGGATATGTAATTTAAAATGTCCTTGCTTGAAGTTTGTTGTTTAAATCCTCGGAAAATGCATTTGGTGATATAATGAGAATATTATTATATCTTCAATTGGAAAACTATTGGGTGTATGCTTAAAAATGCGGTAATTTTTAAATGGTTAAGCTTTTATTTTGAAACATATGTACAACACAAATATATTCAAAGTATTGACCATTGTTAGCTATGAGCTTTTCCCATCTTTCTGGCAACATATAGATTACGAGCCAAAAGTACTGTTCATCTTTTGAGGACAAGAACGAATCAAGCCAGTTCTTAGGTGAAGCGTATACAAGAGAAGGCATTCTGTTTCGATCAAAAAAAAAAAGAAATCGGACAGGGCACGTTCTCGATTATAAAGTTGGTGAGGCAAAACTTTCCAACCACTTAATTCTAAATACTTTTTGCCAGGTATTGTAACATGTGGCCGAGCGATGTCATGATGTAGACGGTTTCATGTCTAGCCGCATATTCTGGGCGTTTTTGGCCAATGCTCCCTTCAAACGTGTCAGTTGTGATCGGTACAGGTTCCTTGTGATGTTCTGACCAGATTTCGGCAGCTCATAATAGATACGACCCTTTTAGTCATACCAAATACAGAACATTACCTTACCGCCATGGATATGATTTTCTTTTATAGCTTTCAAGCAGCATTTCGGACCTGACTTCAACTAGTATAGAAGCCAATTTCGCTGCTTCTGTCGTGCTGCTCGAAAATATTTTGAAATTACTACTTAAGTAGCTCCAAATTATTTTGCAAGCACTTGTTAAGTTTAACAACAATTTTCATGGAGTAATGCCTCCAATTCTTGGCCTTCAAACTTTGTTGGAATAAATTCACCATAAGCTTTGCTGAGCAATCGGTGTGCGTTTTTTCAAATTAAAGAAGTAAAGCAAAACTTTCCGCATATATTATATATGTTCAATAACTAAGTGTGAAGATTTGTTTTCTTCAAGGACAATTTGTTGGTTTAATTTACTGTCTAAAAAATATTTTGAACCTTAATAAAGTAAATTAAAAATTGATGAACAAGTTCAAGAACCTAGGTACCTAGTTTTAATAATATGTTAGAAATCTTTTTTATTTTATATTCAAACATCTATGGGTAAATTAAATAAATAACTATTTTTAATTGGAAATTTTTCAATTTCAACTTATACAATTGACCCAAAGCTCGAAACCTCAAATAAAATGTGCAACCTATAAAATGTCTGCATTTGGTTTTTAGTGAACGGAGAATAATTTGAAACTTTAGGAGCATTTAAAATTCATAAAGTTTAAAATAAGGGTACCCCTATTACGCATAGATTCACTTTGTTTGAACGCTAATACGAGGGTCGCTTTGGAAAACCTTATAAATAAAAAAGAAGGTAATTTAAGTTTTCAAACTTCCTTTACCCACAGTTAGACAAATTTTGGGATTATTCCGCACGAACATTGGAACATCAACAAATTTTTCGAAGATTCAAAATGAACGGCTAATGGGAGCATGTCAAAGTTACTTCAGTAAGGGAAAACTAAAATTTCATGTTCGGACTCCATTCATTACGTAGTTTAAATCGTGCAACCTGCTTATACATATGTGAAGTCCAAAGGAGTTAAAAAATTGTACTACTTGTTTAAAAATGATAAACACAACCTTAAAATTTTGGTTTTTAGAGCTACAATAAACAAAAACCCAGATTTCAAACGCTTAATAGTTAAGTTGAGTTAAGTTGATACAATATTTTGAAAGGACTTCTTACTGGGCCCTCCTAATTTATAGGAAAATAAAGCACAATAACATTAACAATGAGTAGTATCTGCTATGGCTGTTGTATTGGCTGTAGTATACCTAGTCATCGTCGTCATGGTAGAGTAGTACAAGTAGCATCATTATACCAGTCATACCCATTAATGGTTTGCTATAGTTGTAGCACAAACAACAACAGCAATAATAACAACAATACCAGCAACACCAAATTGTTAAATAAAAATTTCCCATCTTTTATAGCATTGACGGCGAACAACAACAAAAAATATGAACAATAAAAAAAAGAAGAAAATGGGGAAACAAATACAGAGGAACATGTTTTAATAGAAAAAGTTATAAGCGGATATGCTCGTTCATATACAAAAAGGAACAACAAACCCAATATGCCAGTAACTAAATAAACAAACAAACCAACGCCAATATAGACACAGAGATGCTACATTCTATCAGCCAGACAAACACACCAACACAGATATTCGCAACAAAAAACAACCAAACAAAAAAAAATAAACATGCCAACAACACCAGCCAGTATTAAACAACAATGTACATATTGACCTTCTTATATTTATTGTTGTTGTTCTCCATATTTTAATTTACACCCTCACAGCAACACAATCAGCCATATTAAACACAAAAAGTCATCCTTATAATATACACACATCCAACTATTTATATTTAAAACAATCACACTCACAAACAAACAAATGCTCTTTCGTGCTCTCAGAGCAACATTCATACAACTACTACCTATTTATGCACTTATTTACCTCATACAAGTAAAAGTATAACAATAACAAAAAAACACTGTTTAATGTGTCACAATTTCAAGTAAAGGACACTCAATATCGTTGTTATGCTGGGGACCAAACCGACAGCAACAACAACAATTGCCTCACCAGAGATAACAATAACAACAACACCACAATGTACAAAAATTAATTAACAGTTGTTGTAGTTGTACTGGCATATATGTAAGAGAGATGTCTGAGAATTCATAAGTTTTTTTTCTAAAAATTCTTGATAAAACTCGGAAATTTAAACTTTCTAATATATTGCCTCCTTTTCTTATTTCTCATTTTTCTTAATAATATACATTTTTTGGAGAAACTTGAAGAAATTTCGGTATTAATTATAATCATTACCTTTTTTTATAAAATCCTTTCACATTTATTTTACTACGACAGAGGTAGCGAAGCCCACAGGGTCAAGCTAGTATTAAATATAAACTCATTAGATCTTAATACCAAAGAAAATCATAAAATATCATACTTATCTCAAATTTTACATTTGATAAAATTTTTAAAAGAAATTTTAAAAATTTGTAATTTCACGCTGACTACCAACCAGGCTTGCCAGTATTGGGGATTTGTCCCCAAAGATGGGGATTTTGTAATGATTTTGGGGATAGAAAATTTCGTTTGGGGACTGGGGATTTTATTGGGAATATATTAAAATATTTCGGGGATTTTATGGGGATAAATTATTTAGGATATGTTTATTTTTATTAACGGTAGTAGCAATAAGTTACCAATAATTCAACTTTACTTCATGTTCTTTGAATTGAAAATTGAGATGTATAATGCTATTAAATGTACGTACCATAATACATAATATGACACAATCTTTAAATCGGTATCTCCAAAAAGTTTTCTAATTGTCGAATTTTATGTGCAGATCACAACAAATTTAGATGGTAAAGTTAAATTGAATTTACAATCGATTATTATACCCTTCACCATGAGTGGCAAAGGTATATATAATTTTATCATTCCGTTTGTAGTTTCTACATTTTTCATTTGCAACCCCAAAAAGTATATGTGACCCGGCCTATGAAAAGGTGGCTTATAACTCCAAAAAGAAATTGCTAGAAACAGCTGTTAAAGATAAACAATGCATATCAGTTTCTTAGTAGTTTTTCTTTTGCATTATGAACAGTCATGCCCAAAAGCAAGTTAGGACTTTCTAGTTTTCACCACGTGAAAGAGCGTCTCAAAAACTATCGAAACCAAAAAAAAAGTGGAAAAATTTGTTTTGAGTCATAAGCCACCTTTTCATAGGCCGGGTCACATATATATTCTGGATCGTTATAGTTTGTTGAAATCAACTTTCCGTTGCTATTTAAAATCAATAAAATCGGTCCACAAATGACTGAGATATAAGGAAAAAAAACCAGGACAACCTCGATTTTTAACCTATTTTTTACCTATATCTGGATTACTAAGTCATTAATAAACACAATATGGATATCTAATGATAGATGTTTCAAAGACCATTGCAAGTTGGACCTAAAATGGGTCAAAATCGGAAAAAAATATTTTTTAACCCGAATTTTTTTTACCAAAATTTTTTTTTTACTAAATATTTAATAAAAAAATTTTTTTTAAAAATTTTAAAATTAAAAAAAAAATAAAAAATACTTTCGAAAAAAATTAAAAAAACAACAGGAATAAAAATTAATTTTTGTTTACCTAAAAATATTTTAAATTTTTATTTTATAGTATAATTTGGTGAAAGGTATATAAGATTAAGCACAGCTGAATATAGCTCACTAACTTGTTCTTAACTCGGTTTATGCAAAAAAAATCTTTCGTTTCAAGATTTGAAACGATGTTACGAGATGCACAGAAAAAAATGTTCAACCAATTGGAATAAATATTTTCAAAAGAAACTTTGACTAATTTATAAGAATTTTGGTTTGAAGGAATCTTCATAATATTTTAACAACTAATTTGATCGGGTATTGGCCAATTAATTTAATATAAAGTTTAGTGTTTGGAAAAATTTCAAGAAAAACAATGTTTGGGGATTTTTGGGGATATTTTAAAATTTTGGTTGAGGACAGGCATCAAAAGTACCTGGCATCCCTGCTAACAACACACATATTCTTATTCTCTTGTGTTTAGTAGTTACTGAGACAGCGTCAAATGTACATGATAAGCGGGTGTATTGCTAGTTTTTAATTTTTTTAAGATCACTCCAAGAAATATTTGGATTGTTTAATATAATTCCAACTTTAAAAAATCATTGCAATGTTGTCTGTTGTTTTTTCCTCAATTTACAATGTAATAATTTAAAAAAAAAGAACTGTGACGCTCAGGCAATTAATGCCTATTTATTAATTGTGTTTCTTTAGTACAGGTTGCAGCGCCATTATTTATTTATTTTACTTCCGTGGGGTTACAATATTATACCATAGAAGAAGAGCGCTGTGATAAATATTAGTTATTAGTAAACTAATAACACTGTGCTAGTTGAAAAAACTGTCAAGCGGGGCACCAAGTGTATTAAACTAATTCGGGTACTCTGAATTCATTGGTGCCAACCGTTTTTCTAGGTTAGCTCGTATTTTCGAGATATACCGTTATTTCGAAATTGGAGGAGGTTGCACAACATACATATATTCGCGTAACTCAAAAACGGTTTAACTTATTGAATAAACTAAAAAACGAAATTCCGCAATAGAATTACCTTAAAGTAAGTCTAAAACTTTTTTTAATCTGCGCAGTTGTTTTAGGGCCATTATTACAACTTGTCGTTATAGTTAAACTTTACTTTAAGGGTACCTTTGTCTATTGCTTAAAATTACCTTTAACTATAAACTTTATATAGTATAAAGGCATGCCGTAATAATGGCCCTTAAAAATATATTTTTTTTTTTGCAAACAAAAATATTTTTTTAGGAAAATTTCAAATTTATTTTCAAATTTTATTGCGGAATGTCGTCTTTTTTCAGATTATTCAATGAACTAAACTTGAAATACTATTTTGCATGTCCTAAATGATGCGTCAACGCTATAAAATAAAAGCATTTTTGCACCGAATCATTAGTAACGATGAAAAATGGATCCATTACAATAACCTGACGTGTAGGAGATCGTATGTGAAGCCCGGCCAACCAGCCGAATCGACACCAATTCCAAATATCCATGGCGCTAAGGTAATTATCTGTATTTGTTGGGAGTAAAAGGGTTATGCTAAAATCTGACCAGACCTTCACAGAGAACCTGTAATGAATGCAACTGATTCGTTTGAAGTAATGTAGATATATGTGGTCCAGGCTTTGCCCCTTCTGAGTACTATAGCACTATAGTACTCTTGATTGAAGAAAGCGATTGGCTTGATTCGTTCTTTGCCTTAAAAGATGAGCAGTTCTTTGGCTCGGAATCCATATGCTGCCAGAATGATGGGAAAAGGTCATAGCTTACAATATCCAATACTTCGAATAAATTTATATTGCAAACATTTTTCCAAATAAAAGCTAAAAATTTTAGTTTTATATAAGCTGAAATCGCACCAGAAAATTTTGTGATGATCAGTCCATAATTAATCATAGATCCCATATAAGACCCACTTCAGAAAATCAATTTAACTAGTATAAATCTCTTAAAAATTTTGGTATTCACATATAATTAAACACACATAAGTTTCATATATACAGAAGACATTCCACCTAATTTAATGGCGATTGGTCCATAAGTAGTCATAGCTCCCATATAAATTTTTAATGAAAACTGTTAATAACTATCTGTTAATAACTTGGTGTAGGGTATCATATGGTCGGGCTTGACCGACTGTACTTTCTTACTAGTTTTAATTCTTTTAAGGGTTAAATTCCAAAAATATATTGGAAATCCACTCACCGCTAATTACTGAAGTAATCTTATTTACTTGTTTCTCGTAAGTTATTCTGTATCCCTCATTATGTGATTATCAATATAAACCTTTGACCAGCTTTACAAGTTTCAAGGGATAGCTTTCTGAAAGTTCATGAAGATTAGGTAAAGAGTTGTTATACAATTGCCTGACTACAACGCAATCATTATCAAACTGTTGACTTGCTCGACAAAGATTTTCTGTTTAGATTCTTACTGAATCAATGTTGAATCTCTGAATCTTTGTATTACATACATATCTAGTCTCTAAATTCTATGAACTCTTGATTTAAGTTTTTCATATTCTTTGATCAAATTTGGCACACACATTTTATCTATTAGACACTGCCTTTTCGACTGCCCTCGTTTATTTTTGTTGATATTACGCCTGATGTCGTCATTGTTGTCTGCATGATTTTACTGCTCATGTTTTTGGCATTTTTATTTTATATTCATACCTTGTTATTCATCCTTTTTATTTGTCTTTCAGTTGTTTTATTTTTCGTTTGTTTTGTTTTAATTTTAATACATCCCGTTTCCCCTGCTTATCATCATCGTTTGTAGTGGAAAAATAAAAAATAAACATAAAGTGGCAAATTTTTACTCTTCCCTGCCTTTACCCTACAGCATATTGTTTGTTGTTTGTCAAATGCGGTTGATGTTTGTAACACCCCAAAGGACTTAGAAACGTGAGAATTTAATTTAAAAGTTGGTTTAATATGAAAGTGTTTTCATGAACCCCAAAATGACACTGTGAACCACACAGTGAAGTGAATAAGGCCAGCTTGTTTTTAATTTTTCCTATGTTGTTTTTCTTTACCATAATTTGTGTCATTTGGACAGAGGTTTAAAGGAATATGGAATTGGGCCAAACTAAGTAAACAAACGTATATTAGAAAAGGCAAAGGGTAGGGAACCTCAACATGATGTTTGTAAATTTATTTAAGTGTATATTAACTAAGTTTATTTTTATACAGAAAAGATTTCGAAGGATAACCAAGACAGATTTACTCTAGAAGACATTTGTAGGTTTTCAAAACATTTACATTTAAATCAACACGTGTTTCTAATTAAGAGCCTTTTTTAAATTATATTTTGTGCTATTAATCTGTTATTCAAAAATCAATCAAAGTTCACATTCTCTCAAACATCTGTCTTCCAAAATCTTGTTGACAAAATCATGGCAGCGTTAAAAACTTTCAGCTATAGTGTAATTAAAAGGCATTATAAAGCCTCATTCTCTTACATCTTTAAATTTAAAATTTCGAATAGTTATAGCAACTTAATTACAGTTTTACTACATTTAAAAAGGGAATAGGAAAAACACATAAAAAGTGCCTGAGGATGTTGAGCCAAAAGTATGAAGTAATACCCACCATTTTTATTTTGTTTTCTTAATTATTGTAATGTGTTTTTCTTTTGCTTGTAACATCATGAACTACTTAGAAGAGACTTAATCTTATTATAATTGACTGAAATTGTAAGATAATTTAACTACGTTTCAGTAGATTAATTAATATGTTTTTAACAATGCTTTCGTAAAGCCAAGAATTCATTAGTAGTTTACTCTGTATAGTTTCTGGCAGGTTACTATTCTTACTTAACACTACAAAGAGCAGCATAACTAAACCAACTCTACTTATACATCTTTTTTTTACAAAAACAAAAACTTTTCTTAAAGATAGTCAATAAAGTCATTACACTCACGCAATGAGTCAGTTAATGAGTCTAGCACAAGCGAATTTTAAAGTTAATAATGAAAGAAAAAACCAAATTTCAAACAAAAAGTGTTAAAAAGCAAACATTCATTAACATAAATAATTTGTTTGCAAATGGCTATTGGGCACTACTAACTAAGAAGTTGGAAAAGAAATATTTGAAAGTCCATTTCGTTGGTATTGTTTAAAACTAAAAGTTAATACGAGTACAAATTGTATTGTATTACAACAAATATGTAATACTTTGAATAAAATAACAGTAAAAATTTGGAAAATTATTTAATGGAACCAAACCGCATGACTTTCCATAAACGACTTAAAATTAGGACACAGTTATTCATATGAATAGTTAGAAATCTTAGAAGTCGATGCGAGGAATCTGAGACATCCCATAAGTTGAGATCAATATAATCCATTAACTTTAAATTTAAAAAAAAAAGTATTAAACAAATTATATTAATAGAAAAAAACGTACCTGATAGTACCTTTTTTTAGATTTTTAATCGGACAGGATCATACGTGTTTAATTTTCTGCCATTCGAAGAACGAAAAAGTACAAATAGCTTCTGTTTTTGATTCTTTCTTTACTCAGAAGCAAATAAGCCAACTGTTATGTACAATTTACGTATGTTCATTGTATATACGTAAAATATGTAATTTAATATAACAAAAAGTACCATTAGAAGAAAAAGTACAAATTTTCCACACTTGAACCCCCGTTAGGTTTTATTTTCAAAGTAATTTAATGATTCTAGTTTCAATATTAAAGACAATTCAAAAAGTACCATTTTGAGCCATATATTCTTGACTATTTCTTTACTGAGAAACATATTAGCCAACTTTAATGTATATAAGCTAAATATATTAAAAAAGTACCATTAAAAGAAAAAAGTACGAATTTTCCTTTATCCTCTTGAATACCCGTCAAGTTTGAATTTTAAATTTGTATAGCATTTCCTATACTATCAACTGATTTTGTTTCTATAACACTTAATTTTTAATAAATTATCACAAAACCAAAACCGATCGGTTTTCAATTTTTTAAAACCGTAAACGCGGTTTTGAAATTCTTTGTTTTTTTGGAAACTCTACTAAATACTGTAAGCATTAGTTTAGATTTCATTATGGTTTTATATAATGTTTCCTAATCTGTAATCTTTGGTGGTGGGTATATAAGATTCGGAACAGTCAAATATAACATGTTTTCTTGTTTAATAAGTATTTTTATATTCAATATAGTAGATTATACTCGAGTATACTAGATATAATTAATCAATAATCCGGTAATGACCGCCACTACACCACTCAATTGTGAGCGTTTAAAGCCCCAATTCATATCTTTCTGGTTATAGTGCATGTGGGTTCACATCCCCATCTTGTCTAAGCGAGCTCATAGTAGAAGTTACTAATTTGTAGCTTGCATTTGGATAACGGAATCCCACATAGCAAATCTATGTCTCGGTCAGGTAACATGGCGCCTTTTTTCGCCAAATCATTAGCAACATAGTTGCCCGTAGTATCTTCATGTCCCCGTACCCACTTGAGTACGACTGTTGAGTGTCTCGCCATCCTGTTTAGAGATGCCCTGCATTCCTGGACTAAATTAGATTATGTTTGTAATTTATACAACTACTTTTTAATTTCTATTATTCCAGTAAATTTTTCGAATCTCATTCACAATTTTAACCGATACTTAAGTGATTTTCAAATGTGGCCAATACTGTTTAGTGGAATGGAATACGAAGCAATTTTAATAAAATAACTTCCCTTGATACAATCACAAATTTTGGAGATATCTGACGGCATCGTTCCAGTATACAATTATTAGCCAAAATTATTTAAATTCTACAAATATTATTTATAGGTCTCTTCCCCGGAAGACTTCATGTCCTAGAGTTGCCGATATCTCGAAAAGTTCCCGAACATGTATTCGTTTGCCTCTCCGACCCATAAACGTGTTCTAATATTAAGTCATCTCATGTTGTTATTCAGATCTCAAAGCTCCATAGCTCGGTACACGTCTACATTTTGTAACATGGTGTCGTAACAAATTTAAACTGCTTGTCCCTTTGAATCTTAAAGATGAATTAATATAAATTAATTTGATGTAGATATTAGGGGAAAATATGCATATTATCGTTTTAAAACTGACATGAGGAATGCAGATCAAGGTAGTGAGGCATGCTAGTCTCAATATCTTGTATGGAAAGGTAAGAGAGTCATATATGTTGAATAATTTCTCTCTACTAGACACTTTAGAATAGGGTTTTAAATCCCTTCTCTTCCCAAAATAAAAACGCAAATAGTTCATTTCGACTACAAAGTTAGAAACTGTACCAAATTTTCTTAACCAGAGGTGATCGAATTTTGCACCATGTATCTTTCGTTGTCTTCCAACACGGTGGTCACCAACATAATTTTTCTTAGCACTTGTATATTCATAGCTGATGTAGGGTAACATATAGTTGAGCATGACAGACAATACATTATCATTTGGTTTTTCAATTTTAGTTTGGCTGTATATGAAAGTCCAAGCATCAACTATATTTACCAAAACTCCCCTATGTTTTCTATTTTAATATATAAACTTCCAATATTTAATTGTTAAATATAGACAGTAGTCTTCATAATAAACACTTACCGTAACACCACTACGACATAAAATCTTTCATCCAAGTACGGAAATGTATGTAAGCAAGACAAACTCTCATAATCTCATTTCAACAAGACCATTATAATTAATTTCATTTATTTTCCTCTACTTAAAATATAAAAATAAATGAAATAATCTCCGTATACGTGAATATTGCAAATTCTAACCATTTTAATAAATAACGACGAAACCTTGTAATTTTCTTTATGATCACACCCAATTTGGTTAAATGCGAAGCCGGAATGTGTCAGTCACTGATTACAAGTAGTTGTCACAGTTGTAATGAAGGTATCAACAAAAGTCTATCATCATGCATTGTGATTTAATTCAATATTATCTTATTTTTTCACTGATATTTATACTTAAAAACATTTTTCGAGAATTCTCAACATGGGCGTTTTAATAAGGACGAGACTGTGAGGCAGGATGAAAGTCGCAAAAATGAAACAATATAAAAACATTGAGTACAATTGGAGGGACGGACAAAAAGAAAGACAGCAAGACAGACATTTAAAATGGAATAAGTTCAAAAAAATCCACTTACCATACTCGAGCTCTGTCTCTTTATCAGCTACCAATTTAGCAATTTATTGTACAGAATACAGCAAAAACAACAACAAAAACACAAAAGTATCAAGCGAATAAATAGTTGCTGTAGGAGTCATTTCAGTTATTGCCACTACTGCTGCTGAAGTTGTTCTTGTGGTGATATTATTATCGTGGCAGTCAGTGGTGATGGGAAATCTCAAATGAAAAAGCTTGTAGAAAAATTAAATTAATGAAAGATTGTTGTTGCTTTCCTTTTACTTTTTTCCAGACATTTTGGTCCTTTGCATTGTTTCGTTGGGAGAAAACACCATAAAAACCTCAAATGTAATTCGCATTAAACAGTATCACCGGCAGGATAAAACCAAACTGGAAAAAAGGAAAACAAAACAATACAAAACAAGTCAGAAAGTTTAAACAGTCGGGCAGGAACGACATGTTAGTGCTTTATACAAGTTCACGTTTATATTATGAAATAATTTATATGGTTTTGTTTTGAATTTTATTATTATTCCTCATAGATACTTTAAGTTAGCTAAAACCAGAGTCAATGGATATATTTCAGATAAGCTGATATCAAGTTATTCGGCCGTGCCGAATCTTAAATACCCTCCACCTAAATATGATGGTATAACAACTGAAATAATATTACAATTGTTAGTAAGACTAGTTTACGCAGAAGATATTTTATTTCAAATGTACAAAAAATTTTATCTAATTCAGCAATTTATAACTGAAATTCCTATTAGAACGTATGAAATTTAACTATTTATGTACTTAACAATTAGATACTACGTTTGGATCAACATTTTTCCCTTTTAATCTCAAGTGAAGATGTGTCAAGGTGAATATCTTTTTCGGCAATGTGCCTTATAGGGGAGCTATGACCAATTATCGGCCTGATAACTGATTTTTGGAAGTGGACCTTATATGGGAGCTATGGTCAAATATGGACCGATATTCACAAAATCCTGTATTATGATTTCTAAATATAAATTATGGATCTGTGTGAAATTTTGTTTTGATATTGATATTTCTTAGATATTTATGTAGGTTATTGTGTTTTTCGGAAGTGGTCTTTATATGGGAGCTATAACCAATTATCGGCCGATCTTCATAGAATTAGGAACAGCGATTTTGGTCTATATGGGGATTATTTATGTCGAATTTCAACTTGATAGCGACATTTATAAGACATTTATGCTTATTTAAGAGATTTTCGGAAGTGTACTTTATATGGGGCTATGGTCAAATATGGGCCGATCCACGAAAAATTTAGTAATATAATTTTTTTTATCACGAAACTTATTTTTCCTGAATTTCCTATGGATATTCCTATTCTGTAGGAATTTATAGACCATAGAACCATATTTCGGGAAGAAATTTGTATGGGGCTAGGAAAAATCATGGACCGATACTTATGGTTTTCACAAGAGTTACTCCATTTATCATAAAAGTAACGAGTGCAAAATCTTATGATATTAGCTGCAATATATTTACAAAAACGACCAAAAATATGTGAAAATTATAAATTTTGTTTGTGGTTGTCCCACATTTTAATTCATAACTTTGGTTCCACTGTACCGATTTCGCTGATTTTCAATACCAAACTGCTTAGGACAATAATAAACACTTTTCATGTAACTCTACTGAGTGTGTTTGCGTAGTTTGGACGTGAGCGTGTTTTACAGAGACGGACAGACAGACGGATATGGCTCAATCGACTTAGAATTTCATAAGGATCAGTAATATATATACTTTGTTGGGTCTCAGATGAATATTTCTCAATGTTACACACGGAATGACAAACTTATATATAACCTCAATCACCACTTATGGTGGTGGAGGGTATAAAAATTATCTATTCAATAATTTTTGAATTTAAAATTCAACCAATAATGAAAATTGTATCAATTGTCAAAATTATCAAATTCAAAACTCAAAATTCAATAGAAAATATCAGAAAATTTTGTTTTTGAGCACATGAATACTTGATTGAAATATGAAATAATTGAAACCAGTTCAATATGTGATAATTGTTTGAATTGAAATATAGTTTTTTCTGTGTACATATAAAAAATTAAAAGTGGGGCCATGAGGACATTTCGAAATATTAAACATTTAGTAAAAATATCCTAATACTTAGAAGAATAAACAAAAAACTTTAAATAAATTGTCTGGCATATATTTTTATTTAGTTGTCTATCGGTATATCACCAAAAACACTTTTCCGAAAAATTCTAATAAATTTGAACAATATTTTTGAAGCAAGGTTAGTTTAAAATACATATTACTAAAATGTATACATTATTGTTTTCATAATAGAACATAATTTTAGGTTTATGATTTATAACTGCGGGATTTTTTTAAATTATTGTCTTTAATTTTGAAATGTACTATTCAATGCAGAAATCCTGGGAAATTGTTCGCGAATTCCCGGGAATTATTTTCTTTAGTTTTATATGTTGTGTTTTGAACATTACTTTCTCTAAAAGATGAGTATCCCAGGGAGAGCGTTCTGCATCGATCGATGATGGAGTATTACGGTTTCATGTCTGGTCGCATATTTTCGGCCAATGCTCGCTTCAAACGAATCAGTTGCCTTCGATATAGGTTCCCTGTGATGGTCTGGTCAGATTTCAGCAGCTCCTATTATATAGGGCCCTTTTCCTTCCACCTAATTCAGAGAATTACCCTAGTATCGATTCGGCTCGTGTCGAGTTATTGTAATGAATCCATTGCCTTTTTTTCAAGTATCATTTCGGGCATACAAAATGGTTTTGATGGTCTCAGCTTCAATCGTATGGTACTCAATTTCACTGCTTTATTATGAAATTGCTGCTTTAGTTAGAGTTCTACAACAAGCTTTATGATTTAATGCCTCCAATTCTTAGTCTTCAAACTTTTTCGGCTGGCCTGAGCGATCTTTGTCTTCCATGTCAACCACTACAGCACTGCACAAACCATCTGTCGATAGAACGCAATCTCCATAAGCTTTGGTGTCCAATCGGTGTGCTTGAGCGGCATTTTTTTAAATAAATCTAGCTTTATCTGTCCGTCTGTCTGTCTATAGAAAACATGATAAGATCCAAACGAAAGGAGCTAAGTGGCTGAATTTTTTAATAAATACTAATAAGTCTGATTTGGAATATATCATAGTATCTACAATTGTTGCTCATTTTAGAATCCCATCATTGGAAGTTTAAGAACAATAGCTTAAATTCAAGATTTTTATTAAAAAATAGGTTAATTTCGAATGGCTTAGGAACAGCCCTATTTAAGAGTTTTTTTTAAACATTTTAAGAGTTTTTTTTATTGTATAACTATTTTCGTTGGGACACCTTTATAAAACCAAATATAAAACAATTACAAGTTCCTTAAGCAACTTTTTTTCTAGGAATTTTTTCTCCAAAAAATACGAAACTTCAAAAATTTCTTAATTTTCAAATTCAAAATCGATTATGTTTGGACTCGAGAGATAGTGCTTCACAACTTTTTCAATATAGTTTTTAATTTGCTGTTTAACTAGCCGATTAATAAAATCGGTAATATATTGTGTCCGATATTATAAAAAATGGGACTAAGCTATAGGGAAATTTTTAAAGTTGAATTTTCATATACTTATAACTTGATAACTGGCAGCGATAAAATGCACACACTACTCAATTTTTACGCTTTAAGAATGTATTGAAATCTTTCAATTTAAACAAAATTTGTTCAAATTTGAATATATTCGCCACTGCTTTCAACTTGTATAAATTCGCCTTGAGAAATTGCAATTCCAACTAAATTTTTAGACAATTATTTTTGGATACCACACACTACAATGTAGGGTATGAAAACCAAAAAGAAAAACAACAATAACAGTAATTTAAAGAAGAAAGAGCAACAAACCAGAAACAAACCTGTCAACTGCATCAAGCTTAATTTTCAGAAAATTAAAATTACAGCAGCAACAACAAAAACAACATCAATGGTAAAATTGTATGAGTATGAGTGTGTTTTTAGCAAAAGATTCTTTTGAACTTAATTATGCGTTATAGTACGTACAATACTGGTGTATTGTCCATTTATCCCGAGTTTAATGGTTTTCCCTATATCCTTCCTTTTTTGTTGTTGTTGCTTTTTGAGTCATACAGTTTTTTTTCATTTTTTGCTGTTGTTTTTATACATAAACATTATTATTAAATTATAATAAAATTTATGGCCCATTTCACCATGTCCATAAGTAAAAGCGTTATAAGGAATGGTAGAGCGAACAAATGGTCTTCGGAATAAATTGAATGAATATTGTAATTCTTCAAGCTAAAATTTAATTTCATTTTTTTTTTTTTTTTTCGTTTTTCACTAAAAAAGAAGTTGTGGCTAAATGATAGTAGGAACAGAATGAAGTACCCTATATTAGGGCCATGGTCACATGAAACAAAATGAAGTACCCTACATTAGCACAATGGTGCCGTGGTCGTTCAGCTTTCCAATTTAGGTGTAAATTTGTTACAGGCTGTATCAAGGCATCTATTTCGAAAACCTATAATATTATGTTTTCTTAGGAATAACTATATATTAAGTTGTTATATTTTTCTGATTTAAATATACTGAATATATCATATAATATGTATATAAGAAAAGGTTAATAAATAATTAAAAGTTACCTCTTAATAAAGAAACTTTAAAATTTTCTATCGCTGTAGGATTTTAAAATAACTTAATATAACTCAATAAAATCAAATAAAATCCAACTAAGATTTTTCGGCGTTGAATAAGCTGGATAATTTCTTGAACTTCTGCTCAAATCAGTCAATTATTTGACCAGATATATGGCATCTTGTTAAATAGCAGTCTGTGGGAAAACGAAGAATTGACAGCGTAACGCCATGGCACCTTCCATTTTTGATCTGGAAATTAGAAATCCCTTGATGTATTCATCTTAAAAACATTTCTTCCAACAGCATCAGTGTAATGTCTGTCGAGTCAGTACCCCCTCAACAGTAGTAATTTCTTGACTAAACCTCTCAGTTGCACAAACGAATGCAGTTATCCTGACGTCTATCCTTAAAAAAACCTTCCTTGAACAAAGAGACTACTAACGGATCTCAGATCCGCCGGTCTCCTCCTCTTACTGATTAGAAATTCACACTTACAACATCGAAACAGTACCACAATAAAACTATCAATTTCCACATATAAGAGTGAAGTCCCCCTCTTTGCAAGAGTATCCGCTACGTGATTACCTGGTACCAGATTGTACCAAATTGAATTACGTTTAGACATCCCTGATAAATTTCAGGCCTGCATGTTTATCGGTATAAATCCGAATATTAACCCTTATATTTGACCTAATCTTAACCAGTTTCACATAATAGTGCAAAAAAGCATCATATTTCGTATTTGGATTTATTAACCTCATTAAATTACTAGCACTTTACTGCTAAAAACTAATTGAGGCAAAATTGGTATCCGTAAGGTGTCTATTGAAATGCAGTTTTTCCATCTATTATGGTACGATAGCGAATGCGACTGACTATAATATTACGCGCAAATCATATCTACGCGCATCTGTGCAGCATTAAATCGATGCAAAGAGACCACGTGACTTATTGTAGATGCAATGAAAAGTCTATGAAAACTGCTTTTTCGATAAATATTTGAGCTTCAAAAAACCCTGAAAATAATGAGATATTTATAATCTACACATCAATAGTGGCGAGGGTATAATCATTTAATTTATATGGGTATCTTCGTAAATTTCGCTGCAAATAAGATTTATATTTACGCAAGTCGTCTCATGTAATTTTATGATGATCGGTACCTAATTAGTCATAGCTCCCATATAAGGCTCGCTTTCGAAAATCACTTTAACGAGCATAAATAACATAAAAATGTTGGTATCCACATAAAATTCAACACAAATTAGTTTCATACATACATAGTTAAGTCACACGATCTAATTTCATGACGATCAGTCTATAATTGGTCATAGCTCCCATATGAGACCAACTTCCAAAAATCATTCAGAAAAATAAATTATTGAAATTAAAAAAAAGTTTTTGCTCATTTACTAATTGTAGGGTATTATTTAGTTGAGTTTGACCCACCATACTTTCTTACTTATTTTTATTTCTCAAGAATGAATAAAGATAGGAAATTAGGAACCCTAGCCTTCACATTTCAACATTACACATTTGTTACTATACGTATGACCTATATGCAAATTTCCTTAAAAAATATCGATCATACGTCACATATGACAAAACCTTACACAAAACAATTTTGCATATGTGACGTATAATTGATATAAAATTTATATAATTCAATAGTAAGTATAAATTACAGCTCACAATAGCGCTGATCTCAAATAAAAGTGTGTTAATCATATATCTCAAATCAAACTGTAGTTAGTATATGGGCACTAGAGTGCTCCAAAAAAATAAAATTGCGAATTTTGACTGTCCCCCCCCCTCTAGAATGGTTCTATGTATTGTAGAAACACGTTGTGTAAAATATTAGGATGATAGGATAACGTTAAATGGTGCCGCAAAGACGCTGAAGTTTTGAGGTGCATTTACAAGGGGAAAAAATGCCATTTTTTCAGTTTTTGTAAAAATTTTGGCATTAAATTATTACTTTTGCAATTTAATTTAAAAGAATCGATATGTGCACGTAATTGTCGTTCTAATAAGACATAAAAGACAAAAATTGGTTAAAAAATTTTAAAGTTATTATAAAATCGCTCAGGCCACTAGAACAGGAAATGTAGAAACAAAATTAACATATTTTGAGAAATATTAAAACAAAAGCACATTTTTACTTAAAATGTATCCATATTTACTTGTATATGAGTTTTTCTCTTCGTAGGATATCTTTAACCTATTCGCAGGTATGACCAAAAAAATTTAATTTTTTTAACGACAGTTTCAAAACTCCAATTTCAAATTTTTAAAAATTTTGTTAAACAAATTTCAAAATTTTTTGGTCATCACATTGGGATTTATTGAGAACATAATATGGAATAAAAATATGAAAAAAGTATAAAAATACCTCCTATAGTACCTATACCTGCGATTTAAATTTTGAGATTTTCGAGAAAAACTATTTTCTATATTATATTTCAGGTAATTCTAAATATAGTCTGAAAGTTTTACTAAAATCGGAAAACGCTAACCCTTAAATCGTGAAGGTCAAAGGTAAATTGTTTCAATATTTGGAATTTCTCATGGAAAGATAGCGAAATGTTATATATTTTTGGGCCGATTTTGATGAAACCTAAGAAAAATATAACACAAATTCTTATTATTTACAAAAACAGCAGAAAAATTAAAATTAACCACTAATAGCACTTGGGGTTAAAATGACCCCAAACTCCTAAAACCATAAAAAAATTGTCAATTTCAATAGTGCTGATCAAAAATAACATTTTATAGGAAACAGACTTAAAAATATTGTATTGTGTATTAGAGAATAGTATTACTAAGCCATTTTAAAAAAAGGTTCACATTTATGTTCAATTTTGACAACACATTTTTCAAACGGAAAAATATTGTTTTTATACCTGATTTTTGCTTTAATAACGTATTTAATATTTTATTGAGGATTTTTGAATAATAAAATTGATTTTAACCCTTTAGATTACTTTTGATTTATTAGGTTTAAAAAATAACTCGAATGATTCAGTTTATTTAATTCTGAAAACATTAAAGTTAGCACCATTCATATTGACAGTGTTTTTCGTGATTTTAAAAGTTGAGGTTAATTTTAACCCCAAGTGCTATTAAGGGTTAATTTTAATTTTTCTGATGTTATTATACATAAGGGACCTCATGTTATATTTTTCTTCAGTTTCATCAAAATCGGCCGTAAAATATATAACATTTCGCTATCTTTCCATGAGAAATTCCAAATATAGAAAAAATTAAGCTTTGACCTTCACGATTTAAGGGTTAACGTTTTTCGATTTTAGTCCACGGAAAATCCCAACTTTACAATACATAATTTCCTTCCGATTTGCATAGTTGCCATTAGGTTTAGTCATGTTTTTTTTTTTAAATTTGAAATAAAATTTTCGGTTACATATTTGCTTCCATAAGAGCAATGATTCAAATACTCTCTAAACACATAATATTTGGTATAGCTGTGATTAACTCTAAGCACAGAGAAACTTTAAAAAAGTTTATATTCAATTAGGTTATTGACTCATAAGTACATAAAGGTAAAAAAATCGATTTTTCAACATAACTCAAGATTTAGCAGGTGTTTGGAACATTTCAAAAACAGAGTATTGTTATACTCGATAACACCTACCAGAAAAATATTATCACTTCCCTATTTTTATCGCATGTGTAATTTATAGAAAGACATATTTTATGAAAAGAAATTAAATTATTGCCAAATATTGATTAATATTGATCTCAATAAATAGATGGTGGCATTCGCCGTATGGCACATATTCATCCTTTTTAAAACATATCTCGCCCGGATCAATGTCATCCATATTTTTAAACAAAAACTCATTGATCATGGTGGTATCAAACGATACAGTTTTATACCCATCATTCGGTTTGTAACGCATCAAAATTTTTGTCGGAGAACCACTTAAGTATATACATATATTAGAGTGTAACTTAGAATTCAATTTTTTGAAATGTTGGAACGGCACCCCTGAAAACTTTCGTAATAACCTAAAATACCACCAAACAAAATTTTAGCTTGTTCTAAGAAGGACAACCCATGCCGACTTTCGATTTAGTTTTGAGGTGCATTTACAAGGGGAAAAAATGTCTTTTGTAATTTCTCAAAATATGTTAATTTTGTTCCTACATTCCTGGCGATTTTTTAATAATTTTAAAATTTTTTAATCCATTTTTGTCTTTTATATCTCATTATAACGATAATTGAGTACACATTTCGATTATTTTAAATTCAATTGCAAAAGTAATTACTTAATATCAAAATTTTTAAAAAAAAAACCAAAAAAATAATTTTTTTCAGCTTGTAAATGCACCTCAAAACTAAATCGAAAGTCGGCACGGGTTGCCCTTCTTAACAAGATAAAATTTTGTTTGGTGGTATTTTAGGTCATTACGAAAGTTTTCAGGGGGTACCGTGTCAACATTTCAAAACATTTAATTCTAAGGGACACTCTAATATATATTCTTAGTCCTCATAATATTCTAAGGTATCTAGCTTCGCCCGCTCTTCTGACCGTCTGCCAATCAGTTGAACTCAAGATAGGGCCCAGACGAAAGGACCTAGTGGCTGAAATACTATCTGTTGATAAGGTTTGTTAGGTATTGAAACTGGGCAATATCAGTAAATGATTTCACCTTACACCCATACAAATGTTGATTATGCGGCAGTACTGATAAAATTTTACACGAACTAGTTCTAAATATTTTGAAATTATACTGTAAAGTATGTAGAAAATCGGGCAACATTTGTACCTAGTCCCTATACAAGGTCCCCCTCAGAAAATGTTATGAACATTCATAATTGTCTTATAATAGTTAATATCGTGCTGAAATTGCACATTAACAAGTTTTATATGAACCTTAAGATTTCTACCAACATTTGTGACGATCAGTCCATAACTAAAAATACCCGTCATGTAACGCCTATATCAGAAAAATATTTTATTGTCACATATTGACGGTGGATATATGCGATTAAGGTACAGCCTAATTTAACACTCTAACTAGTTCTGGATGTAATGGAGTCTGTTGTGGATTATTCTAACTCCATATGCGGTAGTTTTGTTTATTAACAAATCCGTTAAGCCAAAAATGAGCCTCAACGCTGTACACAATTTTGCGATAAAATAGTCGTCTATAAGTTAAGCGAATCAATACCTGATTTTTGAAGTAAAATTGGATAATTTAGTGGCATTGTTCAAGCGTCAATCTATTAATAATGAGTTGCCATAGTATTCTGATCAAAAATGTCAAAAAGTGCTTAAAAACGCAACCAAATTTGAGGCCTTTAGGGTATGAATTTCAAAAAAGTACCAAACGTAATTTGTTTGTTAGTTTTAAGTAAGCTGAGAATACGATTTAAAATATACTTATATTATTATTAGCATCAAAGGTACCAAAATAGTATAAAAAAGTACCAAAATTCAATTTAAAAATTTGTTCTATCTGTGCAAGTTTAAATGATATAAGTTAATGATGTATCAACCAGTTAGTAGCATTACTCTTTTATATATATTGTTACGAAATTGTACTTGAATTTAAATATAACGATTTTAAGGGTTGATTTAAAAGTAGCATAATGCTTTCAAATAACAGTGCTGTAATAGCAAACTGTAACATATCTGTAGGCATTATTATATAAAGGCTTTCAGTTGATTTGATCGTAAGTTGGCAACGCTGTATTCGAATTCGAATATTCAGTTAAAGAACATTGTAGAAAGTACACCACAGATGGCGTATGTATTAGTAAGATCTAGAATATTCGAATTTTGACAGTTAAAGAGCAATCTAGAATGCAGATGGCAGTGTTATAAACAGTGGCAGAGGTTGCAGTAGTAAGGGAGTTGATCAGAGACGCTTTTCGAATAAACATCAACTGAGTGCCTTAAAGTGTGTTGTGTTTTTCAAGTAAATTCGTGTATATTTTAAATTGTGTCTGTATTTCTGAGAATTTATAAACGTGTATAAAAAACATTGAGTTGCTATTTAATTTTGGGGTTGTTGTACATTTTGAATAAATAAAGAGTTGTAACAATTTTTAAACTACTAAACGGCTTTTATTTGCAATCAAAAGTATCCGGTTTATTTAAAGGAAATAAACCAAACGTTTTGAAAAGGTTAAAACGTAACAATATATAGATATTGTATATTTTATATCGCAATTAATTCCTTGGATTTTTATTACCGCCATCATTAAATGTTCACAGCAATATTTCTTAGTGAAGAACACTAAACTCCATTAAAACATTCTCCAATTTTTCAAATTTTTTTAAGCTTTTCACCACACTGACCATTTAGACAATAAAAACTTTAAATCTAGATATAAAACCCACCAATAACTATTTCGGTTAGCAACAAACAAAATAATAAACCGACCTCCTACTGAGTCGAGAATAAAAAGAAATGGCTTTTGCTACCGAACCTATGTATGTAAATATTTTTTTGGGGGATTTTTTATTAAACAGTCTTAACACGAATGAAGAAAAAAGAACTGAGAACATGTCTGTAAAAAGTAACAAAATTTCTTTTATATCAACGTAAATTCATTTTGTATTTTGGTTGAAAAAAAAAATTCAATTAGAAACATCCAAGATGACGGTGAAAAAACAAGCAACGCACTTTAATCGCATAATCGTCTGGTTATAAAGTCTTCTTGTTGAAACTGCTAAATAATACAGGCGAAAGAAAGAAAAAAATAAAACCTGCCGGAAAATTCAATCAGAATTTTACTCAACAGCCAACCTCGACGACCTCACTCCGTCATATGTGGTTAATGAAGACATCGAAAACAAAGTGAAAACTTTGCACAAAATTAAAAACGCGTGAAACGAATGATAAAAGAAAGCACATGATTCGTGGATTTTTATATAATTAATAAATATGTATGAGTTGAGTTGTATGAATGAATATCTTTGTACAACAACAAACAACATGTATCCAGTGCAATGTAGTGCTCGAGGAATTCACAGAGTATGTGAGATCCTTTAGACGAATTGTTATGGATACGTGTTTTATTTCAGTGTTAAACTTTCCTCCTCGTATCTATACAATGTGCGTGGATGTGCGAGTATCTGTGTGAGTATGTGAGCTATCAATAGTGTGTGTCATTCATTTATTTGAGAATGTCATATGAATGTAAATGAAGCACTATGATGATTATCATAAAAGCGTTGATAGAATCAGCTGTTAGTTGTTCACATAACACAAACTCCTGGGGAAACGCTAACAATATTTACTCGTATTATATGACAAATTCTCTACTGCATATTCGTGGTTATGCTATTGTATTTATACTAAAATTTTTTAAAATTAGTACGTTTTTAGAATAGAAATTGAGTATGATTTATAAATACTTAAAAATAATTAGAATTTATTCGCAGTGATAAAATAAAGCAAATATTTTACTAAGGTGAGAAATTTTAAGAGGCATTGAAGAGCAAATTACTTTATAAATTAATAACTTAATTTCATACTTAAGAGTAATTTTATAGAAAGGATTATTTGATAAGCATTACAAGTACACTACATTAATGAATTTGAATTTGTGAACGTAACTCGTGTTGCTTAACACATTGACTGCCAAGGCACTTTCAGCAAATAAGATGCTGGTGGCCACGTAATCTCTTCGAAAACGTCAATATTGGAATTTAGGCTACTGTCAGTAATATTTACTGCTTAGAAATAGATTTTTTTTTATAAAAAAGAGGGTCTTATGAAATGGCGAAAAAGAATTTTTTATTGGATACTGAGTTAGAAAAAATACTCAGTACAATTTCAGAAAGTGATGAAGAATGTGAAGATTACAGTTTTGAAGAGGAACTTCCAGACAACATCGAAAAAATTCTTGAAATCCAGCACTATTGTCTGACATGGCTAGAGCGAATAAAAGTCGTGTCAGATATATGTGTCCGAAATATGTCTTGAAATCCAGCACTATTGTCTGACATGGCTAGAGCGAATAAAAGTCGTGTCGGACATATGTGTCCGACGTGGCGTAAACCGCATAGTGCAGTGTCACACACATGTGTCCGACGTGGCAGTCAATGTGTTAATTAAATGGTTCAATGCAGTACATCTTTTTTGATATAATTTTCTAAATTTTGTCTATGATTGTTATTTGGTTTAGTGGTTAAGACCGATGCATCCATTGGTAAAATTGTTTAAATTTTTGCATTAGATTGTTTAAAGAACTTCCAGTCTGTGAGCATCGGCTAAAAACTAGTGTCAGATTGATACCAGCCATGTTATCTTCACTGTCGGTGTACATCTCGGTATATTAGGAAAATAGGCACATGTATATGGACAATAACACTTTTTTAAAAATCTAAGAAACAAACTTTGATTGTTCATTATTTCGTTAATGTTTATGATTTTCACAAAATAGCAAATAATTTTATGTCTATGGCGCTACTAGCACAACATTGTACAGTTTTACAATCCACAGCCTATTTTTTTATTACTTATAGGCCGGGTAACTTATCAAATATAAAAATTAGTGAAACAAACAAGATTTTTTTAATTTTTAAAAACTCTGGATGTATAAATGAACTGATCAGCATAAATAGAGCAGCAATACGTTATATGCGTTATTACTTATTAAGCGATTATATGAGCGTTAGAGAGCATTAGAGAGCGTAACCACGTTAAGATATCATTGATATGTTCACAAGAGTTGATCAGCCTTATAGCAGTTAAATATTGTTAGTTTAAAATTAGCAGTCCTTGTAAGTTGTTCTAAAAAATATTTTTTCCAAAAAAAATTGCATGAAAGATGTATTTTGTTGGCAAACAATTTTAACAAACTAATTTTTTCAGGATTTTACTACACAGAGAAAACAGATTCGTGATAGCAACCGAATTTGTTGCCAATTGAATGATTCCAACTAAGTAACCGAATTTTACAGTTATGGCTACAAAATTTGAGAAGGGATAACAAAAGTTTGGTTGCTTCAACCGAAATTCTTCTTTATCAACTGACGTTCTGTTGATAGAATCAAATTTATACAATCTAGTCCGTGTGTTTATCCAAAAGTCTTCATTTCTTGCACAATGCAGATATTCAGCTTAATTCAAAAATACTTTCATATTTTCTAAAAATCGTGTAT
The DNA here is from genome assembly GCF_958450345.1 of Calliphora vicina. Taxonomy (NCBI): domain Eukaryota; kingdom Metazoa; phylum Arthropoda; class Insecta; order Diptera; family Calliphoridae; genus Calliphora; species Calliphora vicina. The sequence goes on along the minus strand of NC_088783.1, from coordinate 75,160,034 downwards.
ATCACGATAAAATTTTTAAGAATTTTAATTCTTGTATTCGAATTTTGTATAAAGAATCCTGTTAAGAATCCTGTTTAGTAAAATGTCGACGGTGAATGACATCGTTATTTTTAACTTTTGTCAATGGCTTTTTTTCCATTGACTTTGACTATCATAATTATTGCTAGTATGACTTCAATATTTCAATAGACGACGTATTTTTTGAACGCGGTTTTATTGAGTACATATCTGACAGTGTAATCAACAAAGCTTTTTTTGCATCGATAATGTCGAATTTTGTGCCAACAAAGCGTCATATGAGGGAAGTTTTGCTTTAAGTACTTTTAAAAGTGCCGCACATCGAAGCTTATGATAATTTTGTTTCATCGTTTTCAACATGAGAGAGTTGCTTTGTGCGGTTCAGAAGTTGTGGTTTTGACACGGAAGACAAAGATCTCCCAGGCCAGCCAAAAAATATTGAATACCAAGAATTGGAGGCACTACTCTATGAAGACTGTTATCAAACTCATCAAGAGCTTGCAAAATCACTCAAGCAGATACCTCAAAACGTTTTCAATTAGCAGGATTCATCAAAAAGCAGGGAAATTGGGTACCTTATGATGGGTCCTAAATAATGCTTTAACGCAATAAAAGGAAATCAATTCAGCTCCGAATCATTACTTGCGATAAAAAATGGATCCATTACGTATGTGAAGCCCTGCCAACCAGGCGAATTGACACCAGAGCTCTAAGCTAATGTTCTGTATTTGGTGGGACTGAAAGCGTCATATTTATTATCAGCTATTGAAATCTGCCCAGACCATCACAGGCAACTGATTCATTTGAAGTAAGATTTGACCGAAAAACGTTCAAAATGTGCGTCCAGACATGAAACCGCTATATTCCATCTTTCAAGACCTTCTACTGTCCGATTAATATTTCTTTCTGAGATACGATTCACTTCAAAACTGAGTATCCGACATTGGCTTTCCACGTTCTTGGCCTCAAAAGAGTCAGTTTTTTTGGCGCGGAATCTTTATGTTTCCAGAAAGGTGGCCAATACCCTGAATTAATTTATATTTTACAAATGTTTCTAAATAAAAGTTAAACATTTGAAAAAATCCCGCATTTTTAAGACACACACCCAATACCAAAACACATGTAACCATGACAAACTTATATTTTTTGGTTTCTTTTTACTAAATACTCATATTTTCTGAATCCCAAAGAAAATTTCTTTCAAAAAGAAAAAAAATAAACAGGAACATGATACATAGATTTAATCATAGTTATTAAATGTTTCGCATAGTTTTTGTATGCATTTACATGCATGTGCATTAGGTTGGTTATAATTAAGTTAAAATTCGAATATATGTAAGTTAACAATTTCAAGGTCGGTACCAGTATACATTAAGTGTGCCTCATCCCGAACTCAACTACTCTGGTTGAAAGCGAGTAAGTAGGTCACATTTTTCTGAGAAGACTCCAAACTATATCATGCTGCAGTTTGGATGACTCCTCCGATTACATAACAGAAGGATATTCTGTGTCTCCAAGACATTATGTTTCCTTGTCTATATGCTGTTCCAAGATAATTTGAATGTTTTTTGTAAACCTTTATATATATTTTTTAGCACTACCCTAATCTACACATGTATGAGTTAATACTTAGTATTTATTTTTTACATTTAAAAGCTGATACGACCTCACATTGTTGTGAAAATAATAAGTATGTGTGTCTTCACTTTAATAAGTATATGCAATTCTGTCTTTCCGTATTATTAATCACACACACATTAAGTCAATTATCATAAGATTTAAGAGGAAATCCTTAAATAATTATTTGTTCTTTAGTCATCCTGTGCATTTATATAAAAGGAAGTTATGGCAGTAGGGTCAATAGCACAGCAATATATGTGTGTGTTTTTATTAACATTTATGTCAACATAAACTAAATTATAGTTTATTAAACTGCTAACTCTTTACACGAACAAGAAAGACATACGCTCTTGCAACATTATTTGTTAATAATAACACACAGTGGAGTCAATCGAAAATAAAAGTGGTAGTAAATCTGAATATTCTACACTGTTGGTTGCAAAATGATGCATGATAAATCAGAGCGGAGCATTTAGCCTTTAAGAAAACTAAATGTGTGACCACTAGAGTGGGTCAGTTTTTTTCTTGACCAAGCGGTTATCAAAATGGGTAGATTACCACTTTTAAGAAGGTTTGCAAAAGAAACTATGGGTCTAAAATTAAAATCGAGAATCTTGACAAAAGTGATTATGCTCACCAGAGGATAGTTAAAGAATCTTATTTCCTGGTTGTGTGAGAACCTAAAATCGAGCTTTTGTATCACAGTGGAGGAAATGGAAATAAAAGTGCAAATAAATAAAGTCAATCTAAAAACAAAATTTCTCAAATTTAAACTTAAACTTAAACTTTTCACTTATTGAAATCTGTCCATATTTGTACAAGCTTCAAAATCTACAAAGATTTTTTAGTTTTCTTAAAGCGGGCCAATAGTTTAGAAGATTTAGATTTATTCCCATTATTTTTAATCGTAAAATCAGTAAAGATCTTAATATATCTTAATCTGAATTTAAGAATAAAAAATACTAAACTTAAGGATCTTTCCTTAAGCGCTTCCTATATTTAATTTAAGATAAATCAAAGTGTGTGTGAGATATAATCGAAATTTTGTATTCGTTTGAAAACCCTTCCGATGTCGCTATGTATGGAATACAACATCGTGCAAATGTACTCCGCGGCTCCAATTTTAACGACTTCGTCGCATAAATTAAGCTGAATTTAACCGATGGCATGAGGTATGTTTACCTTGACGGCCGCAGTGGTTTGCGGTGGCCAGTTCACATCACCTTTGCGTCAGATGACCATGCCTTAAAAGCTTTCATGCTGATTATCCAATGTGGCATAAGCTGTGAACCACGTAGCTCCGTCCTGTTGAAACCACATGTCGTTGGTGTCCATACGCAGAGAAAAAATATAATTGGGCATGGTTACTGTAACCATTTATATAGTGTTACAAGTTTTTTAACTATATTATAGTCACAGCAACCATTTACATGATTGTGGTAACCATAATATGGTTAACTTAAGATTCACATGATTGTCTCAACCATATATGGTTACAGTAAACATATATATGTTTGTGGCAACCATATTTATGATGAATAATTTTATCATAATATGTTGTTCTCAGATTATGATAAGCCTTAAGCCGAGAGCATCATAATATGATAAGTCCTCCATCATATAAAGGTTATCACAAACATATATATGTTTACTGTAACCATATATATGGTTGAGACAATCATGTGAATTGTAAGTTAACCATATTATGGTTACCACAATCATGTAAATGGTTACTGTGACTATAATATAGTTAAAAAACTTGTAACAATATTGAAATGGTTATAGTAACCATGCCCAACTATATTTTTTCTCTGCGTGCATATCATCGAATTCAAGCGATGGCTTGGCTAACGTCGTTCTCAAAGAAATATGGACCGATTACGCCACCAGCCCAAAATCCACATCAAACAGTGTATTTTTTGGGATTCATGGAACACTCTTGGATCTCATGGGGATTGGTATAGTTCCAAATTCGACAATTTTGTTTCATCCAGCAATGGGCTTCATCGCTGCAGATAATTTTTTGGATGAAACTTAGGGTCAGTTTCCAACTGCTTCAGGTTCCATTCAGAGAACTCATGTCGACCAGTGGTTTAAAAATATTTGTTTTTGGAATCTTGGGAACTATTGGAGATTTGACAAGGTTGGAGCTGATGTGCTTTCGAATTGATTTACAGCTGTTCGGCGTTGCAGGCGGAATGGGTGCCAGAAGCTAGCATTTCAACTTATGTTGGTGATATTTCACATTGTCTCTCACATCCGAATGAGCTGAAAATTAAAATATAATATAAAAGAGATAACCTACACATGTACATACGAATATTTTTTGTAGACCTTCAATTTTCAACTATTATATTTTAAATTTAAGCTCATTCGGATCATAAATGGATTTTTGACCAATGGCGACCAATTTTGAGAGGCCACTAATGACCCCCATTCCACCTACGCAGCTGAACAACACCTCACATCCAACTTTGTGAAATTTCGCTGAGATATCTCCAATAGTTCTCGAGATGCCGAATTTTTTCTATAAAAAAAGTTTCTAACCAATGTTTTGTTGTTGAACGCAATATTCGTCCATATTTCATGATTTGACAAAACTAAATGAATAAATGACAGTAAATTCGAGAGATGTAGATTTAACAGTATGGCCGCTATCAACTGTCAAAGTTCGGAAGTCCCTATTGGAAGACCCTTTAGATTATACTGCTTGTCGTTTTTTAATTTGGTTCGTTTTTAATTTATTAATTGTGACATTGGTCACAATAAATAGTACCACACAAAAAATAAACAAATAATTCAAATTGTCACCAAAAATTAAATTGCAAATTAGAACATCTTTTTCAAATCATTCCCCTAAATCCAAACTAACTTCAAACAAAACAATATTCAAACATAAGTTAAAATAAAATTTCATTTGTTTTCCAATTTGTTACAAATTAAGTGACAAATTCAATATACTCACACTCGAATTTCTATTGGACGCATTGGGAGACTCACATTTTTTTTATTTTGTTTCAAAGAAAACACAAGTGGTGCTTTTGTGCTATTTTCTTTAACAAAAAATAAATACACATTTTTTTGAAAAAGAATAATAAAATTTGCAAAGATATTATTTATATTTTGCTTTGTAATAAAATAAAATTTATCTTGAATTGCAAAACGTCTGGGAATACTTATTTGAAGTTGTTTATACAAAACACAATTGAATAGAACAAACACAATAACCAAGAATACAATTTAAATGTTTAATAAGAAATTCTAAACAACTTTTACTAGCAGTAGAAAAACAAAATTAACCCATTTAAAAATCAGAGCTGTAATTAGACATGCAAATGAAGTGGAATTTAAAAGTAAATTAAAATTTGCATATTTAGAGGGATTTAAATATGTGTAAAACACGCTCACGTCCAAAATACGCACACAAACTTAGTAGAGTTGCAAGAAAAATGTTTATTATTGTCCTAACCAGTTTGATATTGAAAATCACCGAAATAGGTACAGTTGAACCAAAGTTATGAATTAAAATGTGGGACAAACTCAAAAAAAATAATTTTATAATTTTCACATATTTTTGGTCAGTTTTGTAAATATATTGCAACTAATGTTATAAAATTTAGCACTCGTTACTTTTATGATAAAAGGAGTAACTCTGGTGAAAATTATAGGAATCGGTCCATGATTTCTCCTAGCCCCCACACAAATTTTTTCCCGAAATATGGTTCTATGATATTTTAAATGCCTACAGAATAGGAATATCCATATAAAATTCAGCAAAAATAAGTTTCGTGGTAAAAAAAATTGTATTACACAATTTTTCGTGGATTGGCCCATATTTGACCATAGCCCCATATAAAGTACACTTCCGAAAATCCCTTAAATAAGCATAAATGTCTTATAAATGTCGCTATCAAGTTGAAATTCGACATAAATAATCCCCATATAAATTAAAATCGCTGTACCTAATTCTATAAAGATCGGCCGATAATTGGTTATAGCTCCCATATAAGGACCACTTCCGAAAAACACAATAACCTACCAAATTATTTCAATAGGGTTAAGCATTGGTGAATGGGACTCAATCGTAAAAGTGTTGATGGAGAGTTGTCGAAAATTTCACGTAAACGACTGTGAAATTTTCCAGAACAAGTTCAGGTAACTGATTATCCAACTCTTGCTATCAACACTTTTGACCCATTTGTTTGCGCTTTCGGCAGTGAACGAACCTCTGTGACTATCCATTTGAATAATGCCTGCGGTACCAATTGCACCTATCAGGTGGATGTTGGGGCGAGGGGAAGTAGATATCGAAAGAACTGTTCGGGATCCAACACGAGACCAACCATGTTTTCTACGACAAAATAAATTTAAATTGGTCTTTCTATCCAGACCACAACATCTTTCCACATCTGATATAATCGTTAATATTGTTTTTTTTTTTATTTAAAATAATTTATATAATGTTTCTCAATTTCAATTGGAATTTTCTCAATGTCAATGAAAAATGGTGTAGAATTTTCATGCTGGCCTCGGCTATCTTTGTCTTCCGTGAACTGCACAAACCATCTCTGTCACATTGAAACTGATGGAACACATTCACCATACGCTTTGATGAGCAATTGGCACTTTTGTTCAAATTATGACTCCTTATTGGCGCAAAATTCGATATTTTTCACTATAATGTTCCAATAACTAAGTGATAACAAATTACAGAATTGTGGTAAATTTCGTTAATATCTGAAATGAAAAAAAGCTACCATATTTTTAATTTTTATATAAATTAAGACATGTAGAATTCAAAAATAATTGTTGTGGTACTTGCTGTACAGATTTTTAGTAAACAAAAATGTATGTAACAATTAAATTGTATAATTACCATAGTCCTACAATTGACAGCAAATACCAAATACAATAGTTAAATCAAAACATACATATCCATTAAGGTGGGTCAATTTTGTTGATCAACAGGCTTATAGCAAAAACGTAATCTACTATAAATTCTAAGAAAATTTCCCCAACCATGGAAAATTTTCAAAAACTTGCTCCCGCAGAGAGACTTCAAAACACACAGTTAAGAAATTTATAAAAACAAATCTTAAATATTTATGTCTCTCGGTTGGAGCTAGGTTTTAATTTTCTTACAATGTTGTGTATATTCCGATTTTGCCTGTTACGTTTTCTCTCACCCGAACAAATTGACCCACCCTACCCTAATACATATCCTGAAATAGTCAAAATAATGTTTTTTTGAAGAGACTTTTACTAAAAGAAAATGAAAACTAATTAGGTTTTCTTACTTAGTTCAAGTATAAATTTGATAGGAATTTATAAAAATACAAAGTAATTGTAAAAATAACAATTTTACTTAGATTTTTTAGAAATTTAATAACGACAAATATGTATTTTCATTCATTAAAAATCTACAAAAATATTTATGCTAAAAATAAAACCAAAAAAAATATTTATTTTTATTTAATAAGAATTTTATAGTAGACATTGCTGCTGTGGCAACAAAATCAAACACACAATTCAACCTTAATATGTAATGAACCAATCTCTTTTCTCTAAACGATGAAAACAAAATTACTGTACATCTTCAGAGATTGCATCGGTGATTTTCTTTTGGCATTCAGAGATTGTCAAGACTATCGGGAGCCATTTAGAAAGCTAGCAATCAGCCGGTTGGGGTGGTTCTTGTCTTGCCAATTTCTCTTACCGATGGGAAATCAACACATAAATATTATTTTAGACTCCCTTAACAAATTGAATTATGAAGTGGACTGGGATGTTGATTTCAGAATTGATGTTGAAAGATACCCCTGTTTAACCAACATAACAAACGGAAAATGGGTCAATTCATGATTATAAAATTGTATTGGAAAAAACTCCCCAAGCTGTTTTTGGGGGTTTGACGCCTCTGTACCCACCCTACCTGTGATCTTAGGGCGCCTTATGTAGAGTCTAAGATCCCTAACGCAACATATTCAAAACCAATCACATTATGTAAGAATTAAAGAAACTTTAAAGTTCCATTATAAAAATTTCAAAATTTATTCAAAGAATAAGCAAAAATGATAAATTCATGTAAAATATAACTAAATAGTACATTCTAACCTATATTCATTTATAATATTCCTGATTTGTGAAAAATCATTAAACAAACTTATATAAATGATATTAACAATTCGTAAATATAAAATGTTTAAATTCCTAATGTCTTATTTTTTGTAACGAGATGTATCGAATTTATAACTTTAACAGCAAGCTACTTACAAAGTACCGAGACTGTTAACAACAAAAGCTTTCTTTGTTGATCAATGAATTTGCTCTCTCGGTAAAATAATTTATGAATGAGCATAGTAAATTCTAAAAATAGAACAAGTGTATTTTTTTTTGTGGGTATCGTTGTTCAGATACAAGAAAAAACAATTTAACAAAAAAAAAAAGAGATCAAGAAGAATAAAAACAAAGAAATTTAACAAACAGACATCCCTCAGTAAGCACGGTATGAAAATTTTGTGTGATAAAAAAATTGTTAAATTAAAGTTATAAATTCTCAACTTGTTGTATGTAAATTTTTCAGAGGTACTTAATAATATGTATACATGTCAAAATTAGTAATAATTGCAAAACAATGATGATATATAAAAACGATAATCACTCACCAATTATATAAACATTTCGGCAACTGCTGGATGAAGAGGCCTTTTCAAACTGCTGAAGGTTGCTGATTAAAAGGTGTTAAAAAAATGTAGATATGCTTTGCAATTATAGTTTTTTCCGTATAAATTAACTCTTGCTTATAATATCTAAAGAAAATTTAAGATGATTAGAATTTGTTTAATATAGAATAAGCTAATTCGTTTAAATTTCAATAGTTTTAAAATACATTTTTCTTTTGACAGTGCAATGTAGACTGAATGCAATACTAGTTTTAAGACACAAACAATTTTCTGTGATATTAGTTCGTAAGATTTTAATTAGAATAGTTTAATAGTTTAAGTTTTGTTTAGTTAAAATTTTAAAAAAATTCAAATTGGCACTTTAATATTGTCTGGACGAATTTTTCATGTAAATTTGATTATAATTTTTTTTTTTCCGGACACTAATAAAATTTTTAAACTTTTAATATTATATTTTTAATTACGAATTAAATTTGCACTGTAGGTATTTTAAAAAAATTGATTTAGTTCACCCAGAATATATAAAATGGAAAAATAGCTTATGTTGGTGGCTCGTATATGTCACGACTTCTGGCAAACCTTAGTAATTCTGACCACTAGCAGCCGGAGAAGGTTAGGTCCGCTGGACTTCGATGAGATGTTATATAGGAATATTTTTTTGTTTGTGGTATTTTGATTTTTGGAAATATTTTCAGACTTTACTTCTAATTTTTTCTTTGCTAAATATATATAATTTAGCTGTTTAGCTAACAAACTGTCCGCTTTAGGTATTGTTAGCAAGTTTAAATGGGTAAAATGTGCAATGTGTTTTTATGTTCTTCTATCTCCTCTTTTTCTTCCAGTTTATTAATCGAGATCACAGATTTTTGCTGATTGAAATATGATATCGTGAGAAAAAGTACAGTGGTGGCTCATTAAATGAGTCCACCACTTTTTATACGCAAATTTGTCAAGTTTGGTAGACAGAATGAAAATCTATGTTAAAAAAATATATAAAAATGCTAGTAAAACGAAAGATAGTTAACTTATTGGTCATTAAGCTGGCTTACCTTGAAATTTATTGGTAATATGGTGTAATTAGAATAGTTAAAAAAAATCAATTTATTGTAAATTAGTATTTACTCGAAACTAATAAAATTACACGTAGATTTTTGGAAATATATTTAGGAGCTCCAGTAAGGATGATTTTAAGCCAAAGTTGGAAAATATGGCTGTGAGGAAAAAACGTATGAAATGGCAAAATGTTGAAAACTATAATATTTTAGCAATTTACCTGCAAGTTATGTTTAGAATTTTGGTTTTCGATAATTCAATTGACGCCAATGCCAGGAAATTATTATAAAGGCTTTGTACTTAACTACACAATTATTTGTGGTTAAGGAACACTATAAATTTGGTGTGCGTTTCCGAACAATTGAAGCCACTACTTTCCTCGTGCAATGTAAGATGTAAAAGAATCTCTCAACGGTATTCTTTACGTTAAAGAAGATATTTTAGAGAAAAAAAAATCGATAAATTCCTGGAAAACACAATGATTACCGAATAATCGAGTTGAAACAAGCATGCGATGTGTTGCGTTAACATGCGTTTCTATGCGATCCTATGCGTTGGGCTACTTTTCTACGGTTTTAAGTACATCAACTGAAAGATAATTTAATGCAAACTAAACACTGCTTTTTAATTATTACTTTCCTTATAAAATACTATTATAAACAACGAATTTAGCCAAATATTATAAATGATAACGCTATTAAATATATTTATATTTTATGCAAGAATAAATGTGTATTTCAATAGTAATAATTTTATTTAATGTGGTAACAAAATATAATACAGGAGGGTTTCGATTAACAATGTATTGACAATTAAAATAGAGAGTTAGAACATAAGCAGGAATTACTTTGTTGACTATTTGAACAGTCATCTTATGAGCACAAATTATAACTTCGGACAGTACAAACCACATAATACTGGCTTATTGAGCAACAGTATTAGGGGGAAATTTTGTGTACTAGGGTCTTAGATCTTTGGCATGGTATGTGCCTAATGTTTTGCCATCCGGATCCTGTAAAATGTAGTAATTATTTCCTACTTTTTCTTTGATAACTGATTTTAGAAATAATGGTGCCAATTTTGAATTAAATTTCTTTTCAAAATTGCTTTGAGCAAAATTTCGGCGGTAAACTTCTTGACCTACTTTATACGAAATGGGTCTTGCTCGCAGATTATATTGGTTTTTATTCGTTTCATATGCTTTAGCAATGTGTTTTTTTAAGTTTTTGCGAATCAAATAAAGTTCATCTTCTCTATTAAGTCTCATATTTGGCTCGTCTAACACCTGAAGATTTTTTAGTAAAGAGTATGAGCTAGCATGTGTGATCATTTCAAACCCAAACACAGCTTTATAAGGCGAACATTGAATTGACTGGTGAAATGAGTTTCGTAAAGCGCAGCTAATTGCGCTAATATTCTGATCCCACAGTGTTTGGTCCTGCTTCAGATACGATCGTATTCCTGCTAATATGGATCGGTTAACACGCTCTGACGCATTAGATTGCGGAGAGTATATCGCAGTATATGTGTGACGGATACCTAACGAAGTGAGAAACGCATTAAAGTCATTGGCTTTAAACTGAGATCCGTTGTCACTTAACAAAATCTCAGGTACACCGAAAATGTGAAATATATCTTTTAACAGATAATTCTGTATAACACTGGCAGTAAATTTTTTTAAGGGAAAAAGCCAATGAAATTTTGTCATATGATCTAACACTATTAACAAGCCTATATGGCCTTGCTTGCTGCGGGGATAGGGACCCAAAATGTCTACATACATTTGTTGAAAAGGCCTGGAAGTTCTTACAGCATTGCCCATTTCCGGTTTTGTTATAAAGTTAGTGGGCTTGGTAGTTTTGCATATTTCACAAGAGCGAATGTAATCACGTACATCTCGCACTAACCCAGGCCAAAAGAAATGACGGCGGATTAAATCAATGGTTTTTACCATACCACCATGTGCGGCGACAGGGCTAATGTGGAATGTATGAATAACTGATTTTCTTAAATTGTACGGAACCCAAAGCTTCCAACAATTGTTCTCTTGCTCATTATCTCCATTATAGTGCTCAGTGCGTATGTACACAAAACTATCTACTATTTTAATGTCTGGATATTTTGATGAATTTTGGCTTATTTTTGTTTTCAATTCTACATAATCGTTATCAGCAAAGTGGGGTGAATTGAGGTCGATTTCTGGGGATGAAAATTCTAAACTACTGACTTCTTCATAGGGTATTCTAGAAAGGGCGTCGGGTACAATGTTCTCTTTTCCCTTTCTATGAGATATTGCGAATTTGTAACCCTGTAATTTGAAGACCCAGCGGGCAAGTCGACCAGACAATTCGGACTGTTTCATCAACCACACTAATGATGAGTGATCGGTGATGACTTCAAAGTCTTGTAGTTCAAGGTAACACCTGAACTTTTTTATCGCCTCAACTGCCGCCAAGCATTCACGCTCTGTAACACTATAATTGCGTTGAGCACTGTTTAATTTACGAGACATGAAAGCTATTGGGCGCTCGTTTCCCTCATCATCAATTTGCACCAAAACAGCCCCGATGCCCACGTCACTGGCATCGCAGTGCACATAAAACTTTTTCTCAAAATTTGGATTTGTTAAAACAGGGGCAGATGTTAAAAGTACCTTTATTTTTTCAAATGACTCTTGTGCCTCAGATGTCCAGTTGAATTTTTTCTTCGTAGATAAAACCTCTGTTATAGGATGTACTATGGTTGAAAAATTGGCAATAAACCGACGGTACCAGCCGGCTAAGCCAAGGAAACCGCGGACTTGCTTTATATTTTTAGGCACTGGCCAGTTTTGTATAGAAATTACCTTTTCTGGGTCGGTTTTTATCCCACCATTACCAATAATATATCCTAGGTAGTTTACTTCTGTTACACAGAATTTAGATTTTTCAATATTAAGTGTAAGATTAGCAGTTTTAAAAGCGTCTGCTATTCGAACTAATATTGACAAATGGGTGTGGAAATTTTCAGAGACAATTACCAGGTCGTCCAAATAGCCAAACACACAGTGTCGTAGATCTGCTGGTATCAGCTGATCCATCAAGCGACACATAGTAGATGGAGCGTTGCAGAGGCCGAACGGCATGACAACAAAATGATAGAGGGGACGCCCCGGGACCGTAAATGCTGTTAATGGCTTAGAATCTTCGGCTAAGGCAATTTGCCAATACGCATCTTTAAGATCTAGTTTGGAAATTATATTTGCCTTTGGTAATCTGGAGAATATACCCTCAATACTGGGCAAAGGATAGGCATCCTTCCTAGTAACCAGATTAACTTTTCGCGCATCGAGACACAATCGTATTTTGTTCGGTTTTACAACCAACCTCATGGGCGAGCTCCACGGCGAGTTTGATGGTTCTATTACTCCTAAAGCAAGCATTCTGTCTATCTCCTGAAACATAAGTTTCTCCACTGCAGGAGAAACAGGATAGAAACGCTGCTTTACAGGAGTACTATTGCCCACATCAATCTTGTGTACGATAAGGCTAGTGCGACCTAATCCCTGCTTTTCGAAATTTGGGAATAATTGAATAATAGCCGTGAGTTGCTGACGTTGATTTATAGTTAAGGGGTATTCTGTATCAAGTTTAAAATCTTTGGAATCTTTGTGAAATTTATCTAAAACATCGAATTCTATGCTAAAACTAGAAAATTCTGAATCAATGTTCAGCGAATCTTTATTGCCAGATGCAACAACAACATTCCCAAACACCTCTGGAGCTAATGAAAAAGCTTGCCAGAAATCCAAGCCCAGAATTAACCTTTGGCTTATTGATGGCACTACTAAAATGTTTATCTTTTTACATTTATCCTTAAAATAAACATCTACATTCAAATAACCGATAACTTTCTGAGGATTTCCATCAGCAGTCTTTACATAAGTTTTAAGATTACAAAATTCATGAAAATGGGAAAAATCAAAACTAGCTAACTGTGAGCCTATACATGAGACATTGGCCCCTGTATCCAATAGACCAAGCTCCGTAAATGACAAAAATTTAACTGAGGCATAATATCTTTTGTCAGAAGGGTTAGATACAATTGACGATAATATAAACTTTGAGGTGAATTTACGATTTTTATAATACTGTCGCAATCGAGTTGTTGAGCGCTTTTGTTTTATAGGGATAGTATTAGATATTGTTGAGACATTAAATATAAGATTTCGTTTATTCATATAATTTTCCCATTTTTTATGGTAAGGCAAGATAGGGTGTAATTTTGGTTTATGATTATTGTTACTAATTATAGATTCTGCATCATTTTTATAAATTGTATGATCAGAAAGGAAGTCATAAGCAGGTGAAGAGTTAGAAAAATCAGTATTAGATAATGATTTTTCTAGGGTCTGGTGCGTGGTAGATTTTGAGTCTGGAAGTTTTTTGAACATAATCTTTTTGATGAACATTTTGCACATTGGGGTTTATAGGTGTTTTTCTCACCACACCCGTAACAAAACACATTTCTCTTTTCCAAGCAATCTTCCCAAAAGTGTCCTAACTGCTCGCAATTCCAACATTTAGGAGGTTGCTGTATTGCCTCTATAGACAATTCAGATTCATTATTAAAATCCTGAACAGGTTGTTCTTCTGAGAAACTAATTTCGGCCACTTGGCGACGCATACCAGGGTAAGGTGCAATTTTAGGTGTCATATTCCTTCTATAGTATTCATCGCCTAACAAATTTTCTCGCATTTGAACGAGTTTACGCAAATGGGCTAATGAATAAATAGGTACATATAGTAACTCATGCCTTATTTCAGGACGGAGATTACGGGATAGAATTTCTACTAATTCTGATTCAGGAATTGGTTTCTCAATTCGATCTAAAATGGCGGAAATTGATTCATAAAATGTCTCGAAAGTCTCGTTACTCTTCATCTTCCTATTTCTGAGTTCCTCGTGAATATCAAAGCTGGATTTGAAATCCTTATACTGATATTTGAGAGCCTCGCAAAAATCGTTCCAGCTTATTGTTTCGGTCTGCTTATGGTAGCGCCAGTACCATTCACGGGCACGACCACTTAATAAAATATGTAAATTTTTACATATTACCGAAAAATCATTATTAAAATGTTCACTGGTTAAAACTTTGACTCTATACAGAAATTCATCGACACTTATGCCTTGGGTAGACCCATCAAATTTAATGTGCCAATTTTGGATAATAGAAGTTATCTTGTCAGACCTTAAGGTAAAATGTTCATCAAACGAACTACTACCGTTTCCACGAGAATTACATATATTGTGTGGATTTGGTGGAGTATGAGTAATTGGTACATTATTTTGTGGTGGAACATATTGTCTACTATTTTGCGGTTGAATTGGAGATGCAACTTGAGGTGGTTGTTGGAAGGATTGGTTTTGTATACCAGAATTTTGAGACGTATTTGGTAACAAATGAAAATTGGTCAACAAGCGAGATACAGTGTTTTCAATCATTTGACTGATTTGAGAATAATCAGTATTAGGTTGAATGTTATTTGAAAAATTTCTAACTGGAGTATTTTGTTGTACATTGGGTAATAAATTTGGAGGATATTGTATACCAACCGGGGTTGAAGGATTTTCATTCTCAGGATTGATACTAACATCAATGAAATTATTTCTATTTGAATCTGTAAACAAATTTCGACTATAGCTACGTGTATTATAATGTTGAGCAAGTGCTCCACGGGGTTTACCACGATTAGTCTTTTGTTTTTCTACTGGTTGATTCTTGTTAAGACTTTGAATTTTCTTCAATTCAGAAAGTGCACATGGCCTCATGCATATTGGACATTCTGATGACTGAGACAAATAGCTCTCAATACAAGTGCTGTGGAAAACATGATTGCATTCCGAAATTATCAGAAATTCTTGTCCTTCGCACATTTTATCCTTACAAATTCTACAATTTTGGTCATTTTTGGATAACTGTGTGGCCGAGGGCTGAGAAACAGACGCCTCTGGAAGAGGAACTTGTGAAGCAGCAGCCTGAGCTCCTGTAGGTGAACGTTCCATTATAATTTCTTATAAAATTAATTATTCAAAAAGTATTATCCACAGTATGTAATAGTATGCAACAAAATAAAGTATAAATTATTTTGTTTTTTTTCTTTTTTTCTCTCAATATATAATTATGCGAAAAATATTCGTGAAAACGAAGTTTAAAAAGAATTAATTTACTTATTTACAAAAGCAAATTAACAAATAGCAGTTTAGCAATTAATTCAAAAGACATCAAATATGTTTATCTATCTTACATATTAATGTGATATGGTTTGAATAAGCAATGAAAGTTTACAATCAATGAATTGACCGAGAAGTACTCTAATTGGGCTATGGAATTCTTAAAATTTTATTGCATTTAAAGAAGATTTTACAAACCGATATGCTTTTTTTTTCTACTCAAATTAACTAATTTTGACTGGACAAAAACCCACTATCCGCAGATATTTTGTAATCCGAATCAAAATTAGGATATCAATAACTAAGGAAAACAATTTATAAAGTGCAATAAATTCTAAAAACTTACACAACTTATAAAGCAACATACATATCTCAAGTTATTTAGTAAAAGATATTTTAAATATATCTTCGGTCGACTTAGTCGCATCTATCTCGCAACTAATCGAAAATCCAGAAGAATTTTAAATTATATTTGCTAAATACCTTTTAAAATATATGCCTATTTACAAATTATGATTTAATGATAAGAAAATGTAAATGATGTTTTTAGAGCAAAAAAAAAATCTAAATGTTTTACGCAACTCAGTTTTTCTTGCCCCACGTTGGGCGCCAATTTATGTAATGAACCAATCTCTTTTCTCTAAACGATGAAAACAAAATTACTGTACATCTTCAGAGATTGCATCGGTGATTTTCTTTTGGCATTCAGAGATTGTCAAGACTATCGGGAGCCATTTAGAAAGCTAGCAATCAGCCGGTTGGGGTGGTTCTTGTCTTGCCAATTTCTCTTACCGATGGGAAATCAACACATAAATATTATTTTAGACTCCCTTAACAAATTGAATTATGAAGTGGACTGGGATGTTGATTTCAGAATTGATGTTGAAAGATACCCCTGTTTAACCAACATAACAAACGGAAAATGGGTCAATTCATGATTATAAAATTGTATTGGAAAAAACTCCCCAAGCTGTTTTTGGGGGTTTGACGCCTCTGTACCCACCCTACCTGTGATCTTAGGGCGCCTTATGTAGAGTCTAAGATCCCTAACGCAACATATTCAAAACCAATCACATTATGTAAGAATTAAAGAAACTTTAAAGTTCCATTATAAAAATTTCAAAATTTATTCAAAGAATAAGCAAAAATGATAAATTCATGTAAAATATAACTAAATAGTACATTCTAACCTATATTCATTTATAATATTCCTGATTTGTGAAAAATCATTAAACAAACTTATATAAATGATATTAACAATTCGTAAATATAAAATGTTTAAATTCCTAATGTCTTATTTTTTGTAACGAGATGTATCGAATTTATAACTTTAACAGCAAGCTACTTACAAAGTACCGAGACTGTTAACAACAAAAGCTTTCTTTGTTGATCAATGAATTTGCTCTCTCGGTAAAATAATTTATGAATGAGCATAGTAAATTCTAAAAATAGAACAAGTGTATTTTTTTTTGTGGGTATCGTTGTTCAGATACAAGAAAAAACAATTTAACAAAAAAAAAAAGAGATCAAGAAGAATAAAAACAAAGAAATTTAACAAACAGACATCCCTCAGTAAGCACGGTATGAAAATTTTGTGTGATAAAAAAATTGTTAAATTAAAGTTATAAATTCTCAACTTGTTGTATGTAAATTTTTCAGAGGTACTTAATAATATGTATACATGTCAAAATTAGTAATAATTGCAAAACAATGATGATATATAAAAACGATAATCACTCACCAATTATATAAACATTTCGGCAACTGCTGGATGAAGAGGCCTTTTCAAACTGCTGAAGGTTGCTGATTAAAAGGTGTTAAAAAAATGTAGATATGCTTTGCAATTATAGTTTTTTCCGTATAAATTAACTCTTGCTTATAATATCTAAAGAAAATTTAAGATGATTAGAATTTGTTTAATATAGAATAAGCTAATTCGTTTAAATTTCAATAGTTTTAAAATACATTTTTCTTTTGACAGTGCAATGTAGACTGAATGCAATACTAGTTTTAAGACACAAACAATTTTCTGTGATATTAGTTCGTAAGATTTTAATTAGAATAGTTTAATAGTTTAAGTTTTGTTTAGTTAAAATTTTAAAAAAATTCAAATTGGCACTTTAATATTGTCTGGACGAATTTTTCATGTAAATTTGATTATAATTTTTTTTTTTCCGGACACTAATAAAATTTTTAAACTTTTAATATTATATTTTTAATTACGAATTAAATTTGCACTGTAGGTATTTTAAAAAAATTGATTTAGTTCACCCAGAATATATAAAATGGAAAAATAGCTTATGTTGGTGGCTCGTATATGTCACGACTTCTGGCAAACCTTAGTAATTCTGACCACTAGCAGCCGGAGAAGGTTAGGTCCGCTGGACTTCGATGAGATGTTATATAGGAATATTTTTTTGTTTGTGGTATTTTGATTTTTGGAAATATTTTCAGACTTTACTTCTAATTTTTTCTTTGCTAAATATATATAATTTAGCTGTTTAGCTAACAAACTGTCCGCTTTAGGTATTGTTAGCAAGTTTAAATGGGTAAAATGTGCAATGTGTTTTTATGTTCTTCTATCTCCTCTTTTTCTTCCAGTTTATTAATCGAGATCACAGATTTTTGCTGATTGAAATATGATATCGTGAGAAAAAGTACAGTGGTGGCTCATTAAATGAGTCCACCACTTTTTATACGCAAATTTGTCAAGTTTGGTAGACAGAATGAAAATCTATGTTAAAAAAATATATAAAAATGCTAGTAAAACGAAAGATAGTTAACTTATTGGTCATTAAGCTGGCTTACCTTGAAATTTATTGGTAATATGGTGTAATTAGAATAGTTAAAAAAAATCAATTTATTGTAAATTAGTATTTACTCGAAACTAATAAAATTACACGTAGATTTTTGGAAATATATTTAGGAGCTCCAGTAAGGATGATTTTAAGCCAAAGTTGGAAAATATGGCTGTGAGGAAAAAACGTATGAAATGGCAAAATGTTGAAAACTATAATATTTTAGCAATTTACCTGCAAGTTATGTTTAGAATTTTGGTTTTCGATAATTCAATTGACGCCAATGCCAGGAAATTATTATAAAGGCTTTGTACTTAACTACACAATTATTTGTGGTTAAGGAACACTATAAATTTGGTGTGCGTTTCCGAACAATTGAAGCCACTACTTTCCTCGTGCAATGTAAGATGTAAAAGAATCTCTCAACGGTATTCTTTACGTTAAAGAAGATATTTTAGAGAAAAAAAAATCGATAAATTCCTGGAAAACACAATGATTACCGAATAATCGAGTTGAAACAAGCATGCGATGTGTTGCGTTAACATGCGTTTCTATGCGATCCTATGCGTTGGGCTACTTTTCTACGGTTTTAAGTACATCAACTGAAAGATAATTTAATGCAAACTAAACACTGCTTTTTAATTATTACTTTCCTTATAAAATACTATTATAAACAACGAATTTAGCCAAATATTATAAATGATAACGCTATTAAATATATTTATATTTTATGCAAGAATAAATGTGTATTTCAATAGTAATAATTTTATTTAATGTGGTAACAAAATATAATACAGGAGGGTTTCGATTAACAATGTATTGACAATTAAAATAGAGAGTTAGAACATAAGCAGGAATTACTTTGTTGACTATTTGAACAGTCATCTTATGAGCACAAATTATAACTTCGGACAGTACAAATAATAAATTTTAAAATAATGGTACAAATACAGAGAAACAATGTTTATGAATGTATTTGTGATTGTTTTTAAAATTGTATGTGATTATGACACATGTTTCCTTTTTGTTTTTGTTGTTTGTTTGTTGTATTTCTATAAAACACACTTCCTTTAATGAAAATTATGTAAATTTCCTTTGTTTAATTTTTTTTCATTCACCTGTCAAGGAAATATGTTGGCATAATTTTTTTTTAGTTTGGCAATTAGAATTTATTAATGGAAACATACAAAGTCCTTATAGTGACCTTAGCTCGTCTCTTAACGTCAGATTTAAATAAAGATGAACTTAAAACAAAACACTAACAAATTTGAGCAGAATCGGATATAATTTTTTCTAAAGTTTAGATGTTGCACAAAAGAAATGTGATTATTTTTGGTTAACCAATAAATCGGTTTCTAAAAAGGTCTGTTTTTAATACATTTGTTTTGAATTTTCTAGTTTTGGATCAAAGTAGCAATATTCTCAAAAAAAGGTATAAATCAGTGAATAATTGTTACGTTTTTCAATAAGAGTTATTCAAAATATTTATTTTTTTCGTTGCTCATAACTTTTATTTTCAATTTATATTTTTTTACGTTGCTTAATAACAGTTATTCTCAAGTATATTTTTTATGTCGTTGCTCATAACTCAAAAGAAGTTTTTTCGTCGCTTTGCTTGCATTTTATTAGTACATACATTGTATTTTACCTTTAAAGTTGTAAAAAAGACTATGTATGTGATAGTTAGTTTTTATTGTGTATTTATACCCTACACCACCATAGTGGGGAGGGTATTATGCGTTTGTGCAGATGTTTGTAACGTCCAAAAATATTAGTCTAGCACCCACCTTAAAGTATACCGATCGACTTAGAATCACTTTCTGAGTCGATTAAACGATGTCCGTCCGTCCGTCCGTCCGTCTGGTTGGCTGGCTGGCTGTCCATGTAAACCTTGTGCGCAAAGTACAGGTCGCAATTTTGAATATATTTCGATAAAATTTGGTACATATAATTTTTTCGGCCCAAGGACGAACCCTATTGAAACTGGCTGAAATCGGTCCATTATTTCATATAGCCCCCATACAAATGTCCTCCCGAAATTGGACTTTATCGGTCATAAATGTTTATTTATATATGTATCTACACAAATTTCGCTCCAAATAACTTTTATACATACGAAATTCATGTCACCAAATTTTATTACGATCGGTGCATAATTAGTCATAGCTCCCATATAAGACCCGCTTCCGAAAATCACTTTAACGTGCATAAATCGCTTAAAAATGTTGGTATACACACAAAATTCAACATAGTTAACTTTAATATAGACATAAATCACACGACCTAATTTTATGGTGATCGGTCCATAATTGGTCATAGCTCCCATATAAGGCCCACTTCCAAAAATCACTCAAAAATATAAATTATTGATATTTTAAAAGAAAAATATTTTTACTCATTTACTTGGTGTAGGGTATTATATGGTCGGGCTTGACCGACCATACTTTCTTACTTGTTTTTTTTATTTACGAAGACTTTAGTTTCACAAACAATGTTTTGGCAATAGCATTGTCCATCAAGTTGCACCTTTTATCAGTCAACAAAAGACGCAAAGCAGAAAATGCTCTTTAAACAGAAACCTGTGTAGCCGTCACACAGTGCTTTGTTCAATGGACAAAAATCAAAAACAAGATTATGTCTTTGATGTTAATGAAATTTATATTTTTCAATAGACAACTAAATAACTCATTCGTGTAAAAAAGACATTTTTATAAATATCTCTTTTTGTCGTCACTAGAGGTCGCTAAAGTTAGTACATTTTCAACATAAATTTTATGGAGAAAAATATATTTTTTTTATGGTTAACTAAAATCATTGTTAAAAGTTCGTTTTAAAAGATATAAACTCGCGATTGGCTGCAAATGAAAGAATATGAATGTGGAATTATGGAAAATTACTGTTTTTGTCAAAAAATTTTTAACAGTTTAATCTGCGCAATTTTTAATAATTAAAATTTTTTTTATTGTAAGCCTGAAATTCTAAAACTTTGTTGGAATATTAGTAAAATACGTGTTAATCTATTTTGATTATGTTTTACTATAGAATAGCCATAAGTATTATCTATAAGAAAATGTAATCATTAGTTGTCCTTTCGTATGAAAACTATTAAAATTTTGTTTTCGTTTAAATGTATAAATTACAATTTCGTAAATTTTCAATTTGATGGTTTTGGGAAATAGCTCCAGATTTTTGGTTTTTTATAAAATAATACCGTTTTTTCTTTTAAATAACTAAAAAATATTGCGTTATTTAACAAAAGTAGTTTAATGGCATAAAGTGTATTAATAGGTCTTTATTTGGTTCTTGATGTTGTATGTTTTTTTGCTGAAATCAAAAAAAAAATCCAAAGTTTGATTTAATTTTGAAAAAAAACATGTTAATCAATTTTAATTTTTCTTTAATTTTATCTAATGCCTATCTCTTATTTATTATAATGTGAAATCATTATTTGTCCGTTTTGACTAGAACTTTAAAAAAAATTGGTTTTTGATGGCACCCATAAATAATACATTTTTACCGTATATGTAAGTAACTCAATAATTTAATATAACCTACATAGCCTTAGATTGAGATATTAATATGAGCTTCTGCTGATATTAGGAACACTTAAAATATAATCCAACATCCAGTTTCTAATTTTACAGCTGAACCATAAGGCTATCAATACTTGAAAATGTCCGTCCATCCGTCCTTCCGAATTTAGAAAATATATAAAATATTTCAGTATTTTTTTTACAAAAGGATATTTGGCAGTTATGTAAATCCTTGCTAGAATTAAAATGTTAATTACTAAATTAATCTGATATTATAAGAGAACAATAATTTCTGAAAATTAATAATTTTATTCAGGTTCATAGGTTTTTTAAGGAAAAGGATGTATGGCAGCCACCCGAATCCTTGCTGCGATTGTAATAAAAATTTTCACAAACAACAATAGCTTTATTAAAATGATTATAACCAAATTGGTTCCAAAATAAGAAACGATTTTTACGAATTTTTTAAAAAAAAAATTAGATGTTATACAGGATATTAAAATCTTGATGTCTTGGAATTATGAATATCCTTCCGATAAAATTTTCATAACTTTGCATCTAATATTATAAGACAACAATAATTTCTGAAAATTAATAATTTTATACAGGTTTATAGGTTTTTTAAGGAAAAGGATGTATGGCAGCCACCCGAATCCGTGCTGCGATTGTGATAAAAATTTTCACAAACAACAATAACTTTATTAAAATGACTATAACCAAATTTTAAAATGTTAGGAGTATAACTGTGAATTTTATTCAAAATTATATGTTCAGGATATATGGGAGGTACCCGTGTCCTTTCACGGATTTTTTCAAGAATTATATTTTTTCTTAATCTTACCAAAAGGTAATATTCCACTAATTTCTATTCGTCTGCAATAACTCCTTCTATTTTTGTCCATTGCCTATATGAAAACAAAGCACTGTGCGTCACTACATGGACAATATGAAACAATTTAAGTAAAATTATTCCCAATATTGCAACAAATCGGTTTCTACGTCCAGTCTCACAGGCTTAAAGCTGTATATAACTCTAGTGATATATTATTTTCCTCATCTTCTGAAGATAAATCCACTTCAAGTTTTCTAATTGATGTTGTGAGCAACGATTACGTATTTAGATTCGTCAACCAGAAAATCGGATATTGGTTGAAGGGCAGATACTTCAGGAGGACTTACCGAAATATTTTTCTCCTGCAAAAGAAATTTGTTTACTTTGCACTTTGTTGCTTTGGTCTACAAATGTATTTAACCCTGGAATATGTAGCTTATGAAAAACAAATTAAATAATTGCTTGTGTGGGAATCGAACCGACATGCAAACATATAAATTATTATAATATGAGCAAAAAATTAATAGCTACGACTGATGTTGAACTAAAAATGTTCAATTAAAAATGCGGAATTCTTTAAAAAATTTTAGATATTATTTCTAAATTATTTGTAGACTATAAATTTATTCAATGTCTGGGCAATTGTTATCCATGAAATTTCCCATCTTTCTAGCAACAAATGGATTCCGAGCAAAAAGAACTCCTCATGTTTTGAGGCCAATTTTGTTCTAAGATAAAACGTATCACAGAGAGAGTGTTCAGCATCGATCGAAATAGTAGTTGGACGGACACTCTCTGGACTATAAAGCGAGTGAGGCAAAACTTCATAGCCATTTCATTCTAAATACTTTTTAACAGGTATTACAACATGTGACCGAGTGTTGTCATGATGGAATATTACAGTTTCGGCCAATGCTCGCTTCAAACGAATCAGTTGCGTTCGGTACAGGTTCCATGTGATTGTCTGCCTGATTTCAGCAGCTTATAATAGATAGGACCCTTTTGCTCCCATCAAATACAGTGTATTACCTTAGCGCCATAGATATTTGGCTGGTTGACCGGGCTTCACGTACGATCGCTTAGGTTACGCTTAGGGTTATCGCAATGGATATATTTTTCCTTACAAGTAATGATTCGGTGCAAAAATTATATTAATCCTGCTGGTCGCAAGAGTTTTAAAATTGCTGCTGAGCATGAAATTGACACTTTTTCTGTCAAGAGGAGCACCCAGCGGCTTAAACTAATTCGTTGAATTCAGTGGTGCTAACCGTTTTTTTAGTTTAGCTCATATTTTGCATAACATATATTCGCATAACTCAAAAATTTTTTATGCCGTTTTAAAAAACAAAAAATTCGAAATTTTCCTAAAAAAATTATTAATATATTCCCTCAGGTTTATCAGAGCCTACATAGGTGAGTCACAGTCTCCTCCTCATCTTTATTATGTCAACTCCTGCAGTAATCGTTGTACCGTAGGCCTAGTCTTCTAGTATGTGTACCAATTATACAACGTCCTGTGTGCTAGACTAATATTAGGTGTAGGGTATAAAAAATCTTTGCACGAATGCCAAAAAATTGTAGAAAAAAGTCTGAATAAATATAACAGTTTTCATTTATGCTAAAGTGGTCATAAAATTTCTAAAAATATCAAACCTAAAAAACCTCAGCATCATCATGTTTATTCTTAATCATATTCCACAATATTTCTTTTACTCTCATCAGCACTTGAAGATTCACAAAAATAAGCAAATAAATGTCTTAAATAATTTAATAATTTTTCATGTTTTATTTTTTGTAAAATTTCAAATATTAGCGCACCACCAACAACGACTGTTATTCACAGTTAAAATTATCAACATATTTTATGCAAAATTCCAGATGCTTACTCTTGTCTCCGGCTAAAAAGCCAGTATAAATATATTTGTTGCTATAATTCACACAAACTCTCTAACAGCCATAGATACAAACAAATATGTACACATATTCGCAAAGTTACTTTAGACATCAACACACTTATATACATTAAATAATTTTATTGCCTAAAACTCAAATGCTAATTAAATTTTCGAAAATTTGTGACATAAATTCGTTAATGTCCTTAAAGACAATGGTGGATGGAAATGGTGACAATAAGGATTATAATTTATGCATACGAGTATGTAGTATAAACACAGATATCCACAAATACACACACAGATAGTATACGACGACGCACTCATACATAAATAATATCTATAATGAAAATACGATAATTGATAAATGTTTATTGAAAAAGAAAGCAATAACGACAACAACAACGGCGTCAACAAAGTGAACAATATTAACAACAACAAATACGATGACAACAAAAACAATAAAATAAAAGACAAATAAATATTGTTGAATTTAAACAAAGAAAATGACTAAACAAAATATTAGTATTTCTAAGTAAACATGTGAGAAAGTTTGTATGTATGTGTCCATTAACATACATACGTAGATATATTAAGAGTACAGGTATATTTTTGTATTGGATATATTAGGGAGCCACTGATAAAGCTAGTTATCATCCAATATCATAATATAAAGGGTCTTCCATTATTGACTTCCGTAGCTTCCATACTGTTGAAGCTACATCTATCGAACTGGCTGACTTCTTCTTCTTAAAGACTATTTATATTTAAAATTTCAGCTCATTTGGATCATAAATGGATTTTTTGGGGTTTTTTTAAAATTTGAGACCCTTGGTGACCAAATTTGAGGGTTTACGCACAGGCCCCCATAAGCGCTAGGAAGCTAAACAATCGTAAATCAACTCGAATATACCTCAGCTCAAACCATGTGACATTTCGTAAGAATATCACTAATAGTTCCCGATATACTGAATTATTTCCATAAAAAAAACTTTTCTAAACTACGCACAGTGTGGTAGATCGCAAATCTAACTGGACAAAATTAATAAATCACGTTGGGTTCACTTCTCACTTATGAATCATATAAAAATGAGTTCAAATATATAAACGATTATAAAAAAAAAACTTTTTTTTTTGCGATGTATTTTGGGAGTTTTTACACATTCTTCAAAAATTTTCTTTCGTGAAAAAGTGGAAGTCATACTGGAAAAGTGAAAAAAATGTGTGGCGGTTGCAAAAATGCGCAAGATGTTTTTGATTTACCTTAAAGTGAACACTTGAAAGATTAACCCAAATATAGTTTCACAGTGGAACTATCCGGAATAAACAGCCTTAACTCTACTTGAAAAAAGGAAATATTTTATTTTGTCCAATTTCTGATCTTCTCCAAAAAAGTAGTTTTTTTTAATAGTTAAAATAGAAATAATTAAATGAAAATTGTTGTATATATCCTAAAAAAAAATTATGACAACAAAATCACCGTAGCCTTTTTAATCATAAACCAAATTCACACAAAAATACACTTATCCTTGAAATCATAATGTACCTGTTGACAACAACTGACTTTAGTCAGCTTAGTTTTTCCTAATCGGAGCTAAAAATAAAAAAAAAACAAAACATGAATTACAGTACCCTATTGTATTGAGAGGTTTATTAAATGATCAGAATGAATGTTGCTAGACATTTTTTTTTAATTTTGTCCAGCTAGATTTGTGATTTACCACAGTGTGCTACGTTGAGAATCCGAGGCAGTCGATTTCACGCTCACAAGAACTCGACCTTTCGCAGACAACTTGGCGAATTTTGAGTCTTGACTTGGGCCTTCACCCGTACGAAATTCAACTGTCAGAAATGCTGAAGGTAAACAACCATAGACAGGACCAGTTGGAAACTGGATGTTTTCTGGATGAATGTGTAATCCAGAAAACAAATTTGTCCACATAACGTACAAGAGTGTCCAATGCATCCCGAAAAAGACACTGTTTGGTTAGGATTTTGGGGTTGCGGCGTCATCTGTTCTTATTTCTTTGAGAACGCCGTTAACCATTGCAATCACCGTCAACGGATAAATAATCCGACTTTTTATACAAATTTTTACAAATTTTTTGGTATGAAAAAGAGCAATATTTTTGAAGGACGCAGTTTTAATGTGGAATATTTTTGAATCTAATTGAGATATTGACTTGAAATTTTTTTGTAAGACCAATATTTGCAATCCTATTAAAATGTTGATACAAATTTTAGTTTTAGACTATCAATAAATATGTAATAAATACTTTATTTATTAACGAAACTCAATTAAATTTTCAACGTTTTTTAAGTTTGTCATTCTAAATAATAAGGCGTAAACAAATTTATCAAAACGTCAAAGGAAATCCCGCAATTCCTAAAAATTTAAGCGAAAATCCCAAAAATTACATTTTTTACAACTTTGCCTATAGGTTCCACATTTCTCTTGGGGCTGGGAATACTTAGGCGATAAATAGGGAACACATCTAGGTTTCCAAAGCTGCTTTGGGCTTTTAGAACATGTGGCCCAAAGTTGAAATTTTGATAAAAAATAGGTAAAATTCCAAAGGACGTAGGGGCGACATTTTCCAAAAATGGGACGTGTTTTTTACACCAAAATATTCTCCGTAAAAATACCTTATAGAAAAATATAAAATTGTTATATGTTCTTAAAGAAAGTTTTTTTTTAATAAAAAAAGAGTGAAGTCACCTTTTTGTCCAAAAAACAGCAAAAATCAACTATTTTTTTAATATTTAAATTGAAAATCGTTTATTTTTGGATCCATAATCGTTATTGTCCTGAAATATTTTGTATGATATTTGCAATTTAATTGTCTAACTAACCATAAAAATTGGAGTCCATTCGGTACAAAATTACGACCTATATTTTTAAAAATGTGGACCAAGATATTGCAAAATTTTTTCAAGAACTAGCCGAGCGCATTCCAAAAATATAAAAATCTTTGAAGTCGGATGGGAAACCAAAAAATTGCTACTTTGAGCCCCTTTAGCGCCGCCCCTGGATTATTTGTAGGGCCCATTTTAATAACTTAAACTGGGATTCTCCTAGGCTACGCCCACGTCGAATTTTATCCCCATCGGACCAGCCGGTTGGAAATGCCAGATTTATTTCCAAAAAATTTTGATTCTGCCCCACTGTGGGGTGTATCAAAACTTGGCTTCACTCAGAAAAGTTGTTTTGCATTGACGACCTTCGGTCGGGCGCAAAGGTTTCCTCCTCTAGGGTATATCAAAAATTGGCTTCGCTCAGAAAAGTTGTTTTCCATTTTGCCGGAATTTGGCCGGGAGCAAAAGTTTTCTCCTCTGGAGTGTATCAAAAACTGGCTTGGCTCAGAAAAGGTTTTCTACTCTGGTGTGTATCAAAAACCTACTTCGCTCAGAAAAGTATTTTTGCATTGCGCATTCTGGGCAAAGCCGGTTTTTTTCATTTTGGTTGGGAGTTTAGTTCGTTTGGATGGGGATTTATTTCAAGTCCCCAATTTTGGGGTTTTAATTCATTTGTGGTTTGGGGACTTTGTTCGTGAAGCCTCATAGCCATTTCCTTTTGGCACTCTGGTAGCAATTTACAAGTATTGAATATCTTTCTTTTTACAGTATTCTTCGAATTCGTTCGAGGTAAATGATGTACCTTAGTCGGTGATAACACATACTGGGTTTTCCAAAATAGCTGCTTGTTTTTGTAATTCATCAGCCATATTGTATAACTTTTTTGTATTATCCATTGGATCGACGTTGTATAAATAGTACGTTAGAAGTGCCCTATCTAATTTGCCTATCTTTTTTATCCTTCCCACCTTTGAGTTAGTTAATATAAACTCCACGCAACATTTTACAACGGTAATTTCCTTAGAATCCAAGTTTAGAATAAAAAACGGCTTTTCTACCAAATCCTTCGTCATTTTTGTTGCGAAGTGTCCAAGATGTTAATAAAATAAAAGCTAGATTTTAATAAAATCCGAAGCCTTTTTTATACCCACCTCAAAAATAATCTTTATTTTCGGTCCCTGCTTAAAATTCACAAAAAAGGTACAACAATTATGTAAGTAATCGTTACAGATGTAGGGTATCGTATAGTAAATATTTTCTTACTTGTTTTAACATTAAGGATTTAGCTGCAAATAAGCAACTACAGAAAACAGGAAATTAATAAGAAACCTAATAGGAAATGCATTTTTAAAACTTCCATTTTATTGTCAAAAGAAATTGTATTATAAATCAATCAACAAAGAGTATAATAATATAAAACAATATTATTCTACCCACTAAGTACCACCTTAAGGCACAGAAATACTCTTACGTACATCGTCTTACGATTTTACTTACATATATAAATATTTTTTCGCATTAATAACCATTCGATGAGCACAAATTATGTACAATTTAATGGTACATTATACACACATAAATAAAAACGCTGTTAAAGAGGAGTAAAACCACTCAATGGGATCAGCAGAAGCAGCAGAGGAAGGAAATACCAGCAGTAGACAATGACAACGTAGACGTCGAACTTAAAAATTATGTATATGCACAAATTCACATTTATATATATCTACCTGCAAATACATACATATTTCGTATATAAGCTATACATTTTCTGACTTATTTGTTGAGCATAAATAAATGGTTGTTTTCTTTTCATTATTATTGTTTTCCTTTAAACGTAAAAGTCGTCTTGTAGTATTAAATACCTTCATATATTCATACTTATGTGGTGGTACAAGTTCACATCCAAACATATGAGTAAAATAAAAATTTTTCAAGATTTTGCAAAACTTTTAAAAAGTAGATAAAACATTTACATTTTGAAAATGTTCAACAACCATCCGACTTGTATGGTGATAGCTTAGTAACCTAAGATTTTGGATTCATATTTTTTTTCTATGGTTTACTTTTTTAATTTTGAATCTGAATTATGTGTTTCAATGCTTCTGCAAAATTTTTGATTTTCCTCATATATCTCTGTGTGGAAGTGTGTTTTTATATTACCTGTTCATTCATGTTTACTTACGTTTGATTTTATTCGCACATCTTACATCGGTTTTCTACATATTTATGTGTGTGTTTTATTTCTTTGCAGATCCAGCAGATACCGATACAGATAAAAATAAACAGCAATAAATAAAATAATAATAAGTACGAAAAATTCTCAAAAGAATAATGTTGATAATGATAATCACCATATGTTTGCAGTTTTTAAAAACGAATGTAATGCCAATCAAGTAATGGAATTTTTAACGGTAAGTCATTTTTCAAAAAAAAACAAAAAAAAAAACTGGGGAGGAAAAATCGAAAATCAACAAATAAGAAATTGATAAGAGGATAGAAGTGATGAAATGTTGATCAACACAACAATTCTTATTTAAGACTTGAAATTGAATTGTATTGTGCATATACACTCATACTTACACTTGGTTATACAGATATTAAGTACCCGGCAGTTTCAAAAGTAAAAATTACACAGGCCAACAATGATTTTGTTGCCGCCAAAAACAAAACTGATTTTAAATAAAAATTCATACCTAACTGTATACTTATTTCTGTGGAAATTACAATGATAAAAAAAGAAAATGAATGATTACATTTTTATTCTACAGGTTGATATCTTCTTTTTTATATTTTAAGAAACACCCGTGTTATACTCCAACAGTAATCTGCCACCATATTTTCAGCCCAGCGATCTCGGTATCCATCTTCCAGTACTTTTAAGTCTTGATGGAAACGTTATCCTTGTTGTTCTCTTTTTTTCAGTAAACTAGTCTAACTTATTATGGGGATAGTACACTTTTAAATGTTGTTTTTCTGTACTCAAACCTTAAAATAAAACCAAAAGATTGAGTTTTATCTAATGCTTTCACATACTGCTTCACAAGTCCCAATTAGATGTGTAATCTTATATATGGAAAGCAAAGCAACGTTTATAACATTTGATTTAAACGTTGTTCTGTCATGTTTTCTCTCAGAGGCCAGTCTTCCTTGATCATGTTTTGTTCTGCTGTCCGAAGACCATCACTTTTTTCGGTTCTGTTAAAATGATAGTTATACCAAATTTCAAGTGACTACATTTAGCGCTTGTGACTGCGTTTAGCACTTTCCCACTGTCTTAGATATTCACTACACACTTTACACACAATGTTTAGAACCCACTGCTTATTCATGGCCTTAATATTCATCTTAAAGTATTT
The DNA here is from genome assembly GCF_958450345.1 of Calliphora vicina. Classification (NCBI taxonomy): domain Eukaryota; kingdom Metazoa; phylum Arthropoda; class Insecta; order Diptera; family Calliphoridae; genus Calliphora; species Calliphora vicina. The sequence goes on along the minus strand of NC_088783.1, from coordinate 75,129,180 downwards.
GAAATTCGTGTTTCTCATTAGTCTGTAAAAGGGATTCGTATTTTGTTTTTGTTTTTTCTTTTGGTGTTCTGTTTCGTTTGGCGTTGTTGTTGTTTTTTGTGTTCTTGATAAATTTAGGATGCTGTACGCTGAAAGTGGGCAATGTACATACATACCTATATACTAATTATAAAAAATAATAATGCATCCACAACAAAGGTGAAGGGTATATAAGATTCGGCATAGCCGAATATAGCACTCTTACTTGTTAAAAATAAACTTATTAATAAAACAAAAAAAGTTTAATTTTATATGAATATTTCGACCTATGCCGGCAATAGGGTAAATGTCCAAAATCTATAGATTTAAATAGTTACTTGCTATAAATAAAATTACTTATATAATTTAAATTTTTTGAAAGATATATTAAAATAATTTCTTACAATTGAAAATAGTATAGAATTTCTTCCGAGGTAGTGTAGTTTAGCAGCCTCTCCCGCTCATTCTACTGAGGTAGCAGTACCCATTTTGCATTACTTTATTAGCTTACCTCCTTGCCCAATAGTTTAGAAGATACGAATTTAGTTACACTAAATTAGGGTTTTCTCCCACTGTGCGACAATGGGTGAATTTGGAGAAAAATAAATTGCCATAATAAGAAATCTTTCAAGTCACTATTTGTGTAAACAATTTCAATGAATATTGATGACATTCCGATCAAATCTGGTACATACAATTTGTTCGGCCCAAGGAAGCCTATTGAAACTGGCTGAAATTGGTCCATTATTTAACCTAGCCACCATACAAATGTCGGTCATATATGTTTAATTTATATATGTATCTCCACAAATTTCGCCCCAAATAAGTTTTATGTATGTATACGAAATTCATGTCAACAAATTTTGTTACGATCGGTCCATAATTAGTAGGGTATACGAATTATTCGATGTTTCTCTTGTTCGAATAAAACGAATAATTCGAATAAGAGATTTTAACTTGTTCGAATAATTCGATCACACGTTTAAAATTAATCGAATTATTCGAATAATTTAAATTTTTTACTTTTTAAAAAGCATGAAGTTTTGATGTCGGTTTTTCAATACTTTATTGTTAAAGAAAAACAAAAAATAACGTTAAAGTTAACAATCAGGTATTGATAATGTTAAAAAACATTCGAAAACAAAGTCCATCATTAAGTTTTCAACAGAAATATTCTGATCAGATTAACTCCCGAACAATATACAAAACAATTGATTAGCAAACCCTTTAGTTTCCGTTTTGGAGCTACTAGCTTTAAAAAAAGTTGGATATGATCCTGAATTCAAATACAATATAAACGTATTAAGAACTTTTTTATGTCGTTCATTTTATGTCGGGTTTTAAATTGAGTAATTAATTCTTTGGTGAATTAATTATTCCCTTTTGATAAATTATTTATAACAAATTGTATTATACATCAAGCTCTATCAACGTTGCAGAATCTTTGCTTAATAAAGTGGTCTTGGGGAATTACACAATAAAGGGAATATGTCCATAGTTTGATATCATTGTCAGTGAACATGGCTAATTTGAAGTCAGGCAGTGCATGATTGACGCATTTACAAATACGCAAAAAGTTTATTATCATGTTTAAGATGAACTCCATGCTTTTCTTGCAACAAAACGTTAGTTTGCAATATTTTGTGTATATCATTCGATTTATTAAATATTTTTACGTACGCGGTTAATAACATCACTTATATACATATATTTTATGATCATGCCTTCATCTATTTCAATGTAATCATTAGAGTCATCATCATCAGACTGCCCCGTTAGACAGACGATAGTGTGCTTGACTATCAATCTGGGTGTTGCGGGTTCGATTCCCGCCAGAGACTCTGGGTGTATCTGCAGACAAGCAAAACGCTTCGCAGTTTGAGTTTGTTTAAAAAAAAAAAAATGTCATCCCAATATCACTTTCGACGACCGTTTCAAAATCACATTCAACTCCACTTTAATCTAAGTTAATATTTTGATTATTAATTGCGATTCTTGAAATATTTCGCCAGCTAAATAACAAATATTTTATTTCGTACCTTTTATTTTCATTGGTTGAAGTCCTAAGTTAAAAATTTTTAAAGATTTGTTTTTAGAATTGTAACTTCTTGCAGTAATATTTATATATAGATAGAAGGAGCTATCGGAACACTCATCATCAGTGATCGAAAGTCCGTTTGTCTTTAGTTATTTGACGAATTTCAGAAACAATACAATTTTTGTGAGTCATTATTACTTGTTTAAATTTGAAATTATGAAAAATGTTAAGCAAGTTAATAAATTTAAATACATTTATTCGTTTTATTCGATTATTCTACATAAAATTGTTCGAATTATTCGTTATTCGAAAATGGCCATTTTTAAATTGTTCGAATAATTATTCGTAAGAAATTATTCGATTAATCGAACGATCATTAGTCGAATGAATACCCTAATAATTAGTCATAGCTCCCATATAGACCCGCTTCAAAAAATCACTTTAACGTACATAAATCTCTTAAAAATGTTGGTATACACACAAAATTCAACATAAATAACTTTCATATAGACCTAAATCACAAGACCAAATTTAATGGTGATCCGTCTATAATTGGGGACCTCTTCCGAAAATTACTCACGAATATAAATTATTGATATTTTAATAGAAAAATGTTTTTTCATTTACTTGGTTTGGGTATTATATGGTCGGGCTTGACCGACCATACTTTCTTACTTGTTTTTAAATGGAATTTTTATAAAATCGTCATTTTGAGAATAAAAATCGTCAAATCGAACTTTGCATTTTACAACAAACTAGCTTTTTTAAACAAACACAAAATGCGATGCTTTTTGCTTGTCCTACGATTGATAGCCCAGTACACTCTAGTCTAGTCCGTTGGTAGGCAAATAGAGAAATTTAATATGTATGGTAAAAAATTAAATATCCGCAACAACATCAAGGAACGAAATGAAATATTTGTATTTTTACGCTCTATTACGCTCTATTACGCTCTATTGTTTACATTCGGGATGTATTCGAGTAAATTGACAAAAGGTTTGTAACCTGAACAGTATTAACGCGCACCACTTGTCTAGTCTATCGCGGATGTGTCGAATCTTGAATACCCACCATCTGAGGGGGACCTTGAATGGGGACTAGGCCTAAATGTTGCCCAATTTATTCAAATCTTGCTTGAATTTTGAAACATATTCCTATTAAATTTGATTTTTGTATTTTTTCCAATATTTTTTTTGAACACTGTCAACTGTACCAAATGGAGGAAATTGTCTAGAATCCATACAAAAAAACTAACTTTTATTCAAAACCTCTATTAAACTTCTTATGCGATACAATTATCTAAATCTAAAGTATTTATCTAGTGACAAAATTAAGAATTAAATTATTATAAAAAATTTAGCGGATTAATTAATAACGCTATGTAAATTATCGACTTTCTTCATCAAGCAAACACCTGCTTATCCATAACCTGGCCAGATACTGTTCAAAACAAAGTGTTTCTAAAATACCATAAATTTCACTCATACCCAAGACAAACAGCCAGCCATCCAGCAAGTAGTAACATCGATAAAAACTTTGACGGAAGTAGTGAAAACTTAAAATGTCAGTAATGATTGAAATATTTCATTGGCAACGGACAACCAAACAAAAAGAATAAAAATCAACACAATCATCAATAACAAGAACAGAACCAACAAGTACAACATACAGATATTTGAACAAGAATTTGAAGAGCAGCATTTTCATTTCCCTTTTCTATTTTTCCTTATTTTTGATTAATCGCAAATCATGTAACTCATCCTTCTGATTGCTGGCTTCTACCTATTGACTTGAAATACCCAAATACTTATAGAATTTTATACACGCACATACAATTTTTAAATGTTTCTTAATGTAAAAACCGAAAAACAACTAATTTTATGGCTTTTGAAATGCTTTTACTCCTTTTTTTCGATTTTTTGTTTTCGAAATGGACCTTTTGTGGTTTGTTTTAAAATCATTAGGGTATAGGGTGAAAACAACCATTAAGTAGATGCTACAGTGGGTGAAGTTAAACGATAAAAATAATATATTTTTAGTTAAACTACAATGGGATTTTGTACTTACTTTAAATGATTGTAATAATAGCAATTTATATTGTCTGCTTGCTAGTACATGAATCATCCATCATTCTGCTATAAATAATCATTCTTCAGACAGTTTTAAATACCGCATCAACTGTTGAAAATTTCCCCAAAAAGAATTCAACATCAATTTCACCACTGTCTCGAATTATTGAACATCCAAAAACAAAATTAATGAGTTTTTCATTACAAAGCAAAATTACGGAAAGATATAAACTTTAGGAAAGTAAATACAACAGCATCAACTAGAAACAACTACATCCATCAGCACAATCTCTCTAAAGAGAAGAACTGAACATTTCTTTGACTGTGATTCCTTTTTGCTTATTACTCGTATCTTGGCCTTTCGGTAATAAAATGTTTTACATTTTGAACCCCTTTTCCATTATTTTGGTTAACAATCCTTTTTTTTTGTTTCTTTAAAACCAAAAATAGCAAAAAAATAAAAAAAAAGAACGTAACAAATGAAGAAAAACAATCAAAATTGTGTAATCCTTGTTTATGTGGTTTGAGTAACTTTTGACCAAAAATACGAAATACGAAAACCTCGCACTGGAATGTTGAAAGTAGAAATTACTACCAGCCAGCCAGTCAACCATACAGCAAACCTGTCAGCTAACAACAATCTTCAGTCCCATCATCATCGTCAACATCATCAACATAATCATCATTTATTAACCTAAAACCCACTCATAACAATTAGAAAAGAAATTGTTGTTTTTCTTTCAGTTTGTATTGCTGTAAGTGTTGCTGTAAAGTTAAATAAATAGAATAAAATGAAATAAACTTAAGACAAGTCAACGACAGCAGACAATGAAATTCGACCCATTTTTATAGCAGTAGCAGCAATAACAACATAAAGATAGAAAGTACAACTTTTGCAATTCAGACCTTTAGTGTTTCAAATTCATTTCATAAGAAACAAATTTCTTTGTTTTATTTTACTTTAAAATTTAAATTAAATTCTTTGCCTCACTCACACACCGCAAATACGGTGTGTGACATTGAGAATTTTGTATTAATTCATTTATCTGTCTATCAACGTTGAACCTTTAATTAGAAATCGAGTAAATAGTTCAAAGAAGCCATTGAGCGTTAAAAAGAGCTATACAAATATTTAAGAAATATAATTAAAATAACATGTTAATGTGCTATACACGGCAGTACAGTATATAAAATGAAATTCATATGAAAAATTCCCAATTAGGAGATAAATTCTTTAAAAAATGGAATACTATGGGACGAAATTATAAATACACATCATAAAGTGTTAATACTTGCATTAATAGGTGTGAAAGTACATTTCATATTTGGGTTTTGTTGCATTTGCAATTCAACTAAACAGACAGCACCACTGAGGGCTATATCAAAAATAAAAACTTAAAAATTCATATAGGAATAGAACTACACAAATGCTCAGAAAGGTGAGAAATCTTTCTTAGTTTCATAAATGATCTGCTATGTTCTTACACCCATCACCATGTGGGATAAGGATATTGTACATTTACATATAAGTTTGTTATTCCGTTTATTATTTCAAAATTTTTCATTTGCGATCCCATAAAGCATATGTATTGTGTTTCGATATAACTAGCGGAGTCGATATAACCCTATCCGTCTATCTGTTTAAATCTACATTCCGAAGCCCCCAAATAGCCGTAGTCCCGGTTCGGTTGCTATTTCAATTCGGCAATATCGTCCCACCAATGGCTTATAATATGGATTACTAAGTTCTTAACATACACGCAGAGAAAAAATATAGTTGGGCATGGTTACTGTAACCATTTCAATATTGTTACAAGTTTTTTAACTATATTATGGTCACAGTAACCATTTACATTGTTGTGGTAACCATAATATGGTTAATTTACGATTCACATGATTGTAGCAACCATATATGTATGTGGTTACAGTTAGGGTATTCAATCGATTAACCGTTAATCGGTTAACCGATTAATTTTTGACGGTTAACTGTTCGAATAATTTGAAATTGCCGATTTTCAAATAACAAATAAACCGATTAATTTGTGTCGATTAACCGATTAACCGAAATTCCTTTTTTTTTGCACTTTAAAAAATATTTTTGTATGTACATATTTATTTTTCCGTTTCAATTCAAATACAAATTTCAAATTAAAATTAGATATTTTTTGAACATCCAATAAACATGATTAGTGAGTATGTATAACAACTGACATATTTAATTGACATGTATTTGAAGCTTTGTTTGTATTTACATATATAGGCGATTTTTTTTAAATGAGTCTTTTATCATAACTAAACGAAACTATTAAATTAATCAAAATCTAAAACAATCCAAAAAGGAATATTCTTTATCATGATTTCTTTTGATTTCTCCAACATATACAATCAGAGAGAGCTTTTCCCAAGAAAAGTTTTATTAAATCTAAAGAAATAAATCGTTTAAATTATATTCTTTTTATAAAAGATTATTTCAGAAGATCTCACTAAAAAACTCAAACATCGCTCATTTGCTGCAACAACGTCATAATTCAAAAAAAATCGTTTCGAGAAAAACGCCTTTGAATATTTTATGACATTTTACTATTTCTTAAATAAATTTTCAACAAATCATGCGATTTCAAATATAAATAGTAGATGTTAATATCTTTCTAATCTGTATTTAACTCAAATTTTTACTTATCAAATATACGAGAAAACATGAATTTTAATTTTGGTGTTTACAACAAAAAAACACTCACACAAAAAATAATTGACTTTTTTGAAAACTGATAAAACTATATGAATGATTATAGAACAGCGCATATTTTGTATTACTCAGTTCAAAAAACACGGATTTTGAGTCATGACGTTGTTGCAGCAATTAGGCGATATGTTTACAAAAATGATCTCAAATACCTTATATGCTGTTTTTTATGTTTTTGTACACAAAATTGTGTTTTCAATTTAAAATGAAAATAGAAATTATTCCGTTAATCGAATAATTTTAAATTAACCGATTATTAACCGAATAAATCTAAACCTCGATTAATTATTTTCTCGATTAACCGATTAAACCAGAAACCCGATTAATTGAATACCCTAGTTACAGTAAACAAATATATGTTTGTGACAACCATTCATATGATGAAGGACTTATCATATTATGTTGCTCTCGGCTTAAGGCTTATCATAATCTCAGAACAACATATTATGATAAAATTATTCATCATAAATATGGTTGCCACAAACATATATTTGTTTACTGTAACCATATATATGGTTGCTACAATCATGTGAATCATAAATTAACCATATTATGGTTACCACAATCATGTAAATGGTTACTGTGACTATAATATAGTTAAAAATCTTGTAACACTATTTAAATGGTTACAGTAACCATGCCCAATTATATTTTTTCTCTGCGTGTAAACATTGTGGGTATGGTGTGCAATCGAATAATTCAAAATTGCCAATTTTCAACTAACAAATAATCCGATTCATTTGTGTCGATAAACCGAAATTTCTTTTTTTCACTTTAACATATTTTTTTGTTATTTTTTTTCCAAATTTTAATACAGATATAAATGTCAAAGTAAAATTACATATTTTTTCGAACATCCAAGAAACATATTTAATGAGTATAACAACTGACATATGTATTTAATTTACATTTATTTGTCGGATGATAACAGACAAAACTGGAGACACTATTGAAAAGAGTTTTTATCAGATCTATCGTAATTATTAAAAGTATTTAAAATCTAAAAAAAAATCCAAAAAGGAATCAAATGGTATAGTGGAGGATTTTATATGCTTAGAAAAAAACTTTACCATGCCGTACTTTAAAAATAAAGAATTCTTATGTTTTGTTTATTTTTTATATTTTTGTTCTTTTTATTAATAACATTTCTAAATAAGTACATAAAATTCGCGGTTTTATTTTCAGTTTAAAATTTAAATAGAAATTATTCCAAAATTAACCGATTATTAACCATTTAAATCTAAACCCAGATTGATTATTGAATAACCTAATTATGGATATCTAATGATCGATATTTCAAAGACCTTTCCAACGACGTATATAACACCATAGAAATACTGACAGGCCAAAATCGGGAAGTTTTTTCACCAAAAAATATTTTTTTACCCAATTAATGTATGTTAAGTTATTTTTTTTTGATTTTTCAAAAACAAAGGGCAGTTTTGTGTGAAAAGTTTACCACAATTTGAGCTCGTTCGGTTAAAAATTGGCGTGCCGCACGAGGGTTAAAGTTCATGAGAATGAAATTGGGAGAAAATGGATAGCAAAAGGCTCGTATCTATTCAAGAGTCACACCTAGGGAGGAGGTAAAATATATGAGGAACCCCCATTATTTTTGTTCCCCAATATTTATCTAGAACAAACATAACCGCTATCTCCAAACCTTCAGGTGGTCCCCATAAAAAAAACAAGTAAGAAAGTATGGTCGGTAAAGCCCGACCATATAATACCCTACACTAAGTAAAAAAGCAAAAACATTTTTCTTTTAAAATTTCAATAATTTATATTTTTGAGTGATTTTCGGAAGTGGGCCTAACATTGGAGCTATGACCAATTATGGACCGATCATCATGTAATTATGTCGTGTGATTTATGTCTATATTAAAGTTATATATGTTGAATTTTGTGTGTATACCAACATTTTTAAGCGATTTATGCACGTTAAAGTGATTTTCGGAAGTGGGCCTTATATGGGAGCTATGACCAATTATGGACCGATCACCATAAAATTAGGTCGTGTGATTTATGTCTATATGAAAGTTATTTATGTTGAATTTTGTGTATATACGAAAAATTTTAAGCGATTTATGCAGGTTAAAGTGATTTTCGGAAGCGGGTCTATATGGGAGCTATGACTAATTATCGACCGATCGTAACAAAATTTGGTGACATGAATTTGGTATACATAAAACTTATTTGGAGCGGAATTTGTAGAGATACATAAATAAATTAAACATTTATGACCGATAAAGTCCGATTTCGGAAGGACATTTGAATGGGGGCTAGGTGAAATAATGGACCGATTTCAGCCAGTTTCTATAGGCTTGGTCCATAAGATGTACCAAATTTGATTGAAATATCTTCAAAATTGCGGCCTGTACTCTGCGCACAAGGTTTACATGGACAGCCAGCCAATCAGCCAGCCAGCCAGACGGACGGACATCGTTTAATCGACTCAGAAAGTTATTCTAAGTCGATCGGTATACTTTAAGGTGGGTGTTAGACCAATATTTTTGGGCGTTACACACATCTGCACAAAAGCATAATACCCTCCCCACTATGGTGGTGTAGGGTATAACTATTCGAAAGAATTTTAAAAACTGAGTGTTTTTCATACAAATTTTTTCGACTCATTTTTCTTTCGACATCGTGGAACAGGCAGTATTTCTTTTATAAATTTATACAACTTAAACTAAATGATAAAAAATACATATTTTATTAAAAATTAATTCAATATACAATTGCATTAATCCATATTTCAAAACTATTTTTTAAGTTTCTCCCTGGAGAATTTTGAAAAATTTTTATATTATTAAAATCTCTAATTTTTAGTAATTAATTACAAATAAAGTTGTTTATGGCACATGTATTGTCTATTTTTAATTAATAAATCAAAAAGAATATTGAGAAAAGTAAACATAATTTTGTATTTATTTTGTAAAATTTAAATAAATAGTTTTTTGTGTTGAAAAAGGTGTTGGTGTTGAATATAAAAAATTATTAAAAATAGTTTGATGATTTAATAAATTTAACACTTTTTAAGATTATTTGAAACAAGTTTTATTTGACAACTCCAAGAGGCAATACCTTTTCTGTACTGACATAAACATTTTTTAAATCATTTTAGGCTGTTGTTGGTTGTAGTATAAAATCGTGTTCGCATTTAATGTATTTATGTAAATTTTTGAGAAATTAGTATTAAAAAACATATTTAAAATGTATTTAAATGTGTCTTCACATTTATGTATAGCCTCTTACTCCCCTCCAAAACAAGCAGACATACTTTCCAACAAAAAGCCATTAAAACTGGGCAGAGTTAAGGGACTAAAGACAGACAATGAGGGAAGTAAGTTACAAACAAAACAGACTGAGTTCAGTAGTCCGGACACAAAGGAATACAATAGCAATGACTGAATTATACATAACTTTAAAATTGTTCCTCTAATTAAGGTGTATCCTTTACAACAGATTTTTATTTTTATTTTCATTTTTATTATATTTTTTATTTTGCTTCAATTTCTTTTCCTATGTCTTGGTTTTTATTTATGCACGAAACACAAACATGACAATAATTCTCCCCTGTTAACATTTGGATTTGTTGGCGGAGATTTTTTCCTTTATATTCATATTTATTATTACTCTACTTAAAAAGGAAAACACGCAAAAAATTACTAGAATAAATTCTGCAGAAAAAAAAATATATAAAATTGTTGTGGAGAAAGTAATTTTGAAAAGTTGGATATGAAACAAGCAAAAAAAAGAAATTGTTATTCTTTATTGCTTGCCATTTTTTCTATTTTCCTCCTGGCTTAATATATGGATGTAGTACATTTATTGCCATTCTCCGGTGCATTTTGTCGAGGGGAGAAATAAAATTATATACAAATAATAGATGACAAAGTCTACGAGAAATTTGTAGGCTGCATGGTACTTAAAAAGAAACGGCGACAACAACTGAAACTGTTAGAACTTTTGTTAAGTACCATAATGGAAAATATCATGCAGGTATGACCAATCTGAAAAATGTTTGTTTTGAAACAAAAGTGTATTTAATATTTATTAAATCACTTGAATTTAATTTAAATTATTTGTTAGTAGGTAACTTTAGTTGAAAATAAAGAGACTTGACATGATTTCAAAATTGCTGGTCCCCAAGGAACAGCCTATTAAATTATGTTACAGAGTTAACAAAACATACAAAGCCCTAGATGATAAGAAACAACAAGTGATATTTCTGGAATGATGCTCTAGTTACACTAGTTTACAAGGTTTTTGTTTACGATGTGAAATATAAATGAATTTTTTTATTAAAAAATCCACGACCTAAAACTTTTGAGATAATTACACTGTCCAACAGCATTTTTGGTACAGAATAGCGACCCTATAATTCTGAAAGGGCATGTTGTGTAGATAATTTTTGTAGAATAAACTTATAGATTACCTGGTCTGAATATTTTTTTACAATGTCTAAGAGAATTCTTGTTGTCCGAGTTATATTGTGGAATTTTATGGGGATCATTTTTGTGGAAGATCTTAACTCTCTATCTCCTCCCTTTAGGCGTCAATTTGACCACAATTTTCGAGAAAATCAAAAAAAGTGCTTTCAAAAAGGACATTTAAGGATTAAAATATTCTACGAAATTTTTGCCAAAGATACCAAATTTATAAATAATGTTCCTTACGAATTATTGGCAAAATTACAATCCACCTCGAGTCTCATATTTTTAAAAAAAAATCGCCAAAAATCCAAGTATAAAATATAAATAATCCTTAAGGATATCTAAACGAAAAATTCATACGTATGTAAGTTATCTCTTTTATTTCAAATATATCCTAAATATCTCAAGTTTATTTACTTATTTTTTTTTAATTATGCACGATTTTGTTTGGGGGTTTTTAGATCAATTAAAAATTATCAGTTTCATTCATTTTTTTATAAATATTTTTATATTTTCATAACTTGTGTTAACTGCATAAATAGAAACAATCAAACATATTTAATAGTTTTCCCGTAGAAGTTTACTGTCGAATTATTTTTATTTATTTTACAAAATCGTTTAGTTGTTATTATTATAAAAATCTTCTCACAAAATAGTTAGTTGAACTAAGAATTTCTATAATATAAATATTAAAAGTTTTTTCTATAAATACCAGCTTGAATTATCTTAACAAAATCATATTAAACTTAAATCAAAACAAAAACTTTTTGATTTTGCTTACAAAAAACAAAACGCGTACTAGTCAAACAAAATTAAATATGCATTAAAAAATTATTTGATACGTAAAAAAAACTGACAAATTCTTTCACGCTTTAATACTTCGTTTTTTCTCTGTAAAAAATGTTTGTATAATAATAAATTGAAGGTAATCACAGCAATATGTTGCATGACTATTGTTGACAAAAAAACAGAATCAAATATTTTGCATAAAATAAATAATTTTGATTTTTATTGTTTGTGAGTGGAACGAAATATAGAAAAACCAATTTTAAATGAATCTTGGTTGAGAAATGTCAAGTTAATGTAGATATAGCTATATGCATATTAGGGTGGCCTAAAATAAAAATGTTTCAATATTTTTAACAAAAATTTCATGGGAAAATCCATGTCAAAGCGGACAGCAGTCGGATTTACCATCTCCGATTTTAATGAAATTTACCACATACATAATATATCCAATATGTTTCTCATATCAAATTGATTGCAACAGACAGACAGACAGACGGACATGGCTTAATCGACTCCGCTATCTATAAGGATCCAAAATATATATGCTTTATAAGGCCGGAAAATTATATTGTGGAAATTACAAACGGAATGACAAACTTATATATACCCTTCTTACGAAGGTGAAGGGTATAAAATCGTATTTTTAATAACGTTTTTCTTTATAACTGCTGAACTAATCGAGTCTCAATTGACATTTTTTTGTACGAATATAGTAAAAGTTTAGGTGTCCTCGTACTATTCTCTTTTTGAATTTTTAACAACGCCATCTTTGATATTTTTTACATTGAAATATATACTCTGAAAATTGACCTTTAACCTTTTTGGAAATAAACAATTTTATTCACACCATTTTAAGGACAATATCTTTGCTTTTAAAATGGAATCAAAAATTATCTTGAACATTGAGTAGCTTCAAAGTTATGGGCAATTATGTGTGTGTAATTTTAGACAATTTTAAACAATTTTTCAGTTTTCAAATCGCTATATTTTTCAAATGAATAGGTTTTCTGATGAAATAGACATAAACTTGAGGAACCCTTTGTGGTAAAATTCATTAAAATCGAAGATGTCAAATCCGAAATTAGCTATTTTCTGTACGTTTTGATATGGATTCTATCTCATTTCTCTCAAATTCTATTTCTCAGCACTTCAATCTTTAAAAATTTATTTTTTGACTGGGTATTTAACTTTACGTATGAGTAATTTTAGTCTTATTTACAGGGAAACCAAAATATGCAAATGCATGTTTTTTCTGGTGAGTCTAATGATCACATGGATAAGATATTTACACGTTTCAGAACTATTTAAGAATTTTGGCATCGATTTGTTAGTGCATATTTTTGCATATTTTACCCTTAAAATACACAGTGCAAAAAACACACGATCATGATAGTATAAATTCGACTCTAACCACAGCGTCAAAAAATAGTAAAAAACGCAAAATGTTAAGGTACAAAGTGATCTTTGTGAGCTACTGAGAGTGTCTAGATGTGTTCAGATTGCATTGATATGTTCACAAGAGTTATTCAGATTTACCGCAGTTACAACTTTGCCAAATATTGTTAATGAAAAATTAGGAGTCCCTGGAAATTATTATAAAAAAAGTTAAAAAAAAATGTTTCTTCCTATATTTTTTCCAAAAAAGTGCACGAAAAAGCTATTTTTGGGGAAAAAGTGTTAACAGAATTTGTCTGGCGGACTCTTAGCATTATTATTGCAATATCAAGTTAAGCGGTATCACCAAGTCTAAATTATCTGTTGGCCAAAAACTGATGACACCATTTTTTGAGGGCCCACGGATTTTTAGAATCTTTGAGGTCCCATAAAAAAAAATTGGTCACCAAAATGAACAAACTGAGTATAGGGTTTTACTACCCTTTGGTAGTAGAATCAAACCTATACTGTCATAATCGTGTGTTTTTTCAAAAGTCTTCATTTATTGCATAGTGATATAGTAATATTAAAATTGGATTTATTTTATTGATTGGTTTATGATTAAATAACATTGTGCGACAGACCGTTTTCTTTTTTATTCAGCAAAGATAATATGAATGTTTTGGGAATTTCTATGGATCCAAAAATAAATGATTTTTAATATAAAAATGCAAAACGTTTTTCCAAGACCTTTCAGATCGCTTTTCAAAAATATAAAAATATTTGTAATCGGATGGAAAAAAAGAATTTCATGTGTTTAAAGATATTGTATGTCAAAGGTACCCTAATTTGAGACCCTATAGCGCCGCCTCTGAAACATTTATGGGGACCATTTTATATCACTTTAACTCGAATACTCTTTGGCTACGCCTACGTCAAATTCTATCTCGATCGGACTAGCCGTTTTGAAATGACAAATTTAATTCTAAAACATTTTGATTCTGCCCCACTGTGCATTGTTGATGACATTTAAAGCATGAACTATTGTCAAATTTACCATGATCATCTTGGATAAATGTGGATGAATTTAAATGGTTACCGAAGAGAAAGAGAATTTGACAAAATTTTCTTGTTAAAACCAAATGTAATTCACAACAATATTGTCTAATTAAAGCAAAAATAAATCGCGATATCGTCAATAACTTATTAATTGAAATTGTTGTTCAATGCTTTGTTCCCATTTATTTCATTGAAAATGTATTACAAAAACCAAACTGTAAATCAAATTATAATTCAATGGCAAAAAGGCGTCAAAGGATTCACAAAACAATTCATGCTGACAATAAGCCAGCAAGGAAGTATTATTAAAAACACTACAGGTGGCAAAATTGTTTACTTTATTCTAGAGATGAAAGTTCATATAAACATGACATAATTTTTCTCAAATAGCAATAGTGTAGCATGTTATTTTTTGTTTGAAGTCTAGCGTCTTTTTCATGTTGAGCTATGCTCCAGTTGCTTCAAATGATTGTTTACATGACACAGCACGATTAAGGAGTTATAGTTATTTTAAGGCAGGTTAGGGGAAAATTACTGCAAAAATATAACATAATAAAAAAGTATATTTCTTCGACTAACAATAATATATTTTACTTTGATGAACTATATTGGAATATGAAACATTATAAGAGCAAGAGCTTTAATTCTAAATTTTGTGAAACTTTTTTGGAGGTTGTCTGACATTTTGGTCCGTAACTCTGGTTCTATTTGACCAATTTTTGCCAGTTTCAATACCAATCATTTCCGATCAAACATAGATTATTTGGAAATTTCATTCCCCTATGCCCTTTCTTCAAGAATCAAAATTATCAAAAAACTTGTGCAAAAAAAAATTAATCAAAAGTTACCTTGACTTAATTCCATTTCTATCCAACTGTTAACAATTATTTTCTTTATTTATTAAATACCTAAAGAAAAATGTTAATAAGTCCTTGTGTTGATATTTAATCTAATTAATAAAATACTTGCCACATAATTTACTACACGCAACATTAATTCGCACCAGGTTTCTTATACATATTTATGTTTATTTAAATTAATTTCTAATTGTTCTGTACTCAAGTATATGCATTTAATTTATATTCAAAACTCTGGCAAACCCTAATTGACATTGTAATTAATTTTCTACCCGAAACCATTGCTTTTTATACCTCATTGTACTGGCAAACAACAGAAAAAAGAAAACGCAACATTTCAAGAATGAAAAAAGAAAGTATTTATATTAATACGCATGTTTTCGTAAATTATAAAGTCTTAAAATATTAGGGGATAAATTATATAAGGCTCTAGGGAAGCTGCTCCTTCCATGAAATTGACGAAGAAGAAAAAAAAATAGAAATAAATAAACACAAATCAGAATATTTAGCATGTACAAGTGAGTTCAAGGAGTTTTTCTGTTTTTGTTTTCATTTTACAAATTTTTATACGTAGGGGACGAATTCTATTTACCCTACAGCAGGTTTTCAAGTTTTCTTTCCTACAGCAATATTTGATAAATGTTCCACAAGGGAAATGTATAAAAGAAACCTAAAGGAATGGGAAGAAGTTTAGATCTGGAGTTGATTTAAACTATTAAAAAAAATGGATAATGTTTCTTTAAAATAGAACAACAAAACACTGCTACATAAACTATAAGATTTAAGAAAACATAAGGGAATATAATACAGACTTTAATATATTTGAATTAATTAGAAATATTATATTTTGTCTTAATTTTTGTGATCGGGAGTTTAGTAGTTGAAGCAATATCACTCCATATTTAATGAATATCACTCCTTAAAATAATAAATAATTTTTTTAAATAAATTTTCCTTTAATTTAATTTACAAATTCCTTATATAACCCTACCCTACTTGTTTTCTGTTACCAATCAAAGGCAAACATTAATTTATCTTAAAAATATATATGTAGGATTTCTATTCATCCTTCCTGCTTGTTAATTTTTGACATACAACAGTCGTTACTAATTGTGACACTCAATGCTATGGAAAATATTTGATTAATAAGACACAAATTTGTTTAATTGGTGTGAGTAAAATTGACAATTCATGTAGCTGAGTGTAAAGTTGCAAACAGCAGAAATTACATTAGAAGAGGAAGGGGTTTATATTAGAATTCTAAATGAATATTTTACAAATATTTTTGTTTCACATCGTTAGCATAGATTAAAATTAAATAATAAAATATTTCCTTATTGAAATATTTAAAATACTTAACCATTTATAGTTATGGTAAAATATGAATTTTTTTGTTACTTCGCGTACTTCAAATTCACTCACAACATCTTAAAAATATGAAAAGAGAAGCCATAATCCTTAAAATATCAACAATAAATATACAGTAAGGTGGCTCTTATTATTCACTTTTAGGATTTGCGTCTAAAAACCAAACTATGAAAATTTTATCAAAATCGGATAACGTATGCACATTTTTATTTTGAAGTTTCGAGTTTTGGTTCAAAAAAAAATAAAAATCTGCCTACAGCAGTGTGCCTCTTTTTTTGTACATTTTTGATTTTCGCTACCACTCCATCATATAAAAAACAAATGATGACAATTTTAGCAAAATCGGATAACGTTAAGAGAGTGCACTTTTTACTTGAAGATCGATTTTTATTCTGAAAAAATTAAAAAAAAAATATTTAAAATAATCCTTATGAAATTCCAGTTCTATTGAGTTATGTTAGTCAGTCTAGCCATATGTCTGTATAAAATACTCTCACGTCCAAACTGCACAACCAAAATCAACCGAATTTACACAAAACTGTTTACCATTCTCCTTAGCAGTTTCGTATTGAAAATCTGTCAAACTGGTCTATAAATTCCGCGTTATGAACCATAATGTGAGACAGCATCCAAAAAAGCTGAAATTTTTCAAAAATATTTTGCTAATTTCTTTTATATTTTGCATTTCTACCGAAAGGTCCACCTAGAACAGAAAATTTAAAGTTTTTGAAAACACTTTGTTTTATCATATTTTCAGAGGGAACTAATCAGATTTAAATAATGTAAAGAAATTAAACACTAATTCATTACCTATTTCTTAAAGTGAGATATTATACTTTGACTTTTGATATCTAAACAATTTCTAAATTTATCAAAGGTTAATAAATCAAATTTTGTATGAAAATTATATTTTATAAACCTTTAATAAATTTAAAAATTGTTTATAAATATGAAAGAAAGGCTTTTGTCAATATAAAAATCTGATTTATTTTGACATTTTTTCACTTTAAATGTGTACGAAAGTCCCGTTCGACATAATAGAATTGCCCATGTACACCAGATAATAAATATAATGCAATTACATAAAATGTCTACTATATCGTTTCATGTTCAGGTCTGAAGAAAATATAGAGACCACATCTGTACTAAACAATACGATTTTTATTTTTAAATTTGTAAACAGTTATTATAGAATATCTGGCGAACTATGATCGTGAAAGCCGCAAAACTTCGCGGAATTTACTTAGGTACCATTGAGCGTATCTTGGATAAAAATGGGCGGAATTAAATAAATGGGCGTGGTAATACCAATACCAAGTAAATAATTATTTTCGAATATCTATAGAACTATAATTGTAACAGTCTACAAACTTTACACGAATCAATTTCGTATCAATGCATAAAGTTCAACCAAAAAGAGGACGGATCTAAACAGGGCACCCATACAAAGAAAGTAGATATTTTAGAATATCTGCAGAACTATAACTTTTGAAGTCTTCAAACTTTGTCCGATTAGCTTTCAAGAAAATACTTTTTTAGTAATATTAATTCATGTTTCAAACGGTTTTGATATGCTTTTTATGAAAAATTAAGAAGAAAAAAGAAAATATACAAAAAAGTACCTAAAAACACTTTTTGGCAAGAAAGGGCTTAAAGGAAAATTTTATTTAAAATTGGAAAGACGGATTTTGTTCCCTTGGATATGAACTTTAATTACAAAACAATTATGTTTTTAACAAAAAGTACTTTCTGACATTCCCTTTTATTAGAAAAGTACTATTTTGAAAACAAAATTTATTTAATGAAATATTATAATTTGTTTTATAAAAAGTATGTACTTTTCAAAAAAGAACTACTGGTCTTTATTTTCCTTGAAAAAATTCTAAAGTTGGTAATTTTAAAGAAAATTAATTTATATTAGTTAACAGTAATTTTCATAAACAGTACTTTTTCCAAAAAGGTTTTGTATAAAAAAGTACTTTTTTATTTCCAAAAATATAAAAAAGTCCTTTTTTTATATTTTTTTTGATTTGTGTTAACATTAATCTTAAAATCTTTAATTTTAAAGGAATTTTTATATTAATTCGTTAAGAATTAATTTTACAAAAAAATACCTTTTTAAAAATTGTTTTAAAAAAAAATTTTCTTGTGTTTATTTTTAATAATTTCATTGAAATTAATGTTGCATTGCTTAATTTTATAGGATTTTTTTTATAAAATAGTTAAGAATACTTTTCTTATTGATTTAGTACTTTTTGAAAAAAAGTACTTTTAAAAAAAACTAAAAAGTACTTTCTTGTGTTTCAATAAATTTCATAAAATCATAAATTTCAATCAAATCAATGTTAGATTGCTTAATTGTATAAGAATTTTAAAAAAAATCAATGTTTTATTTGGAGCACATTAACAAATATCTCTTTTTTCTTTATTTCTCTCTTTATTTTTCTATGTTGTAAGCGTATGATTGATATTATTTATATGAAAAAATCCAACATAAATCAGACGATCCATTGTTGTTTAAAATTTAAACATTTCATAGTAGCGGTATTCACTGTTAAGTGCGAATGGGCTAGCATCATTGCAAATGCAAAATTTTACCGTAATCCAATAACAAAATACACACAAAAACATTTACAATTTTGCATTTGCAATGATGCAATCCCATTCGCACTTAATACTGAACTCCGCTAGTAATTCTCTTGAATTTCTAGTTTAATTCAAACTAAATTTGATTTAGCAAACTTATTCATTTATAAAATTTAGTTTATGCTTAAACAAATTCACAAAATTCAAGGTGCCCCTAGAGGCTGATTTTTTTATTATTATAATATTTTAAGTTTTTTTTTTTTTTTACTTTAGCTTTAAGTTTAGTTTTAAGTACACCATTAATCAAATTTTCAAATTATGTTGTGCCGGGAGCAAGCACCACACTCTATTATAAAAAAATTTTTTTCTTAACCGGACAAGTTTGTTGCTGTGAAACAATATATTGTATTAAAACAACACATTATAATTTTAAGTTTTCTTATATTCAGATCCATTACACCTATAATATGTATGAATATTAAAAAGTCTCAAATAAACTTAACTTAACAAATTCACAAAATTCAAGTACATTTATCTTTAGCTTTCGCCACTAAATCAACTATTATAAGAGAAGAAAATCAAAAGTTGTTTTATTTTTATACCACTTTGCTCGAGCTAAATTACAGCTCAGAGTTGGTAATGCAAAGTGTGTCCATTTATTAAAATTTTATTGATTATATACTAAATTAATGCTTACATTGCATTTTAACCTAAAGTGGAGAATGTAGCAGTTGGACAGAACATTGAACGCAAGAATCACATAAAAATTAAGTAACGATTAGTACAACACACAAAGTGTTTACTGTTTTGTCGTTTCTGTAATATGATATTAATCTTTTGCATTTCAATATTCTGTCGGTATAGTTGACATATGGTTTATGCTACACCTCCCTTTTACGGAAGAATGTTCATACAGTTTTTAAGTGTATGGACATTCTTTAACAAATGATTACAATAACCTTAATATTAAATTTTATTACAAAATATATATCTTATAAGTAATTTAAAATATGTCTACGTAGACTTTATAATGGAAAATTTTAATTCTATTCATTGTTAAAAATCTTAAGTCTATTCTTATGAACTATTTGCTCTTTGTTATTTTTCTTATCTATTATTGTTACATTATTTCTTAAATCTATATTTTTAATTTCAAAAGGTCCTTTATATTGTGGATCTAATTTATGACCTGCTTCATTTTTAACTAAAACTAAATCTCCTATTTGAAATGTATAATCTAACAATGTCTTATCATAATTTAATTTCTGTTTTAACTTATACCTATCAATTAGTTCTCGGGCCCTCTTATGTGCCACTTCTAATCTATATCTAACTTCCTTAGCATAATCTTCTACATTATATACAGGAGCTATTGATTGAATCTCATTAAATTGTTGAAACCCATTAGGAAGCTTACCAAAAACTAACTCATAAGGACAGTAGTCATGTACCGTAGATGGCGTAGTATTAAAACAATAAGTGAAATACTTGAGCCATTCATCCCAATCGCTTTTGTCAACGGATATGTATGATCTTACATATTCGTTGAAGGTTCTATGACTTCTTTCCAGTTCCTAGTGTCTGATGATGATAAGCAGTCGATGTAATATTCTCTATTTTTAAAAGGTTACACAATTTATTAAGTACTGAGTTTTTGTACTCTGTACCCATGTCCGTAATGAACGTCTTCATCGGACCATAAGTAAGAATAAAATGTTCAAATATAGCTTTCGCAACTGATTTTGCGCTTTTATCTTGTATGGGTACCGTTACAAGATATTTTGTCATGTCACATATTATTGTGACAGCATAAGAATTTCCGTTATAAGATTTTGGTAGTGGACCTATAGTATCCACTATTACCGTATCAAATGGTTTAGTCGGTGTGTTTGTCAAAGTCAATGGCATTTTTGTGTGTTTTGTAATTTTAGCCGACTGGCATTTTTGACACATTTTAACATATTTCGTAATATCACGAGTCATATTCTTCCAGAAATAATATCTTTTTATTTTATTAAGAGTTCTTGAAACACCAGAATGTCCTCCTTCTGCTGGATCATCGTGGTATCGTTTCATTATCTCTGTTATTAATTTGGCACTTGTTACGTGGATCACCTCATTAAGTAGCGCTACTTTTAATAATTTATTGCCCATTTCTTTAAATTCATTAATAGAGATAAATTCGAAAATTTTCTCACTAGGTGCAACTTGTAATTTATTAATGTTTAGTTTACCGGCCACTTCTTCGAGCCTTGGGAAAAATTGTCCAAAGTCAAATTTCCCATTAATAAACAATTCATTCATTTGTATACATGCTAATGTAGATTTGCCACGTTTAATATAAAACTTTTACAAAACTTACAAAATTTTCTGACGTCAGAATTCATAATTGGTACAAATATATTGGGCTTCTCATTTTCATTTTCTAAATGCCGTTTGTTTATTGTAACTGGAGACTTTTTAAGTGACTCTTTTGCCATTGCTCGTGTGTTTATTTTGTATATATTGGTATTTTCATTGTTTATTTTTTTCAAGTCATTTATGGATATACGTGATAATGCATCAGCAACATAATTATCTTTTCATTGGTATTTAAAATCCTAATAAAGGCTTTGTCAGATTTAACCAACGTGTTAGCTTTAAATACACCTTCTTGGGGCTCCTGATTTGGAACAATTTATTTCTTGTTCAGCATGAGTGAATCTTACTTGACGAATCACCTTTGCTCTGGCAGACAACGTAATATCGCCGTAAGCACTTATAATTGGTACTTCTATCTGCTGTGGAAAATTTTCAGGTCTTAAAATAAAACAATCCTGGTCTTGGCTGAATTCAAGAACGCAGTTATATTTTTGAATGAAATCCATTTCTATAATATCGTCGCATGGTATGGGGAATTCATCTCTCACAACGTGAAAGTTATGAGGTATTAAAAACTACTTGTATCTTAGATAAAAAAAAAACATCGTACCAATAGATCTAATTTTGCCTTCACCTATTCCACTTAATTTTGTTATATATTTAGTATTTCATTTTTTAGTCATATTGGTGTTTTAGCAAGGATATGTCTGCACTAGCAATGTTAATAATTCTTTAGTTTGATTAATCTGTAGTCTTATGAAAATGCTAAAGTTGAGGTTAAGATTGTACACTATTCCGATCCTAGGGAGCGTTCGGGTTTTCCGAATCGCTATCAGATAGATTGGCTGCTCTTACATAACTTCCGCGGTTGTTAGCACGTCGCCATCTATTTCTGTTGCTGTCATTAGTATTATTTCCGTTACTATTCGGATTTTTAAAGTCATTGTTGGCATAAAAGTTATTGTTATTTCTGTTATAGTCTCTTCTCCTATCATAATTATTCTGTCTTTGGCCATAGTATAGTATGGCATTCTGCTGACCTGTTGCCTCGGTACAGCTATTTACAAACTTACTGACAGCTTCATTCATGCTGTTAAACTGTCCTGCTTCCATGATAAGTTTAACTTTATCAATGGTGCAGTTTTTAGCAAGTGCCTTTACGGCAACCTGTGTAGAATATTTACTTGCCAATTCGCATGACAAACCGTCCGATATGTATGCATTTTCTAATGATCTTGTAAGATTTACTATTTCTGTGCAAATATGCATTTTTTTATCCTTTCTAATCTTTTTCAAAGGACCTTAAAAATTTTTTTTTTTTTTACTTAATTAGACTTAATAAGAACTATGTAATTAATTTCTATTTCTTAAAAATTATTTATTATATATTATAGTTTACATTTTATTTTTTCTATATTTTTATGGTTAAATTTTTGTCAAATGGCGGTTAACGCCTACTGACCCTATACGTGCAAATGGATGCACAGTAGTTTTTTTTTTAAATTTATTATATACATATTTTTTTCTATATTTCTTTTTATATACATTTTATTTTGATGAGGCTTTTAGAAGGATATCGATCCGGTCGATTTTTAACCACATGGCAGGATCTTCCTTTGGTTTAGGACTTCTTCTATAGTGATCGCCTTTGGGCCAGGCGATCTCATTCTGTACTTTGGCCGTACAGAACCTCTGGCGGAGACTTGGCTGTCCGCCAGGAACCACAAGATTACTTTTGGGTGCTCTTTTTTTTTGTTTGTTAAGCACTCCAAAAGACTGGTGTAAATAAAATATTACAATTTGGGTGCTCTAATATTAAGCACACCGAAGGACAGGCAGGATCAAAAATATGCCAATATGCTTTTGGGTGCTTTTTTTATTTTCTAGCACTCCAAAAGACTGGCAGGATCGCCATATAAGAGAAGAAAATCAAAAGTTGTTTTATTTTTATGCCACTTTGCTCGAGCTAAATTACAGCTCAGAGTTGGTAATGCAAAGTGTGTCCATTTATTAAAATTTTATTGATTATATACTAAATTAATGCTTACATTGCATTTTAACCTAAAGTGGAGAATGTAGCAGTTGGACAGAACATTGAACGCAAGAATCACATAAAAATTAAGTAACGATTAGTACAACACACAAAGTGTTTACTGTTTTGTCGTTTCTGTAATATGATATTAATCTTTTGCATTTCAATATTCTGTCGGTATAGTTGACATATGGTTTATGCTACACTATGTTACATAGTTTGACTGAAAATGTGCGGTATTGTATCTGTATTTACTCAATGTAAATGACTAATTTCGAATATCTGAAAAACTTTAATAGTAAAAGTATTTAAACTTTGTATGAATATTGGATTAGTGGGCGTAGCATATATCATGCAAGGTAAATAGTTATTTTCGAATATCTGGAGTAAGGAAGGTAAGGTTTCCAGGCAGCCGCGAAGTGAAGAAAAGAAGAGCAGCTCACATGGGTCCAAGCAATAGGTTCCTTTGTGTTACCTGAAAGTAGAAAATCAGAAAAAGAGGGACAGATAGGAATGAAAAGAGAGAAGGGGAAGATTGAAAAGTTAAGAGAAAGATATCCAAAGAAGGAGAGAGGTAGGACATTTTTTAAATTGCGTACCAATGAGTTGGCGATTATTAGGTCACTCTAAGGAGATCCCCATGTCTGGTCTTTTTAACCTTATAAAGGCATTTAGCCTTCTAGCCTCATATTTGAGAGCTCAGAAGTTACTAATGTGATGCTTGCATTTGGAAATCTATATCTCCGTCAGGTAGCATGGCGCCTTTTTGCGCCAAATCATCAGAAAAGCAGTTGCTCATAGTGTCTCCTTGTCCCCGTACAAACATGAGTACGACTGTTGAATGTCTCGCCATCCTATTTAAGGATGCCCAGTATTCCTGGACCTAATTAAATGTTGTGTATACACTGGTTTTTTTTATCTGGAGTACTATAATTATGAAAGTCTTCACACTTTGTATGAATCAATTTTCTTAGTAGGAATTACTCCCATTATATAAAGCAAATAGCTTTAGTTATCTAAAGAATAATAACAGTTAATTAAACTAAAGCTTGACATCTTGTCTCATATCACAATTTCATCGGACAAAAGTCCAACTTTTTGTTGTTGTTTTGATTTCAAAAATTTTAATGCCATTCAATAGCAAACCCATTGAAACAAAGGTAGCCAAAAAAAATTAGATAAAAATATTGTCAATTCCCAGCAAAAACTTTACTTACTTAGTAAGCCAGCAAGTAACATTGGAGACAAGGCATAACTACTTATTATTTGACTGAAACGATACTTACCGTTGTTCGAGATTTTTAAAATATTCATGGGTCAAGCTTACAAATGTACTTACAATCGGTTAAGAAATAAGTAGTAAATTCACAACAAGAATATGTAGCTAAAAAAAAAAAAACACAAAAAATATTGCCTTGTGTGGGAATCGAACAGTCACATTATTTGCTTGTGTTTGATAGTCAAGCTGCTAACTCACTGCTCCATGTACGAGTTATTTTATTGTAAGTTAACAATAGTTTTATCATCAACATACAAATGAATATGATATGAACAAAAAAATTAATGGCTTTGACAGGTGGCGAACCACTAACCTCACGTTTTCCTTATGTGTTATTAATTTTTTTCTCAGGTACTATATTTTAGTCAAATTTGAATTTCAGTGGAATAAAAGTGCGTAGGGTCAAAAGGGGTTAAACAAATTTTACTACCAGGAGAAAGGCCAAAGTGTCCCCTTTAAGCCTATATACAGTTTTGACCAGTTTCTTTTGACCAGTTTCTTGAACACTTCTTTCATTTGAATGAAATTTACTCCCAAATTTTTTTTCTATTTTTATTTTACCTGTTCATATCATACATAAATTTTTTTCGCCCCGATGCACAGTGTGGTAGAACTCAAATCTAACTGGACAAAATTAATAAATCACGTTGGGTTCACTTCTCACTTATGAATCATATAAAAAATGAGTTCAAATATATAAACGATTATAAAAAACCAACTTTTTCTTCGCAATGTATTTTGGGAGTTTTTACCCATTCTTCAAAAATTTTCTTTCGTGAAAAAGTAGAAGTCATACTGGAAAAGTGAAAAAATTTATGGCGGTCGCAAGAATGCGCAAGATGTTTTTGATTTACCTTGAAGTGAACACTTAAAAGATTAACTCAAATATAGTTTTACACCGGAACTATCCGGAATAAACAGCTTTAACTCTACTTGAAAAAAGGAAATATTTAATTTTTTCTTTGTGTAGGACATACTGGAAAAGTGAAAAAAATGTATGGCGGTCGCAAAAATGCGCAAGATGTTTTTGATTTACCTTAAAGTGGACACTTGACAGATTAACCCAAATATAGTTTTACAGCAGAACTATGCGGAACTATGCTTTAACTCTACTTGAAAAAAGGAAATATTTTATTTTTTCCAATTTCTGATCTTCTCACAAAAAATAGCTTTTTTTAATAGTTACAATTGAAATAATTAAATGAAAATTGTTGCATATTTCCTTGAAATAGAACTTAATAATAATATAAAAAAATTATGACAATAAAATCACCGTAGCCTTTTTAATCATAAACCAAAGTCACACAAAAAATACACTTATCTTGAAATCTTAATGTACCTGTTGACAAGAACTGACTTTAAAGCTTAGATTTTCCTAATCGGAGCTAAAAACCAAAAAAAAACAAAACATGAATTACAGTTCCCTATTGTATTGAGCAGCTCATTAAATGATCAGAAGGAATGTTGCCAGACATTTATTTTTTAATTTTGTCCAGCTAGATTTATGATTTACCACAGTGTGCGACGACGAAGCCTTTTGAAAATTATTGAAATCGGTCCTTTATTTCACATAGCCCCCATACAAATGTTCTCCCGAAATTATACTTTATCGGTCGTAAAAGATTAATATATATATGTATCTACACAAATTTTGTTCCAAATAAGTATTATACAAACTGAATTAATGTTACCTAATTTTATGATGATCGGTCCATAATTAGTCATAGCTCCCATATAAGGCCCGCTTCCTAAAATCACAACGAGCATAAATCTCTTAAAAATGTTGATATAAACACAAAATTCAATAGAAATAACTTCCATACAGAAATTTTCATGGCGATAGGTCCATAATTAGTCATAGCTCCCATATAATGCCTTCTTCCGAAAATCATTCACGAAAATAAATTATAGTGTAGAGCGTTATATGGTCGAGCTTGGCCGAACATACTTCCTTACCTGTTCTTATCTTCTGATAACTTTTTTAATAAGTATAGCTGATTAAAAAACAAACAAAAATGCATTTTCATACTAAATGCTATACAAAAATTAAAAGTTCAACTTTAACCTTAAATTGCTCAACAACTTCTGAACCGATTTTAATGAAATTAAAACTGAAGAAAAATTCAAGAAGTTGTCTGTCCATCAAAAGTTACAGAGTTTTGGCCGATGAAAAACGATACTGAGCCAATGTGCGATGTAAACTTATTTATACATTGTTGTTTTCACACAATGTTGATTTTATGTAATACATTAATACCCCGGTTTGCGTCGCTAATTGGGCCTGGAGAAACAAGACGCAAACCGAAAAGACGCAAAAAGAAGCACGATTTTCAATACATTAGTATGGATTTTCATTTAATTGGTTCCTAAGTTCATAATTTTTGCCAAAAAAATAGATTTTTCAATACAAACATTTTCGTACAACTATTCCAAACAACTTAAAAATTATCTGTCATATAAATTAATTTTAAAACTAAAACAATTACCACTGATTTAATAAATTGTATTGCTAATATGGATCAAACGACAAAAAGTATTTTTTCTAATTTTGTTTGATTATAAAGTATGTATCAAACAACAATAATGACATCATTTGAAATGAGTTGTAGAGGTGCATATATATAAATATATACAAACTACACAGCCATAATCCCCTGAGCCAAATCTTGCTTTCAAAATCGCTTTCTGATAATTATTTTTATAACTAATTTATTATTTATAACAAGACACAATACTAGAAATCAAGTTAAATAAATTTCATGTAACAAATCTGACGTGACTTACGATATAATATTAACATACGCCATAAAATGTGAAGGTTGAACAATAAAATTGTGTTCACTTAATAATCATAGACATTTTTACGATATAACTAAATATTTTCAAATATGTCTCTAATATTTATTAAAATTCTAAGAAGATCTTTAAAGTAAACACCTCAATATTTTTGAAGCAATCGTTAGATTAAACCTTTTTATAACGCAATCATGCAGATATTCAAGCACATACAGACATAAACTTACTCTCTAGGCTTGAAAATTGATGTCGTAGTTATTTACTTATAAAACCTTAACAAATTCTCATTTCTAATTTAAGTCCCGCCGGTATTAAAGTTATAGCACAGCACGGCCCAGTTCGTTACACTGTTGTTGATGTGTATGAATACAATTTGCATGGAGCCAAGCAAGTGATGGTTGGGTAGAATTTATAAGAGCAACTCTTTCTTATACAAGTGGTGTGCACAAATACCCAGTCTTAAACATGGTCGATGACGTTTAGAATGCGACTCCTGGGATCTAATGACAAATTGCCTACCACTGTGTCAGTTTTTCCTTTTATTTCTGTTTGTTTTTCTCTTTATATTTTTTCTAGTCTTTCGTCTTGCATGTTGTATTTTATATTTCTTTTTTACTGTTTAGATGGGTTTTCTTCACTCACTTGAAATGTAAGAGCAGTGTATAACAAAATTGGTTAGGGAGGAAACAGAAATTTTCGACAAGACATCAAACCTTACACGTTCCAAAGTCGTTCAAACTTCATACACAGTTTACTAATGGCGATACCAAATTTAAAGTTGCATTTATACAGTTTCAGACAGGGTCCGTAACGGATATAAGTGATATCAAAAAAGTAATTTTATAACAGTTATTTTGTGACTTCAAAAATAAAAATTCATCTAAAACAATTATTCAACGTAAAAATAAAAGTTCGAATGAAACTCTTAAAAAAGCCTTAAATAGCCGTCATGAAAAAACCAAATTTGTGGAGTTTTATTTTTTCCGTCAGAAAATCATTTGAGGAGTTTTATTTTTTTCGTTAGAAAATAAAATCCTCAAATGACTTTTATTTTCTGATTGGAAAATAAAACTCATCAAATGACTTTTATTTTATGACGAAAAAAAATATAACTCCTCAAATGAATTTTTTGTCTGAAGGGAAAAATAAAACTCCTCAAATAGGGCTATTTAACTCTTTTTTCTAAGAGTTTCATGCGAACTCTTATTTTTACGTTTTGTTAGCAAAAAATGTTTGGTTTGCAATTTATATTAAGAAACAACTTCAAAACTGTCTTTGTAATCAGATAAATTTCAATTTAAACATTTTCGAAATTTAGTCAAATTGTTTTGTCTGCCACTGTCTGCGTTTCGTTGCGTGTGTGTTTAAATTCTTGTATTTTTTTATTTTCCTTACATTTACCACTCATCTTAAATCACAACTTTTCTTTTTTACGAGTTTCTTTACTGTTGTAGAAAAAAATAAAAAAAAAAAACTTTTTGTTTTCACTCGACTTTTTTTCTTCGTTTTTGTTGCTGTTCTTTATTTAAAAATACGCAAATTGCAAATCGTATCAAACGTTGGGTAAATTTTTAAATAAGGCATTTTGTTATTGTTTGTTTTCATGTTTTTTAAGAAAAAAAGGCTCCCCTCTTTTTAAATCTTTTTCCCTTTTTGTTGTGTTTTTTTATGCTATTTTTGCTATTTTAGAAATGTTGTGCCCTTTCGGGGTTTTAACGTAAAGAAACAGTTTATTTACACGATAAGTAAGTAATTCTGATACATGCTTATAAACAAACACAAGTACTTCCATATATGAATGTATATTAGGGTGGCAGTTATATTGCATTCGATGCCTCCAAAGTATAAAAACCAAATGCAGGAAATTTGAGCCAAATTGGTTAACATTAAGATTTTTAGTATCAGTTTGCTTTATTGATTTAGATTTAGATAGATTTGATTCTAGATATTAAGAGATAATGAAGTCCTAAAAATTTTCAAATTAAATAATAGAATTTTAACAAATTTGTGATCAAATTTTCTCTCAATTTGTCAAATAAATTTGTCAAATCGGTCCCACGTTAACCCATATCAGGTACAATTATCACTTTTTAATCCTCACGTAGGTTTCATTAGCATCAAAAACAATTTATTTAATTTTTGATAATATAAAATTTGGGATTTGTAATATGCATGCAATTTAATGATAATTTTTGTTAATTTTGATCTCACAAAACGTTTATATTATACATGTATTTGAACATCTATAGTTAAACGAATAATAAAACTATTTTCAATTTGATTTTTTTTCAACATATATTTTTTGAAATAATTTCTACTCGAAAATTCAAATGAAATTATTCGATTTTGCTCAAATTTTCAGCATTTGGTTTCTAGATCATTTAGAACAATTGTGGAGCTTGAGAGCATCGAAAATAAAAAAAATAAAAATAAGGGCCACCTTAACACACGTGCTTACCCCTATACACTCTTGTGAAAATTCCGACAGGCTCGTTGTCATTGTATTTCTATATTCAAGAATTCATATTTTATTGTAAACGAGTTTATTGTATGTTTGAGTTTGTGTTTGTAACCCAGCAAACAAGAACTCTTTGTTAACCAAATGCTAAAAGTCTAGTCAGTAAAATATTTTATGTACATATCCTGCTTGTTATGTTTGTTACTAGGTATGAACATTTTTACGTCAAAATTAATCCAATTAATTTTAAATTTAGCTTAAAACTTAACAAAAATATATTAAGACAAATTTATAGCTATTATTGAAGTAATCCCGTGTAAAGACTTAGTATTTCATTATATATTGTACTAGAAGAAGTGTTTATGAGTTTTTTATTTCCACATGATAATGACAGTATTAATTCTAGCGCAACACTGAACATAAAATAGGATTATAAATACCTATGTAACTTATAAATTACCAAACCTACGAATAAATGGGAATATGACAATTGTAGGGCAGAACCTAGTATTTCTGGTCCTAAATGATTGGACATCATCATCCATCTATAGACCAAAAGCAGTGAAACTCCCTACTCAGTTTTTAATTTTCAGATCTTTTGTGTTTTTTAAAGGACTTTTCAATTATCAAAGGATTTAGCAAATGATTTAAATCTTGACTTTTAAATATTAGTATCTATATCGAATGAAAGTATAAAATGTTCTAGAATTGAGAAAGAAATTTCTGTAAAATTTTCTGATAAAAAAAAAATATTTTTTGAATACTAACATTAACTATTAAGAATTTACTACACTACCAAAACATTCATCAGATATTTTTTCGAAAAATGAAAATGCAAACGCTTTTGAGTAACTAAAGAACATTTATTTGAATTTTTTTGTTCAGATGTCGTTCGGTATATGACTTAAAAATGCGAGATTTTTTAAAATTTTTAGCTTTCATTTTGAAACATTTGTACAAAATAAATTTATTCAAAGTACTGGCCATTGTTAGCTATGACCATTTCCCATCTTTCTGGTAACATATGGATTCTGAGCCAAAAGAAATGTTCACCTTTTGAGGCCAATAACGAATCAAAGTGAAGCGTGTCCCAGAGAGAGCGTTCTGCATCGATGGAAACAAATAGTACTTAGTAGTAAGGGACACTGTCTGGACTATAAAGCGGGTGAGGCAAAACTTCCCAACCACTTAATTTTAAATTCTTTTTAACAGGTATTGCAACATGTGGCCGAGCGTTTTCATGATGCAATATTATGGTTTCATGTCTAGGCATTTTTACGCAGATGCTGTTGCATTAGGTACCATTATTTCCTGTGATGGTCTGATCAGATTTTAGCGGCACATAGATAGGAACTTTTTGGTCCCACCAAATAGAGAGCATTATATTAGCGCCATGCATATTTGGCTTTGGTGTCTATTCGCCTTGTTGACTGGGCTTCACATATGATCTTTTACACTTCGGGTTGTCGTAATGGATACATTTTTCATCGCAAGTAATGATTCTGTCCAAAAATTATTTATACAAGATCGTCAGACATCTTTCAAGGACTCTTATCTTCAGTTCGTATGGTATCCAATTTCCCTGCTTTTGGATGAATCCAATTGCTTGCAAATGAAATTTCTGCTTGAGTAGCTCCCAATGATTTTGCAAGCTCTTGTTGAGTTTGACAACATTATTCATGGGCGATCTTTAACCATCTATCGCACGTTTAAATCAATAAGCTTCGATGAGCAATCGATGTGCTTCAGCGGCACTTTTTTTCAAATTAAAGAAGTAAAGCAAAACTTAAATCCGTCACAACAGCATGGATCTCCAAGCACATTTTGTATTCATGCAATTGCCGCAATGTATGAATACTATAGAAACTAGTGTCGAATGAAAGCTTCCATTTCGCTGGCAACCAAAATCATGATGGCGTTAAAATATATTTATGGATTTTAATTTTATAATCCTTAGCAGATATCAGTTAATATTTCACATTACATTTCAAATTTGAAAGTATCGAATAAAAATAATATTTAATCCAAATACAAATTTTAAAATCAGCGAAATATTATTTTTTGAAAAACTCAAACTGTGTTTTTTATGTAATGTGAAGAAAAATTGTTTAAACAAAATAGGCCCGTAAACAAAAACATATCTACATTTTACATACCCACCATATAAATTTGCATAAAAGGTAACTTGATATTAATTTCAAACCAATATCTACGGTTAAAAATAATTGATAGATATCTATTTGTTAACGAATTCGTGCAAAAAATTTAATTAAAATTTGCATATTAAAAACTATTAAATATAAAACAAATATTTTACCACACGCTGATAGTTTTTGGAGTGTTCTATGAATTTTAATAATTTTAATTTCAATTAAGCAAAAGCTGTATCTGTATACATATATACAACTACAAAATTGCTTTCAAGTTATAAGATATACAGTTTTAAAAATATTTTTAGACAAATTCTCCAAATATTTTTGATGCAGGTTATAAAAATTCATTGTAGTAAATAAATTTGTTTTAGTCAAATACCCAAAAACTATTTTCATTTAAGAGAAAGCCACATGATAAACATATTAACAAAATGCATCAAGACAATGTATGTTAAAGCTTATATTTTTCATTTACTTAAATTTTTTATTCATACAAACTAATGAAACATGTTTGTTTCAATTCTAGAAATGAGTCGCCATCATTTAGTACGCACATTGGTAGCAAAGAAATGTTGCAACAGTGCGTATGATTATAATATATATTAATCATACGCCACATATAACGTACCTTAGTTTTTCATATATTTTTTATGCCAAAATTTCCTAGAATTTCGTTTGAAAATTATAAAATTTGTTTAATAAATTCGAAAATAAAATTTGTTGCGATACCGGTTATCGCAATGAATTCATTTTTCATCGCAAGTAATGATTCGCTTTAATTTGTAAAGTACCCAATTTCCCTGGGTACCATCATAAAAATGGTTGTCACAAAAATATACTTGTTTACTGCAACCATATATTTTATTTTTTATTGGACCAGCACTCAGGGGATGACCCCTACTTATGCAAAGCATTGTGTTGGAACTTGGAAAATAGGCTATGGGAGGGAGGATAGAGGGAGTAGTGTTTGTGGATATTTGATTTGAATTTTCCTATATTGAAAGTGACAGTAAAGACTTCAGAAGGAAGCTTATTCTACATACGGACAGTATGGCTAAAGAACGAATTTTCTCTGTAATGTGTTGTGCGATTGACTTTCAAGTCAACGATGAGCCCTTGCCGAAGAACGTGTGTTGCGTAAAAAACTACGGGTTTCGGGAACAAATTCCCTAATTTCTGCAGAGCACATACCATTGTAGTATCTGTACAACAGTGAAACATAACCCACATTGCGACGATGTTCCAGTGAGTCAATAGAGCTGGATAACCTACTGTCACCGATAAGCATCTTCGCCCTCTCCTGTATGCGGTCGAGTAACTCCAAAATAGACTTTGAAGCACCGGCCCACACATAAGAGTTGTATTAAATTTTAGATCGGATATAAGTGGTGTAAATAGTAAGGTGATCAGATGGCAAGGCATTTGAGTGCTTCTTTCGACACTCGAAAAATGTGTTTTGTCCAGCGGACATCGCACTGAATACTCATGCCTAGAACATCAAGAGCTTCTAATTCCATAATATTTACACCACCCATAAAAACAGATGGAGCAACATGATCTGCTGTGCGTTTGTGAGTTAACATACAACATTGAGTCTTGCGTACATTGAAATCTACTCTATTCGCACAACCCCATTCAGAGATTGTCACAAGATCTTGGTTGAGCGTATCATTCATGCTTTGCCTCATTGTCCCAATCTCCGACAGGCTTAGAAGGTCGTTAATAAAGATAAGAAATAGTGTAGGAGAAAGGACGGAGCTGAATTGATCTTGAACTCGTTTGATGAAATTTCATCTATAACAACTCGTTTAGTGAGATCTCTGAGAAAGCTCGATATAAATCGAGAGAAGTTATTACCGACACAAAAATCAATAAGTTTTGCAAAAAGCACACCAAGCCATACTCTATCAAACACTTTAGAAATATCTAGAGCCACCACTTTACTTTCAACAAAACGGTGTATGGAAGACACCATTTTTCCGATAGGAAGGCTAGTAAGTCTCCCGTAGAGCGTCCTCTACGAAAGCCATTCTGACGGTCGCTGAGTAAATTTGTGGACTCTAAATAAATTTCACAAGATGGTAGTTAACGATACTATCCATAACTTTGGAAAGTGCAGAACAAATTGCTATTGGGCGATAATTTTCAAGGAATTGGCGTTACATTAGCAACCTTCCAACATACAGGAAATTTGCCAGCACGGTATAAAGTGCTGAAAAGGTTAGCTAATGGCCGAGCTAGCATCGAAGAACACTGCTTCAAGGCCAGTGCTGGTATACCATCAGGCCCAGAAGACTTATTTATGTTGAGATCCGCTAAAACCCTTTTAACTGCGCGAGCGAGAAAGAATATATACGGAATAGTAACTGATACTCTATCGAGCTCGGGTAGTGATTGATTGCTTTCCGGTAAGTTCGAATTATTTGCAAATTTTTTTTTTTTTTTTTTTATTTCATATTTTATTTATTGTATCTTCACAAAATAATGTGAACTATCAATAATTTGTTCAAATCTTAAATCTAAATATTATTTTTTTATTTACGTCCCACCACAGTTGGACGGAAAATTTTGTTTAATTTATAGATTCTATCATTAGCGCAGGTCTGTTGGATTCCCTCTTCTTAGTCGGATGTAGCCATTACTTCTCATCAATGTTCGTGCAAGTGGGTTTGGGTGAACTTCTAACTTTTTAAAATATGACTCCGCTTGCTTTTTTATTTCATTTTTCACCAGGGAGACACCTAGGTCCTTATAAATGTTAATATTTCTCACATACCAAGGCGCTGCTGTTATCATTCGTAATATTTTATTTTGGAATCTTTGAATTTTTTCAATATTAGAAGCTGAGGCCGTGCCCCATAATTGAATTCCATAGCACCATATGGGTTTTATTATTGAGCTGTACAGCAAAAGTTTCCAATCTAAACTCAACCTCGAGTTTTTACCAATTAGCCAGTAAATTTGTAGTAATTTTAACTTCATTTGAGTCAATTTCGTATCTATATGCTTTTTCCAGGTAAAACGTCGATCTAGATGCAGACCTAGATATTTAACTTCAGTTTGTTGAGGTATTATATGAATATTTATTAGGATTGGAGGGCACGATTCTCTACGCAATGTGAATGTAAGATGTATACATTTTTGCTCGTTTACTTTTATTCTAAATTGTTTTAACCACCTTTCTATGTCGAGTATATGGTCTTCTAACAGTACAGATGCTTCTTGGGGGTTTTCATGAATAGCTAGTATAGCTGTATCATCAGCAAAAGTAGATATGTGGGTTCGACTGTTTGTAGGCATATCACAAGTATAGGAAGAAAGGAAGGAACCCAGTATACTTCCTTGAGGTGCAAATAATTCAGCAAAAAGATTAGCTTTATCCACCGGGTCATGCTTCCTCTCTAGATCTGATTGCAATTTTGAACTTCTGATTAAACCAGGATTTTTCCATAGTTTTAATCGAAATTTTTTTTGATGAAATGAACAAAACAATTTCAATCTATGTGTCATCCTTCAGCAAAAGTGATCACTTTCTTTTCCTTAAAAAAAAAACAATCACAAACTGCGAAGCATTTTGTTGTCTGCAGAAACACCCAAAGAGTATCTGGCAGTAATCGAACCCGCAAACATTGGATTGATATTCCAGCACACTATCGTCTAGTCTATCTGAGCACTACTCAGGCCATAATTGGTAGAGACTTTTTATAGATATAATTACTAGGTACTGTATGATTTCATGATCTGGAGTATTTCATTGGTATGGCACTGATGGATCTACCCAAATTTATGACAGGTTACGGATAGTTTATAATTCCGGCAATTTACATAAATGTCTAGTAATGTTGAATTTTTTTATTTTAATATGGAAAAATATTAATTTAAAGTGAAAATAATTGATTTATCGTATTTCAATATAATTTGTATATTATAATGAACATTATTGAATTAATATTACGCCATCTTATTTTTATGTTGCATCTTTCCTCTATATATATTATATTTACATAAATTAAACAATAGTGTAAGGGTAACACAATGGGCATCATTAGGACCAAAATTTTAAAATTTTTACAAGGAATTAATCTACTCAATATAATGAACTCAACAAAATAAACGTTTTATTATTGACATACATTTGAATTTAAACTCAAAATTGCAAGATTTTTTTATTTTCAATAATTTATTAATATAACAATATTTTTACAATACATACCAGCTTAACTAAATTCCTTGAAATAATACTGCTTATTACACATTTTTATACGAAATCCTTTCAACAATACCCACAATTTTAATACTTTTCTTAAAAATTCATCTTAAATTTCCTGTTCTTAAAATTTCATTTACAATTTGCCTATTTGTAAGTAGTTCTTATGTCATACAAGCACTTCAAATGTATTTATCCCAGCAATAAACCAGAAAAGAGAAAAGAAATACTACTTTTCATATTAAATACAAGGGTAAATATCCTT
Source organism: Calliphora vicina (assembly GCF_958450345.1). Taxonomy (NCBI): domain Eukaryota; kingdom Metazoa; phylum Arthropoda; class Insecta; order Diptera; family Calliphoridae; genus Calliphora; species Calliphora vicina. The sequence goes on along the minus strand of NC_088783.1, from coordinate 75,092,289 downwards.
TTAATTATTTTCCCATACTCTTGTTTCTCCTTCTGGCTTTAAGATGTTGATATTTGTAAAAATTTTATTACTCTGAATGTGTGTGCGTGTGTGCGATTGTGATGAATTCTTGATTGCCATTGCCTATCAGGTGTTTGAATGTGTGTTGGTGTGTTTGTATGTTAAGGACGTTTCCTACTCCTTTGACATATTGCAGCAAACAACAGCAAACACTTACATATATATACAGTCATTCTACTCACAGCCATCCATCTACTACATTCAAGTAAATATCAATACGTTGTAAATGTATCTGCGTATACAAATGTATGCTAACAGTGAGTGACAATACAATTGAAAATATCAATCAGATTGTAGTGAAATTAAATATACATATGTATGTACAGATTTGAAGTTAAAAGTTTAACAATAAAAAAAATTCCTGGATAGAAATTGTAGATAACACTGTGATACAAAATAGTGGTTTATTAATATTCCCATAAAATGTTTTATTTTAGACTTTATTAAAACCCCAAGAAAATTACAAAGGTAAAAATTATCACATTTCTACTACCACCATACTTTTAAGTGATTTTATTTTGAAACATTTGTACAATATAAATTAATTCAAATTATTGCCCATTGTTAGCTATAACCTTTTCCCATCAACAACTGCTCATCTTTTGAGGTCAAGACCAAATCAAGCCATTATCCGATACTCTGATCCAAAGTGAAGCGTATGCCAGAGGGAGCGTTCTGCATCAATTGAAACAAATAGTAGTCTGACAGGTATTGTAACATGTGGTCGAGCATATTCTGGACATTTTTCGGAAAATGCTTGTGAAAGCTAGTTAGTTAGCACACAATTCATAATTTTGAATACGACTGTTAATATTTAATATAGTTTTGTAAAAACTGGCGACAGAGAATCAACGTAGAAATTGTAATAAATCGTAAAATAAAATAGTCTTTACATACGTTTGTAGCCAAAAATATTAAATGAACAAATCCTACGTTGAAAGATTTAATGAACTCTTCGTAATCGCAAAAAAATATGAAAGTGGCGGTGTCAATGAGCAATGCGGACAAAAGGTAACCTTTGTATTAAATGGCTTAGGAGCACAACGAAATCGGTTTGATTTCAAAAGAATATAATCCACTTAATAGTGCCGAATTACTACAAATAGAGCAATATTTGTCAATTATAGAAATAAATTAAACTAAGACAGGAATGTCCCTGTCAATTAAAAAAGAGTTCAAATCCAAGTGGAATTTGATGTGTCAGAAAGTTCAAGAACATAGGAAAATAGTGATTTACCATTTACGCTAATGTTTATCAGTGATGGCAAAAATTGATGACCAAAATACAATGTTGATAAAAAAGGGGTCATATTTGTTTTAACAGAAATATTTGGAAAATAAATTGTGAACTAAATTTACCAGATCTATTTGCACTAGTCACAATCTTGACAAAATGTTTTTGAAAGAGCAACAGAAAATTTATTTATATTTACAAAATTATATATGCCAAATATGAACAAAATCCTCAGAGCCAATGTTAAAAATTGTGTTCATATGTGAAATTCATGACATAGCTAAACATAACTGCCCCGACAATTTTGTTTTTTTTTTAAAAAAAATTTAAAAATCCATATCTTGGGATCTAAACAAAATTTTCAAAAATATAATATTAAAATTTTATTAAAAAAAAATATAAAAAAGATACAAAAATTCATATTATGATTTTATTACATAAATATATTTTAAAAAATAAAACAAAAATTTTTTTTTTATTTTGTCGGAATTTATAAATAATAATAATGGAAATGTTTCCCAGAGTTCATATTATTAATTATTAACGTCCATGTATTTTAAGCCATTAAAAGTTTTTAAAACATTCAGTTTTAAAAACTGTTAATCATTCTTAATGTAAAACTGCTAAAAAACTGAATTAGTAGCGAAAACCTAAAAGTGGAAATATCCCGAAAACTGACAATACGATTATAAAATTTTTGGCACACCAAAATTATATTATTGTTTGGCCGTTAGGTGTTATAAGACGATATTTTAAAATAAAAAATTAAACAAAAAATTACAAAAAAAGTGTTCGTTTATTTTAACTTTAAAAATCCATAACTTGTGTTTTAAACAAAATTAAATTTTAAAATTTTTAAAGAATGAAAATATATTCTTTCAAAATAATTTTTTTTTTTAAAAAAAAATTTATTAAAAATTTAAAAAAAATCGAAAATTTTATTATGTTGTTTTTAACACATTTTTTGAACTGATTATTACATCTTTTAAAAGAAAATCAAATTTTATTATACCCTTCACCTTCGTGAGAAGGGATATATAAGTTTGTCATTCCGTTTGTAATTTCTACATTTTTCATTTCCGACCCTATAAAGTATATATATTCTGGATCCTTATAGATAGCTGAGTCCATTAAGCCACGTCCGTCTGTCTGTTGAAATAAATTTTCTGAAGACCCCAGATATCTTCGGGATCCAAATCTTCAATAATTCTGTCAGACATGCTTTCGAGAAGTTTGCTATATAAAATCAGCAAAATCGGTTCATAAATAACGGAGATATGAGCAAAAAACCGGGACAACCTCGATTTTTGACCTATTTTTGATTTATATCTGGATTACTAACTCATAAATATAGACAATATGGATATCTAATGATCGAAATTTCAAAGTCCATTGCAACGATGTAGATAACGCTATAGTAAGTTGGACCTACAATGGGTCAAAATCGGGAAAAATATTTTTTAAACCGAATTTTTTTTTCATCAAAAAATTTTTTTTGTCATACATTTTTCTTCCAAAAAAAAAATTTAAAAAAAATTTGAGAAAACCTTTTTTTAAAACAATTTAAAAAATATTGAAAAACAATTTAAAAAAAAATTAAATTTTGTTTACCTAAAAATATTTAAAAAAATTTATTTTAAAGTATAATTTGGTGAAGGGTATATAAGATTCGGCACAGCCGAATATAGCTTTCTTACTTGTTTTTTTTAACATTTTCTGTATTTTGAACACCAAAGATTTATTAAATGTATTTTATAACTTCCCCTCCAATTTTGATTATTTTAACTTTGAAAATCCATAACTTGTGTTTTAAGCAAAATTTTTACAATTTTTATTTTGATTATGAATATTCACAAGTGCTACTATTTTTTAAGAATGCAAATATATTCTTTAAAAATTACTTTTTAATTTTTTTTTAAAAAATTTTACTAAAAAATTAAAAAAAAATATCAAAATTGTATTATGTTGTTTTCAATACATTTTTTGAACTAATAACTTTAAAAAAAACAAGTAAGAAAGTATGGTCGGTCAAGCCCGACCATATAATACCCTACACCAAGTAAATGAGTAAAAATATTTTTCTTTTAAAATATAAATAATTTATATTCATGAGTGATTTTCTGAAGTGGGCCTTATATGGGAGCTATGACCAATTATGGACCGATCACCTTGAAATTAGGTCGTGTGATTTATGTCTATATTAAATTTAACTATGTTGAATTTTGTGTGTATACCGACATTTTTAAGCGATTTATGCACGTTAAAGTGATTTTCGGAAGCGGGTCTATATGGGAGCTATGACTAATTATGGACCTATCGTAACAAAATTTGGTGACATGAATTTTGTATATATAAAACTTATTTGGAGCGAAATTTGTGTAGATACATAGATAAATTAAACATTTATGACCGATAAAGTCCAATTTCGAGGGGACTTTGTATGGGGGCTAGGTGAAATAATGGACCGATTTCAGCCAGTTTCAATAGGCTTGGTCCTTGGGCCGAAAAAGTAATATGTACCAAATTTTATCGAAATATCTTCAAAATTGCGACCTGTACTCTGCGCACAAGGTTTACATGGACAGCCAGCCAGCCAGCCAGCCAGCCAACCAGACGGACGGACGGACGGACATCGTTTAATCGACTCAGAAAGTGATTCTAAGTCGATCGGTATACTTTAAGGTGGGTGTTAGACTAATATTTTTGGGCGTTACAAACATCTGCACAAACGCATAATACCCTCCCCACTATGGTGGTGTAGGGTATAAATATGTTAAACACTTTTCTCTCACACTATAATAAATATACACTACTTATAACAATGACTGTATGCTGCCGACAATAATCATATATTTACATTTTCACTCTACATTTACATTCACAATAAGATGATGATTTATCAAAAATAGTCTGTATCTTTAAAACCCATTTCATTACGCTGTTGAAGAATTGATGTAAAAATAAAAGAAAACATATTATCTTAACAAAACATGTATGAGTGTATAAATGTATGCGTAATTTTATATCAAAACAAGTAAGAAAGTATGGTCGGTCAAGCCCGACCATATAATACCCTACACCAAGTAAATGAGTAAAAATATTTTTCTTTTAAAATATCAATAATTTATATTTTTGAGTGATTTTTGGAAGTGGGCCTTATATGGGAGCTATGACCAATTATGGACCGATCACCATAAAATTAGGTCGTGTGATTTATGTCTATATTAAAGTTAACTATGTTGAATTTTGTGTGTATACCAACATTTTTAAGCGATTTATGCACGTTAAAGTGATTTTCGGAAGCGGGTCTTATATGGGAGCTATGACTAATTATGCACCGATCGTAATAAAATTTGGTGACATGAATTTCGTATGTATAAAAGTTATTTGGAGCGAAATTTGTGTAGATACATATATAAATAAACATTTATGACCGATAAAGTCCAATTTCGGGAGGACATTTGTATGGGGGCTATATGAAATAATGGACCGATTTCAGCCAGTTTCAATAGGGTTCGTCCTTGGGCCGAAAAAATTATATGTACCAAATTTTATCGAAATATATTCAAAATTGCGACCTGTACTTTGCGCACAAGGTTTACATGGACAGCCAGCCAGCCAACCAGACGGACGGACGGACGGACGGACGGACGGACATCGTTTAATCGACTCAGAAAGTGATTCTAAGTCGATCGGTATACTTTAAGGTGGGTGCTAGACTAATATTTTTGGACGTTACAAACATCTGCACAAACGCATAATACCCTCCCCACTATGGTGGTGTAGGGTATAAATATACACATAAATTTATTTATTTATTTTTCAATTTTATTTCAAAATATTGTTGTTTATACTTATACAGAAATACTGTACTTACATAAATACATTAAAAAGTATGTTTATATATTCGCACACATTTTAACGTATATTAAGTACACAGACAAAAGAACATATAAAAATAAATACCCTATCATTCTAACGCATCCTTTCATAAATAAATATTTGTACATTTTTTAGTATAGTATCAATATATCAATATAATACTTCTTTCATATATAAGCTTTAAAATTATTGAACTAATGAACTGAAATTACCTTTATGGTTTTAGTGAAACGATATTTCCATTTCTAAACGAACCAATAAAACATGTGCACATTAGCAGGGCAGAAATAATGCCAACTTACAACTGTTCAACTGTTCCCTTATATTTTTTTCATATTCGAGTATATATGTATGTACAAACATCCAAACATATATGTATTATTTATTACTATACTTTTATTAACGTCATAACTTGCACATGTAACTCAACACTTTAAAAGAGAACAAAACATTTGCACTCATATGTCATGTACATCATATTGGCATTTTATTAAGGTTTTATTTATTAAAAATAAACATGTACTTACATATATAAATATTATATCGTTTTCCTCATTTACTCATTCACAACACAGTCTATGTTTAATATCATTAAATATGAGAAACAGACTTAGAAATTTTTCAAACCAGAATTTTTTTGACAACTCTTATGTTTGCTAACACATTTGTATATAGGTTTTCACTTTATTTACTTTTTGCTACAAATTCACAGTGGCTGAACAAATTAATTGAGACACAGTGTAATTTAGTTTTCGAACATAATTTATGCGCTTTCGAATGTAATTGATTAGCAAAATGGACAAAGAGATAGATGGTTTGTAGTCTATGAAGATATACAAAAAATAAGCAAAAGAAAACTTGGGAAAATCGTCAAGAAGATTAAGTGCAGGGACTGCAGTTAGGCATGAGTAATTAAAAAAGTTATCAACACATGTCTCAATCTGGAAATAATATATTGTCTAGAAGAGCCATTGAGAGTAATTGGAATCAAAAAAAAAGTATTTATGTACACTGGTGCATATTCCTATAAACGCACACTAATTTTTTTGTAAAAAGATTGTAAAAATTAAACATGAACATATTTAGGGGGCTACAAATTTGTTTATTAAATAATTCAATTTAAATTAGTTAAGACTTCAGTTAAAATATTGTTTACAAAAAAAATTCATTTGTACTTTATTTATTTTTTTTACTTAATTTTCGAGACTAACAGACATTTTTAAGGGCTATTTTCCTATAAACGCACTTTAATTTATTAATAATGTGTGGATGATCCTTTGTTATGGATTGTTTCAAAAATACGGTCCGGCATTGATTCCACTAATTTTTTAAGCAGATTGGAGTCAATGTCCTCCCAGACTTGTTTAATTCTTAGTTTCGCCTCTGTCACAGTCATTATGCTTTCATTCTGGGCATTATTTGCATAAACTTTACGGTCCATGTATCCCCACAAGTTCTCCATTATGTTTAAGTCCGGACTACAAGCCGGTCAGTCCAACAGAGGAAGGCTATATTCATTAAACCAAGATTTCGATTGCTTAGAAACATGGATTGCAGCATTATCTTGTTAGAATATGCAATCTTCAACCATTTGTTCATCCATAAATGAGAGAAGGGCATCTTCTAACAGGTCGTTATAAATCGCACTATTCATTTTTGTCGGAACAAAACATATTTTTGACTTGCCAACTGCAGAAAACGCTGACCAAACCATAACACTGCCACCACCGAAATTACATTTTGACATCCGTTTGATCTCAAATCGTGCCAATAGCATGAGTATGAGTCAGGACCATCTAAATAGCGTTTTTTTTCGTCAGAGAAAATTACTTTTTTCCACTCATCTGTCCATTTCATATATTTTCTTTCGAATTTTAGACGATTTTCTTTATGGTGCTTTTTTGCATTGGTTTACATTTCGGCTTTTTTCATTTTATGTTTTCACCGTTTCGTAAAATGTGTGCAACGTGTTTGGAAGTCACTGGAAGATTCAATTTATTCTTTATTTGTGTGGAGTTCAATTTGTTGCGGGTTGCTTCTTTTTTTATTAGATTAAGTTGTCTTCTTGTTAGTTTTGTATTTCCCTTTGTAAGTTTGCGAACTCCTTAATTTTGTCCTTTCTTCAAGAAATTTTGCACCACACTTTCCGAATGATCGATTTTACTTCCAATTTCTCTTTTGGAACATCCTTGGTCGTGAACAAATTTTATTTGAATCATTTCTTGATCGGACAAAAAAGTTCCCTTGGGCATCTTTAAAAGTGATGAAATTTATTGATTGCAGTAAATTGAGATGTTACTATTATGTAGCATGTAACGTTTTGTAAAAATCAATAATATTATTTTCTTTTGAGGAGGTTAAAAGCAGCAATAGCATGCAACTTGTTTCCGGCTAATTTCTCGTCGGCAATTGGGTGGATTCTTAGCTTTTTAGACCCCTTTGTTAGAAGACAAAACTACATATTCGATAATTTTGATGTGCATGCTTGTAATATTAGAAAAGAGAGTGAAAATAAGTAAATTTAAATCTATTCGATATCCTACAATCTATTGACCAAGTTATGATTGTTGTTGTCACAACATAAATCCCCTCCCAACCATGATCATGTAATTTTTGCCGTGGATATTATACATGATCCCAGACTGCATTACCTATACCATCAGTAGCCTTTGGAATCAAACAATTAGTGAATTTAGTTCATCTTTTTAACAATATTTATTAATAAAAATAAAAATTAGATTAAGCATTATTTTTATGCCAACAATAAATTAAATCTAGTTTACAACAAATCCTATTCTCGAGCTCATTAATAAAAAAAAATATGAAAAGAAATATGCAAAAATCACGTAAAAAAAAAAAATTATTTTTAGGCGTCTAATTCGGTTGCCCTAATTTATTTAATTTTTTTCCAATAAAAACAAAAATAAAAGAAAATATATATATAATAATAAAAAAAAATAATTAGAAAAATACTTTGCCTCCATTAGATATTGAACCCGATCAACAAATGTTGCAACACCGATGGGCCCTTTTTGTAATTTTTTTTTTGCTATAAAGAAAGCTTAGGCCTATTCCTTTAAGATGATTTTGATCGCTTAGTGGGATGCGAGTGGGATATATATCAAAATAAATGTTTTGTAACTCAAGACATACAATTTTTGTGTTAAAACATTTATTTTGATAGATATCCCACTCGCATCCCACTAAGGGACTAAAAATATCTTAAAGGAATGGACCTAAGCTTTCTTTTGACTACAAAAAAAATTTTAAAAAAAGGGCCCATTTGGAAAAAAAATCGTATTTGCAAAAAAAAAAGTCAAAAATTGTAAGTCTTGAGTTAAAAAATATTTATTTTGATAGATATCTCACTCGCATCCCACTAAGCGACCAAAAGGGTCTTCAAGGATAATATCTAAGCTTTTGTTTGACCTAAAAAAAAAGATTAAAAAAGGGTCCATTTTGAAAAAAAAAGTCAACAAAGTTTTTGATTTTGCAAAAAAAGTCAAAAATTTTATGTTTTGAGTTACAAAATATTTATTTTGATAGATATCCCACTCGCATCCCACTAAGCGACCAAGTAGGTGTTCAAGGAAAATATCTAAACTTTATTTTAAGAAAAAAAAAAAAAAAAGAGAAAAAATTTTAAAAAAAAGTCAAAAAAGTTTTTGATTTCGGAAAAAAAATATTAAAAATTTTTTTTTTTTTTTTTAAATATTTTTTTTCGAAAGATCGAAGAAATAGCTATCTATACTATTTGGGACACATTTTGCTAAGAACAATAGGTAATAAGTTACATGGATAAGAAAAAACCCCTGTTTGACCAAATTGTCAAAATTTTACCCCCTATAACTCAGAGAGTTCTCGACCGATGTTGTTGAAAAATTGTGTCTGAGTTACTATCCAATAGAGCTAACCTTGGTGCAAATTTCATCCCGATCGGAAGACATCGATTTCAAAAGTTGGTTCACTTGACATGAAATTCCCCATATATAAAACAAGTAAGAGAGCTAGCTATATTCGGCTGTGTCGAATCTTATTACCCTTCACCAAATTATACTTCAAAATAAAAATTTTAAATATTTTTAGGTAAACAAAATTTAGATATACTAGGCTATTCATTCGAGTAATAATCGTTCGATTAATCGAATAATTTCTTACGAATAATTATTCGAACAATTTAAAAATTACCATTTTCGAATAATGAATAATTCGAACAATTTTATGTAGAATAATCGAATAAAACGAATAAATGTACATATATGTACAATTCTAAAAACAAGTCTTTCAAAATGTTTAATTTAGGACTTGAACCAATGAATATAAAAGGTACGGAATAAAATATTTGTTACTTAGTAAAAATAGGCTGAATAATAAACATGACGGGGCGGCACAATCGCAATTAATAATCAAAATATTAACTTAAATTAAAGTGGTGCTGAAAGTGATGGCGAATGTGATTTTGGACAGATTTGTGTAATTCCCTGTCCGCCCGTCCGTCTGTCCATGTAAACCTTGTGCGCAAAGTACAGGTCGCAATTTTGAAGATATTTCGATAAAATTTGGTAAATGCAATTTCGGCCCAAGGACGAAGCCTATTGAAACTGACGGAATCATGAAATTATAAACACATGATCCTTAATGAGTTACAATTATCTATAATAATATATCTACACATATGAAATTAAACATATCGCACTCGTTCAACAATACTGTATTAACTCAAAATTTTAAAAGTTTCAATAGAGGGAAAAAACTTTTTGTGGTTACATTTTATGAGAATTTGAAAATCCGAATACATCATAGTAAGCAAATTCCATTTGAAAATATATTTGCATTGTTTTTCTTTAAAATTTTTGCAATTATTGCAAAATAAATCTATTTTTTGAGTTAATACCATTTTTCTGAAACTTCTCGGTATTATTTTATCAACAAAACAGTATTAACTCAAAATACAACCAAATTTAAATAAAACAATTTGATTATTTTCAACTTGAATAAAGGCTCAATTCAAAATAATATTTTTTTTCTACTTAATTTTTTGTATTAACTCAAAATAATACCTTTTTGTTGATACAAAGGTAGTCACTAATTTTCACGAAAATGGTCTCAAATGTGGTTTTCGAGTTGAAAGAGGATACGGAATCGGAATACGTTGACATTTTTACAGTAGATAGATATTGATGTTGTTAGTTGATTTATTGCAAAAAGTGAAATTTCAAAAATTTTGAGTTAATACAGTATTGTTGAACGAGTGCGATATATGTCTATAAATGAATGAGAAACTACTGACAGTTATTTAATGGCATTTATTCTACCTTGTAATGGTACTTTTATTATTTTCTTTTCAGAAAATAATTTTTAATATTATATTTACAGAATCCGAACTCTCCACAGCTTTAAGACTCCTGGGACTCCTTGCAACAGTTTGATACTGATATATCTCCTGCTCAGCCTAGTAAGAGAGCTCGATCAGCCAGCGAAACTCCATTATCAAGCTTGCAGCAGCAGCGACCGCATTAGAGAGTATTGCGACCAATGCAAAGAAGTTAGTTAACGAAAAGGATGAAGCATTTTGTAACTACATTAAAATGGAACTCAATGAAATAACAAATACGGCCATAAAAGATCGACTAATAGAAAAAATTACATTAGCTATTTTTGATTCCAAAAAAGAAATGATGTTATTTAATAACAATGCAGACCAACAATTTTCCAATTTTTAAAATAATCCTGTCAGTATTACTGGTTATGTACAAATTTTTTTATGCACATTTTTACAATATGAGGAATCGTAACAGTTATGTGTTTTTTCATTAGTCAGAAAATAACGTATACCTTTTTAATAAATTTCAATATTTTGTATTTTTTTAAGTCTTTATGAAAATTTAATGAAGTGGCATATTTTAATAAGTAGTTATTTGTAATTATTTATTTAAAATAAAAAATATATTTTAATTTAAGTATTTATTTATTCATACAAATAGATGATACGTTATTTTGTTTTCAGAAAACAACAATTCAAAATAACGTAAGACACATAGCATAAAGTGTACTTTTAATAGATTATTTTTTTTTTATAAAATATATTTCTACACAGAAAAAAAATTTCCTAAACTGTTTCATTCAAATATTTATCGCACATTGAACTGGTTTCAATTATTTCATAATTGAAACAAGTATTCTTCATGTGCTCAAAAACAAAATTTTCTAATATATTTGATTTTGATAACTGAATAAACAATTTTCGATATTGGTTGAATTTTAATTAGAAAAGTTATTGAAATACATTTTTTGTAATTGAAAACACAAAACTGAAATGTGATTTCAATTACGTATTGTCAATAATTTTTCTTTTATTAAAGTTCAAGCAATAACGAAAGTTGTATATTCAATTATCAAAATTATTGATTCAATTATGAAATATTTGAAACCTGTTCAATATGCGATAAATATTTGAATTGAAATATAGTTTTTTCTGTGTAGTTTCATTGTGATCAAGATATGAAAATGTTTCAATATCTCATTTTATATCGTTTTTTACTTCTCCTGTAAACTTATAAAAAGTAATGTTATGTTATTTTGCAATTTGCTTGAATTTTTGACAATTGTCTTAATAAAACTAGAAAATCTGTATAAAATTTAAAAATAAAAATTATAGATTTTTATTTATTTATTGAGTTTTCAAAATTAGTATACATATTTTAAAAGTTAAACTTTTGTATGGCGTTATCTTGCCAAGGAACAGAACCAACTGTATTAAAGTATTCGGAATATGTGTCCCTCACTTTCCTTCCCTCATCAACTGTACGATTACCTTGACACTTTTAAAGATTTGTCATGCTAACATCATTCCGCCAGGATCCACTTTGAATAGTCAGGGCACTAGTATTTTCAACATCCACTAACTCTGTGTCTAAAGCCTCATATTTTCGTAAAAAATTGTGAAGAGCAACAAAAACAAAAGGGACTTTTTTATCCGTACCGGGGAGTTCAGCATCTGCAGGAAAATCAAAGAGATTTTTTTTTATTCCGTCGCATAGTGCGGACTCGTTGAACACTGCTGCATCATTTGCTCTTCCGTTACTTCCAACGTTTACATACAAAAAATTATAGTTTGCGTCCACAATGGCCATCAGTATAACACTATTAAAGACTTTATAATTATAGTAGTAAGATCCGTACCCTTTTCTGGTTCGAATAGCAATATGCTTTCCATCTTCATAAATAAATTTATTAAAAATAATGTTATATAACATAACTTTTATCTGCTTCTTACCTATGGCACCCATACAAAAGGGAAAATTCCACTTCTCTGCAAAATTATCGGCAATGCATTTCCATTCATTAGCGTTCTGAGGAAACTAAAATATTTACCTAATTGTTAAATATGTATATATATTCGACAATTTTATACATACTTTCAAAAACTCGTCTTTTAAAACAGAGTAAATAGCGTCAATCGTCTCCGGTATAATAACACTTATAGATGCTGGCGAAATCCGAAAACCATATGACAACTGCTTGTACCTTTCACCAGTCGATAAAAACCGTAAAGTTAAAAGCAATCTAAATGGAAAAGTTAATTTAAGACAATATGTGTACAGATACATGGTCAAAGCAAATACCTAGCAGTAGCAGAAATTGCTTCGCGCATCTCAGTGTTTTGTTTCATTATTAACGGAGACACTCTTTCAAGTAGTTTTGAAAATGTAGTATACGACATTCTTGTAAAATTTCGGAATGCATTGGTGAAACCTAGACCTGCATCTCTTCGAAGCAACCACTTATGGCTCCATATAGAGCGATTTCTTTTAAGTATTTGATTATCTTTTTTTTTTTTTTTTTTTAGTGCAATTATCGTTGATATGATGCTGCTACATATAACAATTAGAGACGATGTTGAATCCATTTTATTTAGTTTTTTATTTATTTATTTTATAAATTTTTCACAACAAACACAACATCAGCTGTTATAAACAAACAGAGGTTATGTCACATGTAATTACATATGTACGTTTGAACGTGAAAATTATGAATCGTATGTATAACGTGAATTTTGACATACACATGGAATTCCATATGTATCGAATACATGTCACAATACATGCCGTCTGACCCCCCTATAAACATACGGGTATTGGATGTTCTTATTTGTTATTGTATTTGATTTATTCTTTTTATTAATAATTAATTCCAATAAAAATCCAATATCCAATATTAAATATCAAATATTAAATATTCAATAAAAAATTAAAAATTCGAACCCGGACAACTAATTTTCACTGTGTCAGAATTCCGACTATAAAGTATTTATCAATAACGCACTTTTCTTTATAAAACATTGAAATTTTAATCAAATATTAGATTTACATATCAAATTAATCATAAATTTACTTTTATTTTAAGTTATTAATATAATAACGTTTTGATTAAAATTTAAAACAATGAAAATTGTGCAAGCAAATAAATGAAAAAAAATGCAACGTTGTGATCTAAAAATAGACTGTGGTGAGTTTGACAAATTGCGGCGAATTCATATTGACCAATTAAAATGAGTTTATTTTTAGCAAAACTTGTTTTGACTTATGAATAAAATAATTAAAAACGTTTTTATTAATATTTGCATTAATTCTTAATATTTTTCATTTATGTTTGCACTTATTTTAATGGTTTTTTTATTTCCCAACTGAATGTGATATTATTTTTTTTATAGGGGGAAAGGAAAAGGGAATTTTAGGAATTAAAGTAACAAATTTAACATAATTAATTTTTAACATATATACAAAATGTTGTTAGCATAGCCACCAACACAAATGTTTTTCATTATTATAACTTTGTTTCTTTTAGGCATTTAGATAAACTAGGATCGCCTGGTGGTCAAAATTCGACCACTAATAACGAAATTATACAGTTACTTTTACTATACGCAAAAATATTTTTTCACGTTTTTGTACAAATACACGTGTATTTAGATGTGCATAAACATGTTGTTGTTGTTTTTCAAGCAAATTTAGAACGCTTTTTAACACTTTTATGGAAATAATTTTTTAAAAAAAATTTATATTGTGCTCATCTATAGAAAATAATCTTTTAAACCATATATGTTTCATCAATATTGGTGGACAATAACATACTTAAAAGTGTACCACAAAAAAACGTGTGGCCTATTTATATATAAGATTAGGAAATAAAAAAAACGAATCACTTACATAGGTATGGGTATACTGGAACTCCAACGATGAAAGATCTTTCAGGTTGTAGTGGTGTGGAAACAGGATTAGGTATAAATAGGATTTAAAAGGGAATTTTTTTTTTTTTATATATTTAAATTTTAATCGTTATTAAATAAAAAATGATTAATCGTATGTAATTTTATACAAATAAAATTCGTTTCTCTAATTTTTTCTATTTTTTTTATGTCACCCTTATTTTATTTACCCGCACTGTACTGTTATAACTGACAACGATTGTTTTTGCTCACTTATCTCAGTTGAGACTTACGATATCATTTATAAAGCCTCTCTTTTTATATTTATTTATAGAATTTAGATCATTTAAACAATATTGTTCTTATTTTCTTCTTTTAATTTTGTTTTGGCACTAAATTGACAGTTTTTTTTACTTTTTTGACGTTTATTTTCAATTATTTTCTTTAATTTTATCGTGATTTTTGCATTCACAGTGTAAACATTAAAAATATAGAAACAAAATAGTCAAATTATATCACTTTTACTTAAATATTTAAAAAAAATTAATTTAAAGTTAAAAAATTGTCTTAAGCCCGTCGCAAATATGGATTTTTGTGGTACTTTTGCCGTTTTCGGGGAAATAACGCAAGTAACTATTTAATATATTGTTATTTTTATAATTTGCGATTTTATTTCTTTTTAGATATCTAATATTTCAATGTTCTTCACAAAAATCACTTAAAAGTTCTGGCACTGTCTTTATGTAGTTTAAGGTTCTTTATTATTATTTAATTAAAAATTTTCCCTTTTTGCAATTTTTAATTTCTTTGTAAATTTTTCACAATTAAATAAATTTTTTTCTTACGTTTTTTTTCTTGTTTTCTTGATGTGGAAATTTTGTTTAAGCATACAGATTTTGTGATTCTTCTGGGAAAACTTTTACTCACAGATTTATACTATTTTCAGTGTACTCTAAACTTTGAATTTGCCTTTTCCTAGCACTCTTGTGTAATTATCCCGTCCGAGATTAACGTTGGGATGGCCAAAAAAATCGAGCTGCAGGATTTGAGATCTCCAAGGTACAGAAATTACGCCAAATGACACCGAGTTCTTTTGCTACCAATCAACTACGTTAGGGCCAATTAAACAGATTTATTTTCCTTTTTGGTTTCTGTAGTTTCTGATGTTGAAAATTATACCTAATTATGTGAAAGAAATATCTTTAGGCAGAGAAATCTTTTCTTGCTCATAATAAAATCTATCAATGGTTTTATACATATTTTGTTAATCAAAATATGTGCGAAACAAAAAAAAAATATTTATCTAATAAAACCTTGATAACTCTATATTTAGCAAACAAAAATAGACAGTATAATTTACTTACAAGAAACAAATCGTTGCGCCGGTTACAAAAAAAAGAAACTTTATTTTTCAAAAATTTAGCACTTTTATGTGTAACACACACTTATATACGCCAGGTGATGATTAAAAGGAAAAGACAAATTTTAACTGCGTTAGCCTATATATACAAAAAAAAAATCCTGAAATCCTGGAAAAATAATGTTACCACAAATACATACATAAGATTTGCATAAAGCATAAACCCCTAACTTCACCCCAAATACTCGTTACTGCATTATCCACACATAAATGCATGAACAAACACAGATTTGTATTTCATTAATCGTTATAATGTTAATAACATTATTTTTATTTAAAAATACTGTTTCGCTTGAAAATAAATCTCGCTTAATAAGGGTCATAATTGTGAGAAATTCTTTTTGAAATTGACTATGGTTCTGCAATTATTTTAACAAAATTTTTTCAAAAAAAGTAAACAAATTATTTACAAATTGTAAAAATTCAATAAAAATATCTATAAATAAATTTATACGACTACAAGCTCCTCTACAATTACAATCGTACCTTTGGTTGAAAATAAAAACTAAAATTGATAATATTTAATTTTTGGTAACTTTTTTAAAAATAAAATTTTCACAAAGGCCACCAAAAAAACAGGCATTGGTAAAAACACAACCAAATCACGGTAGATGAGGGAAAGAAAAGGAGCTAAAGCAGCTGCGGAACGCCAATCCCATTACCAGGAAAATCGGGAAAGGGCATCTACATCTAGAGTCGTAGCAACTGTAAGAGAACGCGAATCATGGATTCAGCAAATGCGTCATAGTTCATCTTCACCTAGAGCTGTAAGACTTCCCTAGAAGTCAATCGCTCCCGAATGGCTCAATCAAGAGCATATCATTACAATAAAATGATGACTACAGAAAGCGTAAGGACATCTGACTGTCGTAATAAACAAACTTAGCTTACATTGAAGCACTTTTAAGTTCCCAAACCAATTGTTGGGAACTTAACCAATTGTTCTGCCACCAATTATTGAGCCGCCTGAACCGCTTCTAAAGTACATTTCCGACGCCACTTCGATTTCCAAGTACTTACTTCAAATTATCCGAAAGTAGAACTCATACTTTCAAATGACGTCGTACGGGGCAACTAATATCGTAAACATCATCGGCATCATGCCCACCTTTAAACTTCAATACCAAATGTACCACCGAATTGGATCATTGCTACCACTTCCCAAGGATGATGCGAAGTTCCTTGAAATTTATTTCACTGGAAATGAAGCTAAATAAGCCAAACGCTAATGAAGCTAAAAAAGCCAACGCCAATTCAATTGAATCTCGATTGAGACAGTAATGAACCATGAACAGGCAGTCAATTACACGGTGCTACGACTGAATAAAACTTGGAAAACGACCTAGCGTGGGTTATAGGGCTTACCGAGTACATTAGAAATTGTATCAAAAAATTTAAGAAATACCCTCAAAATCAGAAGTTATTCTGAAAAAACCGTTTTCCGTGATGTTCGTCAACTTATCGATTTGTAACTCAGTCAGTCTCTGTCCGACTTTAAATTCTTAAAGGGGGTTGGAAAACTGAATGCGCTTTACAATGACGTGCATTAATTGATACATTTGTAAGTCATAAGTATTGTTTTTGTTAAGAATACCTAAAAGAAAAACAAAATTTATCAACTTTTCTGATTTTAGTCGCTTTTCATTGCTTATTTTGATATGGAAGCTTAAAAAAGTGTATACCAATATATAAAGGAAATTTAGTTCTTAACAAACTATCGTTTTAATTATTCAAATCGGATGAAAATTGTAAAAGTCATTCAAATTTTCATTAACACCTTCTTTAGTATTTTCTCCCCCAGCCCATATGAATAAAAAAAAAACAAAAAAATAAACAAAAAAAAATGTTGTACAATTTTTAATTTACAGGGTAAATTTTGTGGAAATTTTTTCGAAAAAGTTTAATAACTTTTGCAAGTATAAACCGATTTTAATAAGTAATGTCTCATTTTTGTCTATATAAAATTGTCTTTAAAAAGCTTTGCAATGAAAAATAGGTTTTCATAAAAAAAATTAAAATAACTATTGTTGAATTTGAAAAATTACGAAAAAAATAAAAAAGAAAGCGAAACTATTTATAAAAACTGACACAATTTCTAGGAATATAGATTTTGTACATACATTTGATGAAAGCTTAGTTCTTTACCTAACTTTAATTGTTTAAAATTTTGAGATCGGTCTAAAAATGTGAAGTTATAGGGGCTAAAGTACTACCACCTACTCTAGAACAGTTTTTTCAAAATATCTCAAAATTTTGAGGGTGTTTCCAAATCTTTGAAAACGGTTTTAGTATGTCTTCACCTAGGCCTACAAACTCCATTAGGTGGTTTTTCAAGTTCTGACAAAAAGTTTCATTTTGTAGCAGAGTGTTATCATACTGAATACCACAACATTTATTAATATTGAAGGTTTGATTATGATACGGGACAAAATTGGCAACAATCTTCCGATGATTTCTAACGACCTACCATTTGAAATTATGCGGCTCCAGTTCCCATTTCGTCTTACCTTTACTGTAACTATTAACAAAGCACAATGCCGATCGTCGACTATTGCCGTCATATATTTGAAAAATTCATGTTTTTCACACGGCCAATTTTATATTTTTTCAACGATGTCATATGACCAACACATCCGCCGTCATCTGGCTACAGACAATAAGTGTTTCGGGTGCGAAGTCAGGTCGGGGGAATCCGTGCTTTAGTTTTTTCCAACACTGTATAACAATATCTAGATCGAGATGCTATATAAAACAGATGTTTTCTAAGGACCAGCGACGCGGACCGGTTTCAGCTAGTTCAAATATATTTGCCACGTTGAGTCTACCTTTAGTCTATATAAATGTCAATGACTTAGGCCCAATGAAAACTACTAAACATAGACTAACCATCACGTTCCAAATAACAATGACAAAATTATAAAAAAATGGTTTTAATAACAATGTTCAAACAAAACAAGTCAAATGTTTGCTATAATTTTGTCATTGTCATGAAGTTTAAAATACGAGTGTAGGTAAAATGCTATGACTGTGGCTCATTGTAAACTAAATAAACCTTAAATTGAGCCTAGACTTGCCTAGACTTAAGATAGGGTCACACATGGGAAATATTTGACGAAACAGATGTAACCACTAAATAAAATATATTTTAATTCTTTTAGTTATGTCAAATGCTCTTTTTATCTAGTACAATTTAAAACAAATATTTTGCTCTATTTAATTTGATAATGCCTGATCTTACAAAACACTTGTTAGATTCAACAACGTCAAACAAATTTGTGATAAAAAAGTTGCTACGCTTTTGTGACCCTACCTTTAGACTCTGCACTTTTATTAAATTATTAAATTCCATTGCATAACATTTTGCTTGCATCAATATCTTTTTTTATTATCACAAAAGACTAGTTCAATGATTAGTTTTACATTTAATTGTCTAACAAAACTTTTTTATTTACTGTACATTTAAACAGCTGTTACAGTTAATTAACAAAATATACCATATAGTTCAAAGAATTAAATTTTAATACATTTTAAACTTAATTAATTATTTAATTTTTCAAGAGAATTACACAAAATTATAAATATTAATTACAAGTCTAAACTTACATTCAAAAAACAATAACAGCAAATAAAAATATAAAATAAATAAATCAATAATATTGATAACAAGCTCAATCCTTGCAGAATAATTATGAATTTAATGTTTATAGTTATTAAAATAATAAATGGCTTGTTATATTAAAATGGATAAAATCCTGCACATGATTGTTGAATGCACATGGTGATGATTATCATTTTATTTTAATTTAATGATAATGATTATTTACAAGTAATATTATTTATGACAAAGTTTGCTGTAATCAATCAATAATAAAGCACCAAAATCCAAAGTTGTTAATAGAGTAGAAGGGGATATTCATTTACAATATTCATCTGTTATTATTAAAATTTATTCCTTTTAATACTAAATATTTATATTTTTATTTTTGAGGATTTTCAATGTAAACGTTTTATGACCAGACAGTTATTTTACTAACATAAATTGAAAAACACAAATGGATTTTTAAACAATGGAAACTAAAAACACATCGGATAACTTAATTTTTCATTGGAATAGAAAATATTATTTGAGTTATTGTTGACAACTTACAGGACCATGCTTGTTTTTGAATTTTTTCATAAAATGTGTGGCATTTTAGTATAAAATTTAGCCTTTAAAACTCATATATTGATGTATGTCAAAAAATATCATTACATCAAATCATTAAAATTACTTATTAAACTCCATTTATAAATTAAACACCAATCAATCGGAAACAATTTATTGACATAACGTTTAACAAAATTGTTGCAATACTTACATATTCAACTAAAAATGCTCTTTAAATAAATTCAAAATAACTAAATGAACCAAAATTCAATTTAATTAAATTTTAGCTATAAAATCATGTATGCATAAATTAATAAAAATAAATATGTATCTACTGTTTGCCATAAATTTCAATCAATTGTCAAGACACAATACAAGATGGCATCAATAAAAAACAACAATAGCAAAATGGAGCAAAACATTTTTGGCAACAAAATAAATCTATTTTGGTTGATTGTTTAGCAAGAACGACATAGACATGGAAATAATTTTGTATGTACAGACAGATGGACATCTTTGTTTAGCAATTTCGATAGTATATGGGGGTTTGGATGAAAAGTTCTTTAGATTTTCCAAATTCATATTGATATGGTATTGAAATTATTCAAATCCTTTCGGTTTCAAAGTTTCATTAAGTTTTTTAAATTTTCAAAATTTCGAAATTTTCACTGGTTTTAATTTACAATAATTTAAACTAAACGATTGTAAAATTTAAATAACTCAAGTCCTTTCGGTTTAGAAAATAAAGTTTCGTTAAGTTTTTTAAATTTTCAAAATTTCGACATTTTCACTGGTTTTAATTTAGATTTTTTAAAGCAAAAGAAATGTGGTATTGAAATGATTTGAATACTTTTGGTTTAGAAAATAAAGTTTCGTTAAGTTTTTTAAATTCACAAAATTCTGACATTTTTCCAGGTTTCAATTTACATTTACTTAAGATAAGTGAATTTAGTACAGAAATAATTCAAATCCTTTTGGTTTAGAAAATAAGGTTTCGTTAAGTTTTTTATATGCACAAAATTTTTAAATTTTTCTTGGTTTTAATTTAAATTTATTAAAACTAAGGGAATGTTGTATAGAAATGTTTCAAATCCGTTTAGTTTACAAAATAAAATTTCGTTAATTTTTTTTTTAAGTAGAGGTATTCGTGAATCAGAGTAAGTTACACATATCACGTGCATTTTTTTTAGTAGATGTATCGCCCATGTACAGTTAATGTGTAATTTTCGATTTCATTCCTTAAATTCAGAACTTCAAATCAAACAACGTAAACTATAGATATTTAAATATCTTAGTTTAGTTCGGAAGGATATTGTATATTGCTCACCTCCACTCGAAGTCCCACAATGCCTACATTATGAATCACTTCAGTGACAAATTTAGGGAATATGTTACTACAATGTGATTAAGCCAGTTTAGGCCATTGATAAAGCACGCAGAGAAAAAAGATTAGTAGTAGCAACCGAATTTGTAGCCAGTCGAACGATTCAGTAGCACACATAGAATTTTTTGGCTCTATCAACAGAAAGTCCGTTTATAAAGCAGAATTTTTGTTAAAGCAACAAAACTTTTGTTATGCCTTTTATAAAATTCGATCACTAAGGTAGAATCATTCGATTGGAATCAAATTCGGTTGCTACTACGAATCTGTTATCTCTTTGCACAACAAATTCTCCAGATTGTCGATATTTATACCCAGCAACTTAAATCGATTGCCTTATTGCATGGGGCAGCTCATATAATTTCATTTGAAGTTAATAACTCCTGCTTGATAATTTCAGACTCAAACATTCTGTATGGAACAGTAATTAGATTGGTTTCCAATTGTATCTCTTATGCCTAAAGGAAGACGAAAAACCCGAAAAGTTTTAATGAAATGATAAAAGAAAAATAGAAAAATGTATATTAAATTTTACTTTATGTAACAACATCCCTCCCCTTCCCCAAAATGGTTCACCAGCATCTGTGACTGATCTAAGTACATCGTTTTGATGTGTGATTTGGGAATCAGTCATGTTTAATCTAAAATATTTAATGTTTGGAAGTTTATCAGGACACAGTATGCAAACATGGCAAGTGAAAAGGCAGATGAGCCATCCAAGAAAGGCTACTTCCGTTGTCGTTGAAAAAATAAGTTAAATTTTATTCTCTGGAAGATTGCATTTAATGAACATGGTAATCACTGGTTGAGTACACTTGCCAAGAGGACGAATAGATAGTTATATTACAACTCTAATGGAAAGAAAAGGAGCTTTAGAACCCTTTTCCTCCCTCCAAATACAGAGAATTACCCTAGCGCCATAGTTATTTGGCACTGGCGACGATTGGCGTCGATTTCGTGAAAAATTATTTTCTTTTTCCGACATGCAAAATCGTCTTTCAAGTTTTCTCGGCTTCAATTCGTATGGTACCCAATTTCCCTGCTTTTGGATGAATCCTGCTGCAAACATTTTGAAATTGCTGCTTTGATTTTGAAAGCTCTTGTTGAGATTTACAGCAATCTTCATAAAGTAATGCCTCCAATTCTTGGTCTTCAAACATTTCTGGTTAGCCTGGGTAATCTTTGTCTTCCGTGTCAAAATCACCACTTCTGAATAGCACGCTAAAACCGATGGAATACTTTAACCATCGGTTTTGGTGACCAATCGGTGTGCTTCAGCGGCACTTTTTTCAAATTTAAGAAGTAAATAAAAACTTCCTCATATGACGATTCGATAAAATTCGACATTTTTTAAGCAAAAAAAGCTTTATTTTTTACAACATAATGCTCAATAACAAATGAGGATAAATTACCGATATTTACCCTTCCAAATGACACATAAGTTATTGAAAGCAAATCATTATTAACAAATCATAAACACTACTTTCTAACGCTGACCTCGTATTTAATATATATTGTTTATTTTTTCAGTTGTGTTAAAGTGTTTTTAGTAAAACTTTTTTCCATTCCACAAATTGTGTACATTTCAATTAATTAAATTGTTCTAATTACCTAAAATAATGTATATATTATAAATATAGTTACAAAAATATAAAATCTAATATGTTTCTAATATTCTATTTCTCTCTCTCTCTCTCTCTCTATAATTAAGATATGGAATCAAAAACAATTTGGATATTTGGCATTGTTTATTCAGCAATCCAGCATTTTGTATCCTATTCAGCACCCTGTAAGTATATTTATTTATGTTTCAACAAACACAAACTTCAACTACTAAATTGTGTGTGGTTATATGAATGTTTCCCTTGAGTTTTGGTAGTGATAATGTAATTACTATTTTTCACTTATGTCAAGTAACTTAATCGACACGTCATGAAGTAATTACAAAGAGAAAACTATGTCATTGTGACAACACATCTTCATGGCTGTATTTTCCAGTTGAGGTTTAGATGATGTGACAAATATTTGAGAAGTTTCACTGTTCTATCGGTACTGCAATGGAATGTTTTCTGATGAAATTTGGGAAATGGTTCCCGATACTCTTCCCGCTGATGTGTTTCCCGTCATTATACCCTCCACCACCATAAGTGGTGAGACCCAACAAAGTATATATATTATTGATCCCTATGAAATTCTAAGTCGATTGAGCTATGTCCGTCTATCTGTGTAAAACATGCTCACGTCCAAAATAGACAAACAAAATTGGTAAACTTACAAGAAAAATGTTTATTGTTTTCCTAAGCAGTTTGGTGTTGAAAATCAGCAATATCGGTTCAGTGGAACCAGAGTTATAAACCAAAATGTGAGACAACCTAAAAAAACATGATAATTTTAAAATTGTTTTTGTTTTTGTTATATTGCAGATAATACCATCAAATTTTACACACATTATTTTTATATTAAAAGGACTAACTCTGGTAAAAATTATAGGAATCGGTCCATGATTTCTACTAGCCCCCATACAAATTTCGTCCCGAAATATGGTTCTATGGTCTGTAAATGCCTACCAAATTGCAGTATCCACACAAAATACAGGAAAAATAAGTGTCGTGCTTAAAAAAATCACAACACCAAATCACTAAACTCCTCATAAATTTCTTACAAATATAGTTATCAGGTTAAAATTTGTAAAATTCAATATATGTATACAAAAATCTATGTACCAAATGTTACGATGATAGGCCCATAATTGGTCATAGCCTCCATATAAGAACCACTTCCGGAAAACACAATAACAATAAATATCCAAAATAATCTAAACTGAACCAAAATGTTACACCGATCAGTAATTTGTATCCAAGAATCGTACTACAAGATTTCTTAAATATTGGTCCATAATTCGTCATAGCTCCCATATAAGGTCCACTCTTGTTAATGGCGTTGTTTATATGAAATTGTACAAAAATAGCACTCAAATACTTAGGCCCATAATAGGTCATAGCTTCCATATATTGAACCTACATAGTACACAGATCAGTCATTTTTAAAATCATACTACTGAATTTTGTGAATATCGGTCGATATTTGGCAACAGCTCCCATATAAATACATAACGATCACGTTAAAAAATTTTATGACAATCGACTCATAATAGGTCATATCTCCCATATAAGTCCCACAACCCAATATCTTGAAATTTGTCTAAATATAGTTCAATAAACTTTTTTATACTCTGTTTCTTCACTTGAGGTTAAAAGAAAAAAGGTTGATCCAAACGTATTAACTTATTATTAAGTATATAAATTGTTAAATTTCGTACGTTCTAATAGGAATTTCAATTATAAATTTCTGATTTAGATACAATTTTTTGTACATTTGAAATAAAATATCTTCAGCGTAAACTAGTCTTACCATCAAAAACGGGGTCCGTTCGACTCTAATTGATTGTTCGCACGTAGTGAACTACCACGTAAACCAAACTAGTCTTACTAACAATTGTTATATTATTTCAGTTGTTATACCATCATATTTAGGTGGAGGGTATTTAAGATTCGGCACTGCCGAATATAGTACTCTTACTTGTTTTCAATGTAGGAAAGTTCAAATCCCAAGTCCACAAACTCTACTACCTCTTCCCTCTCTTCCATAACATATTTTCTTAGATCCAGCATAATACTTTGCATGAGTAGGGGTCATCCTCTGAGTACTGGTCCATGAAAAAAATCTTTAGTTCGGATGTTGTACCTAAAACTGCAGGGCTGTTAGTTGCTTGTGTACATGTATGAATAAATAAGAAAATTGTGTGAATTGATAAATAACTTAAACAAACATGAAAATGGCATTTAATTTTAATTAATAATTTCCATTTAATACTTATATTAAATTTTAAAATTTAATTTACTCTTTATTTGATTTTAATCCAATTCTAGTGAAACGACCACGGACTGGTGATCCTTTTGATACATTTCCGAAGAACTTTTGGCAAGAATTCTCATCACCCTTCACAGACACACCGGAAGATGAGGAACTAGAGATAACGGAAACAACCACACATGAACCATTTCCCTTCTTTGCCGATCCAATTGCAACCGTAAATGTGAGCACACAACTGGTAGCAAATGTTTACCTGCATTGTCGCGTCAATGATTTGCAAGGCAAAACAGTAAGTCTTTTATTTATTTCAATTGTTGCAGGGAATTTTTTTAAAAACAACGAAGAAAGCAAAAGCAGAGCATCTGTAAATGAATATACTGATATAATGTGTCCATTTTTTTAATGTAAGAAGTAACTAAGACAATATATTCATTCAAATGTTTCACAGCAATTCAGCTTGCATCCTTCACACTACCAAACAATACCCTTTTAACTAGTTATCCTACCATAGTTCCTAGAATTTTATCAAAACGAAGGAATCGTTTTGTCAATCTTTTTTTATTGTACATGCATCCACATGTCTGCCAATCTCATATCCACGTCACTTTCCACGAATTCACCCATTACCATTTAACACAATATCACTCATCTACATTTTTAACGAACAATGATAAATAGACATCTGTTTGAGGCAACAACAAATTTTATAAGAAGAATAGAAAAATGAAATTGATAGAAATAATAGTAGTTGTATGGTTTGGAAGAATGCTACTTACTACTCGATATCAATTTGCTTTTTAACATTGTTTACTTCCATAACAAATAATAACAATCGCATGATGTAACATGCTTTTGTAAGATTAAACACTCGTTTCAAAAATGTAGACAAAAAGTAAAAAAAAAAACATTTAGGAAAATGAATATGATTGAATTATTTGCTTTCGTTCTTAGAAAATCATAAGGAGAGTTTAAATTATAAGCTGAACAGGATTATTTACTGTTTATTATGAGTAAAACTAAATTTAGTTTATGTATGTTAAGAGATACATGTGTTAAAGTCGAATTGCTGAGTATTATGACCCAATTATTATTTTATTTGGAAGAGATCACTCAATTAGATATGATTTTTAATAATAATACTAAAAAAAATTAAACAATTATTTATAATATAACAGCTGCTGTACATAATATTATGTATTTGATGAATTATGGTTGTTTATATTCCAGCTTCTACATAGAATGTTACTTTTTCTTTAATAGACTCATACTGCGAAGCCTTTTTGCTTGTCTCCTAAAACACCCAGACGCTTTGGCGTTAATCGTATCCGCAATCATCAGACTTTTGACTCACCACTCAGCACTTTTGGGAAAATCAAATCTAGTTAGCCAATTTTTATAAAACTGTCAACATTTTTTCGTTCCTATAGTAATGCATTCCAGCACAGTGTGATCTACAATATGGGGTACCCAAAGATGAGACCATTGTTCTTGTGCTGCACCATTTTACCAAGAATTGAACGGCATGTGGGAGAAAGTCATCCGCGTCGCAGGTGTTCATATAGTAATGGTATTATCAAGGTTGGTAAACCTTCCCTCAAGCGCTTCAATATTCAAATTGTCCGAGCCAAAATACAGTTTCTAACATTAAATTCGAGGGTTGGAGAAAGGAATCCATTATTTCTTGTCCATAATTCACGAACTTTACTATCTACAAGCCAGAGTTCTTGGATAACTGCCAAGTACATAATTTGCTTCTTCAAGAAATATACCAAGTAATGCGTTGAGGCCTCGGAGTTCTGTATTTTAATATGCATCGCTGCATTTCTCTATGGCAATATTTATTTCAATTTGATTCATCATGTACTTTATCACTCTTTCAGAGGAACACAGCTGATAAAGAGATTATGAACCAATTCTGAATTAATTCTGATCCAGAGAACTTCTCATTAATCCTTACCAAGAGGACATTTTATTACTACTAATATAGCTTCATCCCCCAGAGAAGGTGGAGGATCCATTCTCTTTCGAAAGGGATCCACATTGAATTTGTCACAGAGTTAAGGTACTCCTCAGATCCAGTTGTGAAGAAACCTAAGGCCTTTTCATTACCACACCGATAACCCTGACACCCTTCAGATATTTTGCACCATCGAACGCAGTGAAGTAACCACTATATGTGAGTTCATAAGTTAACGTCCCATCAGAAGTCTTCGCCATTTTGCCTAAGACACATCATTGCCGCTGAATACTCGGTATGCTTGCAAAAGCTTTGGTAACTTTTGCAGTAACTCGAGTAGAGGAAGATATAAGCAGCTCTCAATACTTTGTCCACACTAGCTATTATAGGTTCCAAAATGGACTTGAATCAAGGAAACGGTTTCTATCGTATGTAAGTTTGTCAATCATCGTCAGCCAGATCTTCCAAGGAAGCCATCTTTCCGTCGTCATTTTACACTCAGGTTGACTACCATCAATGGCCACTTGTATCTAAGCTAGTGATGACATGCTAGTGAAGGTTTCAATAGCTCATCCTCAGACTCATGCGTTTCACTCTATTGTAGCCGCTTGATACTCGGTAAGCTTGCACAACCGTTGGTAGCTGTTGCGAAAACAATAATAGAGGGAGATGATAAAAGTTCTTTTTGTAGATTTATATTGTCTCTTTAAAATTGGATTGTGTTCGGTCAATAGCTGGTACAGGGTTAGCCGTGTTAACTTTCTTCCTCTGTTTTGTTCAACCATGGTATTTGTTGTATTTCTTCCACAACAGTAGTATTGAGCATAGACCCATACTTCTAAATGCGTTAGATATATTTGCACTTCAATCTCTTTTCTTGTAGTCAAAGTCGTCGCATCTCTTAACTCTAAAGACCTGTAGTACAACAGAGAGCGTTTGTAGCCCGAAAACCTCTTCCGTTCACCCTGTTGCTATTTAGGATTGTCTCCCTAGCTCAAAACCATGGAAAAAGCCGAACAAGATATCGTCAGTCCATTGATTTATACTACGTATCATGACGTGGCCGACGGTCAGTACATCATAAAGAAGAGAAATCAGCACGGCTCGTAATGAAAATAATCTATTAACTTCTAAATAAGATTTTCCTTCAAATTCAGATTGGCCCTACCATCATACTTTTATAGAGTGACCTGTAATCTTGATTTCCTATCGAATAACTACGGAACGTTTCAGTTTCCGTTGTCATCTAGTGGACACAGAAACAAATTTTTAGCTGTTTATGCAGAGTGCACACGATTGAAGCAGCAATTTCCAGTTAATTTTGAACATCTTGGTGTTGTGGAAGTCCAGATGACCAACTCGCCACCTCTGACTATCATTAATCGTTTGAGAAATTGATACTAGATGTAGTGTATACCCGTTTAATTTAGTCTTTGGCTGGAGTTCTGATTATATTGTTTCAAAGATAAAACTATCATATACTAAATCAAATGCTTCCACAACATCTAGGAACGCTATATGACAAAAATAATATTTTTGATGATATTCCCTAAGCAGTAGGTTTTTCATTAAAATCATAAATATGTCGGTATCACTATTTAATTCAGAAGAAATTAGGAAAAAATTTTTAAGACCAAACAAAATCAATTTACCTGCCCATCATGATTTTTGTTTTATCGCACAAAAGAGAAAATGTTTTCCTAAAAGTAAAAGTGATTTAGTTATTTAAAGATTAAAAAGTTATTGGTCACGTTACAAATGTGTGTGCATTGATTACAGAAACCTACTTAAGGTGTGTTGTTCATATATATAAGTACCCTGCACACTTAAAGGTATTTATTACTCAGAAAACATTTCTACTTTGACAGGTCATCAGTTCTAACTTAATGAACTATCAGTAGTTACTTTCTTAATGTAAAATTATGGAGGTACGTTCACCACTTATCTAAGCGAAACTAGTTTCCTAAAGCTATTTATATATAAAATATCTATACAGATATACTTACACTTGTGCTTTTATACCCACACAATAGACCAAATTAATATGGATATTTTCGATGAGTTTGAGTTAGTGTATTAGGGTAGTCCTTATTTTGCACTTTTGGATTTTTGAAGATCTTTAGATCTAAAATTGTTCTTCGTCATCTTTTATTTGCAGATTTTATTTTATGTTTCTAGTTTTGAGTAAAAAAAATGATTAAATTGAAGGGTTTAATATAGTAAGCCACTCGATTTCAAAGACAGGATTTATGAATTTATTCCATTACTTACAACAACATCTATAGATGTTTAACATCTACATAATTGAGTAACGTCACAAACTGATACCACACCGCCCAGCCCAAATGCCAAAAGGTAGAGACATGAAATTTTGACTATAGATTCCCCTCTCCATATGTAGATTTACTAATAATGAATTTTTGGAAAGATTTAGCGGATAAATTCGGTAACATTATATCTTCTTAACTAATACAGATAGAAAAAATATTTAATATGAATCTTAATCTACTTAAATAATGAGCTTTTATAAAGTTGTTTGGTACTTTTTTGAATTTCGTAGCCTTTGTTTTGGTACTTGTTAGACATCCTATGTATATTTTAAACACATTAAAATATAATATACCGTATTATTTACTTATTAAAGAATACTAAATATAAATTTGGCACTTTTAGGTATATGATAGCTATTTCATCAATCTTTGGAAAAAAAATAAAAAAAAATTTGAAATTTTTTTCCGAAATCAAACTTTTTTGACTTTTTTTTCAAAATGCCTTTTTATACCCTTCACCTTCGTGATAAGGGTATATATGAGTTTGTCATTCCGTTTGTAATTTCTACATTTTTCATTTCCGACCCTATAAAGTATATATATTCTGTATCCTTATAGTTAGCGGAGTCGATTATAGTTAGATGAGTTTCTCAGTGCTTTTTTAAATGATACTTAAATGGCCAAAGTTGGCCATTTAAATTCTATTTAAGTTTCATAAACTACCATATGTTTTTGACAGCTGACTTTTATTGTTTGGTTTTTTTCACTACAATAGAGTGAAAAATCCAAAAACAGCGTCTTGCTAAAACTACAATTCCGATATGGGGCAATTGGAGCTTCTTTTGTGCATTTTCCTACCAGTAATTTTATTTTTTAATAAACTTTTATTTCTTATTGTGCAAAATGTATCAGTTTTTGTTTAGGTTGAACAGCTGTTTTAAGCACAACTATCGATAAATTTTTAATATTTAGTAGTGTTACCATACTTTTATCTTATTTAAATAAGACAAATTATGTAACACTTATAAGCGTAGCTAGACTATTATTCTGGGGTGGGCAAGTGCCTTTCCCAAATAGTAAAAAAAAAAAATTTTATAAAAAAAATAATTTTTTATTAAATCAAAACTAAAATATCACAAAAATTCAGTTTGCTAACATAACTACTTCATTTTTAATATCTAAAACTGCTAATTTATTTTATAAAATATTTTTATAATTTTTTTTTTTTGGGTCTTTTTAATTTTCCTCTTGATCTAAACTGTTATTTGTTCCTTATTATATTAGTTAGACAAAATACTATTTTTGAGTTGAAAAGATTTATTTATATCTAAACTCTCTATATTTAACAAGTAAGAAAATATGGTCGGTCAAGCCCGACCATATAATATACCCTACACCAAGTAAATGAGTAAAAATATTTTTCTTTTAAAATATCAATAATTTATATTCGTGAGTGATTTTCGGAAGTGGGCCTTATATGATAGCTATGACCAATTATGGACCGATCACCACAAAATTAGGTCGTGTGATTTATGTCTATATGAAAGTTATTTATGTTGAATTTTGTGTATATACCGACATTTTTAAGTGATTTAAGCTAGTTAAAGTGATTTTCGGAAGCGGGTCTATATGGGAGCTATGACTAATTATGGACCGATCATAACAAAATTTGGTGACATGAATTTTGTATATATAAAACTTATTTGGAGTGAAATTTGTGTAGATACATATATAAATTAAACATTTATGACCGATAAAGTCCAATTTCGAGAGGACAATTGTATGGGGGCTATATGAAATAATGGACCGATTTCAGCCAGTTTCACTAGGCTTCGTCTATTATTTCACATATCCCCCATACAAATGTAAGGCCCACTTCCGAAAATCACTCACGAATATAAATTATTGATATTTTAAAGAAAAATATTTTTACTCATTTACTCGGTGTAGGGTATTGTATGATGGGGCTTGATCGACCATACTTCTTACTTGTTTTAAGTAAAAATTAACTAAATACATATTTAAATAACAAGTCAAAAAATGGGCATTAGTCATTAATATAGACAATATGGATATTTAATGATAGATATTTCAAATACTCATGGAAATGCGCCACAGTCATGGAAACTTTCATATTTCGGATGCGCGTCACACAGCGAAGCCGTGCTGGACATTTGCATGATGTTGCATTCCTTTCAAACGAATAAAAAATTTCGATAATATCTCACACGCACTTTGTTTTATTTAAATTTAATGATAGGAAGCGCTTTAAAACTTTAAAGAAAGACGCTTTAGATAATTTTAGACCATAGGATTATCGAATATCTAAAACCAGCGAAATAGGGACACCCTAGTGTGCTTGTGTATACGTTTATAAGGATAAAGGTTGGTGTGTATGCGTAATATTTCCAAATCATTACATAACATTTTCTAAGATTTTAATATTGTTACATTTATTACAAATCATTTAACATAATAGACTCTTTACGATTATTAGGTAAGGGAATTCAAAAATATTAAAGCGAATTTAAACAGATAAAGAGTTAGATTATAGTTTGATTTAATAGAAAGTTTTATAATGTTAAGATTTTATTCTTTTTTTTCTGTTAAATATCAATACCATTTTCAAAACTATAGCAAATCAATGATATCAGTAATATGTGAAAATAAAGGCTACCTAGAACTAAGCCCAAAGAGAATCAAAATATTGTTTTAAAACTTAGTTTGTCTAGTTCTTTTTTCCGGTTCTTTATGGGGTTTTACCCCTAGCAGGATATCTAAAACAAGTAACATAGCCCCTATAATCGCATTTTAATCACCACAGAGTTAAATTTAGCTAAACAATTTAATGGATAGATTAAGTTGCTTCGTTAATCATTCCACAAATAAAATAAATTTTTAATTGTTTACAATTCTTGTGTATATCTTTTTTTAATATTTTTTTTTTGTTGTTATTCAGCTGAGTCAGCAACAATTCTTAAGGAAACAAATATCAAAAATTTCTCTAAAGAAAACTCAAACTTGTAGAAAACAATCTCAGTAGAATTATCTAAAGCATTTACATTAGACTTGTGTCATTTTAAAGGAGAAACAAAAATTATTGATTTTTCTATCAAATAAACAACAAGGTTTTTTTTATCAAATATGTATGTCGAATTTTGTGTAACAAAGCGTCATATGCGGGAAGTTTTGATTTACTTCTTTAATTAAAAAGTGCCGCTGAAGCACAACGATTACTCACCAAAGCTTATGGCGAATGTGTTCCATCGATGGTTTCTTCGGTTCAGAATTGGTGAGTCTGACACGGAATACAAAACCAAAGAAATTAGAAGACCAACAACTGGAGGCATTACTCAACAAGAGCATCCAAAATCATTGGAAGCAGAAGATTCATCAGAAAGCTGGGAATTGGGGTTCAAAGACGTTCAATCCGAAAATCATTTTTGCACCAAATCGTTAAATAGATCTATTACGATAACCCGAAGCATTAGCAATCGTACGTGAAGCTTGTAATTGCTCAATGTATGGCAGTTAATAACTGTTCAATACTGCATTTATTGCATTCACCCTCAGTAAAAATGTGAAAGAGGTAAATGCTTTCCTTCATATTCCAGCTTTGAGTTTAAATTTTGGGCCATATTAATGTTTATACGAACATTTTTATTTGAGTGTATGTACTCATAAAATGTTTAAGTGTAGGTTGTGTTTCTATGTAATATTTTGCTGTTATTCTTATTTGTACATAAATATTTCTATGTAGCTTTAGCTGTGTTGTACCGTTGCACGTGTTTAGATATTTTAGGAAACATGTAGTGGCACTTATACTCATGTACATACAATTTGCCATGTAGTTAATAACAATAACAAGAAAACACAAACAAACAAAGAAACAAACGACAGCAGCAACATCATAACTTTGTTTTGCAACAGTTTTCTAACATGTTACATCTGAAATGTACAATCAAGCTGTTTCTAAGCAACTTTGAACTTTAAAATTGTAATGATACTGTGATTGACTGGGGTTGCTACCGCATTTTCTTTCAAAATGACCATAACCTTTAGCACGTGCTTGCTTTAAGGGTCTAGCTCGACGGATGGGGAGGGGGTCTTGTTAGGTCACTTTGAAACCTCACTTACAAAAAGATATCACGTGCTAAGCTACTCTCTAAGATGACAAAAATTGGTTTTACATCAGATGCGGGAAAATCAGATATTATATTTCCCTAAGCCCTATCCCTACCATGTTACCATTTTCCAAATGAAATCTATTGGTAACCCAAATACAATTCAGAAGTGGTTTGGTTACATTAAGTTATGTAGTTTTTATTCACAATTCATTTTTCATAGATTTTTCACAAACAGGTATTTAAAATATTAGTAAAATTTTTAAATTCATATCGCATGTTCAAATATAAATTATTAATTTTCTATATTCTATTTACAAAAAAAAATATTTAGCATCAAACATTTTTAATTATTTCATTAATAATTAACAATTTTTTATGAGTGTATTGATGTTTCAGGCCTGTGACATTATATTATCTTAAATTGTACAAAATCAGTTCAAAGCTTTAAGTGAATATTTAAATATTAACAGCAAAAAAAAAAAAATCTTACTATAAACCTAAATTACAATTTACATACATATTTCTGTAAGTTACTCTTCATTCATATTTTGTTTCATTCATTCATGTTTGCTCTATCAATGAGAACTTATAAAAAAACGAGAGCTCTCTTTTTAAGTAAAAGTTGATCTAAATCGATCAATGATACTAAAAGAAATGAAACAAATGAAAGAGTCAAATTATGAATGAATAATAATTTACTACAATGTGTTTTTTTTTTTTTTTTTTTTATTAAACTCAAAGAAAAAATGTTAGTGCTGTACAGCACGTTTGGTTACGTAAAAAGATTCAATTATTTTATATTTTAAAAAAATTTCATTAAATTTAGTATTTTTTTTTTTTTTATATTATTAAGTATTCTTTTATTGTTTTATATAAATAAAGTTTTTATTTCTTTTGGATTAAAAGAAAAATTTCAGTAATTCACACATGTGGTTATGTGAAAAAAATTTAAATTATTTTATATTTTGAACAATTTTCTTATTTTGAATTCTTTTTTTATATTATTAAATATTCTTTTATTCTTTGTATATATATAAATAAAGTTTTTATTTTATTTAATTACTTTATATATTATATTTGGCTTTATTTAGTATAGTATATTAGAAAAGTTGTAAAAAAATTTTGTTTTCAAAAAAAAAAATTATTTTTCATTTAGCATAAGTGGGATTAAAAAGTTTTATAGTTAAAAGTGGTATCAGAATAACTAAGATTTTCAAATATTAGGAAACTGAAGTTTACACATGTGAAGTGATTATGACATAAGTTGGTGAAGGTGTCAATAACTTACATTTTATTTGATTATACTCCCGTTTTAGGAAAGTTCCCACAAAATAATTTTCTGGTGCTTTGTCCAAAGGAAATGTTGGAGCACTAGGTGTTTTGTCCAGAAGAAAGGTGGGAGCACGAGGTCTTTTGTCCCGAAGAAAGGTTGGAGCACGAGGTCTTCTGTACTCCGTGGATATCAGATTTTAAAATATCCTTCAACAATTCAGGACCAGATCAAATTATATGTAATTATATTGTTGGGTCACTTCCTATTTAACTTTTGTTATCTTAGAAAATTTACTTTAACTCAAGTACAGAGTACTTTGCAGTTTGACTGTTTCTAGATCAATGAATTACTCAAGTTAAATATTAATTATTTTTAAAGACGTTTTGAAATCATCTTCGAAAAAAAAAACAACAATTTAATTAATAAAAGGGAAAGAAGAAAAAAACCGGATTGTGCATGAAAAAAAAAAAAAAATTGCAATCATAAAAAATGCCCTTGAAAATTTTATACATTTCGTTCATAAAAAGAAGACATAAGAAAAAAAATTACTTAAACTTAAGAGAGGCTCAGATTTAAGAGAAAGTGGTAAGCTGGAAAGCAGTAATTTAACAACTGTGATAAAATTTTTAGCATAACCGTCACAAAGCAGAAGATTTTGAATTAAAATTAATTTTTATATGAAAAAGATTCTGGAAACGGTGAAATTATGTTTGGAGTTCAGGTTGGTGTGATTTTTGTAGATCCTTAGCGTGATACACTCCGACGTCTTTACCATTCATGTCTACGATTTTATAGTTGCAATAACCTATTTCCTTTAAGACTTTAGATTTTAAAAATTTAGGAGCTAATTTGGAATTATATGCTAAGGCTTTATTACTTAGAGAAAAGTTCCGTCTATAAACTATTTCACCTTCAGAAAAATTATTTGGTCTAGTTCTCATGTCATATACCCTTTTATTAGTTTCATAAGCTTTCTCCAAATTTTGTTGGACTTTCTGTCGAATAAAATGTAATTTGTCCGAGTCATCTATGGTATATAAACCTTCTTCTATTACATCTAGCTTTCTATAGAGTTCATAAGATTTGGCATGTGTGACCATTTGTTGTCCGAATAAAACAAAATAAGGTGAAAATCCCAATGAACTGTGGTAGGAACTTCTCAAGGCCACTCCAATCTGACTAAGATGCGTATCCCAACACCTATGATCTTTGCCTAGATACGATCTTATCCCTGATATTATTGACCTATTTACTCTTTCCGAACTATTAGCCTGTGGAGAGTAAATGGCAGTAAACATGTGCTTAACACCATATTTTGTCAAAAAACTTCCAAATAGTGATGAACGAAACTGTGAGCCGTTGTCCGTTACAACTGTTTCGGGCACTCCAAACAAATGGAAGACACTTTTCTCCAAGAATTCTATTATGGACGAAGTTGACATTTTACGAAGAGCTTTTAATAATGGGTATTTCGTATAATGATCTAGAACTATGAAAATGGCTACATTGCCAGCTTTGGAGCGTGGGTATGGTCCAATAAAATCTAAATATATTCGTTGGAATGGTCTATATGATTTTGCTTGCGAACCCATTGGTGGTTTTAATATAGAATTTGGAGATTTACTCTGTTTACATATTTCGCAGTTTAAAACAAATGATCTAACTTGAGAAGCCATATTAGGCCAGTAAAAGTTTCTCCTCAGCCTTTCAAGCGTTTTGCCTATTCCTCCATGTGCAAACATAGGGGGGTTATGAGAGCGTTCGATCACACAAGAAGTAAGTCCCTGTGGGACCCACAACTTCCATGATCGAGCCTCTGAAAAATCATCACGAGCAAATTCCGTGCGTTTATAGATGAAACCATCTACAATTTTAACATCAGGTAAACTGTTTTGCTTAATTTTAATTTCCTTACAAAGCTGAATATATTGTTCTGAAGCAAACTCTGGGGAGGATAAATCTATCTCAGGTTCTAAAATATCTATACTATCAATGTCATTTTGTACTGAACTATTTTCATTATCAGATGGTAACCGTGATAAAGCATCAGGTACGACATGCTGACTTCCTTTACGATGAAAAATACTAAAACTAAATCCCTGGAGTTTTAAGGACCAGCGCGCGAGTCTACCATTTAGATCGGATTGTCGCATCAACCATTTTAACGATGCATGGTCCGTTATAACGCTAAACTCGTGGCCTTCGACATATTCCCGAAATTTTTCTATGCTTAAAACAGCGGCTAAGCATTCCAATTCAGTTATTGAATAGTTTTGTTGAGCCCTATTCAATTTATGGGAGAAAAATGCAATGGGTCTTTCAACACCACTGTCATCTTCTTGAGCAAGAACACCACCCACTCCAGTTTTACATGCATCGCAAGAAATTATAAACGGACGGTCAAAATCTGGTGTGACTAGGATGGGAGCTGTCGTCAATTTTTCTTTAATAAGGTCAAAAGCTTTTTGGGCTTCCGCATTCCATTGAAATGTTTTGGACTTTTTCGTAAGGTCTGTAAGTGGACTAGTTAAAGAGGCGAAATTTTCCAGGAAGCGCCTATACCAGCCTACTAGGCCTAAAAACTGGCGAACTTCCTTAACCGAACGAGGAGGAGACAATTTCTTAATGGCTGACACCTTTTCCTTGTCAGGTTTTATACAACCAGCTCCAATAACGTATCCGAGGTAACGTACTTCTTTAACACACCATTTACACTTGTCAATATTTAATGTGAGACCAGCCTTACGCATTACATTAGCTACTTCAAACAATAAGGACATATGCTCTTCAAAACAATCACTTATTAAAAGCAAGTCATCTAAGTACACGAAAACTCTGTTTTTTAGATGAGGTGGAATGATGATATCCATCAACCGGCATAATGTCTGAGGTGCATTTGTTAAGCCAAACGGCATCACCTTGAATCTATACAACGGTCTATTTGGCACAGTAAATGCCGTCATATCACGAGATGATTCCTCTAAACCTACTTGCCAAAAAGCATGCTTTAAGTCTAGGGAAGAAATTAATTCTGCCTTGGGTAATCTTGATAATATACCATTAATTTTGGGCTGCGGATAAGCATCTCGAACTGTCACACTATTTAGTTTGCGGGAATCTAGACATAGTCTAAATTTTCCTTCTTTTTGAACACAAGCTATAGGACTACTCCAAGAACAAGTAGGTGGAGCGGGTTCTATCACCCCGAGTTGCAACATACGATCTATTTCCCCATGTATTCTCTTTTCAACCGCAGAAAAATATCTCTGCTTAATGGGTTTCGTTCCTGGAAAAACTTTGATCTTATGTTCCAAAACAGTCGTCTTTCCTAGTCCTTCTTTACCAAAATCTGGGAAAAGTGATATCATATTATTAAGCCTATATCTCTGTTCTGGGGTCAACAAATTTTCCTCGCAGGCTTGATTAAGTTCTTCGATCTCAACTGAAATATTCTTAAAAATCATGCTCGTAAGTCCAAATGAATTCCAAAAGTCAATACCTAAGTATAAATCCTGCTTTAATTCCGGTATTATGTATAATTTTATTATTCTATTCATATTTTTATAATTGATATTGGTATCTACATATCCCAGGATTCTATATTGTTGTCCTCCTGCTGTCTGAACAAAATTAGAGAATTTTCTATATGGATGATTTTCCTTAATAAATTTTTCTGCTGCAGAACCACTTAAACACGATAATGAAGCACCGGAATCTAATAGTCCTAGTAATTTCATTCCAAAAATGTCTACTTGAATGTAGGGTCTAATGTCAGATTCAGATTTTCCGATAGCCTCAATACAAGATTTAAATTTGTGTCCATTCTGTTTCAAAGTTTTATAAAACTGTCTTATTCTTCGTGTATTTCTTTTACATATCTTTCTTTCTGTATTATTGTGATGTGATTTCTCTATGGATTCACAGAATATTCGTTTTCTTGCTAATTCATATAATCTCAATCTCTCATGGTACGGTTTTAACGGAAACAATATTGGTTTAGCTCTCTCTTGTAATGGATGTGTCTGAGTACTAGAATCTAATTTGTAATTGTTCAGAACTTCACCTTTCTGAACAGAGGTTACCTTTTCAGGTAGTACGTCTATTGGGTTTTCGAGCGTAAGCTGATGTTGGTGCTGACGCTCTTCTTGGCGTTTCCCTGACATTTTTCACACTGAGGTCTATAAACACCAATTAAACCGCACCCATAACAGAATATTGTTCTGTCTTCCAAACAATCTATATACCTATGGCCATCCTTTCTACAGTTCCAACAAATTGTTTTTTCATTTCTTCCATCTACCTTTTGTTGTCTAATTTCACATACGTCTACTAGTAAATTGTCATCTTCCAAATTTCCGTCCAAATCAATCTCATTAATTTGCCTTCTAAATACTTTTTTATTTCTATCTAATTCTGTGTTCAAAGTTTCTCTTCTCAAAATCAATTGACGTAAATGGGAAAAACTGTTTATTTGCAGATAAAATAATTCCCTTCTTAAATAAGGCTTAAGATTTCTTCTTAAAATTTCAATTAATTCCTGTTCACTTAATGGATATTTAAGTCGATCGCAAAGTTGTAAAATGGAATGATAGAAATCATCGAAACTTTCGTTCATATTTTGTTTTCTTTCTCTTAACATTTCTCTAACATCAAGATCTGACAAATGATCATTAAAATGTACTCTAAGAGCACTACATAATCGATTCCATTCCATTTGAGCTACAGTACTTCGGTACCGCCAATACCACTCTTTTGCTTTTGAAGTAAATAATACGTGGCTATGTTCACATAATAATTTAAAATCTCCAGATAAACAATCTTTTGTCAATGATGTTATCATATAAATGAATTTTTCTACAGGCATGTTTGATCCACTAAAAGTAATATTCCAGCCTGTTATTAGACTGGCAATCTTTCCACTGTTGTTAATAGAGGTAATGGAGAGTGATGGTCTCTCACGACTTGCATTTACTGGTGGATCTGTTGAATGGGTAACATTTGTTCGTTGAGGAGGAAAAGTATATTCATTTTGAATAATATGCGCAGAGGCTGCTGTCGAGCTCTGTATACCTGAACGATAAGAAGTAAAGTTCTGTCTATTTGAAGGTATATGAAAGGGCTCTCTAGGCCATTCTGGCTCTCTAGATTTATTTAAGTTAAGGTCAAGGAATTGCTGTGACAATCGTTCTACCACGTTCTTAAGTTGTGTTAATTCCTCGTGTAAACTATCTTGAACATTGGAACGAATTCTATTTTCTAAAAGAGTTATGTCTGGGTAATCGTCAATAACTTCGCCTTCTTCAATACTATTCTGTTGGACATAAACATTCCTATTGTCGTTAAATTGTTTCTTGCTTTTCTTTTTTCCTGATAGTATTCTTTCTTCGGTTCTATTAATGGTTCCTGTATCTTGTCGTATATTAATATTAGTTCCCGGAAAAACGAATTCTAATAAGCTAGTCTTTGTAACTGCATTATTGCACATTGGACAATAAGGATTAGTTTTAAGGAACTCTAAAACACATTCACGATGGAATATATGCTTACATCTTGTAGAAACTAAAGTACTAGTTGAACTATACATTATACCACAAATTAAACAAGTATTGCTTTCATTTTGTAAATCTGCAACTAGATTATCAGAACTATGTCTAACTGCCATTTTGAATATTTAAATAATAAATCAGTTAAATTTTATTCGATAAAACAAATCGAACCAACGAAATTTTAAATTTTCTTCTTTTCGAAAATGACTAAAACATAACTTAATATAGTAACCAAACCAAATCTGTTGTAAACTATCTGAATTGTAAAACTCACCCCAAAAATATATATCTCTTATCTTGTGATTCTATAATATTTCCCCTTAATGATTGAAACCCGTCCTGTCGAATTAATTCGGACCAGTAACCAGCTCTTTAAGAACGAAATTCTGGTATTCCTGATATTAACCAACTAGACCAAATCATCCAATAGATTCACTCGATAATATTAATTTGAAAACTTCTTATGCAAATGTAAATTCCCAACCAGTTTCAACCTGGTATAATTTAAATCGTTCTATAACCTATTTAATTATAATTTCCAAAGCTAAAAACTGGATTGGAGTCTACGTACACTTAAAGTTGTAATTGTGGAACAATATGTGGCTTTCCCGGTACCAAGATGTTTGACAATAAATGTTTATTGTATGGTGTGAAATATTGAATTGTCCCATATTGCCCCACGTTGGGCGCCACTTTTGTAATGATACTGTGATTGACTGGGGTTGCTACCGCATTTTCTTTCAAAATGACCATAACCTTTAGCACGTGCTTGCTTTAAGGGTCTAGCTCGACGGATGGGGAGGGGGTCTTGTTAGGTCACTTTGAAACCTCACTTACAAAAAGATATCACGTGCTAAGCTACTCTCTAAGATGACAAAAATTGGTTTTACATCAGATGCGGGAAAATCAGATATTATATTTCCCTAAGCCCTATCCCTACCATGTTACCATTTTCCAAATGAAATCTATTGGTAACCCAAATACAATTCAGAAGTGGTTTGGTTACATTAAGTTATGTAGTTTTTATTCACAATTCATTTTTCATAGATTTTTCACAAACAGGTATTTAAAATATTAGTAA
Organism: Calliphora vicina; assembly: GCF_958450345.1. NCBI lineage: Eukaryota > Metazoa > Arthropoda > Insecta > Diptera > Calliphoridae > Calliphora > Calliphora vicina. The sequence goes on along the minus strand of NC_088783.1, from coordinate 75,050,830 downwards.
AATTTTTAAATTCATATCGCATGTTCAAATATAAATTATTAATTTTCTATATTCTATTTACAAAAAAAAATATTTAGCATCAAACATTTTTAATTATTTCATTAATAATTAACAATTTTTTATGAGTGTATTGATGTTTCAGGCCTGTGACATTATATTATCTTAAATTGTACAAAATCAGTTCAAAGCTTTAAGTGAATATTTAAATATTAACAGCAAAAAAAAAAAAATCTTACTATAAACCTAAATTACAATTTACATACATATTTCTGTAAGTTACTCTTCATTCATATTTTGTTTCATTCATTCATGTTTGCTATCAATGAGAACTTATAAAAAAACGAGAGCTCTCTTTTTAAGTAAAAGTTGATCTAAATCGATCAATGATACTAAAAGAAATGAAACAAATGAAAGAGTCAAATTATGAATGAATAATAATTTACTACAATGTGTTTTTTTTTTTTTTTTTTTTATTAAACTCAAAGAAAAAATGTTAGTGCTGTACAGCACGTTTGGTTACGTAAAAAGATTCAATTATTTTATATTTTAAAAAAATTTCATTAAATTTAGTATTTTTTTTTTTTTTATATTATTAAGTATTCTTTTATTGTTTTATATAAATAAAGTTTTTATTTCTTTTGGATTAAAAGAAAAATTTCAGTAATTCACACATGTGGTTATGTGAAAAAAATTTAAATTATTTTATATTTTGAACAATTTTCTTATTTTGAATTCTTTTTTTATATTATTAAATATTCTTTTATTCTTTGTATATATATAAATAAAGTTTTTATTTTATTTAATTACTTTATATATTATATTTGGCTTTATTTAGTATAGTATATTAGAAAAGTTGTAAAAAAATTTTGTTTTCAAAAAAAAAAATTATTTTTCATTTAGCATAAGTGGGATTAAAAAGTTTTATAGTTAAAAGTGGTATCAGAATAACTAAGATTTTCAAATATTAGGAAACTGAAGTTTACACATGTGAAGTGATTATGACATAAGTTGGTGAAGGTGTCAATAACTTACATTTTATTTGATTATACTCCCGTTTTAGGAAAGTTCCCACAAAATAATTTTCTGGTGCTTTGTCCAAAGGAAATGTTGGAGCACTAGGTGTTTTGTCCAGAAGAAAGGTGGGAGCACGAGGTCTTTTGTCCCGAAGAAAGGTTGGAGCACGAGGTCTTCTGTACTCCGTGGATATCAGATTTTAAAATATCCTTCAACAATTCAGGACCAGATCAAATTATATGTAATTATATTGTTGGGTCACTTCCTATTTAACTTTTGTTATCTTAGAAAATTTACTTTAACTCAAGTACAGAGTACTTTGCAGTTTGACTGTTTCTAGATCAATGAATTACTCAAGTTAAATATTAATTATTTTTAAAGACGTTTTGAAATCATCTTCGAAAAAAAAAACAACAATTTAATTAATAAAAGGGAAAGAAGAAAAAAACCGGATTGTGCATGAAAAAAAAAAAAAAATTGCAATCATAAAAAATGCCCTTGAAAATTTTATACATTTCGTTCATAAAAAGAAGACATAAGAAAAAAAATTACTTAAACTTAAGAGAGGCTCAGATTTAAGAGAAAGTGGTAAGCTGGAAAGCAGTAATTTAACAACTGTGATAAAATTTTTAGCATAACCGTCACAAAATATGATAAAAACAATGGAAAATAAACTGAAAAATCAAAAATCTTCTCCATTTGCTGAGGGCTTAAAAACTTAATTAAAGGTTATAAGTTTTTATTTTTTTTAAGGCACTAAACTTTAGCAATTGTTTGCATTTGAGTTTTAGCTGGCGCGATTAAAGAAAGAAGAAATTTCAAACAAATCATAATTGACTGCGAAATTTATGTAAAAAAACTTAGTTTAATTGTTATAAATATTATTTTATTAATTTAAAAATAAAAACAGTTTAAATTAAGTTAAAAAGTTATTATTTACTCGTTTAAACAAATAATTTTGCAAGAAATTTATTTTTACTTTGAAAATGATGTCGCACCATTAAGAAAAATATATTTTTTGGAACAACTTTGCAAATCGAAAATCAAATGAAGAATTATCAGTTGTCATTGCAAATACTAAGCAAATAGGAAACTGCAATCGATTAAAATCAAATGACATTTCCGAAGTTATAATTCCCAGTTATAAAGGTCGCTCCGATTAGACTGTTCATTACTTGCCTTACTGTGGGTCGAGTGTCATTACAGATAAGCAAACAAACACACATTGCCTTTTATAAATATAAGGGTTTCAAGTGTATACAAATTTTAACATTTACTTAATATTGTTGGTAGTCCGCGCACTTCTGTACTAGAAATTAATATGGATAGCTGCTATAACTTTCCCTCTGTGGCTTCTACTCCAATTTTGGCCTCATATATTTATACAAATGGTGGTATTGCTCATGCAAAATTTGAGGACTATAGCTATTATAGTTTCCAAAATATTTGATATTTAAAATTAACTTTGTATGGGAGGTACCACGCCCACTTGAAAATTCAAAACAATAAGTATTCTATTGTCAACATACAGTCAAGCAAATCTGGTTAGCCGTTTAGCCGTCTATAGACTTCAAACCAATAAATATACATACATATAAACACACATTCACTTTTATATATGGGGCATTTCACGTCAAGTGAAACAACTTTTGAAATCGATGTCTTCCGATCGCGATGAAATCTGCACCAATGTTAGTTCTATTGGATAGTAATTCGGACACCATTTCAACAAGATCGGTCAAGAACTCTCTGAGTTATAGGAGGTCAAAATTTGACATTTTGGCCAAACAGGTGTTTTTTTTATCCATATAACTTATTACCTATTGTTCTTAGCAAAATGTGTCCCAAATAGTTTAGATAGCTATTTATGCAATCTTTCGAAAAAAAAATTAAAAAAATTTAATAAAATAGTTTTGATTTTTTTTTTTTAAATTAAAAATATTTTTGACTTTTTTTTTCAAAATGGGCCCTTTTTATTTTTTTTAAGAAAGCTTAGGTCTTTTCCTAAGCGACCTATATGGTCGCTTAGTGGGATGCGAGTGGGATATCTATCAAAAAAAATATTTTGTAACTCAAGATTTAAAATTTTAGAATTTTTTTGCAAAATCAAAAACTTTGTTGAATTTTTTTAAAAAAATGGACCCATTTTTTAATTTTTTTTTTTGCTCAGAAGAAAGCTTATGTGTTTTCCTTTAACACCCTTTTTGTCGCTTAGTGAGATGCGAGTGGGATATCTATAAAAAAAATGTTTTGTAACTCAAGACATAAAATTTTTTACTTTTTTTTGAAAAATCAAAAACCTTTTTGACTTTTCTTTTCCAAAATGGACTCTTATATATATATATATATATATATATATATAGATTTATAACTCATATTTGACAGTACGTATGAGAGATATTTATTACAATATTAAGTATACGTGTACCTATGTACATCGAATTTTCGATAGCATTTGCCATGAAGAAAAAAATTTCCGCTACGATAAAAAAAATAATTTTCGACGCTGAAAAAGTCAAAAATTTTAAATAAAAATTTTTTGACATAATTTTTCCAAAATCAAAAACTTTTTTGACTTTTTTTTAAAAAATGAGCACTTTTTTCTCATAAGAAAACTTAGGTCTATTCCCTTAAGAGTTTTTTGGTCGCTTTGTGCGTTGCGAATGGGATATTCAAAAGATACCATTTTGAAAAAAAAAAACAAAATAAAAAAAAAAATGTTCGATTTTGCAAAAAAAAAAAGCTTTATTTTGACAAAAAAGTGCCCATTTCTTAAAAAAAAATTCAAAAAAGTTTTTGGTTTTGGAAAAAAAATTTTAAAAATGTTAAATATTTTTTTTTATTATTTGTTTTCGAAAGATTGAAAAAATAGTTATCTAAACTATTTGGGACACATTCTGCTAAGAATAAGTAATAGGTAATAAGCTACATGGTAATAAGTTACGTGAATGGGAAAAACACCTGTTTGTGTGACCAACTGTAACTCAGATAGTTCTTAACCGATCTTATTGAAGAATTGTGTCTGAAATACTATCCAACAGAGCTGTAATCAATCATGAATTTTTTAATTAATTCGCGAATTATTCACACAAAAAAATTAATTGAATGAAATTTGAGTCAATTCAAATGAATTGCAATTCATTTCCAATTCATTTGCATTGAATTAATTTTGAATAAATCAAAACGAATTAGAAAAAAGAATTAGCAATTCATTTCTAACTCATTTGTATTGATTTTGTAAGTCAATCGTTTTGTCGTTTTTTTATTCAACTAATTTTTTATGTAAAAACAGCAGGCATTACTCTCGTTTTGTTTATAACCTAATGTAGCCCAAAGACAAAAATTTCTTAGATTTAAACTTTAACAATCATGTTTTGTTTAAATAATCTCATATTTGTATATTGTGGAAAATTTTTTTTTGGACAATTTGTCTCAAATGGTGATGAGTCGATGGATCCTACATATTCTGTTCCACAAATAACGTGAAAACGATTTTTAATTCTGATGATATAATTGAAGACGGACCATCTTCCTTTAAAATCTCGCGCGTTTTTCTTGCAGATCTGACGGATAGCAGCACACTATTGGAATCAACATCGTCAGAATCTATTAAATGCTCGCCTAGATGTTTGCTTTTTGAACAATTTTTGTACATTTTGGTAGGAGAAATTTGTCATTCCCCCTAGAGATCTTGAATTTGATTGATTGCAACTCACTCTTGACTTCATTTATTTGAATTTCTAATTGTTTTTTCTAATTCATTTGAATTAATTCAAAATCAATTCAAGTCAAATGAATTGTAAATGAATTGCAATTCATTTCTGCCTTATTCGTTTCAATTGAACGAAAAAAAGAAGAAGAAAAAGAATTATTCATTTACGGCTCTACTATCTAATAGGACTAACCTTGAAGCAAATTTCAAAACCCTTTTTATATTTTTAACGGTCAAAAATATTATTCTAACCCCCACCTTTTTTTTAAATCCATCCATTGTATCACCTAGCCTCCATACAAATGTCCTCCCGAAATTTTAAATTTTGACAGTTAGGAAATATTTCAAGTCTGACAGCTAAGAAATATTTTAACAAAAACAAAATATATGTTGTTTTTTGCAGAGTTGTATTTATTGTTGAATTGGGACTATCATTAAATAAATTCGTCTAGATGTATAACTTGTTAATGGCTTTCCACATGACATAATAATAAACATTTAGAAGTGTAGTTTAAAGTAAAGCATCCCGCAAAGTTTACATGATAATGATTGCGTATGTGTGTTACTACTTTGCAACATAATTTAAAATTGGTGCAACAGCTAAAATTTGCGTTTTTATTACCCATTTAGTATTTAATAAAATCAAGAAAATTTGTTTGGGATTATTTGGGATTAGAGATATGCATGCAGATTTTGATAATTTTGTAAATTTCATTAATACTCCAATTGATTTACAATTTGATTTACATTCTTTCAACAAACACTTTATCTGATAAAACAAGCATATTGAAAATAAGCTTATGGCCACTAATACCAAATATTTAAGATATCAACCACTAACTTTTCTCATTTAATATCAATTTTGTACTTTAGCTTTGATAGTTTACATATACAACCAAACCAAAAAAATACATACATTATATCCATTCAAAAAACATCTTGTTCTCTCTTCAATCAAAGTACAGGATAATGAAATGCCAGCATCAGCGCAATTATTCCATGATTGTACAAAGTCCATTAACAAAATTTTGCCTTTAAGATATGGGAACGGGAAAACACACAGAAAATCTGTTGAGCAATTGCAGAAACCTGTTCAAATTATTTTGAGGAAAATTTCAACCAAGGAAAAATAATCCAAAAAAATAGGAAAAAAAGCAACTTTTACCATTGGGCAATGAGTTTGATAAATTTTTTATCAACAACCCTGTTGATCTTTTGTTTTTTTATGTTTTTTTTTGCAAACAAGTTGTGCAGCTGCTGATTTATTTACATAATTTAAATATGTTAGCTTAAGTAGCCAGCGGGGAAATGTTAGGACCTCACTTTGCAGGCCTTTTAAGCAACTTGCCTTCTCTCAGAAGTTGTTCTAGAAAAACTTAGCTTTTCCTTCTTAAAATGCCGAAGTGGATTTCAAAACAAAGCCTAACAAACATTTATTCAAACAAGACTGGATTTGCAATTCTTCCTCTCTATAATAAAATTTATTTTGCGCTCTTTATTACAAAAATCGTCTAAAAATTTTAATCTTTTATAAAATGTTATGTTTTGAAGTTCACATGAAGTATTTTTTTATATAAAGAGCTTCCAATAAGGACTTTCGAACTTTGACAGTTGATACCATCAATATTGTTGAAACCAGATCTGTCGAATTCGCTGGCTATTACTATCATCGGCGAACGCTATAAATCGATGATTAACAAATTCTTTTGGCACACCAACGACATGTTCTTTTGTCCTTCTTAAGTAGGACTTCTATCAGCCAGCTACAAGAAGAGAGTAAGGAAGGCTTTGGTTTCCAATGACACAGCATGTTATATTAAAACGATTTGGGAATACGGCTGGGGGTCCTTGTGTCAGCAAAATAAGGCCCTTAGGAAATCCTCTTCACTGTATTATTTTCCCGCTGTGGTGTAGTCTATGAAATAGAGTGGTAATACTATTTATGTTGATGCATGTTGCTAGTAGCAACACTGATGGTTATTGATGTTGCTGCTACTATTGCTACTCGTACAACACGGTACTACATCGTCAACATCAGCGACATCAAATACAACTATATACTTTCAAGAACATCCTCATAATAACGTTTCTTTGACTGGAGTGGTCCAAAATCACATGCTGTTTTCAATGCTTTTTGTGTTGAAACGTGTGCGGAATTGCTGACAGTTTCCATATTCGTGAGTGGAATACCCTATAAAATTTATTTGGTTGAAAAAATCTTATAAGCTCTAATATCCACTTATATATACTTATAGAAATAGAATATGTACTAACATATGTACTACATACCTTACCTGAAATAATTCGTACGTAAAATAATTCCAAAAATTTTAAATGAAAAAATATATTTTTTTTTATTCTTTTGGATTTAGCAGAAACAAAAAGGAACATCATTGAAGTTCCTTATTAGAGCAAATTTTTCGACTTTATGAAAAAAAATGTTTACCTAGAAACTTTAAGAAATTTAAAAAAAAAATTATTTTGTGACGAAACGAAAAATTCCGTGAAACCAAATGAATTTTTGAACCTTTGTGAGTTTTTATATATATACTAGCTAGACCCGGTAGTAAAAAAATAAAAAGATATGAAAGAATCTTGTTAGTTTTTAATTGTATACCATGCTTTTACAGGTTATACAATTTTCATACAAATTTAATACTTTTCTTAAGAATTTCGGTACGCTGTAATATCGTATGTTTTTACAGTGGACATGTTACGAATCAGTCTATTTTTATTTAAACTACTTACAATGAAAGAAAAGTAAGTTATAAAAAGTAAGAATATTTTTGCTATAGATATTAGATTTAATTTGTATATTCTGATGCCACCCATTTGCGTTCAGTTGATCTCAACTACGTACAATAGTAACACAATGACTCACCGATGCACAGTGGGACAGAATCAAAATTTTTTGGAAATAAATCTGGCATTTCTAAACGGCTCATCGATCGGGATAAAATTTGACATGGGCGTAACCAAGGAGTATTCGAGTTTAAGTTATTAAAATATGCCCTACAACTTATCCAGGGGCGGCGCTATCGAAGGTCAAATTACGGTACCTTCGACATGTAAATTTTTTAAACACTTGCATTTTTTTTGTTTTCCATCCGATTTAAATTTAGCTTTTATATTTTTGGAAAGCGCTTGCTTGCGTGTGCTATTTATCTCTTATAATTTCCGAGTTATAGGCATTTCAAAATTGAAATTTTTAAATTTTGCAATACCTTTGTTAGACAACTAAATTACGAATAACACACAAAAGATTTCAGAACAATATCATTTTGGGATCCAAAAATAAACGATTTTCAATTTAAATATTCAAAAAATAGTTAATTCTTGCTGTTGATTGGCCGAAAAGGTGGCTTAACTCTTTTTTTATTACAAATAAACTTTCTTTAAGAATATATAACAATTTAATATTTTTCTGTAAGGTATCTTTACGAAGAACATTTTACTATAAAAAGCATGTCCTATTTTTCGAGTACGTCGCCCCTTCGTCCTTCGGAATGTGACCTATTTTTTATCAAAATTTCAACTTTGGGCCACATGTTCGAAAATCCCAAAGCTGGGATCAAAAACGGGAAGCAGGTTTAGAAACCTCGATGTGTTCCCTATTTATCGCCAAAGTATTTTCCCAGCCCAGAAGGAAATGTAGGCAAAATTGTAAAATTTTTTTGGGATTTTCGGTCCAATTTTTAGGAATTGACATTTTGACAAGTTTTTTTACATTTTGTTATTTAGAATGACAATTTTAAAAAAACGTTGAAAATTTCATTGAGTTTTGTTAATAAATAAAGATTTTATTACACATTATATATTCCTTGAGATTCTAAAACTAAAATTTGTATCAAAATTTTAATAGTGTTTTGCCGTGAAATCAAACACACAGATAATTTTCAAAATGTATACGGCGAAAAATATATTACAATATTTGATATTACAATATATTGAGTAAATGAGTATCTTGAATATTCATGAGCGAATTACGTTATTACAATTTACTGAGCAAATGAGTTTTTTTTTTCTTTTAAGATATTTTTGACTACAGTTGTGTGTTAAAATATATACGAACAAATATCATAAGATTATTTTTATGTCGTTGCTGAATAAATAGGATTGCAAATATTAGGAACAATTTGATCCACAAATTTTTTAGTATGAAAAAGTGCAATATTTTTGATCAAAGGATTTTTAAAGTGGCATATTTTTGAATATAATTGATATATTTCAGACTCGGTTCCAATCAAAATATCTCTATTTGTTGGACAGTGTTATTATACTTATCCCGATATTCTATTATAACTATTTTCATTATACGAGAGGGATCATTCTCACTAAGCCGATCCCGCTAATTTTAGATAAGCATCGTAAAAATGAGTAGGTGAAATGCAAAACTCGCTCGTTACACATAAACTGAATTTTGGAAAAATGCGAAAAACCTGTTGCGGCTGATTAAATGGACCAAATTAGTTGAATTCTTTAAATCTTGAGATGTTATTACATTCTTGACTAAAACTCAACAGTTGAAAAATTTAAATAAACTGAAACATAGAGAAATAATTGATAAAAGTTTGAACGAACGAGTTTTGCAACAAATTTTCGACACAAACGAGTTTTGCTACAAACCATGTATCCTCGAATGAGTTTTACAGCACACTATAGCCCACAAAGAAATTCTATCATTCTACTTTTCTATATTTTGATATTTACTAGGGTGATTGATTGTTCAACGTTTTTTAGAAACCGGTTTTCGGTTTCTTCGAAAAATTTTAATTTCATAAAAACCGGTTTGTGTTTTTTTAATAATAACCGGTTAACCGGTTTTCTGGAAAAATATTAAAGTAGTTATTTAAACAATAACAGTTCGTGGAAAAACATAACAAAACAAAAAAGGGATCATATAATTGTGATAAAGAATATACATACATGTGTTATAATAACAAAAAATAAGCCTTTTTAAAACTTTTAATTCTAATTTTGATTGCTTCCTTTAACCTTCATAAGGTATTCGGGTCAAATTTGACCCATTTTAAAAATTAAAATTTAATTTTTTCTAAAAGTGAGTGGTTGATATTTTATGAATTTTATTTAATTTCAAATGTCAAAAACTATGTTAGATTATTAGAAAAATAAATTGTCAAACAAAAAAATGTTGTCATTGGGTCATATTTGACCTGGAGTAAAAATCATGAATTTTTGTTACGCACAATTAAGTGAAATGTTTTCAGAGCTTTTGTAGCAGTACAATATATCTTTGATAGCACTAATATATATGTATCTGTCTCTGAACATTATACTTGTATGAAAACTGGGATAACCCGGGAAAATACCAAAGCTATGTTTTTGTTATCCTTTATAACAAGTATTTGGGTTAAATTCTCCCCATTTTGAAATTAAAATGGAATTTTTTCTAAAATGAGAGATTTATATTTTTGATATTTTATGACTTTTATTAAATTTCAAATGTCAAACTCTACGTCAAGTTTAAAAAAACGAAAAAAAAAATCGAAAAAATATATCTTTTTTCTATTTGGGTCAAATTTTACCCGAAGATCTTTAATGTCAGTAAATTGAAGGATAAAATTATATCTTAGGAATAAAACACTGTTTAAATGTTTGGATTAAAATCGATTTTATTTTTGTTTTTATAATGCTAGACATTTGAAATGATCTTTCACTCAGTATTTGTTTTAAACAAGTTTTTTGGATTTTACATATTTTTTAAAGTTTTTAATACACTAAAACTCTTAAAAACGCACTTTTAGAAAAAACCGGCTATTCGAGGAGAATAAACCGGTTTCTACGATATTCGAAATTTGAGCTTTTCAAAATAACCGAAACCGACTTAACAGACCCCTAATATTTACTTTAAATTATTAAAGTTATGGTAGCAGTAGTAAAACAGTAATTAAAGTGCATTTTTAGAAGTTTTAGAAAAGAAATATACCTATAAATATTTAAACTGATAAGGTGAAATCTTGACATTCACCGTATTCTTCGTTAATTTTCTCCATATCATGGTCAATATTATTTTTATTATCCATATCATAGCATAAAATTGCAGGTCATTATTGCTTCACCTATTTGTCCCAAAGTGGTTTGATAAAAGGGTTTCAGCATCTTTCCTCTTTTCGTATTTAATTTCCACACTGATGGGAAGCAGTGCTGGATCAATTTCATTAATTGTCTTTTGCGGAAAGGTTTAAGAGTGCAAAGGTTGACCTGTAATTAATCTCCCTAGCTGATTTAACAGTCCTTTGAAAATTTGAATTTAAAACGAAGTTGACCTGGTGACAGAAGATACAGCAGTTTTCCTATCATATATATGAACCTCGCCCATTACCAAAACTGGAGTAATTAAAATCTTGACAATTTAGAGATTAACGTACCTCAAATAGACTGATTAAAACATTAAACCAGCGAGATTTGCTGCGGAATATGTAATGAGAGAGTTTTGAAAATTTTGCTGCTAACTGCAATTTTAAGTCAAGTAAAAATATAGAAAAGAATATGTATCCATACAATCTCTATTGCTTACTATAAAGTTCTAAAAGGACTTCCAGAATCTATCGTTATCTCGATTTTTTCAATTTTTGTAACGAACGAGTTTTGTATCTCACCATTTACCTATTGCTAAATTTTTTTCATTACATGTACATTGACAGAGCTGACAACATCGTAGCATCTGACAATTGCCTATGCATAGCTAAATTATTTTACGGAGATTACAAAATGAGATTCATTGGGTCCTAAAGTAACGGTAGTTTTTCTATAACCAAAATTATCAATGAAAAGTCCTTTCTGTTCCAAATATGGTAAAAGCTGCAGTAAATCAACGCAAAATATTGCAAGTACAAATCCAAACTGGGTCAAAATAAAATGGCTTGACCCAGTATATTTTACAAATTTGTTTTATAAACTAACAGTTACACTTTGCACAGAATTTTGTATTATGTATGTGTGAACACTTACCTATACACCATACGTACATAAATGTACATTTATACATTTATTTGTACATAGAAAGTTAACCGGTTTTTGTGGTTTACCACACTTTGTCACGCATCACTTCATAAGTTGAAGTAGATTTGAAAAGTTTGTTTACATTGTTTTGGTAGCTGTATAAATATGTATAGATATCAATACATACCAAAATATCTAAACACATACATATTGATATATGTACATTCTCACCACTGCACAGTGGTTTCTCTTATATGAACAAGCGGTCAATAATCAATATCTCCAAAACTAAAAAAGCTAGGATCTTCAAAATTTGTCAGCTCATAGCATGCCCGAATAACTTAAAGCTTGCAAATTTTTAAGAAAAAATATTAACAACCGTAGCCACAGTAGCCCTATGATCTTTCAAGGGTTAATTGGCTTTTAGATTTGTTTTATGAATTTTTGAAATAAAATATTTCAGTATGAAAATTCGTCTGTTTTAAACAATTTTAGTAAATTTTTATTCCATTTTAATTCATTTGAATTATACACTGAAAAAAAAATAAATTAAAAAGTTATATAAAGTTATACAATGTAATATGAGGTATTACTAATATAAGGTATTAAGTAATATAAGGTAGTAAGATAAAATAAGACTAATATACGTATAATTATTATACGTATATCAAATATTAATCAAATTTAAAACTACTTGCTTTCTTTGTTGGTAAGTTTGTCCTCCAGAAATAAATGGATCTGAACTTAAAACAGGCTATTTAAAAGTTGTGTATTTGTAGCATTGCGCGAAATTTTTCGGGTATGTGCAATCTAAACTATTTTATATGCTTATTTTTCGCTTCAGCTGCTTCCTCCGATAATTCACCTATTGACACTACTACATGCTTGCTTACCTCAGCTCCATGGATCAGATTTTTATGTACCGATGCAGAAATAACAGAGGGATTTTGGTGTGAAAAAGTCAATTTTTCAAACGCTTAATTTCAACAATCAAATGATGCAGTTTTGTAGAGATGAAATGTACACTTATAGTTTTAAGAAAAAATTATTTTATTTTTAAAAAATTTAAGTAAAGTCCATGCAAGTGTGTTAAGCAAAAATTTACTTATATTTTCACGCAATTCAGTGGTATAGTTTCCCTAATAATACCATTTACTTTTAACATATTAAAAATATAATCTTTCTACATCAATAAAAAAAATTATGGGGATACCATAAACCGTTAAGAAGATATGCCCAAATCTATAAGTCTCTAATAATTATTGTATTTTTGATTTTCCATGGAGAAAAAAAAAGTAGCCCCACTTTCCTCCAAGCTCTTTTTTTAATAAAATGAAAGGTGTCTTGTTTCGATTAAAAAAAAGAATAGTTTCGGAAGTTTTCGGAACAGGATGAAAACTTAACATTTTTTGTCGAATAATAAACGAATTATCCAAAAAATTTTATTGAAACTCGGCATGCGTTCCTTTTTGGTTTCAGTAAATGTATATACCAAATTTCTAGACTTTTGCTTAGATATAAACAATTTTATGCGAAAAAATCAATTTGGATTGTATGGGCAGTGGGCGTTGGGCGTAGACGATTTTGATAAAATTTAATTTTTTTCTTAATTTAGTCCATATAATTCTCGGTGCCAAATTGCAGCGCTCTGCGACCACTCCTTATAATTTTTGCTAAAAAATTTATGAAGCCATCCCTCTGTGGAGTGGGTTAGTATATTACAGATTACACGCCCATCCGCAAATTTCCGCAACTAACTTTAGCACTTTTATTATCTTAAGAATCAGATTAATAATCAGAAAAAGAAACCTACGGGGGAATCTTGGGGGAACACAACTAAAACTTTAAGTAAACATAATGAAGTTTAAACATTAATTCCACAAGAATTACAACACAAGATAGTTTTTATTATTTTCTAAAGATAAAATACATACCTTTAACTTCAAAATCCATTGAAAATAATTTAATTTTGTAGACTACAGCAATTGCAAGACCGCTTTGAAGTGCACTTTTGCTTTGAATTATTCTTCCAGTTGCGCTTTGCAAATGAATATTTGCTCATGCTTTAATTTTATTTTTAAAAAGTCCCGTTAGATTTCCAGCAAAAATCGGTTTGACATTAAAAAGATTGGATATTTAAGAGAAAATTTTTTTGCATTTTGTCTATTTATTTTGGTTTTATTTATTTTTGGCCTATGGGCGGAACCATTGTGCACTGATAGTTTTTTGTACTTTTTATTTGTGTATGAGTTTGTACTGTGGTTATTTACAACAAATATTGGCTATGGTTTCCCAAAGTTTATGCACACATATATTTATAATACAACAACAATACTCACACATATTCGTACATGAATTTGATTATCCTTGTATTAAATATACTAATATATACATCTATGAGGGCAGACTGAGAAGTACTATTATTAAAGCACCTAGTACAGATTATAACAACCTAGTAAAAAATATAACATTTTCTGTATTAAAAACTGATACACTGCAGTTCCCCTTAATTTTAAATTTGACAGATAACGTATGTTGCAAGCTTGGTTTCTCTTTTATGTATACTTTAAATTTCAAATTGAACAGACTCTTTATCATCTAAAGATGTGTAAAATTTCTTCTGTTCATATCTGCAAATTTAACACTCGTCTATGAATATCATTCCTGAAACTAATATTCCGATTGCCCCCTAACAGTTTCCATCATCTAGAAAATACAATAATACCATAACCACTATATATAGATATTTTCGTATGTAGATATAAATTTTTGGTTAAATTGGTTGCAAAAACAGCACAATAAAAAAAAACTTGTTATCGTATTCACCTGTTACCTTTCGCAAACAACCAACATTGTGGTCTGAATCCTTATACCCACACTTACACACTTCATATGTATGTACTAGACACATCTTCACATCACGCAGATCGTCATCAAGAAAAAGTATAAATATTTATACAAACATGCACACACACGTACGTACCGCATGAGTTGTAAATATGTGCTTGCATACGAATACACACTCAGGTATATATGTATTTATAGTGTTGAATATGTTTACATAAAAAAATTAATTAAATTATCAGTAATAAAAAGTATATGTAGTCTCTGAAAATATATAATTGTAATCTTATATATAATTAACTTGTGTATGTAAGTGATTGGCTGTCTATATAGTTGGACATGTATATACAATTGGGGTATTCACACGATTTTCTAGTTGGTCATAGTGTCATAATGACCACTCTCACCTTGACGACCACTTTTTTCGATTTATCTAAAATCGATAAACGGCTATTCCGATTTCGCTAATTTTTTGTTTAAATGTTCACAGTAAACCAATTTAAGTTTTTACTGAAAGAAAAGTTGACCACGCCAATTTCCTTTCGATATGTCTAAAATCCCAGGACGCCCGGACCGATTTAACTATATTTTTTAATGTTCGCAATAGTCCGCGAAAGTTTTTATAGAAATAAAAATTGTCCCCGTCCACTAATACGCCCACTTATTGAATACATCTGCAAAATACATCGATCTGTGATCACCCATATTTTAGACCAAAATTCGATTACTTATATTAAAACTCACAATATCTTAAATTATTAATAAAAAAGACGCTCGATCTGTGATCACTCATATTTCTGACCAAAAATCGATTTTTTATATAAAAACTCAAAATATCTAAATACGCTAATAACTTGGCCAATAAGCGTTTAATCAAGAAAAAGAGCTCTATCTGTGATCACACATATTTCTGACCGAAAATCGATTTTTTATATAAAAACTCAAAATCTTTAAATTTACTAATAACTTGGCCAATAAGCGTGTAATCAAGAAAAAGAGCTCGATCTGTGATCACTCATATTTCTGACCAAAAATCAATTTTTTATATAAAAACTCAAAATATCTAAATTCGCTAATAACTTGGCCAATAAGCGTTTAATGAAGAAAAAGAGCTCGATCTGTGATCACTCATATTTCTGACCAAAAATCGATTTTTTATATTAAAACTCAAAATATCTAAAATTGCTAATAACTTGGCCAATAAGCGTTTAATCAAGAAAAAGGGCTAGATCTGTGATCACTCATTTTTCAAACCAAAATTCGATTATTTATATAAAAACTCAAAATATGTACATTGATTTACATATATTCTGTTGTTGCAAGACTTACGTTTTTGACAACAAACTTAGGTTCTTTGTCGCTCAGTAGCGCTTCTATGTATATGTTATTCTATGTCCTATATGAATTAAAATTAGCATTCAATAATACGTTTTTTTCTTTTTAACTATTTCTACCCTTTTCAAACCGCTTCTCACAAATTCACAAATCGAACACAAGCATTTTTTTAACTAGGACACGACAACATCTGTCGGGTCAGCTAGTACTTAACAATTTTTCTGATTAACCTCAAGTGATGAAACAGAGTATAAAAAAGGGTATACAAATATATTTAGACAAATTTCAAAATATTGGTTTGTTGGACTTATATGGCAGCTATGACCTATTATGATTCGATTGTCTTAAAATATTTTAACGTGATTTCTATGTATTTTAATTTAATTTTTACAATAGTTTTATGGTTATTATAGTTTTTAACGCAAATGGAACTTATATGGGATCTGTGGCCAATTATGGACCGATATTCACAAAATTCAGTAGTCTGAATACTTTTTGAGCTGTCACAAATATGTTGATAATGCGGTTATCCACCTAAATTCACAAATTAGTTCTAAGTACTCTGAAATTACACTCTATTGTGTATCAAAAAACGGGCAACACAAAAGACTTGAACATTCAGAATTGTTTTATAATAATCAATATCGTAGCGTCATGAAATAACCACCCATGAAAAAACACCCCAAAAATAAAATGAAATAACCCCCCAAAATTTGGGGCCTTATTTAATATGCAATAAAACCCCAACGAAATGAAATAATGCCCCAAACAGAAATGAAATAACACCCCATTATTGGGGTCTTATTTCATATGAAATAAAACCCCAATTTTTAAAATGAAATAGGACCCCAAACACAGTGAAGGTGATCAAAAACAATTGGGGGTTTCAACCGGTCTGCTAAAGTTTAAACACATTTTTGTTGTTTTTCAAACAAATAAAACTTTTTGAATTTTTTTGATTGTTTTATCATAAAATAACACTTTTTTTGTTTGAAGCACAACAACAATTTGTTTAAACTTTCATAATATATTAGGACCTTATGACAATATAACTTAATAGCAGACGGTTTGAATCCCCTAAATGTTTGTATTTACTTTTGACAAAATAAAATACTGTAAATAAAAACTGTAATCCAACAACATGGACAGTTTCAATTTTGGGAGACATTTGAAATAGCATCTGCCATTAGCTTCATATCGTATTAACTTCATATAATAAAAAATCATATGAAATAATCCCCAATTAAAAAAATTAAATAATACCCCAAAAAATTAAATAACTCCCCAGAAATCGTTGTTGTTGCTCTCTGTACTAATTTTTGGGGGGTTATTTTGTTTTTGGTGGATTATTTCGTGGGGGGTTATTTCATGCCGCCCAATATCGTAATGAAATATGACATATGAAATAGAAATAAAGTACATAGCAGGTTATTATAATACATATACCATGCTCTTTTTATGCCGATCACTGGTCTACAATCATTTACTAAACAAATAGTATATTCTAACCTCTACTAAATAATAACAACAATATGTTGAATAAATATACAACAACCATAATAACAGCCAAACTATTCTGGGGTTAAGTGAATTCTACATAATTTACTGCCGAAACCATTTATTGTCGTTATATATGTGTAGGTTTAAGGTTCGCGTATATAATTTCATTAAAGTGCTTGGTGTGGGTGGATTTTTATGTATTAATCCCTTTTAATTGTACAACATTATTTTTAAATGCCAAGATAAAATACATAGTAAATTAAATCGTAATAGTAGAAAATTAACTTTTGCCAATTTAATATGTACCTTAATTTATTCAATTATGTACTGTAACGACACGTTTTTCCGCTGGTTGCTGGGGTAGTCTCAGTGGAGTCCAGGGTCGTATTGTTGTCTTGATTGAAGAGAAGTTCTCCTATGTCGTCTCAGTAAAGAGAATAAAAGACGCAGTTCTCTTAAACGTATATGCAAAAATAAATATGTAATAGGTATTAAATGAAATGTTGGAATTCATTAAGATTTCGTTTGAGAATTTTTTGAATCTAAAGTTTAGGTTATGTTGTACGTTTCTTGCGTCTTATTATTAGTTTGACCCACTTCTTTACACGTGTATTTCTCTACAGAATTTTAACATAATAAGCCAGACATTTGTTTACCGGTTTTTAGTAAATATATACCGTCGTCATTTGATACCTTTCTGTTTTTTTATATGCCTTTGTAGACTTTTCCTGTGCTTGTGTCTATTGTGCCACATTTTCTATTGTCTAAATCACTGTAATGATCACTTTTGACAGACGCATGTAGCTTTGTATTTCTTCCATATTGCCTGTCTTACTCTATATTACCGAGTTTTTTTCCTTTCTATGTTTCATTATTTTCATTTTATTGGGTCATCTTAATTATCCACTACTTTTTTGATGTTTTAATTTCAGTTGTGTCTAGAACTTAATGTGAAGGAAACATTTGTGTTTCTTTAGCTTCTGTTGGCTGTGATGTGAAGGAAACATTTGTGTTTCTTTATTTTCTGTTGACTGTTTAATGTTTGTTCTTTGTAGTTTTCTGTGATTTAAAGTGAAGTGCATAGTTTAGAATTCCATTGGTGTTATTTTGCCAGTCTATTAATTTTTCTTCTGGTATACCACTTTCAGATACTGTGTGTGACGCTTAAAGTTTTTGCCTTGTAGACAGTTTTAGAAAACACTGAAAACAGCACTGTTTCCCATGCAAGTATTTACTTTACAAAAAATTCTCATTCGGATGCAATAGAAATGTATGGAAGCAATAAAATACTAAAATTTTTAAATTTGTTTAAAAAAAGTGAATATTTGGCACCTTCTCCCTTACAATCTGTTTGCTTTCTTTTCTTTATGTATTTAATTAATAAATTGAAAGGTAATTTATTTTTGCCCAAAGTGCACCTGAAACCCAATTCATAACCCTTATTAACAAATGCCAGAACATTGGCTACACATTGCTTGGCTATGAACATCAATTTATCAGCAAAACAAACAACCTCAGATTCATCAGCCACTTTTAAGAATCAAAATAAAAACACAGAAAAGAAACACTCATTAAGAAATTCAAATGCTTAGACAACACAAGGTAACAACTGTATTACGTTAAACAATTTATCTGTAATTAATAAATCCTTTGTGGATTTAAATAAATTACACTTTTATAACTATGTACTTATATTCTATATATAAGTAATACAAAAATAAGTATATTAAGGGGATGCAGATAAGTGGTTCGTTTAGTTTTGAGCTTTATTAGCATGGAATAAATCGTTTTTCACACTATATTTTCATCTATTCGATTTTGGAGTACAGACTAGGGATGAAACGATACGAGTAACTACAAGTTAATATCGATACTTTTGTTTCGATACCAAGTACTTTTAACATCGATACTTTAGCACCGTGTACCAAGTAGGTATCGGTCAAAAGTACTCGTATCGGTCAAAAATACTCGTTTCATATTAGTAAACAAAACAAATGCTTTTTTTCAATATAATTTTTAATTTGTGTCGTAAAACTTTAATTTGATCAAAAATACCTAGAAATGGGACCCACAAAATCGGCTGTGTGGTTATATTTTACAAAAAAAAGATGAAAAAATGCTTCAAAAGCGTGCGGTATTTTGGCAATACTTTAAATCAGCTTTACACTGGTTCTTATCATGTGAAGAAGTTAGCCGATACAAGTAAGTATCGATACTTTACTACCGATACAGTATCGAGTACATGTATCGATACCCTAGTGGCATCGTTTTATCCCTAGTACAGGCGCAGTTTGCTACCGCTAAATTTAAGACATATGCAGCTACGTGTACGTAATTTTATTTCCGTCTTACCACCCATCTCCTATACGCACCTGGGGACGCATCTTGTAAGGGTTACATTTTCCCCTGAAGGATGATAAGTTATATTATAAAATTCGGATAAAATACCTGTTTAAAACTATTAATAGGGCTCCGTCCTATTAATATTTGTTTCCATCAATGCAAAGCGCTCTCTCTGGGATACGCTTCTTAACTTGAATCGTTTTTGGCCTCAAAAGATGAGCAGTTCTTTTGGCTCGGTCATAACTAACACTGTTTTAGAATAAAAGCTAATCCACATTTTTAAATCATTTACCTAATACTTAAAATTTGTACCACAAATTATAAAACTTCGAATATTTTTTGGACTATCACTAGAATTCAGAGATGAATTGAAGGACCCTTTAAAACACTTTCACCAATATTCAGATGATCCCTTTGTGAGAAATATGAAAAAAATATTGAGATATTGCCTCCTTAAACAAGCTAAACTTTCACTTAGTAGGGAACGACACTTTATTTTTCCTCCATACAAACAAGTCCATCATAATTTATATGTGTAGGTATAACTAGAAAATGGAATATGTTTGTATTTCTGATGCCAAAACCCACAGGAACAACCTGCAGTTAAATCACACAACATGATGGGTTCGTAACAATTCTTATATAAAGTCTTTGAATGAAGCTGATGAAGATGAGTATAAATGTTTACACAGACTGACGAAGAAAAACAATTGTTTGAAGTCTTATATAATTACGTAGTATGTTGGGGAAGTAAATGCCCTTATAGATTTACAATATACCAAATCCTACTACAAAAAGAATTAGTATAATAAAGCAAGCATTAGTTTTTGCTTGAATATTTGCAAGTTAAAGCACAGTGTCTAGAAGCACTTAACTTTTTCTATTTTGTTTTCTGCAAAAAAAAAATAATTGTAAATTATGTATGTTGTACCATAAACACTCTTCAACATATCTGTTGAACAATATTTGTAGTCATTAATCTTAAGTCATACCTTTGGTAGATAGATTGATGCCATAAGGCAGGATGTGAATGACATACCCAAAATGATGTATTCTAAAATGTTTAATGATACACAAATATGTGACAGTAACATTGAAATGGCTTTTAACAGTGTACTTATGTTGCACTGCTATAAATATCTTAAACAAAACAAACTTCATTGGGAAATAAAATTTCCAAAAAACACGTAAAGTGGTCGTTAAAATCAATATAATTTTGAAATGTCTTAATAACATTATGTTACAGCGAAAAAACAATCGCCAAGTGACTTATTACAGGTAATGCCTGACTGACTACTCCAAAATTATTATTATTACATGTGTTTGATTGCAGTATAAATTATATTAATGGACCTTCTTAAATTCTGAGTCGAATCCTATGAAATTCGGAAAGCTATTAATCGTGTCTACAAACTTTATTTTGACGAATACTAAATACACGAACTTTTCTCTTTGGAAAGCCACACGTAACATCAAAACACAGGTAGATGGAACAAGTCCAATGAGAAAAGCCGGTGGTAATTGGGCAAGAAATGCTAAGGACAAAGCATTAATTTTTGCCGAGCATCTGAGTAACGTGTTCAAGCCAAACCCACCCAACAATGATTTTGTACTGGATGATCCTCCTGTTTATGAGACAGAGTATGATCCAATAAGAGTGAGTCCTTAGGAAAGGTCAAGCATAACATAAATACAAAAAAATCTCCAGGTTATGACAAAATTAAACCATCCATGATTAAAAATCTTCCTAATACAGCTATAATTGTGCTATCTGTACTGTTTTCTGCGATCATAAGTCTAGGCGTCTTCCCAACAAATTGGAAAATTGCTCAGATTATAATGATACCTAAGGAATAGATTTAACAATGCCATCTTCATACAGAGCTATAAGTATACTGCCCTGCTTATCAAAGTTATTTGAGAAAGTATTACAATGTAAAATTATACCATATCTAAATAACCGAAATGTTATCCTAGTAAATCGAGCAAGTAAATCGCCCAAGGCATAGCATAAGGGGTTAATACACAAAATTAAATGTCTACTGCCACCAAGTCATACTTATCAGATCGAGTTTTTAGAGTTCAATATTACGATTATGTAACAGGAAATTATGCAGTTAAACCTGGTGTTCCACATATATACATCTAATTTACCTGTGTGCGATAGACTTACCATATCGACATTTGCTGATGATATGGCAACGCTTAGCTCCCACGCAGATCCAAATGTAGCTTCTATGAAATTGGCCAATTATCTAGGACTCGTGGAGATAATGGTTCAACAACTGGAGAACACGAGTAAATGAACTCAAGAGCAAACACATCACATTTACACTCAGAAGGGGTGATTGTCCACCTATCACACTAAGTAATATAAACATTCCACAGACAGATACTGTTACATATCTTGGTTTTCACTTGGATAGACGACTCACTTGGCGTCGTCATATAGAAGCCAAGAGACTTAACATGAAGTTAAGTTCCTCTAGCCTTCACTGTTAATCAATGACCAACCAAAATTAAGCCTTGACTATAAAGTCATCCTGTATAAAAGTGTTTTAAATCCAATTTGGACATATAGAATCCAATTGTGGGGAACGGCCAGTGATTCCAGTATTGAACTTATACAGATGGCGTAATCGAAAATTCTTAGGACCATGACGAAATAAGAAGAAATGAGAATATCCACAGGGACTTGGAAGTACCACTAGTGAAGGATGAGTTTAAGAAAGTACGTGATAAATATATACCAGTCACGAGCAAAATTGGGATTCTAATGCACGCGTGCATAGGCCAAAAAATTCTGCTGACGCTTTGTTGACACACCTACACTATAAGCTTGTGTGTATTAGTGTGTCTGTGTTTTACTGAAATGACCACTTGTTTGTTGCTTTGTTACGATCGCAGAGATCAAAATCAAATCAGTTGCTGTTTAGCATTTGTAGAAGCAAGGTTATGTTGCGGATTTTTTTATGTTTATGATTTTCTCTCTTTTATTACAGTCAGTACAGTCAGTCATCTCTCTGCTGCTTAACGCACACAAATATACTCATTGTGGTATGTGTTTGCCCATGACTGATATATACTGAAACTACAATGCCACCCGAATCCGCTTGCTCGGCATCTCACATAGACCCAAAACAAATCAAGTCTTCGTAGAGGAGATCTACCACCCCGATAAGATGAGGTCCATTTATCTTTAAATGCTCTCGTCGGAGAGCAATTAGTTTTAATTTTAGTTATAAGATTTAACAACTTATTGTAAGGCCTAATGATATAGGCAGATTCAATAAATAAATATAAAGTTAATGTTTAGAAATGATTTTCACACCCAAATTGGTCAACTTTAAACATATGTACGTGCGTATGTGAATCTTAAAGTCCAATTGAGAAATTGTATTTGCACAACCAGAGAAAAAATATATGTAGTTTGATCACAGCCATTTTTAACATGATTACAAATTTATTATTTATATGATTGCGGCAACCAAAATATGCTAAAGTTACTATTTACACTACTGCTGCATTCATTTATATACATATTTTTTGTAATTATGTAAGTGTTTGTGACAAAAATTTCTATGTTGCTTTTGATTATCATTATCTTAGATGCTTTCCAAATTTTTTGTTTATATTAAATCCTGAACTTAAAAAATTTACTTTAAAATTATTGGCCCATAATCATAGTCAAACATTAAAGTCGGTTCTTTTTAAAAACAACTTTAAATTAAAAACCCGCTTTATATTATTTCCCAACTATAGTCAAAATTGAAGTATGTTTTAAATTGAACCGACTTTAACTGGGTGCCACCTCAAATGTAGAAAATGTTTTCATACAATATGCAACAAAATATAGACAAGTGGCACCGCTGAACAGCTGACATAGAAAATTAAAACAAAAAAGGTGAACAATAAAAGTAACCGGGACAACTAAAGAAAAAAGTTTTTTGTGGTGGAAAAATGGAAAAGATAAGATTAATATCATATTTAGAATATTTTGGTACTAATTTTATTGATAACTGTCCAATAATTGCAAATTTCTTTTTAATTTTTGCCGAACTTTTTTACATGGCGACGAACAGCTGATGCTGTTGTTAAATGAGTTAATAACAGCTTCAGCTTGTTTTATATTTACAGTCGACTTTAACGTCAAAAATATACTTTAACTTGTCTATGGTAGACCTAAAGTTTACTCTTAAGTAAAGACGACTTTATTTCTATTAAAATATACTTTATTTCTGACTATGATTATGGGCCATTGTGTTTCTTAAAGTTTCTATTTTACTTCACCAATATTTGCTGTCATGAACAATTTTTATTTTCAAAACATTCCGTTTCACCCCAGTTACGATATTATTTCAACCTGAGCTTTATGACATATTCTACACAGACGAACAGAAGGGCATAGCTTAATCGACTAACCCCCATTAACACGAAGTCTGGTTATGCCTTAACTAATAGTTATACTAACGGTTAAAATTATTTCTATATGAAAACTGTCAGTATAACTATTAGTTAAAACATAATCAGACTTCGTGTTACTGGGTGTTAGAATTTAATAAGGATCAATCAAATATAAACTTCGTTGGGTCTCAGATGAATATTTCTCAATGTTACACACGGAATACCAAACTTACATAAACTCTCTTTCACCACTTTTGGTGGTGAAGGGTGTGAAAAGTTCGAAAAATTGAACTAAAAACTTTTAGTAAAATTTTCCAACATTTTTTAATATACTCTTTTACTGTTTACTTAAATTAAATTTAACTTTTGGTCCAAAATAAAAATCCAGCTCTAAGAGAATTTGGTTAGTTTTTATTAACAAACCTGAAACTTTTAAAACAGTCTCTGTAAAAATATCAACCACTCCTCTGCATTTTAAAAATAAGATAAATTATTATGGGAACACATCAAAAAAATAAATATGTATAAACATATTTAAATAAAATAACAAGAATCAAACACTTACTGTGAGGTCTGCTGCGACGCTTCTTGTTGCTGTTTAGACATTTAAATATACATAATCCAACCACAATTTTACCACATGCTCTGGTTTTGCTTACTCGGTTTTTGGTTGGGCTGCTGCTGCAGCTGGATTTAGTCAAGTTGCCGGCACAAGCACGTACTTACCGAGAAATATTTAATATTAACTAATTCAACAGTATTTTCTTATTATTTCATAATGTACTCAGTTTTGTTCAATTTATTCATTCGTTCATTTATTTATTATTCTTATTCTTATGCTGATTTGTTTTTTTTTTTCTCTCTCTCTTTCTTTTCCGCAATCTTGCTTCGATGAACGAAAACAAAAAATACAACTATAACAACAACAAATACAATAAATGAAACAAGAAAAGGTATCATGGATGCATTGAAGAGGCGACGAACTGGTACTTATTTCATTTGGTCGTCATACATATAGCGGTGATCTCAGATACTCGTTAGAGTTTGAAGAACCAAGCGATTGAAAACTTTTAATCCAATACGCCAACGAACGTGACGAGTATATTTATGAGTGTGAAGATTCATCACATCCGCCTTTAGTGTTGTTAGTCTATTTATGTAATTGGTAAGTTTCCTTTGGATATACATACATTCATACATACATGTACATTAGGGTGTCTCTTTTTGAATTATAGATTCGAAAATTTTCCTCCGTCGTCTATAATCCAAATTTTGAAATTAAATGTTGAGCAAAAATCCAATAATCAATATACTGCTAGTATATCAAACCAAAATATTTATTGTACCCGCACTTAATATGTCATTCATGTGAGGAAATACATACATATATACGTATTTGTATGTCTGTGAATACATATACTCGTATTATTGTCTACAATCAATCATGTTGATATGTTGCCATTGCACACATATTCACATATATTCTTAACGCATCACACCTATTTTTCATTCTGTTCATCATCGTCACATTGTCAATGTTCTTGAACTCCTTTCTAAATATGTCAAGTTAAAGCGGAAATAAAAACAGTCCACTGTTGTGATTTCACTTCAAGATTATACGGTACGTGTATTTTACTGATGGACCTAAATGACAAGTGCTTTCACATAGCTACAAGGGCAGGCTGAAAAGTGATTGCTGAGAAGGCTGAAAAGTCATTGCAGAGCAACGCCGTTTAGTCAATATAATGTAAAATTATTTGTTACCGTTTCATTCTGCAGGTTTGTTAGTAAAAATTTAAATTTTGTTAGAATTACGTTTTTTTGTATAATATTGGGGATTTAAAATTGTGGGGATTCTACAAAATTTATTGGAAATTTATTTTTTTTAATTTAGTTTTTCTGAAATCTATTGAAACAATATTTGAAATATAACTTTATTCAACAAATTAAAATGTTTTGTTTTGGAAATTTTCGTGATTTTACTAATAATTTTTTTAGTTTTAAAATATTTGATATTTTATTGACTTCCCTTAAATTTTAAAATTAAGGAACTTTTCAGATTTCCCTCTGAATAAACTACTGTTTAAATAGTATATTATGCGATCGGATACATTAAATCAGTGATAATAACGCAGGCACCCACCTTGCTTTCATTACGTTTATTTTTTTTCTGTTTCCCCATCAAATTATAAATTAGTTTTTGGGAAATTCCTATGGAAAATCTGAAACAAATTTTTTGATGTATCATCATGTTCAAGCATTTGCTGAGTGACTGGCTGATGGAGACTATAATGAAGTGTTGAAGATGTTTGACTTGACATGTGGACAAAAGAATGTATCACGAAAGTAAGCTAGCCATGGTAGCCCTTCCCAAAAATGAATGATGATATTTGTAATTTAACTATAAGCTTAACATGGGGCTGCTTTGATTTACTTTACTTTTTTGATGTACTGTAAAAATTATTTACATTTATTTGAATTAAAGACAGAAACAGTTTTAATTGTACAAAATATTTTATACTTATAATAAAAAAATTACAAGTCGTATTTTTGTTACAGCAAACTTCATTAAAAAATTTGTGAAGAGATTTTTTAAAATTCTTATATGACAAAATTTAATTCTTGCGTATACTTTATATTTTCATGCACATTTTACTTGACTTAAATATTCCTCATACGCATTAAGTTCTATCAACCATGTAGCTATATAAAATTGCATACTTTAAGGATGAAATACATATAATGTATGTGGTACACGTGTACGTATACTTATTATTTATTTACACAATGTATATAGGAAAAAACATGAGCAAAATTCACGATTAACCCATTCCTGCCTAATGGGTATTTAAATACCCATAAAAGTGACTACAGTAAAAAAATTCTAGCGAGAGCCATATTATAGATTATGACTTCAACTTGCGTTTTTATTTAGAAGAAGAGATTGATTAGCCCAGAAAAAATTAAAAAAATATTTTTTTTTACTTTTTGACTTTATCTTCCGTATAGGTAAAATGGTGATTTCTTCTATGTCGGAAAATGCTCGGGAAAAGCGTTGCCAAATAAAGGAAAATGCGAAAAACCAAAAACACACGGCGGATTTAGATAGCTTTAGACATCCCATCTATAATGTAGAAAAGTAAAAAGTAGTTTGTAAACACACTTGCTCCACACACTGTGTATAATGTAAATGGGTATTTAAATACCCAACAGACCTTAATGAGTTCCAAATATAACAAATGTTTCCATATCAAAAAAAATTATTTTATAGTAAATAAAAAGCAAATTGGTATTTTTTATTTATTTAATTAAAATTATAAATTATTTAGCCTTTAAAACTTTAGATTTCTCTGGAGCTGCTCCATTGTGGTAGTGGTGGATGTAAATTCACCTGGCACTTCTAACATCCATATTCGGTTTTCCATTGTAATGTGGACAACGATGACGAGTAGATAATTTTCCGATTAAATGATCAATGCGATCATACCTAAGCCGCATTTATGACCCGGAAGTCAGCATTTTCCCGGGATTTTAATGATTTGATTTCACCATACCTCTACTCGGAAATCAAATTGCGACATTTGGGACTTTGACAAAGACAATGTAGCTTCCATGCATTTCTTTCACTCGACCACATTTCCTCATTCCAATTTTGCGAGTCAGGTTTTGTTCGTCGTGCAACAATTGCACATTGTCATTTAATTTCTCATTGTCACTAATGGCATCGATATCATCAGGTGGAATTATATTGATATCAACAGTATCTGGTTGTTCGGAAAAAAATTTTCTTCTGCATCAGACCAATTTTCAATACTGTCTTGCAATTCGGCAGTAGTAAGGATTTTCTGATGACGAATAATTTTTATAAATGATTTGTTTTACGCCTATGACAGTTTCGTACTAGATTAAAGAAGCAGGTTACATTTTATCTTTAATCTAGTACGAAACTGTCGTAGTCGTAAAACACATACGCCAACCACGATAAGGGTGAATATAACAAATATTCCAATTTTTCACTTTTTATAGTTATATTGTTTGCTTTTTTACACAGAGATACACTTTTACAATTTGCTTTACTAAGATAACTATTTTTAAAATATTCAAAAAAATATCTCTTTAAAGCCTGTTGGGTATTTAAATACCCATGTCCTATCCCGGGTATGTAACGAGGTAAAATTTTTTTTTTCACTCCAAACAACTTCTACGAACCACCAGGTACATTTTTAAAAATTTAGTTAAAATCGTACGAGCGGATCTATGGTCAGGCATTAATGGGTTAATCAACCGCTGCATCAGTTTGTGTCATATGTGTTTAGTATTGTTGAAAAGAAAATTTTTTCTAGATTAATAATATGTATGTGATACACCTCTGAAAGAAAATTATGGATAAAACTGTGAACAAATAAACCAATTATTTTAAATATTTTTTTTTATAATTTCTGAAAATAAATACATTTTATATATTGTTATTACTTGCTATAGTCCTCGTGTATCTTTATCATTTAACTTCATAGATAAAACTATGTAAAAATATTTTAATACTTGCAATAGACAAGTTTTTCTTGCCAATTTATTTATTCAGAAAGAAGCTAAATTTTGTTTTATTTCGATGCATACTAGTGTTGCCACATGTCCCGATTTTCCAAATTGTATACATACTGGACATAAAGATTTTAAAGAACAGTTGATTTTGATATATCTTTATATAAGAAGAGTAATTCCCATTAACACGAAGTCTGGTTATGCCTTAACTAAAACTGTCGGTTAAAATTATTTTTGTATGAAAACTGTCAGTATAGCTATTAGTTGAAACATAACCAGACTTCGTTAAAGAGTTCTTGTCCACAGTTGTTTTTCAATCGATGTTAAATTTTAAATAAAACAACATTTCTAATGATGTTTGTATCGATGTTTGTATTGTGATTTTTCGACTTTGCCTATATCCCCATCTACGATTGGCTTATACATCATTTTGCAATCGGAACAGTAGTTAGAAGATTCAGATTTACTACCAGTTTTTTTAGACTGACCCCAGATTGGGGCTCTAACCTTCGAAAACAGTGAAAACTACGAAACTTTTACGTCTACATTAGACTAGGCTACAACATAAGACTTTAACGCCATTTATTAACAGATGTTTGTAGAGAATTAATCTGTAAAACATTAGATAATACACATGGAAAAAATAGATTTAGATTAGATGGGCACTATCGATCCATGATTTTACCTAGCCCCCATACAAATGTTCTTCCGGAATGAGCAGTCATAACTACTTTGAACAATTTAGTTCTAAGTACTTTGAAATTATATTGTAAAGTATCGCGAAAATCGGGCAAAAGTTATCCCTAGTTCTCATACAAGGTCCCCTTGAGTTATCATAATTAATATCGTGATGAAATTGGATAAACAAGTTTTTTATGAACCTAAATCGTTCTACCAACTTTTGTGAGGATCGGTCCATAATCAATATGTGGATAACTCAAGACGTTTCTCCACTTTTTTATACCTTCTAAAAAATAAGATTTGTCGAGTTCATCAAAATAGGTATTGGTTTGTGAGATGATTTCTTCATTGGAATCAAATCTCCCAATTCTTCCCCAGCAAAACATATTTTGGATTTGGAAGCAATAAATATGATTACTGCGTCTTCTACTGCTACATTAATTGCATCCTAAAATTATTGCCTTACAAAAATGATTTTGGAAGGCATACATTAAGGTATTCGTATAGGTGGTGAAGAAAAAATCAGCACTTCTTGTTAGGCAATCACTGGGTCCGTATGATTTTATTGCTTCTCAGCAGCTCTAAAATCTATGTGCACAATTGTTTGCACATATTTAATTCGATGAAATCAGGTTAATTTTAAAGCTGTGAAATATGCTTATTTTGGATTCCTTATGCAGAGCCTCTACGCGAGGAATTCCATATAAAAATCATGTAATCTTTCATGCGAAGTGGCAGCAGTATACAAGTGCTCTCTGCCTTACAAACCTGCTTCCGAGGAAGCACAATTTTTTGCTGGGTCAGGTTTGAAATAGAAGAAAAAGTCGGGGCTATCAAGGGAATAGGAAGGATGAAGGAGTAGTTCGTAGCCTAACTCATGGATTTTTGTTTTTCTTAAAATTCCCAATATTCGCCATTGATTGTTTACCCCTTTGAAGTCAATATGGATTATACCATGTGCATCTCAAAAAAAGGTCGTCATGACCTTATTGGTTGACGAACCCAACTTGGTCATCCTTGGCGCTGATTCACCCCAAAAACCCTACTGGTTTGACTGCTGCTTGGTCTGTTTGTATTGTGTTGGATCCATGTTTCGTTCACTGTTAGGAAACGGCCCCAAAATTCACCCATATTGCTATTGAACAACGCCAAACACACCGGCGAAATTGTCACACGATTGAGTTTGTGGTCGATTGTGCGAAAACACGATACCCATCTTGCGAAAAACTATTTCATACCGAAGTGTTCATTCACTCGTACTTTAAATTTCCGATCCGTCAACACCATATCATCTTGCGAAAAACTATTTCATACCGAAGTGTTCATTCAAAATTGAAGAATTGTGAAATAC
Organism: Calliphora vicina; assembly: GCF_958450345.1. Taxonomy (NCBI): domain Eukaryota; kingdom Metazoa; phylum Arthropoda; class Insecta; order Diptera; family Calliphoridae; genus Calliphora; species Calliphora vicina. The sequence continues at coordinate 75,020,141 of NC_088783.1, read as the reverse complement.
CTATGGCTTCCATAATCACTCGTACTTTAAATTTCCGATCGGTCAACACCATATCATGAATTTTTCCAATTGTTTCGGGTGCAGAGATCTCAACTGGGCGTCAGGAACGTTCGTCCTCTTCCGTGTTTGTAGGGCCACAACGAAATTCAATAATACACTTTTTTACCAATGACATTGATAGTGTAGAGTTTCCATAGTATTTATCAAGCTTAGTCTTGGCAAAAAAATGCTTAATGAGCAGGTGAAATTCCATTTTATAGTCTCCTGTCAATAGTTGTCAAACACAAACTAAAAGATGCAGCAAATTTTAACAGAAGTCTACTGACTGATTCCTGTTGATAGGAGAAGTTAAGAGGCGAGAAATTAAAAAATTATGGTCTTATTTACCCTCCATAGCAATAGAGTAAACATAATTTATTAAAATTCGCTAATTTATAAATTATTTGCCAGAATAAGTCAGTTTCGGTGATGTGAAAATATCTGGGGATTTAGCCATATTTGGTTTACTTTTTTTTTGTGAAATAATAATATCAACTATGTGTATTATATTATAAAACGTCCCTAACTTTATATTTTCATCTCTAACTATAAAACTCCTGTAACTATTTTCATTTCCTTTCTTTTCCAAAATTTGTTTTGATGCATTATTATCTTTGAAAGAATATATTTAAAGACGAAGGAAAAATATAGCAAATAGTACAACTACCCGTTCATACATATATTTTTAAATATTCCTTTGAAAATATACCCTTTGACCATTTAAATCCAAACTAATAACAATTATTTTCAACCTTCTCTGCCCAAAATCAAAATATCTTTACATTTTTTCCTATTCCTTTGTATAATTGTTTATGGTTTGTATGTGTTCAAGTGCTGTAAGTATTTGTGTATATGTGTATCGACGTTGATGTTACATGTTACATGTCGATACTGCTGAGATATGTATATCTGTATCTATGGCATTAGAGATGCTGTAGATGTTGATTGTATTGCCTGAATTCTGAAATTTGGTCATAAAAAATTAGACAAACTTTATATAAACATGATGATATTTTGTTTTCTTTCATTTTTGTTATTTTTATGTGTGTGTAAGTGTCTGTAACATGAAGCTATATGCAACATTTATGTGCTAAAATAAATTAAAACCTGCAAAAAAAATTGTAAAGAAAAAAAATGCTTCACTCTTACCTACTCATAGTTCACATACTTAACAATTTCAATTTATCTGTTGGTTAGAAATTTTCTATCTCGGAAAAAAAGGCATTCATAGACAGACAAAGACATTTAGATACATATTCAAGACATTTTTTCCAAGGCAATAACTATTACAGATTTGTTTATTTAGCTGATTTCAGATTGTGCAATGAAATTGTTCTCCCATTCTGCCAAAAATTATAGTGCTTCAACGAGATTAACTGATGCTGAAATTTAGTAATTACTTTCTTATAATAAAATTAATATTCTTCAGATTTTCCCATTTATATATTTATCAAAACCAGGATCGCCTGGTGGTCGAAATTCGACCACTTTTATGGAAAGATATCATTAAATATTTTTTTATATTGTGCACATCTAGAGAAAAAACCTTTTTAACCATATATATTTTATCAATATTGGTGGACATACTTAAAAGTGTACCACAAAAAAGAAACGTGTGGCATATTTATATATAAGATGATATAAAAAATGTATAATTATTTGCAATTGAAAAATATCTATATATCTAAAAATTAAATGGTTCATGTATGTAATGTCATCACTTGAGAACGGCTGGAGCGATTGGGCTGATTTTTTTTATTCGATTCGACATTTTCAGGAGATGGTTTGTAAAGAAAAAAATTCAAAAATTCCAGGTAAAACTCGGAATTTCTTTTTTTGTGAGTCCAGTCAACTGTAATAAAAAAGCTCCCTAAAGTATGCAGTACAAATTTAGATATTTTATTTGCAAATAAATAAGAACAGGCTGGTGTGCGTGGGTTGGAGAAACTTGAAAAAATAACATTAGTAAATGCTACCGGGCGAAGCCGGGGCGATCAACTAGTTTTAAATATTTTTCGGATTCCTCAGCTCCAGAATTAACAAAATTAATCATATTTTATTATGTATCAATTGTTGGTCTAACAGTTCATATTAGTTGTTCAATAAGACAATAATTAAATAAAATATCAAACAAACTCACAATTTTAAACATTTATCCAGATTTCAATTCAGCAGCGCTTTCAAACAAAGATATTTATACAGTGGTGTTATTAGCCACTACTTCAATAATATTTTGACTTTTGACCTTTAGTATCTCAAACGTTTTTAGCACAACTTCTTAAAGAGGGCATCTTTGTTAAATAACAACTCTTAATACAAAAACTCTGTAAATAAACGCACAAAAAACAAACCGTTCCACAGCCCATATCATACAATACAATTTAAAGAAATGAAATACGATGACATATTCAAATACACCTCAGGATACCATACTCCAAAAAAAGAAATATACATAGATATACACATTCAAGTAAATCAACAGCCTTCATTTATGAACTTATATACATATGAACATTTTGCACCATTACCAATTTGTTGATATAGTGTTTAAATGGTTTGTTTGTATTCGTTTAGGGCTCAGAACCGCACATTTACACTGGCATACAAGTGTACTCATTACTCACAAGTCCACACAAATACTCACATACAGATACCATTCAACTTCACCATGTTTAAACTAATTTCTTTTATATGGCTGTGTTACTTGTATTTACAGTTCCTCATGTGGAATTACTTGATGAAGGTGGTTCAACTATACCGGAGAAATATTATAAGGCTGGCAGTACCATTGAACTACAATGTGTCATATTGAAAATTCCTCTGCCGTCATCGTATATAACTTGGCGACACAATACGCGCTTACTAAACTATGACACCAGTCGTGGTGAAATTAGGTAAGTACAAATATTCTCACGTTCTCACAATCTCAATTACATTACCTAACCCGCACTTTACTGCGGCTACAATTACTGAATATATGTATGTATAGTGAACTGAACACATACACAAATGCTTTATACTTAGGCACCTTTATATATTCTTATTTCGGAATACATACATACATATACTATATAGTAAAGAGTAATATTGTTAAGATATGTGAGATAGAGAAACTACGCCATCAATACACCTGTCAAAATGGCAAATTAAGTTTTAAATTTAAAATGGCTTAATCCTCCGAAAAATTGTCAACACACTAATACATAAATACATAGATATATACATGCAACCGCATTTGAACACATTCACACATTGATACAAAAAGTAAAATACGAGTTTGTATTAGAAATAGAAATAGTATTTACAAAAATGAACCAAAAAAATCCACACACACAAAACTTTTAACTAAGGTGACACGTTTGTATTAAATGTATATACGAGAGCAATATGAAGAGATCATTCATGAATATAAGAGATGCTGGCATGCATTTTGTTGATTGATTTGCAAATTATTATTTTTGGTGACATAATGTTTAATAACTAGGCCCTAATTTTGTAAATCACTTCACAAAGTGATATTTATATGGAAAGCAAAAACAAAATTTGAAAAATTTTAAAAATTTGGTTTTGTTTTATATACAAATTCTTAACAGAACAAACGCACCAAAATTCAAGCATTGATTTGCCTTTCATAATTTGAAAATTTTGTATATAAAACAAAAACAAATTTTTAAAATTTTTGAAATTTTGTTTTTGCTTTCCATATAAATATCACTTTGTGAAGTGATTTACAAAATTAGGGCCTATGTGAGAACAAATTATAGAAATACAAATGTTATTAAAAATTAAAACCACATGCAAAATATACGCCATCTATTGTAAATACCACATTTTAAAGTCATACAACCAATAATAAAACGAATAATTCGAATAAGAGATTTTAACTTATTCGAATAATTTGATTACGTATCTAAAATTAATCAAATTAATCGAATAAGCTTCGTCGAGTCGTATATAAAGTCGTGCTATATTCGGCTGTGCCGAATCTTATTTACCCACCACCAATATAATACTGGCACCGATTGTTCTGCATTTTATATAAAACATATTTAGAGGTAACGGTATTTTAGCTTATTTCGGTAATGGTACTTGCTGTTATTTCGGAATGGGTATTTAATAATAATGGTATTTTCATCGTGAATTAAATTATTAATAAAATTTACAAAAATTAAAAATAAGTTGACAAAGTTGGTATTTAATACTTTAAATTCTTTAGATTTCAATAATTCCAAATTATTTGTAGAATGTCGATAATGATATTTACAATTATGTATCTGTAATGGTAATTACAGTTATGTCGGTAACAGTAGCTTAGTGATAATGATATTTGAGCTGAATAGGTAATTTTGTGTTTTGTTTAATCCAAAACTTTTTGCCGATTCAATATATTTTTGAATACATAAGTTAGCTATTAGTAATGGTTGCATTTGTTTTTCTTTAACACCTCAAACTTGTTCACATTTTCTATAAAGTTTTACAAATAAACACATATATACTTGAAAATCTTATTACAAGATTTAATTTTTGTTTTTTTCTGTCTTCTTTTTTGCAGGTGATTTAACGGCAGTTGTACAATATAATTCTGCTGCAGCTGTTATTGTACTACGAGAATTGATACAATTACGTTGAATTTACGTTACAGCTGCCTACTTTTTTGGGAACTAAATAATGCCGTGATGCAAGCTGCAATGGCATAAAAATAACAAAATATGTAATAAGCTAAAGGAATAAGTAATATAAAATCCACTTTTCTTTGATTAACTACAGTCAACTGCCAACTAACACCACCAGTAACTTAGCCATATATTAACAGTGACAAATCAAGTCAAAGGATCAAGTTCGTTTTTGCTTGGATTTACCCCAAGACCACTTTTCGTGGCCCAGTTGTCGATCAACCCTAAAGCAGTGAACATAATATCACTAATCACATTCAGAAACAATCCTGATACAAGCATCACCACATCGACTACATAAGCGACAACTATTATGCCTTTTCTGTCTAGATCAATGGGAATTGAGTTAATAGCGATAAGCCATAACAGTGGAGAGATTACCCCGCCGCAGTGGAGAGATCAAAATATTGCTAAACTTGCAAATGTATCCGAATTGGTCAAGTTAAACATTTGGTTTTTAGATTGCAAATGTTGAGAATTCAAATAAAGCAAAATAATGACTACTCAATGCACACCCACATACAATCACATTTATACACTGTGACAGACGCATATGAAAGTAATTTAATTTAAATCTGATTCTAAATTCACCAAAAACTCAACAATAACAAATTCATAATTTACACAAACACACTTACATATACATATTAACATACATATAAATTTAGGCATATTGAATAAAATACATATATTATGGAATGATAAATAAATGAACAAAAAAACATGTTTCGTTCTAAATCAAACATTTATTTTTGACTTTCATTTTGAATGGGAAAACCTTTTTAGATTTAGATGCTTCACTTGGCTCCTGAAAAATGTGTCAATTTAGGAATTGGTTTTAGGATTGGTTTTGCAATTACTTTCATCTCATGTCTCTCTATAATGAAATTTAGTTTGGTCTCTTTATTATAAACTATTATATGAAACCGGAAGAAGCTACAAATCTTCTTGCTGTTGAGAAGTTCACATGAAGTAGCTTCTTACATATAAAACTACAATTTAAGTTGCACTCCTTATTATAAAATGTTATATGAAACCAGAACAAGTTAAAAAGCTTAGTATTTTATAACATTTAATGTGGAGTAGTTCGCGTGTAGAAGTTATACCCTACACCACCATAGTGGGGAGGGTATATGGTCAAGCTTGATCGGTTAACGGTTCGAATAACTTAAAATTGATTTTCAAACAATTTGTGTCGATTAACCGCTTAACCGAAATTTCTTTTTTTTGCACTTTATAGTGTTAATATAAAAGTTCTAAATTTATTTTTTGTTATTTTTGGGTCAACTTAAAACATAGCGAACTTTTTAATGTTTTGATTTGTAAAAAAAAATAAAAAGAAAAAAACTGATGCTGTTTCCAATTTTATTATAAGTGAAATTAATTTAAATAATGATTCAAAACAAGACTTGGCTTTGTTAAAGCAAAAGGTACAAACTTTTTGTAAAAATTCATCGTTAAGATGGCACAAGGTTCATGGAAAAATTAACGATTTTTTAAAGCAAGATTTTGTACTCCATTTCGTTAGCCGCCTTGCATATTTTAATACTGCTCAATTTCGAAAAAAATGTATCGAGATATTCAGTTTTTACTGTTTTTTTCATATGGTGGCAACCATAAAAATATTCACTATTACAAAAATCGAAAAACCCAGCTGTGAAAAACTCTAAAATGCCAAATCTCAGCCATATCGGTCCAAAATTTTGGCTGAAATTAATAATAGCCTAAAAAGTAGCTCAAATTACCCACTGTTAAATGGTATGATGGAGGATTTTATATACTTAGAAAAGACTAAAAAAAGAACTGAGAAATTGGATATTCTTTATCATGTCTTACATTCGATTTCTCCAACATCTACAATCAGTGAGAGAGTTTTTTTAAGACTAAAAACAAAATAGTTTCAATGGAAAGCATTTAAATTTTATTATTATTTTTTTAAAAGATTACTTCAAAATGGCTTGATTTAGCACAAATTGCTATGTTAGGTAATTTATACAGTTGAGAGACTTGGTTGCTGCTTACAGTGTTTCTGAGAAAAATATCACTTCTAGTGATCACATGACAGGCTAGTCTCTGCAGTATGTATAGAGTAGAGAGATGTATTTTGGTTTTGACTAAAGTATGTAATACTTAACGATAGTTTTAATGACTACTGTGTATCTTTAGTATAAGATATATGTATCTATATTATGAAATTTTAAATGTTTTGAGACGCCATATTTTCCCTAAGGATTACGTAGAAGTGCAAATCAAAAATACGGGGGTATATTGAGTTTGTCACTCCGTTTGTAATACATCGAAATATTGGTCTTAGCCCCAAAAGGCATATATATTCTGGGTCCTGGTAAAATTTTCCGACTATGTCCATCCGTCAGTTGAAGGCACGATAGGGCATCAGGGTAAGGACATATTTACACAACAACATATTTTTCTAAATGGGCAAAGTAACTAAGAGTCAGCATCACCATCATCAGCTGGGCAGCACAACAACTTTTGCTATTTAAGTTTCAAGGTACATGCAGTCCTCCACTGCAATTGTGCTGTCATTGTAAATGCTGGACTCTATGTTATATTTTGCTCAAGTTTCATTAAAATCGGTCCAAAAATATATAGCATTTCGCTATCTTTCCATTTGAAATTCTAAATGTTGAAACATTTTACTTTTGACCTTCACGATTCAGGAGTTAATGATTTCCGATTTAAGTAAAATTTTCAGAGTATATTTATAATATTTTGAATAGGTTTAACATAAAATTTATAACAGTAAGGAAATTGAGCTCATTCTCCAAAATATCTCAGATACTAAATCTTTAAGGCGATGTGAAGTTTTTTTTAGCATTGATTACGTTTAACAATTACGCTCAGAGATGGCGATTGTTGCCGTTGAAGTCTGAGTGTTCTTTTCTTTGATAAGATACTCAATGTTTCTAGGACATTTTGAATGTCTGTAATTTTCCATGGTGACTGGAGGCGTAGACACTTTTACAGCGGTTGTTAAAATAACTGAAAATATATCTATATATCCTATGGTTTACAATAATGTCAAATTATATAATTTGTTGGGTCTCAGGTTTTAAGACGATCTAGCCCGTCAATCTGTCCGTCTTTTTGTATGCTGAAAACACGATAAGGATTGAAGTAATTGATATTTAAACTATTTGGGACACATTTTGCTAAGAGAAATAGGAAAAAAGTTACATGAATAAAAAACACCAGTTTGGCCAAAATGTCAAATTTTGACCCTTTCTAACTCAGAGAGTTCTTTGCCGATCTTGTTGAAAAATTGTGTCTGAGTTACTATCCCATAGGACTAACCTTCATCTCGATCGGAAGACATCGATTTCGAAAGTTGGTTCACTTGACATGAAATCCCCATATATTAACTTTAGAAGGGAACGTTTACTATAGAAAAGAAGCCACCCTAATTTGCATATGAATAATCAATGTATGGTCCTTATTAATTGTGTACGTTTTTTGTTTATTTATTGCATGTCCCTAATTTTATCAGATTTTGCACATTTGCAATACAAAATTATGAACTTGATAGCGTTGTTTATAAAATATTTGTATGCGTATTTGCCTGATTTTCGAAAGTGGTCCTTATGTAAAAACTATTACTATTAGGCCGATCCCCATAAAACTTTTAACCTGAAAGTGATATTTATACGAGATTTATGCGTTATTAAGTGATTTTAAAGAGTGATTTTATATGGGAACTAAACAAAACAAAATATAGTTATGTGATTTCATTTTACGTAGAACTTATTTTTGCTGAATGTTGTGTGGAATAATCTATAGGAAAAAATGTGTATGGATGCTAGGAGAAATCATGAACTGATTCCTACCATTTTTAACAAAAAATGCTCTTTTAAAACGTGTATAAAATTTCAATAATTTTATCAGCAATGCATTTGAAGAAAATTGCAAAAAAAAAATATCCTCTTTTTTTAAAGTTGTCTGACATCTTGGTCCATGAATCTGGATCTCCTGGACCGATTCTGCCCATTTTTAACACCAGATAGTTCTGAAAACATATTTAAATAAACTGTTTTCCTCTAAGTCCTTCCTGAAAGCCCTATTGTGCCTTCAACACACAGACAGGCAGTCAGATGGACAGATGGACTGACATAGCTATATCGGTTTTTGTGGGTTTATGACAAGGTGTTACATACGAAATGACAAAATCAATATATGCCCAATATTTTTGGTAGTGGGTATAAAAAGTCTCCCCATTGGAATGTGTAATAAACATGTAAAATTCACATTTTTTAATTACGAAAATCATTTGATAGAAACGGAATTTTTCATTAGAATGACTCCTTTAATTTTTATTTTTTTTTTTATTTTTTCATACATAGTTTCTTATATTTCACATAAAAATATTTTTTTTTTTCATTTGAAATCGAAAACAAATGCCAGCAATGAAATAAAACTGTACATAATGACCCCTCCAGTATTAAATCATATAAAATCCTTTTGTACTGGAATAAACAATAACACTAGGATTCTTGAAATAAAAACAAAAAAAGGAAAATACAAAAAAATTATATATAAACGGAAAAAACTACATGTAGAAGTAAAAAGAAAGAAGAAAAGAAAAAAAAACACGTAAATGGAATCGAGCAGAAGGATCCCAGTTATAACAACAAATGCAATGCGCATTTAGAATCGTAAATTTTATGTGTTCTACTCATACAATTCTAAAGAATAAAAATAACAAAACATACACACTTACAAACACAAACAAAATTAAAACGAAGGAGCAAAAAAAAAAAAAATTAAATAAATAAAATGAATGATGAACTGAGTAAAAGATAAAAAATAACCATCAAGCTTACAAACAAACACACACACATACAAATCTACACAACCACATACTTACACAAGTACATGTATATAAAAAATAATACAAAACATAATCTTCCAATGACTTTTACAACAGTTTAGCTAGTTAACACCAGACTTATTATTTGCATGACACAATACACTAACACAAACAAACAGACATTCAACGCTACAAAACATACGCATACTCTTACACACACTAACATTTTGACACAAAAACATGCATTTATGCTCTTCTCTGACACACACAGTTTGCTAATGACTGCAGGCTTAATAAGCAGTTAACAGAAAATAATACGGCTTGTTATATGTTGCATACATTTTGGCGTATACGGCTGCAAATTATTGTCTGTGGAAGTATGCATGTTGTTATCAGTGAGTGAACAATAAATGTGAGAGTAAAAGTGAAATGTTAAAATCTTAAATAATAAGAGAGCAAGGAGAGAGGACATGCGTTGTTGTGTTTTTGGAGAGTTTCGCATTCAACAGACAAATGATTAAAAATCATAGAAGATGTCAAAATGACATTATAGAGCATTAATGAAGGAACACTATTTAAAAAAATAGGAAATGAGAAATAAAGAATACAACTAAGAATATAGTTTTTGCAAACAATAGCAACATGCATTGAATGAGTGCATAAGTAATGCAGGTATAAGGGAAGAAATATATTTCTTGATCGGTTTAATGAAAATATTTTTAAAATGGAAATAAAATAGTTAAAAGGTTATTCGGGAATACAAAATTAATATTTTAGTAAAATTATTTTTATGCTAAATTCTCAATACAATTTGGAATTTAGCATAAAAACAATTTTACTAAAATATTAATTTTGTATTACCGAATAACCTTTTAACGATAAATATGCAGGTGCCCGTGCATCAAGACTAAACTGGCAACTCGCTTTATTTTAATTTTCTTGCGAAAACAATAATGCAAGTTGTTTTGTTTTTGTTTTTTCTTTACTCACTTACACACTGCAGTTTGTGTCAACAAGAAATCTACCAATTGTAGTAAGGAAATGTAAGAAAAGATAGATTTTGAATTTTACAAGAACCAGAATCAATCAATTTTAAAATATTTAATTCGCTGTCATGGGGTAATCGCAAAAAATCCAGAAGTATAATATCCATGTATGATTAACTTTAACTCTTTGCGGTTGGGTGGTCAGTTTACTAACCACATTTTCTATAGTCTTTAAAACATAGTTTATTGGCATCTATTGCCATTTTGCTAAACAACTATATTTTTTGAAGTCATCGTTTATGATTTTTTGCAAAACTTTGCCGTCAGGGTCCTCTGTTTAGATAAATAGACTTAAGAGACTTTCACTCATTCAGTAAAATAAAGCACAGAGTGTTTATTGTTCATCGGTCAGACAATTTAGTCAAAAATAAAATTTATACGAAACAAAAATTTGTATCATATTTATTTTTAATGCCAACCCCCGTGGTTAGTAAACTAACCACTTCACTCCACAAAAAGCCTTGGAATGGGGTGGTTTTTTCATGTTTTGATTAAGTTTTTCTTACCTTTTATAATAAACTAACCTTGATTAAAGTAAAAATGCAATTGTTTGGATATTAAACTTATACACAAAAAAGCATGGCTGGAAGAGTTAAACAACGCCAAACGTTAGGACTTCACAGAGTTAAACTTGGCCAAATTGAAATTCGGTATTCTAAAATTACCTTTTGTATGGACGAATCATGCCAACTTCTGATACTCTGTTCTAAAGTGAAGCGTATCCCAGAGAGAGAAGTTTGCATCGATCGATATACAAAATAGTAGTACATACGATCATATACGATCTCTATCGCAAGTATTGATTCAGTGCAAACACAGTTCACACATGCAAAATCGTCTTTCAAGGTCTCTCAGCTTCAGTTCGTATGGTACCCAATTTCACGGCAAGAATCCTGCTACTCTGACACTTTTTAAAATAACTGATTGACTAGCTGCCAATGATTTTGCAAACTCTTGTTGAGTTTCACAACAATCTTTATGGAGTAATTTTTTTAATTTTAGATCATCAAACTTTTTTGGCTGACCTGGGCGATCTTTGAGGAGAAATTGGAAAAAAAATTAATTAAGCATTATTTTTTGCTGAAAAACCTTAACTTCCACCCCCTGGTGGAAATATGTTGACTCTGCACCATGAATTTCATTGGTAAAAAGGTGGTTTATAGTATTTTGCTATTGCTTACAAAACACGTAAGTTGCCGAACATTCTGGAGACCCGAAATAATTGAAAAAATTCATGATATGGTTTTAGCCGATCGCAGATTGAAAGTGCGAGAAATTGTGGAAGCCTTATGCATCTCAAATTAAGTATAGTTAAAGTTTTATAATTAAAAGAATATTAAGAATTCTGTTTGATCTTTGATTCAATCTCTATGGTATCTTTCGTGGACATATTCAGATTCCAAATATTTTTATTAATATTTCATTTGATGATTTAATTATTGAAATTATTGAAATGTTTGTTTTCAATAATGTTGTTTTCAATAATCCTTTATTATTCTCGAAATTTTAGAATTTATACTAAATTTATAATGGCGTTATTAGTAGGAGGGACTTCCGAACTTTGACAGTTGACAGCTGTCATATTGTTGAAGCTACATCTGTCGAACTATTCGGATTGTTTTGACAATGCAGTAGCGTTTATATATCAATAGCGGATATAGCGTTTAGCAACACATGGAAATGATAAAATCGTTTTATCAAAGAGTTTGAGCAGCCTTCCGAGCTCTTCACACATTTCACGATATATCCAATTTCCGGATAATTTAAACATAATGAAAAATTGGTAGAAAATATGCCAATGCGTGTAAAAATTTATTTACGTAACGGATTTTGAAAAAAAATTTAAAAAATATAATTCTTCTATAAAGTTATTGTGGAGTGCAAAATTGAGTACATGCGAGTTATTTTAGTTTTGTCTGTTTTTTTATTTAGAACTGGATGTTTTTTGTTTTGAATTGTAATTAATTTTGTTACATATTAAACATAAAATAAAAGATAGAAAAAACTTTTGGATTTGCTTTATTAGCTTTATTTCTATTCTATAAGAAGTGCACAAAATATAAACATGTACTCACGTGTGCTCCACACTGTATATTTTGAGTTAAACAAGTCCATAGTGAAAGATGGCATAATTATGTTATTATATGAAGAATATAGCAAGGGGATGATTAGAAATCATGGACCAATTTCAATATGCTTGATCTATCGCCACGAACTATTGCCAGCATTGGAAACGTTCTCAATCCAACTATTGTAGGTTCTGCAGATGATGCACAGAGGGTTGAAATGTACCAAAAGTGGCGATTAATTCAAAAGCTGAACTTTATCTGTTTCAGCCATGTTTGGTATTGGGTTAAAGTGCATTAAATAATACACCACAAACTGCTAAAATTACAGTTGTGAGTAACTTACTTTATTGGCAGTAAGCGGTCAAAGTCAAATAATTTTTACAAATTTTGCGTGCTGTGGTTAAAATTGAAAATTGTGATATTTCGAGAGCTTATATTTTTTGTTAAATCTGTTAAAAGTAGAAATATTAAAATGGAACCATCAACTTCAGGTATTTGAGAACATAAATAAATAATTTTTGTTTAGATAAATGTTTTGAAAATATTTTTTAAGATTTTTTTTAAAGTTCTCCATTATTGGGGTTTTTTCGATATATAGATTGAGTTTAAAAAAAATCAGGGCGAGATCGGGTAAATTCCATTAAATGCTCTTATAATATGAACTTTCAGCTTCTATATACAGAAAAAAATCGTGCGGGTTTATTGAGGTTTTTTACTTATTTAAGTTGTAGTGAAAGAACTCCTCTTGCTAAAAAACATATTCTGATACAAAATAGGTTAAAACATTTTTTTCTTACATTTTTTTAAAGTTGTGTTTTTATGTATTTATGATTGTTCATTACAAAAATTTATAATATTGTCTTTTGTGGCTTTTTTTTTAAAAAATTTGTACATTTATAAAATTTTGTGAAAAACAAAAATTAGATTTTAAATTAAATTTATGCTAATGTAAATACATATAATAAATTTATGTTTTGAATTTTTTAATTCATTAATTTATCGCTTTCCATTCCATAGTTACAGCATAAATTGTGAACTAAGGTCTTTTTTTCCAAAAAACAATAATGCGCTTAACGGGTTAAAATTTTTTTTTATTTTAAATGCTGTGTTTTTATGTATTTATAATTATTCATTACGAAAAAATTATAATACTCTCTTTTGTGACTTTTTTAAAAAAATTTGTACATTTATAAAATTTTGTATAAAACAAAAATTGGATTTTAAATTAAATTTATACTAATATAAATACATATAATAAATTTATAATTTTATTTTTTTAGTAGCACATGAAGTATGCTTTAATTTCCAAAAAACAATAATGCATTTAACGGGTTAAAAAAATTTTTTTTTTCTAAAGTGCTGTGTTTTTATTGATTTATGATTATTCAGTACTAAAAAATTATAATATTCTCTTTTATGCCTTTTTTGAAAAAATTTTTAAATTTATACAATTTTGTGTAAAACAAAAATTGGATTTTAAATTAAATTTATACTAATATAAATACATACAATAAATTTATATTTTGAATTTTTTAATAGCACATTAAGCACATTGACAAGCATTCGGCCAAGCATGCCAAATAAATATTAAAATATTGAGAACGAAATTACAATATTATACGTTATGCAATAGAATGGAAACCGCAAGGCAATATTAAACTAGTTAAATCTCTAACCCCCATTAACACAAAGCCTGGTTATGCCTTAACTAATATTTATACTGTCGGTTAAAATTATTTTTGTATGAAAACTGTCAGTATAACTATTAGTTAACACATAACCAGCCTTCGTGTTACTGGGGGTTACTCAAATTAATATTTATTTGTAACCAAAGAATAAGAAATAAATACATATATTTCAAATAACTAAAAAAACACACAAAACCTAACTTCTTGAGAAATTATTTTAAATATTTTTAATTATCCTCATTTTCATCTTTGAATTAGCTATTGTATAATGAAATGGTAAAAAGTTACCTTACATAAATTGTATAATTTATAACAATGATGCTGCAACACTTTAACATTATTTATGCTGATTATGAGTTAAATTGTATTTAACACAGCTTCTCCCTATTACGCTGAAAAAAGAATGTTATAAAGGATATCTTTAATTCTGCCAAAGCATTATGAAATAAATTGTATAAATCCCGAGCAAAAAAAAAAACGCTTTTGTTACTACTATAGAACCATTCATAATCGTTAAATACAAAGTTTTAACTATGTATTTCAATATTTCTATGGCAATAAAAGTTTTTCGGAAACTATAACATAAATTTTGAAGTTTAACAGTTTTTTAAATGTTTATGGCATAGAATAAACCTATAGAACGGAAGGAGAGAGGAATAACAATGGAAAAAATTACTCTCTTTCCACACATACGACTGATACAATAACAAGATACATGGCAATACATTCTCATGAATTAGGGTTTTGACAGCAGACTTAGGTTTATGGATTCAGAGTCCACAATAAAGAGAAACAAGGATTTTGTATTTCTAGATTTGTTAAATTATACTTCTCTTAAAATTTTACAATTTAAGAGATTTTCAAAAGAGTATTTATTTACTTTTGAAACTGACATCTCCTGCAATTCAACTAATGCTCAAAGCAAAATCAAATAATTGTTTACATCAAACTGTGGCAGCATCAACAGCGCTGAAAAACAGCAACAAAAGCACAATTTTTAAACAAAAATCCAACAGTTTCAAACATCTTAAGTGGCAACTGCCAGTCGTTAACTTTCGTTAAGGCAACCACTATTGCCAGCGGGAAAAACGCAGAAAAAGAAAAAAAAAAACAAAAATTTTTCATGAAAATTCTTGTTTGTGCCACAACGTTTTAATGAAACTGTGTTGTTGCAATTCTAACGTCACCTAAACTGACCTACATACAGCGCAGTGAAAAACACACGCACGCACAGAGTAAAATAAAATAGAAGAAAAAAAGAAAATATTTTAAAGAAATAAAAAGTTTAATTTAAGAAAATATTTAATACTTAAAGGCATTTAAATGAAAAGATGAAAATATTATTAAAATAACTCAGCCACTTCTGAATACAAATTTATGAAAGCAGATTAAATAGAAATGAGTTATTACTAATAAAAACTAATAAAAATAAAATATAAAGCTAAGAATAAATATAAAAATATATAATAAAGTATAAAAAAAAGTTACAAGTGTTTTTCTATTCAAACAAAAACTTTAAATTTCCCTTAAGGTTTGTAAATCTATGACCACCACCAGCGCAACTTTTATTTGTCATTTTTTTAACATAAAAAACTTTTCTTTTATATTCTGCTCAATTTTATTCTTTATATGGATTTTTATGCTTTTAGGGAAAACATGTATTAAATTTCATAGACAGAATTATGAAAAGAAAACTTTTATTTTGTTAATCTACCATAAATGATGAAATCATACAAATACTTTCTTACTTGTTGTCATGTTGTTTATATGTTTAGTTTTTACAGCAATTTTCATTGAAATATTAGTTTGAGGAATTGAATAAAGCAGAAGTTGCTGGTCCTCATTGTTATATTTGTCATGAACAAAATTTGTATTATAACATAAAGCATGCTGGTTGTCTTCAATGATTCACACCCCATACCACTTCATATAATTCAACTGGTAAAAGAATTTACACTTAAAGCATCTACAAAATAAATTTGAAAATTTTAATTTATTAGCTAAAACATAGTGAAATTTTATAATAGATTTAATTTTGGGTAATTGGAGTCAAAAGAAGCCAACACATTTGGTTGTGGTTTCAAGAACATGGAAGTTTTAGTTTACATCTGTTTTACTTACAAACTTATTTCTAAACCTGTAATATTTTAAAGAATGATCCTAAAAATTCAAAAATTATACATTTGACCCCGACAATTAATTTATTAGTAATATACCAGTGAAATTGTACCCATGTTAGATAGCGGAAATTATGAAATCTTCTCTTTTTTTCATTTATTTTCCAAACAGACTAAATTTTTGAAATCACAATATATACAAACAAATTAAAACCACTACTATTGTCATTATTTTCTCTAAATATTAATATCCTTTTTTATTCTTGTTACACTGAGAAAACTGTTTAGGTTGTGATAACCGAATTTATTACTAATAGAATGATTAGTCTTAATGACCAAATTTTTCTGTTGTACATGAACAATTTTAGTAGAAGTTAACTGATTTTTTGTTACTAGAAAATCAAACTGTTACTAGAAATCAAACTATATTTCATACAACTTCTAATCAATTATCGATATTTTGTTAAAATTTTAGCTTATGTGTGGTCTCTGTTAACTTTTTTACATCATTTTTATTTTTAACATCTAACACGGTACAGTGGAGCAGAATCAAAATTATTTGGAAACAAATCTGTCATTTCTAAACGGCTGGCCCGATCGATATAAATTTGACGTGAGCGTAGCCAAGGAGTATTCGAGTTTAAGCTATTAAAATGGGCCCTACAAGTATCACAGCGGCGGCGCTATGGGGCTTAAAGTAGGGTACCCGCGTCATGTAAAATTTTTAAACACGTGTCATTTTTACGTGCTATTAATCTCTTATAATGTAGGGCGCACAGTGGCTCAT
The DNA here is from genome assembly GCF_958450345.1 of Calliphora vicina. Classification (NCBI taxonomy): domain Eukaryota; kingdom Metazoa; phylum Arthropoda; class Insecta; order Diptera; family Calliphoridae; genus Calliphora; species Calliphora vicina. Next base: position 75,002,897 of record NC_088783.1, on the reverse strand, counting down.
TATCGTTTTTCATCAGCCAAAACTCTGTAACTTTTGAACCGATAGAGATATTTTAGAAATTTTTTGGTACACAGATAACTTCTTGAATTTTTCTCCAGTTTTAATTTCATTAAAATCGATACAGCAGTTGGTGAGCAGTTTAAGGTTAAAGTTGAACTTTTAATTTTTTATAGAATTTAGTATGAAGATGTGAATTTTGTGTTTATACCAACAATTTTTAAGAGATTTATGCTCGTTAAAGTGATTTTTGGAAGCGGGCCTTATACGGGAGCTATGAGTAATTATGGACCGATCATCATAAAATTAGGTGACATTAATTCAGTTTATATAAAACTTATTTGGAGCAAAATTTGTATAGATACCTATATAAATTAACCATTTACGACCGATAAAGTATAATTGCGGGAGAACATTTGTATGGGTGCTAGGTGAAATAATGGACCGAATTCAGTCATTTTCAATATGCTTCATCCTCGGGACATACCAAATTTTATCGCAATATCTTCAAAACTGCGACTTGTACTTTGCGATAGTCATATGAACAGGTAAAATAAAAATAGAAAAAAAAATTTCGGAGTAATTTCATTCAAATGAAAAATGTGTTCAACAAAAAGGTCGTAACGCTTAAAGAGGATACTTTGGCCTTTCTCCTGGTAGTAAAATTTGTTTTAAACCTTTTGACCCTAAGCACTTTTCTTCCACTGAAATTCAAATTTGACTAAATTATAGTACCTGAGAAAAAAATTAATAACACATAAGGTATAAAGGGTACAGTGACAAATCAGATCAGCTCTTAAAAACTATTATCCTACCAACATAACAAAGAAAATTCATCCAATTATCGAAAATAGTTTGCGAGTAATGATAATTTACTTCTGATAAAATTTACAAAAATCAAATTTTTTATAAAATGACATAAAATATTTGACTTTAACAGCATGCCACGTACACAATTGACAATGTTTTTATCTAATTTTTTGGCTACCATAGTTTCAATGTATGAATGAATGGCATTAAAATGTTTGAAATCGGATTTAACCAAAAGTTGGACTTTTGGCCGATGAAATTGAGATATAAGCCAACGTGCGAAGCTCATTGGCGCCATTTGAGTTTTTTGTTGCAAAAATCATAACTTATGAACCAAATGAGACAATCAAAATATTTAAAAAGCATATGATAGATACTTGATCGGCCTATGAAATGAGTGTTTTAAAATGGCTCTACGAGTTGCAGGTGCCTACTTCTGGGTTAGCAAAGTTAAAATTTGTGGAAAAATCAATTTAATGGGAAGTAAAATAAAATATTTTTTAAATTTTTTATGTTTCTTTTTAAAGGCTTTTGTGATTTAAAATTATTCCAGAAAAGATTAAAAAAAAGTTTTTTTGGTTGGTTTTTTCACGGAAATGTGTCTTTTTTTCAAAATTTTACCTATAGCAAAAAATGCGGCAAGAACGGGCGGCTGGAAACTTTTGCATCAGATAAAGGAATAATCAAGGAACTTATTTTGAAAATATAGAAATTGATAGTTTTTTATTTTCCATTAAAGTTGAGAAATATTGAAAAAAATGTATAGTTGGTAAATATCGATTGGAACCTATTCACCTGGACAAATGCAAATTAAACAGCACTAATTTTGTTTGTTCTATGTTTAGTGAATAGTTTTCGATATATTATATCTGAAAGCGGACCAAATTACCTAAAAATGGTCTGTTTTTTGAAAACTGAAAATCAGTCAACTTTGAAGGGCTATATCATCTACGCCAAAAATCAGATTATAATTAGAGTAGCATATTTAAAATTGTTGGACAATTTACTGTAAAAGTTTATTCAATATTTTTTAAGGGGCACATGCAATTTTTGATTTTTGTAACCTCACTTGTTCTACGGGCGCCACTGTGCGACAATGTTTTATGTAGTGATCAACAAGCAGATTCTATATATGCAATTTTTGAAATCGGAAAACAAACGAATAAATGGGATGGTTTTAAAAATGTAATATACCCGAAGTTTCTTACTTTGGGGACTCCTGGCTGCACCAAAGGTGGACTCATGAGCTCAAAATAACCGTTTAGAAGTTCAAGATTTATTTCCCTCCATTTTTTATTTTCTATAATACTGTGCATCGTTGAACCAAAGGTCAAACTTATAAGGATGAAACTGAAAAGAATTAATTTTCAACATCCTTCGTGGATATCCTGGAATTTTGTGTAGAATACCATTACAAAAATGACTTGAGTTTTTTTGGAGCTAGGAGGAAAATGGACCGATTTCAGCGTATTTTAATAGTTTTCGCCCTGAATCGTTCTGGTTAACCGTGGGAATTACCAAATAATTATACATAGATGGCTAAATCATTTCCGAATCAATAGAGATACTTGAAAAATCAAAAGGTCTTTCATATTAGCGAATAAAAACAATGATTAATTGCAAATATGTAGCTATTTTGTTTTCTCACAGACCATATATCCTATGATTCATCATGAGTAAATGAGCAAAAACATTTTTCATTTCAAAATTCAATCATTTATTTTCGTGAGTGATTTTCTGAAGTGGGCCTTATATTGCAGATATGAGTAATTAAGTAAACATCGCCATGAGACTAGGCCGACCGACTTATTTATATTGAATTCTAATTCGATACCGACTATTTTAAGAGGTTTATGCTCGTTAAAGTGATTTTCCAAAGAGGACCTTATTTGGGAGGTATGACTAATTATGAACTGATCATCATACAATTAAGTGTGGATACCTATATAAATTAAACATTTATGAATGATGAAATAATGGACCGCTTTCAGCCAGTTTCAATAGGCACAAGCTTTACTCAGCACGTGATTTTGAATCGATCGTTGAACTTTAAGGTGGGTGTTAGACTAATATGTTTCGGCATTACAAGCATCAGCACAAACGCATGACTATGGTGGTGTAGTTTATAAAAACAGTGTAACCTAGTAATAACTTTGGTTTGTGAAAAAAATATTTAATGGTAATTACCACTATAATATATTTTGTAAATTTTTGAAATATCAATTTAATTTTTTCTCAGGAATTTTATTTTTCAAATGGCTATTGCTGTAATTTCATTAATTAAAAACATAATATTTCATTTAAAACCACAAATGTGAATTATAAACAACAAATGAAAAATTAAAATGTTATTATTGTTTTGTTTTTTGACAATCGCTTTACTATGATTTCAATATAAGTTTAGAATTTAACTTGTGTGTGTGTAGCACTCAAACTTTCATATATATTTTGTAAAATTTTCTATTATAAAACGTATTATCAACTCGATTCAAGTTAGTAGCATGTGTAACTGCAGGCTACATGAGATAATAATAAAATTGAAAGGTATTTTATGATGTAATTTGAATCTAAGGTCGTATTTTGTAAAGCTGTTGATGATAGCAACAAACATATTTGTACTATTATAATTTTGGTCACATTTACACATTGTGATGGTTTACAAAAGTTGTCGATTGTTCCAGCTAAAATTAAATAAAGATTATTTTGATTTATGATTTTTTTTTAGCAAAATTGCTCTCGCTATTGCAGCTCAAGCTTTTGTATAAATAAATCTGTCTCGCTTTTGGAATGCAAGATTTTATGAAGAGAAATCCTTGCTACTGAAGCTCCATATATTTTAGAGAAAAATCTCTCACGTTATGGAAGCTTCGATTTTCTCGCTATTTGAAATTAATATCAAGGGAATAAATAAGTCAACTTAGTTAAATCTTTCAGTATTAGGGTATTCAATCAATTAACGGTTTAATTTTGGTAGGTTAACTGTTCGAATAATTTAAAATTGGCGATTTTCAAATAACAAATAAACCGATTAGTTTGTGCGATTAAGCGATTAACCGAAATTTATTTTTGTTGCACTGTATATAGAAATATAGTTTAAAACGCACAAATTTTATTTCTGAACTCGTGAACATTTCCTTCTAGCAATAGTTTTTTGAAGTATTGTACGAAAACTGAAACTAAGGAAATGACCTTTTATGTAGAATGTTTCTATGATGAACTCTGTCCTAATGAGTCCGAGGTCGACATGGAAATAGACGAAACTGAACCCATTATTGAAACGAGTCTTTAATCAGAACTTGACGAAACTAATAAAGTATTCAAAATCTAAAAAAATCCAAAAAGAACTCCAATATAAAATTAAAATACAAATTATTCGGTTATTCGAATAATTTAAAATTAACCGATTGTTAACCGATTAAATCTAAACCCGGGTTAATAATTTGCTCGATTAACCGATCAAACCAGGAACCCGATTAATTGAATACCCTAGTTAGTATTCTGTTTAGGCCAGCAAAAAGTAACCTAATCTACAATACTATAAAAATTCAATAGGAAAATGATAAAATCTTTTTATATTTAACATGACGCCATTACTACCATACACAACGCACCTTAATCAAAATTCCTTTAAATGTACGGCTATAGGTCAAAACAACAGTTTGTTTTTGTTTAAAACCATAAATAAAGTCTCTGGAAAAATTATTTTCTTTAAAGTTTTTTATTACAAATTCTTAAGGACATCAAAACGATCATTTAAAATAAATGTATTTTGTTCCTGTTTGGATGAATGTGTGGAAAGATGTGCAAAATATTTTGTGTATAAAATATTTCCATCGATTGTTATAACATGCTCTAAACCTATTGTTTATGTTATTTTAATTATTTACAAAATCCGATAATGGTTGGCATAATTTAGCCGCATTATTATCGAAAAAGATTTACACTAAACCACTGAAAGCCGGCCCTGTGAGAACAAATATTTTATTTCATTTTTATTTTAATGCGAATGAAAAACAAATCATAAGTAAAGAAAACAAATCATATCATAAACGATAAATTTTTTTTTATTTTACTTGTGCTACATAGAAAATTTTCATTATAATGGGGGTTGGGATTTGGCGGAAATAGAGAATTGATAATAAGTAATAACTGGATGATAGTGGGCTATTCGTTAAAATTTATTATAATAGTTTTGTTTATGTTCCTACAGCTAAATAAATATGCGAATGAGATATTTGTGCAAAATGGATAATAAAACTTTTTGTTTTAAAAACTTAAATGAAGCATCATAATGCTAAAGTTTTCTTGTAAATAAATATATGGCCCATGAGCTACAAATTATTAAATTATTTATTACAACTATAATTTATGTGCACAGCATATAGACAATATATATAAGTTTTTAAAGCTTAAGATTTCCTACTAATAATTGAATAATTGAAGCACAAACCAAATGTGGAAGTTTTCATTGTTAAGATTATTGATTATAGTTTTCCATAACAAAAACTCGATATTGCAACTCCAGATTTTCTACACAAAATTCTTACTCGCTATTTAAACCAGGGACCGAAAATAATAATTATTCTTGAAATTTCTAAGGAAAAAAGCCATCACAGGATAATATCGGAGAGTCAAGTCAAGCATACCATTTTGATTGTTTTCAACTATAATTTCATAAAATAACATGCTTTTTAAATTCTTGATTTTTATTTTTTTTGTCAGAAATAATTGTTATTTTTGATTTTTATTTTTTTTTGTCAGGAATATTTGTCGGACTTTGAGTTTTATTTTTTTTGTCAGGAATATTTGTCAAACTTTGAGTTTTATTTTTTTTGTCAGGAATATTTGTCAGACTTTGATTTTTATTTTTTTTGTCAGAAATAATTGTTATTTTTTGATTTTTATTTTTTTTGTCAGATGTATTTGTCAGACTTTGATTTTTATTTTTATACCCTTCACTGTGAGTGGCATGGGTATATATAAGTTTGTCATTCCGTTTGTAATTTCTACATTTTTCTTTTTTTTACCAAAAAAATTTTTTGGTAAAAAAAATGCCTATATTAATGACTTAGTTATCCAGATATAGATCAAAAATAGGCCAAAAATCGAGGTTGTCCCGTTATCTCAGCCATTTGTGGGCCGATTTTCTCGATTTTAAATGGCAACCGAGCCGGAAGAATTCCCGATATATTGACGTATCAATCATGTTTGTAAGTTATTTGGGGGCTACGGAAAGTTGATTTCAACATACAGTTGATTTCAATAGACGGACATGGCGATATCGACTTCGCTATCTATAACGATCCAGAATATATATACTTTGTGGGGTCGCAAATGAAAGAAATTATAAACGGAATGACAAACTTATATATACCCTTGCCACTCGTGGTGAAGGGTATAAAAATAAAAATCAAAGTCTGACAAATATATCTGACAAAAAAAATAAAAATCAAAAAATAACAATTATTTCTGACAAAAAAATAAAAATCAAAGTCTGACAAATATTCCTGACAAAAAAAAAAAAAAACTCAAAGTTTGACAAATATTCCTGACAAAAAAAAATAAAACTCAAAGTCTGACAAATATTCCTGACAAAAAAAAATAAAAATCAAAAATAACAATTATTTCTGACAAAAAAAATAAAACTCAGAAAATAACAATTATGTTGTGATTTTTATTATAAATGTCATAATTGTTACGGTCCCTGATTTAAACCTCTATGGAGAAATCTCTCTCTCGATTGCGGCTCAAAAACTCTCTGAGTTATAGGTTGTCAAAATTTGATATTTTGGTTAAACACTTGTTTTTTGTCATCCAACTTATTAGCAAAATGTGTCCCAAATAGTTTAGTTAGCTATTTCTTCTATCTTAAAAAAAAAGAAAAAATTTTTGATTTTTTTTTCCGAATTAAAATTTTTTTTGATTTGTTCTACATTTTTTTTTTTTGGCAAAATCTAACTTTTTTGTATTTTTTTTGCTCAGAAGAAAGCTTAAGTCCATTCATTTAGGTGGAATTTGGTCGCTTTGTGGGATGACAGTGGGATATATATCAAAATAAATGTTTTGTAACTCAAGGCATTCAATTTTAGAGTTACAAAACATTCATTTTGATATATGTATATCCCACTCGCATCCACTAAGCGACCAAAAGCTTATAAAGGAATAGACCTAAGCTTTCTTTTGATAAAAAAATTTCAGATTTCGGAAAAAAATTACAAATTTTTTTTTTATTTTTTTTTTTAATTTTATATTTTTTTAATTTTTTCGAAATATTGAAAAAATAGCTATGTATCTAAACTACTATTTGGGACACATTTGACTAAGAATAATAAATTGGCCAAAATATCAAACTCTCTAACTCGGAGACTTCTGGACCGATCTTGTTGAACAATTTTGTCTGAATTACTATCCAATAGGACTAACCTTTTTTCCTTTCATACCGATCGGAAGACATCGATTTCAAAAGTTGGTTCACTTGACATGAAATTCCTGTATATTAAATTCTACATATGTCCGTTATAGAGTCAGAAACCAATCAACCGATGAGGTCCAAAATGGTATTATTAGAAATGCAATTATGTGAAGATAGTTTTAGACACCTAAAACACTGCACTACGTCGATTCGTGAGGACGATTATCGAAATTTTCCCTTTTGAAAATTTGTATGTCTTAAAATTTATTTTTTTTTAGGCACTTCTCCCGATTTGGTATCTCTACATCTCCATAATTAATAAAATTAGCACCAAAAATCCAACTTAATCTAAATTTATGTAAAATTTTGATCCCTCTTATTGGTACTTTTTTTATAAAAATATTTAAAAAATGTAATCCTCCAAAAACTCCATTAAAAAAGAATTAATAAAAAAAATATGTTTTTTTTCTACCGAGGGACAAAAATTTACCAAAACGAGTCAATTACGAGTTTTAAATCCGATATATTAATTAGTTTCAGTATTCGGTTGCAAATCAGACAAGTATATTTCTACAAGAGTAAAAACTGAGTGGTTAATAAACAGGGCACGAGGCTAATCACTAAGCGTTGCTGGTATAAAAAAGCGTCTTTTTCGCACGTCCAGTTTTATCTTGCTTGCTTCAGAGTTGCAACGCTGAATAATCTTTATATTTACACACCTACCGACAAAACTTTTACAACCCTCCCCACAAACGATGTAACAACATAATTCTAGGTCAAGATTTTTAATATATATTTTTTTCGGATTTGCAGAAAATCATTTGGAGAAACATAAGGGATTTGCAGAAACATAAGGCAACCACTTAAATAGCAGAAAAACTCTATTGGCTAAATATCAAAAAATAAAAGATAAAATGACAAAGGAATATCAACAATTTTTCACTTCCTAGTTTTTTTTCACAATTTTCTTTTTTGTAATTTGTCTCTGTTTAGCTTTCAACAGGAAGATGAACACATCAAGGTCGTCTCTGGGAGCTAGCAACAAATAAACATTTTCAATGCACAAGCAAACAGAAAATACAAAACAAAAAAACGCTCTATTGACCACTTTAAATGGAGAATTATAGAAACTGTTTAACAGGAAACACAACAAATAGAAATGGTTGAATGAATGAGTGAGTGGATGAATGAATAAATTGGCCTTGTGTATTTATTTTCGCATTTAAATGTTGTGTAAATTGGCATGGACCTGAAATTTTACTATTATTTTTTGAATGTTTAAAAAAAAATCATATTTTTTTAAGAATTTTGTCTGTTTTTTAAAAATGACTGAATGGTGTAAATACTACTGAAGAAGTTTAAAGGCTGTAGTTTTATTTAAATTTAAATCAGTCTAAATAAGACTGTGACTTAAAACATATTAAATATTTAAGCAAATAAATTTTATAAACAAAATCCTGCAAATAATATTTGTCTAGTTACCATATGCAAAAACTATGAAGCTCTTAAAATAATCCAAAACTTTACCTTGTTCAAACTTTGAAGATACATGAAGGTAGATCTGTCGACATATTTCAACATAAAACTAATTTTGATTTTTTTTTGCTAAAACCCACATTCATCGCTACTTCCTGGCAATTCTGCCTTTAATAGAAATGATGAATTCAAATGCCGGCACATGACTCACATCACAAGTGTTGTTGTTAGTTACAGCAAAACATAAAAAATAACGTATTTTCCGCCAACTTAATTTAGTTTTCTATAGTTTTGAATACGATACCACGTTTCTTTCTATTTTTTGAGTAAATATTTTTCCACATTTTATTCACTCTGTTAATAGACAAGTAAACAAACACTTTTGTATATGAAAATGAAAACAGTAAATAAGACAAATGAGAAATTATATATAATTTTTTCTTATTTATTATTTACGCTTTTCGTTTGTGTACCAAAAAACAACTTTTTTATTCCCCTAGGGGTATTAACAGCTTGTAGTAATTTGCGAGAACGAAAAAAACTAAACTTGAAAATAAAGTATTTTGGTGTTGGCATGTTAAAAAAAATGTAGTGAAGAACTTAGCCATAATTAAGGGACCAGCTATAAGAAAAATGTCTTTTGGCAAACTACACTTCTATGAGAAAAGTTAAAACTACTTGGAATTGAAGGGGAGGGGTAAATTGTGTAAATATTTTATAAAATGAATTGGAAAATAAACAGCTTTAATATTGTTTAAAAGTAATGGCATTTTTCAAGTGAATTTATGAATTAGAGTGTCAGATCAAATAGCTAGGCGTGTATAATTATAGAAACTAATTGTGAAAATGAATTAAAGATAAGAAAAATAAATTAAAACACTTTCAATTTATGATAAACAAAATACCACCACCACTAGATTACTTATAGACACCAAAGTGACAATTGTCTTTACGCTAGTTTACATGGGATGTATAAAGTAACAAATCTCTGCACTAAAAGGAGCACATACGTGTCAAATTACCGAAAATATATAAATTAAAGTCAGCGAAGTGGTTTAAATTACGGTCTATAAGTGATAAATTTCCTATTTGCTTAACTGCTGGATAGTTGGGCTTCACTAACGCCGTCAAAGTAAAGTAAGGAATTTTATAATAAATTAAATAAATCTAACTAATAACGAAATTTTTTTACAGTTATTAAGGGTATACCATGATAACAGGTACATGATCTTGTCGTCGATAGTATAGAAAAATTATCTTGTGATTTTCAAAAATCCTGATATTATTTATTAGAGTGGGTCAGTAGTCCCCCCCTAGAATGCCTCAAAATACCACCCAAAATATATCACATATTGCTATTCAAGGCTTGAAAAGAGCTACATTTCACCCCTTAGTATTTTTTCAATACTACATCAATTTATATATTTGATATCTAGCAAATCGGTTCCTTCTCCATAATATACAAAATTAAAAAAAAAGTGAATGGTCAATTTATTTTATAAAACTTGTGCTTTGAAAGTATATAATGGTATTAGTATTCGTTTTTGCCTATTAAAAACGATGGTTTATTTCCTTTAAATAAACCGGATTCTTTTAAATTGCAAATAAAAGCACAGAGTAGTTTTAAAATTGCATACTTTAAAAACATACTAGTAATACGATTGAATATAACTCTAACAGCGCCTAAGTTACACTGACTGCTCACTGTTACTATTTATATACACATTGACATCTTGTAGCAGTTTCGTGAATTATCAAATGAAAAAACGAGAATGTTCTATTTCCACAATGATCATACACACAGAAAAAAGATTGGTCGGAATTGGGTTATTAATATTAAGGTTTAATAAGATAAACCGAAAATTAGTTGCTAATCTTAAAAATATATAAACACAACCCATTTTCAATGTCTAGAAATGCAAAATCACAATGGCAATCGAATCATGATTTCAACAATTGAAAAATTGTTCACTTTAACCGATATGTGTCTTTGCTAAATTTTATTATACTAATTCGAAAATTACAACTGAATTGAATTTAGCATTGTTCGCTCCAAATCCAAATTATTGGTTGTTGTAATCATAAAATTTTTTGTAATAAAAACCTTAACTGCAGAAATAAATATTCGATTACTCTACCTGAACAATTGATTACAATACAAATTAATTCGATGTTCTCTACCGAAAGCAATAATGAAATGGTGTTGATTTTCTGACATCAGAATAAAATAAATTAAAATTAATTGAAAATTTTAGAATACAAAATACATCAGAAAATAGAAAAATATAAATAATTAATTGGTGATTAATATTTTGATATATCAGAGTAAATACATAGGTAAGTTCAGTATCTTCAAATGTAATTTTAATCATATTTATGCTTCTACATCCATACATAGATTTTTTATTTTTTATCAACTCTCTACGAAGGATGTTACTTTTAATTCCGAAACGCAGTTTCATACATAATGATTTTAAGCTAATCATGAAATGAATGATGGAGCGTAGAATCAACTACTAATCCTGCCAAGCTGAATCTCATCAAGAACAATTCATTTATTATATGTACAATGTACAATTATTGTCCCTTATAATTGCATCTGATAAACCATTTGTATTTGAAGCATATACTATGTATGTTATAATAAATTTAAAAAAAAAAAATGTTTTTATTTCAATTCACAAAAATAAAAGAATCGTACCAGTCGTTATCACCGAATTATTTTTTTAAACGGTTGGGAGTACCATATATTCATTAATTTCAACCGAATTCAGTCGATAGTACATGCAACCGACTGAATTCGATTGGCGACAAATTCGGTTGTGAACACGAATCTGTTTTCTCTGTGTATAGATCTTTTAAAGGTACTTCACAATTAATGCTGTCATTTAATGTGGATAAACTTGATGAATGTTGAAATACATGAAGTAGAATTCCGTAGAATAAATACCCCTCAATCAATGGATGTGGTAAATACGAGGTAAATATAAAAACATAATATTAGCAAGCTGCTTACAGTTATCTTGTGCCTATAACAATATACGCGCGTCCAAATTCGGAACAAAATTTTCCTTCATTGTAGATGTTTCGATATTGAATACGTGTAACTTTTTACAAGGACCAGATAACTATATGGAACTTGCTTATATTTTTTTTTTTAAATATTATCGAAATTACACGAAATTTTTAAGTAGATGAAAAATTCTTTCACCAATATCACTTGAAATTGTGATAAAACTTTATTGATTATTTTCAATTTTGTAGAATAGAGTTGATCAAGTCCAACAATACCATCATTTATTACGAAAATGGATTGATGCTGGTCAACATTGACTGCGATCAATGGTTGGTCATATAGAAATACTCTTTAGTTGCCTTCCTAGGTATAATCTCTACATCAACCCAAATTGAACATTTGCAAACTGTCGGGCTTAGATACAAATATATACGGTTGTGTTAAAATTAGAGTTGGGTTTATTAGCTCAGTGAAGTGACCGCTCTTTTCAGCTCAGCTCACTGAAATGAACTAGGTCGCTCTTTTAGCTCATTATCTCAGTATGTTGTATAATGACCATTTCATTTTGAGAATTGCTTGTAGTGAATTAAATCATTTATTTCTGTTGTTAGTTGTAAAAACACACAGTCTTTTGACAATTAGAGATTTATGCGTGAAATAATTGATTAAAATTTTAAAAAATCAAATTGTATTTTATTTAAACTAATATTTTTGCGGAAAAAAGAGTTAATTTTTTATTATTTCTAATTTCCGATGGTAAGCAAATGTTTACACAATATTTGTTAAGCAGAACATTCACTAACTCTAAGGTATTATTTTACCACAAAATAATAAAACTAACAAAAAACTCAAGATATAAACTGGAACTTAAAAAAGGAAAAATATTTTGATGATCTGATAATTCTGATCCAAAATAAAAATGTGACAATAACTAAACCAAAATTAATATTGTTGCAATTTTTTGGGGGTTTTCCCATTTACATAATGTTAGTTATCAATTTCAAAATATATATTTTTTACCTGTTTTTTACAACTTATATATATATGATCAACAAAATTTCTAGTAAAAATTGGTATAAAAATATTTTCAACATTAACTTAATTATTTTAAGATATAACAATATATACATAAATAGAATTTCTGAATTTAAGGAATAAGATTTTATTGTTTTACGAAATAAAAAATAACGTAAAACTATCATTCCAAAAAACAGCGAAAACCCACGATATGTCGCTCATGACAGCTGACAAATGTTCCGTTGATGTAGCAGTATAGTAAAAAAGTGCATAAGATATATGTTTTCTAAAAAAAAGTGATTGAAATAATATTACTAATTTAATTAAGAATATCAGTACTTTGTATTTCTTTAATTATGTTTTTTGGTAGATATAATCCCACTAATGTATATTTGAAATAGTGTTTTTTTACTAATTACATACTTTAGTTACAATTATTATTTTAACAATAACAATTATGTATTTCCCTTTTTCATTTATATTTTATGAAATATAAGGAGTGAGATCGAAAAATTCTTAACACACGTTTTTCATTACATTTTTTAACCCAAGTATTATTTGAATTTTTTTTTGATAAAGTTACCTTTGAAAAACATGTCAGTTATTATGTGTAATGTCAATTATATTAATTTTTTTGTTAATCTGATTAAAATGAGTGACCAGAAAAAAGTGCGTACTGAAATTATTAAATATTTTCAACAAAACCCAACTTGGTCTTACAAAAAGTTGGCCAAGCATACAAAGGTCTGCCGTCAAACTGTTTCCAATGTTATTAAACAGTACCGGGAGAACTTGTCAGTTGATAGAAAACCTGGTTCAGGTAGAAGGAATGGTCCACATGATGTTTCTAAAGCCAAAAAAATAGAACGCATTTTCAAAAGAGCTCCCAACACATCCGGTAGGAAAGCAGCCCGGTTAGCTCAGTGCTCGGACTATTTGGTACGAAAAGTTAAAGCTAATGCAGGTTTAAAAACATACAAGGCTCAAAAAGTTCCTGACAGGAACGCTACTAAAAATTTAGAGGCCAAAAACAGAGCACGGAAATTGAAGTCAAGTTTTATAAAAAAATATTCTTGCTGCATAATGGATGACGAAACGTATGTTCTGGCAGATTTTTCGCAACTTCCAGGTCAAAAATTTTATGTTGCTGATGCTCGAGGGAATGTTGAAGAAAAGTTTAGGACCCAAAAGCAGACAAAATTTCCCAGAAAGTTCTTGGTATGGCAAGCAATATGCAGTTGCGGCAAAAGAAGCCACTCATTTGTTACAACGGGCTCTATAAATACCGAAATTTACATCAAGGAATGTTTACAAAAAAGGCTGCTTCCATTCATAAGACTTCATAATGTGTCCACTTATTTTTGGCCTGACTTGGCATCCTGTCACTATGGCAAACAAGCCCTTGAGTGGTACAAGAACAATAATGTGGTATTTGTACCAAGAGAGGCAAATCCTCCAAACTGCCCGGAGCTAAGGCCAGTGGAGAGATATTGGGCTCTTGTTAAAAGAGAATTGAAGAGTACAAAAAAGGTGTCCAAAAGTGTGGTAGATTTTAAACGGAGATGGACTACATGTTCGAGCAAAGTGACAGAAAGCACTATAAAAACGTTAATGGAAGGGTTTCCGAAAAAGGTTCAAAATTTCATCACTAGTGATTAAAACTATAAAAATAATTTTTTTTGTAAATTGTAATAATAATTTCAATCAAATAAAAAAAAATTAAAGCTGTAAGTTTAGTGGTTTCTTTTTTATAAACATATATGTATGTTAAGAATTTTTCGATCTCACTCCTTACTTACAAACTGTAGGCATACTCTTTCTTTATTTCATTCTACATCACCATACCATAAATAAATTCACACTCATTCAAGAGCACACATATAAAAATTCCTTCATGAAAACAAAAACAATTTGAATAACTCTAATAATTCTTGAAACAATTCATACAAACGTTGTATCACTTTTCAATGTCAGTGAGCGAAAGAATGTTACAAAATTGACGAGTAAAGTGAAACATGTGAAACATTGAAGATGACAAATGAATGTGCTTGTGCAGCTCTTGCATGAGTACTGAAAGAAACATGAGCATAAAACGAAACCGCTCAGTTGAAAACGCTCAGTTCTGAGCTGAAAACGCTCAGTATGATGAATGATTCACTTCGCTCAGTTGAGTGAATCGTTCAATTGAACTAGGTCATTCATGAGCTACACAACTCTAGTTAAAATGATTATTGGAATGGTGACAGTGGTACATTACTAGTACTATTCACAAAATCACTCAATTTGTTACCATAGTATCAAAGGAGTGACTCTAAAATTATTCGGCAATGCCAAATACATTGGGCTTTTTACATAGAATTTTTGGAAAATAAAAAACAGAAAGCGAAAGGTTTCCTGACGATCTGGCCTAAAAAAAAACCAGTGAAATGTGCATAGGAACTAGCTTATCCCCCAAAAATAAATTTAGAATTTATCAATAATTGGGAATTCAGCACATTAATTTTTAACAAAATATTAATTTTGTATTAACGTATAACTTTTTAATGAAAGCATTTACTTTTATTGATTTTAAAAATCAGTGATACGATTATAATACTGCTCTACACTGATTTTGGTGACGAACAAACTAAATTTAGTGTACCCACTTTGTTGACCTAACAAGAAATTAAAAATTTTTAAATCGACGAATCTACCCCATGGGTGTTCTGAGTACTTAAGTTTTTTGAAAACAAGATCTACGTTTTTATCCTCCTCCTTTAATTTCATAAAATGATCAATAGGTACATATATACAAATGCATGCTAGTTACATAGTAAAACACATTTTAAACTCTGCTATATTGGCTTGTGAATCCCATTTTGTTTAAAAGGATACCAATTTCATTGCAAAAGACTACATAATTTTCTGAGGTAAATAATGGAAGAAGTCCTTTTTTGAGACATCGATAAAATGAGACTTTCGTACCTTGAGTACGAAAGTCTCATTTATTTGAGTATAAATTCTAGCAGCTCAGACCTCTCCTTCGAAAGGTCAAGGTCTCCGATAAAGTCACTTAATGCTTCTTGTGAAAAAAGTGGAGTGAATCATTATCACTTCAAATTATATACGATTTCGAAACAGGCACATGAATTTACTTATGACGGCTGTACGTGACTTCATTGAAAAATGAAGTCAGATACAAAGCTGCACGTATGAAAATAAGTTCAAAAACGTTACCAAATATAAAACCAAATTTTTAAGTGTTATGTAGAAGTTTTATTATATAATCATAAACAAATCATTTTACTAAATGAAATCACTGAAATTGTACATCAGAAATATTTAATTTACATAAAAGCACCAAATATGCAAATATTTATGGCTATACTAACAAAATTAAAGGCACTAGAAGCGTTTGAATGTTTTCCATTGTGAATATTTTTTAAACTAAAAAATCAATCAAAACATTATTGTAGTTTTTAAGGGCCATTATTACAACTTGCCGTTATAGTTAAAGATAACTTTAAGCAATAGAAAAAGGTACCCTTAAAGTTAACTTTAACTATAACGGCAAGTTGTAATAATGGCCCTAAGTCTATTAATGTTATATTAACCTTTTCATATAACAATTTATTTTATATGCAACTATTACTTAAAATAAAATCTAATAATTTTAAAGCCTCTTAAAAACTCATCACTTGTGCAAGAGCACTCATTCATTCATAAAGCTAAAGAAATTCAATGGCATAGACCCATTGACACCAAATTACAAAATTTAGTTTGAAAAAGTTTTCCTTTTCTGTGTATTAGTATGTTTTTGCCATCTTTCTTATCTTTAACGCTTCGTAATTAACACAAAACATTGATTCTAGGAAAACCCTTCAAGCCTTTTTTTAAAAATCAACCAAGTAAACTTAATTTAGTGACTTGATTTCTATTTCTATGAAAAGCAAAAAGTGGGTGAAAAACAAAAAACTATGAAGTAAAAGCAAAAAAACTAGAAACTGACATAAAAGTAAAATTATTACATACAAGAGTTACAAGACACAGATTCTAAGATACACACATACCATCATACAATATTTTCATACTTCCATTCAAATTTAAACACATACAAAAACAAACTTAATTTCCCATAATTTATTGCCGTTTTTTCTTCAAGCAACTTTTCATTCTTTTCACTTTCTTGTAGTGCCATAAATTCTAGACAATATATAAAAACTAAAGCACAAGTAATTAGAAGTAAAAAAAAATAATTGTGAAGAAAGCGAGAGAAAAATATCGTAAAATTTTTAATAGATCAAAAATACTGAGGACAGTTTCGAGAAGAAAAAAAAACTATCAATTAAAAAACCAAAAGTTTAATTAAAGAAAAGAACACAGAAATATTTGAAATCATAACTTTCGTGTTGGTATTTGTGTTCTGTGTGTGCAGTCTGCAGCGGGGATATAAAACGAAAATTGCAAATAGTACCAATGATGTGGAAATAAAATGTACTTTTTGGAACTTAATTGTAGCAATATTTAGGCTTAATTAAACTTGTTTCGGCATGGTAGCGTCAACTATACTGTTTTTTTTGTATCAATATTGTTACGAAATTGTACTTGAATTCAAATATAACGATTTTAAGGGCTGATTTAAAAGTAGCATAATACTTTCAAATAACAGTGCAGTAATAGCAAACTGTAACATATCTGTGGGCATTATTAAATAAAAGCTTTCAGTTGACCATTGATCGTAAGTTGGCAACGCTGTTTGAATTCGAATATTCAGTTAAAGAACATTGTAGAAAGTACACCCATCACAGATGGCGTATATATTAGTAAGATCTAGAATATTCGAACTTTGACAGTTAAAGAGCAGTGTTATAAATAGTGGCAGAGGTTGCAGTCGTAAGTGAGTTTATCAGAGACGCTTTTCGAATACACATCAACTGAGTGCCTTAAAGTGTGTTGTGTTTTTCAAGTAAATTCGTGTATATTTTAAATTGTGTCTGTATTTCTGAGAATTTATAAACGTGTATAAAAAAACATTGAGTGACTATTTAATTCTGTGGTTTTTGTACATTTTAAATAAATAAAGAGTTTTTACAATTTTTAAACTACTAAACGGCTTTTATTTGCAATCAAAAGTATCCGGTTTATTTAAAGGGAATAAACAAAACGTTTTGAAAAGGTTAAAACGTAACAATATATTGTTGTGTTATACATACAATTTTTGTTTGAATTCAATTTCAACAATATCTTGGTTACTGTAAACATTTTTAGTTAAATTAAGGTCTATTCCTTTAACCCATTAATGCCTGACCATAGTTCCGCTCGTACGATTTTAACTTAATTTTTATAAATGTGCCTGGTGACCCGTAGAATTTCTTTGGAGTGAAATAAAAATTTTACCTCGTTATATACCCGGGATAGGACATGGGTATTTAAATACCCAACAGGCTTTAAAGGGATATTTTTTTGGAATATTTTAAAAATATTTATATTGTAAAGCAAAGTGTAAAAGTGTAAATTGGAATATTTGTTATATTCACCCTTATCGTTGTTGGCGTGTGTGTTTTACGACTACGACAGTTTCGTACTGGATTAAAGATAAAATGTAACTTGTTTCTTTAATCTAGTACGAAAATGTCTTAGGCGTAAATTACATACGACAACCACGATAAGGGTGAATATAAAATTGATTCGTCATCAGAAAATCCTTACTACTGTCGAATACAAGACATTGTTGAAATTTGGTCTGATGCAGAAGAAAATTTTTGCGGACAACCAGATACTGTTGATATCAATATAATTCCACCTGATGATATCAATGCCATTAGTGACAATGAGAAATTAAATGACAATCTAACTCGCAAAATTGAAATGAGGAAATGCGGTCGAGTGAAAGAGAGAACGATGATGTACCAGTGACCTCAACCTCTAGTAATGTTGGACATACGTCAGCAAGGAGCTCTAGTAAGGGTTCAAGGGACCTAAAATCGATAAGGAAACAATACCAAAATGGTCTGGGCGACTAAACTAACAGTTTTACAAGTTGCCTTCTGATGATACGATGACATAATGTAAAACTTTGTATGAAAATATCGCATTCGGGTTCGGTTAAAGAAGTGGTATTGTTCATTATTACAAATTCTTTCGATGGTTAATGCATGGAAGCTACATTGTATTTGTCGCAAATATGAGAAAAAGTCCAAAATGTCGCAATTTGATTTCCCAGTAGAGGTATGGTAAAATCAAATCATCAAAATTCCGGGAAAAGGCTGACTTCCGGGGCATAAATGGGGCTTAGGTATGATCATTTAATGGGAAAACTATCCACTCGTCATCGTTGTCTACATTACAATGGAAAACCGAATATGGATGTTTGAAGTGCAATGTGAATTTGCACCCAGCTCCATGCATCCAGCAATACCACAATGGAGCAGCTCCAGATAAATCTAAAATTTTAATGGCTAAATAATTTATAACTTTAATTAAATAAATAAAAAATACAAATTTTCTTTTTATTTACGATAATATAAATTTTTTTGATATGGAAAAATTTGTTATATTTGGAACTCATTTAGGTCTTTTGGGTATTTAAATACCCATTTACATTATACACCGTGTGTGGAGCAAGTGTGTTTACAAACTACTTTTTACTATTTTACATTATAGATGTGATGTCTAAAGCTATCTAAATCCACTGCGTGTTTTTGGTTTTTCGCATTTTCCTTTATTTGGCAACGCTTTTCCCGAGAATTTTCCGACATGAAGAAAATCACCATTTTACCTATACGGAAGATAAAGTCAAAAAGCAACAAATTTTACTTTTTTAATTATTTCTGGGCTAATCAATCTCTTCTTCTAAATAAAAACGCAAGTTGAAGTCATAATCTATAATATGGCACTCGGTAGAATTTTTTTACTGTCGTCACTTTTTTGGGTATTTAAATACCCATTAGGCAGGAATGGGTTAAGAGCTTTTTGGTCGATTGGTGGTATGTGAGGGGATATATAGCGAAATAATATACATTTTCATAAAAAATCATTCAAAAACATTAAAAAAATGCTTATTTTGAAAACGGTCTGAAAATTTGAATATGTTATATGTAATTTGACAAAAAACCATTATAAATATTTTAATGATGAAACAAGTCTTAGATTGTAATACACTTTATTAGTTGTACTGTAATAAAGTACCTTAAATTGTACCATCATATTCATAACAAATTAGAACCATAACACCGTCTGTCTCTCTGTATAGTGGTGCTCAGTTGTTAAATAAGAATTTCATAAGTTTTTTTTTTCACAACTTTATACAAATTTTTGTTTAATATTTATGTTGCAAACTTTTCTTCACTTTTTTTGTTCTTTATTGACAGTCTCACCTCATTTCTATTCATTCAGCAAAATTTTAATTTCAACATTTAGAAAAAAAAAGCAGACAGGGAGATGGAAAAACTATCTTTATTTAAATAAATGTTAAATTTTTGCATAATTATTTGAATTTAATTGATGTAAACTGGTATTTTAGATAACATGTTCTAGAAAAAGTTAAAAACAATAAATGTTTGTTTATTAATTTAATAAATATAATCAGGGAAATTGATAGCCAGTTTAACTGCCTTATATATACGCTAATGTAAATTATAGGTTAAATAAATTTTATTAAATGAATGCATACATTTTTTTCAAATCGTTCCATTACGAATAACAGCTAATATTGCCATTCAGAAATATTTCCCTGAAATAACTTAATAATGGATTGCACAAAAATTTAATTAACTTTGATTCATATATCGATATTAAAGGGTCTATATTTAAGAGCTTCCTATCTTAAAATGTTACTAAAACAAATTGAAAAATCTGTCGATGTTATTATGTGGAGTATATAATATCGAGCAAACGTCCGCGTCGGCTTCACTAGGAGGTGCTCATTCGAAATGTCCAATTGTATATGACTCTGGCTCGTAGATCAAGATGCATTTGATCGATGGCTAACCCATGACATCCTTCAAATGCTTTGATCGATTGGCTTTGAGGGCCGCTGAAGAATACCGACTGTGGATGACTACACCCGATGTGAGGTGACTACACCCTGACATTGATTGTGAAGAATATCCAACATGGCATGAGCTGTGTGGGACGTAGCGTCGTTCTTCTGAAACCATATCGTCCAATTCAGACCAAACGAATTTAGTAATCATCAACCTGTAGCGCTCGCTGATGAAGTCATTCTCAAATAGAGTAACTTCGGGTATTGTTGACTATGCGTCTAATGTGAAAGAAACTATTGAAGGTATGATAAAACTGATTTGTCGTACATTTTACAATTTGTTTGAAACGACAATTGCACATTTGCTTTCATGACTTTCATGTTGACTTTTTATTCTTGTATTGAAATTAATGCGCCTGCTCAACATTTTTTCGGTTCAAGTAAGAAACAAAATTTGGTACAGTTACTTGGTAGAATTTAATGTTTGGTTGTTTTATATAGTTAAAGTGGACACGTAGTTTTGCATATATTTGGTAAGAATTTAAGCACATTTAGATTATTAGGTAAAAATATCTTTTTACCACTGTAACCCAAGTTCGTGTAATGTGGACCACTTAAATTACTTGATTATGTACTACTGGTCCATATTACCCGACAATAACTATGTACTTTGTAAGCAATCTATCTAAGCCAAGTACGCGACTTTTTAGTTGGTATTAATAAAAATATATTGAAATTAAATTTTTTAATCATTCATGATTAGCTGGTTCATGAATTTTATGTATTAAATACTAGTCCACATTACCCTCATATAGTGGTCCATATTACCCTCCAATTTTTTTAATGCTGATTTTTGGGTTCCTTACAATATTTTCACATAAATTTTTTATCCTTTAACGGAAAAAATATTCAACTGCAAAAACCATTAGAGAATACATTAGCTAATTTATTGCTTCACAACTCTTTTAATATCCATATATATTGTGGCCAAAATTTAGAAAAAACAAAACGGTAGTCCACATTACCCGAAGTTACTCTACATATGGACCGATGAAGCCAAAAAACAATAATACACTACAAGCTGTGACATAGATCTCATGTCCCATACATACAGAAATGGGCATCATCGATGATGTTTTGTTTAAATTTCCTTGGAAATTTGCCTAAACAGAACACCAGTTTTGCTAAAACTGTTGCATCATTTGCATTGAATATAAAAATTGAATAAATGACAGCCAATTCGACAGATGTAGTTTCAGCAGTATTGAAGCTATAAACTGTCAAAGTTAGGAAGTCCCTATTGGAAGACCCTTTATATTATATATTTAAGCATCAACAATATTAAATAACTGTAGCTCAAAATTAACTTCAATAAGCATAATTTACTTATATATGCTCATTTTTTAACCACAACCGATAAACCACATTAAAATTAAAACAAAATACACATTTCAGTAGATAAAAAAAATATGCATTAATAAATCAAGGCACTAAAAAAAAAACAAAATCTAATAATAGGTATTTCGCTGAACAATAAAACACTACAAACAAATAATAAATAAACACAAATTTCAGTTGGCAATAAAAATTGTTGTTTTAAGTTAATCTGTGTGTGAGAATTTTAATTAATATTATTTGTTTTATTTGGCCTTAATTTTATTGCACTTTTTTAATTTGCAATTGCCCAAACCGGAAATATGAGATTTTATTTTAAAAAATCATGAGTTTTTGCTGTAATAATTAATAATATTTATGCTAAATGATTTTTTACATCAACTTAAAAAATATATATAAATAAATACAAAGAAAAACTGCTTCATTACGTTTAAATTTTAAAATAAAATGAAAAACGATTTAATACGTACAATTTGATTAATTGGTTTTGAATGCAATGTATTAACTAGGTGATTTATAATAAAGGGTCTTTAGTTAAGTGTGTGTGAGATATCGTCGATATTTCTGATTTGTTTATCGATGCCTACTGTATGAATATAACATCGTGCATATATATGTTCGCTGCGGTTTCCTTCCTACCTTGTACAAATATGGACAGAGATTATATTACTTTTGTATAAAGGAAATATGGTAACAAAGAATATACTTTTATTTTTTTAATTTGTTTCTTATACTTTAACCCCCAGTAACACGAAGTCTGGTTATGTTTTAGCTAATAAGTAGTTATACTGATAGTTTTCATACAAAAATAATTTTAACCGACTGTATAACTATTAGTTAAGGCATAACCAGACTTCGTGTTAATGGGGGTAAGACGTATTTCAGTTTAAATTTTGAAATGTTCGATGTTTACCTTGACTTTATTTGGCTATTCGCAAAGATCTCCCGTGGTCATAAAATAAACTCTTTTCCACATACTTGATATTTTTTATGAAATGGTCAAAAAGCTTTTGTGAAATGGTCAAAAAGCTTTTGATTTTTATGTATATAAACCTAATCCTGTATGACAATTGTTCCGAATTATTGATGGCGATGAATAATGGATCCATTACTATAACTCGAAACGTAAGAGATTGTATGTGAAACTCTGCCATCCAGCCGAGTCGATACCATATCCAAATACCCATGGTGCTGAGGTAATTCTCTGTATTTGGTGAGAGCAAAAGACTCCTATTTATTTTGAGTTGCTGACCATAGCAGATACGCTGACCATTGAATCCGAAGTGGTTGGGAAGTTTTGCCACACCCGCTTTATAGTAAAAACATTGCCCCGTCCGACTACCATTTGTTTCGATCGTTGTAAAACACTCCACTTTGGAACAGAGTAGCCGATATTGGTTTGCTTTGTTCTTGGCCTGAAAAGATATGTAGATCATTTGGTTTGGAATCCATATGTTGCCAGAAAAATGGGAAAAGGTCATAGCTAACAATGGCAAATACTATGAGTGAATTTAAATTGTACAAGTGTTTCAAAATAAAAGCTACAAATTTTAAAAAGTTCCCCTTTTTTAAGTTATACGCCCATAATTTGAAAACTTTGAACACAGTTGAAAAACGGATTTATTTTCTTAGTGTTGCTTTTGCACTGAGGATTTATGGTGCTTTTAAGTAACTTGTTAACTGAGCTTAGTATTCTGTATGAATGCAAAACATTCAGACTTTTCTGGGTCTGCTTCTGGCATTTTGAATTGCTACAAACGGAATTAGAAACTGAAACAAATAATCTAAGTGGAAGTATAGTGTGTTGTTTTTTTCTATATGCCTCTGAATCAGCTTTAATATATAAACAGTACATTTAGTTTTAATGCTGCTATACCGCTAAACATATTCAATTAAAATCTAAATTAAACATAATTAAAAAAAAAATTAAATTAATTGTTTGATTTGCATACAGAAGACAAAGTGCACCAGAATACCGAATTTTAAAGCCAATATTTCCTTAATCACGGAATATTTAGCTGTAAGAAAAAACTGCAGTCTAAAATATGTTTACCTTAGTTGCAAACTGCAACCATTCACTCCTTTGACGTTGACTGCAGTTAATGAACATTAATTTGGAGAATTTAAATATAAAGCAGACATGTTACTTGCATACATGAGTACGTACTACGTATGTATATAATATTTCATTTTCACGTAGTTTTTACACGGAAAAATTTATTTACGTGAAAGCACATACGTAATTTACATAGTTTAAATATGTATGTATGTTAGTCATGAATATGTGTTTAAAATAATATTTTTTTTATACCGATAGGAAATAAACAGTTGATTACAGAAAGAAAATATTTTGCTTTGCACTATTTTCGTAGCCAGTTTTTGTGATTATGTGATTTAAAGTGTATATATACATTCAAAGACTAGAAAGAGCAATGGAAGCTCATTGCTGTTTGTAGTCTTTGATTGTAAATTAGTGTAGTTTGAATTAACAATATGAAATTCAATGTACTATTCACAGAATTTTAATTATATTTTTTTAAAAAATGTTAACCATTTTATGTTCGAAGTGGTTTTAAAACTTATTTTTAATTGTAAAAAAATTATATTTTCCACAATTTTATTTGTAAAATTTGAAAAAATGTTTAAACATTTTGATTTATTTTTATATGAAAGCAGTTTATAAGAAAAAACTAAAGATATTTTAGTAATTTTTTCAATCAATCGAATAGAGGCAAAAACTACTAGTTTTCCGTTAGTGTAGATGGCATATTAAATATTTTAAATAGTATTGATTTTTAGCCATTTCGAAACAATTTAAAATATGACAAAATCCAGGAAGAAACCATGAATTTAATTTCCAGAATAAAAAATAACTGGCAATACACAGAGATCCCTCAATGCAAACAACTTTTGAATCAGCAATGTATATAACTTTGACTGAACAATTTTACTTATAAGTGCTTATATATTTATTATTAACAAAAAATAAGTATTTAAGACAAATTGGGAAAGATTTGAATCTGCTATGAACAAAAAAAAAAACAAACTGAAGAAAAAATGGGAATATCTTGAGATATAGCGATATTATAGATCTCTTGTAGTATTTTCCATATATAGACAAATCTTTCAATTCGGATCGAGAACAAAAATTTGGCATTATTTTTAATTTTTCATATACCCGAGGTATCTTAGTTTGCGGCCTTGAAGCATCGCCTCCTTAATGTTTAAAGTTCAAATTCAAAACCTAACTTCAACTATGCGTCCTCTATAGCCATGGGAAATATTATTGAAATCGGAGTATACGTTTGGAAGTTACAGATTTATTTTAACTTTATTTTAGTATCCCACATATGTATACAAAGTCTCCATTATACAGCCATAGTCGTATATATTTACACACACTAAAAAAATTAAGTAAGCTAGGATAAAATCAAAATTTTGCGGCCTTGTAAATAAAATTGGAAAAAAAAGATTTCTATCACAATCCATAGACTTTATAGATAATGATAGCTAAGAAATTTTATAAATAAATCTACCAATTAGTGGTTCAAATCGAAAAAGAAGTTCATACCATTAGTTTTCAAAATTATTTACTCATATTTATTTCCTTTCAAAATTATTTACACATCATTAAAAATAAGATAAAACAACAAAAAAGTAACGTTTTTTTTTAATAACCAGATAAATTTCCATCCGCGTCTATAACAGCTTGTAGTCTATCTGGAATTGAATCAACTAATTTTCGCACAAAGTCAATTTCCAGGCTATTCCATATACATTTCACTTCTTCAATTGTTTCCTCTCGTTTACGGCCATTTTTCAATGTTCTCCTCCTTTTTATGGCTGCCCAGACATTCTCAATTATATTTAGGTCAGGACTCTGTGGTGGCCACGGAAGAACATCTTGTCCAACCCTATTTAAAAAGGTAGTTGGTAACCATGCTTTGTGGCATGGAGCATTATCATGCTGAAGAATCCAATTTTCACTAGCAAACAGTCTTCGTGCGGATGGAAACACATGGTCATTTAATATATCCAGGTATCCCGATTGGTTTAGTGTCTCTTTAATTGGTATTAGATCCCCATATCCATTATAAGAGACACATCCCCAAAACATTACCGAGCCACCACCAAATCTATTAAAAGGTTGCAATGCTTTTTGCCTTGATCCCTTTGAAAGATGCATATATGTTCTTCCAAATGAACCTTCAAATTGGAAAGAAGATTCGTCTGTCCATAATACATTTTGCCAAAACTCCTTTGGCTTATGGATATACTCCTTAGCAAACTCTAGACGTTTTATTTTGTTTTTGGGAGATATATCTATTATTTTTCGGACAACATAAGTCCTTATATCATAATTCTTTAATCTTCTTCGTATTGTACTGTCACTTATATGTTTTCCAATAATGTTTTCTGACTCCTCAGCAACTTTAATTGGACTTGCATCTGGATTTTCAGCGAATACTTTCACAATTGAACAATCTTCCTCTTTGTTTGTTCTCATTTTTCGACCACTTCTACTTCTATTTTGAAGACTTCCGTATGTATTTTTCTTTTTTACTAAATTATATACTGTTTTCCGACATATTCCATACTCTTTTTCTAATTCCAACGCCGATACACCCATTCTAAATTTGGTTACAATTTCAGTTCGCATCTCGAGGGGAATTTCCCTTATTTTCACCATTTTGAATGCTTTTTATAGACTTTTTTTAAGAACATTTGAATTTAACTAATAACAAAAACTGACTAGCAAAAACCATGACGTTTTTTCCAAGACTATAGAGGTTTTAGTCGCTTTTAAGGAATGTGTAAATACTTTTGAAAAAGAATAAATTTGTGTAAATATTTTTGAAAACTGAAGGTTAGGTCTACTTTTGCGAATTTAAGCAATAACTAGGACCTTTCTTCGTAATATTTTTTAACGAACGTGATCTACACCCTTTAAGGATTGTAGTAATGAACATTTTTTTCTTCAAATGTATCTTTAAAGTACCAAAATGTTGTTTTATTTCGAAGAATACTTAAATTTTCAGTGTGTGTAAATAGATACGACTATGGCTGTATTACACGTCGTATGAGTACCATACAAAATATGTTAGACTTCATATTAAGTATACGCAGGTATGCATTATTATATATTTTACACCAAAAAGTATGCAATATTTTTTTTGTACAATTCCAGTATCAAATTTCTTGGCACACATGGGCGTATGAGGAATCTTATATAAAGTATAACCAAATAAAGTGCTGCCTGTTTAGCGGTTTCGAAGCATTGCACAGTGTCAGATTTGTGTAATCTAGAGGGACTAAAGTCTGAATTTTAAAAACGGGTAAAGATAATTCAATGAATTTTGAAACACAGGTTTAATAAGATTTGATACATTTTTGGAGAAAAATTTGAGGTGGGCGTGGCAATATTACGCCTACCTCCCATACAAATGTTAAAATCAAAATTTTAATATTTATACCATACACCAATCTGCTCAGCATCAGTTTCCGAGTGTATTTAGCGACGTCCGTCCGTCTGTCCGTCCATATAAACCTTGTAATCAAACTACAGGTCGCAGTTTTAAAGATATTTCGATCAAAGCCTATTGAATTTGCGTAGAATCGGTTCATTATTTCTCCTAGCCTCCATACGATTGCCCTATCTGAAAATAGTTAAACTCTCATAAATATCTTAGTTATATAGATATCCAAACCAAATTCAAATAAGTTTTGTATAAGCCAAACTCGCTCCCATATAAGGCTCACTTCCGAAAATCACTTTAACTAGCATAAATCTCTTCAAAATATTGGTATTGCAATAAAATTTAACACAAATATGTTATAAATGCAAAAGTCATATCACCAAATTTTATAACGATCGGCCCATGCTTGGTCATTGCTCCCATATGAAGCCGACTTCCGAAAATCAGCAGCAACGGCTCCCAGACTTTATGGACTATCTAAAATTCATAAACAAAAGTCTACAACTTTGTCGTTTCCAGTACTAATATTTCCACATATAAAATCGAAAATACGGTCATGTCTTTGCTTTGTTGTTGCTTTGTTAAAAGCCAAATTTCGAAAATTTCACTACAAACAACTTGTTTGGTCATGATGCTTTTATGGGTGAAAAATTTCCGGGAGTAAATTGGGGTAGATTTTCTTTTTTGTTTCTAGAAATAGAAAGGATAGTAAACACTATAGTAAAAAAAATGTCACTGAACTCAACTGAACTATATAACTTTTTTTCTATTAAAAACTTAAAATTAAAAAAAAATCTTACCTTAAATGAATGTCTTGAATATCACTGCCAAACAAATTTAGAAGGCTTTATTTTAAAATGCAATGAAACTTTTATGTAGTGAAAATATTGTAGTCTAATATGCAAAAAAAAATTTTAAAAATATCAAAAAGCAACAAAACTCATTGTATCCAAACATTGATTATTTTTATCAAGAACTATTAAAAATGTTTAAGGTAAATAAAACATCTCACTTTCTGATACCAGTATATTGTTGTTCTTTACATATTTTGTTTTCAAAAAAAGGAGTTTTGTTTTTTTAATTAAATCCAGCTAAAACAATGAAATCTGACACTGTGCATTGTGGAGAAATGAATAAAGTGGAAATAAATATGTAACTTCTAAACCGATAATCTTATTTCAATTAAACCTTCCAGGACCATAGAGGTGGTATAGCTGAGTTTTAGTTTTGAAATTAGACTTTAAACACTAAGGTGGGGCGGAGCCTCAAGACCGAAAAGTATTGTATATCGGGTATATAAAAAATTTAAAATGATGCCAAGTGTTTGTTCTCGATCCTATTTGAAAGATTTCTACAAGAAGAGAGATCATAGCTAAAACTATATTTTATCTCTTATAGTTTACGAGATATGTATACACATTTGAAATTTATAATTTCAGGTTTTTTACCTACATTTTTGCTAATAGCGGATCCGAGTCTCTTCCAATTTTTTTCAAATACACATATATTTTCATAAAAAAATATTTCAAATCGATACTAAGTCAAAATTTAAAATAAACACATTATAAAAACTATTTCTTACCGATTTTTTTTTTTCGAAAAGAGTAATTCGTTAATGTTTAGTTATAGAGAACTTAAAAACAAAATATAAAATGTGTTTATATTTTTAAAGGTAAGAGTTTGGGAAATCACTTTAATATAGATATTTATATATCATACAGCCATATTACGTGAAGATATTTGTATTTGTACTAGAAGGTATTTTGGACCGATTCTTAACATTTGCAACACAAATATAAACAAATAATTCAAGTACAATAAGTACATATGGACAATTCTGTGTAATATATTTAAGACTATGCACTAAAGTAATTGTTGTACATATATTTGCAATAAATAGGTATTGTTATAAATACGAGTAGTTACAACTAAAATTCAAAAACTTTAAGCATTTATTTCAATTCATTCAAATTTAAAATTGGAAAAACTAAAGTTAGATTTTACTTTTCCAGTTTGGTTACACACTCATACCATCCCTCAGCCAGTCATCCATTCAGTTAGCTAGCCTCAAGGAAAGTTTCACTTTGAAAACAAAAACCTTTATCTAAACGTTTTATTTTAAAATTTCATTGAACTATTTTCTAGTATAGAAAATCACTGTCGGGCTAATAATATTTGAAAGTACTGCTACAGCTACAGACAGTTTGAATTTCAAAGTATACATACTTAAGTACTATAAGTACGTACTATGCATTTGTATGTATTTATGATGTACTGATATGAATTTTATTAACCTTATTAAAGTCATACTATAAATAATGTTTAAACGGAAATGTTGAAGCCAGTATTCATTCAAAAAAAGCCTGTAAACACAAGTGTATCAACACAGTAGCATGCAGTATGCTTGTAATTCATATGGGCAATTATGTATGCAGATATATGTAAGAGTAGTATTTGATATTAATTCACACATACATATTTAATAATTAATAAATGAGAAAACAGCCAATAAACAATTTCATTTATTTTGTATACACATCCACAGGTAACCTTTCAAAATGAACATAAAATGTATACATAAAGGCTATGTTTATTGAAAAACAATTCCATAAAGTATTTAATGTGTTTTTAACGTTCATTCGAGTTTGTACTTGTTAAGTTATTTATTGGTTGTTGGAATCTTCTTTATTGTAGAATATTGTATTCATTCAATTTCACAGAAATGAACTGAGTCGTGAATTTTTTTAATATTAATGTGAATGTGTAGGTAATATTCATGAACAATTAAGAACCAATGAAGATATAAAGGAACCTACAAAAAATCTGATAAAATCTTAGTCTTTAAAAGTCGATTAAATGATGTTCAGTGTCGGTCAAAACACATACGTGATCCGAAAAGTTACAATGTTGATTTGATTAAAAGTTACAAAATAAAAAGTAAGAAAATTAATAAAATGTTATAAGCAAGCGACAAATCAGATTATGTATGTCTGCTTTTAGACAGGGCAAGTTTTATTGACGCAAGTCTGAGCTTATAGGAGAGAGAGGCAAGAAGAAAGAAGAGGGGTACACACTTACTTGTACTGGCAAATCTCTTCAATTCTCTTTTGTTTTATCATTTTCACTATGGCGTCTATTAGGTTTTGACATACAAAACTGAACACTGTGTGTAAACAGACGAGCTAGTCTACAAGGGAATCGAAGAGATTTGCTTCAAGAAAACTTGCTGTGTGTAAAAGCAGACTATAAAAAGTGAAAATTACTGTTAAAATTTTTAGAATAAAAATTTAAATTTGACATAATTTTTATCTTCGGAATAAACTATTGTCAAGATCAACTGCATTAAATATCTTTAAATATATAAATAATTTAAAAATAAGGACATAACCTGCACTTGTATGCATCTTTTCCTCTCAAGGACTATTTATATTTAAATTTCAGCTCCTTCGAATCATAAATGGATTTTGGCGATTTTTTTAGAAAATTTGAGAACCGAGGAGACCAACTTTGAGAAGGCACGCCTTAGCTCTCATTAATACATCAACTCGAAAATTCCTCAGCTCCAACTGTGTGAAACTTCGTAATTATTTAATACTTCTTGAGATACCGAATTATTTCAAACTTATCGACAGATTCTAATTACTACAGATTCTTACCATCTTTTACAGAGTTTGTCTTTTAATCATAAGAATATTCTGTGAAATTGAACAATCTATAGGATTAGTAATTGGTTTATATTACCCGATTGGCTCAACATTTATCCTTATTCACCACAAATTAAGAAAAAGATTATAAAGTGGTATACAAAATTATATGTATTTAGACTAGCTAACCCAATTTTGCATTTTGAAATTAGTATATCACAGCAAATCAGAGATATATCTGCGTTAAATGTGGGCCTTATTCATAGGATCCAGTAGCGCTATTTCTGGATACTAATCTCTAAATTTTGTTTAGCTAAAAAATGTTAACTTTAAAAAATAATTTTTTCTCAAAAATTAATTATGTTTTTTCAATATTTTAAGTAGCATTTAAGGTTTTTGCAAACCAAATGCAAAATATTACTTACAAAATTGTCTAGTTTCTGCAGTATTTAAAAGAAACTTAAATATAGTAGCTGTGTTAAAAACTGCTGACAACTAACTACTCAATTTGAAATCAGCAATTAATTGCATAATTCTACAAACATCCCTAAATATTGATGTTTGAATTCCATAAATAGCTTTTAAAATTCTTTATTTTTATTCATAACCAAAAAAATCAAAAAAAAAAACGAAAACTGCACGTACGAATTTAACACTAACCATAGTGACATTTACAAACGCAGACTCCTGACAAGGGTACCGGGGTACCCGTGTGTATTTATTTGTCTATTATTATTTAAATTATTGATTTCAATGGAAAAACTTGATTCTTTTAATGGAATTTTTCTGATCATGGGTATAAAGAGTGGCAACGAAGATCCTCCTCCAGTTCTTCACAGAAATTACAGTCATCCTTTATACAAAGCATCGGTAAGTCTCAATAGTTTTCCACAAATCCTACGCGTAACACGCTCTGTTTATGTCTGGAATATTTTGATACTTTAAAATTATTTTCCAGATTGAAATGTGACAGCAAACAAACAGTTATTTCCATTTAGAGGTAGAACCAGATTCACTCTATATGTCCTCAAAGCCAGCTATACATAGATTAAAATATTTTGGTTGTGTAATACAGCCAACAGCTATCCTTTTACACAGGCAAGCCACCAGTTGGTCAGCGACAGGTAAATGTAGGAGAAAGCATCGTTCTAGATCTACCAGATTTCTAAAAACAATCTGGAATACTGTAACAATAGACACTATTTTACCTCTCCCCTTTGACCAATCGACTACAAGTTAGAGGAATAAGTCTCGTCAGTTCCTTCGACAAAACAAAGCCTATATTCCAAAAGAGCTACAGCAAAACCCAACGTACGATATAGGTAAACCCCGATATGGTGTCAATAAAAACGGAAAACTTGTCTGTTGTGATCAAGAATATGAGTTAGCAAATAAAAATATTGACAAAAGACAATAATCAAATACGCTAACGTCCGGGATGCTCTAGAGCTTTTGGCAAATAAAACCATCCCTAAAGATGTTTGGCATAATACTGCGGTACCATCAGATACAAATAACCGATATAAAACTGTGCGGTTGCCAATAAAGGGTCGCCACTTTGTGTGGCTCCAGAGTCAATCCAATCGAATCAAGAGTACGTTGGATGGGAAAAAACTTTAGAAAATGGTTATCTGAAGGAACTTGAGGAACATTAAATTTGTATTTTACTTTGTTTAAGAAAAATTTGATATCAAAGTTCGTTCGGGTACCGGGGTACCCGTGTTAGTACGGTTAATGTTAAAATGTTTGACATACTTGTATTCAGTGTGCTAAAATTATACAATAAAAGTAATACTATTCCCGAGGAGCCCTTTATTAAATATTTTAACATACACTTGTAATGCTACGAATTGGTATCTACAGATAAGCATAAAGATTTATTAAATAAAAACAAAATGAAATGTTTCAAATTAATTATTTTTGATCACAACTCCAGATTTTTGGTAAATTTCTATAAAGGGAGTTGATATGAACTTATATATGAGATATAACGATCATAGAATTATTTTTGTAATTTAATTGGTAACACAGTACAATTTATTTGCCAGGCATTGTACCTTTATTCATTTAATAATTATATATATGTAAGTATATATATGTTTTCATGCATACTTACTAATGTTTAAATATTCGTTTCTGTAAATATTTTTATAAAAGGAATGAAAGAGAAACTGAATTATGCATTCGATGGCATTAATATTGTTCTTGTTGTTTTATAAATTACATTTTTCTTTATACTATTTACTCCTGCTAGTATAATTTCTCTTATTCATTAATTGCACATTTATACGTATGTGCAAATAAAACTCATATATATTAGGGCGGCCCTTATATTTTACTCTGTAGATTTTCGAAGCCTAAAAATGTACTTCTTTAATATAATTGATTTTAACAATGACAGAAATGTGTTTTGTTACATTTGTGGTGAATACACAGTAGGGTAATCGGTTAACCGATTAATTTTTGACGGTTAACTGTTCGAATAATTTAAAATTACCGATTTTCAAATAAAAAATAAATCGATTAATTTTTGTCGATTAACCGATTAACCGAAATTCCTTTTTTTTGCACTTTAAAATTTTTATTTTGTATTTATTTTTCCCTTTCAATTCAAATACAAATTAAAATTAGATATTTTTGAACATAAAATAAATATGATTAGTAAGTATGCATAACAACTGATAAATTTAATTTACATGTACTTGAAACTTTGTTTGTATTTACATGTATAGACGAAACTTTTTTGGAAATGGGTCTTTTATCATAACTAAACAAAACTATTAAATTAATCAACATCTAAAACAATCCAAAAAGGAATATTCTTTATCATGCTTTTGATTTCTGAAACATATACAATCAGCGAGAGAGTTTTTTCCAAGAAAAGTTTTATTAAATATAAAGAAAAAAATCGTTTAAATTATATTCTTTTTATAAACGATTATTTCAGAAGATCTCATTAAAACCCTAAAAAAATCATTTGCTCATTTGCTGCAACAATGTCATAATACAAAAAAAGTCGTTTCAAGAAAAACGTCTCATTTTACTATTTCTTAAATATATTTTCAACAAATCATGCGATTTCAGAAATATAAATAGTACATGTTAGTATCTTTCTAATCTGTATTTAAAACAAATTTTTACTTATCAGATATACTTATCAGATATACGAGAAAACATGAATTTAATTTTGATGTATACAACAAAAAACACTCTCACACAAAAAATAATTGACTTTTTTGAAAACTGATAAAGATTATAGAACGGCGCATATTACTCAGTTCAAAAAACACGGATTTTAAGTGATGACGTTGTTGCAGCAAATAGGCGATATGTTTACAAAAATGATCTCAAATACCGTATTTGCTGTTATTTATGTTTTTGTACAAAAAATTCGTTGTTGTATTTTCAATTTAAAATTACAATACAAATTATTAGGTTAATCGAATAATTTTAAATTAAACCTCGATAAATTATTTGCTCGATTAACCGATTAAACCAGAAACCCGATTAATTGAATACCCTAATACACAGTCAAAAAGTTTAGAAAACCTTTTTGTGAGAACACATATTTCAATTACTTTAAGATATAGTTTGAGGTACTGAATGCGCACAGACAAAACAGATTCGTAGTAGCAACACAATTTGTTGCCAATCGAATGAGTCTGCATTAGTGACTGAATTTTACAGTTGTGGCAACAAAATTTTAGAAGTGGTAACAAAAGTTTTGTTGCTTTTACCGAATTTCTGCATTATGTACTGACATTCTGTTGCTAGAACCGAAAAATTCTATGTGTGCAATTGAATCATTCGATTCGGTTGCTACTACGAATCTGTTTTATCTGTGTGTGTATTGAATATTTAGGACATTTTTAACACGGCAACCGTTGTCATTTGAAATTTCTTATACCCTATGTATAATTTGTTACTATGAGTTGTTACATTTGCTCCCACCAAATACAAGTAATTATCTTAGTGTCATGGATATTCTGCTGGCTGGCCGGGCTTCATATACGATCTCTTACGCTTCGGATAATTGTAGTAGATCCAGTTTTCATCGCAAGTGATTAATCCTGCTGCTCCGAAACATTTTGAAATTGCTACTTGAGTAGCTACCAATGAACACTTTCACCATAAGCTTTGGTGATCAATCAGTGTGCTTCAGCGGCACCATTTTTACAAATTAACCCTCCGGCGGGTGAGAAGGTCCCTGGGGACCTTTTTAATTTTCAAACTGAAATCACTCCTTGATGGTCCCGCCTCCACATGTATTCCAAGGAAATTTTATCTAGAATCGTTTAAAAAAATCAAAGCAATCCGACCAATAGTTTAGTTTCTATTAAGATTTAAATGTGTTTAGTACGGGAACGTGTGAAAAGGTACTTGTACTGAAATTTCAACAATAGTTTTTTACGTTTTTTTCATATAAAACTCATAAAAAATTAATAATGTTATATATAAAAGAAATTTTTTTTTATAACATTCATTATACATGTATAATTAGTAAATAATAATACATGTATTTTAAACATACGCCATCTAATAACTGCCATATAAAATGAAAAAAGTCCAATATAAGTGCCACCTTAATATACATACATAAGTGTGTATTTACATTACACATGCATACATACATATTTGCATAAACGAAAATATTTCACTTTTTGTGTACACATATCTGTGGACATTTGACAAAACGACTTCTCTCGAGGTAAGACAATTTTACAGGATTTTTGTAGTAAAATTTGAATGCGCTTCTTTTGGTCTTATTGGTCTATGACTTTTAGAACATAAGATACTGTTGCGATTTCTATTCTAGCAATAATGATTTTTGTTTATAAAACTTTACATTTGTATTTTATACTTCATAATTGCATCATATTTTTGTTTTACATACATTTGCATTCATTTAGTTTTGAATTATGGTGATAAGGGTTCTTCATCAATTTCTATCATGCTAGAAAATAGTTTCTCTGCCAGCTCATTTGCATTCACACAGATTATTATACATATGTATGTATAATTGTGTGTTTACTCGGTTGCACTCTCAACTCAAGACAAATTTTATGACCATATATGGTAATAATTTTGGTGTTTGCATTTTTTTTATGATCTTCAATGCAAATATTTCTGTCTTCTTTTTGCTGCAGGTTAATTATTGATATTGCATTACCTATTTTTATACCCTCCACCGCCATAAGTGGAGAATGAGGGTATATATAAGTTTGTCATTCCGTGTGTAACATTGAGAAATATTCATCTGAGACCCAACAAAGTATATATATTATTGATCCTTATGAAATTCTAAGTCGATTGAGCCATGTCCGTCTGTCTGTCCGTCTGTCCGTCTGTGTAAAACACGCTCACGTCCAAAATACGCAAACAAACTTAGTAGAGTTGCAAGAAAAATGTTTATTATTGTCCTAAGCAGTTTGGTATTGAAAATCAGTGAAGTCGGTATAGTGGAACCAAAGTTATGAATGAAAATGTGGGACAACCTCAAAAAAAAATTGATAATTTTCACATATTTTTGGACATTTTTTGTAAATATATTGCAGCTAATATCATAAAATTTTGCACTCGTTACTTTTATGACAAAAGGAGTAACTATGGTGAAAATTATAAGAATCGGTCCATGATTTCTCCTAGCCCCCATACAAATTTCTTCCCGAAATATGGTTCTATGGTCTATAAATGCCTACAGAATAGGAATATCCACATAAAATTCAGCAAAAATAAGTTCCGTGGTAAAAGAAATTATATTACAAAATTTTTCGTGGATCGGCCCATATTTTACCATAGCCCCCATATAAAGTACACTTCCGAAAATCACTTAAATAAGCATAAATGTCTTACAAATATCGCTATCAAGTTGGAATTCGACATGAATAATCCTCATATATACCAAAATCGCTGTACCTAATTCTATGAAGATCGGCCGATAATTGGTTATAGCTCCCATATAAGGACCACTTCCGAAAAACACAATAACCTACATAAATATCTAAAAAATATCAATATCAAAACAAAATTTCACACACATCCATAGTTTATATTTAGAAATCATACTACTGGATTTTGTGAATATCGGTCCATATTTGACCATAGCTCCCATATAAGGTCCACTTCCAAAAATCAGTTAAGTACTCATAAAACTCTTATAAATACATCTATCATGCTAAAATTCATACAAAAATTATACTCATGTATGTAGATACCAGTGTACCAAATTTTATGCAGATTGGCCGCCCAATCTGCCCATTTCCGAAAAAAGATATTAACCTTAAAAAATATTAAAAACATATCGATATCAAAATGAAATTACGCACAGATCAGTAATTTGTATACAGTAATCATACTTCTGGATTTTGTGAATATCAGTCCATATTTAACCATAGCTCCCATATAAGGTCCACTCCCGAAAATCACTAATATCCTCATAAATTTCTTACAAATATAGTTATCAGGTTGAAATTCAAAACAAATTTATTCAATATATACAAAAATCGATGTACCAAATTTTATGATGACAGGCTCATAATTGGTCATAGCCTCCATATAAGAACCACTTCAGGAAAACATATTAACCTGCATAAATATCCATAAAAATCTATACTGAACCAACATTTTACACCGATCAGTAATTTGTATCCAAGAATCGTACTACAAGATTTTTTAAATATTGGTCCATAATTCGGCATAGCTCCCATATAAGGTCCACTCTTGAAATTCTACAAAAATGGCCCTTAAATACTTAGGACCATAATAGGTCCATATATTAAACCAAAATAGTACACAGATCAGTAATTTGTATTCAAAAATCATAATACTGAATTTTGTGAATATTGGTCCATAATTGGCCACAGCTCTCATATAAATACATAAAAATCACGTAAAAATATTTTATAATAATCGAATCATAATAGGTCATAGCTCCCTCATAAGTCCCACAACCAGATATTTTGAAATTTGTCTAAATATATTTGTATACCCTTTTTTATACTCTGTTTCTTCACTTGTGGTTAAAAGGGATAAATGTTGATCCAAACATATTAAGTAATTATTAAGCGTATAAATTGTTAAATTTCATTTCATGAGGTCCAGACTTAAACTCGACAACACTTCCCCTTTGCGCACTGTGCGCCACTTTAACACTCAGATATTGTAGATCGTTTAACCCAGTTCCAAAAAACTGTTTACGGTTACCTATGTAAGAAAATAATAATTTACACGAAGATTTAGAAAAATTTAATTTAGACGACAATTTCTCAATTAAAAGACAATAATTAACTGTGTCAAACGTTGTAATACAATTTTTTGTACATTTGAAACAAAATATCTTCTGCGTAAACTAGTCTTTCTAACAATTGTTATATTATTTCAGCTTTTATACTATCATATTTAGGTGGAGGGTATTTAAGATTCGGCACGGCCGAATATAGTACTCTTACTTGTTTTTATTTTAATATGACGGATAGTAAGGGGACAATATTTGGTATAGTGTATAAAATTAAAAGAAAACAAATTTTTGCATAAGAAATATGCAAAAATTCTTGAGAGGGATTCGCAAATTTTTGCATATTTCTACAAGTACCTTAAAATTACTTCCGTTTAATGTCACGTACGATATATTCGGCCCAAAGACCAAGCCTATTGAAACTGGCTGAAATCGGTCCATTTTTTCACCTAGCCCCCATACAAATGTCCTCTTGAAATTGGACTTTATCAGTCATAAATGTTTAATTTAGCTATGTATCTACACAAATTTCGCTCCAAATAAGTTTTATATATACGAAATTAATGTCACCAAATTTTGTTACGATCGGTCCATAATTTGTCATAGCTCCCATATAGACCCGCTTCCGAAAATTACTTTAACATGCTTCAATCTCTTAAAAATTATGGTACATACACAAAATTCAACATAAATAACTTTCATATAGACATAAATCACACGACCTAATTTTATGGTGATCGGTCCATAATTGGTCATAGCTACCATATAACGCCCACTTCCGAAAATCACTCACGAATATAAATTATTGATATTTTAAAAGAAAAATATTTTTACTCATTTACTTGGTGTAGGGTATTATATGGTCGGGCTTGACCGACCATACTTTCTTACTTGTTTTTTTTTTAATTTAATACCCCGTGAATGGAACATAAAAACCAAATTACCAAACACCAGTCGGCAATTTTTTTAATTAGATAAATATGCACTTTAAATGTTTTTGGTATCTGTAATAGTTCAGAAGCCATAATACTACCGAATTTACCCCCTAAATCATGGAATTTCCAAAAGTTTCTTCTTAGTGGATCTACAGGGAGAGGGGATCATATAGAACCTACAAAATTTTTAAAAATATTTTAGTTCAAATTTTAAAAATTTTTGATTTTCCTCATATGTAGTTCCTAATATGTATTTGTATTTTATTTTTTACTTTCCTGGACACATAAGCAAATACCTATGTACATACATAGTTATTCTTATTTGACCCAATATATATATATATATATGGGGACATATTTTTACACATTCACTTTACTTTTGCTCACAGATATAAACATTTATAGTTCTCATCATGGTTAGTGGCCATTCCACACTTGTGCAGACGCACACATGTAATTCTTTATAAAGTAGACCTTTAGAAAAAAATGAAAAATATGTTGACCTTAATCACACATAAACTCTTTCTTTTTTTAAATATATAAACTCACATACAGTATTGGCCATAACTAAAGCACCCTCTCAATGAATTTTTTTCAAATGGTATTTTTTGTATAAAATCAAAGTTTTAAATATCTATTATGTATTATTTTAATTTGTTAATATGTTTAGTATTGATAAACAAATACTTTCAAAGTTAACCTTTCTATAAGAGGTAACTTAAAATCAAAAAATATTTTAAGGTAGAAAATGAAACGGACAAAACTAAAGCACCCCTTCAAGGATATAATACAAAAAAAAATGTAGTTCATTTTTTGTTGCAAATCCTTTGTTTTGGATGGCACAAGAACATCTCTTGGCATAAAAGATAATATGTTTTTATGGCTTTTTTTCGATATTCCTTCCCTGACTATTTTAACGGCATGAAAGAAATCGTGAAAATTTCCGATCCTTATTTCAACAATTTACACGATTTATTTTCATATTAACAATGTGCCACAAGTTCTCAATAGGATTGAGATCGGGAGATTGACCAGGCCAATGAAGAACTTGAATCTTATTGCTGTGTAGCCAAATCTTACAAACTTTGGAGGGGTGCTTAGGATCGTTATCCTGTTGGAAGCTCCCTATAATTGGCATCTCTTCACTGGCATAAGGCAACATTACAGCTTTCAATACATCACGGTACATGAACCGATCCATAATCCCATAAATTTTATGATTTGGCCCAAATCCTTGACCAGAAAAGCAACCCCAGACCAATACATTGCCTTCTCCATGTTTAATTGTTCCTTTGCAATACTTAGGATTCAGTCTTCCTCCTTTTGGTCTGCGTACACGCCTTATTCCAGCGGAACTTTTTAAGTTGTATTTGTCTTTCATTTTTGGACACTCCAGTCGATGTGGGCTTTGGCAAATTTCAGTATAGCTTTCTTGTTCTTAGCTGATAGAAATGTTTTTTTGCTGGTCGTCAGCTGAATAATCGGGCTTCTACTACTCTTCTACGGATTGTTCTTTCACTAACGCATAATCTTAAACTTGTTCCTACTTGAATAGCTGATGCTGTGGATCTTTTTGTATTGCTCTTTTGATCAAGGAATCATAATATGGTGTTTTTTTTCGCGAACGAATGCACCGGAGATTTTCGACCAGTCTTAAACAATTTTGAAACGAGCCTGGAAATAACTGATCTATTAATTGAATATTTTTTACTAAATTCATGTCTTCGCGTCTTCAATAACTTTAATTTTAAATTTACTGGAGTACTTGTTCCTTGTCATTGTTTTTTCGCAATAAACTCTAT
The DNA here is from genome assembly GCF_958450345.1 of Calliphora vicina. Taxonomy (NCBI): domain Eukaryota; kingdom Metazoa; phylum Arthropoda; class Insecta; order Diptera; family Calliphoridae; genus Calliphora; species Calliphora vicina. The sequence continues at coordinate 74,961,719 of NC_088783.1, read as the reverse complement.
AAAACTTAAATTTTGCACACTACGTCTTCCTATATTTTTAACTTTTGGAATTTTTAAGTCCATTCATTGTGATTCCCGATAACTCACATTGCAAATATGCAGTACCGAGTCAAATTTTTAAACATCTTATAAGAGGGTGCTTTTGTTTTGTCCGTTGCGTTTTGAGTTTTTATATTTTTTTTAATTTAAATTAATTTTTAATAAAATTATCTTTTACTAAATGAATATTAAATGAACATTAACAATATTAGTTAATAAAATATATACAAAATACATCCCAAAAAAGCCGTTTTTATCAAAAAAATAATGATTTGAAAAAATCCATTGAGGGGGTGCTTTAGTTATGGCCAATACTGTACGTCTACATGACTACATGCCAGCGGTAAAAAGAAAACATTAGAGTGGCCTTATAAATGGCTTCCCTAATGAACGAACTACTCATAAAAAAATGCAATACAGAATTAACTTTTAAAGTGGCTACAATCTAGATTAGAGACACTTATGTGAAAGTTGTTTTCACTCTTAGTACATGGGATATATAAAGTAACCAATTGACTTATTTTCAATGCTGTTTTGACAAGAAACGGATTTTTTTAAAAAAAGCTGACTTGCATTTCTCAAATTGTTAACAGTTTTAATCTAGGTATTTTGCACGCATGAACCTTGAGTCCATATAAAAACTCAACTTTTTTCAAGATACATTTTTCTGTTGGGGACCTTATAAAGGAATTTCTGGAGTAAAAAATAATTGCGTATCATCTTCAAAAAGAAGAGTGTCGGCCTTGTTCTTGACAGCTAATAGTAATAACAACTAGATCTTTATAAAGATAGGAGCCTTTCCAACGAAGTCCTTTAAATTTGACCCTCGTCTCATATATTTATATTATTATTTGTAATTCTTTGGTTCTATATGAATTTATATAGAAACATATATACACACAGTCACAGTGGCTCTTTATTTTAAATTTATTATTTAAATCATAAAAGAAACTTAATGTTAGTGGTGTAAAACTCATATCCATCATTAATGTAGCCACATTTACAATTTACTATATAGTAAATTGCCGCCACTAAATTATTTGTCAGGTTTTTAACACAATAGCTTGTCTGGTTTGGTCTGATTTATTGCAGTATTAGATCAGTGAAATTTAAATAATCTAAGTAGCTAGGAGAAATATGGTAATATGAGAAGGTATGAGAAAGTATGAGCAATTTTCTTATTACTGTAATTTGCACTAGCCTGTATTTCTATAAAAAAAAGTTAACTCAGATAAATAGAAACTAAGCATTCTAGGCCGCATTCAATTTACATTTTCATGTTCGTGGAATTTGGAAATGACAAATTCATTTGGTACGAATAAAAATAAATTACATTGGCTATATAGTTAGGATTTTATATAAGATAAACCTTTTAAAAAAATACACCATAAAACTTCATTATATCCTGATTGTTTGTCAATTATAATGAATTTCAAAATTTCCATATATTTTCCATTGTAATGTTTTTTATTTAGCCCACTATACCATTATGGGTTTTAACCCATTAACGCCGAATGGGTAGAAAAATACCCAAAAATAGAAAAACTTCAGAAAAATTCTAGAAAATTCTTGGAGATCGAAATCCAAAAATAGCCCACTTTGCTAAGCTACAAGTACGATTTTGTGGATTGGCATATATGTATGTATTCCAAAGCATATAAAACATGAATTTCATTTTTCAAAAAAAAAAAAATTAGTTTTTTTTTAGAAAATCATAATAAACATTTGGGGGTATTAGAATACATGACTGTATAAAACATCCGTAGAAAAATAACCAGACCCTGCAGGCTCAGGTATGGCAGATAAAAAAAAATTAAAAATTGTCTCGGCAATATAAATTCCCTGAGTAATGTCAGTGTAAATTTTCATCAAAATCGGACTACGGATTAGGGGGTCAGGCATTAATGGCTTAAAATTTCTTTTTTAAATAAATGTTCTCTTTTTTTAAATTTATTAGTAAAAAAAAATTTATGACAAACAAATTTTATGGTGAAAAAAAAAATCGGGTTAAAAAATGTTTATCCCAATTTTGATATTCGCCGTTGCAAAGGTCTTTGATATATCTATCATTACATATTAATATTGTCTATATTAATATAATCCAGATATAGATCAAAAACCGAGATTGTCCTGGCTTTTTTTTCTTATATTTTAAATAGCGAGCGAACCCGGTTTGGTGATTCATGTATGTAAGTTATTTGAAGGCTATCGTCGCAAATGAAAAATGTAGAAACTACAAATGGAATGACAAACTTATATATACCGTAGCCACTCATAGTGAAGGGTAAAACAAATTTGCCGAAAATCATGTTTTGAAAAGTTATGTGACATAATTGAAAACTACCGTAACAAGTTTGGCCCTATTGCTTTTTCCAAATAAACTAACATAAACATAATCTGAAAACAAAAAAAAAACAAAAGCTAACAATTAATACTTGTTATTTAGATGTTATTTATCCAAGCAGTAACCTGCTTTTAAATTGATAACAAAAACTTGTTTCCAGTTAAATATGACTAAGTGATATATTTATATCTACCTATTGCATTGTTTTCGATTTTTTTTTTTCAAGATACAGTTTTCTGCTGGGGACCTTATAAAGGAATTTCTGGAGTAAAAACTAATTACGTCTCATCTTCCAAAATCTTTGCCATTTCCTTCAATCTTTTAAAACTAAAATTATTTACTGTTTACTAGATATACATATTTTATTGATGATGTTCACTACCCTTTAGATTATAGCAATGATTTGTAAAAGTTGAAATCTGATGAATGTTACCATTTCAAGAGAAACTTAAAACTTAAAACCCACTGTCTATAATTGTGGGTGTGCGTGAAGGATTCCATAGAAAATGATAGTATGTATTTATGTATTTGAAAAAATTTGTGCCCACATTTAGTTAAGTGTAGTTTAAAATAAAATCTTTTTTCTTGTAATTTTTATTGAGATAACTGAAGTTAATTATAAAACCTATATACACATAGGAGTACATACGTGTAAACATTGCTTTTATACCCTTCACCAAAAGATGGAGGGTATATAGATTTTATCGTTCAGTTTGTAACATATAGAAATATTAGTTGTTGAAAGTATATATAAGACGATCCTTCTGTCTGGCATATAATTTCCTTCAAATATTCTTTGTTGATAAAGTTTGGTACTGAAAATTTGGAAAACTTCTTTATTTTGGGAATATAAGTCCATATTTAATCATACCCCTCATATAAGGTCCACTAAAAATCACTTAAACATACATTAATCTAAATCAAATATCGAAATCAGTTTGAAATTCGACACCAGTAAACCACACATACCTAATTGTTTGAAGATTTTGGAATCAGCAAAAATTATAGTATTAGATTTTGTGACGATCAGTCAATAATTGGTTGACTCATTAAAATGTTTTGGATCAAAATATATGAAAAACATTGTTCGGATCTTAATAACACATAAATGCATGAATCTTACAAAGTGAAATTTACCACTAATATTTTCTAGTAATATAAAATTTGAAACTACCCAAATCGGAAGAACCAGAAAATGAACAGCAGTCGGTGCTCGTATTATATTATGGTGGTGGGTATATAAGATTCGGCCCAGCTGAATATAAAACACTTACTTGTTCCTACTAGTCTGGTTACGTAGAACTAAAATAACAAATTTTTATAGAAAGTAAAATGCATTCATATCAAGAGATAATAGGTTACAGTGAGGATTAAAATAATTTACTAATTTTGTACGTAATTTTAAAACTTTCCATTACTGTAACTGCTAAAATAAATTTACAATATTTAATCTAGAGGTTGCGAATAGATGTCAGTTCCATTAAATTATGATTATGCAACACGTAAAGTTTATAAACCACAGTATGTAGTGAAGTAGAGATGGATGTATAGTTCCAAACAGTTACATGCTGGTCATGTATTCGGTACGGTCTATACGGCACCACAATGAACTAATCTAATCCTTGCTCCATTATGATCTCAGTTTTGCCATATAGAAGTACATATGTACGTTTCAACATTGCTTTTATACCCTTCACCAAAAATATGAGGTGTATATTGATTTTTTTATTCCGTTTGTAACATATCACAATATTAGTTGTTGAAAGTATATATAAGACGATTCTTCAGTCTGTTTAAGCCACGACTGATGGCATACAATTTCCTTCAAGTAGAGATGACTGAATAGTTCCAAACAGTTACATGCTGGTCATATGTTCGGTATGGTCTATACGGCACCACAATGAATTAATCTAATCCTTGCTCCATTATGATCTCAGTTGTGCCAGAACGACTATAATTTTATGAGACTGAGTTTTCTCGGCGTCTGTTACTGTTCAAGGGGGAACCTCGAAAATGTGATGAAAATGTTATAATTTTTCATAATTTTTCATATACCCTAGATAGCCTGATGAGGGGCCCTGAATCTGATAAATTCAAAACCTAAATAACAAGCCATGTGAAATTTTATTAATATTAGACTATCCATTTAGAAATTACAGATTATATTCCACTTTTTTGGAATTTCCCAAATTACAATGTTGTGTTGTCCTATAAATCGCATAATGTCTGAAATCCCTCCTTGGAGGACATTGCAGTTGAAATACAATATGGATGTCACAACAAATCTTCGTTGTGAAATCGATGCTGATAGTGACGAAGGCTATTGTTGCTGTGGTAGGTATTTTAGGTGCTGCCCATGAGGAGGGGAGGGTGGAGTTGTGTAGTTTTGGTATAAGCTGATGACGATATCGAAGATTCCGATGAAAAATATAATTGTTGGCTGCATACATCAAACTAATTTTCCGACCACTCTGGAACTGTTTCTGAGGTGACACTAGTCCAACTAAGAGTTTTACATTCTATTGGTTCTAGTGTTCGGTGTTCAAAGCTGTACTCAGATTGATATTGCCATTACATTTACTTATTGCTGACAGTTTTGCTCTCAACTATAACTATAGTTTTCATGTCATACTTTTAATTTTTCTATTCTATACTAAAGTACATACAATAAAAGAAATTCTAAAAACAAAAATAATGTCAAGTTAAAATTAAAGTTTTTATAAAATTCGGCAAGTATAAACATACCCTCATATGAAAGGACACAAATTGTATTTTTTTATGTTTGAGTGTGTGAGTATATAATAGTATTGGTGTACCAAGAAATTAAGTAGAATTTTAATTGTTTATTTGTATGTATCTACAATATGTGTATGTGCATTTGAATGTATTTTATTTCCTATTTTTAGTTTTGTTTTCTCTGGCCTGTTTTTCTTTCCCTCTTTCTTTTTTTAATTAAATCCATTGTTTATTTGGTTTTTGTTAGAAATTTTGTCAATTGTTTGATTAAATGGTTTTACATTTGAATGCCTTGTACAGGATATTATAAATGGGATACATTTTCTTTAGCCTCAGATCATTTATTTTAGTTAAATTGAATGTGGAGTAAAATATTGCAAACAGAAAAAGAAAAAAGATAAATGTCATAGATTGCTTAGCAAATGACTTGAGTAATGAATGTTGTAATAAAGATAATTGATACTTTGGAAAAATCCTATGCAATTTCTTTTAGAAAATTTATTAGAAAAATATTTATTTGATATCTTTTAAGGGTTAAATGATTATTTCTTAATATGCTGAAAAGTTATAGTTATGTGAACAAATTTTTAAAATATTTAATATGCTTATAAATTTTAGTTAAAATTATTCGGAAATTAATATACTGTAATGACATTTTCCAAATGCATGTAAACCATACTTGTGCGAGAATGAAGAGGCAGTTTTCAAAATAATGTTTTTTCTGATAAACATGCAAAAATTTAAAATAATTTCGAAAGAAAATAGAGAAATGTTTTCGTCAAATTACAGATACACAGAAACAGATTATAATATACAATAAATATTTCATTAATATAAATTCATGACAATTTTAAGAAATTTTTCATATGCATTCCTTTAAAACAAAATACTGAAGGCTTCTATAAAATTACACTAGTTTACCAGGTTTTTGGTTTGTTATTTTAGGCCTTTTAACTTCGGGAAAAATATTCAAAAGAATCCAATACGACTAAATTCCGATTCATTCATGTAGTTTCGTATAAATATATCTAAATGTCTCTACTCTACATCGAGTTTTAAAAACCACTTTTTTTATATTTGAAATTATGTTGTCCATCTCTAAGAGTTAGGCATGAACAATTATTTTACTGATTGGTAATTTTTTTCACAACAAATAAGTGAACAAGTTTGATCTTTTAACTCAGTCGTTTATTTATATTCTGAGGTTTTTGACTGAACTAAATGCTCAAACGATTTCTCTGAATGTTTTGCAGACAGTGAACAAAATGAACATGAATGGAAACTAATTTTGCCAATTATTAGCCTGATTTTTAATAATGATGAAAACACAAATGTAACTTAATAAATTTCAAATAACTAAATGCCATTTAAAAGGATTGAACAGTGTGAAATTTTGTATATACTTAAGAAGTTGCCCATAGGTTAGGTTAGGTTATAAAGGCAGCTAGTTATCAACCAGTTCACTTGGGTCCATGAAATTGGTCCCTTTGTGTTACCCTAAAGATCATGCTCAGGACCTCAAGAGATCCTTCACATGTCAGAACTGGGTTCAATGCCGAACCAACCTGACGCACGAATGAACGAATCCATCTTCCTGACATCCAGAGTAGATAGATCCGCTAGGCCGTGCAAAAATGGACTACCTATTGTCGCAGTCCGCACCGCTGCTAAGGCAGGGCAAAGACAGAGGAGATGTTCAATCGTCTCATTCTCGTCTTCATTGTGGCAACTTCTACAGAAGTCATTATATGGAGTATTCATTCTCCTAGCATGCTCACCTATCAAGCAATGCCCCGTGAGCACTGACATCAGAGCTCGTAGCCTAGCCCGAGGTAACCCCGTGAGGACATTGGCCAGTTCATCTGCAATAGCATTGCCAGGTACACCAGAGTGACCAGGCACCCAGAATAACACCAGGTTAGAATGTCTCGCCATCTCATTAAGAGATACCCGGCATTCATGTACCAATCTGGATGTCGAGTAGACGCCAGATAGGGATTCACACCAAATAGCCTATAGTACTTCATCCAGTGTTCCGCCCTTTTGATCGCTGAAATCTCAGCATGAATTACACTACATTGATCATGTAGCCTGAAACACACCCTCTTCTGAAGATGGGGAATGTAAAAGCCTCCACCCACCCCATCCGCAGACTTAGAGCCATCTGTGTATATGACAAACGTATCCATTGAAGAAGGAGACCCGCCCGTCAATGACACAGAGAAGCGTCTGTCAATAAAGGGTAAGGGAGTGCAGTAGTCAATATTAACAGGGAGATAAGATATACTGCCCAAAATAGACGCATGGCCAGTACAACTATACCTCCATGCTCTAACAGTACTTAACCTAACCGCCGAATTTATGGCCAATTGTTTTGCCATCAGATCAGCCGGTAGCCAGTGCATCATTACAAACAAAGCACGAGACGGAGTACTGCGCAGCGCACCCGTGATCATTAGTGCGGATATTCGCAGGATTCTCTCAATTATCCCACAGTAGGTGGATTTACTTAGAGCCTTCCACCAAACTAGTGCTCCATATATTAGTATGGGCTTAACCACCATATCGAAAAGCCATTTCGCATTTCTAGGGCTTATTCCCCAGGTACTCCCAATGGCCCTTCTGCAGGCATAGATAGCGACAGCCGCCTTGGACGCTCTCGCATGAATATTAAGGCTCCAGGATAGCTTAGAGTCGAGTATAATTCCCAGATACTTAGCACTGTCCGAGAGTTTAAGTTCCACACCGTTAAGGCGCGGTAATGGGAACGGAGGGATTTTGTACCTTCTGGAGAACAGCACAAGCTCCGTTTTCCCAGGATTCACACCTAGTCCACTTGCAGTGCTCCACTGGCTGAGTGTACTGAGTGAAGTTTGCAGGCATTGTGATAATGTGTCCAAGTGTTTCCCAGAAACAGCTACGGCAACATCATCAGCATATGCAACAGTTTTGCACATCATGGAATCTAATTTCATGAGTAACATATTAATGGCAAGATTCCACAAGAGTGGAGATAAAACCCCTCCCTGTGGAGTGCCCCGGTTCGCTAATCTAAAAATAGTAGCAGTTCCCATAGAAGAGATAATGACTCTATTAGTCAGAAGTCTACCTATGAAGCAGATAATAGATTGATCTATATCCAGACCGCCTAGAGCCGAAAGGATCGTCTCTGGCGTCACATTGTTAAAACCCCCCTCAATATCCAAGAAGGCCACCAATGCATATTCCTTATGCTCGAGTGATTTTTCTACGAATCCCACAAGCGAATGTAAAGCAGTCTCAACAGATCTACCTTCATATATGCATGTTGAGACAAGGATAGTCGGTTCGGGTTAATCGATGAACGAAGGTGTAGATCAATCAACCTTTCCATAGTTTTCAAGAGGAAGGACGATAGGCTAATAGGCCTAAAGTCCTTGAGGTGCCTTCCCTCCCTTGGGAATGAAGGCCACAGTACATCTGGTCCACGACTCCGGAATATATGACCAAGCCAAGCAGGCCGAGTATATACGAGTCAACCAGGGAATAATTAAATCCTCATTCCGTTGCAGATCCGCCGGAATGATGCCATCAGGACCCGGAGATTTATATGGGTCAAAACTACGCAGGGCCCATTTTAGTCTCTCCTCATTTATGAGAATTGTGACTTCAAAAGGCCCAGTATAAGATATCGCAGTGTTACCCTCAGATAGGGGAACACTGCAAGGGAAATGAGCGTCCTTCAAAACCTCTAGGGTTTCCTTTCCGCTAGTAGTCCAGCTGTCGCTCGATTTCTGAATATAGCTCGGGACAGTGGCCGAAGATGACAAGATCCTGCGCAAGCGACTCATCTCAGAGGAACCTTCAACGCCGCTACAGAAGGACCTCCAGGATTTGCGCTTCACGTTCCTAACCAGGTTCTTGAATTTATTCACAGAGGACTTGTAAACAGACCAGTTGCCCAGTCTCTTGGCCTCATTGATGGTTTTTTCCTACCTCTGCAGATACTAGGTCTGCATGAATCATGTATTTTGGTTTTGTTACAATAACAAAACACATATTAAATTTCACTCAAAGTACTCGTTCGCTATTGAAAAACAGCAGATTAATATAAATAACTCATACGCCACGTGTGTAGCAAAACCATTTACAGAAGCTATGCATACTACGTACGAGTGATTTTTATATGAAAACAACTATATGGAACAACCTTTAATTTACGTGGAGAGAATAATATTTTTTGTATTTTCTAGCATAGTTGTAATTATTCATGTCCAGTGTTGAATTGAAATCGAATAGATATTTACAAAGTTCAAGCATATTAAATATTTAAATCAAATAAAATGATGGTTGATTATCATTTTATTTATCATTTTTAAAATTTGATGAAGTCCTAAACAATAACAATATTATTATCATTTTAAAAACGTATAGGAAATATTAAAATAACCACTAAAATCTAATTTTATAACTTTTAGAAACAATTCACGTTATTTAAATATGATATTTTCCATTGCTATTCATTAACCAACAAATTAAAAACTTAAAAACACCTAAAATTCGAATTACAAAACTATCGAATGAAAAAAAGTATTCAAACTCATTGCCGTGCGTGCCATTGAATGTCAAAAAGTAACAAATATTTATTACAACTTTGCGAACAGCCAATGAATTGGAAACAAAAATCGGTTATAAATCTCACAATAAACATTTATTTTATTTATTTTGTTTTCAAAAATTGCTTCCGGTAGTAAAGTTAACATACATAAATGTACCTAGTACATCACTGACATGGATTTTATTTATTTTATTTTTTTAATGGACAAAGGGCTTAAGGTAAATTGTTAAAACAATATACATACTTGCATTTTTCGTAGAATTTTGTTTTGTAATTAAAAATATACAACACACAACTGAAATAAAATGGAATATTTGTATGTGAAATGTAAAAGTGTGGAATTCAAATGAAAATTTCGATTTATATCCTAAACTATTTCATAGTCATGTCAAGGTAGTAATTATGCCTATTTTCAACTCATTAAAATTAATTAAATGACCGGAAGTTACAATTACACTATGATACTAAATAAAATATATAACCACAATATATCCTTCAATTACACAAACAATGAAGAACTTATACAAATAATTTCAAATCTACAGTTGAATGAGTATTTGCTGTAGCACAGTGTTTTTAATTATTTCATAGCGGTCAGTAAGATTAAACTATTCAATTGAATTTGATTATTATAAGCAAACTGTTTCTGAGAATTCCCCTAAACTATACTACTGAAGCTTAACAGTTTACGAAAATACTATCATAATTCCTTATTATGGCTTTAAGCTGGTTTTTAAGGCATTATTCACCATAACCACCGCATTTACACCTACAGATTTATGTGGACCTATCTGCTATGTACATTGTTCAATTAGTGATAATTATAACTTGACAACACACACAAACTCAGCCAGACATACCGGGATACATAAATAAAGATAAATTTATATACGAATACGTGAATTTACACTACAATGCCATGGCATTATAAATACATTAAAGTCAACTTTTTGTTGTTTTATGAAATCGTAGTAATATTTTCAAAATTACACAAAATAAATTCTTAGCATTAAAGAATGCACTTTAGAACAAAAATCGTTCACACATGAAAAAAATTCCAGTAACGTATTTGTACGACGAGCATGAGTATTGCATACAGCTGCTATTATGTTTAAGTACATATGGATAAATACCTCCACAGACATACATGTATACATATAGTCATTGATCTGTATGTTGCATGTACTTGTGGTTTTATTTAATGATTTATTTCAAAAGCGACATAGAAACAAACAAAAACATAACACGAAGGTTTTATGGGAAAACTCTGCCAAATAAAGGGGTAAATATAATGGATTTATAGCTAAAGCATGATGACCACAAAACATTAACCTTTACACGACCAAGTCATTCGAAATGCATGTATGTGCGATTTTTATTGTTTTGTTTGTTATAAATAATAATGAAATTACAACTAAAGTATTTGGTAGTGTGATAGTAGACACAACATCTATCAAACTATGAACAACTAGGTATACAAATTTTATACAGAAATTGCCAAGATTTTAAAAGATTATGTTAAAACAATAATCACATGAATTTTAATATTTCTAAAAGGCAATTTTCGACATTCGAAACATGCCTTAACACATTGCCTGCCAAGGCACTTTCAGTAAATAAGATGCTGGGGGCCACAGCATTTTCTTTGCGTAATCTCTTCGAAAACGTCAATATTGGAATTAAGGCTACTGTCAGTAATATTTACTGCTTAGAAACAGATTTTTTTTTCTAAATAAGAGGGTCTTACGAAATGGCGAAAAGGAATTTTTTATGGGATACTGATTTAGAAAAAATACTCAGTACAAGTTCAGAAAGTCATGAAGAATGCGAATATTACAGTTTTGATGAGGAACTTCCAGACAACATCGAAAAAATTCTTAAAATCCAGCACTATTGTCTGACATGGCTAGAGAGAATAAAAGTCGTGTCAGACATATGTGTCCGACGTGGCGTAAACCGCATAGTGCAGTGTCACACATATGTGTCCGACGTGGCAGTCAATGTGTTAATATTTGGTACTAACTTCAAAGAATGAAAGTGGGATAAATTAGAATTTTCACAAAAATACTTTATATAAGCCAACGCATGAAGTTATTTGAGTACAATAACTGCATTTAAACACAAAAGTCCAATATTTACTACATGACCGTTTTTTTTTGTTCGATCAGGTATTACCAAACTAAGCTAACACACTGGCGTAACACAAAATCATAGAACTCAATACATTTTCTTTATTAGGAATATACCGATTACACAGGGCAACAAAATCGAAAAAATATAAGAGGTTTTTTAAACCACTACATATTTATGATGTATTGTAGTTCCAGTAGTACAAATATGTTCCAAATTTTAAATTCTATGGAAGAAGAAGATTTTTTAAAAAAAAAATTAAGTAAAATTGTGATTTTTTTTAGATGTTTCTCCACATAATTACTGAAAAGCGTTTAGATCGATATTTTGCTAACCCAAAAATGGTTAGGTCGATATTACTAAAATACACGTAGAAAATTTTAGATTCACATAAACTTTAATCCGTTTATATATTGTGTTTTAATCTGCTCAGTAGTTTCGAAGTTATAATAACAAATTTAAGCAAAAAATAAAACTTGATAACTGCAGAAATTTTTAAAGTTTATTGCTTTATCGCAAAACCATATATAATAGCAACAAAATGAGATATTGACAATAAACATCGACTGATTATTTTCGAATTTTTTCACAATTAAGTGAATTCGATAATTTTCACAAAATATTAGCTTGTTGTTTGATATACATAAAATTTTATGATTGAATTTTGAAATCATTTCCCCTTGCCATGCAAAAATTTTCACATATATATTGCATTTCAATCGGTTCAGTAGTTTCGGAGTTGTAATAACAAATTGAAGCAAAAAATATATTTTTTACGTGAAAATAGCAATTTTTTTGTTTTAAAAAAATCATGAAAAATCGAAAACGGCAGAAATTGTTCAGATTTATTGCTTTATTGCAAAGCCATATGTAATAGGATCAAAATGGGATATCGATCATAAAAATAGATGGATACTTTTTGAATTGATTCACAATTAATTTATTCACAATTAAAAAATTGCATGTGCTTACAAGCGTGTACTTTGGGTGGACATTTTACATATTTTAACCATCTAACACGCAAACTTTAAAAAGCTAAAAAAATGGTTCTTATATGGGAGCTATGGAACATTGTGGACCGATCGGTACTAACTTTGTCCTGAATTTGGTTTGTATATATTTATAATTAAGATATTTTTTGTATTTCTTTTTAATCTTTTTCTTTCCTACTTCAACAACTTGGGTAGGCAGGCATACATACAAAAGTACAGGTATGCTGATGGCCGTCTACTATTATTATTATCCCAAGTCAGCCAGTTTTGGCTGTTTGTTTTCTTTGTCAAAACAATGACAAATCTTTTCACCAAATCGACTGAATTTTTCGACACAATAATTAATGTATAATTTTTTTTAGAGGATTTTTATTTGGTAGGAAAGACTTAGCGTCGTCTCCACGAAATTTGGGAACGAAAAATTTCCGAAATTTTTTCAGTTTGCCATGAAGCCACGAGTATTTCGAAACATACATATATACAATAATATACCAAAACCAATCGGCTTTTTCCTTGGGGAAATATAAATGTTTGTGGCAAATTTTGTCGAATTGGCTTTAAAATTGCGACCTATAGTTTGATTACAAGGTTGACATGGACCGACAAACAGTCGGACGGACAACGCTTAATCGACTCAGAGTGATTTATTGTCTAGTAGTTTTAGAGGTACATTATTATTATTTACCTGGGTAATTTTAGCTATATTTGAAATTATTCGGGGCTTAATAGATCAAAATTCAAAAACGTCGCGTATTTGCAGGTTGTGCGTTCGAATTCACATTATAGAGAAAAACAAAAATTGTTTGGATTTGCTTTAAGAAACATTTTTAAATTTAACCTACGATTCTGGACAAGGTTACATTCAAATTTCAAAAATTCTGTTTTTTAGGATCAGTTTAATATTTGTCTACATATAGCAATTTACACGCTGTCTGGTTTACGTTACATGTAATGGAATTATTCGCATAGATGTTTCTATAGGTAGAAGCTATCTGGTAGCAAGGTTGACCAAATAGTGTTATGTCTATTAAATAAGTTTAGTCAAAACCATGAAACCATGTTTTAGAAAGTTATATTTTTAAATCATTGTCCACATGAAATTCAAATACTCACTATAAAGTGGTTTGTTATTTGATAAAATAAACGAAAACTAAATTTTACTTCGACACTGAATGAGTTAAAAATTGTATAAAACTATAGGTATTATTCTTTCATTTAGTATAAGAAAAAGCGTTGGAAAATTTTTTTTTTATTTTCTAAACAATCTACATTTTAATATATTGAAAAAAAGTAAAAATCAAAAGCGTAGAAATTTATAAAAGCTGCGTCAGAAAATTACATTTGCATTATGAATGAAATTTTATATTTAAATACTTAATCCTATATATTTATCTACATGTATTTATTTGTTTTTTTGTGTGTTATATGAATCTAAACCACTGGATTCAGTGGTTCCGCTAAATCTGGAAGGAACAATAGGATACTTTTTATTTTTAAATTTCATGCGGACGTGGCACTTACCATATAATAATACAATGTAAACTTTTATTTCTAAATATCTTTAAAAATCTAATTACGAGATTATTCAAATCCTGAAAATGATCGGGATTGGATTAGTGGGCGTTGCAGCCTCCATACAAAGTAAATAGTTGATTTTTAACACCACTGTACAGAGTTTAGCAAAAAATTTTCGGGACCGGAACAAGGGGTGGACCGGGTTTGGATCTCCCATACAAAGTTCATAGTAAATATTTATTAACTGGATAACTAAAATTCCGAGATTTTTCAAACTTTCTAAATTTTTAATATCTGGATAACTAAATTTGCGATATTCTTCAAACTTTGTCTGAAATTTGTTTATTAGTTTTACGTAATTTGTCTGAAAATGGGCGGTTTATTATTGGCCGACATGGAACCATTCATCTATATACAGTGGTGGTCAAAACATATGCAACCAGCAGCAGAATTTTACAAAAGTGGTTTAAACTAGTTTCAAATGTAAACAAAAATATTCATTTGCTTATAATATTTTTTAATTAATGCTTTAAAAATAAGAATATGAAATTTAGTTCAGAATTTTTTGCATTGAAAAGAAAAAAAATTTAAAAAACTACGTATGGGTTGATATTTCATTGGCCAAAACATATGCAACTAATTGCTTCTAAAACATTTCTGTCTATAAAACTTAATACTTCGTGGCAAATCCTATATTTTCAATGACGGCCTTACATCGGCAAAGCAGTAAAGCTGTCAAATTGGCAATAAAATTTGCAGGCATAGCCTTCCAAGCATCTACCAATCCTTGAAACATAATATCTGAATTAGTGCAATTTTCGGGATCGATTCTTTGATTAACGATTTCCCAAAGGTTCTCAATGGGGTTTAGATCTGGTAATTGTGGTGGCCATTCCATTACCGAAACTCTTTCTTGAGCTAACCACGATTTAACAACATGTGAAGAGTGCTTGGGGTCGTTATCGTATTGAATAACTCATCGAAGAGGCATATTATTCGCAGAATTTGGAAGTATTACTCTTTCCAAGATGCCTCTATAGATAAACCCATCCATTATTTCATTAATATTGATCGATGGGCCAACTCCAGCAGCAGAAAAACAGTCCCCATACCATTACATTGCATCCTGCATGTTCACTGTCTTTTTGCAGTATCGCGCTTGAAGCCGCGTGTTAACTGGTCGTCTTACGTAACAAATGAAATCACTTCCGATGATATTAAATTCGGATTCGTCGCTAAATATGACAATTTAAATGCTCCATAGCTGACCATAACTGACCAATTTAAATGCTCCATAGCAAACTTCTAACGTTTCTTTTGATTACATTTAGATATAAGCGGTTTTTTGCGAGTAGGGAAAACGTCGGTGAAACATGCAGGATGCAATGTAATGGTACGGGGACTGTTTTTCTGCTGCTGGAGTTGGCCCATCGATCAAAATTAATGAAATAATGGATGGATTTATCTATAGAGGCATCTTGGAAAGAGTAATGCTTCCAAATTCTGCGAATAATATGCCTCTTCGATGAGTTATTCAGTACGATAACGACCCCAAGCACTCTTCACATGTTGTTAAATCGTGGTTAGCACAAGTAAGAGTTTCGGTAATGGAATGGCCACCACAATTACCAGATCTAAACCCCATTGAGAACCTTTGGGAAATCGTTAATCAAAGAATCGATCCCGAAAATTGCACTAATTCAGATATTATGTTTCAAGGATTGGTAGATGCTTAGAAGGCTATTCCTGCAAATTTTATTGCCAATTTGACAGCTTTACTGCTTTGCCGATGTAAGGCCGTCATTGAAAATATAGGATTTGCCACCAAATATTAAGTTTGATAGACATAAATGTTTTCGAAGCAATTAGTTGCATATGTTTTGGCCAGTGAAATTTCAACCCATACGTGGTTTTTTTAATTATTTTTCTTTTCAATGCAAAAAATTCTGAATTAAATTTCATATTCTTATTTTTAAAGCATTAATAAAAAAATATTATAAGCAAATGAATAGTTTTGTTTACCTTTAAAACTAATTTAAACAACTTTTGTAAAATTCTGTTGCTAGTTGCATATGTTTTGACCACCACTGTATATAAATTAATATGTGTTTGTATGTTCATTTGTTTGGCTGCTAAACGCCTGACCCGATTTGCTTTAAATTTTTACAATATGTTCCAATATGTCTGAAAGAAATTAAAGACTACATTTTGTTTTGAAATTTGAAGTGGGCGTGGTACATCTCATACAAAGTTAATTTGAGGCAAAAATGGGAATAAGTATTAAAAAGGTACAATCAGCCCAATTATGAATACTGGTCAGTAGTTCATTTACAACAGCTGCATGAAATAGTAGTTGCAAAAATGGTTTTATTCCCTCTTTTGTTGAGACCAACACATGCAGTTTCCACGAATTCAAAAACAATGGCCACCAAAATTTGTTTGATCGTACATCAATTCAATAGTTAGCTAACGGATTGTCATGTAGATCCACTCCATCCATATCCAATCCAGTATGGTGTTTGGTTTTGGATCCACTCTGCCGTGATTTTTCTCTCCAGCGATCGCCGTTTGTCATCTTCTCAGGGAGTTGGGCACCTTCATAATTTGATGATGATCCCCCATAGAGTTGTACGTTGTAAAGATATCCGTTTGATGCAGTCAAACACCATGCCTTCAATTCAAAACGAATACGCTTTCCTTTAATAAACTTCTTACAAGAATGCCTACCGAAATATGGAATCATTTCCTCATCAATGGCTAAATTGAGAGCAAATATTACAAACAGTATGAAACGTTTGTTTCATAAGTCTAAAAATGCTACTAAGTCTACTACTTTACCGAATATATCTTTTAGATCAATGTTGCTCTTGTCAAATAAATTTTTTTGTATTCCCGAATAACCTTTTAACGATAAATTAATGTATCGTTTTATCATTTCGGCACGATTTCATGATATAGCTTTATAAATAATTTAAACGCCAAAATATGGGTCCTTTGACCAGTATATTTTCCATTCCGGTAATTCATGAAAGCCGATAAATAACAAAAATACAACAAAATGTTTATATCATGCGGCTCAACAGACAACTTCACATTGTTGCATACTAAATTCACTAGTCAGCGTAAGATATATACAGAATTTCTCTTTTTTAGAATTTAATACGAATTAAGCGAATTTTATAAATTTTGCCGAATTTGCTACACATTTCTGCCCATTGGTAAGTAAAATTACCACAAGGATAGGTAAATTTATTTGAATTATTTTTTATACGTAATAAAAGTGATACAAATTATTGCTTATAAACAGTTTACTGTTAGTCAATTTAACATTTTACATAATTTGTATACTTATCTCGAAATATGTCCAATTTTGGAGGTTGTCGAAAACGTTCACCAAAGACACATAAATTAAAAAAAATAAATATCCTCCAAATTGTTTTTTTAAAACACACTAAATTAAAACGTTTTTGAAAGAAAAGTTCACTTTTTTATACATTATTAGCTTTAGAGCTATTTAAAGATCTGGTAAGTGAAATTACCGGCTGGGCAATAATGGGTTAAGAAGCTAAAGCATTTTAGAAACAACGGTATATCTCGAAAATAAGAGCTAACGTAAAAAAAGATTAGCAACCAATGGATTCAGCGTACTCGAGTTAGTTTAACTTAACGGGTACCCAGCTTGATAGAAAAAAGTGTAAAATTCGAGCACAGTGTTATTATAAGACAATTATGAATGTTCAAGTAATTTTCTGAGGAGAAAATTGTATGGGGACTAGAGAAAAATGTTGCATGATTTTCGCATTCTTTACAGTATATCTTCAGAGTACTTACAAATTGATCATTACACTTTCATTTATTTACAGAAAAAATTCAAATTTATATTTCACATTATATGGAAGTAATAGTATTTTAATTTTGCTTATGCTTTGCAGTTACTTCCAAAAAGTTTTCATTAAATTTTAACTTATTGCAAAAGTAATAATAAATTTTTATTTTAGTAAGTTTTTGCAATCATTTTTATTAAATATTTACAGTAAAAAAGTTTTTGTATAAATGCTTTGTAATATGTGCTTATAAATCTAAATTTTATTTGCATGTATGTTAAATTATATGAAACATAAACTCGCAATTGAATAAAGAAAGTTTCAATTCGTAAAGGGTGATTTTTTGCGAAGATGAATGATGTTTTAACATTAAAAAAAATAACTAGTAAATAATAACAAAATTGTTATTACTGGACCTTAAATGCATCATTATTGGAGTAAATGCAAAAATTAGATAAATCTGTAGCCAATGCGAATCACTCTGGCTCAGGAAATCCGGACTCACAACTGCTTTTCGACCAGTGGCCTCTGTAGATTTAAATTCAGTGGATCGAAATGTAGATAAAAATCGAAATTTAGATCAAAAACTCATATCCAATCTGCGTTCACCATTGTGATGAATTGAGACAGAGACATGGTTATTATAACAGTTTTGGACTCTGACCATTTTTTAACGTTCAATCGCAGCGGAATGTTCATTAAAAATCACCCGATATAAAAATAAACGTAGTGGAATAAATTTTCCAATAAAAACTTGCATTTTAATTTACTTGAAACCTGTTTGTGCTAAAAACTAATCTATTTATCTAATGGAAAATTACTTTATCGAATACATTTTACATACAAGATTCATATGAATGCATGCAAAAAGTAACAAAAGTAAAAGTTATATTTTAATCGGCAGTAAAGAAACTTTTTTGCTAATGCATTTCAATTTAAAAATTCAATCTAAGTGGAATATTCCTCGAAAATCAGACGATATAAATATAAATGAAATGCTTTTTAATTCACTTGAATCAATTATATTTTAAAATATTTGTGGAATCTAATCCATTTATCTAATGGAAAATTATATTATCGAATATACTCTAGACATTGAATAAATTTCCATGTATTCTGCATATAGAATGCATAACATTATTCAACGTCATCAGCAGAAACATACAATATTGTAATAATATTTGAAGAGGCAAATGCTACAAAATCTACAACAGACTCAACATACCTCCCTACCCTTCAATAAACAAAGTTTTGAAATTAAAGCTTTTTAGTTTTAATTCAACTATAGATTCAAATGTTCTGAAATGTCCAATATAATTTTTTTTATTAGAAAATTTGTTTTTGTTTTCCACATATGAATAAAAAAAATTTAGAATTTATTGTACCTACAAATATGGTAAAACACATTAATATCTTTTATAAATAGATTTTTTCTATTATTTGATTTAAGTTTGTATTTTTCGGTCAACAGCCATATGAAACTGCATTCGAAGTTTATGCAGACCAGTTAGTGTTTGCATTAACTTTTATACTCGTAAATTCATATAGATATTATCACAAACATACAATAGATTTACAAACATATTTAACAGCCATGTTACAGAGTTTTATTTTGTATGAAAGTAAACATCGAAACGTAGTTAGTTTCTCCAGAATATACATATAAAACGCAATATTATTTTCATTTCAAATTTATTTTCAAAAATCGAACGCGTTAATTTAAATAAGACCCCTTTCACACTAGTTGCGTAAGTCTCTTGCCCAACAACAAAACAGCATGTACAATTTTCTTCTCTTTAACCCGACATTACCTCTGGCATCTACAAACACAAGAGACTTGCGCAACTAAATTGCCTAGTGTGAAAGGGGTCTAACTTCGCAGCAAAAAAATTAACAGCATTTAATATAAATCATTTAAATACCGAAATTTCTAAAACGGGGAAAGTATTGTTACAAAATTTCATTATGAATTTCGAATTTAACGGTCTGTAACATTCACATGTCGTGTCAGCATTCCCATTGATAGAAAATTCTACTTATATACAATGTTTATAATATGCTGTTATTGTTTATAAGTATGACAAAATTAACTGTGAAGCAGCTTTAAAAAAGCTGGTGGAAATAGAACGTTCAAGTTTTTTCCTTTAAGATAATGCTGGAAATATATAGAAGATGGAACCGTGTATATAAATCAATGGTGTCCATTTTATAGTGCTTTTGCATACGACATATTTGTATTTCCTTTTTTTTAGTAGTCAATGAGGCAACGACGAATGCACATGCTAAGCGCGTGTATTGCTATTTTTGAATTTTTTCTTCATGACAACTGAACGATATATATGGATATATATATTTACAGGGAACTTATTTTTATAAATTAATTATTTAATTTGAAAAAAGGTGCCGCTGATGGACACCAATTTCACACCGATGCAAGAGATGGTTTGTATGGTTCGGAAGTGGTGATTTTGACATGGAAAACAAAGATCGCTCAAAAAAGTTTGACGACCTAGAATTGGAGGCACTAATCCATCAAGATTGTTGTCAAAATCAACAACAGCTTGCAAATTGGCAGATACTCATGCAATTTCAAAATAAGTGCGAGCAGTAGGATTCACACAAAATCAGGGAACTTGGGTACCATACGAATTGAAGCCGAGAGTACTTGAAAGACGATTTTGCATGTCCGAAATGATTCTTTAACTCTATAAAAGAAAATCATTTTTGCAACGAATCCGTATTTTCTATGAAAAATTGATCTTTTACGATAACCGGAAGCCTAATAATTCGTATGCAAAGCCCGGCCTACCAGCCGAATAGACACCAAAGGCAAATATCCATGCCGGGGGGGTCTGTATTTGATCGGAGCAGAAGGGTCTAGTATGAACTGCTGAAATCTGACCAGAACATCTCAGGGAACCTGTGCCGAACGAACTGATTAGTTTGCAGTGAGACGCTCAGAATATCCCGATAGACATGAAACCGTAATATTCCATCATAACAACGCTCGGCCACATGTTGCAATACCTTTTAAAAAGTATTTAGAGAGAAGTGGTTGGGAAGTTTTGCCTTACTCGCTTTATAGTTTAATCGATGCAGAATTCTCTCTCTCTGAGATACGCTTCACTTTGGAACAGAGTACCTGACATTGGCATGATTTGATGATTTGATATATGTAAATCCTGCATATATTTTAATGATATGTGTATAAGTAACAATCTGTATAAAGTTATTCTTATAA
Organism: Calliphora vicina; assembly: GCF_958450345.1. NCBI lineage: Eukaryota > Metazoa > Arthropoda > Insecta > Diptera > Calliphoridae > Calliphora > Calliphora vicina. The sequence goes on along the minus strand of NC_088783.1, from coordinate 74,940,301 downwards.
GTGGTAACCGGCTCTGAGACTATGTCACAAATTTAATTTTCTTAAATCCTTTTTTCTGATCAGCAGTTTAGAAAAAATCAGATTTATTACCACTTCTTTTTTGGATCATCACTACTGTGTACTATAGTCATATAACTATAGTTATATGACTGTGTGAAGATAAATGTGTAAGTGTTTTATGAATTTATATTAAAGTGTTTATTATTTTGTATTTGAATTTGCTTGTACAGATTGTTCTTTTATTTTAATTTTTGTAGGGGTGTGTGAATATTGGTTATATGAAATACGATCACTTCACCAACCACTAGATTCCTACATTACATGCAGTATGTAGCAATAGTGAAGGACAATATGGGGTAGTAGAGTTTATAGTATTCAGAAATAATGTAAAACTAGCTGGTGCAACCACATGAAGGAAATTAAGTTTCGTGGAAAGGTTTGTTTTATTTTAATAAATGAATCATAATGAATGAAACTGAGTTTTGTTCATTAGATTTCCTTTGCTTTTGTAAAAAGTTATTAGTAATTGATCCACGCGTTATAACACCCCTCTATATTAATGCGTTGCATGTGAACAAAATATATTTTTTTAATTTTTAATATAACAAAAATAAATTGCTACATTATTACCTATTTTTTAAATTTTAAATATTTGTTGCCTTCAAATAAAAACCCACCAGATACAAAAAATATTTTTTAATTTAATAAAAAAAGTCTCTTCGGACATGATGTCTCAAGAGCCTAAAAATTAATTACAAAATAATATATAGAAATAAATAAATAAAAAACACAAAATAATACACACTAAATTTAAAACACAAAAACTGAAAGAATCTATAAAAAGCATAGATATTTATGATTAATATTTCCAACAAAACACTGTTGCAACCCACTGTATGAGTATATGTATAAATTTTTGTCAACTCACATAAATAAACATAAACCAGCAAGCAAGTCATCGTACATTAGGGTGTTATTTATTATCCTTTATTATCAACTCTGTTAAAGTCTAAATTATTCTCAGTCATCTAAAATCCAAAAAACAAAAATGTCATAAAAATCGGAAAACTTTACTAATAATAGCTTTTATATCAAGTTTCGAGTTTTGGGTCATATTAGCAATATTATAAAAATTGTCTAACATGATTAATCTGTTTAAACTTCACTATAAAAACATATAATTTAAAATTTGAAATTGAAAAAATTTTTGAAAATATAAAATTTGGAATTCGAGATATGTATGAAATTCTATGATTATTTTGTTATTCAAGTCATTATAGGATATCGGTGAGCGAAAATGTTTAAATTTTATATTTAAACATCTATGGGTAAATGAAATTCAAAAATTATTTTTTTTTAACATTTAATTTATTTTGAAAATTTTGCTACTTTGACCCAAAACATTAAGCTACAAATAAAATGTGCAACCTCTGAACTATGTCCGATTTTACTAAAATTTTCAGCATTTGGACGGAGAACAAGTGACCTTGGGAGCGCCGAAAATCTAAAAAGTAATATATAAGCACCGCCCTAATGTACAGACGATATAGATACAAACCGCCACATTGACACGCACACAAACGTATCCCCACGAAACATAAATACATAAATATCAACAAATTTTATACACATTTCCAATGTATTTATATCAATATATTTTTCACACATAAATAAATTAATGTTTCTGAGAATGTGGATCTATATAAGTTCGTCATTCCGTGTGCTACATTTGGAAATATTCATCTGAGACCCAACAAAGTATATTTACATATTATTGATCCTTATGAAATTCAACATAGATTGAGCTATATCCGTCTGTCGCTATGACTGTTTTAAACATTTAATTACTCGGTCCATTTTTGTTCCACAAGATCCACTTCTGAAAACCACTTAAATACTCATAGATGCCTTGCACATTATAGAGGTCATATTTTATTAGACTTATTAATATTTTGATACCATCTGACAATATTGTTGAGGACTCAGGAAGATTTAGCTCTTTATTATTTAGCTTTTCACAAAATATTGTGTTGCGAAACACTCCAGCATCCGACATTCGCCCATATCTGCAACGTCCAACATTAGGAAGTCGGAATTATGGTCCACGACTGACTCTAAAACAATAATCTGGAATAATCTGGCTTCTTTATTTTTATAAATTCCCGCTTTACTTATTAATAAAGCCACAACGTCATCCATTTCGACGAATATGTGTTCTCTTAATTTTTTTTTTCAAATCAATTAGTACGATTTGTAGTAACGTCTGTCACAAAACCGAACTTCAACTCATACTACGATTAGTATGAAATTTAGTATCGTGTATACCCAGCCTTTATTTTTAATATCCACACAGATATTGTCGAATTTCTACATACACAGAAAAAACAATATTTCAATTCAAACATTTATCACATATTGAACTGGTTTCAATTATTTGTCATATATTTGTCACATATTGAACTGGTTTCAATTATTTCATAATTGAATCAAGTATTCATTTGCTGAAAAAGAAAATTTTCTGATATTTTTTATTGAATTTTGAGTTTTGAATTTGATAATTTTGACAATTGAATATACAATTTTCGTTATTGATTGAAATTTAAATACAAAAATTATTGAATAGATAATTTTCGAAATTGAAAACACAAAAAATAACAAAAATATGTTTTCAATTACAAAAATTATCTATTGAATAATTTTTGTATTTAAAGTTTAAGAAATATTATTTTCTGTGTATTCGATATAATTAATCTACATATGGGGGACTTAATGTTAAGTGAACCAACTTTTGAAATCGATGTCTTCCGATCGGAATGAAATTTACATCAAGGTTCTATTGGATAGTAATTCAATCTCCGATCGGCCAACAGCATATTGTAATTTTTTTTTTAATTTTTTCGGGTGTAGAGATCTCTACTGGTCGTCCAAAGCATTCGGCATCTTCCGTGCTTGTACGGCTATGAAATTCAGTAAAACTGAAGTCCATAGTATTTATCAAGCTTATCAAAAAGTAATGGAGGGTATTTAAGATTCGCACAGCCGGGTATAGCACTCATGTATTTGTAGAGTTAAGCTAAATAAAAACTAAATAAATAACAGTGGCAGTTGCAAAAAGATGGAAAAAATATGCAAAAAATAAATAAACGTTGTAAAATGCATACATTTTCATTTCACTGCAAACAAATAGAAAATTTAAAAAAAATAAAAAATTTATTGCAACAATAAATAACACTTTTACAAATACATGAAATTCAATTCAATGCAAAAACAACAAAAGCAGCAACAACAGCAAAAAATCAAAATTATTTTGATTGTACGAGAGAGAAACAGATGTCAAAACAGAGATTTTCACCCCCTGCATACGAGTAAATTGTTTATTGGGTATAAAAGTTGTAATACATATAAACTGGTTTAAAAAATATATAAGGGTACTCATTTAAACGCTTAAGTTTCCCATTTGTGCAAAATTTGCGCGACGTGTTTCATGAACTCACCTTTTCAATTTTGTGCAAGTTTATACAGAAAATTTATATTTGATAAAAATGTCAAATAAAAATAAATTCAACAAAAGCTTTAAAAAATTTTTTTTCAAATTGCATACATTTTAATTTGAAAAATGTTGACTGAAAGTTAAATCTTTGGAACAAATGGTGGTATACATAATTTGGAAGATTTTGTTTATGTTCCATCTGTTGGGTAATGTTTTCAGACACAATGCCATTTAATCCAATCATTCTGTTCCAAAGTTACACAATTTTCTCATGCATACAATTTTTATATCGGAGTTGTGCAAACGAATTTCCATACATTTTTTGACAGTTCATTTGCGAGAGTGTAAAAATGCACAGATTGCACAGTTTGCGAGGCATATAAGCGTTTACATGAGGACCCTTATTATAAAATTTATTATAAATACTTGCAGAATAATTTTATGTTTATATTTATGTAAATCTATGTACGAAAATATTACAAAATATGTAGTACTAAGTATCTAAGAGAATTTCGAATTATTTATGTATTTTAAATAAAAATATCGGAACTCATTCAGTTTTTCTAAGAAAACTTGAAAAACTTATTATTGTTTATGGATATTATTCTGAAATCATTGAACTTAATATTGTACATGACTAATGACTAAATCATTATATAATATTCGGACTATTGCGGGTTTTTTTGTCGTTAGCGATATAAGTCCATCAACCAAGGATATATGAATATCCTCAATATCACTCAAAAATTTAATTTCTCAGAGAATAACTGAGAAAACACTTTTATCTTATTGCATTAAAGTTGATAAAATTTTACGTGAAGAACATTTCCATAAGAGCATATTTTAAAAACATACATACATATATTTTTGTATTTTAATTTTTTAGCCTAAAGAGGACTCAATTAGTTTCACATCTTAAACCAATCAAAGCCAATGTCAGCTTCATAAGATATAAATGTTTAAAGTTAAAACATAAGTAAATTTTCTTGAATTTAAAAACAAAATTAATTGGATAAAATTTCAATTACATATTTAGATATTTAAAAGAATACAAATGGATATGTTCAAATGACCTCAAAGGGTATGTGTTTACTGGATAAGGTCAAGTCGAAAGATACAAGTAGTGTTTATAAACCGGATAATCGGTTAACCGAAAACCTGGTTTTTCTTCGAACTGTCGGTCTTTTGCGAACCGGTTAATTTGAAATGTCGATTTTCGGTTAACCGGTTTATCCGGTTTATATCACTCGGTGAACCGGTTTTTAAAATTTGTGATTAAAATCAATAAATCTCATGTTTTTATAGTCATTTTTCATGCGTTTGGTCTGACTTGAAACCTAAACTGTTGATATACAATATAAAGCCCTTTCAATAAAATTCTTTAATAATTACAATGATTGTAGTTAGTAGGGGACGATTAGTTTACTTAAAAGCTTATTCAAAATCAATTACACACAACGAAACTATGAAAAATTAAAACTAAATTCCGAATTACACTGGGCTAAACCTTACTAATGATTCATTATAAACTTAGTGATGATTTTACTAAACGTTGAATTGAATTTGATGTTCATACCGTCTTTCAATACAAGTGACTTCATTAGTGTGTTTTGTTTTTAAAATTGTATTTTATTAATCGTTTCGTTTGCTTTGTGTACAAACGTGCTAAGTTCCTTTTCAGAAATATTTATGGAGAGACAAAATACTTTCTAAATCAATGTCGGTTAACCGGTTTAATCGTTTTTTTTTCGAAGTCGGTTAACCGAAAAACAGGTTTTTTAAAAAAAGGCAAATTTTCGGTTAACCGACAAACCGGTTTTTTATAAACACTTCATATAATGTAATATAATGTATTTTAAATGACTGATGAAATAATTAGAAAAATTAAAAAAAAAAATTCAATTTTTTTTTATTTCAGTATTTTTCACTTTTTTTTGTTCAGTGGATATAATATTTTCCATATTTGAAATCTAGAGAAAATTAACTTTTTAATAATACCAATAACTTACATCAAAACCCAGTGGTTGATTTATCGCCCCTTTTAATATATCATGTAGTTTTTGATGTAGGTTTTTTAATATTTTATTGATTTGATATTGATAATGTCAAAAATCATTCGAAAACAAAGTCCGTCATATAATTTTCAATTAAATCGGTTTTTAAAATGAGTAACCAATTCTTTAGTAAATTAATTATTCATTTCTTCTAAATTATTCATAACAAATTGTATTATACCCTCAATCTCTACGCAAAAATTATATTACCATGTTAGATAAAGATGTACAATGATGTCTAACATCATCTATAAGTTTGCAATATTTTCAGTTTATCAGAATTACATCACTATATATTTTAAGATCATTGCCTTCGTCTATTTCAAAATAATCATTACAAATGTCATCCTCAATATCACTTTCGACGATCGTTTCAAAATCACACTCGCCATCATTAACTTAGATTAGGTGCTGAACTTTAATTAATAATTGATTGCGATTCTGCCAAAATAGCATATGTTCATGTTTAGACTGTTTCGAAATGAACTCTGAAATCATTCAGCCTTTTTTACTAAATAACAAATATTTTATTCCGTACCTTTTATTTTCATTGGTTTAAGTCCTAAATTAAACATTTTGAAAGACCTGTTTTTAGAATTGTAAATTCTTGCAGTAATATTTATATATTTATAGAAGGAGATATCGGACCATTCATCTACAGTGATCAAAAGACTTCCTTCATCTTTAGTTATTTGTCGAATTTCAGAAACAGTACAATATTTGTAAGTCATTATTACTTATTTAAATTTGGAATTATGAAACATTTTAAGCAATTTAATAGATATAAATATGTACATTTACTCATCTTATTCGATTATTCTACATAAAATTGTTCGAAATATTCGTTATTCGAAAATTGTAATTTTTAAATTGTTCGATTAATCGCACGATTATTACTCGAGGGAATAGCCTAGTATTTATGTACCAAATATTCCGGTATGAAGTTAATATGGGAAATCATAGACCGATCATTTTCAGCTCTTATCATATGCGTAACGTGCGCTAAATCTCATGGTATTATCTGCAATATAGTTAAAGAAAATAGCTGGTTTTTTATAATAATAATGTCAACGTATTTTTTATAATAATAATGTCATACGTTAATATGAAAAAGTGTTCGATGCCAATGGATTGCTATAGCAAATGAATATAGGTGACAATTAAAAAAAAATATTTGTTTATCAATTGTTTTTAAACAAATAGTTAAAGTATTCATTGCCTTTAGTCAGAAAACAAAGAATTGAAAATAATTAGTTTTATTCAACATTCCAAAAAAATTTTGATATCAAAAATGTTATATAAATTTCATTTTAATTTGACTTTTTCCCAATTAAATTAGTTCATGGTTTTTAATAATTAAAAGTCTGTGTGTACATTAGAGTGCTACATATAAGCATGAATAGAAGCAGCTCAAATATTCTAATAGAATTGTTAGTAAAGAATAATTTATATAAATACATATGTATTTAAAGAGTGAGTCAGAAAAAAAAATTCTACTTGTATTAAGTTGAATATATGTACAACTGAAAATGTCTTGCCATTTTTACATGTTCCAATTTTGCGTGCGAGTAACTTTTTATAGGGATGAGATAACTTTAAGCAAGTTGTTATGTTATATAGCTATGGGCATAGAATAAAATATAAAAAACCTATGACTGTTGTCATAAACCTAAGTCTTGCAACAACAAAATACATGTAAATCAATGTATTTTATTGCTATGTCAGCCATAAAATTTGGGAGAGAGTAATTGTTTTTGCTCGCAGTTGTGACTCTAGTTATACCCTTTGTCTATGGGTAAATGAAATTGGAAATTTTTTAAAAATTTAATATTTTTTCAAAATATTGCTACTTTAACCCAACATCTAAACGTTACCCGATTTTTCTGAAGTTTTCTGCATTTGATGTTTAGATAAAGCTAAACAATATATGACCTTGGAAACATCGAAAATCTTAAAAGTGCAAAATAAGCACCACCCTAGTGGGAGTTTTTATTGTAATTGTTACAAATGTATATTATTTTTCAATGTCCAAGCCTGTTTGAAATACAAATGCAATAATAGTGAAATAATTACATGAGAATCAAAATTGAATTATCAGAAAATTAAAAAAAAAATATTAACACAATAATTAATTTAATTAAAATATGTATTATAATGACAAACATTTTTAAATATTATGTCATAATACAACAAAAATCCTAAATTTATTTATGTTTAAAATGTTTTAACCAACAAATTATTAATATGTTCTAAAAGCCAAAATTTATATAAAAATGTTTTCTCCTGCTCCAATTTGTACAAGAAAACAAACATAATTATAGTTATTAATAAAGAATGAAAAGGACTGAAAAGGAAAAATTACAAAAAACCAAACACTTCACTTAAGATCAACACTCCCCTCTATTATTTCTTTAACACGTTTCTGCAAAATTGATTATCGCATCATTATTTTTTGGGTCAGTATAATTATTTAAGAATGTTTGAGGTTTTTTTCCCTTTTATCAATAAAACGAAAAAAAAGCAAAAGAAAAGAAAATATAATCATGCCAATATAATCACTCCTGAATAGCAAGAAAAAAGGTAAATCTTTAAAATTCTCATCAAGCACAACAAACAATTGAATAAAATTATTTCCTTTACTATTTCTTTCACTCACCACCAGCTCCTACAGCAAACGCCAAAAATTATTGTAAAAATCATTAAAATACTTGGAAGGAAGTCATTCATTAAAAACCAAGGAGTTTACTCTTTTAACCCAAAAATAAGAAAAACAAAATAGACGAAGAAGGAGCAGGAGCAAAAATAACAACAATGTAAAAGACATGCAAAACAGCCAACCCTTTTCAAATGCAACAATGAATTGGATTTAGGGATTTGTTGCGCAAATAGGCAAGAAGTTACGTTTTTATAGTTAAGTGTTGGATTTCTTTCTTCAAGACTAATTTACAATTGGATACACTCAACAAATTTGTGCGGTAAACATACAAATTACTAACAATATTTACTAACCAAATAAACGGAATCCTTGTATTAAATTTTCTTAACTTTATACGGCTGTCAGATCTAACAATGTCTTTCAATAGTGTGAACGTTGCCTGGCAATATTGTCAGAGAAAGCATTGTTAGATAATTCGTAATAATATTACCAGGGGCCTATTTCACTAAACTACAATTCTACAAGTTTACAAGTTACAATTACAAGTCTAATTCTTACAAGTGCTGTCGAATTGTGTTTCATCAAAATTTTCACAACACTTGTAGCTTTTTGCACTTGTAAACTACAATTTCTACAATTACAAGTTCTTGTACATATATATTGTGATATTAATTTTACAATTCTTATTTATTATTACTCAAAATGCTAAAATATCCTATAAAAACGCAATATAACATATTTCAATAATATTTCTTATATAAAAAATAATTTTTAACCCGAATTTTTTTTTCACCAAAAAAAAATTTTAAAAACTAAAAATTTTTTTTAAAATTTAAAAAACAAAAAAAAATTTAAATTTAAAAAAAAAATTCGAAAAATATTTTTTTCCAAAAAAATTAAAAAAAAAAAAATTTGTTTACTTAAAAATATTTCAAATTTGTATTTTGAAGTATAATTTGGTGAAGGGTATATAAGATTCGACACAGCCGAATATAGCTATTCCCAAAAGCAAAAAAAAACAAGTAAGAAAGTATAGTCGTTGAAGCCCGACCATATGATACCCTCATCAATCGCCTTAAAATTAGGTGGCATAAGTTCTGTATATATGAAACCTATTTAAAAATAAACTAAATAACTCGTGTTTTTTATAAGCCCAGATTTTCGATTATTTCGATAAATAGTCCACTCATATATCATATTTAGCAAAAAAATTTCAACTTAAACGAGTTAGAGGCCTTTCTATATTAAGGTAACCAAATGCTAATTAATATTAAAATTTTTGGATTTTGTGTTTATTTAAACTAATTTTTATTAAAAAATAGTTAAAAATCAAATTTGATTTCAATTTATAATACACTTGTAACTTGTAAAAATTTGTCAGAGGGTCTCCGTCGACCCTAAGCTTTTTTTCTACAATTCTACAAGTGTACAAGTGCAAATTTAGTTTAGTGAAACAAAACCACTTGTAGAAGTATGACTTGTAGACTTGTGACTTGTAAAATTCACTTGTAGCTACAAACTTGTAATTGTATTTTGATGAAACACAATTATTCACAAGTACACAATTTTACAGGCAAAAACACTTGTAATTGTGAACTTGTAGCTTAGTGAAATAGGCCCCAGATATCCGACAATCGTGTGAACACATTTCCTTGTCATTGTCAGATCATTTTATATCAGTTACGCCCAAGAACATATACATCGATCTTTTTGTTTGTTTAAACAGTTGGAAACTGATCGTTGTTTGTTTGCAAAATAAATAGCCATTGCTTGTTGTAATCTTGTCGGTGTGAAAGCACAAAAGAGCTTATGTGCTTTTCACACTGTACAGCTCGTACATTGTACATATCGCACACCCAGTTCAAAAGTGTCTTGTCGGGTTATATAAACCCGAAAAATTAATTTTACGCTTAAACTATGCACAATACGCATGTTTATCTATGCAAAAGATATCAGTGTATTCTGTTGTTGTTAACTGAGGCTAAAAAAAATACTAATGTCTTTGATTATGTTTCAATTGGTATATATTTATTTGCGATTTCTGAAAAATTTAAATTTTGTGTTGTGTCACTTTTGAACTGGGTGTGCGATATCGGCTGTACTCTTTTAAATTGTCAGATTATCAGGTAAGATATGAAACATCTTCTTCTGTATATATAAAAATGTTCCGAATGGACTCAAAATGGCTAATCCGATTTTAATGAAATTTTCTGAAAATCTTCAGAATAGCAAAGCGGGTGACACTGTAAAGTCAGATGTTTGGTCTGTGAGTGAAAGGGCATAGCAAAATCAAAATTTGACACTATACCGCTAATCAAAATGCTTTTTTTCAATCCCACCGTTCAATCAATGATAATTTTCATTTCTTTGCATAACATCATTCTAACATTTTAAAATCACAGTGGTGTACTCTGAAGCGAATGATTTGGTGTAAGCGAAGAAAGGAATACATTCCAGCACATGTCCGGTACATAACAAATGCTCCATATCGTTCGATAAATCATCTTCATCGATAGCTTCAGAGACACTCGAACAGCAGAAGCTATTCGCTCTCAAATGACTCGATCAAGAGAAGGAATCGATTTAAAGTTGGCAGCATTTAATTACAATCATAGTTGGGGGTAGTGCACTAATTTTTAACTATCACTAATAGTTAGTGGTAGTGTAAAATAATTCACTAATTTTTTTAATGTTTAGTGATGAGTTGAAAAATATAAGCCTCACTCAATAATAGTGATAGTGTAGTTAAAATTGTTTAACTAATAATATTTTGAAAATAGTTAAAATATTTTTTTTTGCAGCCTAATGAAATAATTTTTTCTACACTAAAATTTTTAGTTAAAAAAATATTCCTGCACTATTTTTTTCAACAAAGAAATGTTTTACTCTATTCACAGTTTAAGTTAATATATTTAAGGAAAAAACGTAAAAGCGGTATATAAATACACACATTACAATAAAAAGAGAAATAAGCAATTACACAGAAAATAATTAGCGATTATTGGCTTTAAGTAAAACAAGCTTTTCGAAATACGAATCACTTAATTTATTTCTCATAGGAGAATCCACCATTCGACTAAAAGAAAATAAACGCTCTACTGGAGCAGAAGAAGCCAAAGGCGTGTTAAATTTAAAACAACATTTGCCTTATTATTGGATATTTTTTGAGACTGCAAATATCAGTGTCCGAGCTTAAAAGGAACGCACGTATTTCACTTTCTATGCCATCTTTCTGCACAAAGGTTGAAGGTCCTAATATTGAAGATGTTAATAAACTAAGTAATTTCTTCAATAACTTTTTCACTTACTGTCAATTTCCCCAAAATCTAAGAATCCTACATTATCAGTATTTTTTGTGTTATTTTTTCTTCGGATGCTGAAAAACACTTTGAAGCTTGCTCAACAAACATCTGTATATTTAATATTCTAGTTTAAACTGGAATAACTTCATGATAACTAATTTTGAATATATTAGTGCAAAGAAAATTATTGAAGCTTTTTTTTTAGTTATTGTTAAATTTTTTAACTATTTGAGTTTAGTGCTTATTTCTACACTACCACTCAATTGATTTATAGTTAAAAAAATATCACTATCACTAAAAAATATTAGTGATAAAAATATAAGCTTCACTACCACTAAAGCTGATGAAAATTAGTTAAAATTATATTTTTTTAAATAATATTTAGTGCTAGTGAAATGTTGATTGCACTCAACATTTAGTGCACTACCCCCAACTCTGATTACAATAAGGGTGATGGCTACAAGAATCACAAGACGTACAGGTTGGCGCAATGAACAAACTTTACTTACATTGCAGCGTTTTCAAGTTCCCTAAGGAATCTCAGGGACTGTGCTGTTCGAACGGTAAAGTTGTTCTGCCACCAACTATCGAGCCACCTGAGCCGCTTCTAGGTAACATTTCCGGCACCACTCCGATTTCCAAGCACTTCCTTCAAAATATCAGATAATGGAACTCATGATTTCAAATGGCATCCTTTGGTACTTCTGGGCAACATATAACGTAAACAACATTGGCTTCATGCCCACTTTTAAAGCTTAAGACCACAGAATTGTATCATAGCTCCCACTTCCCGCCACAAATGGGATTTCTTTCCCGAACTTCTGCGAAATGCAAATGAATATTCAAGACGTTGTCGACATAGTATTCCCAAGTATTACAACCAACAACAAAAATTCGGATTGGCGTGAGAAAGTGCAATTTTGGCACCACAAAATTATGATATTAACAAGCATAATGCCCAAATTCAATTGAAACTTCCTGGTGAAACAATGATATACAAAATGATTAACACTATAATAAACGAAGAACAAGCCATCAATTATCCTACTAAAATTTTGAATTCATTGGAACCAGTCAGGCTCAGCGACTTTTTCCGACACTATATATTAAAATCGAGATGCAATATAAAACAGATGTTTTCTTAGGTTCAGCTATTTCTCAATAAATAATTAAATTCTTTATTCTTATACTAATTTTCAATTTGCTTGCTAATCAATTTATTACGTAGATAATTCAAACTTACGTATTTATCTTCTTCCAATCTCATTTTCTTTGGCCACAAATTAAGATACTTTATAGTAATCCCACAATACTTAGTGAAACGTGACTTGGATTACAAGTATATAAGTTTGCTCATACATAACTAACATAATGAACATTTATTTCATTATGCGGTAGCAATTTCAATGTCAAAAATTTAAAGGAAATTGCATAAAATTTAATACTATAAATATGTCTTTTAAAATGCACGATAGTAAATTGCATATGAACCAGTTGGAGTTGCAAAACACAAAATTAAACATTAAAATATGACATTATTAATAAATTTTAGTACGTTTTTGGGCAATTTAAAAATGAAACAATTTATGGCAACTCTATTTAAAACATAAATTGTTGCAAAGTTCCACTTTATGTAAAGCTTTGTGAATGTATGTGTGTTATAGAACTCCCAGCAGTTCTTGGTGACTGCCCTAAGCTAATGAATTTACCTATCACTTAGGGTGACACTTTTTGGTTACAATGAGACTATCTAATACCTGGTCCAAAGTAGACAGAGTCAATTACCTTACTTGCTACCCCAAGTGGTTACTTTATCAGATACATATCTAATTATTGCAGTTAAAAAAATATATCGCATACTGTCCAATAACCGATTGTTTGAAAATAAACTTTGCTCCGACAACTCACCAATAGAATAATTCTGGTGTGTAAAATAACATCTTTCTAAAGTGCAATACAAAATACACGTTTAAATTGACTACACTCTAGATTACTTTGAGACACTTAAAAGACAATTGTCTATACTCTAGATTACATGGGACTGATAAAGTAACCAATCGACTTCTTTCTGCCCAACACAGAGCATATACTTGTCAAATGATGCAAAAAATATAAATTGGTGTAAGGTATACATTGACTACTAGCTTAACTGCTGCGCTGTACTTCAACTGTTGGCAGTATATATGTGTAACAAACAAAAAAAAACTTTTGAATTTTAATGTTTGCAAAATCACTAAATTTTAATGATCAATTATTTCGTTGTCATATAAAAAACACGTACCGAGCATGAATGCAAAAATATGGAGAAAATTTCTGTTAAATGCTCTGATATTGCAATTGCAAATGTCTAATGTAAATATATGTATGTATGTACGTACGAGTAGTATAAAGTAGTTCCCTCATTTTAGTGTTTTTCTCATTGCTGTTTTAGCTGTTGCAATGCACCATAGCAATTGTTTTCGAATTGGATTTGGGATTTTTTGCTGTTGTTGCTGTAGTTTTGGCAATAATACAAAATTTATACGTGCCACGTTGTTTAGAATAAATTAAACCCCTCGTAAAGTAGACAGAGCTAAAAACACACATTTAAAACATCCGAATTTTTTGTTCGTATGTGCAAACAAAAATACAATATTTTTTTTTTTTGTAAAAAAATGAGAGTCAAATAATAGTGTTCTGTTTGGCTTCACTTGAATTTTATCTGGCCTACACCGCAAACAAAATGAACTGTTGTTAACTTGCTCACAAAAAAAAAAAACTAAAACAAAATACATATTTAATGGATTTGTAACGAAAAAAAGAAAATCGTTCAAGTGATGAGAAATGATTTTTTAAATACACTAACATACAAAAGCACAGTTTTCAAGAGTGCAAGAAAACTCTTTAATTTGCGAAATATTGTACAAATAAACGCTTTACATGACATAATAGGAACGAAACGAAAAATTTCGATAAACAAAAAAGTTTTAGTTTTACTTTGGACCTATACAAAGGTCCAAAATCCATATTTATACCCTATACCACCGTAGTGGGGTGGGTATTACGCTTTTGTCGTGACGTTTGTAACACTTTAAAATATTAGTCTTGCAACCTTAAATTTATATACCGATCGACTCAGAATCACTTGCTGACTCGAAGATATTTCGATAGTGGTACATGCATTTTATTTGACGCAAGAATGAAGTCTATTGAAATCGGTCCTATATTTCACGTAAACCTCATATAAATGTCCTCCCGAAATACTATTTTATAGATCAAAAATATTTAATTTATCTACTCAAATTTAGCTTCAAATAAGTTTTATATATACGGAAGTCATGTCATCTACTTTGATGATGATCAGTCTATACTTAGTCATATCATACTTCCGGAAAACACTATAACGAGCACAAATGTCTTAAAAATTTTGGTATCTATATGAAATTTAATATTTTACATAATACAATTTATAAAGATCATAATTGGTTATAGCTCCCACTTGATCACACATTTCCCACTTAAAAATTCTAAGATTGATCGACAATAGACTTAAGGTTTATTAAATGGCTGATAGCCTAAGAGCCAGTTTTTCACTGGTTGCTTAAGTCAGATCATCATGAAACCTGTTCCTAAAGGCTTTTGGTAAGTACCAGAGTTATATCACTTTAAAGTCTGAATTAATTTATGAGAATTTAAAAAAATACAGGTTTTCAAGTGGCATATCCAAAGACTATACATAGGACATTGCATGTCAAGTGAACCAACTTTTGAAATCGATGTCTTCCGATCAGGATAAAATTTGCACCAAGGTTAGTTCTATTGAATAGTAATTCAGACACAATTTTTCAACAAGATCGGTCAAGAACTCTCCGAGTTAGAGGGGGTAAAAATTTGACATTTTGTCCAAGCAGGTGTTTTTTCTTATCCATCAATTTAACTTATTACCTATTGTTCTTAGCAAAATGTGTCCCAAGTAGTCTTCCTTTCAAAAAAAATATTAAAAAAAAAAAAATAAAAAAAATTTAATATTTTTTTCCGAAATCAAAAACTCTTTGGACTTTTATTTTTAATTGGGCCCTTTTTTCTAAAAATATAGCCCAGATATTTTTCTTGAAGACCTATTTGGTCGCTTAGTAGGATGCGAGTGGGATATCTCTCAAAATAAATATTTTGTAACTCAAAATATAAAATTTTTGACTTTTTTTGGAAAATCAAAAACTTTGTTGACTTTTTTTTTCAAAATGGACCCTTTTTTTATACTAAACAAAAGCTTAGATATTTTCCTTGAAGACCCTTTTAGTCGCTTAGTGGGATGCGATTGGTATATCTATCAAATATATTGTAACTCAAGACATACTATTTTTTACTTTTTTTTTTGCAAAATCTAACTTTTTTCAAAATGGGCCATTTAAAAAAAAAAAAAATTTCTCATCTTAAAGGTCCATTCCTTTAAGATATTTTTGGACCCTTAGTGGGATGCGTGTGGGATATCTATCAAAATAAATATTTTTTAACTCAATAAATACAATTTAAAAATTTTTTTAAAATTTTTTTTTTTGCTTAGGTCCATTCCTTTAAAATGTTTTTAGTCGCTTAGTGCGATGCAAGTGGGATATCTATCAAAATAAATATTTTGTAATGCAAGAAATACAATTTTTTGTGCTCAAAAGAAAGCCTAGGAATTTTCCTTTAAAAATCACAACTTCTAAACCAAACAAACCATCGCTCGCACGTTGAAAAGAATGGAACACATTCACCATAGGATTTGGTGAGCACTCGGTGTGCTTTAGCGGCACTTCCCGCATATGACATATAATAAACATATTGATTTTTGATGGTTCATCTTTGCGCCCTTGTCCAATTATATTGCATCCAAATATAACAAATCTATACAACAATAAATTAGTAATTATGTATAAACACTGAATAAAGAATATGGTATGTCACATGACCAGCTTTTATTCAGCTGCAAATGATAAACGGTAGGAACTTAAATACGCTCAATATTAATAGCTACCTTCGAATTCCCATTAAAATTATTTAGCAATTATATTTTTAAAATATATTTCACCTATGTATATCCTAGGGTATTCAATCGATTAACCGTTAATCGGTTAACCGATTAATTTTGGATGGTTAACTGTTCGAATAATTTAAAATTGCCGATTTTCAAATAACAAATAAACCGATTAATTTGTTTCGATTAACCGAAATTCCTTTTTTTCGCACTTTAAAATAATTTTTTGGATTTATTTTTCCAATTCAATTCAATTAAAAATTTAAAATTAAAATTATATATCGAGGGACTATATTCAAAACCCTCTATCTTGAAAAACACAACTTTTCAGGAGAGCCAAAAAACTGTTTTTTCGCGTATTACTTGAGTTATTAAAATTCGGTATTCTACAATATTTTTTGAAAGCAACTACTGAATCTCACATGAATTTGGTTTTTAAAATTTTGCATTAATGTGGACTTTATGAAAGATAGAGGTTTTGCTTTTCAAAAATATTCAATGTGTATGTATGAAATGATCAGAGAAATGGATTTGCACTTTAATAAAAATTAATTACACAGTAGGATCGTTCTTTACTCGCCCTGGCCTAATGGAAGAAAAAAACATAAGCTTTTCATCATTGTAATTATTAAAGGAATCATAATTTAAATATTCTGCATCAAACCCTTTTTTTACGATCTCATTGTGAATTTGAATAGTCTTCCTGGCTTCTCTAGTAATTCTAACTTAATCGATTGGCAATTGTATAGATTGATTTTACAATTTAATCTATATCTTCTCTAAGAACATCTGTTCAACAACTTAATTATTATCCGTAGCAAAATTGGAAAGAGCTTTAGATAAATAATGCTTGCGGTTTTGTTAGCCAAAAACAATGATGATGACACTTTAAAAGTAGCCACCTTTTTAAGCAAATTCCAACTTAAACCATTTATTTTTATTTTTTCCAAGTCAAGTTTTATTAAATCTAAAGAAAAATCGTTTAAAAGGAAACGATTAAATTATATTCTTTTTATAAAAGATTATTTCAGAAGATCTCACTAAAATCCTAAAAAAAAACTCAAATGTGTATACCAAAAGGATCTCAAGTACCATATTTGCTATTATTTTTCGGTTGAATTGTTATGTTGTTGTACACAAAATTGGTGGTTGTATTTTCAATTTAAAATTAAATTAGATATTATTCGGTTAATGGAACAATTTTAAATTCACCGATTATTAAGCGAATAAATCTAAACCCCGATTAATTATTTGCTCGGTTAACCGATTAAACCAGAAACCCGATTAATTGAATACCCTAGTATATACCCTCCTCACCACGTTTATAACCGTAAAGTAGATTTACACTTTCCGTTTATATTAGAAAAACAACCACAACTCATTAATGTGCAAAGATGATTTGCAATCATTTCCAGAGAATGAATGGATATGTTAATTTAAATTTAAATAAATAAAATTAATTTCTTTTTGTTTTGTTAGAATTTTCTAAAAATTATGTCCTGTTTAATATGCAGCATGTGGTTTAACAAAATCACAACAAAGAATTGTGGAGCCCTTCAAAGAAATATACATTCATTCAAACATATGTAAGTCCGTTGGTTACATCATTAATATTAAACGTAAATATCAAAAGTGACATAAGTCGATGTTTTTATTTTTTTCAAAGAAGAGTTTATGAACCTTTGTGTTTTCAATTTCAATTAATTTGTTTTAAATTCACTGGGTCATAGTAAATCATGAATGAATTCTATTTTCGCTAAAGGAATTATATTTAAAATGACAAATGATTTTAAATTACTTGAACATTTTCTTTAATTTTATTTCAATGCACAACATTCTATGTCAATCGCCTCTTAATAGGATACAACTCCCCTAAAATTATATTAAGTATGCACGATATCGATCAACTAAATCGGGTGAACCAGATTAATGTTCTATACAAAACATTTTATTATATTGGTGGTGGTTATATACGATTCGGCAAATAACACTCTTACCTGTAAAAAAAAAATTTGCTGTAATAAAATATTTATCATTTTTATCTCTTGCGCAAATTAAATATTGATATAAAACTGTCAAAACTAATTGTATATATACATTAGAGTGACAGCCGATTTTTTTTTTTACATTTAAAAAAAAAAATTTTGGAAGTTAACCCTGTATCTCCTTTGGTTCAAAATGACCCAAAAACTGTATTATCGCCAAAATTAGAGGAAAATGCAATTTTTTCAGTTTTTGAAAAACTTTTGCTACTAAATAAATACTTTTGCAATTGAATGCAAAAGAATCGAAATACGTACGTAATTATCGTTGTAATGAGATATAAATGACAAAATTTGATTAAAAAAATTTAAAGTTATTACAAATTCGGCCGACCATTAACGTGTCTCAGGCCAGTTGAACAAGAAATTAAGGAAAAAAAATTAACATATTTTGAGAAAAATTAAAATTAAGGCTAATTTTTACTTAAAATATGTCCATATTTACTTGTGTATGAGTTTTTGTCTTCGTAGGATAGCGATAACATATTCGCAGGTATGGACAAAAAAAATAATTTTTTTTAACGGCTGTTTCAAAACTCCATTTTCAAATTTTTAAAAATTTTGTTAAACAAATTTCAGATTTTATCAATCATCACCAGTGTTGCCAGGAGCTGGCAAAAAAATAAGCTATATTGACCTCAAAAAAAGTCCAGAAAAAGCTAAACCGCTTTTAAAAAAAGCCAAAAAAAGCTAAATTATTATAAATTAAAAATTTAGATTTACATTTATTTTTAAATAAAAAATTATAAAATATGTTAAAAAAATTCATCGGCATTACTTAAACGAAGTACTAAAAAGTTAAATACTGATTAACCATATCAGAAAATGGACATTGTTAGTTCTATATTTGTCCCTTTATATTTTAAAATATTCTGCCTTAATCTTCGTAATTTCATTAGCAGTTTAATTTTTCACTATAAATATGACATAATATATTTTTTTGGTTTTACTATTTCAAGTGTATTATCAACGTATAAAAAATCGATTTTGAGAAGAGTTTTGATATGGTAATCTTTGTTGCAATTAATTGAAATTAATTTAATTTGCCGTATTATTTTCAATTGGATACGATAATGAATCAAATACCTTGAAAGAGAATTTGCTAGATATTTTAGCTTTCAGATATAAAATACTCTATTTCATTTTGAAGCACTTGATATTGGTAATTGTTATTTTTTCTTTTAATACTGCACAATTCTTGAGTAAGTTGAAAAGATAAATGAAAAACAGTAATAAATTAAAATGAAAATGGCTTACAAATATAAATTCAGCCTTTTTATTTACTCTTTAGTCTCGAAATTTTTCCGCCTTTTTTAATTTCAAAAAAGGCTATATTGAAATTAAAAAAAGGCTAGAAAAAAGCCACGAAGCTAAAACCAAAATTTCGAGGCTAAAGTGTAAATAAAAAGGCTAAATCTAGCCTCAAAAAGGCTAAACTAGCAACGCTGATCATCACATTGCGGTTTATTGAGATCAAAATAGGGAATAAAAATATGAAAAAATTATGTCAATACCTCTTACAGTTTTTCCGTACCTGCGATATAACATTTCGCTATCTTTTCATTAGAAATTCCAAATATTGAAAAATTTGACCTTTGACCTTCACGATTCAAATGTTATCGTTTTCCCATTTTAGTAAAACTTTCAGAACATATTTAAAATTACAAGGACTATAATATTATGAATAGGTTTTACTTAAAATTAAATAAACAGTAAGGAAATTGGACTCATTCGCCTAAATATGGACAAAAAATTAGTTTTTCTTGAAAAACGCAAAATTTAAATCGCAGGTACGGAAAAACTGTAAGAGGTATTGACATAATTTTTTCATATGTTTATTCCCAATTTTGATCTCAATAAACTCCAATGTGATGATCGCAAAAATCTGAAATTTGTTTAACAAAATTTTTAAAAATTTGAAAATGGAGTTTTGAAACAGCCGTTAAAAAAAAATATTTTTTTTGGCCATACCTGCGAATAGGATAACGGTATCCTACGAAGACAAAAACTCATATACTAGTAAATAAGGACATATTTTAAGTAAAAATTTGCTTTTATTTTAATTTTTCTCGAATTATCTTAATTTTTTTCCTAAATTTTTTGTTCAAGTGGCCTGAAACACGTTAATGGTCTGGCGAATTTGTAATAACTTTAAAATTTTTTAATCAAATTTTGTCATTTAAATCTCATTACAACGATAATTACGTACATATTTCGATTCTTTTGCATTCAATTGCAAAAGTATTTATTTAGTAGCAAAATTTTTCCAAAAACTGAAAAATTTGCATTTTTCTCTAATTTTGGCGATAATACAGTTTTTGGGTCATTTTGAATCAAAGGAGATACAGGGTTAATTTCCAAAATTTGTTTTTAATGTAATATTCATTAATATAAATAAATCTACATATTTCTAGAAAACAATGCAGAAAGTTAACGAGTTTCACCTATTTATTCCATATTAACAGTAAAATTTTGCATATATCTGATCTTTGACCTCGATGCGCGTCCAGAAATCGTTGCCCGATTTGGCTCAAATTTTCAGCACTTAACATTTAGGCCTAGTGTCACAATATTCCACCCGGCACTCTTCAAAATTTTAAGAAAAATTTTTTTCCATACAACTGATTGTCACTCTAATATACATAGGTAGAATATTTACAGACAATTTCCTTTGAATTTAAATCACATATATTTGCTTCCCTGAAACATTTTTGTCTGGGTTTGTTAGTTTAAATTAATTTTGTAAACCCAAATATTGAAAAAGACGTCATACAACATATGTTCCTGAACAATTATCTTTAACAGAAGTTCTTTCACTCGAACCCTTGTCAAATTAACAGAGCAACATATGCCACTTCTCAAATTAACATTTGGTATTTTAAAGAGTTTTAAATATTCGTTAAACGAGTCTCGTGTGTGTGTTAACAAAATACATTTCTGTATATTATACATTTTTATATATATTAAGGTGGACCTTATTCCGGACCTTAGGGAATTTCGATGCTTACAAATTCTATAAATGTTCTCAATCAGCTAATATCCAAAGCTGAAAATTTTAGCAAAATCGGATATCGTTTATAGTTTCACATTTAACTTGAGTTTTCGCTTAAGATCGAATTTTCCCTGTAGTGTGCGATCCACTGCACATAGGGCTGGCGAGCTACTTTTTTGGCATGTATTTTATTAAATTTTTAATAATTTTGAACACAGTAGTGGTGCAATATTCTGACAATTACCTTATTGGGTGGGTACTTGGTTATGCAATACGGGGTTTAATGAGCTCCAAATTTGAGAATCTATAAGAAAAGGGTTAAATATAATTACTTGAGTGGAGGTAATTATAATTGTGGGATTGAGGATACAATAAAAAAAGTGTTAATGGTATCGTTGGCACTGGTTCTTTTGGCATCAAGATCTTACTTTTTGTGTAGGGGTTTCTTTTAGAAATAATAAGTTGTGAGTGTTTATGTTTTCTTTATCGTTATAAATTCAATTTATTTATGATTCAAAATATGTTATAGTATATGACACAACGGCTTATTGGTTGGTTCGCATCTCAAAATATAATGATGTCTTAAGTTAAAAAAAAGCGAAATTTAAGTTATTCTTGGGATCTTAACGAAACCTGAATTTATCTTTTACAGCGAAAAATTCAAATTTAGTGCTGCCATACAATTGGCTATGTTTTAAAAACTTACACTGAGAAAACTTATATTAATTGTTTTATAAAATTAATATAAAAATTATAATTTAAAAATTCAATTAATTATAATTTGAGTGTCCAAATTAGTTTGGACAAATTTAATTTTTTTCTTGTTTTTGTCTTCCACTCTGCCAAACTCTGAGTAAATCATAATTTTTTAAGCAAAAGTTTCCTGAAACAAAAATAGATTTCTTCAAAATAAGCAAAAACTAACAGAAAGTTATTGATGATTCGTAAGCACAAAATATCACTGTAATTTTGTGCGTTTTTGGTGCATTGAAATCGGTTGAAATTATGTAAGTTATATACTATTTTTTTTATAAAAAGTTAAAATCACTGATTTTTAGGTTATGAACGTTTTTTTATGTAATTTCTTATTACCATAATTTTTATCGAATATTTCACTATTAAAAATTTAAATTACCATCGTCATTAATATCAATAACTAACTGATTTAAAAAGTTTTTTTATTTTCGTGTAACTTGTGATTCAAATAAAACAAAAAAATACACCAAGTGTTTTAGTTTACCACTGCACTTAAAACATTGAACTTTCTCACTTCGTAGAATAATGGTTAATTGAAGTTTGCAAAAACAATGGGTCTTGGAGACTTATGTGCACTGGTCAATCGACCACAAAGGAATGAGTTCTTGATGAAAAACGTGTATTACTTTAAAATATTCGGCCAGGAAAAAGCTCCCTGAAATTAAATTTCCTATGACATTGTAAACCATTTTGTATTTTGTAGCAAACCCTGTTCGCTTCGCTACACCAATCGGAGTAAAACTTTTATTTTACTAAATCAAAAGAGATTTGCCATCGAAAGTGTAAAAATGTTTGTTAAATACAAACTTCGAAACACCCATTGTTCTGATTTTCCTTTTTAGACTATAAAGAAAAATAAAGAAAAAGTACCACTAATAACCCCTTCTATATTTTCATTCACAAAATTCAAAAAGTTAGTTGTTCATATGTTTGATTCTAACTTCAATCTGTTGCATTTCACTCTGCTAACTTTTATGTTGATAAGTTTAATAATATACAATATTCAAAAACTACAATTATGACTAAAAGTACCAATTTCCCTTTTTACTCTAGAACGCCCGTCAAATTTGAACTTTCAAAATACGTTATTTTGCGGACATTTTTTGTGATACAGATATGTCCTATATATGTATTCAAATCTGTATACATATTTTAAAAAATCTGCAAAATTGTTTATTCGGATATGTCTACAGGATATTTGAGTTTTATATACAAACAATTTCTGGTATGAAACATGAGTGATTTAATTTGGATTGGATTTATCAACACCTTCACACTCGAGTTCCAAAGAGCACCCTGTTAGTAAATTTGTACATGACTGCAGGCATTGAGAAACATAGAGCGGAAACTAGAAAAAAACTCAAACAAAAAAATTACTCAAAATAATCACACATACGAGTGTTGTTTTTGTTTTCACATAGTTTTTTCTACTAACACATTCTCATCACTTAGGTTTTTGATAACTGAGTTAGGCTTTTGACAGGAGACCGCTCTATGACTGCAGTAACCAATGTTTAAAATTTGATCAAAATTGACTAGACAATTTCGAATACAATGTGTTTTTCCGTTTTTAAAAAAGTACCAAAAATTGTACTTTTTTGTCCCCATTGAAATTATAAACATTTTATTTAAGTAAATTTCAGTATCGTAGTATGAGGCCACAATGGAACACATTCACCATAAGCTTTGTTAAGCAATCAGTTTGCTTCATCTGCACTTTTTTTCAAATTAAAGAAGTAAAGCAAAAATTCTCGCATAAAGCCTAGTACTCTGTTCATATTTGCGAAAAATTATGGTTTTTTCATGCGAAAAATATTATATGCAACAAATTGTCAGCTGTTGGTTTTAATTTTTTATGTTATTTCGTATGGAAAAATAAGGTTGCCAGATGTATTTCACATGCTTTCCTCAATAAGAACAGATAAATATTTTTGCAAAATTATTTCGCTTATATTTCATTCTAAATTTGTTATATTTAGTTTGACATCATTTTGCATGAAGTTTTGCATAGAGTTCTAACCTTAAGACGACTCGTTGGTATTAAATGGGACATTTTCGAAGCAAAATGTTACAATAAGTGAGAATAAATGACAGATATGTACCCTTCAGAATGACATATAAGTTACTAAACACAAAAATCGGGTTCAAAAGATACGATATCTATTGAAAATCCACCATTTTTAATTTACACATATTAACAATATTTCTACTAAAATTTACCATCCTAATATACATACGTATATAGAGATGTATTTTGTATAAAATATACAAAACAAACATTTGTGTGTTTCTATGTGTATGTAAACGAATGTATTATTTCATACTTGTCTGTATGTTTACATAGAGATTGTTAACAAACAAAAAAAGAAATACCCATAATGGAGATTAACACGTTTTTCCTTTTTGGTTAACATTTTTTATGTTCCTGTTAAATCCAAAAACAACAACATAAGAAAAGTTTTAACAAACCCTTTTTTCACTTTGTTTTGTTTTTGTACTGATTTTTGGCAGTTTTTTTTTGCTTACTCCCATTTAATGCAAAAAACTGAACAAAAACTACCAACATAAACTACAAAAAAGGTTTTGTTTTTCTAAAGAAAAACAGAATTGTTAAATAAAATTGAATATAGAAATCAAATCATAAAAAACACACACAACATATTCAGTTTTATTTTTTCCAACTCTTTATACACCAAATTTATTTTATTTATTATTTAAAGAATTTTATTTGACAAACTTAAGTGAAATATAAAAAAATACTAACATACATGTATTAAATTTATACATACTTACACATATACTATTCACACTCACACACATGAATTCATTCCGTTAGACACACATATACAAGCACTTTCTCCTACATACACCACGCCTCCTGCTTCCTGTCTCTTTAATGGGTAGTACACGCAGAGAAAAAACATGGTTGTGGTAACCATAAACTAAGAGCAACATATTATGATCAGATTTTTGCTTGTAGTCCAAAACATATTATGATCATTATTAGTATCATAAAATATCATAATATGTTCTGAAATAATCAAATTATGATAAAAATCAATCATAATATGTTTTGAAATAATCATATTATGATAAAAAACAATCATAATATGACCCAGAGTCATCATATTTATGACCCAGTTAAATCATATTATGATCCAAAACGATCATATTATGATCCAAAATAATCATATTATTATTAAAATTTATTTTTGGAAATACAAAATTTTAATAGGATTTAGTTTTAAAGTACTAAATTCACAATTAAAATATTATTGATAAAATCAAATTTATTGTTATTCGCTCTAGGAAAGTTAAAGATAATATACAAATAAAACTATAGAGCGAATGGGAATTACAGACACTCAAAATTTACTTGTAAAAACAACACAGCTTAGACAAACACCAGCACTCACAAATGGTTGGAAAAAAGACTATTAAAAGTAAACATATTTTGTCTGCATTTTAAAAATATTATGACTACATAATATAATATGTTTACCTATTTATCATTACATAGTTGTTGTAAAAATATTTTGTTTGCATCTTAAACATATTATGACTATGCGTATATAAACTTAACATTTAATGGTTGTATATAAAAATAATATGTTTACCTAATTATCATTATTTAGTTGTTCGAAAACCATATTCATATTTATAATTGCGATGAAAATATAAACGTTTACAGTAACTATAATATTGTTAAAATTAAATTAAAACAATAATTATATGTTTACGACAACAATATATTGTTACAGAGAACATAGTATAGTTGTCGTAACCATGTCCAACCATGTTTTTTCTCTGCGTGTAGATAGATGTAAAGGAAATAAAATCACTCTAGTAAACTAAACTACATAATTTTATATGAATATTATAGTTTATGTCTATAGTATTCATCTACATATAAATGTGTGTCAATGTATATTGTACAAGGATGTAAGTACATGTGTGCTTGTGTGTGTATATATTTTAAATAATTCAAAGTTTGTACGTTTGCAGTTTATTTATTCATATAAATGAAATCTTATATTTCTTTAACATTTAAAATGTCATTTCGGTTGATTTTTATGAATGGATGATTGTATATATTTTGCCAGCAAGTGGTTTGGTTGACAATTCAATTCAATCGTTAAGAAATAATCTTAAAACTGATTTTAGAAGTGTTTATATTATGTTCATAGGAATGTTAATATTTATAAATTGACAATACTGGTCACACATATAGAAAAACATTTTGTGCCACGATACTGTTAGTGGTTTTGTATTATATGCAAATTCGTGAATAATTTTCTGAACTGGGCCTTATATGTGAGATATGAACAATTATGGACCGATAGTCCTGAGATTATGCCATTTGATTTACACATAGCATCAAAAGTGAGTAAATCGGGGCACGATATGGACTATAAAGCAGGTGAGGCAAAACTTCCCAACGACTTCATTCTAAATACTTTTTAACCGGTATTGCAATATGTGGCCGAGCGTTGTCATGATGGAATATTACAACAAATTAGTTGTATTTGATACAGCTTCCTTGTGATGGTCTTGTCAGATGTTAGCGTGTCATAATATATAGGACCCTTTTGCTCCCACCGAATACAAAGAATTCTTTAGTGCCAATAATATTTGGCTTTGGTGTCGATTCGGTTGGTTTGCCGGGCTTCACATACGATATCTTATGCTTTGGCTTATCCTAATGGATACTCTTGTCATCCCAAGTAATGATTCGGAGTTCAAGCATTATTTTAGATATGCAAAATCGTTTTAATTCGCTTTAATTCGTACCCAATTTCGTAGTACTCAATTTCCCTGCTTTTGGATGAATCCTGAATCCTACTACAGTAATAATATTCTCCCTTGTCACCTTCCACTTAAGACTCTCTGCCCCTAGGCTCAAATTGAAATCCTAGACTTTCAGTCATCTAATTGCTTTTGTTACTTCTACTTACTATTGAATTATATACATTTTATATCAATCATACGTCACATATGCAACATTTCTTTATGTAGGTTTTTATCATATGAATATCAATATTTTTTATGGAAATTTTAATATAAATACGTCATACGTATAGTAACAAATGTGGAATTCTTCCGGTCTCGGTTGCTAATTAAAATCGACAAAATCGGCCCACAAATGGCTGACATATAAGAATAAGGACATAAGGATTTGAATTCCTAAGTCATTAATATAGACAATATGGATATCTAATGATAGATATTTCAAAGTCCATTGCAACGATGTATACAATGGGTCAAAATCGGGAAATATATTTTTTAACCCGAATTTTATTTCATCAAAAATTTTTTTTTGTCATAAATTCTTTTCAAAAAGAAAAATTAAATATTAATTAAATTTGGAAAAAGTATTTTTTAAAAAAAAAACCATTTCGAAAAAAAAATTTTAAAATAATTTGGAAAAAAGAAAAAAACATACTGACAACATTTAGAAACGTAGACTCCTGACAAGGGTACCGGGGTACCCGTACGAATTTATTTGTCCGTTGTTATTTAAATTATTGATTTAAATGGAAGAGCTTGATGCTTTTATTGGAATTTTTCTGGTCATGGGTATAAATAGTGGCAACGATGATCCTCCTTCAATGCTTTACTGAAATTACAGTTATCCTTTGTATAAAGCATCGTTAAGCGTCAATAGATTTCAGCAAATTCTACGCGTAATACTATGTTTACTATGTCCGATAGTAGGAATATTTTGATGCAGATTCTACGTTTAAATTATTTTCCAAATTGAAATGTGACAGAAGACGAACAAACATATATATGTTTACTGTAAAGACATACACTGAATCAATTAAGTCTCCGTACAGACATACTCATAATATAAACTAGCTATTTATGGTCACTTTTCAGTACATATTTAATCTTTTTTTTAATTAATTTTATAAAAAATCTTATAAACTAGAAATCAACATAAAAAATACAAACATTTTCATTAAAAACATACAAATTTACATAAATTCAATAATTGTACGAAAAGTATCATCAAAAAAGTTTCCGTACAGTTAACCGTTTTAAGGCAAGGAATCCCAATATTAACCTTAATTGAATTTAATATGTGGTAGGTCCTCCTTTGGTGATACTTTTCGTACAATTATTGAGTTTATGTAATATTTTATGTTTTTAATGAAAATGTTTCTAGTTTTTTATGTTGATTTCTAGTTTAAAAGATTTTTTATAAAATTAATTAAAAAAAAGATTAAATATGTACTGAAAACTGACCATAAATAGCTAGTTTATATTATGAGTATGTCTGTACGGAGACTTAATTGATTCAGTGTATGTCTTTACAATGCGGGAATTTTTTATTTTTAGCTTCTATTTTGAAACATTTGTACAAAATAAATTTATTAAAATTATTGGCCATTGTTAGTCCGAACCAAAATAGCTGCTCATCTTTTGAGACCAAGATTGAATCAAGCTAAAAACGGATACTCTCGTCCAAAGTGAAGCATATCACAGAGAGAACGTTCTGCAGCGGTCGAAACAAATAGCAAAAATCTAAAAAGACTTCATTCTAAATTCTTTTTAACCGGTATTGCAGCATGTGGCCGAGCGTTGTCATGATGGAATAATACGGTTTCATGTCTGGCCGCATTTTCTGGGCGTTTTTCGGCCAATGCTTGCTTCAAACAAATTAGTTGCGTTCGATACTGCTTCCCTGTGATGGTCCGGTCAGATGTCTGCGTGTCATAATAGATAGGATAATTTTGCTCCCACTAAATACAAAGAATTCCTACGTGCCATTAATATTTGGCTTTGGTGTCGTTTGGTTGGTTGGACGGGCTTCACATACGATCCCTTATGCTTCGGTGTAACTTATACTTACTTTTGAATTATATACATTTCATATCAATCATACGTCACATATGCAAAATTTCTTTAATGTAGGGTTTTATCATATGTGACGTATGATGAATATTTTTTTATGGAAATTTTAATATAGGTCATACGTATAGTAACAAATGTGTAATGTTGAAATGTGAAGACATAGGGTTTCTAATTTCATATCTTTTTCCACTCTTGAGAAATCGTTATTTGAATGGACCTGGTTGAATCCATATCAACAATTTTTAAATTTATTTTCATTTATAATATTTAGTGTAAAGCTAGCTTTTTAAAAAGTATAAATTTCTAATACATCTTTTTTTTAAATTCAAATACATATAACTTTGGAGTCAGTCACGATTTTTAAATAACTCTTTTCTTGTTTGCCATATACATTTGTTGTTAATTTAATAAAAGAAAAATGGAGAAAATCGGGATATATTTGGTCCCGCTGTTATCAAAAATGTGGAGTCGGGTGGGTAAAAACGTTGAAAAAATACTATAATTTTCAATTTTATCATTATATTTACATGCGTTTAACTATGGATACCCAGGTATGTATGCTGTTGACGTAAGGGTGCAACTGTGAAAATGGGCTATATCTTTCAAATGGGTGATCCTATCCTAACCAAACTTGGGACAATTGCTGAAAAAAAGTTTTCGCTAGGATATCCGGAAATTTCAAGTCGATCCAAATATCCAATTCAGAGATACAGCATTTTGAAAATGCAAAACATAAAGAGGTATGTTGCCGTTTGCATAAAGGTTAAAGTGATTTTCGGAAGCGAGCCTTATATGGGAACTATGACTAATTAAGTACCGACATTATAAAATTACGTGACATAACTTAAGTACTCAGAACTGTTTCTGAGTCGATCGGTATACTTTAAGGTGGATGTTAGACTAATATTTTTGGATGTTATAAACATCAGCACTATGGTGTTGTAGGGTATAAATTGGATCACAGATATTATTACTTTGGATCATACTTGATTACTTCAGAATATAGTATGAGTATGTATGACAATTTTATGATTATTTTGTAATGTTACGACTATATTTTATCATATATTTTATGATACTAATAATATAGTGCTCTTACGCAATGCAACATATGTTATACAACCAACCATTTCGTGGAGAACACTCTAAATAGATTTACACCAAGTTTGATCTAAATAAAAAAGTGCATGAGATCCATCACTAATTTGACTTTTCAGCCAACCCCACTTAATACCATCCTGAATAGTTTTAGACATTTGAACCAGTCAGTTGCAATAAAATGTTAGAAATAGTGTTAATTCATGAGAAAATAACAAGTTCTTATTATATTGAACCAACATTAAAAAATATCAGTGGATAAAGTGTTTAATTTAACTTGGAACCCCCTTTAAAGTTTTGCAAACAAAAAAGAGTTCTATACATAGATTTATTTAATAGTTATCTAATTTTATTTGACCTTTAAATTTACTTTAATATAATAATTATTTAAGCGCAAGGCCTTTTTTATAAAAATATTTAATTTTTATTTCAATATTTCGCTACATCAGTGTGTAGCATCTTCACGAAAAAATTATGTTTTTGTTATTTCAAAATATTTGTCATATGAAAAAGTATATGAAATTTTTTTTAAACAAACAAACAAAATTAGTTTTTTAAATGAATATAACATAACAAAAAATTTAAAAAAAAATATTAAAATAAAATACTAAGTCTTAACGAATCGATTAGCTACAAAATCGGTTATCCTACTGAAAACTGTTTTCTCCTTGTAAGTATGTTTAATCTAACATAGGCATTTGCACATTTTTTTATAAATATTCCCCAATCTGTATTAAATTGCTCCCATCCTGTAACTTTTTATAGCACTTTAAGCAAACATTAAACATAATTTATCTAAAATTAAAACGTGCGTCCCTAATGAGATCTATAAAGTGAATTCCAATTACATACACTTCCACTCAAATCTATATACATTTGTATGTAGGTGTGCGTAAATAACAAGCTGGTTACTGGTAATATTATTATAATTTTATTCTTTGTCATAATTAATTTTGTTCATCATATATAAGTTTCTTTTAAATGCACATTAATTTTGGTAGAGAGAAATTGTCTGTTACGTTTAAAGCAATTTAATCACTGTACAACACATTAAGCAGTAAAATATGTTGGCAACTGTCTTTAAACGGGATTATAGTTGTCAAGAGTTATGACAGATTTTATGACTTGTACACGCACTTACAAAGGGTTTGTATAAATTTCACTGGCATAAAGTCCATTCGGGAATAGTTTTAGGGTTAAATTATACAACTACTCACGTAGTCACACTGTGTAAGATGTATAGAATATTTATACGTATGGCTATTTTTAACTTTTGCAGTCTGTACAAAAGTGATGATTTTTACTTGCACACACAACAACTCTCACTCAAATATACATATATGCAGTTCCAAAGTTACATTTTATAAGATATTCGTTAAAGGGTCGTATGCATATACAAGAGTTTCTGATATGCAATTATTTTAATTTTTCAAAACACACATACATAAGTAGTTATATTAACATTTATACAAAAGTTGCTATTACATAGATTTACATATAAACGTTAGCAGTCTTAAAAACACGTTTAGCATGCTACTTTTTTCCGCTAGGTTCGGAAATTTACTATTGACATTATTGGCTTAAACATCATCATACGCAACAATACTGTAGTCCTGAGATTCAAATAATTAAAATAGTAAAAGCTATACATAACTTATTTTAAAAGAAAAAAATCACTACAAAAGTTTATCTATGATTATCGCTTAGACTTTATAATCTTTCCCTTTAGCTAAGAAGTTCATTAGAAACTCAGCTGTGGAGTCAAAGGTGAGTCCTTCGACACATTTATCTCACCCACGCTGCCACAAGCATTGGAAACTATTGCAAATTATAGCCTCTTAAACAAACCGCTAAAAAAAACACAGTCAATATTAATGACTGATCGCAGACTTTTCAAATTGCCAGAGATAAGAATAAAGAAGTGACCACTTAAAATCCGTACGGATTAAAGCGATCATATCTTTTAAATGAAATAACGTATGTTAACTTTTTGTACATGAACTTAAAGCAATTTATTAAGATTTAAAAAAAATATAACTGCAGGTTAATGTGTCTTTATTGCGAATAAATTTTCTGGCTTTTCTTCTTCTGCCTCCCATTAATAGCAGGACAACTTTTCTTCCCTCTTCTACTGTTATTCCAGCATATTTATTCCACTTTGTTCTCATAAAAATCTGGTTATTTACTGTACCTGCATTCCTTTTCAATTTACGTTTAACAATTTGGGCAATTTGTTTAATTGATGTGTTTTGGTAAAACATCAATATTATTCTCATTATACCACTTCGTAGTTGTATTTGAGTAATGAAAACTTGGCTGAAACATTGTATCAGATGTGTGATGTCTTATAAACGACATCAATCGCTTTTCCAAACTGTCTTTTTATATATAATTCTGAAAATTCTTTAAAAACATGTCTGAAAAGCTTGACTCTTCAAATCGTAGCTGCGGATTGCCTGCCAATTTAATATTTTTGTTCAATTTTACGTATTCATATTTAAAGGCCACACAGCCTCGAGCTGCCGAGACGTAAACATTTTGACCTGATATCTGCCGAAAATTAGATTTTGGCTATTTTTAACCCGACAAAGCTACATTTTCCATTGTGCCTCCTAAGATTCAGTGGGCCATCAAAAAAAGTTGTAATTTTTTTGAAAAAATATAGAAGGCAAATTTTAGTTCACTGTTTTTATATTAACTTCCAGGCGCTCTTGAATTTTCATTAACAATATTTAGCAAAATTGTAGCTACGGTAAAGTTGAAAAACTCTTGTGAACATATCAATGCAATCTAAATAGCTTACAAAAATCACGTTTTTACTATTTTTAGACGCTAGAACTAAAATGTTTGATTAAAACAGTATAATTAAGTTCACACTTCTATGTTGTGCCGTATAATTTACACGGTTGAGGTGTTTTTGAGTTGATTTACAGTTGTTCTGCTTCGCAGGCAAAATGGAGAACAATGGGTGATCCTTAAAGTCTGATATTTTTTAAAAAAAATCGTCAAAAATCCATTTATGAACTGAATGAGTTAAAATTTAAAATATAGATAGTCCTTGAGAAGTTCTATAGGTTAGTTCAAAAGATATTCAGGTTTAATTATATTATATAATATTAAAAGAGTAGAGAAAAATCAAAACAAAATAATTTTCATTGCATTAAATAAATTTATTGTAATTTAAAAATGTTATAAACAGATATATTGTTAAAAACAACAAGCATATAAACTAACAGAGGTTATGTCACATGCAATTACATATGTACGTGTGAACGTGGAAATTATGAATCGTATGTAAACGCGTATTTTGAACATATACATGGAATTCCATATGTATCGAATACATGCCCCAATACATATGAAATACATGCCGTGTGACCCCTCTTTTAGTCAGTAACCCTGAATACTAATCAAAATAACGGGATTCCTCTATTATTTTTAAAACTAGTTTTCAACCTACTTTCGCATGTACGCATAAATTTGAATTATGACAGGAAATATTACCATACCAGAGACATAACACTATACAAACACTATAAATACTTACTGCAATACAAATACACTTAAATGTAAGTAAGTATCTGTGTGTAGAAATGGTAACATTCAACTGCTACTTTGTCATCAAGTATATTCGCAGGCATGGGTTAGTTAGGAAATTATATATGAAGCTGTAGTGATAGAAAAACATACTTACATATAGCCTTGTACATACTTAAATTTCCACAAATATGAAATGTAGTAGTTGGTAATATTATGCATAAAAGATGCATAAACATTCCATCTAATATTCATTCGTACAGTTATTCACTGCCTGACTCATTCATTCACTCATTTGCTTTTTCATTATTTTTTTCTTTCATTCATCCATTCATTTGCATGTAAAGTATGTATTTAATGACCTTTACCCAGAGTGTACAAGTGTAAATGTTAAATCTGCTAAATTCAGCATGACATAATGTATATAAAAGCTCACACATCCATTCATCTTGTAGGTATATATGTATCAACTCCAGACGCATTTGCTAAGTGACTTGGAATACTTGACACAAAAGAAAAATGTGTGCGGAAAAACAGAAATATGTAATAACAAATACTCAAAAAGAAGGTTAAAAAATTGTTGATAATTTAAGGTTGGAAAATATCTAAATATTTTAAAGAATTCAGTGGAGGAAATTTTACAACAAAAATTAAAAATTCCGTGAAGAGTTTTAAAAATCACTTTAGAATCCAATATTTAAGTAGTGGCCTTTAGCTGTCAGAGAAAAATATAGGTCGAAAATCGAAAATGTTCAGTGACATCAAAGATACATCTCATCGAAGATCATGCACTAACTAACAACCACTATAAATTATATCAAATTAATTTTAAAGAATAACCTATCGTTCTATAAAAAAAATAAACAAAAATTCGCGCAAATCACTTTATATACATTTAAAATCACTTCCAATTAACCCATTTTCGGCCACTACCAGAATCCGACGGAGCTTATTAAATTCCTTTTAAAGGCATGGTTTAAAAGCTCCAACTAAGAAAAAAAATTAAAATTTTTTGCCCCAGGGTTGCCATATTCCTAGTATGGATTGGTCGAAAAATCGACCATTGGCCGAAAACGATATAAAGAAATATAAATATTTGCAATTAATAAAAGAAAATCTTTTGTTTGAAGGAAAATATTAAAGTAATGCGGTTTTATTTAAAATAATTATCATTTCTGAATATGTGACATTTAAAAAAAATGTATGGTATTCATCAAAACATTTCATGTGTAGATAAATATTGCACTTCTTAAATGTAAATAAAGTGTGCTTCTTGCATAACTTACACCAAATATGTTTATTCTACGCGCTCTTTGATACGGCGTGTACTTTCTCATTGATTCGAGGAAAGTTTGTGGGATATTTCAAGTTCTCATTTTCAGAATCATTTTCGTATGTCAATAGTTTACTTATGACTTCAGAATGAAAATCAATTTGAGATAATGGTTTGTTGTTTTGAAGTTTTTCTATTCTTTTATCACTTTCGGCTATGGAATTGTTATGGTTTTCTTTTGCTTGCGACAATATCTTTTTGCATTGACATGTGGTTCAACTGTGGAGTTATTGTTACAACATTACTGTTGACTATCAACTAAAGGAACAACTTCTCCTCGCCACCTTTCTTTAGATTTTGCAACGTAACATTTTCCATTCTGTTTTCACGTATAGTTCCAGTTGCATAAAATTTTCGCACAAAAAGACACATAAGGTGATAAGTAGAATAAAAAATTTGTCAAAGGAAACAGTATGAAACTCCGGATCAGGTACGTTAGCAAGCAAATTTAAAACTTTTTGGGCACCAGGACATATGCTCTTACTATAAGATGTGGCTGAACCACCGTATAAAATACTATAAAATAAATAGCACTTTTCTGAACATAAGCACCACGACTTAAAGCGGAATCGAATTGACTTTTATTTTATAAACATCTTACATGAGTGCAAAAAAACGATCTGATATATCCAAATTAGTATTATCGGCAAGATGCAAATACCTGTTTCAATATTGATAATGCCATGTCGGATTGAGAAGACCAATAATGATCGATATATGGTAAAGTATGATAACCAGACAAATATAAAATTCCAATGAACCTACGCAATTCTGTTGGTGTAAGGTTAGCAGTAGCATTATTTTCACGCGCATAGACATTTGCAAAAGCAACCATTAACCCAATAATGGAATTATCCAAATATAGTGCATAAATATCAAAAGAAGATTTAGGTCCCACAAAACAAAATGATATGTATTTATCACACAAGAATTACCCAAGGGTAAAAATAAAACATATGTTATGATTTTGAAGCATTTTAATATAATAAGAAAATAAAATAATTAAATTAGTATGCATGACGCTATATGATGGGTTTCGGCCATTGGTCGAATTTTCGACCACCAAAAATTACGGACTCTCAAAAATAAGAGTTTTATCATTTTGAATTTTATTTCTTTCTTCTCTTATAATTTGGTATTTTGTCTTCACGGAAAAGTAATAAAAATAAATTACTTTTTTTTTAATTTTTTTAACATTTTAGAAAAGTGACTAAAAATTGCATTTTTTGCTTCATCAAGAAAAAATTCTGGTTTTACTTAAAGACAAAAAATAAAGATATCAAAGATGTTAAAAAAATATAAAACTTCATTTCTGTTAAAACACATTTAAAAAAATATGGTCAGCTTCTTAGATATTCACTTACAAAGTTGCTGGTCGAAAATTCGACCACCAGCAGAAAATGGGTTAAATGAAAACAATTGTCCCCATAATAATATGTCTTACTGTAGACAGCCATAAATATGCACCTACTTCGATATCTTAAGCCATGCAACACATGATGATAATTGTGTAAATGGTGTGTAATTAATAAACAAATGGATTATAATTTTTATTTGTTGAAACACATAAAAAAATCTGTTTAACTCACTTTCACTTTTTCTCACTTTCGTTTCTCCACAACGTTGCTATTAAACTTATACAGTTAAATAATTAATGGTCACATACGAACATACATTAAAACACACAGTTACACATCTCATTCTCATTTTGCCTAAACTCCTTTTAATAGTCATTAGAGTAATAAAAACCAATATTCTTTGTCCTTTTCTTCTTCATCTTCATTTAATGCTGCTTCCTGCTACTCTCAATGTAGTCGTCGTCATCAATAATATTAAGTGCCAAAACATACTTAATTATAATTACATTAACGGTACTTGAGTTTTAGGTTAAAACGATTCAGAGAATATTACAAGTACGAGACTTAGGTCTTTGTGTTGGTAGGAGTAGGTGCCAAATATACAAGGACTAAGATTAGTCGAGCTCGTACAGACATTTAAAAAATATTCTTTCGAGTTTTAAAATCGATTGGTTTGCATGAAAAAGAAGTGGTCGCCCGACACATTCCAGTTACTAAACTGGTTTGCGTTTTCATCGCTAAAAAGTGTAGAGTCAAGAGTAACTTCATATATAACTGTGGATTGATTAACTATTGTTAATCTATTTTCAACTATAAACTTGAACATAGACCTCTCAGATTAATGTCTGAGCTACCCCAGATAGTATGGTGTGTACATTGGCATTTGCACAAATTATGAGTGGGATGCATATTTTGTTTGTACAGGATTAAGTACCATTGAAAGCCTGGATAAAAATTATCAATATAAAATAATTCAAGTTCAAGAAGGTGTAAATAAAACTTAATTTAGGTAAAACCAAATAGCTTAAATAAAAAATCTAAGAACCTTTTCAGGGCTCTTTCAAACTTCTCTAAACAGGAAGTATATTGTAAAATATGTAAACTTTGTTAAGAACACAAACATCTTCCGCATGGATATGTCCATTGCAATGCTCTTTATTATGATTCAAGTTTTACGCATTTCTCATTTTTCAATTTTCGGTTTTGATTTGCCTCCATGACGTATGTGCTGGACGATATTTTTTCGAAATCCTTGCGGGGTTCTTCGGATACATCCGTTAGATATGTTTCTACTAAAGAAGAAAGGCTAATATAATTGATGATATCCACACATAGATGATCCACCCGATCAATTGAGTGGAATTATTTCTTCGGTTAAAAATGTCTGCGCTGGAACAAAGAGAGTCGGTTATGGTGGGCGCAAGATATCAGAATATGTCGACATCTTTGAGAATTTCAACGTGTGTCCAAAATTTGATGTTGATAAATTCCATCCAGACCTTCAATGATGCTTAAACCTGAGCAAACAAAATGAACATCCCATACTATCTGGGATAGCTGAGACTTTAACCTAAGAGCTCTATTTTCAAGTTTATAGTTGAAATTAGACTAACAAGAGTCAATACTTAGAAGTAATCAATCCACAGTTATAATTGAAGTTACTCTTGACGCCATTCTGCTCATCTTTTGAGGCCAAGAACGAATCAAGACAATATCGAATAAGTACTCTGGTTCAACCTAAAGCGTATTCCAGAGAGCATTATAAATCGATCAAAACAAATAGTATTCGGTTGGGGCATGACATGGACAATAAGGCGGATGTTGCAAAACTTGCCGACCACATCATTCTAAACACTTTTCAACAGAAATTCCAGCATGTCGCCGTTCGTTTTCATGATGGTTTCATATCTGACCGCATTTTCTGGTCATTTTTCGGCTAATGCTCGCTTCAGACGAATCAGCTGCGGTTCAACCAAATACAGAGAATTACATTACCGCCATGGGTATTTGACTTTGGTTTCGATTCCGCTGGTTGGCCGAGCTTCACATAGGATCTCTTACGCTTTGGGTTATCGTAATGGATAAATTTTTCATCGCAAGTAATGATTCGGTGCAAAAATAATTTTTTTTTTATAGCGATCAAGCATCATTTAGTACATTCAGAATCGTCTTTCTCGGCATCAATTCGTGTCGTACCCAATTTCCTTTCTTTTGGATGAATCCTGCTGCTCGCAAATGTCTTGAAATTGCTGCCTGAGTAGCACCCAGTGATTTTGCAAAATCTTGCTGTGTTTGACAATAATCTTCATGGATTCTTGGTCTTCAAACTATATATTTGGTCTCCAAACTGTTTTGGCTCGCCTGGGCAATCTTTGTCTTCCATATCAAAATCACAACTTCTGAGCCACACAAACCATCTCTCGCACACTAAAACTGATAGAACACATTCACCATAAGATTCGGTGTGCTTCGGTGTCACTTTTTTCAAATTAAAGAAGTAAAGCAATCCATTCCAATATGATGCTTTGTGTGAACAAAATTCGACATTTTCGAAGCAAAAAACAAGTAGGAAAGAATACCCTACACTAAGTAAAAGAGCAAAAACATTTTTCTGTTAAAATTTCAATAATTTATATTTTTGAGTGATTTTCGGATATGGGGGCTATGATCAATTATGGACCGATCAGCATGAAATTAGATCGTGTGATTTGTGTCTATATGAAAGTTTAATATGTTGAATTTTGTGATTATACCAACATTTTTAAGCGATTTATGCATGTTAAAGTGATTTTCGGAAGCGGGTCTATATGGGAGCTATGACTAATTATGGACCGATCGTAACAAAATTTGGTGACATGAATTTTGTATATATAAAACTTATTTGGAGCACAATTTGTGGAGATACATTTATAAATTAAACATTTATGACCGATAAAGTCCAATTTCGAGAGGACATTTGTATGGGGGCTAGGTGAAATAATGAACCGATTTCAGCCAGTTTCAATAGGCTTGGTTCTTGGGCCGAAAAAATAACATGTACCAAATTTTATCGAAATATCTTCAAAATTGCGACCTGTACTCTGCTCACAAAGTTTACATGGACTCAGAAAGCGATTCTAAGTCGATCGGTATACTTTAAGGTGGTGTTAGACTAATATTTTTGGGCGTTACAAACATCTGCACAAACGCATAATACCCTCCCCACTATGGTGGTGTAGGGTATAAAAATGTTTGTCTACAAAAACTAAGTGAGAATCAATGACAGATACGTACTACGAAATGACATATAAGTTATTAAAACCAAAAACAGCGTTCAAAGGATACGCCATCTATTGTAAATCTCGCATTATTGTGTCATACACTCAATAATATAATAAAAGTACCATTACAGAAAAAGTACCAATTTTACATTACCCTCTGAAACATCCGTTCCAAGTTTGAAATTTCAAAGTACATTTTGGCAAAAATTTTTGTGACAAAAATATGTCTTAGACGACTCAAATCTGTGTAGATGTGCTAATGAAAAAATATGTTTTAAAAAAGTACCGAACTATTTACCAGGATATGCCTTTATCTACAATTTCCCAATCGAGTTCCAAATTAAATTATGTAATAAAACTTATAGAACAAGTTGTTAAATGTGAAAGTGTTTCCAACAGAAACCAATCATTAAAATTTTATCAAAATTAGCATAAACATTTTTAGTAAAATATATTTTCCCGTTTTTATCCTTAAACGGTTAGAATTTCCTAAAGTACCAAAATTATATTTGCTATATTTTGAAAATGTTTGTAGATAATACGATTTAAAATATACATTTCTCCCCTTTAGTGTTCGGATTTAAAAAATGTTTCACTAATTTTTTATGTAGATAAAGAAGCATTTTAAATGTTTTTGGTATATGAATTAGTAACGAATTTCCCCGTTTTACCCACTAATCTTCAGATTTTCCAAAAATTTCTTCTTAGTGGATCTAGATAGGGAGATATAGTGTAAATTTCATGTCTCTATCCCTTGGCATTTGGCATGATTGATTTTGAATCGTTCAGCCACTCAGTAACGTTTCTTTTTTATATATATATTTACAGATTTTAATAATTCACTAAACTCTCTTGGAAACTGAATTTAGTCCTTAGTTTGTTGCAAAAAAGTGTCAGACTATTTACATTGTTATGAGAATTTGAGTATGCGGTAAAGTGAGTGAGTGAGTGCAACAGCAACAATAAAAAAACCCCAACTAAAGTATATACATTTGGGTTAC
The DNA here is from genome assembly GCF_958450345.1 of Calliphora vicina. Lineage (NCBI taxonomy): Eukaryota > Metazoa > Arthropoda > Insecta > Diptera > Calliphoridae > Calliphora > Calliphora vicina. The sequence goes on along the minus strand of NC_088783.1, from coordinate 74,899,568 downwards.
GAAAATTATATTAAATAACTGTAAGACTGGCGGTCTTTACAGTTAAATGGGTGAAAAATGTGAATCAGTGTGTTAAACATTTAAAAAATAAAGTTGCTAAACATCTGTGCAGTTTAAGAAGAGAATTCGTTTAAACACATTCTTGAAAATAAAAAAAGGAGCAGAAAACGTAAACAAAAGCTAAATATTGACAAACATTAACAAGTTTCTAAGACGTCAACCAGTTTTTCACGGAATGCAAGCAAATATTTAGCTTTAATGTGCCATAAAAATTACCAAATTAACAAGTCAATGGACTTTACGTGACTCAATAAAATAAACAAATAGCAAAAAGTTGTCTAAGTAAAAGCGATAAAAAAAAATTAATATCCTTAATTTGCGTTTAGCTGTGAAATAAATATAAACACAAACTTGTCAATTTCAGTTAAATTTTATGATTACATTAACAAGGAGGCGTTGCTAAGACTTAGTATTTAAACAACTTTTTTATTGAGGGCTCTTAAAATTTCTATTGGTAATAAAAATTGGAAAATTTTGCTGACCAATTGAAAAAATGCAAAACAAAATCATTAAATTTTATTAAATATTTTAAAAATAAATATTACAAAAGTTTGTAAATCTTGATAAAAAGAAACATTTTAATTTTTTATATGATATAAAAGACATAAAAATTAGATTTCCAATAACTATACCTTTATGACAATCTTATATGTTATAACTTTTACTTTAATCATATAAATCGCGATTGATAAATGGCAACTTGTAACCAGTGTTGACAGGAGCTGGCAAAAACAGAAGCTATATTGGCTTCAAAAAAGTCCAGAAAAGCTAAACCGCTTTAAAAAAGCTAAAATATTATAAATTAACCCCCATATGCATAAACAGTTTATAAATTTATCAAAGTTTTATAAAACAGATTTTGTATGGAAATTTTGTTTAATAAACCTTTTATAAATTTAAAAATTTTTTATGCATATGGGGCTAAGAATTTAGGTTTATATTTATTTTTAAATAAAAAAATAGAAAATATGTTCATAGAATTCATCTGCTTTACTTAAAGGAAGTACTTAAATTTAAATACTAGATTAACCATGTCAGAAAATGGACATTGTTGGTTCTATATTAGTCCATTTGTAGTTTAAAATATTCTGTCCTTAAGCTTCTTAATTTAATTAGCACTTTACTTTTTCACTATCTATATGACATAATATATTTTTTTGGTTTTAATATTTTAAGTGTATTACGTACGACACTCAATATTAGACACAATCCGGATGATATACGTCTGAAACAATTAATTAAATGAAGAAAACTGCGTTTTCAGTTTTTCATTTCGTTATCCTGTTTCCTTTTAAAAGGACTTCAAATTTGCAGAGGACTACATTTTTAAAAAAATGTTTTAAAATACTTCTGATCATCCTAGTATGTCAAATTTGGTGTCAAATGATCAAGAGGAGTTGTAAAATATTTCGTTTTATTTTATCCTGTAAGGATCAAAAGATGTCAAAAATGTCCTTTACAATTTTTATCCTTGAATATCCTTTTAGATTTTCAATAACTTTTTTTTAAAAAAAAAAAAACAGTGAGTTAAAGATCCAAATATTGAATACCACATGCCAAAATTTCATCCTTCTATCTTAACTACTTTAAATTTTTTTAAATTTGAATTATCTGATTTTTTATATTTTATTTTAACATTTCATTCGGAAAAAATTTAACAAAATCCGTTGTGAAAAGCAACGAAGAAGACTTCTTAATAAACAAGTAAAATGGTATAGGCAAGCCCGACCTTATGATACCCTACACCGGGTATATGATTATAAAGAGTTTTCTTTTGATATGAAACTATTTGTGTTTAATCTTATTTGAATACACACATTATCGGTAGTGGGCCATATATGGGAGCTATGACTAATTTTGGACCAATCGTTACAAAATTTGGTGGGATGAATTGCGAATATATGAAACATATTTGTGTTGAATTTTGTTTGGATACTGACATATTTCAGAGATTTATGTATATTAATCAGACTTGGGCGTTGCCAATTACTTTTCAATTACCAATTACATTACATGTAATTGGTAATTGAAAAATACAAATTACCAATTACTAGCAATTAGTAATTGAAATTTGCCAATTACAAATCCAATTACATTTTGTAATTGGCAACCAACAAATACCAATTACAATTACAAGTAATTGATAATTGGCTTTTATCAATTACCAATTACTGTAATTAGTAATTGGTAAATGGCAATTACCAATTACATATAATTGGTAATTGGTAAAGTAATTGCAAGTAATTGATAAAAAAGTAATTCTAATTACATAAAAGGTAATTACATTTTAATTTTTTTCTAAATTTCTAAACAACATTAATAATAACACTCTGCTACAAAATAACACTTTTTATCAGAACTTGAAAATCGGCCTAATGGGGGTTGTTAGGGCTAAGTTAGGACATACTAAAACCGTTTTAAAAGATTTTGAAACACCCTCAAAATTTTGAGTTATTTTGAAAAAAAAACTGTTTAGGTTAGATTCTAGTACTTTAGTACCTAAAGGCAAAGAATTAAGCTTTCATAAATTGTATATTTTATATAACACAGGCAACAAAATCGAAAAAAATTAGAGGCTTTTAAAACCACTACACAATTTTGATGTATTGTGGTTCCAGTAGTTATGGTCCAAACTTTAAATTCTATGGAAAAGTTTTTTTTTGTAAAATCGTGAATTTTTTTAGACGTTTCTCCACATAATTTATGATAACTCAAAAAGTATTAGTCCTATATTATAAAAATAAACTTAGAAACGTTTAAAGTTACATAACCTTTAATCCGCTATTTATTGCGTTTTAATCGGCTCAGTAGTTTAGGAGTTATAATAACAAATTTAGCAAATTAGTTTGTTTTAAAAAAAATCGAAAACTGCAAAAATTGTTCAGATTTATTACCTTATCGCAAAGCCTCAATTAAGAGAATACACTTATTTTCAGAAAATTGTATTTTAAATCGTCAATATTTTGATCGAGCTGAAAGTAATAACCCAGCAGTTAATAAAATAGTAGTAAATCTATCCCTTATAGACTAATGTTTGATGACTTGATTGACTACAATTGATATATTTTGGGTCATTCGACAAATATGTTGCCCATTGACGAAAAAAAATTCTATTTTTATTAAAAACTTGGATAATATGCAGTTTGAAATTAAATATAACTGAATATGCAAAAATATGCACTAACAAATCAATGCCATTTTACAGCAAAATATGCGATTCTAATAGATAATTAGTCTACATTTTATTTGGACGTTCTAGAAAAAACATGCATTTACATATTAATCCGCACCCTAATTCTTTTATTTTGTTTTTTATTTTTTGTATATTGTGTAATGTACGAGTTATTTAATAATTACATTTTTGGTAATAAATACTTTAAAAGTAATCATTACACATTTTTTATCAATTACTTTCTATTTCAATTAATTTTTACCCATTACATGTAATTTGTAATTGGCTAATACCAATTACCAATTACACGTAATTGGTAATTGGTCCTGTAATTAATTACAAAATGTAATTGGTAGTGCCCAAGTCTGATATTAATGACATTTTCGAGAATGTTTCTTATATGGGAGCTATGGAATATTGTTGACAGATCGTCACGAAATTTGGTCGTAAGAGTTCGGCTTTCATAAAACTTGCTGTGCTGAATTTGGTTTGATTATGTTTATAATTAAGATATTTATGAGACCTTAACTATTTTCAAATAGGCCAATTGTATGGGGGCTAGGATAAATAATGGGCTGATTCTAACCAAATTCATTAGCCTTTGTCCCTGGTGCAATATAAAGGTTTGTGCCAAATTTTTTCGAATTATCTCTAAACTTGCGACCTGTAGTTTGATTACAAAGTTTACATGGATGGGCATACTTTAAGGTGGGTGTTGGGACAATATTTTTGTATGTTGCAAACAGTAGCCCTAACCCATTATACCTCCCCCACTATGGTGGTGTAGTTTATAAACATGCTCTTTTCTTAATAAAACTTTTTTGTATACTAATAAATATTATTTATATTATATATTGGCAATCTTAAAGGATATTAAAGGATAAACATTTTAAAGGAAATTTTTGACATATTTTGATCTTTATAGGATAAAATAAAGATAATACAAAATAGTTTACAACTCTTCTTGTTCTTTTCACATACAATTTGTCATTGTTGGAATAGCAAGAGTATTTTTAAATATTTTTTGAAAAATGTACTTCTTTGAAATTTTGAAGTCCCTAAAAAAGGACACAGGATCACGAAATGAAAAACTGAGAACACAGTTCTTCTCCATTCAATTTAGAATCATGGATCAAATTCCTTGCTTTGTATTACATTTTCAAAACACAAACTTTGTAGAAGAAATTTTAAATCAGAAAACTGCAAATGATTTATATACATTTTGTACTTTGTGCAATACTGGTTTCAAAAAAAGATGGTACGCCAAATTATAATCAGTGTATTAATCACTGAAATGTTTGGCTTTTTAGCATGTCTGGTTTGACGAAATTAAAACAAAATTAACTCGAAGCATAGATCCACAAGACGTTTAACATATATTGACCGCCATCAAGTATCACAAGCCTTTAAGAGTTTGTGGGGTTCTTGTCCATTATATAATGATGAATATAATGTATAATAGCAATTTTGTCTTGAAAGAGAATTTGCTACACAAATTGCCACATAAACAGTCTATTTGTTAATTTTTTATACACACAAGTTCAACCATAATTAAAATCATAGAAATCTGTGCAAAATTACACTTTTTCTAATCTAAATTATTTTTTAAATTAAACAGAAATAAAACTAAGTAAACCTTTTTTTCAATTTTAATTTGTATAGTTTTTTTATTATTTATAAGCCCTTTTCACTTTTCGATATTGAAAACAAACTTTACCTTTTTATTTCAGAATTTAAAGGATTTAGTGCGACTTAAAAAAGGGGACAAAATAATTCAACTATTTTAGCTGCAGCTTAAAACAAAAAGTTTAAAAACATAATGTAAGTGTGTATTTGTAAAATATAAATAAAATGGTATTGAAAAAATATATATACTTATTGTGACTATAAAACGATTAAAGGTTATTATCCCAGTTTATCTTATACAGCAGGTTCACAGCGACTACAGAAATTGCTACATATCAAGAAAAACGTAAAAATTGTTGTATTTAATTTCACAAAATCTAATTTATTAAGACATTTAAACTTGTTTCTCTTTGAAATGTAGAATTTAAAGATAAATTTAAATCGTTAAAATACACCATAATGTGTGTCATAAAAAATAGAATAAAACTTTAAAATCTCAATAGATAAAATGTATTCAATTGTTTTCACCAAATTACAAATCGTTTTGTTATCTCAAACTTAATGGTAGACCAGAAAAACAAAAATCATAACATATAAATTGTCATCTTACACAAACAACCAAATAAACCATGATGTCATATTTCTCTGCCGGAATTCACATACACAATTCATGTCAATCTTGTAACGGAATTGTTTCCTGTTTAATGGAATACAAACTACATGGGATATTGTTAGCAGGAAAAATGTATAAGCTTTGCAACTATTATTTCCACACAATTCTAGGTATAAAAGATTATAAATTGGTATAACTTTTTTGGTATTAATAGACATTGGTATCTAGGGTATTGAAATACTAGTGTTGTGTGAAAGCTAAAAACTAAAATAAAAACAAGAAAAATAATACTTGTTATTGGATTTGTTTAAAGTTAAATTATATGTATTACTTTTATGATTTAAAGGCATAGAGTTGTATTTAAAAATTAATATATTTAAGATTGACGAATTTTATATTTTACCAGGAGTACAATTCCAGTGGAAAGCAAAAATATTATGGTCGAAATCTGTAATACCTATGTTATGTACACATCATATTATTTATACTCTAAGTAAAATCAAATTAACAAAGTACAATAAATATAATTTAAAACTACATTTTAAAGAACAACTTTTTTTAATTTAGTTCACAGAAAACTTTTCCAATAAATTTATACAACTTAGGGCCATTATTACAACTTGTCGTTATAGTTAAAGTTAACTTTAAGGTACCTTTTTCTATTGCTTAAAGTTATTTTTAACTATAACGGCAAGTTGTAATAATGGCCCTTAATCTTCTATAATTTTGTAAAGTATCAGGCTGCCTTTAAGACTCTACATAATCGAACAAACAATAGTTTCATCATTTACTTATAATACTTCTCTATCTTTATTTACGATACCAGAAAGGAAGTAATAAGTACATACAAACTGTTAAACTTATTTCGATAGCTTTTTATTAACTACAAACACATTTTGTATTGCTACTAACAAACTATGTATAACAATACCAACAAGTACACATTTATAGTTTAGCTTTTAATAACAGCTTTCAATTTATCCTTTCAGTTTTTATAAATATCTTGCTTTACTTTTTTGCTTCTTCCCTTTTATCCTTAAGTCATATAAATCTTGTCATTGTATCATAACGATATATAAAAAATGTAAGTTAAATAAATCCACCTTTTATTATAACGATCAACAATCTATCGAAGTATTTAACACCTTTTAAGTGTTCCCAGCATGACCACAATCTTTCACACACAACACAACATAGCACCAGAACAACAACACAATGTTAGTATATATGTATATGTAAGTATGTTTATGCACATATGTATGTTTATATACAAAAAAAAAAAAACATTAAATGTATAAAAGTCGTAAATATAAACAGGTATATGTGTGTCTGTATCGAAGATACAATTTAAGAAAATAATAAAATATCGTTAAATGCAAGTAGAGTCTGTATCATCGCTTTATACCCTACATAATACTATGCGGAAATGGTGTAGTAGTTGTAGTTGTTTAGGAAAACCAGTGAGTGCATCTATTTCAAATAATGGAACAAGAGCAATTATATTTTTTTAAACGATTTTTGATTTTCAGTCTGTGGGCGGAAGGGAGTGGCAAAATCAAATTTTTACACAATACCTCTAATGAAAAAAAAAACAATTATACATATGTATAATTGATGCTCGGCCTTTTCTTTAATTCTTATATATAGTTTATATAGTTTCCTATATACAGCCTTTCAAGGTCAGTGACTGTTGTCAAAAAAAAAATACAAAAAACTATTATTGATTTCCAAGCACTTCCTTCAAAATATGCTTTCAAATTACGTCCTTCGGGGCGACTAATATCGTAAAAAACATTGGCTTAATGCCCACTTTTAAATATCAAGGCCAAATGTAGCACAGAATTGGATCATCGCTCCCTCTTCCCAATTATGATGCGAAGTTTCTTCAAATTTATTGCATTGGAAATGAAGCTACAGAAGCCGAACGCTATCGATGAATATGCGTGCGCACTAGCTAGACCCTTCTTCCCAAACATTCTCAAAACAACTTTTGGACATCGGAAAAGGAAAAATTCTAATTGATCCTGCCACAAACGAGATTTCGATCCCGCGGAACTTCTGTCAAATGCAAAGTAATATTCAAGCCATTGTCGATAGGGTCATCCCAATTCTTATAACTACGGATTGGCTGTGGGAACGTGCAATTTTGGCATCAAAAATTATGATATCAGAAGCTCAATGAGCAAATTTAACTGCCTGGAAAAACAATGAAATACAAATCGAATGACACAGTAATGAACGATGAACAAGCCGTTAATTATCTTACTGAATTTTTTAATTCATTGAAACCAGCAATGGAACAATGGTGAATATCTAAAAATATTCACCAAATTTAATTGAGTCTACATTCATCGGTCGCAGATTCAAAGGCTAGGACGTATTGATTCCACGAATATCTACCGATGTTTTTCAATGACTCAACATCTGAATTGAAGCGACTCCAGTTCCCGTTTCATTTGCTATAACCATTAACAAAGCACAAGGCCAATCATTGGCTATTGTTGACTTATATTTCCCGTGTTGGCACACCAAATAATTTATTTATTTTTACTCCAAATAAAAAAACAACAAACATTGTATATCCCATGGTCATAAATATAATATTCCATTTGCCGTAAATACATTAATTTAATTTTTATAAGCTCATATATACGCTATATATCATGGGACTGTACTTGTAAATATCTGCAACAACTTTCTCATATGACCTTCTCATCATCCATCATCTGTTTCTGGTAAGGTCGGGTGAGTTCTTGCTTTAGTTTAATGCAATATAGGGTCAGCTTGTTTTCTATATAATTGGAAATTACAAAAACTATAACAGTTATAGTGTGACTAAATTTTATGTAGGGCAATTTTAAAAAATTCACTAACAAATATTCGAATACAAGTTCTTATAGTAAAGATATTTAAGGAGTAGTTATTACTACCAATGTTGTTCTAATCTAATTGGGCAAATTGACTATTCATATGGATTTGGCCTCCCTGATCCATTTTTGAATACAACTGTACTTTGTAAAATTTTGGTTCGATATTTATGGGATGTTTGTTTAAGCGATTTTTGGAAGAGGACCTAACATGGAGGCTATTATCAAATAAGAACCGATAATGTAGCAGTTTTATTTTTTATAGATGTTACTTATCTATGTATAGTTTTGAAAAACGATAATTGTAAGATCTTTATGTAGGTAAATGAGTATTTTGGAAGTGGTCCTCATATGCAGAAGACGATCAAGTATGGACCGATCTTCGCAAAATTTGGTACGGCGGTTTCTATATATATTTGAATTGTTGAATTTAAAGCTCTAATCGATATTTTAAAGAGATGTACACATACTCAAGTGATTTTAGGAAGTGGACTTTGTTAGATAGGCTCAAATATTCACCGATTAAAAAAAAAATTTCGTTTTGTAATTTGCTGAAATTTGAGTAATATTCCTGAAAGATATTTGAATGGGGAGTATGATAAATCATAGACCGAATCTTAATAAGGAGTGAGATCGAAAAAACCGCAACACAAGTTTTTCCTTAAAACTTTTAATCCAAGTATTATTTGATTTTTTTATCAAGTTACTGATTTTTTTATTAAGTTTAATGTCAATTATGTTCATTTGTTGTTAATCTGATTAAAATAAATGACAAGAAAAAAGTGCGTACTAAAATTATTAAATATTTTCAACAAAACCCAACTTGATCCCACAAAAAGTTGGCCAAACAATCAAAGGTCTGCCTTCAAACAGATTTCAATGTAATTAAACAGTATCGGTAGAACTTGTCTCTTGATAGAAAACCTAGTTCACGTAGAAGGAATGGTCCACATGATGTTCCTAAAGCCAATAAGTAGAAAAAATTTTGCAAAGAGCTCCCAACACATCCGGTAGGAAAGCACTTAGCTCAGTACTCGGACTATTTGGTACGAAAAGTTAAAGCCAATGCAGTTTTAAAAACTGCTACTGATAGTAGCTCTGCTAAAAATTTAGAGGACAAAGACAGAGCACGGAAATTAAATCAAATTTTATAAAAAATATACCTGCTGCATAATGGATGGCGCAAAAAAGCCAGAAATTTGTTGCATAAGGCTCTATAAATACCGAAATTTATATCAAGGAATGTTTACAAAAGAGGATGTTTCCATTCATAAGACTTGTAAATGTGTCTACTTATTTTTGGCCTGATTTGGAATCCTTTCACTAGCAAGGTCTTGAGTGGTACAAGAACAGTAATCCTTCAAATTGTCTGTAGCTAAGGCCAGTGGATAGATATTGGGCTCTTGTTAAAAGAGAATTGAAGAGCACTAAAAAGGTGCTCAAAAATGTGGTGGATTTTAAACGGAGATGGACTACCTTTTCAAAAAAAGTGACAGAAAGCACTATAAAAACCTTCCCGAAAAATGTTCATAAATTCATCACTATTACTATAAAATTAATAGTGTTTTTAAATTGCAATAATAATTTCAGTCAAATAAAAAATAAATCAAAACTGTAGGATTATGGTATCTTTTTATTAACATTTATGTATGTTCAGATTTTTTCGATCTCACATCTTATTTTCAAATGAGTTCTTTTTATCAAAAGTGCAATGTGTGTAGAATTCAATGATATTATTTAAAGACAATAGCGAAACATTTATGAAAAATATCAATTTTGTTAGAGGTTGGTTCTACTTGACCGATTTGGCCCATTTTCAATACCAAACATTTCCGATCAACAGAGAATGGTTGGAGAGGTCCTATTGCGACGAACGAACATAACAACACAGTTTTAGAATTGTGTAAGGACCAGACTATATTGTAAATACATTTTGGTTCCACAACCAATATTTCGATATGTTATAAACGGAATAGAAAACTTCATCTTTATGGTAGTGGATGTAAAAACAAATTTAGTAAAATATAAGCTAAACGATTTTGGAATGGATTTCTTTCAGAACCGCTGGTGTACCGGTATGCTTAAAAATAACCATTTTAACTAATAATAAGTATCGCTATAATATGTGAAAGGTATTATATGCTCGGAATTGCTGCACTATACTTTTATATTTGTCTTCTCTCTGCTAGTTTATCAACACCAACACACCTTCTCACATACATTTACAATTACTTTTTATACTTTTATATTTAGCTTTCTTCAGTTTTTTTTTGTATTGTTAATAGACCCTGAGATACCAACAAAATGATAGTTGCTGTCGTAGTTAATGTTACTACTGCTGTTGCCACTGCTGTTGTAGTTGTAATAATACAAAATTTGTAGCATCAGTTTTTAAAAAAGATGGCAAACTGAGTGGTAATAAGTACCTTTGCAACAGAACACTTATATGTTTTTATAAAATAAACTACACACTTGCACATGTCGTAACACATACACACCGACACATTGACAAACATGTTGCCGCCTTGTGCTCATAAAAACAGAGAAATAGACCCATTTTTTCTTTTTAATGCTGTTTTTTTTTTTGTTGCTCTGCTTAACAAAGTAGCAGTGAGTTTTGTGCACACAGATATATGTATATTAGGGTGGCACTTATTTTCAAAGTTTTTGATTTTTGATGCTCCCAAACTCAAAAATTTGTCTATGTCATATAAAAATCAAATATTTACTGAAAATTTTATAAAAATCGGATAACATTTAAAGGTTAAATATTTTATAAGCATAAAATATAAAAAATCATAAATTTTCAACCGATTTGAAATTGAAGTATATCAAAAAAATTTGATTTTATTCCAAAATGTTTTACAATTATTTCTTAAAATACATTTTGTAATCTATTTGCTAATTTAAAATTTCGAATTGAAAAATTAATTGTTTTATCGAAATTTTTCATTTCGTCTGAAAAACTAATTTAAAATGGATTTAATTTTTTGAAAAATATTTGTACTTTGACCAAAAATTCGAAACTTTGTAAACATTATCCTAATTAATATACACTCTAAAAAATGCATGTAAATCTACTACTATAAAGTAAGTAAGTTTTCATGTAAACTTACACAATATGCGTAAATTTAAGCACAATATGTTTATCAAAATCAATTACATACTTTTTTCAGCAAAAATACAAACAAAATGTTTTATTTTAAATTTTTATAATATAATAAGCATTTTATATTTAAAATTACATATATTGTGCATAAATTGAAGTTTTACACATAAAGTGTGTAAAGTAATTCAAACGTTTAATATACAAATTGTCAAAATTTTATTTCTAAAAAAAAACAAAAATCAATTATTATAAAAAAAATATTTGAATTTACACACAACATGTATTTTTACCCTAATTATAGAAGGAGAAAAGTTTCCTACTATTAATGTAGGAAATTTACATGAAAATTTATTAGAGTGTAGCAGCTATCGAAAATCAAAAAAGTGTCAAAAATGGCCACCCTAATATTCACATATCCATATAAATGTTTACGTGAGTGGGTGTATGCGAACAAATGTATGTGTGATTAGTTGTTGTGTGTAAATTGTTGTTGTTTCCCAATTGGGAATTTTGCAAACTAGTTGCAAAGAACTATTTCGAGTTGAATATTAACGATATAAAAGCCTTTTCGCTTCCAAAGTGTTGGTAACGAAACTAATTACGTTTATGCTCCTACTACTCCTACTTGTGTTCGGTTTCCAGTAAACTATGAATTTTTATTTTTATTTAATACAGTTTCTTTGCCCTCCCCAGATAGTTGGTATTCCTATTATTTTTTTTTTTTATTTTTTTTTAAGTTACAAATGCTGACACTCACTTTATGCAAAATTATTTGATTTCGTTTTTGGGTTTTTAAGAAACTTAGAAGTTTGGGAGTTAAAGTAAAAACAATGAAACGAAAAATTTCGATCAAAAAAATTAAATTTTGAACCTTACTTTAGTCTTCTGTATTTGATAGTTTCGCTTTAGTTTGTTTAAGTTCATATTTTTTTAACAGATTTTCTCATATTAAAACTAAATCCGAGAAATCTGTTTCTCAATTGCATAAGTGCTTCAAACTCTCCCGCATGTTGAGGAACACTAGGTTGCTGGTAGCCCGTTCTTAAAATACTGGAATAAGAACTTGTTTCATTCTTAGCCTTATCAATTTGGGTGGCTTGTGAATTTAATTGAGTAGACCTTTTTGTTCATTAAAGGAACTTCAGAATTGGTTATGTTTTCAAATATTTTACCTCTTATTAGCTTTTACATCACTCATAATCTGTTTAGTAGCTCCTTATAAAATGGACACCAGCGGAATTTGGCTGAATGATCGCCACCACATTTACCACATTTTCTTCTGAGACTACTATTGGATGAGTTTCATTTACCCTGAATTTATTTTTATCAGGCTCCAACTCAACTCTTAAATTCTAATTTCTAAAAATACTCTCCTAGTGGATCTACACATCGACTACGTACAAAATTTCAAACATACCAATTTTCAAATGTTCAAATTTGGGAAAAATTTTTGTGTGGGAAAATTCGAAAATCGGATTTAAGAATGGACCTAATGTAGTATTTCCAGAAAATTTCCTTTTCACTGAAACCGGTTTGGAGATAATCTGTTGGATGGTTTCAGAGTCTATAACGGACATAGGTAGAAACATTTTTTGTGTTTTATATTTATAGAATTTAACTACATCTCTTATTTCGTAGCCCAATTCTTGCAGGGCCTCCTTGATAGCATTTCTCTGAACACTACACTCTACGAATTTAATGACAACTGTCAGTAAGCATTCTTTTTTCTATCATTTAGGTTTTGAGAGATTTTTCTATAACAATCCTCAGTGTATACAACTATTTTCATCTTTTGTACACCGCAAACAACAAATTGTTCAACAAATGTTTAACCACATGCTGCACTCGCGTAGATATATTGGTGTTGGATTTAATTTTTTTCGAAATCACCATCTTTTCCACTCTAATGATTGTTATCCTCGCTCAAGAGTGCGAAACGATTGCCTATCAAGGGATTGTCAACTATCTTCTGTTTCTTGACAGACGTTCCATTATTTTGTTATACCCTACACCACCATAATGGGGAAGGTATAATGAGTTTGTGCAGATGTTTGTAACGCCCACCTTAAAGTATACCGATCGACTTAGAATCACTTTCTGAGATTAAACGATGTCCGTACGTCTGGCTTCATGTCACCACATTTTGTTACGATCGGTCCATAATTAGTCATAGCTCCCATATAGACCCGCTTCCGAAAATCACTTTAACGTGCATAAATCGCTTAAAAATGTTGGTATAGACACAAAATTCAACATAGTTAACACTAATATAGACGTAAATCACGCGAAATCATAGCTCCCATATAAGGCCCACTTCCAAAAATCACTCAAAAATATAAATTATTGAAATTTTAAAAGAAAAATGTTATTGCTCTTTTACTTAGTGTAGGGTATTATATGGTCGGGCTTGACCGATCATACTTTCTTACTTGTTTTATTAATGCCTACATATCTAAGATCATACCTGGTAGTACTGTTGATTTTAATGTCAGTTTTATATAAAGTTAATTCTTCGGTCCATAATAAACCCTACCCAGCATATACCCCTATATCAGAAAAACACTTTTTATTATCAATAAATAATTTAATAATAATGTAATTTAGTTTTAAGAAATTGATCACTCTATCAATTCGATACAGCTCTTATAATATTAATTTTAGTTTTTCGCAAGAATAGCGATTCCAATAGTGTCTTTAGCAATATGTGGTATGGAATTCACAAAAATTTATATCATTAACTCTACCAAAATCACTATATAGTCATCGACACTATACACCCTCCATATATCTTAATTGCTTTATATGTCTAATAAAGTTATCATCTACACAATTACGGCAATGTTAGTGGACAAAAATAGAAGTAAAAACAGTAAATTGATTGCTGATTTTACCATCTTTTTTATAAAATCCATTAAAATGAGGGCACACACCACCATGATGCTTCATTATTTTCTACCGGGTTGAATTTTTTGTATTTTAGCTGGCTCGTTTGAGCTTTTGTAGCAATTGTAGGGCGTTTTTTTTATTTTCTTTTAGTTTTAAATCCTTTTACGACAATGCGATGTTCAGTTTGTCGGTCGCTCTGGTTGTTTGTTTAAATTTATATTCGCACCGTTATTTATTTTCATAGTTAATAGAACAATAACAGATGTACACGGTAGCTTCTGGGTAACATTTTTTTTTATTTTTGTTGCATTTTATTTTTTCTTTGTTTGCCAGCATTTCAATCGATTCTGTGTCATTCACCGTTCAACATTGTGCCAAACAAATGAACAGCGAAATAGTTAGTCATTCGGCCAGCCAAACAATCAATGGGCAGGAAAACAGTAAATGAAAACCAGCATTGTCTTGCAAACAAAAAATATATAAAATATGTAACCCAAACAATTACCAGTATACTTGTGTATATACAATATATATACATATTTACCATTAGACAGATTTAAAACTATTTGGAATAAAAAATATTGTAATATGGGTCATAATATTTTCAACTGGTTTTTTTAATTAAGCAACACGTACGAATACAAATGGTACCTTGTTAAACAAACTTCTGGCAAAAATTAGATTTTTGCCGAAATTTCCTTAGAAATAATTATAATTAATGATACCGCCAAGTTACATTTAAACAACTTTACCACTACGATTTAAAAATGAAAATTTGCTCAACAATCTACGTAACAAAATAATGGGCAGGAAAACAGGCTAAGTAATATAGCCAACACTTTTAACACAAGTAGAGTATCCAAAACCGAAACCGGTCAAACGGTTATTTCAATTTTGTAAACTCCACCGGTTTCGGTTTTTTAACATTTCGGTTATTTGACAAATCGGTTTTGTTAAGACGGTTAACCGGTTTCAATGAAATACATTTTCTAAATCTCATTCAAACATATTTATGAAAAACTTTTATACTAAGGGTCCTCATGTAAACGCTTAAAAGCCTCGCAAACTGTGCAATCTGTGCATTTTTACACTCTCGCAAATGAAATGTCAAAAAATGTATGGAAATTCGTTTGCACAACTCCGATAAGTTTGCGCGACAATTTAGACTCGCAAACTTGAATTTATTGTGCATTTGATGAATCAGCTGCTTTTGTTTACTTTTATTTATAAGAAATAAAAATCAAATAAAATATAAAAATTTTGTGCATGTTAAAATTGTGTAACTTTGGAACAGAATGATTGTATTAAATGACATTGTGTATGAAAACATTAACCAACAGCTAGAACACAAACAAAATCCTCCAAACTATTTATACCACCGTTTGTTCCAAAGATTTAACTTTCATTCAACATTTTAAAATTAAAATTTATACAATTTGAAAAAAAATTATTAAAGCTTTTGTTGAATTTATGTATTTTTATTTGACAAATATAAATTTTCTGTATAAACTTGCACAAAATTGAAAAGGTGGGTTCATGAAACATGTCGCGCAAATTTACCCATTTGCACAAATGGGAAACTTAAGCGTTTAAATGAGTACCCTTACTATTTTTAAAAATATTGATTTATTTTTTAGAAAATTATAGCATTTGACAATATTTCGTAAAAGATATAAAATAATTGCATAAAGATATAGCCTTAAGATTACAAAAATGCTAAATTTCAGAAGATTAAGTAAACAATTCTTAACACATTTGCTATTAGCGTCCATAAATAAAAAAAAATTTAAGGAAACCTTTTTCATATTAAATAAAAGTTAAATATAAAACGGTTAACCAGTTTTTTTAAAAGACAATAATCAAAACCGATTTTTTCAAAAACACACTTTTTCGGTTAAACCGGAAAACCGGTTTTTTAAATTGCCGGTTTATTGAACATTCTAAACACAAGTCATGCAAACAACCAACAAGTGGAAATAAATATGTAACTTCTAAACGGATAGTTAGATTTTAATAATGGCTATGGGAGAGGAGACTTATACACAACAAGTTTTTAGTTTGGGCTTTACATAAAGGGGACATAATGTCAAGGCCCCAGAGTGTTCTAAATTATCTAAAATACACAAGATATCATAGAATATTGTGTAAGTTGTTATAGAAAAACCACCATAACTTTTGAGCAAAAAATAATTATAAGTAGTGGTCTATTTTATGTAATAAAATTAAGAAAATAAAAAGATCCGCTTTAGTGATACTTTTTATGAAATGTTTGTAAAAATAAATATGAGTCATTGCAAAAGACACCATTCTTTGTTGCTGGCCCATAGAAAACCTCTGTTTTATATTGAATCTTGATCTCGATTTTAATATAAACTGTCAGACAAAACTAATGCACAGACTCCCCCGACCTGGCCAGAAACACTTATTATCTTTAGCCAGATGACGGCGGACAAAGTTATGACAAAGTTGTAGCATATATCTATAAGAACAGTACCATGCTATTACCTTAATAAAAATGAAATTCATCTTAAAGTTAGGGGATACACAATGTTTCTTGTTTTTTTATTTGGAGTAAAAATATATAAAATATTCATGGACCGTAAATATTGGTTAACCAGAAAATTTTAAATCAAAAAATCTCTATGTCAACGGTGATATTAAAAAATGAGCTCAACTCCACAGTTAACAGTTATTTTTCAACATAAAAATATCTGAATTTTGTGGAGTTCAGAAGTCACAATTTTAAAGTTTAAAAAAGTGAAAGTGTTATTTTATTTGTCAAAAAAAGAAGGTTCATTGAAGAAAATAAAGAACTTCCAATCCAAAAAAAATACTTTTTAATCATTTATTTACAAGAAAGGCTTTATTATTGGCACCGTGAAATAAGGCCATATGAAAATAGAGCCATATCAGTGTAAAATAGCTTGTTACAATTACATACATATGTATATATTTATAAATGTAATCATTTGTAAGAAAGACTTCATTTAGCGAAGCCGCCTGCCGCGTTCCAATGGAGGAGAAAGAGCGGCCGCAGGCCGCCAATAAGAAAAACCTTTTTCTGCGAAGCCGAATAGTTTCGCCATGATACTGAGTGCAAAAAAACTTGTCTTCAGAAATAACGTTTTCCTGTGTGGCGGCCTGCGGCCGCTCTTAGGGGCTTTCTCCTCCATAGAACGCGGCAGGCGGCTTCGCTAAATGAAGCTTTTATTGCAAATTATAATATATGTATACAGAAAAAGTGATTTCAGCAAAGCCGGTGTTCGATTCAACCCAGAGTTTAAAGTTCTTTCGCGCGGGAAAAGGCCGGCAATACAGAAAAAATTAATATAAACAGAAAAAGACATATGAAAATATGAACTGTTACTGGGATCAGATTTGTTCCAAAAATTTTATTAAAATGAGTTTATCTAAAAAAAATTGGACATTATGACATTTCAAAAGTGTCATAATATTCATAATCAAAGTGACATAGTGTCCATGGACATTATGACAATACTAAAAGTGACATAATGTCCATGGACATAATGTAATTTTTGGGGTCAATGGACACTGTGACATGCCACCTGATTCATTAATTTAGACAGTATGGATATCTAATGATAGATATTTCAAAGTCCATTGTAACGATATATAAGGCTATAGTAATGTGGACCTACAGTGGCTCAAACTCAGGAAAAATATTTCTTAACCCGAATTTTTTTTTATCAAAACAATTTTTTTTGAAAAAACTTTTTAAAATTATACATAAATTTAGAAAAAACTTTTTAAAAAAAAATTAAAAAACAATTTGGAAAAAATGTTTTTCATAAGAATTTAAAAAATAATTTTGTTTAAAAAAAAAAAATTTTAAGTATAATTTGGTGGAGGGTATATAAGCCGAATATAGCTCTTCTACTTGTTTTTTGGCCCACAGACCGATAATCAAATATCTGACTTTACAGTGGTACTAAGTTTCTTGTTTGCCATTGTATGTATCCTGACTGTGACATAGTTTAACTATACCTAGATTTTTATTTTATTGTAATGAAAATTGTAGTTCTCATTTCGTTTTTATTTCATTTTATCCGCACACAAACACATTTTTTCTATTTTCATCTTATTTTTATTCATTGTTATTGTTTACTTGGATTGTTATGCCGCTACTGATGTTGTATATCGCTAGCTTAACATGCAAAGGCTTTAAGTCCACTAGTCAACTAGTTTCAATATGCTTCGTCCTTGTGCCTAAAAAAAGTGTAATGTGATATAAATTTTATCGAAATGTCTTCAAAATTAATCGACTCATAAAGTGATTCTGAGTCTATCGGTATAATTTAAGGTGGGTGTTAGACTAATATTTTTGGGCGTTACAATTATCTACACAAACGTATTATAGCTATGTATATTCGGCTGTGCCGAATCTTATATATCCTTCACCAAATTGTACTTTAAAATACAAATTTTAAATATTTTTAGGTATACAAAATTTAAAAAAAAAAATTCAAAATTGTTTTTTAAAATTTAAAAAAAAATTTTGTGCCGAATCTTATATATCCTTCTTAAAAAAGATTTTTCCAAATTTTTTTTTAAATTTTTAAAAATTAAAAAAAAAGAATTATGGCAAAAAAAAATTTTTGATGAAAAAAAAAATTCGGGTTAAAATATATTTTTCCTGATTTTGACCCATTGTAGGTCCAACTTTCTATAGCCTTATATAATTCGTTGCAATGGACTTTGAAATTTCTATCATTAGATACCATATTGTCTATATTAATGACTTAGTAATCCAGATATAAAAACTAGTAAATAAAAAATGAAAGACAAGTTCTAAGAAAAAGACCTAAGTCCATAGAAAAAATACAAACTTAGCAATAGAAAAAGCTCTAAGTCCAAAAAACTTTTTATCTCGACAAATACTAATGTTATCATTTTGCTTTTACGCACATCGAAAACAAAGAAAAATACAAATAAAATTGCGTTTACAGAATTCAAAAATATTTACGCAAAAAAAAGTTTGAATGTTTTTTGTCTCTCCTATAAAATTTTAAAATATGGACTTAGAGCCTTTGCTTGTTAAGCCAGCGATATGAATGAACGTACTATATCAGTATATCTATGTGCTTGTAGATTGTGTTCATGTATGGCTCATAAACGTAACACAAAAAGATAAAAATCTTATTTGATTTGTCCCAACGCGTAAATAAAACAAGTTGTTGTTTTTTGTTGTCATTGCAATAGCTATTTTGTTGCTACTTGAACGGTTGTTATTGTTGTTTTCTTTTATTTTCTTCTACTTTTTTTCGTTAATAACAAAATCACATAGGTTGCCTTTCTAGATTTTATTTTCATTCTTATCCTCTTTAACGCTGTCTTCACTAGTACATCACGCTTTCGATTGTGATTTCATACTGTGTTGTCTGTCAGGTTTCTACTAAAATGTAGTATGAGGACAGTTAAAAAAGTTTTTTAAGTAACAAATTTTTAGACACCTCAACTTAATTATTTTAACATGAAATTAAATTTGTGCAGTGACCCATAAATAATTACACAGGATTGTGGAAAGTTGATTTCAATATAATTTTTTCTCATGTCTACTTTAATTATTGCACTAATAATACTTGTTTGACCTATTTCCAGACAGAAATTAAATGATTTTAAAAGGAATTTTCAGATTGCCGTCCCACTACTATGACTGTGGTTAATATAAAGCTCTCATAAATACAAACTTGTAGCATTACTTCAAAGTACTTACAATATAGGGTAGCACATATTTTTAACTTTTTCGATTTTCAAAGATCCGAATGCTGAATGTCAGCCAAAAATATTTTCAAAAAACCAATTTTACAAATTAAATGGTAAACAAGTATGACTTAAAAATGCAGGATTTTCAATATTTTATTTCTTATTTTTTCTCACATAGTTATTGAACAATAAATTTTTTTTTTGCTCTAACAATGTCGAATTTTGTGCTAACAAAGCATCGTATGCCGGAAGTTTTTGCTTACTTCTTTAATTTTAAAAAAGTGCCACAGAAGCACGACGATTGCTCACTGAAGCATATAGTGAATGTGTTCCATCGGTTTCTATGTACAATAGATGTGTTCTGTGGTTAAGAAGTGATGATTTTGACACGTAAGACAAAAATCGCCAAGTTCACCCAAAAAAGTTTGCAGACCAAGAATTGGAGGCAATTACTTCATGAAGATTCTTGTCAAACTCAACAAGAGCTTCCAGAATCATTGAAAGCAATTTCAGAACGTTTTCATAAGCCTTTTATTACAAAAAATTGTTAATTGATTTTATACAGATTAAAACAAGTAAGAAAACCATATCTACATATCATATCTACACTATGTAAATGAGCAAAAACATTTTTCTTTTAAAATTTCAATAATTTATATTTGTGAGTGATTTTCGAAAGAGGGCCATATATAGGAGATATGATCATTTATGGACAGATTACCATGAAACCAGGTCGTGTGATTTACGTCTATGTGAAAATTTTTTAGAAGATTTATGCACATTAAAGTGATTTTCGGAAATGGGTCTTATATGAGAGCTATGACTAATTATGGACCGAACATAATACAATTTGGTGACATGAATTCCGTATATATAAAACTTGTTATTAGCAAAACTTGAGTAGATACATATATAAATTAAACATTTATTACCGATAAAGTCCAATTTCGAGAGGACATTTGTATGCAACCTGTACTTTGCGCACAAGGTTTTAATCGACTCATAAAGCGATTCTGAGTCGATCGGTACACTTTAAGGTGGGTGTTAGACTGATATTTTTGGGCGTTATATACATCTTCACAAATCCATTATACCCTCCCCACTATGGTGGTGTAGGGTATATATCAAGCTTTTTGATGGTTGTCTCACAATTTGATCCATAACTCTAGTTAGCTTGACTGACTTTGAACCTTTTCAAGCTTATCTGATCAACAATGAGTATTTGGAGAAAATTGTATCCCCGTATATCATTTCCTCGAGGATTTATTATTATTAGTTAGGCTTTACGCACTGTTACCCATAGGATATTTTGTGTATCCTTAAATTTTTCATCCCAACAGATTTAGGCCATGTATTATATTTGATGAGAGATATATTATGTCCCTTGGGGCCATAACATTTCCAATATTTTACTGTCCTATTAGGGTATTCAATTAATCGGGTTTGTAGTTTAATCGGTTAATCGAGCAAATAATTAATCAGGGTTTAGATTTAATCGGTTATTTTTAAGTTATTCGATTCATTATTTAGGTCTATCATAGACAAGTTAAAGTATACTTCTGACCCTGAAGTCGACTCTAAATATAAAACTAGCTAAAGTTGTTTTTAACAACAGCATTAGTTGTTCTTCGCCGAGTAAAAAATATCGTCACAAAGTAAAAAATGTTTAAGTTACAAGATATTGGCAGAGATTTTGCAATTATTGAGTCGGTTAAAGTCGGTTCAATTTAAAACATACTCTAATTTTGACTATGGTTGCAAATTAATAAAAAGCAGGTTTTTATTTTAAAGTTGTTTTTAAAAAGAACCGACTTTAGTGTTTGACTATGATTATGTGTGTTTAAAGCTAAATTTCTATATAAAGTGCAAAAAAAAAACGAAATTTCGGTTAATCGGTTAATCGACACAAATTAATCGGTTTATTTGTTATTTGAAAATCGTCAATTTTAAATTATTCGAACAGTTAACCGACAAAAATTAATCGGTTAACCGATTAACGGTTAATCGATTGAATACCCTATGTCCTATACAACGTGTTTAGAGGTTCCGGTATAAAGTTCACAAAACCTGCACTGTTCATTCTTAACGATACCTGTAATAAATTGGTGAAACTTTAAACCACAGTGTCCGGTAAATAATCAAGTAAGTATTCTAGAGTCACCCTTTCCGATCGATAGCATCGACTGAGATCTGCGTTTGGATAGAGTAATGAACCGTTTGGACTGTCTAAGTCCTGGTAAATTCCGACTAAACCCAAGAACGAATACGTTCAATAGTGTATCCATGTTGGAACTAGCATCGGGTGCCCCTGTTGGCCAGACTATCAACGCGTTCATTGCCATAGTGACCTTCATAGCCAAGTACGCAGTACGATGTGAGTTCATTGTGCGGACCGAGTTCATTCAAGGATGTCCAGGAGTCCATATCAACACCAGAATTCATTTCATATGATTATAAGGCTCTAAGAGCAGTCGACATAACAAATATCTTAGTATTCCTTAAATTCATTCTTAAACATTTATTAGAGCATATAAGGATGCACATTTGTCATTCTAAATAACAAAGTGTGATAAAACTTATCAAAGGGTCAAAGTCAATCCCAAAATTCCTTAAAATTGGAGCGAAAATCCCAAAAATGGTATTTATTTCAATTATACCCATAGGGTATAATATTCCTTCGGGGCTGAGAAATTACTTTAGGGATAAATAGAGAATACATCAAGGAATTCCGTTTTCTGATGCCAGCTTTGGTATTTTAGAACACGTGGTAACATTTGATATAAAAATATTAAATTTTTGAATATGTCGCATATTCAAAGAATTGGACATGTTTTTATACTAGAATGTTCTCCGTAAAGACACATTACAGAAAAACATAAAATTTCTATATATTCTTAAATAAAATTTTTTTTAATAGAAAAAGAGTTAAGCCAGCTTTTCGTCCACAAACAGCAAAAATTTACTATTTTTTTGGATCCATAATTGATATTGCCCTGAAATCTTTGGTATATTACACAGTGCAACAGTGAAAAAAACACACGATAATGACTATATAGGTTCGACTCTACTACCAAAGGGTAGTAAAACCCTATACTCAGTTTGTCCATTTTGGTGACCAATTTTTTTTTATGGGCCCCCAAAGTTTCTGAAAATCAGTGGGGCCTCTAAAAAAGGTGTCATCAATTTTTGGTTAACAGCTAATTCAGACTTTGTGATACGACTTAACTTTATATGACAATAATATAGCTAAAAGTCCCCCAAATAAATTTTGTTAAATTTTTTTCCAAAAAATAGCTTTTTCGTGCACTTTTGTTGAAAAAATATAGGAAGAAAAATTATTTTTTTTACTTTTTTTAGAATAACTTCCAGGGTCTCCTAATTTTTCAATAACAATATTTAGCAAAGTTGTAGCTACGGTAAAGTTGAACAACTCTTGAGAACATATCAATGCATTCTGAACGTGTCTAGTCACTCTAAATAGCACATAAAGATCACTTTGTACCTTAACAATTTTAGTTTTTACTATTTTTTGACGCTAAAACAAAGATTTTTTTGTTAAAATAGTATGATCAAGTACACACTTCTATGTTGTGCTGTATTATTTACTCGGCTGAGGTGTTTGGAATGGGGATCAGTGAGTGGACCCTCAATGCCACACATTTTAAAAAAAAATAGCCAAAAAGCCATTTATGATCCGAATGTGCTGAAATTTAAAATGTAGATAGTGCTTGGAAAGGTCTACAAAAATATGCTTTTATCTGTAGGTGATCTCTTTTAGTTCAGGAGATATTTAGGTTTAATTTTTTTTTAAATTTTGCTCGATCTTTTTTTCGTATTTTCTATATGATAAGCCTACGAAAGGTCGAAATTTATTTTTTTATATATGACGTATATTTGCGATAAAATTCTAAAGAAAATAAAACATACCTGATAACAATTATTTCGTCCCTACAAAAAGTTACACGCATCCAAAGTTGAAGCATCTTTTTATATATTTAAACTTTGTATGCGTGTGTTTTTTAAGTTTTTTCCCAAAAAAGTACCCATATTTTTTCTTTTATAAAAAAACTAATTTCCTTCGGGACTATATACATTTTTATGATCTGGAAAAAGAACTTAATGCAAAAACGTATAAAGAAAAATTTGACTAACTTAAGCGGACACTGTACCTCCCAGCCCTATCCAAACTTGGCCAATTTTGAAACAAAATTTTAGGTTTGATTAAAAAATTCTAAAAACGCAAAGCACCGATTCTCAAAAGCTCGTCATATTTGTATAGCCCCATATATTGTTTATATATATACAAAACGCTTTTACTATCATACTGTAAATAACGTCAAAGTGGGCTATTTGCTAAAAAAAACTCAGTTTTTGGAACACATTTTCCCCGTTTTAGGAATTTCGATGTTTGAAAACAAAGAATGGCAACATTGGTGATGCCATTGACTTAAGAACATTTAAGTCTATATTACTTCCAAATTTTATTGTGATGTCTAAAACTGTTCAAATTTTACATTAATTCAAAGTTTTTATTTTTCTTGATGGAAAATCACCATTTTATAATATTGTTAGTTTTTAAGGTAAAATACGTCCGAAAAAACACAAAATTTATTTATTTCACTAAAATGTCAATCTCCAAGTCATGGGGTTTCCACCGATATCAAAAACTTATATAAAAAGCTTACATTTACTCTTCAGAAGCTCCACAAACCTTGCCCACTTTCAAAAATTTTGATGTTTTTTCATATCTTGCATCAAGCCGGTCTTGCGTGATCAAGATTGGATAAAGTGATGCGCCCGGATCATACCGATAATGATTTGCCCATTCTTCGTTATTTCAGCACAATAGAGAAGTATACACTTGAACATACATTTTTTAACAAAAAATTTTTGTTTTAGAGTCAAAAAATAATAAAAAACTAAAATTTTTGAGCTACAAAGTGATTTTCGACAGCTATTAAGAATGCCTAGATATGTTCGGATTGCATTGATATGTTCACAAGAGTTATTCAGATTTACCGTAGCTACAACTTTGCAAAATATTGTTATTGAAAAATTAGGAGTCCCTGGAAGTTATTTTAAAAAAAGTAAAAAAAAAATTGTTCTTCCTATATTTTTTCAACAAAAGTGCACGAAAAAGCTATTTTTTGGATACAAATTTTAAGAAAATTTATTTGGCGGACTCTTAGCTATATTATTGCCATATAAAGTTAAGCCGTATCATCAAGTCTGAATTAGCTGTTAACCAAAAACTGATGACACCTTTTTTAAAGGCCCCACTGATTATCAGAAACTTTGGGGGCCCATAAAAAAAAATCGGTCACCAAAATGGACAAACTGAGTATAGGGTTTTACTACCCTTTGGTAGTAGAGTCGAACCTATACTGTCATGATCTTGTGTTTTTCCAAAAGTCTTCATTTGTTGCATAGTGTTATTAGTAATTTAGTTGTATAACTAACAAAAAAATCGAGTCCATTCGGTCCAAAAGTACGACCTATATTTTTTTAAAAAAGCGGACGAAGGTGTGGCAAAATTTTAAAATTTAAATTTTGAAATGCCTGTAACACGAGATAAATAGCACACACATGGGAAACAAAAAAAAATTATACCTGTTTAATGATTTTATATGTCAAATGTGCCCCAGTGTCACCATTAGCCTGCTTGGAACAATAACTACACCACCCTTAATCGGCATTATCCTGCCACCATGTCTGACTTATCACTCATTACTTTCAAATATAAGGACCTTAAACTTCTTATGTAACACCAAAGTTGGTGACATATAGTCTGATATAGTAATAGAATTCATATGTGCCCAACCAGATTAGACGGCATTACAAGGAATAACCCCGGTAATCTGGATGCACTCTTGTAGGTCTCCTCCATTACCAATATATGTAATGGTGCGATGTGTTGTGCAGTGATTCGTAATAGGCAGTTTTCATAGAAATTTGGAGTTTGGTTACAAAGTTGTTAAATTATTTTTTGATGATACATTTCGTAGTCGATTTTACAATTTTGAATTTCGGATTCATTACTTGGGTATCTAATTTACGTATTAGTAATTTTAACTTTATATGACAAATTGAACCATTTTATGTCTGTGAACAAAACTGTTCAATACAACAAAATTAGACCTTCAAACTAAAAATGATTAAAGTACATGAAATTTGTTTGTTGATATAAACTTTTGTACTTTATTCCGTGATTATTACAAAGCTAATATAATTTTTTACATTTACTTTTTATGCTTTAACATCTCTGGATAAATAAGATGCATTTGACCCAAAACTCGAATAATTGTGGAAATTAAGAGCATCCATAATTAAATAAGTGCAAATTAAATGCCACCCTATTGTACATACAACCATCTTTGTTACCTACAATACTGTAACAAAATCCAGACTGAGTGTTTGTCAGTACTTATTTGGTTTTATCTCTAGTTTCTTTTTGTTTTCAGTTTCAGTTTTATTTAAGCCTAAAGTTAAATGATTGTTTTTCCATTCTACAGACAATAACAGGCTAAGCTAAAGAATAGTAGTAACATGAAAACGTAGAACAGAAGCAAAATAGCGCATGTCTAAAGAATGGGAATGTTCAATTGTTCTCCACAAAATAAATTTTCCGTTCCCTTAAATTTGCTGTCACAGTGGTAAGCAAAAAACAAAATTAATGCACTCCTGGTATGTCTTGGTTTTTAAGGTTAAACACAAGTATTTTAGTGCATGCATATTCATATACTGAAATCAAATACCAAGCATACAATCGTTGCAAAGGAGTGATGCATGGACTACATCTATACAAACCTACATAAATGTCAGTTGTCGCATACACACCCTTATATACAAACATATTCATATACACACATACAGACAAACAACCACATTATCTGCCGTCAACATTGGAAAGTGCAGACTTTTCGAAAAGAAGCCAAAAAAAAACCAGTAAGAGTGTTATATTCGGCTATGCCGAATCTTATATACGCACTATCAGTATGTAGTTTTGGCCTTTTATTGAGGTTTGAATCAGTAATGGTACGAACAGTACAGAATTTGATAGATAGATTAATTTTTAAAAAATTAAATGAATTATATCATTATATTTTTCTGATGAGAGGATGAGGTGGTACGGTAAATTATGGACCGATCCTTACAAAAGTTGGTAGAAAGATCGATTTTCGCGATACCTTACAGTATAATTCATTGTGTAACATTTTTTTATGACTGCTCAAACAGTATTCCGGAGGGAAAGACAGAAGGAGAGTCATAGCAAGATCGTTCTACCACCAATGTTTCGATTTGTCTCAAACTGAATGACAAAATCAATACACCCCCAGCATTTTTTAATGGTGGGTATAAAAATATACATATATTTTTTTTGGTAAAGCATTCGATTAAATGATTGACAAAGCACTTTTAATGCCGCTTCATTGTAAAAGAGTGCAGCAGTATGGTGCTGTTTGAGTGCATAGGTTGATTGCAAGTACTTTTGTGTGGGAATGAATATGAAGAGTTTCTGGCAATAAAATTCTTTTTGATTTAAAACATTTCATTGTAATATTTAACTTTCCGTTTTTATTGGGATGTCTGTTGCACCAACTATGTATTTTAAACCAAAAATACGATTGCACATGAGGAATATTTACTTTAAAAAACGTCACCATATGTCAGTACACACATTTGTTAGACATTGTTTAGTCTTATAAGTGTTCTGTAGGAGTAAACATAATCTGTGAAACTAAATGTATACTGTTATTTTTATTCAAATAAAATACGTTTCTTAAATAATCAGAATTAAAATAATTTTATTTAGAGGTTTCATATATTTTTCGGTTAATATTTTCCATGTCCGACCCACAGTGAGGGAGAATCAAAATTTTTTGGAAATAAATCTGGCATTTCTAAAAGGCAGATCCGATCAGTATAAAATTTGACGTGGGAGTAGCCAAAGAGAATTCGAGTATAAATTATTGAAGCGACGCTACGGGGGCTCAAAGAAGGGTTCCTTCGACATTTACAATTTTTATACACGTGCCTTTTTTTGTTTCCCATCCGATTTCAAAGATTTTTATATTTTTGGAATGTGCTAGGTCTTGAAAAAACATGCTTGTATGTGCTGTTTATCTCTTATTGCAATTATAATTTCAAAATTGAAATTATAAAATTTTGCCATAACTTTGTCCGCTTTTTCTAAAATATAGGTCGTACTTTTGGACCGAATAAACTCGTTCCAAAATTACCAATAATATACAAAATATTTCAGAGCAATGTCAATTACGGATCCAAAAACAAACGATTTTCAATTTAAAAATTCTGTTGTTTGGTCGAAAAGGCGTTAAGAGTTAAGTCTTTATGGACAATAATTTGGTATAAAAAACATGTCCTATTTTCCGAATATGTCGCAAACTTTGGGCCACATGTTCTAAAATCTCAAATCTGGGATCAAATGTTGACCCTATGAGCGAAACTGTAAAAAAATATATTTTTTGGGATTTTCGCTCCAATTTTTAGGAATTGCGGGATTCCCTTTGACTTAGAATGAAAAATTTAAAAAATGTTGAAAATTTCATTGAGTTTTTTTAATAAATAAAGATTTTAGTACATATTTATAGAGTTTCTAAAACTAAAATTTGTATTAAAATTCTAATAGGATTGCAAATACTAAGAACAATTTGATCCACATTTATTCCGAACTACACCTTATTTCATTGAAATTGAGAAAATTCTAAATGAAATTGAGAATTTCCATTTTAAATTGCGAAAATTCCAATTAAAATTGAGAATTTCCATTTTAAATTGAGAAAATGAAATTGAGAATTTCCATTTTAAATTGAGAAAATACGGAATAACTATAGGAGGTGTTGACATACTTTTTTCATATTTTTATTCCCCATTATGTTCTCAATAAATCCAAATGTGATGATCAGCTAATTCTGAAATTTGAAACTGCCGTTAAAAAAATTATTTTTTTTGGTCATACCTGCGAATAGGTTAGCGATTTCCTACTAAGACAAAATGTCATATACAAGTGAATCTGGATATATTTTAAGCAAAAATAAGCTTTTATTTTAATATTTCGCAAAATATATTTAATTTTGTTCCTACATTTCTTGTTCTAGTGGCCTGAGACACGTTAATGGCCTGGCGATGTTTTAATATCTTTAACATTTTTTAACCAATTTTTGTCTTTTATATCTTATTGTAACGACAATTACGTACACATTTCGATTCTCTTAAATTAAATTGTAAAAGTCATTATTTAATGGCAAATTTTTTACAAAAACTGAAAAAATTGCTGTTTTTCCTCTTGTAAATGCACCTCAAAATTTCAGCGTCGTTGCGCCACGAGTTTACGTTATCCTATCATCCTAATATTTTACACAACATGTTTCTACAATACATAGAACAATTCCAGATGGGGGGACGCTCAAAATTCGTAATTTTTTTGGAGCACTCTATTGCACACGCAAGCATGTTTTAAGCCGCCTACCGCTTTCCGTTAATTGAAAAACTAAATTTTAAAACAATCGAGAAAGATTTGGATCTACTATTATCAAAAAACAAGATACAAAAACTTAAATTTTCAAATGTGAAATTCTAGTAACCTAAAATATATATTTATAGCTCTAGCGATGCGTTTCCTAGTACATTCCATGTACAGTGGGGAGCTCAAATGAGTGCATGTTTCTATTTTGTGCACTTCTTATGGAATAAAAATAAAATAAATAAAGCAAATCCAAAAAATTTTTCTGTCAAAGAATCAATGAAATAATGGGAAAAGAAAACCATCTGCGTATTTTGCAGACTCACCATAACGATTTTGTAGTCTCATCATCATGTTTTTGTATATAAAAGAAGAAATCCTGCAGAAGAAGTAATTTTTCAATAGGATGGTGACCCAATACACACGTCAAAAATCGTAAAGAATGGTGTTCCTAGAAAAATTTCTTATTAATGCAGTTATCAGCTCAATGTCCGGATTTCAATCCAATTGAGAATTTTTAATGAATAGTGAATTGGCGGTTGAAACAATACCGATTAACTCCTACCAATTTGAGCTTTAACAGCGGATTAAGCACGAGAGAGAGAGTATTCCAAAAAAAGTTAATGAAAAATTTATAGAAAATATGGCAATGCGTGTAAAATTTTATTTACCTTTATTACGTAAAGTTAAGTTAATCGGTATTGTTTCAACCGCCAATTCAGTCTTCACTAAAAATTCTCAATCGTATTGAAATCAGGACATTGAGCTGATAACTGCATTAATAAGAAATTTTTCTAGGAACACCATTCTTTACGATTTTTGACGTGTGTATTGGGTCATTTGAATTTTGAAATTTTTTTTTAAAAAATGCAATTCTTCCCTAAAGTTATTGTGGGGTGCAAAATTTAGTACATGCGAGGTATTTTAGTTTTGTCTGTTTTTTTATTTAGAACTGGATTTTTCTTGTTTTGAATTGTAATTCATTTTGTTACATATTAGACATAAAATAAATGACAGAAAAAAATTTTGGATTTGCTTTATTAATTTTATTTTTATTCCATAAGAAGTGCACAAAATAGAAACATGTACTCATTTGAGCTCCCCACTGTATATAAAAAATATTTAAAATCGGCATAATTTGCCATAGTTTTTAATTTTTCATAAAATCGAGTTCATCTAAACTTCCTCAAATTGTATTTGATATGTCATATACAAATCTTCATAAAAAAACATAACATACAAACTCATTCATGCCTGAGTTACCTTAGCGTAAGTTGTAGATGATTTTTTGAGCCCTGTAAGAAATCTATATTGAGGGTATACTTTTGAGGGTATACTTTACGAATAATAAAAGTTTTTTCTTCAAAATCTCCAAGTCTATGTTCCATTATTTAAAAAAACCAATAGAATGTTATTTCTAATAAATTAGAAATATGGTTTACTTATTGCAACATGCCCAAATTTAATTTCTTAATCTTATGCCCAGTTTTGGACTTCGTATTTAAATACGTATTTAGTTAATTTTTAATTAAATTTATGTGGCACTTAAATACAGTTTGAGTTTTTTAGTGATACATCATTTTTATTATTTAAATAAGATAAAATTATGGTAGAACTACATATCAAAAATTTATCGATATTTTTGCTTAAAACAGCTGTTCAACCAAAACAAAAATTGATACATTTTGCCCAATAAGAAAAAAAATTTATTGAGCAATAAAATTATTGCCAGGAAAATGCGTAAAAGATGCTCCAATTGGCCTGCATCCGAATTGTAGGTTTTGCAAGATGCTGTAAAACAACATAAGTAAGCTGTTAAAAACATATTGTAGTTTATGAAACTTAAATAGAATTTAAATGGCCAATGTTGGCCATTTACGTATCATTTAAAAAAGCACTGAGAAAGTCATTTTCGTTTTTAAATGGAACTTAAAAATAATTCATATTTAAATACGATCTCAAAAAATGTCCCTTAGAATTAATTTCTAATTTCAAATAAAATAATAATCTTTATAAATACTCATAAATATATCTGTGTTTACTCTTTCATCCTTCTGTCAACATATCTGTTTATCCGTTAAATCATAAATGTACGAAATTCTAGCTGTTTGGCTCCTTAAACTTTTGTAGGAATTCCAAGAAATTTCACCTTCTTTATTTATATTTAGAATCTTAACATTTCAATAATTTCAAAAATTTCTTCACACTTACACCCACAAAGTTTTAAAAACAGCAGCCACTTCAAATAATTACAGCCATTTATAATAAATTAAATTTTTCCCAAAAATTCAACCCTAATTATTCATCATTATAGCCCAAAAGAAATCTGTAAATTTCAAGTGAAGAATTAATTATTGTATTTAAAAATGAAAAACATCTTTGGTCTGCTGTAAAATCTTAATGCATGGGTTGGTTTCTTTAAACAATTTTCTTTATCTTTACGTGTATTAGGAGAACAATATACCTGCCTGCACTTACATAAATTTATAATGCAGCAAAAATGTTTGTGTATCTCTCAAAGGGACGTGCAAAAGATCTGGAGATTAGTTTTGCCACATAATCCATTATTGTTTAGACTAGACGCAGCAACTCGTACCACTGTAGTTTAGAGTATTTAATTTATTACACTTTTAGTACTTGTATGAATAGTTTATGAGTATCGTTGTTGTTGGTTGTTTGTACCAACAAAGATGCACAAATACACTAGTAATAATTTTCATATATGTATTTATTTATGTTTGTATGTGTTTTTATGTATATAAATAGTTGTATTAAACATATTTGGTTGTCTTTGGCTTTTGGTTTGCACACTTTTGCCTTGTTGTTGCATCTTAGACAATTTCTTTGAAAGCTAAGTTTGAACTTAACAATTGTTTTATATTATTTCATGCATTTATATGCAGGCAATGTAAATGACTGGAATTCAGACATACCTATACTTTGGTGTAAAGTTTTAAGGATAGTTACTATATTTGGCAAAGAATGCCAATTTGTGACGTCATATATTACCACTGGTTCCTATTACTTGGTTCCAAAATAAAATTATTTGATCAAAAGGTTAGTATTTTTTAATGAAATATTAATATTTTGATTACACTACGCAACAAATTAAGACTTTTTGATTAGAACAGAAGAATTCTAGAAGGGCATATACGGTATATTTCGTTTGTAACACCCAAACAAATTAGTCTAACACGCACCTTAACGTTATCCGATCGACTCAGAATCACTTTCGATGTCCGTCTGGCTGTCCGTGTAAACTTTGTGCGCAAAGTGCAGGACACAATTTTGAATCAATTTGGTAGAAACAATTTTTTCGGTCCAAGGTCGAAGCCTTTTGGATCCTATTGGCTGAAATCGGACCATTATTTTACCTAGAAATTGGACTTTATCAGTTATAAATATTTAATTCATATAGGTATCTACATAAGGCCCGCTTGCGAAAATCACTTTAATGAGTATAAATCTCTTAAAAATTCAACAAAAATAACTTTCATATAGACATAAATCATATGAGCAAATATCATGGCGATCAGTCCATAATTAGCCATAGCTCCCATATAAGGCTCTCTTCCGAAAATCATTCACGAAAATAAATTTTTGAAATTTCAAAAGAAAAATGATTAGTTTAGGGTAGTTGGTCTTGACCGACCATGCTTACTTATTTTTCATTTATAGAATAAAAATTTCTTCTGCACTATATACAATTTTTATATGATTGGAACAGAGAACTTAATTTAAAAGCTCACTTAAGCGGACCTAGTCCCCACCAGACGTATCAAAACTTAGCCAATTTAAAAAAAAATTAGGATTAAGTAAAAAATTCTAAAAACGCAAAGCAGCGATGTTTGAGCAATATAAAATTTTGAATGACAATATATAACCTATAATAACGAATGCTGTGGCTATCAATTTATACATGTGTCCAAATTTGAAGTGTCACACACTGGCCCCAGTTAACCTCAGAAGCTGAATAACTCGAAAATAACTCAGCTACAATCATGTGAAATTTCGTAACAATGTCACCAATAGTTCCCGAGATACCGAATTATTAAAAAAAAAGTTTTTAAATTACTATTAAAACCAAATTAAAATTTTATATCAGACCGCTCACAATATTTCCTAAAATTCCTTTTTCTGTTGAACCAAAAAATTCTCCATGAAGAAAGAATATTTCACCTTCCATTTTCTAATGATTTTCCTCAATTATAAGCTATTGGTTAACAACGCATACAAAAATTTTTTTCTTATTGGGTGATATTTAAGACATAACAAACTAAATCAAAAATAGTAATATCTTGTATATTGAATAAAAATGTACTTCTTCATGCAAGTTTCTCCGAAAAATTCCAAAAAATAGGTCGTATTTTATAGAAAAAATATTAATATCTTGTATCTATCTATCTATATATATAACAAGTAAGAGTGCTATATTCGGCTATGCCGAATCTTATATACCCTTCACCTTTGTTGTGGATGCATTATTATTTTTTATAATTAGTATATAAGTATATATGTATATATGTACATTGCCCACTTTCAGCGTACAGCATCCTCAATTTATCAAGAACACAAACGAAACAGAACACCAAAAGAAAAAACAAAAACAAAATACGCAAGGCAATGAAACCAACACACATCCAAACATACGTTTAATTGTATAAAAAACAACAACAACGCCAAAAGAAACAAAACACAAAAGAAAAACAAAATACGCAAAGCATGCACATTCAAACATACGATTTGTTGATTTTTTGTCAAAAAAACCAACACACAACCAAAAAAACGTTTTGTTGTATAAAAAACAACAACAACGCCAAAAGAAACAAAACACAAAAAAAACAAAATACGAAAAGCTTGCACATCCAACCACACGTTTTGTTGTTTTTTGTCAAAGCATGCAATACATTGTGTTTTTTGATGAAATTTTCAGAGGTTGTCTCGGATTTTTGCTCATATCTCCGTTATTTATGGACGGATTTTGCTGATTTTAAATAGCAAAATTCTCGAAAGTATGTCTGACAGAATTGTTGAAGATTTGGATCCCGGAGATATCTGGGGCCTTCAGAAAATTGATTTCAACAGACAGATAGACAGACAGACAGACGGACATGGCTTAATCGACTCCGCTATCTATAAGGATCCAGAATATATATACTTTATAGGGTCGGAAATGAAAAATGTAGAAATTACAAACGGAATGACAAACTTATATATACCCTTCTCACGAAGCTGAAGGGTATAAAAATGAATGTATGTCTGTTTATTTATTATTCTGTTCCTTATAGGAGCCAAAACTACTGGACCAATCTTCTTGAAATTTTTACTATATATTCCTCTATATCTGGAAGGAACAACTGGATACTTTTTATTTTGAAATTTCCATAAAAAGTAAATAGTTATTATGGAATATCTATTGAATTTGGTGGACTATAATGTGAAAGCCGCAAAATTTCGCGGAATTTTCTTTGGTACCATTGAGCGCTTCTTGGCTGAAAATGGACGAAATTCGAAAAATGGGCGTGGCACCACTCATACCAAGTAAAAAGTAATTTTCGAATATCTGCAGAACTATAATTGCGACAGTCTTTAAACTTTATACGAATCAATTTCTTATCAGTTTATGAATTCTAACAAAAAATGGAATGGATCGGAACAGGAGGTGTGGATCCTCCCATACAAAGTAAATAGTTATTTTCGAATATCTGGAGAACTATAATTGTAGAAGTCTTCAAACTTTGTCCGAATAGCAGCCTTAGCATTTTACATGGTTTGCCTGAAAATGGGCGGTATTTAATTAGTGGGAGTGGCACCTACCATACAATGCAAATAGTTTCTTTCGATTATCTGAAGAACTATAATTGCAAAAGTATTTGAACTTTGTACGCATTAATTTCTTATCACTATACATAGTTTGGCTGAAAATGGGCGGGATTGTATTAGAGGGCGTGGCGCATATCAGACAAAGTAAATAGTTATTTTCCAATATCTAGAGAACTATAATTGTGAAGGTTTTCAAACTTTATATGAATCAATTTTGTATCACTACATGAATTATAACCAAAAAATGGAAGGGATCGGAACAGGGGATGAGCCACCTCCAATACAAAGTAAACAGTTATTTCTAAATATCTTGAGAAATATAATTACGATATTATTCAAATTTTGTCCCAATAGCACTCTTATTATTTTACATATTTTGGCTGAAAATGGTCGGGATTGGATTAGTGGGTGTGGACCTCCCATACAAAGTAAATAGTAATTTTGGAATATCTGGAGAACTATAGTGGTAAAAGTATTTAAACTTTGTATGAACCAATTTCTTATCTTTGTGTGGAGTTTAGCTAAAAGTAGTCGGAATCGGAACAGTGGGTGAGGACCCTCCTATACAAAGCACATAGTAAATTTTGAATAACTGGATAACTAAATTTGCCAGAATCTTCAAACTTTGTCTGAAATTTGTTTTATAATTTTACGCATGTAATTTGTCTAAGAATGGGCGGGTCATTATTGGAGGATATGGAATCACAAATCTATATATTTAAAAAATAATATGGTTTTGTATGTTTATTTTTTTTTTTCACGGCTAAATGGTTGTTTTAAATGTTTACATGTTCCTGTATGTCTTTTTACATGAGCAATTCCACCGTTTGTATAAATATTTGAGGCAAAATATGGGAGTAGTTGCCACAGAGGGCGTGGCACTTCCCATATAAGAGATAGAGTACATACATTTTGTACGGTTATTCTACCATCAGTAGGACAAGAATGGGCGGACTATCAATAATGGGCGTGCACCCTATATGCAAATTAAATACTGTAATTCACATCTACCTGTATAATTGTAGTATGTGAAGCCTTAAAATTTTGTATGAATTACTTATTTACTTATTTAGGCCGTAGATGTGACAAATTATATGCAGTGGAATATCAGCAAACAATATTAATATTTAGGACAGAAATACGTGGACTACCAACAGTATTAAGTAAATGTTAACGTTTTTAAACATTTGAAAATCTTCTATATATATATAAAAGTGAATGTGTATTTGTTTGTATGATTGTTTGCGTATTTGTACTTCATATGATGCTAAACTAAGAATTACTTTAAGACACCACGACTTTAATGTCACTCGACTTATAGTAAAGAAATTAATGAACAATCTAATCGAAGTGATCATTATAACTGGGATAGATAAAGGGACAGATGTTTTGCTGCCACGTATTGCCATGATAACTTCGGAAATGCTATTTGATTTTAGTCGATTGCAGTTTCCTATTTGCTTAGCATTTGCAGTGACAATTGATAAAGCTCAAGTCTTTGCAAGTTTGTGGACTAAATCTAGAAAATCCATGTTTTTCACATAGACAGCTTTCATTTGCATTTTCGGGAGTGGGAAAATAAACAGACAAATAATTAATAAAAAATTGTATATAGTAAACATCAAATACAAGTATTATTTGTTCTAAACTTTTATATTTTATTACAATTCATATTATGGTTAGAAAATAAGAAATAATATATTTTTTATTATATTAGAAACTAATTTTAGATAGACTAAATATATTGTAAATCATTACAGTATGGGTAGCGAAGCATAGCGGGTTATAGCTAGTATTGAATAAAAATATACTTCTTAAGGCAAGTTTTTATATAGAAAAAAATTCGATAATTAAAGAAAAGAAATTCGAGATATCCTTCATCAAATTATCTCCATTAGTATAAAGATAATTCTAGTCTTAAAATAAAACTAAGTTTATTAAAATTGGACAATTATTTATATTCGTAAAACGTCAATAGGTTTTTTAAAATATATACATAAATTTCAATTAAATTTTGTATATGTTTTAATCGTACAATTTGTATAACCTACACTATCAAAGTTAGTTTGTGCTGATGTTTGTAACGCCCAAATATTGTTACGAAATTGTACTTGAATTCAAATATAACGATTTTAAGGGCTGATTTAAAAGTAGCATAATGCTTTCAAATAACAGTGCTGTAATAGCAAACTGTAACATATCTGTGGACATTATTAAATAAAAGCTTTCAGTTGACCATTGATCGTAAGTTGGCAACGCTGTTTGAATTTGAATATTCAATTAAAGAACGTTGTAGAAAGTCAACACAGGTGTATGTATTAGTAAGATCTAGAATATTCGAACTTTGACAGTTAAAGAGCAATCTAGAGTGCAGATGGCAGTGTTATAAATAGTGGCAGAGGTTTCAGTCGTTAGTGAGTTTATCAGAGACGCTATTTGAATAAACATCAACTGAGTGCCTTAAAGTGTGCTGTATTTTTAAAGTGAATTCATATACATTATAAAGTGTCTGTATTTCTGAGAAGTTATAAACGTGTATAAAAAAAACATTGAGTGACTATTTAATTCTGTTGTTGTACATTTTAAATAAATAAAGAGTTGTTACAATTTTCAAACTACTAAACGGCTTTTATTTGCAATCAAAAGTATCCGGTTTATTTAAAGGAAATAAACCAAACGTTTTGAAAAGTCCAACTTAAAGTATACTGATCAGAATCGCTTTCTCAAACAATAACCGTTCATCCGTCTGACTGGCTGGCTGTCTATATGTCCATGTAAACCTTGTGTGCAAAGTACAGGTCGCAATCTTTAAGATATTTCGATCAACTTTGACACGAAGCCTATTAAAACTGGCTGAAATCGATCCATTATTTCACCTAGCTTCCATACATATTTACAGAAATTTCGCTCCGAATAAGTTTTATATGTACGGATGTCATGTCACCTAATTTTATGACGACCGGTTCTTAAATATGGACCGTCATAGTCATAGCTCCCATATAAGATCCACTTCCTAAAATCACATTAACGGGCATAAATCTGTAAATGTTGGAATCCAAATATAATTTAATAAAAATATGTTTCATATACAAATAAATCACTCGGCCTAACCTCATAGTGATCGGTCCATAATTGCTCTTAGCTACCATAAATGGCTCCCATAAAAAAATTATTGAAATTTCAATAGAATAATTATTTGCTCATACTCACCGTTGGGAGACAGAACATACTTTCTTACTTGCTTATATGTAAGAAAATCCTTGAAAATGGAAAACAGCTTCATTGAGATATCCATTGTTCAAGGACGATTTTCAACGTTATATCCTGTTTTAACGAAAAACGAATTTCTAGATTATTAGCTTTAATATGAGATAAAAATTGTGAAATCCGACTAAGTGTTCTAAAGTTATTAACAGTTTATTATAGGTATATGAACTTTTAACTTATTTAAAAACCAAACTAAAACAAATTTGAAAATTCTAATTTTATACGGCCACGAAAAACATGTATACCAACCACGGAAGTGAATGTCGTTCAAAGCCGTACTGCTTGCATGCATCGTGGGACCCTTCAACTGTGAGATGCCGTAGTTTGGTTGTCTCCACAAGTGACAACCCAGTAGAAACTGTCAACATGACATTGTGCCCTTTAAGTGCTAGAAACGAATGACTCTAAACTCTACAAATATCTGTCTACCTCTCAGATAATTCAATATCTATCTTTGTATTTTTGGGCCTTATGGACGACAGGCGTGTGAGTGTACCACGACTGGCAGTGTCGAAGGCCTTCAAGGGCTCATGAGCCACTAGGATAGGCCGTTCAAAGGGTTTCTGCAACACCAGGCCATGTGATATCCGAGTGAATTTATCGGATAATGATGCGGTGGTGCTTCGAGTTTGCTTCGTCGGACTGTGAAAATGGGAAAAGTTTAAAAATATTGCCTGCTAG
This sequence comes from Calliphora vicina, assembly GCF_958450345.1. Classification (NCBI taxonomy): domain Eukaryota; kingdom Metazoa; phylum Arthropoda; class Insecta; order Diptera; family Calliphoridae; genus Calliphora; species Calliphora vicina. Next base: position 74,860,256 of record NC_088783.1, on the reverse strand, counting down.
TTAACCAGTATTCATTGAATCTTAGTTTTCTCTTCTATTGTATATTTAAATAACCCTAATCCTAAAAGCTTTATTCTCGGCGACAGGAATTGCTTTGGTATAACTAAACCAAACTAACTCTGTGTGGAATTATTAAACAAATGTTTGTGGTTTTTCTATGACAATAAGAAGAAAATAAATGTATGTTACTATAGCTATAAAACAAAGTATGCTTAAGTGTATTTGCAACTACATCTGTATTTACACACTCTTATACGCACTTATATTTATTTTATTTAAGTATTCGTTTCCCAGTAAACGCACATACATACACATAGTATATGTGTAGTAAGGAGCCTCTTTAAATTGGCGGCCTCTACAAAAACACCCTTTACAATTAAAACTACACAATTTTGCACTATTTTTATATAAAACATAACATTTGCACCTCTAAAGAGTTTAAACCATAGCAAATGTAAACATTTTAGGAACTTAAAATTTCGTATTACGTGTTCAAAATTTCAACAAATTTGGAAGTGAAAAGATACCTTGTCGATAAATTTAGCTTCCTAAAAAAACTATTATATTTTATAATTAGATATTCTAATTTTTTGAAATATTGCTACCTTGACCCAAATCTCGAAACTTCAAATAAAATCTGCAACATTTAAACATCCCATTTTGCTCAAATTATAAGCGGTTAATTTTTTTTAAGACAGAGAACAATTTTTACCCATGAAAGCCGAATGGCTTCAAAAATAGCCAAAAATAAAGAAATTTTGGAAAATTTCTAGGAGAGCTATATCAAAAACTTTTTTTTGGATTAGATAAAGTAAGAATCGAACTATTTAAAATAATTTTGTAGGTAATATTTGGTGGCCTAGTGGTCTAAATTTGAACAATTTTACAAAATCACAAAATTCGAAAATAAATGGTTCTAGAAAACGGGGGGAGTGGAAGTCACCAATGCCCTCCTTATACATAGTAGTCTTGGATATCCTCTATCAGAAAAAAATTAGAGCCACTTTCCTAGCTAGACGTACGATTTTATGGATTGGGTATAAAAATTCCCACTTCGGCATATGTGGGTTCTAAAACATATGAAATATAAATTAAATTTTTCAAGTAAAAATTATTTTATTTTAGAAAATCATAATAAAAAACATATACACATGACTATATCAAACATTAACACTTTCAGCCACGCTTTTGTGTATAAGTTTAAAATCAAAACAATTGCATTTTTACTTTAATCAAGGTTAGTTTATTATAAAAATTAAGAAAAAATTAATCACAACACGAAAAAATCACCCCATTCCAGGTTTTTTGTGGAGTGAAGTGGTTAGTTTATTAACCACCGTGACGGTTGGCATTAAAAATAAATTTTTGTTTCGTATAAATTTTTTGGAAATCGAATATTTTTTTAGTTTATTTTTTAACACTGAATTCGGTGAACAATAAGCACTCCGTAATTTTTTTATTGAATGGGTGAAAGTCTCTTAAAAAACTGATTTTTACAATATTTTCAAACTAATATATTGTAATGATTTATTTTACTTAATTAAATTTTTATTTATTAAAGTATCAATTATTATTAGTATACATTCCCAAACATATAGCATGCGATATATTTTGTTTAGATAACCTTATCCATATACACTGTGTATTAGTATGTTTGATTGTACATACAATAACCTTTCATGCTCTCAGCTTTTGATATCATTGTCAATCTCGTGTTTATTAATATCTTTTGTCTCCCTTTTGCAAATAGACAAACAATTTATCTTGTAATTATGTGAAAGAATAATTAGTCTATTTCTTTTACATTCATTAATTTTTGCTACATAATTATAACAAGCTTTTCTGAATAACCTAACGCTTTCTATTTGATAATCTTAAAACGATCACTTGCAATTAGGCAGTTGTGAAGTAAAGATAATCGTCAATATTTTAATATTAAATATTAATTGTGGTTAATAGTGGAAAAAACCCAAAATTATTTCATTTAAAATTAAATTAAATTCAAATAAAAGTTGCTTCTTTAATTTTGCAAATCTTTAAACAACAAAAAAAAGACATCAATATTCATTTATACAAGCAAAGGCTTGTTTGTCTCTGACCTGGATTTGAGACTATAAATTTTTGGTTTCGCTGGTTAGAAGAGTCTAACGCTTACATCAAATAAGTGGAATTATTGGCAAAATCACATAATCTAGTGGTCTTCAGATAACTCAGTAATATCGGAGCACGTTTTGGGCCTAACCTCAAATTTTACACCATTCGTGGTAAAATCACGTAATCTAGTCGTCTTCAGATAACATTGTAATATCGGAGCACGTTTTGAGTCTAACCTCAAAATTTACAACACTCGAGTTATAATTCATACTATATAAGACTAAGTATATTACACAGCTATTAAGTCAGATTTTGCTTAAAATTATATTTCTTTTAACAGTTAACATATAATTTCTGTCAAGTGATTAATTAATAAATTTGAATTTTATGATAAATTGTTTTTTTTTTTGAAAAGAATTATATTAATTTCTTGTTATTTGAAATTATATCCTTATTATGTATATTTCTTTACAATGTAATACAAATATTTTAATTAAAATTGAATTATATTATCTGAATTTTACTACAAAATCAATTTTTTTTTTTTTTTTACATAATTTTGATAATAATGCTAATATTCATTTTTTTTTTGAAGAAAAAGTAATTTAAATTTGTAAAATACTTAAACTTTTTTTTAAAAAAAATTGCAAGAAATATTCAAATACACTCAAAGTTGTTCGTATTTACTATTTTCTTATATATTATTACTTAAATTTATATATATCATTCCTATTACCTTTAATTCATTTGTTACTATTCAATTATCTATTATATTTAAAATAAAAAAATGATGTAAAATATTATACTGAACAAAGGTTAGTTATAAATACGTATATATTGTTACATTTTAACTAAATTATTTTTATGAGTTTAATTAGTATCTAGTCTACACTACAATATGAATTATTTACAAAATTTCTAAAACTTCAACAACACAGTCATCACGTCACATATATTCCAGCATTGATGGGCCCACCAATCGGAACAATATAAAACGAAACATCAGTATACAAAAACATAAAATTTTGTAAGTAATATCATTCATAATTTAATTTATATACATATGTAGGTATTCTAATTCAGTCCAGTCCTGTCCGATTCTATTTTGTCCCCTTTCCATTTTCTCATTTGCCTATACAAAATATTTTAATTACTAGTTGTTTAATTTTGTTCATTATCTATTTTAGTAAGCTTTCGGCACTCTATACTTAAATATGTAAACATTTTTGAATTAAATGCATTTTTTTTTCTCCTTATTTTTATTTTCTCTTATTACTTTATTTGTTTTGATCAATAAATTTCTCATTGAGTTTAATTTGTAAATATGAAATCTCACTAGTTTAATTTTTGGGAAATAACAACTACAATGAGTTATTTTGCGTAATGTATTAGGTCATGTATTTTTAGGGACAACTTCAGCAAACTCAGGGTATTTTAGTTGTCAAGGTGTAAGACAAGGGAGGGAACACGTATACCCTACATGGTGCAGATCTTGCCATGACTTATTTATTTGATACCTTGCATCATATTTTATTTTTTTGCCTTCTCTTTGGTAGTTTTTACTTATTGGCATGGGGAGAAGGTTATATGCTTACGCGCAGAATGAAATGGGTTGAGAACCACCACTACTATGTTTAGAGTTAGCCGGACACAGACTTTCATGCCACTGAACCTTTCTTCTTTCATAACTTTTCAATTTTTTTATTATTATAAATGAAACCAGCGCGTAACATATATGGCGCCCAACGGCAAGCTATCTTTTAAGTTTATTTTTTTTTAACTTTGTTTTAAACAAAGTAGCAAAATTAAATTCTTTTCTTTCAAGCTGTTAAAAAAAAAAACAAAAAAAAACAAAAATACACAGACGTGCAGAATAACACCAATGAATGAATCGTGGTAGTCCTAGGAATTTGAAGATTCGAAACTTTGTTTCTAGTTGCACCAATGATGACATAGAATTAACAGCTCTTAAACTACCAAATTTCTATTTTTCTGGAAGTCCGAATTTTGAAACTATAGTTATAATTTTCGTTGTGCCAGATATCAGGAAAAATTGTTAATGTATAATTCGGATTATAGGAGAATTATATCTAACAGCTTGTCTGTATGAAATTCATACTATGAATTAACAATGTTATAAAATAATTTAGATCCTTAATTAATGACCTATAGAAGGCTAAATTCGTTGCTAATTATTTTTTTTGTAGAAAAAAAAAAAAGAAAAGGAAATAATACATGACTATATTTATTTCGCAGAATGATTTTACGTATGTTGTTATTCCCATAAGATTTGCATAGTTATTATTTTTAAAATTATCACAAAACTAATTTTTTTTAATACCTTTAAATAATTTTATATATACGATTTAAACAAAACTATTTTCTTTGAGGAAGAATTAGGAAAATATTGGTTTATATACCGAGACTAGTTTTATATAATATATAAATAACATATACATATTTTTTTTGAATTGCTTAAGTATTTTGGTTAAAATTTGTACATAGAATACATTTTGATATATTAGACTAATATTCCTCGTTATGAATACGAGAAATTCGGCTAGAGGATTGCAAAATAATTCTTATAGGGGTCATAGAAGAAGCTTGTCTTCATCTGGTAACAACATCTCCATCGAGTTAAACAATTCTGTTAACAATCGTAAATCACGAGTAGTTCATTCTCCAGCTAAAACTCAAGGCACTAAGCAAAAGGCTCAGGCAAGTCAGAATTCTAACGTTGTACCAACAAGCCAAAATAAACAACAAGTTCAAATCATGGATACAAATAATTCAAATCCTTCACATTCTCAAAGTTTTGCTCCTCTACAATCTTCACAAAATGCCAATGTAGAACAGGCTGAACTACCTTCTGGCTCAATTAGACTCCCACAACAAAATGCTGCTACAATTAGCTCAGAAGAAAATGGGAGCACTCCATTAGATTCTTTGATAGCTCTCATGGAGCAAACTATGCGGAATACTAGGGAAGAGTTTAGGAGGGAATTGAGTTCAATCAGAGACAGCATATCCCAAATAGGGAATACGAACACTTCTATTCCTTACAGACCACCCGACCTGTCAAATAATTTTGTTCAACCTAATTTACTCAATTTTAATATGAATACAAATCCTCAAACTATGAATCATTCCATGGATTTTCAAACAAAATCCAATTTTAGTGGCGAATCAAACGTCAAATTAGAAAAATGGAAAATTTCATATGACGGTTCTGGCTCAGTATCAGACTTTCTTTTTAAAGTGGATACATTATGCACAAGATCAAAATGTTCGGAAGAGCATATCTTATCAAATTTTCATGTACTATTAGACGGTAAAGCTGAGCAGTGGTACTGGCTATTTACAAAGCAAAACCGAGATATTTCATATCCTCTTCTTTGCAGTGCTCTTACTAGAGAATTCGGGCAGTTAGAGTCTGACCACGACATAATATTAAAAATCTCGCTAAGAAAACAACAGTATAAAGAGGTGTATGACGATTTCCATGCTGCTATTATTTCTATGAATTCGAGACTTCGAACACCTCTACCTGATAGTACACTAATTGACATTGTAAAAAGAAATGTTAACTCGAATCTCAGATTTTTATTATTTAACTCTGATTCAAAGTCTATGAATGATTTCAGAGATATTGCTCGTAAAGCGGAAAAAGTACTTAGAGATAACAAATTTCAGAACCCAAATTTAGTATCAACTCGTAATGTAAATGAGCTTGAAAGTTCCATTTGTGAAGATAACGATTTAGAAGATAACGACCCCCAACTAGATGCTATACAGTTTTCGAGGAAAAGAAGTCAGTACGATTACTCACAAATACAATGTTGGAACTGTTTGTCCTTAGGACATTCGTACATTTATTGTCCTGAAGAAATTCGAAAAGCTTTTTGTTTTAAGTGTGGGCTTAAAGGAGTACTTACTCCCAAATGTCCAAACAAGCATGCTTTTGTAAGACAGGGAAACCAGAAAAAGGACGAGATGGCTACCGGGGACACTCGTCTAGTTCACCCTACCCCGAGTTTAAATTAAATTCTGAGTCATTTTTCAAACATTTTTCCGAATATGAATTTCCAAGATCATCTCAAAAAGAAAAACACGACTTAATCGATTCCACAGACAGAAAACATACTACTCAAAGAAAACCTTCACTGAAAATACTAAAATGTAGACAACGTTTTAAAAAGAGGAAACTTGTGCGTAAAATTTTAGAATCAACTATCATTCATGGTCCAGATTATAGACCATTTGCTAAAATCAAAGTTTTTCATAAAGAATTATTAGGTTTGCTGGATTCAGGGGCAAATGTTTCCGTTTTGGGGAAAAACTGTCTACCCTTCTTAGAAACGAATAAAATTTATTATAGACCATTAAAATCTTTTTTAAAAACAGCAAATGGATCACGACAAGAAGTAATTGGTTCTTGCTTGTTGCCAGTTCTATTCAAAAATGTTACACGCAATATTGAATTCTACTTAGTTCCATCATTAAATCAGGAAGTATATCTAGGCATAAATTTCTGGCGAGAGTTCGCTCTGGCACCCGATATTTTCCCAACAGTTTCTGCCATTGATGCAGAATTGACTGAATCACCTGATTCTAATGCCGACGCTAAATTTCATAAGCTTTCCTCCGAACAACAACTTATTTTAGAAAAGACAATTTTACAATTTCCCTCTTTTGAAAAGCTAGGACTTGGGTGCACGGACTTACTAGAACATAACATCGACACAGGGGATGCAGGCCCCATTAAGTCAAGGCATTACCCACTATCACCTCCACGGCAAGAGGAAGCTTTCAAAGAAATAGAAAGACTTCTTAATATGGGTGTAATAGAAGAATCGAACTCTCCATGGTGTTCACCAGCTGTTTTGGTGCGAAAACCTGGAAAAGTTCGATTATGTATAGATTCGAGAAAACTTAATGCAGTCACAAAAAAGACTCGTATCCATTGCCCCATATAAATGGGCTATTAAGTAGACTCAAGGATACGTATTTTATTAGCGGCATTGACCTTAAGGATGCATTCCTTCAAATAAGGCTAACCGAAACGTCAAAGGAAAAAACAGCCTTTGTAATACCAGGTAAGCCTCTGTATCAATACAAATTTATGCCATTCGGACTATGTAATGGACCACAAACAATGAGCCGACTTATGGACAAAGTGGTACCATCAAAGTTAAGGGAAAATGTGTTCATCTACTTAGATGATTTGTTGGTATGTAGCTCAGACTTTGATTCACACATAAAACTTTTGGCTGAAGTGGCTTCGTGTTTAAAAACAGCAAATCTAACAATAAACGTTAGCAAAAGTAAGTTTTGTCAAACAGAAATTCGATACTTGGGCTACATTGTAGGAAATGGCTGCCTCAAAGTAGATCCCGACAAAGTTAGTTCAATAGTTAAGTTCCCTCTGCCGAAAAGTCCTAAACAAGTCCGTAGATTCATCGGAATGGCGAACTGGTACAGGTCATTTGTAAGTAATTTTTCTGATCTTTCTGCTCCTTTAACTGACTGCCTCAGGAATTCAAAAAAATCTTTTACCTTATCCGAAGAGGCGAAAATATCTTTTGAAAATCTGAAAAAGTCACTTTCCACAGCTCCCGTTTTGGCCCAGCCAGATTTCAAAAGGGAATTTATAATTCAGTGCGACGCCTCAAGAGTTGGCGTTGGTGGAGTACTTTTTCAGTGTGATGATGCTGGTAAGGAACACCCTATTTCATTTGTGTCTCAGAAATTAAACAAGGCTCAAAAGAATTACACAGTCACAGAGCTAGAGTGCATGGCAGCAGTTGTATGTGTAAATAAATTCAGACCCTATATAGAAGGCTTACCCTTTCGTATTCTGACAGATCACTCTTCACTTAAGTGGCTTATGTCTCAGAAAGACTTAAGTGGAAGGCTGGCTCGCTGGAGTCTAAAACTGCAAAGGTATGACTTCACTATAGAGCATAGAAAGGGGTCATTAAACGTTGTTCCTGATTGCTTATCAAGATTTGATACGGACGAGCTATCGCTAACAGATATACCACTCGAAGTAGACCTGAATTCTTCGGAATTTGATAATGAAGAATATCAGAGTCTTAGGAAAACTATTGAGGAAAATAGGAAATCATTGCCTGACATATGTATAAATGATAAATTTGTTTATAAAAGGTTAAAATTTAGATCAGGTTCTATTGAGGAAGAAGAAAACCTATGGCGCCTCTGGGTTCCGAAAATGTTATGCAAAAATATAATAGAATCTGCTCATAGTTCAATAACTGCATGCCATGGCGGATTTCTAAAAACTTTAGCAAGAGTAAGACAAAAATATTTTTGGCCAACTATGGCGAAAGATATTAGACATTTTATTCAGAATTGCGATACATGTAAGATCATCAAGTCTAATAATATGATCTCTAAACCTCCTATGGGTAATCAATATCCTACACAAAGGCGCTTTGAGAGGTTTTATTGTGATTTTTTGGGACCTTACCCTTTTACAAAAGCAAAAAATTCGGTTATTTTCATATGCCTAGACCATTTAACAAAGTTTCTTTTTCTAAAACCCCTTAAATTTGCAACATCTGCAAACGTAATATTATATTTTCAGCAAGAGATTTTCCCAACATTCGGAGTCCCAAGATATATCCATAGTGATAACGCGAAACAATTTGTATCCCATGAAATGAAGGACTTTATGAATGAGTATGGTATTCAACATATCACTACTGGATTTTACGCCCCGCAGGCGAATGCTTCAGAGCGCGCAAATCGCGAGATAATTTCCAAAATTAGATGTTTTCTAGCCGATCATAAAGACCACAGTAATTGGGATAAATATATCCCACAGGTTCTATCTATTTTAAGAAGTGATTATCATTCCTCAATAAAGTGTTCTCCATATTTCGCAACTTTTGGTCAAAATATGATACAGCATGGTAGTTCTTACAATATTTTAGATAAACTTGGTTGTATGCAGGAAGAAGATGTTTGTGTATTAGAAAACTGTGATAAATTGAATAGAATAAGAGAAAAGGTTAGAAGTAATTTGAATGAAGCACATGAGAAATCTAGCAGAAAATATAATTTTAGAACAAGACCAATAAATTTCCATAAGGGACAGATTGTGTACAGAAAAAACCATGCCCTCAGTGATCAATCCAAAAGAATAAACAGAAAATTCATGCCGAAATATGTGAAATGTAAAATACGGGATAAAATAGGTAACACATTATACGATCTAGAAGATTTAAATGGTAAATATATAGGAAAATATCACGCGTCAGATATTAAGTCATAATTTTGCCCGGCTTTCGTGGGTCGTGCCACACTTTTTTTTGCAATGTATAATAATAAAAAAATTGCTTTTTCAGAATATATATAAGCTTATATATATTTCCTTAAAATACATTTTCATAATTTTAATATTCGTCAAATGATTTGAACTTTTAGTAAAATAAATATTTCCTGTTCATTTTTTTTTTTTGTATAAAAATCAGAAGAAAAATGAAGCAGTTTTGTAATGATTTATTTTACTTAATTAAATTTTTATTTATTAAAGTATCAATTATTATTAGTATACATTCCCAAACATATAGCATGCGATATATTTTGTTTAGATAACCTTATCCATATACACTGTGTATTAGTATGTTTGATTGTACATACAATAACCTTTCATGCTCTCAGCTTTTGATATCATTGTCAATCTCGTGTTTATTAATATCTTTTGTCTCCCTTTTGCAAATAGACAAACAATTTATCTTGTAATTATGTGAAAGAATAATTAGTCTATTTCTTTTACATTCATTAATTTTTGCTACATAATTATAACAAGCTTTTCTGAATAACCTAACGCTTTCTATTTGATAATCTTAAAACGATCACTTGCAATTAGGCAGTTGTGAAGTAAAGATAATCGTCAATATTTTAATATTAAATATTAATTGTGGTTAATAGTGGAAAAAACCCAAAATTATTTCATTTAAAATTAAATTAAATTCAAATAAAAGTTGCTTCTTTAATTTTGCAAATCTTTAAACAACAAAAAAAAGACATCAATATTCATTTATACAAGCAAAGGCTTGTTTGTCTCTGACCTGGATTTGAGACTATAAATTTTTGGTTTCGCTGGTTAGAAGAGTCTAACGCTTACATCAAATAAGTGGAATTATTGGCAAAATCACATAATCTAGTGGTCTTCAGATAACTCAGTAATATCGGAGCACGTTTTGGGCCTAACCTCAAATTTTACACCATTCGTGGTAAAATCACGTAATCTAGTCGTCTTCAGATAACATTGTAATATCGGAGCACGTTTTGAGTCTAACCTCAAAATTTACAACACTCGAGTTATAATTCATACTATATAAGACTAAGTATATTACACAGCTATTAAGTCAGATTTTGCTTAAAATTATATTTCTTTTAACAGTTAACATATAATTTCTGTCAAGTGATTAATTAATAAATTTGAATTTTATGATAAATTGTTTTTTTTTTTGAAAATAATTATATTAATTTCTTGTTATTTGAAATTATATCCTTATTATGTATATTTCTTTACAATGTAATACAAATATTTTAATTAAAATTGAATTATATTATCTGAATTTTACTACAAAATCAATTTTTTTTTTTTTTTTTACATAATTTTGATAATAATGCTAATATTCATTTTTTTTTTGAAGAAAAAGTAATTTAAATTTGTAAAATACTTAAACTTTTTTTTAAAAAAAATTGCAAGAAATATTCAAATACACTCAAAGTTGTTCGTATTTACTATTTTCTTATATATTATTACTTAAATTTATATATATCATTCCTATTACCTTTAATTCATTTGTTACTATTCAATTATCTATTATATTTAAAATAAAAAAATGATGTAAAATATTATACTGAACAAAGGTTAGTTATAAATACGTATATATTGTTACATTTTAACTAAATTATTTTTATGAGTTTAATTAGTATCTAGTCTACACTACAATATGAATTATTTACAAAATTTCTAAAACTTCAACAACACAGTCATCACGTCACATATATTCCAGCATTGATGGGCCCACCAATCGGAACAATATAAAACGAAACATCAGTATACAAAAACATAAAATTTTGTAAGTAATATCATTCATAATTTAATTTATATACATATGTAGGTATTCTAATTCAGTCCAGTCCTGTCCGATTCTATTTTGTCCCCTTTCCATTTTCTCATTTGCCTATACAAAATATTTTAATTACTAGTTGTTTAATTTTGTTCATTATCTATTTTAGTAAGCTTTCGGCACTCTATACTTAAATATGTAAACATTTTTGAATTAAATGCATTTTTTTTTCTCCTTATTTTTATTTTCTCTTATTACTTTATTTGTTTTGATCAATAAATTTCTCATTGAGTTTAATTTGTAAATATGAAATCTCACTAGTTTAATTTTTGGGAAATAACAACTACAATGAGTTATTTTGCGTAATGTATTAGGTCATGTATTTTTAGGGACAACTTCAGCAAACTCAGGGTATTTTAGTTGTCAAGGTGTAAGACAAGGGAGGGAACACGTATACCCTACATGGTGCAGATCTTGCCATGACTTATTTATTTGATACCTTGCATCATATTTTATTTTTTTGCCTTCTCTTTGGTAGTTTTTACTTATTGGCATGGGGAGAAGGTTATATGCTTACGCGCAGAATGAAATGGGTTGAGAACCACCACTACTATGTTTAGAGTTAGCCGGACACAGACTTTCATGCCACTGAACCTTTCTTCTTTCATAACTTTTCAATTTTTTTATTATTATAAATGAAACCAGCGCGTAACAATATTTATCTAACCACAGCACCCTGAGGGTAAAGTATTGCAAAAAATCATAAACGATGACTTCAAAAAATATAATTGTTTATCAAGAGTATAGAAAATGTGGTTAGTAAACTAACCACCAAACCGCAAAGAGTTAAGATGGTGAAAGGTTTACACAATCGAACTAAAATTTTCATAAAATAATGATGACAGACTACAATTATCTTATGTTGAAAAAAATGTTAGTTATGTGTGTGTAAGGGTTTTTAGACCACACAGTTAGAGGTGGCATTCCGGAACTAACAATCTCACCTACTTTCGGGCTACCACTAGCCACAGAATTAGTTAGGTGACTTGTTATTTTAACAGAGGATTGTTAAATAACTAGATTCTGAAGTACAATACAAAAAACAAGTTTCAAATGTCCCCATCTCTAGATTATTTAGGAGCAGTAAAGTGACGACTCTCTGCCTTTAAATAAGTGGGAATGTTTAAGTAACGACTGTCCCCACTCTGCATTGCAACGAGTGCATTCGACAATAGTGAAAATTACTGTATTTTATGGGTCGAACTGATGGGGAGTGCTAAAACTTTTCTGTCCTTTGGGTACGTACTAGGTTATTCAATCGATTAACCGTTAATCGGTTAACCGATTAATTTTTTTCGGTTAACTGTTCGAATAATTTAAAATTGACGATTTTCAAATAACATATAAACCGATTAATTTGTGTCGATTAACCGATTAACCGAAATTTCGTTTTTTCTTTGCACATTATATAAAAATTTAGCTCTAAACACACAAATTTTATTTCTTAACTCATGAACATTCCCTTCTAGCAATAGTTTTTTGAAGTATAGAACGAAAATTGAAACTAAGAAATTTGGAAATGACATTTTTTCTAGAATGTTTCTATGATGAACTTCGTCCTAATGAGGTCATGATAACAGACGAAACTCATTACTGAAACGAGCCTTTTATCAGAACTTAATGAAACTATTTAAGTATTCAAAATATAAAAAAATCAAAAAGGACTCCAATGGTATAATGGAGGATTTTATATGCTTATAAAAAAATAGAAAAAAGAACTACAATCAGGGAGAGAGTTTTGTCAAGTCAATTTTTATTAAAACTAAAAAAATCGTTTAAAAGGAAAGCATTTAAGTTATATTCTTTTTTTAAAATATTATTTCAGGAGATTCCTTATTTTTTGTTAATTGTTTTGTTGAATTGTTATGTTTAGTTTGCTTTTTTATGTTTTTGTTCTTTTTATTAACAAAATGCTGTACACAAAATTCGTATTTTTCCTTTCAATATAAAATAAAAATACAAATTAATCGGTTAATCAAATAATTTAAAATTAACCGACTATTAACCGATTAAATCTAAACCCCGATTAACTATTTGCTCGATTAACCGATTAAACCACAAACCCGATTAATTGAATACCCTAGTACGTACGTTTATTTCTTAACAATCCAAGACAAAATTTTCCATTCCTCCATACCATTTCATGTTCAAAAATATATGATAGATATGCGGTTACTACTTTTCACCATCTGAACATCAAAACATCGGAAAAAATTCATTCAGGGATTCCTTTTTCTAAGAAGCTGATTAAAAAACATACATTTCAGAACACATACGGACTCTGGGGTCAGGCATTAATGGGTTAAACCTTGTCAGCAAAAATCCAAAAAGTTCAAAATAAGGTCCAGCCTAATGTAATATATAAATATGTAAGTGTGTATCCGTTTATCTTGTTTCTTTGTAAATTGCACTTGCAGACACACACAACACTTACACATATGCTCGTTTGTATAAATTTCGCATATATTTTTTGTAGCAAAGCAAAAAGGATTCTATTTGTTCCTTTTGTTTTATATTAGTGTCTCTTTTTTTTCTGCATTTTGTTCAACATATAAAGTCAACGCATTTCAAAAAATTTATTACATTTGATTTTCATGTTTTTTAAGTGTATTTCTTTAGTAAAACGCAAAAATAAAATAACACAATGAAAAAGTGAATGAACTAAGAAAAAAAGGCAAATGGAAAAATATAAAATAAAACGCAACATGAATTCTATAGTAAAATTTAAGTTCTGCAGTTTATGGCAAGTAGAGAGTAATGCAAAAGGAACTAAAACAAAACAGTAACAACCATATATTTTATTGCTTGTTTTAGTTTTTATTCTTTTTCTGTTTATGCTTCTCGTTGCTATTAAAAATAGAAACATGTATTATTTCAAATTTAAAAAAAAAAAACTGCTACAGTAACAAAAGCCTGATTACAACAAAATAAAATAATAAACTATTGCTGAAAAACTGTAGCAAAACAGAGGAAAAAACCTTGAAACTAAAGACAAAACAGAAAAGCTGTTTAATAATCCTTTATCCTTATTATAAATAACGACACAAAAGAACAGTTCTTTAAATACCATATAGTTGAGGAAGCGTTGAAGGACAAAATTTAGTTCACAAAAAATGTAAAACAAAAACATCTTGAAAAAAGTCATTGAGTTTATTAAAAAGTTAAATAAAGTAGTTTGCTGTTTCAACTTATAAATCCATACATATTATTGCTTTTCCATTTTACATTTTCTAATACTTTTTTTCATCATTTCATTTATTCCTTAATGCTGGTTACTTTAAATCTGTTGGAATATTTACAATAAGTTTTTGTCTTGAAAATATTTCAAGATTTTATTTAAAGATTACAAAAACTATAAGTACCATTTCATACTTAAATGAACCCAGTTACACACAGATACAGAAAAACCTATACATACACGTACCAAAAACACACTTCCATACACACTTCGAGTTGCTAGAAGTTACTACAAAAAAATAAATAAATTGATGACGATGACCAACAGTTTTGTCTAGACAAATATTAGTTAGTTGGATTAAGATGAGGTCAATAAGTATGATTTTGTCATAGTTCTCTTTTTCCAAAAATTTTCAACATGTCAACAACTTTAAAAGAAACTATTATTTAAAATTAATTTCTGGTAAAACTAAGAGATATCTATAGGAATATTTTTTTATCTATTTTGCAAGAATTTATTGGGTCTATGACTTAAAAATACGGGATTGTACATATCTGTAATTTATTTTCACTTAATTATTGAATATTATAATGTAAACAACAAAGTTTTTTTTGCTTCGAAAATGTCGAATTTCTTGCAAACAACAGTGTTGCTTCCAAATTAAAGAAGTAATTTGGAAAAAGTGATAAACCAATTGCTCACCAAAGCTTATGGTGAATTCGTTCCATCGGTTTCAATGTGCGAGAGATGGTTCGTTAGGTTCAGAAGTGGTGATTTTGACACAGAAGATTGCCCAGGCCAGCCAAAAAAGTTTGAAGACCAAGAATTGAAGGCATTCCTCCATGAAGATTATTGTAAAACCCAACTTGCAAAATCATTGGGTGCTACTGAAGCAGCAATTTCAAAATTTTTGCAAAAGCAGGATTTATCCAAAAGCAGAGAAATTGGGTCCCATACGAATTGCAGCCGAGAAAACTTGAAAGACGATTTGGCATGTCCGAAATAAAGTTTGAACGCTATAAAAGAAAATAAGTTTTGCACCGAATCATTACTAGCGATGAAAAATGGATCCCTTACGATAACTCGAAGTGTAATAGATCATACGTGAAGCCAGGCCAACCACACTCTAATAAATTTTCATGTAAATTTACTCCATTTATAGTAGGTAACTTTTCTCTTACTATAATTAGGGTAAAAATACATGACGACAAAATTTAGACATAATGTATGTAAAAAAATACATGAACAGTGTGTAAATTTACATATTTATATGTTTAAAAAATGTTTAGCAACATATCAAATTTATGTGTGAAAATATATATAATATGTAAAGTTACAGTTAAACTGCTTAAATCTACATACATAATATGAATATTCACGTTTTATTCAAAAGCTGTAAAATCAAGTAATTTATTTTCGAAGGATGTTTTATTAAATGAGAGGAAAAGGACTCAAATACTGTAAACATAAAAAATATGTAAATACATGAAAACAACCAAATGGTCGCGAAAAACATAACTCAATCCAGATATCAGTAAAATTATAATTATATAATAAACTAGCTGATCCGGCAAACGTTGTTCTGCCATACAAATTATTTCTAGTGAATATTTTGGTTGTTAAATAAAAAATAACGAATGTATTCTAAGTGAATTTGGCATTATAGGTATTTTTGATGCCAAATGAAGAGAAATAATACAAACAAAATTTGTTTGCGAAAAATATTTTAAAAATGGGTGGTTAGGGATATCCTAATGTCCTAGCGGTATGAAATATAATATTCTCGTACCTACCAAAAATATGTACAAAATTTCATAAAAATAGGTAAATATTGACAATTGGGTATTGCTCTTAAATATCGGCTAAGAAACGGGTGGATGAGGGTCGGTAGAAGAAAACTTGAGGTTATAGGTATTTTTTAATGTCAAATAAATAAAATGCGAAAAAAAACTTTTGGTCAAAAAATTGTAAAAATAAATTTTGGATAGGGTCACCCTAATGACCTAGCGGTATGAAATATACTTTACGACCTATTCTCATACCTACCAAACATACATACAAAATTTCATAAAAATCGGTCGAGCCGTTTCGGAGGAGTTCAAACACTAACATTGTGACACGAGATTTTTATATATTAGATAGAATATAAACATCATTCTCTCCTCGTTTTTCATTAACATTTTTTTAATTTATTTGATATCCATCATCTGGAAATTAATTCAGAACTTGATTTCCTTTCATCACAGTGGTTTTTTGTTTTATTGCATGCTTGTAATTGTGCAGGAAACATTTAGTGTTAAACATTTTATTGCAATCTGCAAAAGGTCAGAAGAATTGGAAAATATCCTGCAGATATGGTGAATATAATTATTACTCACACTGTGAGAAACGTTATAATATGTACCCTACATGTTGCAGCATTGGATATTCTTTTATTATAGTATCTGTGTATTTTGTGGACCTTTAAAGCAGTTTTGTACATTTTTTAAAATATTTTATTCCTTTTGTAACAATTTTTGTATAAATTTTTCTTTTAAATAATAAAATAAGTAAATATATTTTGACAATGTCAATTGGACGATTACACATTTTGTGTTTAAAACATACATTTTACGATCAATATATGTAATTATAAAGTTCAAATGTTTATTGTATTATAAACATGTTTACCAACACTCAAATTACTATATTTTGAATTTATTTTAGCACACAAAAGTATGTAATTAATTTTCATAAACATATTGTGCATATATTTACACACTTTCTGTAATTTTACATGAAAACTTACTTAATTTATAGTAGTAATTTTACGTGCATTTTTTTAGAGTGCAGACGAATCGATACCAAAGTAAAATATCCATAGCGGTAAGGCAATACCTATTATGAGCTGCTGGAATCTAACGAGACCTTCTGATTCGTTTGAAGCGAGCATTAACCGAAATATTCCATTATGACAACGCTCGGCCACATGTTGCAATACCTGTTAAAAAGTACTTATAATGAAATGGTTTGGAAGTTTTGCATTTCAACTACTATTTGTTTCGATCTATGAAGAACGCTGTCTCTGGGACACACTTCGCTTTGGAATAGAGTATCCAATATTGGCTTGATTCGTTCTTGGCATCAAAAGATGAACAATTCATACGTTACACTCTAATAAATTTTCCTGTAAATTTACTCCATTTATAGTAGGTAACTTTTCTCCTACTATATTTAGGGTAAAACTAAAAAAATATAAACAAAACATGTATATTTACTTATTTTTGTGTTTAAAAAAAGTTTAGCAACATAAAAATTGCATGTAAATTTAGATTTTTTATATATAAAAATACATTGATAATATGTAAAGTTACAGCTAAGCTGCTTAAAACTGCACACAAAATAAGTGCTATATGCACATTTTAAATGTTTCATATTAAACAAACTATACGAGATTTTATTTTTAAAAGATATGTATTTACTTTATTATATTTAGACAAAAAATCGTATGGTATTAACTCTAATTAGAATAATCATAATTTTTTAAAGATTGACAATGCTTTTAATAATTTGTCCAGAGTACTAGGTCTAGGTAATAGAATCCGTGTTTGCCTTACTGTTGACAAAAAAAGAGAATTTGAAAAATTATACTTTTTTGGAGTTATTTTGAGATACGGAGCAAAATGATGGTCTGAACGAGTAATCTGACAATGATTGTGCATTTAGCGAGCCAAAATCAATATAAAGTATTCCTTTTGCCTGATGAATTATTTCTTGTCTCTTATGAAAAAGTCTGTAACGAAAATTACAAATATACATTCATATATTTAGATTCAGTGGTATATATGTACATATTTGGACTATCATAATACATATTTGTACCTTCTTGTATTGCATCTGCCAAATTTGGAAATGTCATAAAGGTTTCTTCTATATGGCGGTTACTGCTCTAAACTTTTTGTTATTTTTATTATTTTTAAGTGAAATACAATCGCTTTCATCTGTTGCTGCTATAAGTATACATATGAATGTAAATCGTAATTTTATTGAAAATGTTTCTTTTAATTGTATTTTTCGTTTTGCAAATATTCTTAAACATGTATCTGAAAATTAAAATAAAATGTCAAATGTTTTATTGTGAAAATTAAATACAAATGTTATTTGTAAAGCTTTTTTACTTACTTTTATTGATTAGAATTTGCTAACACTTTTCGTCGATGACGCGAAAATTGAAAGAGAATAAGTTATTTTTAAAAAAATGCTTTTTAACAAGAATTTTTAATTATTAATTTTTAATAACAACATAATATTTTTTGAAACTTTTATTATTTTTGACTCAACATTTTGACAATATCTACATGACATGTTTTAAGAAAGTACGATTATACTCTTTGTGTGTAAAACTTACATTTACTCTCATTATATGTAATTATAAAGTTAAAATGCTTATTATATTATAAACATGTTTAGAAATATTCATAGTACTATATTTTGTATGTATTTTTGCAGATAAAAATCAGTAAATCATGTTGATAAACATATTGTGCTTAAATTTACGCATTTTCTGTAATTTTACATGAAAACTTACTTAATTTAAAGTAGTAAATTTACATGCATTTTTTAGAATGTACCAAAAAATGAGAAAAGTTCATAGCTAATAATGGCCAATAATTTGAATAAATTTATATTGTACAAATGTTACAAAAAGCTAAACATTTGAAAAATCCCTCATTTTTAAGTCATATACCAAATATTTATTTATTACTGAACATTGTTTTGAGAAATAAAACAAAATAAAGCATAAGCTTATGCAAATTATGTATAACAGAATTCTGTTAAATTAAGTTGTAAAAGAAGATGATATTTTGTATGGCTTCTAATTCAACAACAAATATTTTTTTTTTTTTTTTTTTTTAAAGTTTATTTGACAAAAAAATTTTTATAATGTAGCACCATAAATAAACAAATAGTAGTTAATATAACATAGTATACCCTGTCCCGTGTTCGAGCACTCTAGTATATTTACAATCAAAAAAAAATTTAAGTTCTTTTTAGGAATATTGATAATTTAACTTACAAGTATTAATAATACATATGTACATCGAATTTGCAAGATTTAATGTAGGAAAAACAATTGAAAAAGACCACTTTAGTATTTAGAGTAAATAAAATGAGAATAAGTTAAGGGGTAAAAGAAAAATTTTAGCTACCATATCGGTCTAGCCACCAGTATTTTTTAATATTTAAGTTTGGCAACATGTTTTTATTCCTCAAGTAGAGGGTTGTGTCGTATCTTTTATTATCATCTGTAATTTGTTTGCAGTTTATTGCCTTGACATTGGCTCGTCTATAAATGTGGTATAATACCGGAATACCCAAATTATTTTGAATATATGCTTGTTTATCTAGGTATAAAAATGCTTCCGGTGGCACATACCCGTTTTTTAGAGTTACCTCGATGTATTCATCACTGACATAGTAGGGAGCCATAACAAGGTTATTTAACTTGCATTCGGCGGTTTTTAAAATATGGTTTCTTATTAGATGAATTATGAAATTATCTATTCTACATATTTTTGAAACATCATAAAGCCTCCTGTTAGAGATGTATTTTTTAAAATCACTATCAGGTGACTTGAAAAGTGAAGTGCATGCTCTAAGGCATTTCCGTTCGAAAACTCTCATTTTTTCCATATATGATGGTCCGATATTGTACCAAATTTGGCAGCCATATGTTAGTATTGGTCTAATTAAGGATTTGTATAATATTATTTTAACCGAAGGGTTTATATATTTAGAATAAAATATTTTTCTGTACATAAAAAATGCTTTTCTTGCTTTTGTTATTTGTAAATCTATGTGTTTGTTGTAATATAGAAATTTATCAAGATAAATACCTAAATATTTTACCATTTGTTTATTTACAATGTTAATATTAGAGCCTGTTTTAACCTCAAATTCTTTCCAGTGTTTTCTTATATTATGATTGCACTTTCCAACAGGTGGGCGGAATAAAATAGTCTCGCATTTGTCAATATTTATTTTCATTTTCCAGTTATTGGCATAATTTTCTACTATTCGAAACAAGTCTTGTAACTTTCCATTGATTTTTAAAATTGTATCGTCAGAATGAAAGATTATAATATCATCGGAAAATGCAACAATGTTACTGTTAACTTGTTTCAGAAGATCCAGAATATATAAATTGAAAAGAATTGGAGCGTTTACTGTTCCTTGTTGTAGTCCATTTACAATATTGAATTTTCTTCTATTTATTTGGTTATTATTTGATATATGAAAATTTTTGTTACTAAGCATATTGTGTATTAAAATAACCTGATGAAAAGGCATTCTATATTTCGTAAGTTTATATATTAATCCTGGAATCCATATATTGTCAAAAGCTTTTTCAAAATCTATGAGGCAAGCACCTGTACATAGGGATTTATTCCAATTCCAATGAATATTTGATACTAGATAGTGCGCCGCATGTACAGTGGAATGCTGAAATTTGAACCCGAACTGCCGATCATCAATTAGATTATTATTTTCGCAGAATTTTACTAAATTATTGTATACACACATTTCGAATACTTTACTAATGTTTGGAAGCAGACTTATTGGTCGAAGATTTTTAGGGTTACTAGTATCTTTATTTTTCTTTGGCAAAATTACTGTTAGGGCTGTTTTCCATGCATGAGGAAAGTGTGAGTTGTTTAATATGTTGTTAAATAGTGTACAGTATTCAAATATTATTTCGTTTGGAATGTTCTTAAGTATAAAATTAGGAATATTATCTATACCATAAGACAATTTTTTCCGTAAATTGTTAAATATATACAGGATTGACTTTTTGGATATAAAGTACTGTTCATCTAAATCGTTTGCCTTTCTGGTTGAACTAAATGTAGTAATCGTTGTGTTATTTCTTTCATACACATTTTTATACCCTCCACCACCATAAGTGGTGAATGAGGGTATATATAAGTTTGTCATTCCGTGTGTAACATTGAGAAATATTCATCTGCGACCCAACAAAGTATATATATTATTGATCCTTATGAAATTTTAAGTCGATTTAGCCATGTCCGTCTGTCTGTCCGTCTGTCTGTCTGTCTGTGTAAAACACGCTCACGTCCAAAATAGGCAAACAAAATGGTTAAACTTGCAAGAAAAATGTTTATTATTCTCCTAAGCAGTTTGGTATTGAAAATCAGCAAAATCGGTACAGTGGAACCAAAGTTATGAATGAAAATGTGGGACAACCTCAAAAAAAAATTGATAATTTTCATATATTTTTGGACATTTTTTGTAAATATATTGCAGCTAATATCATAAAATTTTGCACTCGTTACTTTTATGATAAAAGGAGTAACTCTGGTTAAAATTATAAGAATCGGTCCAAGATTTCTCCTAGCCCCCATACAAATTTCTTCCCGAAATATGGTTATATGGTCTATAAATGCCTACAGAATATGAATATCCACATGAAATTCAGCGAAAATAAGTTTCGTGGTAAAAGAAATTATATTACAAAATTTTTCGTGGATCGGCCCATATTTGACCATAGCCCCCATATAAAGTACACTTCCGAAAATCTCTTAAATAAGCATAAATGTCTTATAAATATCGCTATCAAGTTGAAATTCGACACGAATAATCCCCATATATACCAAAATCGCTGTACCTAATTCTATGAAAATCGGCCGATAATTGGTTATAGCTCCCATATAAGGACCACTTCCGAAAAACACAATAACCTACATAAATATCTAAAAAATATCAATATCAAAACAAAATTTCACACACATCCATAGTTTATATTTAGAAATCATACTACTGGATTTTGTGAATATCGGTCCATATTTGACCATAGCTCCCATATAAGGTCCACTTCCAAAAATCAGTTAAGTACTCATAAATCTCTTATAAATTTATCATGCTAAAATTCGACAAAATTTATACTCATATATATAGATATCACTGTACCAAATTTTATGCAGATTGGCCGATAATTGGTCATAGCTCCCCTATAAGGCCCATTTCCGAAAAAAGATATTAACCTTAAAAAGTATTAAAAACATATCGATATCAAAATGAAATTACGCACAGATCCAGTAATTTGAATCCAGTAATCATACTTCTGGATTTTGTGAATATCGGTTCATATTTAACCATAGCTCCCATATAAGGTCCACTCCCGAAAATCACTAATATCCTCATAAATTTCTTACAAATATAGTTATCAGGTTGAAATTCAAAACAAATTTATTCAATATATACAAAAATCGATGTATAAAATTTTATGATGATAGGCCCATAATTGGTCATAACCTCCATATAAGAACTACTTCAGGAAAACACATTACCCTGCACAAATATCCATAAAAATCTACACTCAACCAAAATTTTACACCGATGAGTAATTTGTATCCAATAATCGTACTACAAGATTTTTTAAATATTGGTGCATAATTCGGCATAGCTTCCACATAAGATCCATTCTTGTTAATAGCGTTGTTTATATGAAATTCTACAAAAATAGCCCTTAAATACTTAGGACCATAATAGGTCATAGCATCCATATATTAAATAAAAATAGTATACAGATCAGTAATTTGTATTCAAAAATCATAATACTGAATTTTGTGAATATTGGCCCATAATTGGCACCAGCTCTCATATAAATACATAAAAATCACGTTAAAATATTTTATAACAATCAAACGATAATAGGTCATAGCTAACACATAAGTCCCACAACCAAATATTTTGAAATTTGTCTAAATATATTTGTATACCCTTTTTTATACTCTGTTTCTTCACTTGAGGTTAAAAGGGAAAAATGTTGAGGTCCAGACTTAAACTCGACAACACTTCCCCTTTGCGCATGTGAAATTTCATTAAAATCGGATTAAGGGTTTAGAAGTTACAGATGTATTTCCCTCTTTTTTTCTCATACCACTGTGCGCCACTTTGACACTCAGATATTGTAGATCGTTTAACCCAGTTCCAACAAACTGTTTACGGTTACATATGTAAGAAAATAATAATTTACACGAAGATTTAGAACAATTAAATTTAGACGACAATTTCTCAATTAAAAGACAATAATTAACTGTGTCAAACGTTCTAATAGGAATTTCAGTTATAAATTGCTGAATTAGATACAATTTTTTGTACATTTGAAATAAAATATCTTCTGCGTAAACTGCGTATACCATCATATTTAGGTGGAGGGTATTTAAGATTCGGCACGGCCGAATATAGTACTCTTACTTGTTTTCTTCTAAAAATGTGCGAAAAAATCTATCAACGTCTATGTGAGTAGTATTATCATCTTCAATCTCTTTATGAGAATGAACTGATTCAAAGTAAGTTCCAATTGAGTTAAGTATTTCATCCTGATCCCTAATTATGAGCTTGTTACTATCTATTTCCTTTTCTAATGAACCTATATCTATTCCAGTATATCTAAACCAAGCCTGGTCGTCTTGACTTATTTTCAAGGTATCTATACATAACGATTGTGACACTCTGAATTGTTTTTTAACTTCGTTGAATGTGTTTGAAGGATTGCGGGTGTCCATGTTGGCCAGCCGCACCCGGAAATTGTCAACAACAAATATTTATATAGGGGGATGATTTCATGTCAAGTGAACCAACTTTTGAAATCGATGTCTTCCGATCGGGATGAAATTTGCACCAAAGTTTAACCTATTGGTAAACAAAATTTTTAAAAATTTTAAATCATTGTTCTGAAACTGCCGTTAAAAAAATTAAATTTTTTTGGTCACACTTGCGAATAGGTTAACGGTATCCTACGAAGACAAAAATTCATATACAAGTAAATATGGATATATTTTAAGTAACATTGAGTTTTTATTTAAATATTTCTCGAAATATGTTAATTTTGTTCCTATAGGAATGTAGCGGGTGCAGTGAAATAAGGCCATAGGCAATAAGACCATATGGCTCTATTGCTCAACTAGTTGGGAAATAAGACCATATGGCCTTATTTCCCATGGTAGAAGTGAAATAAAGCCATTATGGCATTATTGCATCTTAGAAAATTTTTTGTTTGCTTAAATGATTTATTTAATTTGACAAAAAAAGAAAGTTCAATAAAAAATTAAAGAAGATCACTCCAAAAAAAAGTATTTTTTAATAATTTATTTACAAGAAAGGCTTTATTTAGCGAAGCCGCCTGCCGCGTTCCATGGAGGAGAAAGTCCCTAAGATCGGCCGAAGGCCGCTATGCAGAAAAGCGTTATTTGCGAAGACAAGTTTTTTGCACTCAGTAGTATGGCTTGCAACTATTCGGTTTCGCAGGAAAGGGTTTTTATATGGGCGGCCTGCGGCCGCTCTTTGGGGCTTTCTCCTACATGGAACGCGGCAGGCGGCTTCGCTAAATGAAGCCTGTCACTATAATAACTATACATATGTATGTATGGAATTATAACAAGCTATGTTGCACACATAGAATTTTTCAGTTCTAACAACAGAAAGTCAGTTGATAAAGAAGAATTTCAGTTGAGGCAACCAAACTTTAGTTGCCCCTTCCAAAATATTGTAGCCACAACTGTAAAATTCGGTCACTAAGACAGAATCATTCGATTGGCAACAAATTCGGTTGTTATCACTTTTTTCAATGGTTTGTTTATGGGCTTTTTCCGTTTTTTCCCAAATTTCTCTAAAACTTGAACTTAAAAGACTTTTTTACTTTCATGGATGTAAACCTAACACTTGTAGTAGAACACCAGCTGAGAACTGTTCCAATCGAATTAAGATTTTAAAAATTGTAGTCAAATAAAAAAGAGGTACCCGAACTTACTCTACACAGAGAAAACAGATTCGTGATAGCAACCGAATTTGTTGCCAATCGAATGATACTATCTTAGTGACCGAATTTTACAGTTGTGGCTACCATATTTTGGAAGGGGTAACTAAAGTTTGGTTGCCTCAACTGAAATTCTTCTTTATCAACTGACTTTTTGTTGTTAGAACTGAAAAATTCTATGTGTGCAACCGAATCATTCGATTGGAAACAAATTCGGTTGCTATCACGAATCTGTTTTCTCTGTGTATGTATACATTTCATGTTCTAGTGACCTGAGACACGTTAGTGTCCTGGGGAATTTTTAATAACTTTAACATTTTTTAACAAATTTCTGTCATTTATGTCTCATTAGAATGATAATTACGTACACATTTCTATTCTTTTAAATTAAATTGAAAAAGTAAATTTTTAATGGTAAAATTTTTACAAAAACGGAAAAAAAAATATTTTTCTCTTGTAAATGCATCTCAAAACTTCAGAGGGCTTGCACTTATTAACCCCAACCGATTTACCTAGAATTTTTTTAGGATGATTTTTTTTACCAAACTTTGGTTTATTAAGGGCCAACCTATTGACCCTTTTAACAATATTTACTGCAATTATGTATATGATTGCTGTAACCATAATATGATTAAGTTACCATTCACATCATTGTAGCAACCATATATGTATATCATTGTAAATATATGTCAATATTGCTAATATTTATAAGTTATTTATGAAGTTTAATGTATTGTTAGACTGTGGTCCTTATATTAGACCTATGACCAATTATGGGCCGATATTCACAAAATTCTTATGGAATTACACCTATCCCTCGATTTACACGATACTGTTTTAAACGATTTCACTTTTACACGATTTTTTTTTGGTTTTCGTGTACATCGAGGGATGTGGAAATGCATCTATCGAGTAAATCGAGGGATTGGTGTATTTACGTAAAAAGTTTAGCTGATAACTTTTTAGATAAAATAATAAAGCTAATGAATCGAAGTTTTTAATTTTTTCTAGAAATTAGTTTCTCATTTAAACAGGCTATAGCTCAGAAAATCGTTCTTGAACAAAGGATATCTCGAAAAAGGTATCCAATTTCCAAAAATCTTAGTTAAATATGAGCCATTGAATTATTAGAAACATATATATAATTCAGAACGGGACCATGAAGTATTCTCAAGATAATTGAATTTCGTTGGTGTAAATTTCTTATAAAATATATATTTTTATATACCCTACAGCACTATAATGAGTAGGGTATATTGGGTTAGTGCTGATGTTTATAACGTGCAAAAATATTAGTCTAAAATCCACCTTAGAGAATACTGATCTCAGAATCACTTTCTGACTCGAATAAGCGATGTCTGACCGTCCGTACGTCCATGGAAATTATTATACTAAACTTCGACTGCACTTTTATTTAATACAAGTTTTCTTTACTTAAATTGTTTGTATACATATTTCTTTTTTATTTTTATAATTTTAAACCACAGCCCTTAAGTTGCGAAAATTTCTTTGAAAGTAATTAACTTTTGCTCATTACTGCAAGAACAATTTTTTTTATTCGTTTTATGTTTAAAAGTCTAATGAAAAAGAGGTGAAAAGTAAAAAAAGAACAACACAAATTCCAATATTTTTTTCTTCATCTTTTAGCTTTACTACATAATTAATACACGAGACAACAAATTGAAAGTTTTTTTTTAAATTTCAAGCCGATAGATCCTTCTTTGATAAAAAGTATGCCATTGATTTTTTCAACTGTTGTTGTATCTGTGATTTTTCACACTGGCATAAAATGAATTTTGTATTGAACTTAAATTATAATTATTCTTAGTTAAAATTTAAAAGCAGAAGTAAATGCTGTTTAAACACTTTTAGAGTCAATTTGCTTATAAAAACTCTCCATAAATAAGAAAAACTGCAAAGAAATTTTTAGACAAATGTATAATTTATTATTTTCATCTATATTATTGGCAATGCATTTACTTTCTACAAAAGTCTTTCACTTGTTTTATAATTTATATATCCGTCATTTAATGCCAGCACTAAAGTGGAAAAGATATTGTTTGAACATTATACAGCATTTTAGCTTGTAGTTATATTGATTGGCAATTCAAAAAGTAAAACGTCATTCAAATTTCATCTTGCATTATCTCCTTATCTATTATCTTTTTCACCCCCTCCCCGGAAAAAATAAACTCTAAACTTGTCAATTTAATCCCTGGGATAATGTTAACTACTATTTAGATTGCTATTTTTAAAAGTATGTCACATTTACATTGGCTGCCTTGAAATATTCTTGAAAACATATTCATACTACTCCTTCAAATATTTAAGTATATGTACTAAAAATGGTACGTATGCACTCTCTGCTTAAAAATATTCATTGACATCGAATAATTTGTCATAGTTAAATCTCTGACGATATAAAATGTAAGCAAAAACTTTCAACTTATTTGCCACAATTACACTGTAGTTAAACTTTATTGAAAGTATCAAGTATAGCGAAAGAGGACATTAATTTAATAGCTGCTCATTTTCTTACAATCTATAATTTATGACAAACACATCGCTAGTACAACTGGTCACATACAGTATATTATAGTTAAACACACGAAATAACTTAATTAGTGTAAGAGATCGTAAAAAAAGAAACTTAAAACAAATTAAAGAATGGCTGTAAAATTTTATGTTGTACCCTATATTTAACTATATGTCAGATAGTCTGTTTTTACTGTATTCAAGCACAAAACACAAAGGGTTTTTAAGCAAGGGCTGTTTTATTGAAATTATACGGTCAGGGATCAAACACAAGATTTTAAGAAAAATGTGAAATTAAATGTGATTTGAATTGGTTAAAAAAGTTATGTAAAATTTATATTATTTAATACATATTCAATTTCTATAGTTTATTTCAAAGTTGGGTACCTTAATATAACCATTCAGCTTAACTACCATCACCTCTAATCTACCGTTACCGAAAAAACTGCAACTATCGTTAAACAGCATTACCTAAGTATATTCTAGAAATAAATGAAAAAAAAAATAAAAAATATTTCTATTTAAATACAAATAAATAATTTAAACAAAATAATAATTTAGAGAAGCAGAATTACAAAATTTTCAAAATAACTCATAAAAGACCCACTTATAACAAACAAGATTCATATATAAGCAAATCGTATGTCTAAATTTAATGACAAATTTTCTACTTTTTATCTATATATATAAAAGAGTAACTGACTGACTGACTGATTCATCATCGCACAGCCCAAACGGCTGAAGCTAGAATCACGAAATTTTAACTGTGGGTTCCTCCCTCCCCAAAACGATCCGATAAGAAGGGATTTTTGGAAATTCGAACGTTTAGGGGGTAAAAAAGGGTAAAAACGGGTAAATTCGGTAACCTTATATCTTCAAAACTAATAAAGATACAAAAAAACTTAAAGTTGCATGTTACTCCATTTGAAAAATAAGCTGACACGTGTTTCGTACTTTTTCGAAATTCGAAACATTTAGGGGAGAAAACGGGTAAAAACTGTATTTTGGTACTTTTTTTGCACCCTATGTATCTTTTAAACCAATAAACATAGAAACAAATTTTAAATCGTATTCTTTAACTAACAAAAAATAAAAAATATAAGTTTGGTACTTTTTGGAAATTCGAACCCTTAAGGGATAAAAATTGTGTTTATTTTTGGTACTTTTTCATAAAATATGTTTTTCTATAATTTGACATAGGCATACGAATATTTTATTATGAGCTCCCACCACGATACAGAAATTTATTTGAATTAAATTTTACCAAAGCAATGGGGATAAAAAAGGTACCAAAAAGGGGATAAAATCGGAAAAATATATTTTATTGAAATTATTAAGCCAATTTTGATAATTTTTTTAACACTGGTTCCTGGATTCATACAAAAATTAACTAACAGGGTGTTATTTGGAACTCGAGTGCCAAGGTGTATATTGGGCCAAATCCGGGTAAACAGTTTGGTACTTTTTTAAAACATATTTTTTCTTGGGCACATTAACACAGATTTTAATATTTTGAGACATGTCTGTAGCATAAACAATTTTGGCAAAATGGAATATTTTTAAAGGTCGAACTTGAGGGGTGTTCGAGGAAGAAAAGGGAAATTGGTACTTTTCTCCTAATGGTACTTTTTTAAAATTTTAAATTATTTCAGTTATCGACATTAAAGTTAGCTGATTTGTATCTGAGTGAAGTTTGTGTTAGGCATAGGGTATAATATTTAGGTACCAAAATGTGTGAACAGAACTATAGGTACTTGTT
Source organism: Calliphora vicina (assembly GCF_958450345.1). NCBI lineage: Eukaryota > Metazoa > Arthropoda > Insecta > Diptera > Calliphoridae > Calliphora > Calliphora vicina. Next base: position 74,830,701 of record NC_088783.1, on the reverse strand, counting down.
TGTTCTTCTAATGGTACTTTTTTGAAATTTCTATAACAATGGACTTAGAAACATGAAATTAAATATATATGGTCGTAAGTGAGTGAGAATTCTAGGGGGAGACTTTTTGGTACTTTTTCTTTATTGGAATGGTACTTTTTGTAATTTCTTCACCAATGAACCTAGAAACATAAAATAAAGCATATATAAACCGAGTGAGTAGGAAACCACAAGTGTGTGTTTTTTGGTACTTTTTCTATATTCTAATGGTACTTTTTTGAATTTTCTATAACTATGGACTTAGAAATATGAAATTAAGCATATATGGTCCTAAGTAAGTGAGAATTCTAGGGGGAGACTTTTTGGTACTTTTTCTTTATTCGATTGGTACTTTTTGTAATTTTTTCACCAATGAACCTAGAAACATGAAATAAAGCTTATATGGAACCGAGTGAGTGGGAAACCACAATTGTGGGGTTTTTGGTACTTTTTCTATATTCTAATGGTACTTTTTTGAATTTTCTATAACAATGGACTTAGAGACATGAAATTAAGCATATATGGCCCTAAGTGAGTGCGAATTCTACGGGGAGACTTTTTGTTACTTTTTCTTTATTCGAATGGTACCTTTTGTAATTTCTTCGCCAATGAATCTAAAAACATGAAATTAAGCTTATACGGACCGGAGTGAGTGGGAATCTACAAGTGACTGCTTTTTGGTACTTTTTCTATATTCTAATGGTACTTTTTGAATTTTCTACAATAAAGGACCTAGAAACATGAAATTAAGCGTATATGGTCCTATGTGAGTGAAAATTCAAGCGGATACTTCATGGTACTTTTTTTTATTATAATGGTACTTTTTTTTAATTTTCTATAACAATGGACTTAGAAACATGAATTTTCTATAACAATGATCTTCCACAAAAATTATCCTCATAAAATTCCACCGTATAACTCTGACAATAAAAATTCTCTCAGACATTAACTTACAACATTTTTTTCATTTAGTATCATGCTCCCTTCGACCAAAAAATGAAAACTTTGACCCACTGTAAAAAATTTAGACCAGCGGGACTATAAGTTTATTCTACAAAAAAGATCTACCCAATTCGTCCTTTCAGAATTATAGGGTCGCTATTCTGTTCCAATCAAAAAGTCTCAATTTGTTGGACAGTGTTATTATTTAAATGTTTAAATATTAAACATTTCTGGCCATTAGCAGCAAATTCGTATTAAAAATAAAATTAAAATTATTCTCTTCAGTGTATTTCAAAAATTATAAAATACTAGCTGACCCGGTGCGCTTCGCCACCCCAATTAGAAGAAATAAATAGTACTATCAAGTCTCACTTTGTGAATCTAATTGTAAATGTCTAATTTCATATTTCCATTATTATAGAAAATGCAAAATGTGTTCCTAATTTTAAATTTTTATGTTTATTATTATAAAATATTCAAAAAGTACCATTGCAATAAGGAAATAGTACCATTGATTATCACTTTTAAATTGGCATTCACTAAACCATAACCCGTCAAGCTTGAATTTTAGATTTGTATATCATTTCCTATATTATCAACTAATTTTGTTTCTATAATACTTAAGATTTAATAAATTATCACAAAACCGAAACCGATCGGTTTTTAATTTTTTAAAACCGAAACCGCGGTTTTGAAATTCTTCGATTTTTTGGAAAGTCTAGGTCCATTATTATAGGAAATTCAAAAAAGTACAATTAGAATATATAAAAAGTACCAAAAATCCCCCACTTGTGGTTTCCCACTCACTCGGGTCCATATAAGCTTAAATTCATGGCTTTAGGTTCATTGGTGTAGAAATTACAAAAAGTACCATTCGAATAAAGAAAAAGTACCAAAAAGTCTCCCCTAGAATTCTAACTCACTTAGGACCATGTATGCTTAATTTCATGTTTTTAAGTCCATTGCTATAGAAAATTAAAAAAAAAAGTACCATTAGAATAAACAAAAGGTACCATGAGGTATCCGCTTGAATTTTCAATCACTTAGGACCATATACGCTTAATTTCATATTTCTAGGTCCATTATGTCATAGAAAATTCAAAAAGTACCATTAAAATATAGAAAAAGTACCAAAAAGCACCCACTTGTAGTTGCTCACCCACTCGGGTCCGTATAACCTTTATTTAATGTTTCTAGGTTCATTGGTGAAGAAATTACAAAAAGTACCATTTTAATAAAGAATAAGTACCAAAAATTCTCCCCCTAGACTTCTCACTCACTTAGGACCATATATGTTTAATTTCGCGTTTCTAAGTCCATTGTTATAGAAAATTCAAAAAAGTACCATTATAATATAGAAAAAGTACTAAAAAGTATACACTTGTGGTTTTCCAGTCACTCGGGTTCATATAAGCTTTATTTCATGATTCTAGGTTCATTGGTGAAGAAATTACAAAAAGTACCATTCGAATAAAGAAAAAGTACCAAAAAGTCTCCCCTTAGAATTCTCACTCACTTAGGACCATATATGTTTAATTTCATGTTTCTAAGTCCATTGTTATAGAAAATTCAAAAAAGTACCATTAGAATATAGAAAAAGTACCAAAAAGCAGCCACTTGCGGATTCCCACTCACTCTGGTCCAGATAACCTTTATTTTATATTTCAAGGTTCATTGGTGAAGAAATTAGAAAAAGTACCATTCGAATAAAGAAAAAGTACCAAAAAGTCTCCCCTAGAATTCTAACTCACTTAGGACCATGTATGCTTAATTTCATGTTTTTAAGTCCATTGCTATAGAAAATTAAAAAAAAAGTACCATTAGAATAAACAAAAGGTACCATGAGGTATCCGCTTGAATTTTCAATCACTTAGGACCATATACGCTTAGTTTCATATTTAGGTCCATTATATTATAGAAAATTCAAAAAGTACCATTAGAATATAGAAAAAGTACCAAAAAGCACACACTTGTAGTTTCCCACTCACTCGGTTCCATATAAGCTTTATTTCATGTTTCTAGGTTCATTGGTGAAGAAATTACAAAAAGTACCAATCGAATAAAGAAAAAGTACCACAAAGTCTCCCCATAGAATTCTCACTTACTTAGGACCATATATGCTTAATTTCATGTTTCTAAGTTCATTGTTATAGAAAATTCAAAAAAGTACTATTAGAATAAACAAAAAGTACCAAAAAGTCTCCCCCTAGAATTCTCACTCACTTAGGACCACATATGCTTAAATTCATATTTCTATGTCCATTATTACAGAAAATTCAAAAAGTACCATTCGAATATAGAAAAAGTACCAAAAAGTAGATTCCCACTCACTCCGGTCTTTATTTCATGTTTTTAGGTTCATTGGTGAAGAAATTACAAAAAGTACCATTCGAATAAAGAAAAAGTACCAAAAAGTCTCCCCTAGAATTCTCACTCACTTAGGACCATATATGCTTAATTTCATGTCTCTAATTCCATTGTTATAGAAAATTCAAAAAAGTACCATTAGAATATAGAAAAAGTACCTAAAAACCCACACTTGTGGTTTTCCACTCACTCGGTTTATATATAAGCTTTATTTCATGTTTCTAGGTTCATTGGTGAAGAAATTACAAAAAGTACCATTCCAATAAAGAAAAAGTACCAAAAAGTCTCCCGCTAGAATTCTCACTCACTTAGGACCATATATGTTTAATTTCATGTTTCTAAGTCCATTATTATAGAAATTTCAAAAAAGTACCATTAGATGAACAAAAAAGTACCTATAGTACAGTTCACACATTATGGTACCTAAATATTATCCCCTATTCCTAACACTAACTTCACTCAAATAAATATCAGCTAACTTTAATGTCGATAACTGAAATAATTTAAAATTTTAAAAAAGTACCATTAGGAGAAAAGTACCAATTTCCCTTTTCTTACTTGAACACCCCTCAAGTTTGAAATTTAAAAATATTCCATTTTGCCAAAATTGTTTATGCTATAGGCATGTATCAAAATATTAAAATCTGTGTTAATGTGCCCAAGAATAAATATGTTTTAAAAAAAGTACCAAACTGTTTACCCGGATTTGGCCCAATATACACCTTGGTACTCGAGTTCCAAATAACACGCTGTTAGTTAATTTTTGTATGAATCCAGGAACCAACGTTAAAAAAAATTATCAAAATTGGCTTAATAATTTCAAATATAATGTATTTTCCCGATTTTATCCCCTTTTTGGTACCTTTTTTATCCCCATTGCTTTGGTAAAATTTAATTCAAATAAATTTCTGTATCGTGGTGGGAGCTCATAATAAAATATTCGTATGCCTATGTCAAATTATAGAAAAACATATTTTATGAAAAAGTACCAAAAATAAACACAATTTTTATCCCTTAAGGGTTCGAATTTCCAAAAAGTACCAAACTTATATTTTTTGTTAGTTAAAGAATACGATTTAAAATTTGTTTCTATGTTTATTGGTTTAAAAGATACATAGGGTGCAAAAAAAGTACCAAAATACAGTTTTTACCCGTTTTCTCCCCTAAATGTTTCGAATTTCGAAAAAGTACGAAACACGTGTCAGCTTATTTTTTAAATGGAGTAACATGCAACTTTAAGTTTTTTTGTATCTTTATTAGTTTTGAAGATATAAGGTTACCGAATTTACCCGTTTTTACCCTTTTTTACCCCCTAAACGTTCGAATTTCCAAAAATCCCTTCTTATCGGATCGTTTTGGGGAGGGAGGAACCCACAGTTAAAATTTCGTGATTCTAGCTTCAGCCGTTTGGGCTGTGCGATGATGAATCAGTCAGTCATTCAGTCAGTCAGTCAGTCAGTCAGTAACGTTACTCTTTTATATATATAGATTAAATATAAATTGCTAGAGATTTCTATGAATTGCTCTCATTTTTATTTTAATTATTCAAAAGCTATATTGTAAAGAATTTTTTTTTAACTTTTTAATTACAAACCTAAAAAGTCGATTCGGGGAAATACCCTGGTATACCAAAGAAGCATGTGATTTTTAAATTTAAATTTTAACAGTTTCAATTTTTTTTTAATTAAATGGCCTTCATAAAATATTCCCTAAAAAATACAAAAATATTTATAAATATTTATAATATTTTGTTTTTAAATTCGCTATGAAATAGAGAAATAATCAAATAAATGACCTTGATTCTATTTGTAAAAAATTTCATATTTTTATTTAAATGCAAATAATGATTTAAATGAAATAACGAAATACAAGACCCACTTCAGATTATCAACTTTAACACCAATAAGATTCATATATGTATATGCAAATCTTAAGACTATATTTAATGATGATTGTTGTCTTTTGTAACTTTTTCTACAAATTTCAGTATATTTTAATAATTTAGGAAGATGTTATTTAGTGCATACTTATCATAGAAAGTTAAATTTTTAATACTGGAGTTACGTACAATTTTAATATTTCATTTGACGTCCCTCATATGAATACTATTTATAAATACTGGTACGTATACTTAATATTTAATTCTTCAAAAATCAGATATTATTCATACATACTAAAATCCGGAAATTATGCATATTGTATAGAAATTCAGTTAAAAAAAATATTAAATAGACCAGGGCCCTATTCCACAAAACAGCTTTTCATATTTAGAACATATTCAAGTTTACTTTTCATTTTTCAGTTATTAAATTAGATAATCAGGCTGCCTGCGAGGAAGTTTTAAGACTGGTGTCGGCCCAAAAAACGTGACCCATATCAGGGCAAATGCAAACATAGTAGCAGTTTATTTTCTGCCAACAACAAATTATTGCGCTGTATATTGTGCTCTAATTTTATTAAAAATTTAATCAACTTTGTTTTCTACAATTTCTTATCTTCACTATCGTAGAAGAAAAACATTTTGAAAGCCTCACTAGTTATAACACTATGAATTTGTAAAACGATCGTTTATATTGCACATTTTTTAAAAACTTGTCAAAAAAGAAATTTACAGTTTTTTTTTGGAACGGAACATATTTATTTTTAAAGACTTTGCAAATTACAATTTTCAATATTAACTTTGCACAAGAGAACGTACGTGGAACAGAAAATGCTAAATTTCTATGCATTAGTTCGACGTGAGTTTTTGTTCGACGATATTGAAGACGCGGTTATAACAAGAAATTATAGAGACCAAATCAATTTGTCAGGAGCGCAAAACTTTAATTTTAAAGTTAAATCCAAGTTGATTTAATTTTTCATAAAATTGTCGACAGAAAATCAACTGCTACTGTGCTTGTATTGCACATAGGTCTGGCGAGACACTTTTTTTGGCCAAAACTATAATATTCAATTATATACATAAATTCATAAAAAAGATGCAATTAATAATAAAAAACATAAGTTTTTAATAAATTATTTGTTTTCTTGTTTTTTGCTTCAACTCTGCCAAACTCTGAGTAAATCACAATTTTTGAAGCAAAAGTTTCCTGAAACAAAAGTTGGTTTCTTAAAAATAAGCAAAAACTAACTAAAGTTCAGCAAAGTTTTGTAAAATGTTACGGAGAATATTTTTGTAGAATATGTTAACCCTCTAAATAATCAAGGCATGGGTCTTTTTTGTCCTTCTGTGCAAAAAATACATTACAACAGGGATTTAATGGGTTAAAATGTTCCGCAAAATTATTATCAGTAAAATTTTACTATGAGTCCCATAGTAAGTCAGAAATAAGACACAACAAAATAGAGCTTAGGGTTAAAAATATATTGGTTGATGATAGAATGTCAATAATAGTGAACAATAAGTGACAATAGTTTTTTTTCGATCATGTAATTTGAAGTGCGAAAAAAATTTATATTAATCCTCATAACTCCCCCTGGGGCACATTTTCCAGATACAAGGAATCCATTTGATCTCTTTTACTTATTGACTATTAATAACCTTACAATTATAATTTGGTGAAGATTTTGAAAAAACTTTTGCTTCACATTATATAATAATTATTTAAACCTAACAATACTTATAAGTAAAATATTATACAAAACTATTTAAAAAATATTGTAAATATGTAAATATTAAACGCATTTGAGTGCCCGATTTTGGGACTATATTTGCAAAAAATGTATTTTATTAACTGTTTGTTTATTTGCAGTTTAAGTTAATATTTTTTTTTGATAAATAAACGAAAAAAGAAGGAATACATTTGATATAGAGCAAAATTTTGATAAAATATAGAAAAATTCAGTCACAATTCGTTTAATTTTTTTTTTTGTTAAGTTGTGTGAAATAAACAATAAATATCTAGTTGTATTGTGGATTAAGATATACGTTTATATTTTTAGAGTTTTTGTTTAATTTTATAAATCACAAAGCTGCCCCATCCCTTTGCCGTATTTACCACACGGGCGGGGTGGTTTCGGGGGTTTCAATTCATAATAAATTAAGCCCCCAATTTTTGGGTTTTAATTCATTTGCAGTTTGAGGTCTTTGTTCATTTGGGACTTTGTTCGTACAGTACAAGCTCTAAATGATTAAAATATGTCCGTTCACAACTTTTGATTTTATAAACAAAAGATAAAACAAATAAAATTGCTTCCCATATTTTTGCAAAAAGTCTTCCATAATTTTTTTAATTCTTAAAAATTGTATACATACATTATTGATTTTTTTTTATTTTTTATTTTTCTCAAAAGCTGGGATATATTCCATAGAGATTTACTTGGTCGCTTAATGGGATGCGAGTGGGATATTTATCAAAATAAATATTTCTTTACTCAAGACACTTTTGACTTTTTGTTTGCAAAATCCAAAATTTTTTGATTTTTTTTTTTGCTCAAAGAAAGCCTAGTTCCATTCCTTTAAGACATTTTTTGGTCGCCTACTGGGATGCGATTACGATATAAATCAAAATGAATGTTTTGTTACTTCTTAATTTTTTTTTTTTTTTTTTTGAAAGATTGAAGAAAGAGCTATCTCAACTATTTGGGTCACATTTTGCTAAGAACAGTAGGTAATAAGTTACATCAATGAGAAAAAAAACACATGTCTGGCCAAAATATTAAATTTTGACTACCTCTAACTCAGAGACTTCTTGACCGATCTTTTTGAAAAATTGTCTCTTAATTACTATCTAACCTTGGTGCAAATTTCATCCTGATCAGATAACATTGATTTCAAAAGTTGGTTCACTTGACATTAAATCCTCCATATATATTATGTGTTTGTGAAAGAGTCTGTTAGAATTGCAATTTTATTGCAATTTTCAATAAAAAGTTTCGAAGATAAGTATCTCTCACAAGTGTGTTGAATTCACATAGTACTTGTATGTGAGAAGAGATAAGTTGTTGTTGTAGAAAAAATGAGAACATTCCCTTATTGTTATTCATTGGTCTACTTCTGCTTAAAAATATTGTCTATCAAACAGGAATTATTCTCAGACTTAACTGTCATTTCACTCAAACAACTTTTTAACTTATACCTGGAAGCAATTTCTCTGTGTTTATCTCATTGTTGAAATAGTATAATCCAACTTTTACATTCTGGTTAATTACAATTGGGATGAAACATCCCAAAGCGGACAATAAATTTTATATTATCATAGAAATCAAATTTAGAAGTAGTAATATACGAAAATGTTCGTTTCCTCCCTATAATATAAAATGTTTCATACACATCTTCAATGTCACATCCTGTTCACAGTAAACTATGTAGGTGCATGTGCACTTTCAGGGTGATTGTGTAGAAAACTCTTAAGCTTTTAATGATGAGCTTGTGTTCTGCGTCATACTGTAGAAGTATGCGTGTCTAGTACAAAGATACTTATTTGTGTGTATGAATACAAGTTCAATCGCACGCCAGTACATGTATGTACATATGTCTATGGCTATGTGAGTATTTTTCTTATGCAGCAGTTTAATTTGTTTTAAATTGTGATGGATTTCATTGAGAATTTGTATTCCGACATGCTACAATTGACACCAATGCATACACGCATGCATGGATATTGCAACCGAATACGTTGTTGCACGTATGTGTGAATGGCTGATTATGATTATAGTTGATAAACGTTGATTGGTTGTACGTAAGACTACATGTGCATGTGCAGTTGCATGTGTCATGTATTGAATATTTTAAATTTGTAAATGCCACTTTATTGTCCGTTGCTGCATTGTGTTGAATTTGTTTATGCAAACGTGCATGGATCTGTATACATGCTGTTCCTGTGAGATATTCTGTCCTGAGGTTTCAACATCAGGTAGCAATGACATGGTCGCTATTGTTCTTGCTGTGTTTATCATACTTTTTGATCGGTATTTAACATTTCCACAATGAAATTTATGTTGACATGTGAATCATAATTACATGCGGTTTTGGCTTGCAAAAATTTGATTGTTAAACTAAATATCGTTTGTGCATTCGATATTTATTTATTCATTTGGTCATTCATTCATTCGGTCAGTCAGTTATTCATACGCGAAACCATGAATGCAAATGTTAGCGTATTTGTCTGCATACTATTATCTACATACATATCTGACCTAATATTTTTTATTGTCAATAAAATATTTGAAAAGAACCATACGCACAAACATCATTGAATGAAAATTGATAGTTAAATTCTAATTGCTTATCAATTTACATTCAATAGGGACACCATTCATTAATGGTGGTGACTGGTTGGTGTTATATATTTTACAATTTACTGGAAAATATTTTTATCAAGAACTCAAATGCATATTTTAAGGGGGAGGAAGCAAACATATTCGAAAAGGTATCGGAACTTATCTCTTCAAAATTTATTATATATCTATGGTCATACAAAATTTTAAAGTCTAACTGCTTTGTCTTTTATCGTAGTTAAAATTTAATATCTAGTCCAATTTTTACAATAAAGAGTGAGTCAGAAAAAACGTATACACACTATTCCAGGTTAAACTTATCCTTGGTCCAACAATTTATTATTTTTTAATGACGTTAGCTTTTAAAAATATATCAGATATTATCTTTTCTAAATCATTTATTTTCAACTCTTATTTCGGTGAAAATGTTAACAAATATTTAACACTTTAAGCAAGTAAGAGAGCTATATTCGGCTGAGCGGCATTTTATATACCCTTCACCAAATTATACTTTAAAAACCCAACTTTAAATATTTTTGTAAACAAAATTAAATTTTTTTCCAAATGTTTTTTTGATTTTTTTTTTAAATTTTTGTAAAAAAAAAAACGTATAATGATTTTTTCATTCCGTTTGTAACATATAGAAATATTTGTAGTAAAACCAAAAAAGCGAATACATTCTGGGTCCTCATAAGATTCTAAGACTACCTATCTCCGTCCGTCTGTTGGAAATACGATAGGGCCCAAACGAAAACATGCACGTGGCTGAAATTATCAACAAATACTCTCTGTTGATAAGCATTGTTTGGTATTGAAAATGGAAAATATCGGTACATGTTTTCACCTAGCCCACACACAAATGACCCACCCAACAATCTTGATAAAAGTTTGCACAAATTATTTCTAAGTACTGCAAAGTATGATGAAAATTGGGCAACATTGGGCCCAAGTCCACGTACAAGAATGGTTAGTCCCCTCAAGAAATGACTAGAACATTCACAATTGCGTTATAAAAAATAATTTCGGGGTGAAATTGGACATAAACAAGATTTATATGAACCTAACTTTTGTGAGAATCGGTCATTAATATAACCACTATGTCAGAAAAATATTGTATTGTCAAAAAGTAATCTATGCACAAATATAATAATAATAACATAACTTTCAAGATCTCATTTAAAGTTTTACAAAATTAATATCTCTATCAAATTCTGTTTAATGTCAGTTAGGTTCATTTATTGTTAATCTGATTAGAATGAGTGACGTATTAAAATTATTAAATATTTTCAACAAAACTCAACTTGGTCCTACAAAAAGTTGTCCAAAGAATCAAAGGTCTGCCGTCAAACTAATTCCAATGTTATGAAAGAAAACCTGGTTCAGGTAGAAATAATTGTCCACATAATGCTTCTAAAGCCAATATTTGGAACGAAAAGTTAAAGCCAGTGCAGGTTTAAAAACATACAAGGCTCAAAAAGTTCCAGACATGAACTCTGCCAAAGAGAGAGCACGGAAAATGAAGTCAAATTTTCTAAAAAAAAAAATTTACCTGCAGCATAATGGATGATTGTATATATAAAACTTATTCGGAGCTCAATTTGTCGAGATAAATTTATAAATTAAACATTTATGACCGATAAAGTCCAATTTCGGAAGGACATTTGTATGGAGGCTAGGTGAAATAATGGACCGATTTCAGCCAGTTTCAACAGGCTTGGTCCTTGGGCCGAAAAAGGAAAAAGTACTATGTACCAAATTTTATCGCAACATCTTCAAAATTGCGACCTGTACTCTGCGCACAAGGTTTACATGGACAGCCAGCCAACCAGACGGACGGACATCGTTTAATCGACTCGATAAAATTTGGTACATATAATTTTTTCGACCCAGGGACCAAGCCTATTGAAACTGGCTGAAATCGGTCTATTATTTCACCTAGCCCCATACAAATCTTCCCTCGAAATTGGAATTTATGGGTCATTAATGTTTAATTTATTTATGTAACTACACAAATTTTGCTCCAAATAAGTTTTATATATACAAAATTCATGTCACCAAATTTTGTTACGATCGGTCCATAATTAGTCATAGACCCGCTTCCGAAAATCACTTTAACATGCATAAATCTCTTAAAAATGTTGGTATATACACAAAATTCAACATAAATAACTTTCATATAGACATAAATCACTCGACCTAATTGGTGAGCGGTCCATAATTGGTCATAGCTCCCATATAAGGCCCACTTCCGAAAATCTCTCACGAATATAAATTATTGATATTTTAAAAGAAAAATGTTTTTGCTCATTTACTTGGTGTAGGGTATTATCCGACATGGCATGACCGACCATACTTTCTTACTTGTTATATATATAGATTTAATATTTTTTCGATCTCACACCTTTGAATTGAAAAAAAATTATTTAATTATTGGACATTTTTTTAAAGAAAGACATTTTTATAATTTAAATTATTCATGCAATTTTAATACAGATGTCAGAAAATTTTTATATTCATCAGGATATCGAAGTACAAATTGCACATAAAAGGATTCATGAATAAATATCGCTAAGTTTTCAGACGTATGGACCTGTAAAATATTCTCCTATGGTTGGAAGGTAAATTTTCATAATATGAAAACATCTTATAACTTCCTGTTTTTTTAACGAGTTATAAATTATAATTTAAACGACGAAGTTTATAAGTTTTGATTGTTTATAGTCCATTGCTGTCTACCTAATTGACCGTGATTGAAGATTTTTCTCAACAATTTTTTTAGGTTTCTATACGAAATCATTTAACACACGTGTTTGTCCTTGACTGTGGTGCTTCTCGTAGTAAACGTTTTCATAATGCAATAAATATATTTTCTTGTTACGAAATATTTAGAACAATTTACAAGCAACACATAAACTTTTATTTCGATGGGGCAAAGTAAATGTTCTTTAAATGTATTGAAATATTTATATCTTTCTAAAGGTAATTTTATTGAGAAAAAGTTTTATAGCACAAAAATTGTGTGAAATTTTATTCAATAATTCTTCGTATTTAGACAGCATTGTTTAAAGGTCTAGCTAGCATGTAGACAGAATGATAAACGCACAGACAGCGTTAGCAATATAGAGACAGGGCATGACTGGTATTAAATGAATGTAAGTGTGGTTTAATGGAGTACTTACATGACATCTTGATATTGATTACAGACGCGACGTAACCTACCACAAATTCTATGTCTGCTGTCCAAAATTAAACTTATGAGATAGCGAAATATATTTTATAAATTGATTTTCTAACATACAGACAGGTATGTGCAAATAGTTTTTAGGGAAAAAAGAATCTTAGTTATGATAAAAACATACAATATAAAAAGAAATACAACAGATGATACACTTTAAAAAAATGTTTCTAAACCACTGTGTAACAATTAAAAAAAATTTTTTTTTTTTATAAAATTTCTATCTTTTAAAACAGAAGATTATGAAATTTATATGAATGGTAACTTAAACATATTATGATTACCGCAATCATATACATAAGTACAGTAACCATAATATTGTTAACAAAATTGTAGAAATTTTTAAATGGTTATTGTAAAAATCTACAACTATATTTTTTCTTTGAAAGTTAAAGAAGTTCGTGTTTCAAATTAAAATATTTTTAAAATGTTGATATATATAAAATCATTACCACAATTATTTCCAGGCTATAAAAATGTCGAACGTCTAACGGCTCTAATTAATGTTGCATGGAATCTGTCAGTCGAAAACCTAAAATTTCCAATGCTCTACCGACAAACGAGTATTTCAATGGTTGTTTGCATTTCGAAACACAAAAGAAATACAAGACATTTGAATTCATTTTCAGCCATTCTTCATAATTTTGGATTTTTCTCATATTATTCAATTATCTTCGCCAACATTTGAATGGATGAGAATTTTTGTAAGATTTTTTTTGTGTTGAGTAGGTGGGACTTTAAGCTTTAATATGTATTTTTAATAATAAAAATCGAATTATTAAAAAAAAGTTATGAACTTTTTAAAATACATTTTTGATTTTACCTCTTACTCACAAATTTTTAGACCGATTTCACAATTTTAAACAATTATGGAGAGACATCGAATTAATCATTCATAAATGTCTGAAGATTTCATGAAATTATATAGGTTTTTATAAAAAGTTTATCATTTTTTTATTTTCTTTTGTAAATTTTCAAATTCTACAATAGTTATTTTAATTTTTTTCTATGAAAACCTATTTTCTTTTGCACAATGTTTTAAAGACAAAAATGAGACAATACTTGTTAAAACTGGTTTATATTTGCAAAATTTATTAAACTTTTTCGAAAAATTTACCTCGTAAATTAAAAATTGTACACAATTTTTTTATACTTAGTTTTTTGTTTTTTTATACATACACAGTACAACACATGATTTTGGGACTCAATTCTGACAATTGCACGTGAAAGTAGCCCCAAAAATAAGAACTTCTGCGGCAGCCAACTGGCTGCCGTAATAATTTAATGGCCATACGAATTTTTTTTCCTCAAGGTGGATTTTTATCACTTTTTCTATATTTTAGCACGGTTATATCTCGTATACCGTACGGAATATCTCTTTTGTGGCTGAAGCAAAGTGTAGATGTTGAATAGTAGAAAAAAAGCACGGAACATACCTACCCGAAAAAGGTACATCCAGTACCTTAAAAATCGCAAAAATTACCATTTTTAAATTTTTTTTTTACCAATTTTTCACCTTTTTTGCTCAATAACTGGATTACAAATCCAATTATGGACCGATCACCATGAAATTAGGTCGTATGATTTGCGTCTATATGAAAGTTATTTATCATGAATTTTGTATGTATACCATAATTTTTAACAGATTTATTCACTTTAAAGTGATTTTCGGAAGCGTGTCTTATATGGGAGCTATGACTAATTATTGACCGATCGTATGGTATACGAGATATAACCGTGCTAAAATATAGAAAAAGTGATAAAAATCCACCTTGAGGAAAAAAAATTCGTATGGCCATTAAATTATTACGGCAGCCAACTTAACAAAACTAATGATGCAGACGTTCTTATTTTTGGGGCTACTTTCACGTGCAATTGTCAGAATTGAGTCCCAAAGCAATGAACTGAAAAATGTTGTACTGTGATATGCGCTGAGGGAGAAAATACTATAAAAGGTGTTAGTGAAAAGTTGAATAACTTTTACAATTTTCATCCGGTTAAAAAAATTAAAACACTGTTTTGTTAAAAACTAAATTTGCTTTATACATAATTTGTATAATCTATCATAGCAAAATAAGCTATGAAAAGCAACTAAAGTGAAAAGCAAAAAAGTTGATAATTTTTTTTTCTTAAATTTCTGAGTTGCTCAACATTTTTGCCTGCCATTTGTTTGTAGGCAGCAAAAGACAGCTAATTTTGATATATATTTTAGATAACAAGAAATGCTTTAATTCTATGTTAAAACTTAATCGGCAGCAAACGGCGCAAATAGTTAAAATCCTAGTCAAAAAACATTATATATATTAAATAAATAAACTTCAAATCTGCTAATAACATATACTAAACTCTTTACAAATATAGAATCCGGATAAGATACCCTTTCCAACAAGGTATAACAATTCTGAAAAAAATAATTATAAATATTGAAAATACGCCCTTGAATAAGGTATAAATTTAACTCCCCAAATATTTAAAGTGGAAAGTAGTATATTCTGTCGCCATTTTCAAATACTTCTGTTGGCATAATAACTATATTTTCTGCAAGTAACTATTTCTTGACATCTTAACTTTGCGACACAAGTTGTTTTATGGTTAATTTCAATAATTTGCAAAAATCATTAATGAGATGCATACACATTATATAATCCAATGTGAAGTGGGCCTATATTTGAGCTATAACTAATTGCACTATCCAACAAATGAAGACTTTTGGAAAAACACAAGATCATGACAGTATAGGTTCGACTCTACTACCAAAGGATAGTAAAACCCTATACTCAGTTTGTCCATTTTGGTGACCGATTTTTTTTATGGGCCCCAAAGTTTCTGAAAATCAGTGGGGCTACTAAAGGTGTCATCAGTTTTTGGTTAACAGCTAATTCAGACTTTGTGATACGGCTTAACTTTATATGGCAATAATATAGCTAAGAGTCCACCAAATAAATTTTGTTAAAATTTGTTTCCAAAAAATTGCCTTTTCCTGCACTTTTGTTGAAAAAATATAGGAAGAAACAAGTTTTTTTTTACTTTTTTTAGAATAACTTCCAGGGACTCCTAATTTTTCAATAACAATATTTTGCAGAGTTGTAGCTACGGTAAATCTGAATAACTCTTGTAACCATATCAATGCAATCCGAACATATCTAGGCATTCTAAATAGCTATCAAAAATCACTTTGTAGCTTAAAAATTTTAGTTTTTTACTATTTTTTGACCCTAAAACAAAAATTTTTTGTTAAAAATGTATGTTCTAGTGTATACTTCTCTATTGTGCTAGAATAACGAATAATGGGCAAATCATTATCGGTATGATCCGGGCGGATCACTTTATCCAATCTTGATCACGCAAGACCGGCTTGATGCAAGATATGAAAAAACATCAACATTTTTGAAAGTGGACAAGGTTTGTGGAGCTTCTGAAGAGTAAATATAAGCTTTTTATATAAGTTTTTGATATCGGTGGAAACCTTATGACTTGGAGATTGACATTTTAGTGAAATGAATAAATTTTGTGTTTTTTCGGACGTATTTTACCTTAAAAACTAACCATATTATAAAATGGTGATTTTCCATTTGAACAGTTACAGACATCACAATAAAATTTGGAAGTAATATACATCTAAATGTTCTTAAGTCAATGGCATCACCAATGTTGACATTCTTTGTTTTCAAACATCGAAATTCCTAAAACGGGGAAAATGTGTTCCAAAAACTGAGTTTTTTTTAGAAAATAGCCCACTTTGACGTTATTTACAGCATGATAGTAAAAGCGTTTTTATATATATAAACAATATATAGGGCTATACAAATATGACGAGCTTCTGAGGATCGGTGCTTTGAGTTTTTAGATTTTTTTACTCAAACCTAAAATTTTGTTTCAAAATTAGCAAAGTTTGGATAGGGCTGGGGGGTACAATATCCGCTTAAGTAGGTCAAGTTTTACTTTGTACGTTTTTGCATTAAGTTCTCTTTCAGGTCATAAAAAATGTATATAGCCAAGAAGAAAATTTATTTTTTATAAAGGAAAAAATATGGGGACCTTTTTGGGAAAAAACTTAAAAAACACTCGCATACAAAGTTGAAATATATAAAAAGATGCTTCAACTTTGTATGCGTGTAACTATTTATAGGGACGAAATAATTCTTATCAGGTTTATTTTATTTTCTTTAGAATTTTATCACAAATATACGTCGTATATAAAAATCAAATTTCGACCTTTCGTAGGCCCATCATATATAAAATACAAAAAAAAGATCGAGCAAAATTTAAAAAAAATTAAACTTAAATATCTCTTGAACTAAAAGAGATACCTACAGATAAAAGCACATTTTTGTAGACCTTCTCAAGGACTATCTACATTTTAAATTTCAGCTCATTCGGATCATAAATGGCTTTTTGACGATTTTTTTTTAAATGTGTGACATTGAGGGTCCACTCACTGATCCCCATTCCGAACACCTCAGCCGAGTAAATAATACAGCACAACATAGAAGTGTGGACTTGATCGTACTATTTTAACAAAAAATCTTCGTTTTAGCGTCAAAAAATAGTAAAAACGAAAATTTTTAAGGTACAAAGTGATCTTTATGTGCTATTTAGAGTGACTAGACACGTACAGAATGCATTGATATGTTCTCAAGAGTTGTTCAGCTTTACCGTAGCTACAACTTTGCTAAATATTGTTAGTGAAAAATTAGGAGACCCTGGAAGTTATTCTAAAAAAAGTAAAAAAAAAATTTCTTCCTATATTTTTTCAACAAAAGTGCACGAAAAAGCTATTTTTTGGAAAAAAAATAGTAATAACATTTATTTGGCGGAATCTTAGCTATATTATTGTCATATAATGTTAAGCCGTATCACAAAGTCTGAATTAGCTGTTAACCAAAAATTGATGACACCTTTTTTAGAGGCCCAACTGATTTTCAGAAACTTTGGGGGCCCATAAAAAAAATCGGTCACGAAAATGGACACACTGAGTATAGGGTTTTACTACCCTTTGGTAGTAGAGTCGAACCTATATAGTCAAGATTGTGTATTTTTTTTCACTGTTGCAGTGTGTTATGAACTGATCCTCATAAAATTTGGTGACTTCCGTGACTTCGGTAGGTCTTATTAATATGCATGTATTAAATTTTGTTGAAATATCTTCAAAATTTCGACCTGTTGTTTGCTCACAATGTTTACATGGACAAACACTGAGACAGCCACACAGATGGACATCCTTAAATGGACTCAGAACGTGAGTCGATCAGTATATCTTAAGGTGGATGCTGGATTAATAGTTTTGTCCTTTACAAACAACCCCACTATCATGGCGCATACAACCCCACTCGTGAATGTTGTTATAATAATTTTAAAATCATTAAATAAAATACACAAGGAATATTTATTACAAGTACACACATACATATATTTTAATGCCTTAATCTTCACTCAATTTCGTGATGCATTAAGGTTGCAGTTAATCGGCTAAAGTTGAGATATTTTGCTACGAATAATTACGAAAATATCGATTACATTAACTACTTAAAGGCTTATAAATTCATTAACTGTAAAGAAACAATCATTCAACATGTAAATGCTAATTATTCTGTAATTGTCGGAAATAAATTACACATTATTTTAAAGGTTTAATATTAATTTTGAGAAATACCTTAAGAAAACACGTTTTTATGTATATATTAAATGTCATGAAATGTTTAATATTTACGAATTATAACAACAAAATGATTGAAAGTAATTCTTGGTGATTATTTGAAATTATTATTTGATTAAATAACACTATACAACAAAATCAATTTTTTTCCAAAATTACAAGGTCGAACCAATAAATTCTGATAGAGGAAACAAAAAAAAAAGACACGTGTATCGGCGTTTTGAAAGTTTACATCTGAATTTCATTTGAAGGGCGGTTAAAGTTTCCGAACTCTGGCACATTCTTATTGTTAATCGGCATAAGAAACCATGTGGTCCTTACATTTTAGGTATAAAATGTGTTCAGCAAATTTATGTAAAATCTTACGGAGAACATTTTTGCAGAATATGTTAACCCTCTAAATCCTCAAGGCATGGGTATTTTTTGACCTTATTTTAAAAAATAGCAAAAAACACTAATAAAACAGGGATTTAAGGGGTTAAAATGTTAAGCAAAAGTATTGTCCGTGAAATTTTACTATAAGTCCATGAATTCACAAAAACGGAAAATCAACCGGTAAGTCGGAAATAAAACATAACAAAAGAGAGCCTAGGGTTAATTTCACATTTATTAAGAATTTTATTTTAAAGTATGCTGGACGTTGTATGAGAATGAGGTGGAATTGCCTAGAGCTAAAAAAATGTAATTAATGAATACCTCCTATCCAAATTTGCTATCGAAGGTAAAATAATAGAGATATTAGTGATTTTTAGTTAAATTTTAACTATTTTTTGTTCATGCTAAATTCTTGGGGTACTTTAAAATAAAATTCTTAATAAATGCGCAATTTACCCTAGGCTCTCTTTTGTTGTGTCTTATTTCCGACCTTATGGTTGAATTTTCCGTTTTGGTGTATTTAAGGACTTATAGTAAAATTTCATGGATAATATTTTTGCGGAACATTTTAACCCCTTAAGTGCCTGTTTTAATTGTGTTTTTTGCTCTTGTTTAAAAGAAGGACAACTTTACACAACCCACATATGAAATTCAGATGTAAACTTTAAAAAAGCCGATATACGTGTTATTTTTTATGTCTCCTCTATCAAAATTTATTTTTGGTGTTGTACAGTGTAATTGTTTATTTATGTTTAGAAATTGGGTCATTAAATTTATTTAAATACCTGTGAAATCTCACATGAAATAATTAAGCTTATTGAGAACAATTTATTTATACATTATGAGTTTATGTTTGTGTTTTATCTTTCTATTTAGAATATTTATTATTCTATCAAACTTAAATATCTGTGGGGAACAAATGCAACAGTTTTAATTTGCGCCCAATGATTTGTCAACGTACATGTAGTTAAATAAAATTAACAAATAAATGTGCAATAATGTCTATAAATATAATATAATTTAACTGAAACCTCCATAAATTTCATCAAATGTTTGTTTTTTGTTCTAAAACAAATCAATTTAAAAGCGATATGTGTTAATAAATAATTCCAGTTGCTGTAAAATACTTTTTTAAGGCATTCGTTTAAAATTTAACTTTTATAAATATTTTATCTTTTAAATAAGATTATAAAAAAAGTCTTGTCTTTTATATTTCACTTGTTAACTAATGTATCACATTGCTCTTCCTGTTTACGGAAATAGCATTCAAACGTTTAAAATAGTATAAAAATATAATTAAATAACAAAAAACCAAATGAAAAGGAACAATTATTTTTTTTCACATGCAAGATTCTATATATAGCAGTACGTATACTTAATATCCATTTCTGCACCAAATAACGTATACGTCATTTGATACACCACACAGTGGGGATGATCGCAAGAAAGTGGTAATAATTCTGAATCTTCTAAACTACTGCTGTGATTTGAAAACGATGTATAAACGAATCGTAGAGAAGAACACAAACTCTAAGCAAACGGAATCCTTGACTATGCTGTTGGAATACAAGGAAAATATTGTACAGCTGATTCTTGGACATATTTCAATGAATGAATCTTTGTTATAAGGAAAGTAGGATAGTATACAATCTCCAGTTTATTTCAATAAGTTTCTTATGCAATTTAATATATACTTGAGCTTAAATTTTTGAAATTCTCGTTTTTTACCTTGACTTTATTTTATTTTTGGTACTGGTTTCTATAAATAGCTTTTATTTCTAGGAAATTCCCAAATAATATTGAGTGTATGACGGCTTAACTTTTGAATGCTGATTTTGTTTTTAATAACTTATATGTAATGTTGAAGGGTACATACATATTTGTCTTTTATTCTCACTTAGTTATTAAACAACTGTTTTTTTTTTTTGCTTCGCAAATGTCGAATTATGTACCAACCACATGTGGGAAGTTTTGCTCTACTTCTTTAATTTGCAAAAAAAAGTGGCGCTGAAGCACACCGATTGCTCACCAAAGTTTATGGTAAATGTGTTACAACGGTATCAAGGTGCAAGATATTGTTTGTGTGCTTTAGATGTGGTGATTCAAAACGTTTGCGAGCATCTGGGTAATTACAAATTGAATCCGAGAGACCTTGAAAGACAATTTTGTATGCCTCAAATGCTGCGTGAACACTATAAAAGAAAATCATTTTTGCAAGGAATTATTACTTGTGATGAAAAATGGATCCATTACGATAATCCGAAGCATAAGAGATGGTATGTGAAGCCCGGTTAACCAGCTGAATCGACACCAAAGCCAAATATACATGGCGCACAGTGCTTTGTTTTCATATAGGCAATGGACAAAAATAGAAGGAGTTATTGCAGACGAATAAAAATTAGTGGAATATTACCTTTTTGTAAGATTAAGAAAAAATATAATTCTTGAAAAAATCCGTGAAAGGACACGGGTACCTCCCATATATCCTGAACATATAATTTTGAATAAAATTCACAGTTATACTCCTAACATTTTAAAATGTGGTTATAGTCATTTTAATAAAGTTATTGTTGTTTGTGAAAATTTTTATTACAATCACAGCACGGATTCGGGTGGCTGCCATACATCCTTTTCCTTAAAAAGCCTATAAACCTGTATAAAATTATTAATTTTCAGAAATTATTGTTCTCTTATAATATTAGATGCAAAGTTATGAAAATTGTATCGGAAGGATATTCATAATTCCAAGACATCAAGATTTCAATATCCTGTATAACATCTAATTTTTTTTTTAAAAAATTCGTAAAAATCGTTTCTTATTTTGGAACCAATTTGGTTATAATCATTTTAATAAAGTTATTGTTGTTTGTGAACATTTTTATTACAATCGCAGCAAGGATTCAAGTGGCTGCCCTTTCCTTAAAAACCTTATGAACCTGAATAAAATTATTCATTTTCAGAAATTATTGTTTATTGTTCTCTTATAATATCAGATTAATTTGGTTATTAACATTTCAATTCTAGCAAGGATTTACATAACTGACATATATCCTTTTTTAAAAAAATACTGAAATAATTTATATATTTTCTAAATTCGGAAGGACGGATGGACGGACATTTTCAAATATTGATAGCCTTATGGTTCAGCTGTAATATTAGAAACTGGATGTTAGATTATATTTTAAGTGTTCCTAATATCAGCAGAAGCTTATATTAATATCTCAATCTAAGGATATGTAGGTTATATTCAATTATTGAGTTACTTACATTTATGGTAAAAATGTATTATTTATAGGTGCCATCAAAAACTAATTTTTTTTAAAGTTCTAGTCAAAACGGACAAATATTGATTTCACATTATAATAAATAAGAGATAGGCATTAGATAAAATTAAAGAAAAATTAAAATTGATTAACATGTTTTTTTTTCAAAATTAAATCAAACTTTGGATTTTTTTTTTTTTTGATTTCAGCAAAAAAAACATACAACCTCAAGAACCAAATAAAGACCTATTAATACACTTTATGCCATTAAACTACTTTTCTTAAATAACGCAATATTTCTTAGTTATTTAAAAGAAAAAACGGTATTATTTTATAAAAAACCAAAAATCTGGAGCTATTTCCCCAAACCATCAAATTGAAAATTTACGAAATGGTAATTAATACATTTAAACAAAAACAAAATTTTAATAGTTTTCATACGAAAGGAGAACTAATGATTACATTTTCTTATAGATAATACTTATGGCTATTCTATAGTAAAACATAATCAAAATAGATTAACACGTATTTTACTAATTCCAACAAAGTTTTAGAATTTCAGGCTTACAATAAAAAAAATTTTAATTATTAAAAATTGCGCAGATTAAACTTTTAAACATTTTTTGATAAAAAACAGTAATTTTCCATAATTCCACATTCATATTCTTTCATTTGCAGCCAATCGCGAGTTTATGTCTCTTAAAACGAACTTTTAACAATGATTATAGTTAACCATAAAAAAAATATATTTTTCTCCATAAAATTTATGTTAAAAATGTACTAAGTTTAGCGACCTCTAGTGACGACAAAAAGAGATATTTATAAAAAAGTCTTAACATCAAAGACATGATCTTGTTTTTGATTTTTGTCCATTGAACAAAGCACTGTGTGGCGCTTAGTTAATGCTCTATATTTCCTGGGACCAAAAGGATCCTATATATTATGAGCTGCTGAAATCTTATCAGACCATGACAGACAACTTGATTTGGTTGAAGTGAGTATTGCACAGTGGGTGAGGATCAATATTTTTTGGAAATAAATCTGGCATTTCTAAACGGCTGGACCGATCGGGATAAAAAATACGCCATTTAAAAAATTGCACTATTTCATAATTTAGTATAAAATGTTGTTGAATAAAATATTAAGAAAATTTATAAAAATGTTTGATTATGTTGATTTAGTAAGTGGACGGAGCCTTATTTTTGAATCTAATTGATATATTGACTTGAAATATTTTTGCAAGACCAAAAATTAACTTATCTAACCATAAAAAATTAGTTCGGTATAAATTTGGATTATATTGTTCCCAATATTTGCAATCCTATTAAAATTTTGATTTTAGAAACTTATTTATTAACAAAACTCAATGAAATTTCCAACGTTTATTAAATTCATCATTCTAAATAAGAAAGTGTAAAAAACTTGTCAAAAGATCAAAGGGAATCCCGCAATTCTGAAAAATTTGAACGAAAATCCCAAAAAGAATTTTTAACAATTTTGTCCATAGGGTCCACTAGGGTGGTTTTATAAAATCGAAAGCAGAAAGTAAAAATCTGGGAATCTCAATTTTGGTTTTGACTTGTTGCTTGTAAACGTACTTACAGAGAAATATTAATTTAAAGTTAGTTGTTGCAATATTGGTAAGCAAAGGAGGTGATGAACAACTACTGGGAATCTCCTCTTTAGAGAACAGCACAGGTATCAGTCAGGCAGAAGCTGTTAGCGATAGCCTTTTTGAAGATTTCAGGGCTCTTTCGGCACGGGAAGGCAAAGTCCGATTGAGCTAAAACTTTCACAATCGTATTTTTACACTAAAAGTAACAATTCCAGATGTGAGCACTTAAACATTTTAGGAAAAAAAATTTGCCCTTTCACAAAAACTACTCTAGGGTCCGCATTTCCTTCGGGACTGGGAAAATACATTGGGTATAAATGGGGAACACATCAAGGTTTCCGATGCTGCTTTCGATTTTCTGATCCCAGCTTTGGGATTTTAAAACATGTGACCCAAATATGAATGGCGTAAATTCGAATATTCGAAAAATAGGACATGTTTTTTTATACCAAAATGTTAGCCGTAAAGATACATTATAGAGAAACATAAAATTGTTATATGTTCTTAAAGACAGTTTTTTTTAATAAAAAAAGTTAAGTTACATTTCGCCCAATTAAATAGCAAAAGTCTACTATTTTTGGAATTTTTAAATTAAAACTCGTTTATTTTTGGATTCATATTGCCTTGCAATCTTTTGTGTATTATTGGTAATTTAGTTGCCTAACTAACAAAAAAAATCGAGTCCATTCGGTCAAAAAGTACGCCCTATATTAAAAAAATGGCTATAACTCGAAAATTATAAGACATAAATAGCACATGCAAGCATGAGCTTTCCAAAAATGTAAAAATCCTTGAAGTGTATAAAAATTTTACATGTCGAAGATATCCTAAACATGCCGAAGCTATCATTTACGTAATACGAAGGTATTAAACTCGAATACTCCTTGGCTAAGCCCGTATCGAATGTTATTCCGATCGCACCAGCCTTTTAGAAATGCCAGATTTATTTTCAAAATATTTCGATACTGCCCCACTGTGCAGCGGTATATCACATTTTTCAGTACCTATTAACAACTAATTAGAAAGAAGTAGTAAGAACAGAGTATCCAAAATTGGCTTGATAAGTTCTTGGTCTCAAAATATGACCATTTTTGTTTGTGGCTCAGAATATATATGTAGCCAGAAAGGTGGGAAAATGTCTTAGCTAATAATGATAAATTTCTATTGTACAAATGTTTCAAAATAAATGCTAAAATGCCACATCTTTTTGCTATAAACCACATTGAAAACTTGTAAAAATGTTTAAATATTTACAGTAAACTATATAGTTACAGTACAACTATATGTTTTATTTCCACTTCCTTTCGATAGGTTCCACTGTGCAGTACCATATCTTTGCCATTAATACTACCAGCAAGCACTCTTTTTAATTAAACAAAAGCAACACCCAACAAAACAAAATTATATTTTCGCACTACAAATGCCAACTTTTAATTAATGTTGCTTTCAAACGTCTGCTGCCAACAAGAAGTTGTGAAAAAAGGCAAAAGACAAAATCTATAAAATTTTATTGTTATGACCTTTAGTAATTAAAGTAATTTTTTAATTAAGTTATAATTAACCCAACACACAACATCCTACCAAAACCACTACTATCAAATACAATTCATCATCAGACATACACAGACACAAACTCAAATACACAATCATATACGAGTGTGTATGAACTTAACGTGTAAATTTGTACTGACTGTGTGTTTTGTTTTAAGGATGTGCTCTCTTTTTAACATATTTTATTTTCTCTTTCAGTATTTACATTGTTTTTTTACAATTATCTTAGCTCTTTTAATGTTATTCACATAGTAGTGTTGCCATTTTAAAATGTTTTCTCTTATATTTACTTAGCAAATTTAAAGCATAAATTAATTTAATAAATTATGCTAAATAAGTTTCTGTTGTTTACAAATTGAGGTCAGAACTATTCTATTGTATTATTTCAACAAAATGCATGTTAGAATATAAACTAAATAAAATTTAATCAATATACTTATATCCTTAAATATTTACAATACTTTTGAATCATATCCAAATAAGTGTCTTATAAAAACTCATTCCACGTCGGCCATCTCTTTATTTTATTTTCATTTTTTTAATTCAGAGACCCTTAGTCAGTAAAAAAAGGCACTAATCAATTTTGTTCAGCAAGATTTGAATTTGGAATCATACTTGGTGTCATATATTTCCGTTTCTTTAGAAGCTAATTATATATTTATTAGAGAATCTGGTTGGTTTAGCAAGATAATCATACGTACCAATTGCTAACCTAGTATACAGGTGAACTGCTAAATCGACCCTAACAATTAACCCATATATCTGATTGTTACAATGCATTGCAATGATGTGAATGGTAACTTAAGCATATATTGTTTACGCAATCATACACAATAATTATAGTGACCATAATATTGTTAAAAAAAACTTATAAAAATACTGAAATAGTTATGGTAAACATGTAAAATTATATGCTTTATCTGGGTGTAGTCATAGCCTATCCGCAATCTCTACCAAAGTTGACATTTCAATGCCGATTTTCATGGCCTTAAAGCGGAAGGTATCTGGGTTTTCAAGATTTTGTAGTCGGAAAGTGATATATTAGACATGGCTCATATAGTCTCAGTGAGCTTCTTGTCGCTATTTCCACTGATAATTCTATTTTTGCCTGTAGATCTCCTACAGCTTATAAGACTCTCCTTAAATTTCTCCTGCTTATTTTTCATCCAGGATAGTTGAAAAAATTACTCTACTAGTGTTAGTTCTACTCCACTACTAGTTACTAGCAGTAACTTAGCTGGATATCTCCATCCTTTGCTCGTACAGGTAGAGATTACTATTTGTTTAATAAAATATTAATTGTTTTTATGGTTTGAATCCCAGAAAATTTTCACATCAATAAATTTAATAAAAATTCATAAATTTTAACAAATTTGATTACTAAGTTTTAAAAAGGATTAAAACTAATTGCGTTAACAACTTATGATCACTCAAATTTAAAAAAAACAGGTTGAGACTAACTTAAATCTTGACAATATTTACAGTAATGTGCCTTTCAATATTTTGTTACAGTGTCTTTTAAAATTTTATTTAGTTTACAATAAATTGATATGTCGTGAATATGATTATAAGACAATTTTAAATTTACCATAGTATAATTAAAAAGTATATATATATATAATCATAACTGATGTAAATACGCGTCGTTTGCGCTAGGTATCGATAATGTGCCCGAAGTGCAAACGAAGTAAGACCACCTCCAAAAATTTATAGAAATAACGTGATAGTTTTAAAAATACAAATCTTTGGCGCGTTAGCAATTTAGAACATCGCGTGATAGTAATATTTTTACACAATAAAATTGTTGGCACATGTTACCGAAAAATCTCCAAATCTTAATTTTTGATTTTTTTTAATATTTCGCGACTTAAAGAATGATAAGTAAAAAATGGTCATCTATAAATATTTTTAGTGACTCCAGCTATTACTCAATCTTTATGTGGTAGGTTCATCCAAAGCGCTGAACGAAAATCTATAATAGACAGTGAAGGTACGTCAAACAAAAATATAAATTTTAAAGAACAGTGGTCAGGAATTATTAGAGATATCGTTACGAAATTTCACTTGGTTGGAGATGAGGTGTTTTGTATCTCATGATATGGTGATGCGAGTGGGATAGTGGGATATCTATCAACATCACTTCCCACAAAGCAACAAAAGAGTTCTTAAAGGAAAAGACCTAAGCTTTATTTTGAGCAAAAAATTAAAAAAGGGACCATATTGGAAAAAAAATCCTTTTTGCAAAAAAAAAATAAAAATTATATGTCTTAAGTTACAAAATATTTATTTTCATGGATATCCCACTATCACCCAACTAAGCGACCAAAAATATCTTAAACGATTGGACCTAGGCTTTCTTTTGAGCAAAAATAAAAAAGGTCCCATTTTGAAAAAAGTTAAATTTTGCAAAAAAGTTTGTCAAAAATTGTAAGTATTGAGTTCAAAGTATTTATTTTGTTAGACAGCCCACTTGCGTCCCACTAAGCGGCCAAAAACGTCTTCAAGGAAAATACCTAAGCTTTAGTTTGAGCTAAAAAAAAAATTAAGTTTGCAAAAAAAAGTCAAAAATTTTATTGTTTTGAGTTACAAAATATTTATTTTGATAGATATCCTACTCGCAGCCCACTAAGCGACCAAATAGGTCTTCAAGGAAAATAAGCTAAGCTTTATTTTAAGAAAAAAAGGTCAAAAATGTTTTTGATTTCGGAAAAAAAAATATTTTTTTATCGAAAGATTGAAGAAAGAACTATCTTAACTCTTTGGGACACATTTTTGCTAAGAATAATAGGTAATAAGTTACATGGATACGAAAAAATACATGCATGGCCAAAATGTCAAATTTTGACCCCCTCTAAATCAGGGAGTTCGCGACCGATCTTGTTGAAAAAACCTGGGTGCAAATTTCATCCCGATCGGAGACATCGATTTCAAAAGCTGGTTCACTTTATATGAAATGCCCCATGTATTTCAATTTTTTAAGTTCAAATGTCCTTGTCATTCATTTAGATAGACGTCTTACTTGTCGTCGGTACATAGAAGCCAAGCGGCTCCAAATGAAACTAAAGGCTTCTAATTTACCATCCACCACCAATCGAAATTAAGCCTTAACTGCAAAGTCATCCTGTATAAGACAGTCTTAAAACCAATTTGGACATACGGAATCCAATTATGGGGAACAGCAAGCAATACCAGTATAGATCTTATATAGAGGGCACAATCCAAAATTCTTAGAACCATGATGAGAGCTTCATGGTACATAAGAAATGAAAACATCCACAAAGACTTAGATGTACCCTTGGTTAAGGATGAATTCAGAAAAACTCGTGAAGCTTATTTGTCAAAATTACATCATCATCCGAACCCGCTCGCAAGGCTACTTACAGTAACTCAAGACAGCTCAAGGCTGCGTAGAGCTGATTTACCACTCATCTAATTTTCCAAATATGATATTGTTTAGTTTTAAGATTTAATTACATATTGTAAGGCCTAGAAATTAAAGGCAAAAAAATTTTCAAATGTCCTTCAAAAATTATATCCTTTAATATCCTTGAACTGTTCCCATAATTATTCTAAACTTTTAAGACATTATTATAGATTATAGGTAGCAATAATTACACAGAAAAAACTATTTCTTAAACCGTTTCAATTCAAATATTTGTCACACATTGCACTGGTTTCAATTATTTCATAATTAAACCAAGTATTCATTTGCTCCAAAACAAAATTTCTTGATATATTCTATTGAATTTTGAGTTTTGAATTTGATTATTTTGACAATTTAATATACAATTTTCGTTATTGGTTGAATTTGAAATACAAAAATTATTGAATAGATAATTTTCGTAATTGAAAACACATTTTTGTTATTTTTTGTGTTTCAATTACGAAAATTATCTATTCAATAATTTTTGTATTTGAAATTCAACCAATAATATTCAATTGTCAAAATAATCAAATTCAAAACTCAAAATTCAATAGAAAATATCAAGAAATTTTGTTTTTGAGCAAATGAATACTTGATTTAATTATGAAATAATTGAAACCGGTTCAATATGGGATAAATGTTTGAATTGAAATATAATTTTTCCTGTGTACATTTACATAAACACCAACAAAACAACAAAGGAAATGCCTGTCCAAAAAACTAACAAATTTCCACCACTTTTTGTTGTTTTGACACATTTCGATTTCAAAGGTTTGGCAACATTGGAATATTTGTTTAATTGTGTGATTTACTTACTCTCTTACCTAAAGAGAACTTCTCTTAGAGTTTTAAGAGTATTGTGCAGTTATGTTTGTTTTGCTTCCGCAAAGGAAGTGTGTGTATTTGTGTGTATTTTTGTGGGAAGTAATGATGAGTATTGTAATTTTTAAGAGCTGTTTTACAAATACTACAAAGGCAACAATTGAATCCCGGTGCGTAAGGAATCACAGCAACAACAATATTATGCAGAGTGTGTGTATGTGTGCTTTTAAAGATTATAGTTGTTTTGGAGTTACTCCAGCTCAATGGCAGCCACCAGTAGTAGTACAACTTTTAATGTTACACTTGACGGTTGTGTGAACTTGTACGGTACTCGTTTGCCATTTTGCTTTGGTGTGTAACATTTTTGCTGAATTAAAGTTTTTCGATGGTACAAAAAAAAAAAAAAAACATAATAACATTTACATAAACATCAATAACAAAAAAAAAGTAGACAATCCTTTGTATTTGTCTTATTTGTGGTATTAAAGTGAAACGTTTTAATGCAAGTGGAGCAAAAAGTTTTACTTTTGGCTTAAAGTGTATAAAAAAAATATAAAATTCTGAATATTTTTTTAGAATATTTAAAATTGTGTTTAATGTTTACTAAAGGGTCTTTAGCAACAAAAATGTGCAGCATAGAAAATCTATTGTTATGCCATATATAAGTATATAGAAGTAAATGAGTGAGTTAAAGTGACCTATATTCAAGAAAAATTTAAAAAAAGGGGAATAAGAAAAAAATTTGTAAAGAAATCAAAATACAAATGAAAATTGCAAAAAAAAAATAATATAAAAAATAATGTAGATTTCTATAGATGAGCAGTTAAGTGTAAATTAAAATTTCCATAAAAAAAAATTATTCAGTGTAATAAAATTGAAAGAAAAAAAAAAAATTTAATGCCGCACATCAAATGTCAGACCTCAGCACACTTTTTTCTACTCTCAGCATAGAAAACGATAACAAGCAAAAAAAGCAAATACTTATTACTAATAATAACAACAACTGAATAAAAATAAAAAATATATAAAGGATAAGGCAACAGCATCTGGTTGACTTACTAACGGGGAAAATATAATATATAGTGGTATTACAGTGGTACGAGTATCTGTGTGTCTATAGCTATGTGTATTAGTGGTAGTTGTGTATCCATATTAAGTGTTGCTCGAGTAAAAAGTAACAGCATTAGCAACAACATCAGTTAGTTTATTGTATGGTGTATTATTGGTGCAGCCGTTTGTTGCCATTGTAGTTATGGTTGTTGCTATTATTATTGCTGGGAATACAATATAAACGATAACAACACATAAACATCAGTTTAAAAGCAATGACTGCAACAGCACACAATTTAAAATCCAACACACGTTTCATTTAAAAGTGGCACCTCCAAGCGTTACAGCAACTTCAAAAGGATTTAAATGCAAACAAACAAAAAAAGTTTACAAGGAGTAAACAATTTATAATGGTTAGTATAGAATGATGGTTTGGAATGCCCTATATATTTTATACAACTAGAATAATTTATATAGAAATAAATATTGAAGGCATTATTCATAATCAAGGCAAGTTTTTCAAGCTTCTTGCTTGAAAAATAAACCTGCATATTTTACTTTCAAAGTTTTTTTCTTTCTTTAAAGAATATATTATAATTTCTTTAAAGAATATATTAATTTTAAGTTTTTTTATCCATCAACACGACACATGGAATATTGGTAGTAAAGCCCAAAATTTATCTACAAATTTAGTCTTTGTGAAACTTAAAGACCATGTATGTCCGTCGGGTTTTCTGTCTGTTAATGGCTTTGTTTATTCAAATAATTTTTTTTATAAAATTATTAATTTTATTTTACGAAAATATAAATAAAGTTTATTTCATTTTTAAAACTCGAAAAACTCTTCATTGTACTTTGTAAACTATGTTTTTATTAAAATAAAATAAATTTAACGTTTTACTTTATATATTCACATGTTTTTTTCTGCATTGTTGTGTACATATTTGTTGTTTGAACTTTTCTGATGGCTTATTTTTAATCTTTTGGGTCATATTTAAACCTGTTCATTAAAAAAATTAAATTTATGGAAAGTTTATAATTTGTATGAAAATCATGTTTTATAAACCTTTGAAACTAATTATGTATATGAGTAATTTACAAAAAAAAAAAATATTTTTTTTTATTCATGCACTTTTTTGCGGCAAAATTTCAAATGTTCAACTTTTGCTTTTTTGAAAAAAAAAAAATAGGGTTCATTCCTAACACTTCGACGATATAAATACCAGTTTATATATAAACAGTTGTGAAAGTGTTTTAAATAAAGTTTTCAAGCTGAAGAAAGTAAAAAAAAATTACATTAGCGAAAAAGTGATTTAAAAAAAAAAAAAAATAGTTATAACTAAGATTTTACCAAAGTGGATTACAATACCGGAGGTGTGTACTTAAAAAAAAAACTTAAAATATTTTACTAAATGTTCATATTATGTATAAAATTTCGTGTTTTTATTAGTAATGTTTTTTGTGAAGTTACGAAAAAGTTGTTTGTCTTCTGTAGTAGATATAGAACTTATGTTGCAAAAACATTTGGCCAAGGAATGATACAAATGTGGTTATTTGTGAGAAGGTCAAGCTTCATTCCATACTCAAATTTTTTGCAACTTTCACCCATGCAAATAATTATATTTTTTCTAGAAATATACTAAAAATTTTTGTAACTACTTTTACAATTGCTTATTCAAAATTTACTTATAGCTGAGCCCCAAGATAACGCCAAACAAACGAAGAAATTATATTTGTAGATAGTGCTATAAGAATATAAATTGAATTTTTTTGGAAAATTGTTGGTGAGTTAAGGTACGTTTCCGCACACACCGTAATCGGCACCGAAAACGAAATTCCATACAGAAATCGGCAACGAAAATTGGGAATGAAGCGGCACCGATCAGTAACGAAAAACCTGTCATTTGGGGCCAGAACGAAAACAACTTCAAGTAGGTTGTTTTCGGTGCTGTAGGAACGAAATTATTTTAATTATTTTTTTATTTCAATTTTAAAGAAAATCAAAATGAATAAAAAAATAAATTTTCTTTATTGGAAGAGGAAAAAATAATAGATTTTGTCAAAAATAATGAAATTCTATTTAATGTGCGACATCCAAAATTAAACAAATAATTTCGTTTCTGTTTTATGCCGCAACGCACCCAACTGAAAGGAAAACAATT
Organism: Calliphora vicina; assembly: GCF_958450345.1. Lineage (NCBI taxonomy): Eukaryota > Metazoa > Arthropoda > Insecta > Diptera > Calliphoridae > Calliphora > Calliphora vicina. The sequence continues at coordinate 74,798,002 of NC_088783.1, read as the reverse complement.
CATTCGGTAACGAACACCAACTTTTTTCAGATTCAGTTTTCGTTATCGGCGCCGATTACGGTGTATGCGGAAACCCAGCTTTAGTGGGGGTTTTATAAGAAAAGTGATGGGGGTTAAAGGGGGGTTTTAAAATGGTATTTATAGAAAGTGTTATGAGAATATAGATTGAGATCTTTTTGGAAATGTTTGGTGAGTTGGGGGGGGGGGTTTACAGAAAAGGAAGGGGTATTGCCAATTCTTTTGAAAATGCTTATTTTAGCAACATAAGTTTTTTCAAAAAGTTTTATGCTGTTAGATGCCTTGGATATAATTTTTACCGCAATTTTGGCTTTTGGACACATAGTGCATTGAATAAAACATATGTTTTTATTAATTATTTTTTTTTTTGTTTCTCAAATACTCTAGAGGCATTTGGACATTTTCATTTTATTTTATGGAGCGATATGCACAACATCCAGTAGTATGATTACTTGATACAAATTACTGCTCAAATTATTTTGATATCGATATGTTTTAGATATTTATTAAGGTTAATATGTTTTTCGGAAATGGTCCATATATGGGAGCCATGACCAATTATGGTTCAATCTTCATAAAATTCGGTATGGTGATTTCTATATATATGAGTATTATTTGTAATAACATTATAAGGATATTTTTGAGTAGTTAAATGATTTTCAGAAGTGGACCCTATATGGGAGCTATCGACAAATATGGACCGATTGTCACAAAATCCTGAACTTTATATGGGGGCTGTGGTCAAATATGGACCGATCCACAAACAAATTAGTGTTGTGATTTCTTTTAGCACGAAACTTATTTTTACTGAATTTTGTATGGATACTGCAATTCTGTAGGCATTTATAGACTATAGGGAAGAAATATGTATGGGGACTAGGAGAAATCATGGACCCATTCTTACCATTTCAACAGAGTTAGTTCTTTTATCATAAAAATAACGATTGTAAAATTTATGGTATTGTCTGCAATATATTTACACAAATAACAAAAAAAATATGTGAAAATTATTAATTTTTTTTTTGGTTGTCTCACATTTTGGCGGTACAGATTTTGCTGATTTTCAATACCAAACTGCATAGGACAAAAATAAACATATTTTTTGCAAGTTCACCAATTTGGTTGAGCGTGTTTTACACAGACACACACAGACGGATGGACAGACAGACGGACACGGCTCAGTCGGCTTTGAATTTCATAAGGATCAAGAAAATATATACTATGTTTGGTTTCAGATGAATATTGCTCAATATTGCTCACGAAATTACACAACTAAATATACCCTAGTTCACAACTTGTGGTGGTGGAGGTGAACAAAAAGTAAACATATGATGGATTTGGAAGGATCTATTAACCTTATTGCATTATATAAGAAAACAGAAATTTTGTGTTTATTGAAAACAATTAATATTTTTAAGAGGACTCATCGTGCGGATTTGTAAAAACTAATTCAACAAACGTTAAATATATCCAAAAATCGAAAAGCCAGTATTTTTCTTTGTTTGCATTGTGATGAAAGTAGATTATTTCAAATAAAAACAATGATTGAAGGACCGTTTTAGATTATAATATATACCGTTAGAATAAGCTTATCAAAGATTAATAAAAGGATTTTTAATGGAAATTTTGGACTTGTATATGAAAAATACAACTTTGCATGTATTGTGTATTATAAATCAAAATAATTCACAATTTTTGTATCCCTCTTCTAAAAGTTTATCTGAAAATTGTATTTGTATAATGAATGCATATTTTTTTTTTTTTGAAAAAAATATTTTTTTTAATCGTGCTGTCATTCTATATTGAAAATATTTGTGTTGAATTTTTTCTGGTTAGCAACATCTTTAAGAGTTTTATGATCGTAAAAATAATTTTCGGAAGTGAGATTTAAATGGGAGCTATAACCAATTATGGATTTATCCGCACAAAATTCGTAGGTGTGATTAATTTATATATAAAACTTATTTGTGGTAAAATTTGTGTGGATACGTGCATTTATGACCAATAAAGTCCTATTTCGGGAGGATATTTGTATGGGCGTTAGGTGAAATAAGAGACTCAGAAACTGATTCTGAGTCGATAGGTATAGTTTAATGTGGATATTTTTGGACATTACAAACATTAGCACTAACGCCTGATACCCTCCCCACTATGGTGATGGAGGGTACTGTAAATAGTGTTTTTTTAAAAAATTTAAATAAATAAAAATTAAAATGTTCAAAGAACTCCAAAAGGTATATGTTAGCCGAATATGTTAAAAATCAGAAGAACCAAGGACAAAAACTTAGTTCTTTTCCGTCCTCTTTTATATAGTTCATGATATTTTAAACCAAATTATATACAAGACTCTTTGACAACAGTACCTGACTCTTAACATGTGTTAGTGAATAAGTAACAAAAATGTAAATGTGTTGATGTATTTTATATTTTAATTTTATTTTAATTGATTTTCTGTACCACAAATTTAAACTCTGTGCAATAATAAAATTTTAACACAAATAAAATTAAGTGCTAAAAATTAATTAAAAATATTTTAGGTATAAAAATTTGCTGAAAAGTGTTCAAAAATATTGAGTGAAAGTATAACGCGTGGTTCGTCCTTTATTTAGTCGGAAAATCGAAGTTACAATTGCAGGTATTTTGATATGTATAATTCTCTCACAAGGAAGTTGAATTCACATGGTACACGTATATGTGAGTGAGTAGTTTTCAAAAATATAGAGTCGGAATACCTCTTGTACACAGAATAAAGTCCAAACATAAATAGTATGATTTGATTTCATTTATTCCAATTCATAATATTTATAAATAATTTATTAAAAAAGTATCAGCCTAACCACAAAAGTCTTAAAGATAATTTTAAGTCCATAAAGTTAATTTTTGTTAAAGTCTACTTTATTTTAAAATAGAACTTTTGTTTTTATTTGAAAAAAGCTTCAAAACTTTTTCCAACATATACATTCAAATAATTGAAAATATTTTTCAATGAATGTAAACAAAAAGAAGAAATTTCAAAAAATTATGAAAACAAATTGTACATAAAAGTTCAAAACAAAAAGCTTTTTTTTTAAATAATAAAACAACATTTTAAATTATATTTGAAATTTATTTTATGGTACGAAATTTAAAATAATAGTCAACTTTATGGTCTTAAAATCGATGTTAAGGCTTTCGTAGTTAGGCTGTATTATTTTATATATCGTATTATAAGACAAATTTCAAATATAATTTAAAATGTTGTTTTATTATGTTAAAATAAGCTTTTTTTGAAGTGTCATGCACATTTATTTTTTTGAAACTTATTTTGTATAATTTTGTCATTCCGTTTGTAATTGCTACATTTTTCTTTTGCAACCACACAAATTATATACATTCTTGATCGTTATAGATATCGAATGTCCGTTTGTTTGTCCGTCTGTATATATGTTGAAACGGCTCATCCGATCGGGATAAAATTTGACATGGGCGTAGCCAAGGTGCATTTGAATTTAAGTTATTAAAATGGGCTCTAAAAAAATGGGGGCTCAAAGTAGGGTACCTTCGCCATTTAAAATTTTTAAACACGTGCAATGTTTTTGTTTCCCATCCGATTTCAAGCTCTTGGAAAAACATGCTTGTGTGTGATATTTATCTCTTATAATTTTCGAGTTCAAAAATGGTATTTATTACAATTATGCCCATGGGGTCCACATTTCCCTCTGGCCTGAGAAAATACTTTAGAGATAAATAGAGAACACATCAAGGTTTCTAAAACTCCTTCCCGTTTTTTGATTTCGGCTTTGGGATTTTAGAACATGTTGCCCAAAGTTGAATTTTTGATAACAAATATCTCACGTTCCGAAGGGCGTAGGGGCGAGATACTAGAAAAATAGGACATGTTTTTAATACCAAAATGTTCTTCGTAAATAGTTAAGTCACCTTTTCGCCCCAAAAACTGCAAAAATTAACAATTTATTGAATATTTAAATTGGATCCATAATTGATATTGCTCAGAAATCTTTTGTATGCTCGAGTCCATTCGGTCTAAAAGTACGACATATATGCTTAAAATAGCGGACCAAGGTATGTCAAAATTTTAAAATTTCAATTTTGTAATGCTTATAAGTCGCAAATTATAAGATATAAATAGCACACACAAGCATGTTTTTTCAAGACTAGCCGAGCGCTTTCCAAAAATATAAAAATCTTTAAAAAATTTTACATGTCGAAGGCACCCTACTTTGATTTTTAGAGCCCATTTTAATAACTTCAATTCGAATACTCCTTGGCTACGCTCATGTCAAATTTTAGCCAGATTTATTTCCAAAAAATTTTGATTCTGTCCACTGTGCATTGCAACGATGTATATAAGGCTTTTTATTAAATTTTTTGTCATAATTTTTTTTTTTTCAATAAACTTAAAATAAAAAAGTTTTTTAAAATAAAAAACATTTTCGAAAATAAAAAAATAAATTAAAAAACTTTTTTAAAATAAATTAAAAAACAATTTTGAAAAAAAATAACATTTAACTTTTGTATATCTAAAAATATTAAAAAATTTTATTTTAAAGTATAATTTGGTGAAGGGTATATAAGAATCGGTACAGCCGAATATATAAGTATCTAATATAAAGCGAAATGACTAATGTGTCTGCGAGAATTACAGTATTGTATTTTGAACATACTTAATTGATATAAGTAAGCTATTAATTATAGATGAGACTTCAGTAATCACGGTTCCTTTTCCCCTAATGTGTAATTATTTCTAGTAAACAAGAAAGGTTTATAAATTCTGTTTGTGCACATTTATTGTGCTGCTCTATGCACCACTAAACTTTCATGTCTTACAAGAAAACAGCAAATTGAAGCCATTTTGTACTTTTGTATATAGAAAAACCAATAAGGCGAAGCCATTTTACTGCATGTCACGTGTGATGTTAAAGATCATGATGATAATACAATAAACACATCATATTATAATATTAAAAAATTGTTTTATCTTTGAAAAAAAATGTAATGGTTTAAAAGCTCGTAAAATATTTTTGTTAAATAAAAACAAATTAAATTAAAACCATAACTCATATTTGAGATTTTGGTAAGACTTTTAAAGCGTAAATACATATTCCTTAAAGTTGCAGTAAACTAAAAAACTCAACTGTATCTTACCTCAACTTAAAATGCTGAAGGCAATCGTTGCTTATATTCCGATAAACCTCAAAGTGCTTTCATGCTTTTGTAAGTGTATGGATTTTGGCAGTTTAATACGTTACCTTGTTTTAACATCACTAGCAATTTTAATGGAAATGTAGGAAAAAGCAGGAAATAGTGTTTGGGAATAACTAATTGGTATTTTTCTGCACGTATGCAACAGGAAATTCTTCTACGATTGGATTATTCTTTAAACGAATAGCACAATAGGAAACCAAACTTCCGTGTAATATGCGATGTGTGCGTTGAATTGACCGAAGGCTGGCTTTTAGAGCTGGATTTGTTGTCCTGTTTAGTTTACTGCAACAATAGAAATGGTTTAGACATACTGCATGAATGTAACGATTCTATGGGAGAAGTAAGCATTGTAATAAATTTACAAAATGTTGCTGCATTGTAAGAAAATGTTAATGAGAACGAATAAGCAAATCTGTAGATGTGTACATTGAAAAACTTGTAAATTCGACTTAAGTTAAAGTTTGAGTGTTTTTCTATCTAATCTAAAATGGGGACTAGGTGAAATAATGGACCAAGTTCAACCACGTTTGATTGGCTTCATCCTTGTGTGGAAAAAACGTATATATAGTAAATATAAAATTTTTAAAATAGCTGCCTTTACTTTAAAAAAATGTTTGCATAGACAACCAGCCAGTCGTGCGAATAGACTAAATAATCGACTCAAAAGTCGAAGATTCTAAGTCGATCGGTGTACTTTAAACTGGATTTTCAACTAATATTTTTTCTGACGTTACAAACATCAGCACAAGCTTATGTTTTACATGTTGCACAGACTAAAAAGATTTTTTTGCATAGGATTCATTACATGAATATTTATTGAAATACCAAAGATTTTTACAAAAAAAATATTCCTCTATATGAGGAAGAATGCTTCACGATACAATGGAGCATCCTTTTCTTTTCAACACAGTATACTGAACCAAATAATTATCCTTTAACAAAGGATATCTCAAAACAGACATCTTCGATATTTTTTAAAAATTTTTCTGGCTTATAACATTGTATGGTTAAAATTACATAAAAAACAAGTAAGAGAACTACATTCGGATGTGCTGAATCTTATATACCCTTCACCAAATTATTCGGACTATAATTTTTTTCTCGCGATTTTGACCCATTGTAGGTCCGACTTACTATGGCTTCATACACTGACGGACAATATTGTTAAGAAATTGTACTTGAATTCAAATATAACGATTTTACTGATTTAAAAGTTACATAATGCTTTCAAATAGCAGTACCTCTCAAACTGTAGCATATCAGTATGGCAACGCTGTTTGCTGTGACTCGTATATTCGAATTCGAATATTTCGTAAAAGAACATTATAGAAAGTACACCACATATGGCGTATGTATTAGAAAGCTCTACATTGACAGTTAAAAAGCAATCTAGAGTGCAGATGGCAGTGTTATAAATAGTGGCAGAGGTTGCAGTCGTTAGTGAGTTTATCAGAGACGCTATTTGAAGAAATATCAACTGAGTGCCTTAAAGTGTGCTGTATTTAAAAATTAATTCGTTTAAAAATGAATGAAAAGTTTGTCAGTATTTCTGCGAATTTATAAACGTGTATAAAAAAACATTGAGTGACTATTTAATTCTGTGGTTGTTGTACATTTTTAAGTAAATAAAGAGTTGTTAGAATTTTTAAACTATTTTTAAACTATTTAAAGGAAATAAACCAACTATTTGAAAAGGTTAAAACGTAACAATATAAAGAATCACTACATATAAATTCTATTAAAACGGTAAAACTACAAAATCTGATTTCAAAATTTAAAATTTTTAAAAGTCATGCCCTTTTTTAATGGGCTCACAAAGATTTGGGGCCTCGCACAGTGCGGCCAAAGCCACCTTTGTCCGGCCAAAAGTCGAAAAATGTGATGAGAGTGATCTGATGAGAGTTTGTATGTGGAAGTTTTTGGGGTCGCTGATTACGAATCCGTTATCAGAACTAGCAAATTCAAAAAGGACGACCTAATATGGCGTCATTACAAAAAAAAATTAAATGAATTTGCTAATTGTTTAAAAATTTTTGTTTTGATATTATTAGGGTATATAATTGAAAATTTATTAAAAATTAACAAATTTACAATGGTGAAATGCAATATGGTGATGTTAGAGTGCATTTAACAAATACATGCATAAGTATTTGTGAAGCTCTTCCTTAGTTCACGTTTTCGAGAGTTTACTGTATATTTCTATATATAAATGTGGTGTTTATTTTATGTTATTTCATGTAAATTAAAGCTTACCAAATTACAAGCAAAAAAAATGCGCAGTAAACCTTCTAGTAAGTATTTTTGCAAGGTAGTTATCAAAAAAATTAAATTTTTTTTTTGCCTAGACCATTTCTTTAACCAACCCAATGACAAAAAACCCCCAACTAAAAACTTGTTTTTTTGACTTTTGGCCGGGCAAAGGTGCCTTTGGCCGCACTATGCCTCGGTGTAGCCCTTGTCATAAAGAACAAAATTGTTAACATATAAAATCAATCGCAAAAACCTTTAAAAAATTCGAAATAAATTTAAAAATAATTTAAACAAAAAGCTGTCTAAAAGTATGCTTTAGTTTATAATAATTTAATAGTTTATGGCCCAAAATACTTAATTCCTTTTATTTTTTCTTACTAACTTATATTGGTCTATCTAAACGGTGTTAAGAATCATTCCTAGGAAGCTTATATGTTCTAGAAAGTTGTTTATTAAGATCCTAAATACATTTTTGTAGTTGATTGTTTCCTTGAATTCTGAACGGTTTGCTACATATGGAACGAAACAGGTAAAAAATCGAACTTTTTAAAGTTTTTCTGAGATTTTGATCTTGAAGATTAAGTTTTTTGTTCTTTATGAATATGAATATCACTTTTTTGCAAAAATTACACCGAAGTCCAACTCTTTGGGGGCCCATAAAAACAATGCCGGACTTTGGGCAAAACTGGGAGACACAGGTCTTTTATCACATAGTGGTGTCCGTATATGGTTATGTTTTTGCGTGTTCACTGTGATATTAATGCCCATTATGTAAACAAAAAATAATTAAATACTAAATTAAAAAAATAACACATTATTTTGTTAAAACTATGTTTCTATTAAGATGTGAATGCATTAAACATTGGTCAAAAAAATAATTTTATGTTCAAACAGAATTCAGCAAGCAACAGTAAGCTGATTTCATTAAATTTCTCAAATTATAACGATTAGGAATAAAGAATAATTCAAAAAAACTGTGCCCGAAAAATAATTGTGCTTATGTAAATATTGAATATTCTAACTACAATTAACGAAATTGAAGATTGCTCTAAACATTTTGTTTTCTAAAAATATTTTAAAATTTTAATTATTTTCATCATACCCTAAACCACCATAGTGGGAAGGGTATATTGGGTTTATGCAGATGTTTGTAACGAGCAAAAATATTGTCCCAACACCCACCTTAAAGTATACCGATCGACTCAGCGTCACTTTCTGAGTCCATGTAAAACTTGTGCGCAAAGTACAGGTCGCAATTTTGAAGATATTTTTATAAAATTTGCTACATATAATTTTTTTAGCCTGAGGACGAAACTTTCTGAAATCCTTCTTTATTTCACCCAGTCCCCATACAAACGTCCTCCAGAAATTGGACTTTATCGGTCATAAATATTTAATTTATATAGGTATCAACACAAATTTTGCTCCAAATAAGTTTTATATATACGGAATTCATATCACTCAATTTTATTATGATCGGTCCATAATTAGTAGGGCTTTTATCCCGGGAATTCCCGGTACAATTTTCCTGGGAATTTTGCCAATTTTTCACTACCCGATTCCCGGGATTTTTAGTCGGGAATCCCGGGAATTAAAAACTGACGAAAATACATAGCAAACAAGTCAGAACTCTGTGGAAAGTTTTTACAGTTTATTGCTTATATCTTGGCAATAATAGACCGCTTATTATTATTATTTATTTGGGGTTTTTATTTATAGAATTTATATCTTATTGAATCATTAGAATTTCTTTAAATTTCTTCTTCAAATCCATAACAAAATAGCTTCATAAATTTATTAAATTTTTCTTCAATTCAAATCTAGTACAAAAAGGCTTAAGACAATTTTTTCAATTAATTTTGTAAATGATTTGATTTAACAAAAATTTAATCATTCAAAGTTTGAATAAACTCTGTTAACTTCAAAATTAATTCAGTTTAAACAAAGGCTTTGGAATGAATCTAAAAAATTAAATATTAGGAATGGATTTAAGGAATAAAAGGCTGACAGTCTTTAATTACGGATTAAGATTTTAGTGAATTAAGCTCAAATTATATCAATTAATTCGAAGCTCTGATATTTAATAAATTATAACACTAAGTTTTTATATGAAATTTGGCTATAATATTCCTAATATACAGTATCATTATATATTTCGGGAATAGCCGGGTACACGGGAATGTAGAAAAAAATGTCCCGATTCCCGGGAATCAAAAAAGGTCTGGAAATTAAAAACCCTAATAATTAGTCATAGCTCCCATATAAGGCCTGTTTCCGATAATCACTTTAACGAGTATAGATCTCTTAAAAATATTGGTATACACATAAAATTCAATAAAAATAGCTTTAATATAGACTTAAATCACACGACCTAATTTTATGGCAATCGGTCCATAATTAGTCATAGCTCCCATATTTTAAAAAGTTTTGCTCATTTAGTTAGTGTAGGGTATCAAGTGGTCGGGCTTAACATAGACTTAAAAATATCTCTATAGTTATTAAGACGTAATTAGAGCTCTAAAATAAAATATTATTTTGACGAGATTAAGAAAAACTAAATTTTCAAGTTTTATATGTCACATTAAATAAATAACAAACAATTTACTCCATAATGAATAAAAATATGACTAAAATTATAACTACAAATTGTTTAAGAGCATTAATTTCAGCCATTATGTTAAGGTATAAAATTAACAAACACAACCCACATTAAAAATCAACAACAAAATCTTTTTCTCCCTTAAACAGCAACTTTTTTCCAATTTAAAAGTTTTTTGGCATGTTTTAGAATAGATTAAAAAGGTAAGACGAAATGTGTCAACTAAATGACCTTGACCTGACTTAAAGTATTTATGTAAACAAATATACAAACACAACATAATAGAGGTAGGGGTGTTCATCCCTTAAACAATCCAGGTGATTATAAAATTCCAAAATCAAAATAAACAATATTGCTTTGGATTTTTTGTATGTATACACTTCAAAATGGTTTTCCGGTAGTGCCACTTATTTCTGGCATTACCTGTTAAGTCTCATGTTTCCTTTTGCTGCCAAATTTGTTGGCCCCATATCTAATATCATTGACCCATACACCATGCCACAATAGTGTGTAGGGTATAAATATGAAAACCAAACATTTTGAAAAAGATTTTGTTTACTACAACTAGCAAAAAGTGTTACCAACGACACATATATGTATGTATGCTTGAACTCATACATGCTCTCTCATTTCCGCATAAACAAAACTCACATACCCACATACTCACTCCCACAATGTGACAAATAATCTGTACTACCCCAGCAGTTCTAGAACACGGTGCCGAACTAGTGATTTCTCCTATCACCTATTTTAGCACGTCCTAAGCCTTGACCATTTTTGGATTACAATGAGACTCTCTGATAGCTGGTCCAAAGTAGTCAACGCACTGGATTCACATAACAGTTACATAGAGTCAGTTACCTTACTAGATACAAAACTACTTACTAGATTAGGTACAAAACCAATTTACCAAAACCAAAACGTAGGGGTGCTAATTGACCTCAAATTGACAGTCTAATGACTGATTGTTTAGAAATAAACCTTCATTCCGCAACTCTACAATAGATTACTTCTAATGGGTAAAATAACTAGTTTCTAAAGTTCAGTAAAAAAAAACCTTAAAGTTCAGGTTACATAGAGACACTAAAAGACAATTGACTTAACGCTACGCTACATGGTATGTCAAAATACTTAAGCAAATAGAACAGAAACTGCTGGAGAATAATATCACAATTTATAAAAAACGAATTACTCATACAAAATGCAGTATAAAATAACTACATTATAGATTACTTAGTGGCACTAAAGAGACAATTGACTTCACGCTTGGTTAAATGGGATGTATAAAATAACCAATTGACTTCTATCTGCTCTACAAAGAGCACAAACATGTCAAAATATATAAATTGGAATCAGTCAAGTGATCAGACATTAGCGACAATTACTGTCTATAAGGGATACAATGACTACTTGCTAAACTGTTGGGCAGGGTCCGTAGATATAAAAATGTGTCTAAGTATGTGTGTGTGAGTATGTTTATTTTATATACACTGGTAGCCTATTGTTGCATGATTGTATGTTTTGTAAACTTAGTAGTAAAAATTATCAACAGCACAGTAGGCTGTAAGCTTTTCAAATCGTGTATGAGGAAAATTAAAAATCACGAGCAACCGTATTATTTATAAAATAATTTTTTTCTAAAATACTGTGCAATACTGACTTAATTGCGTTTACTTTATATAAGATTCGAAAGAATACATTGTTCATACGCATTGTATGCTTGTTAAAAAAAATGTACAAGAATATTGCATACTTTTTGGTGTAAAATATGTATAATGGTGCAGGAATGCGTATACTTAATACGAAATTAATTATTTTTGGTACTCATTAAAAAATCACATCCTTCACATAATTCTCTATGAATTATCAGCTGGGTTTAAAGTATTTAGTAGGGTATTCATTCGACTAATGATCGTTCGATTAATCGAATAATTTCTTACGAATAATTATTCGAACAATTTAAAAATGGCCATTTTCGAATAACGAATAATTCGAACAATTTTATGTAGAATAATCGAATAAAACGAATAAATGTTCATATATATTTAAATTTATTAAATTGCTTAAATTTTTTCATAATTTCAAATTTAAATGAGTAATAATGACTCACAAAAATTGTATTGTTTCTGAAATTCGAAAAAAACTAAAGACAAAGAGACTTTCGATCACTGTAGATGAATATTACGATAGCTCCTTCTATAAATATATAAATATTACTGCAAGAAGTTACAATTCTAAAAACAAATCTTTCAAAATTTTTAACTTAGGACTTGAACCAATGAAAATAAAAGGTACGGAATAAAATATTTGTTATTTAGCTGGCGAAATATTAGAAGAATCGCAATTAATAATCAAAATATTAACTTATATTAAAGTGGAGTTTAATGTGATGGAGAATGTGATTTTGAAACGGTCGTCGAAAGTGATATTAAGGATGACATTTATAATGATTAGATTGAAATAGATGAAGGCCATTATCTTAAAATATATGTATGTATATAAGTGATGTTATTAACCGCGTACGTAAGTGTTGCAAAATATTTAATAAATCGAATGATAAACACAAATATTGCTAACTAACGTTTTGATGCAAGAGTTCGTCATATACATGATTTTGAACATCTTTGACTGACTTCAAATTAGCCACGTTCACTGACAATGATATCAAACTTTGGATAGATTCCCTTTATTGTGTAATTCCCAAAGACCACTTTATTAAGCAAACGTTTATAGAGTTTGATGTATAATACAATTTGTTATAAATAATTTAGATGAATTGAATAATTAATTTACTAAAGAATTAGTTACTCAATTTAAAACCCGAATTAATGAACGACATAAAAAAGTTCTTAATACATTTATATTGTATTTGAATTCAGGATCATGTCCAACTAGCTCACATTTTTTAAAGCATAGTTACAAAACGGAAACAAACGATTTTGCTATTCAATTGTTTTGTAGATTGTTCGCGAGTTAATCTGATCAGAATATTTTTGTTAAAAATTTAACAATGGACTTTGTTTTCGAATGTTTTTTTAACATTATCAATAATTGAATTGTTAACTTTGACGTTATTTTTTGTTTTTCTTTAACAATAAATTATTAAAAAACCAACATCAAAACTTCATTCTTTACTTTTTTTTAAAAAATTTAAATTATTCGAATAATTCGATTAATTTTAAAAGTGTGATCGAATTATTCGAACAAGTTAAAATCTCTTATTCGAATTATTCGTTTTATTCGAACAAGAGAAAAATGGAATAATTCGAATACCCTAGTATTTAGTCCATATTTCATAATTCTTAAAATAAACTTAAAAGACAAAATTGTAACTTAATTTTGAATGTTTAAAAATGTTTGCATTTCTGAAAAAATTAAGTAAATATAAATATTGGTTAAAAAGTTACATAATTATTTTCCTTCATAATACACAATTAAAAAGCACTCGATTTAAGTTTTTCAAAAGTTAATATCTGATGACGTTTTGTGGGCTTTCCCAAGTTACCGAATTCGACATTTAATTTATTTATTATATTTAATACTCAATGAACTAACAATAAGTATTTGAAATCTTATATATAATAACTATTGTATTATTAATTTATTAAAATAGCATGCCTCCTTCTAATCTTTGAATTAGGTCACTATGTTTCCCCTTCTTAATCGAATGTTGACACTGTGGATTTTTTGTATCCTATAACACCATATTGGTTTTATGTTCGAGTTATAAAGTAGTAGTTTACAATCTTAACGAAGCGTAGAGTATCTGCCAATGAGCCAATTAATTTGAATTGATTTCAATTTCACTTGAGTCAACATTACATCTATATGACTTTTCCATATAAGCCTACGATCGAGATGATTTAACATTCGATTGTTTAATTACACTGTGCAACAAATGAAGACTTTTGGAAAAACTCACGGTCATTTCAGTATTGGCTCGACACTACTACCAAAGTGTAGAAAAACCATATACTCAGTTTGATGATTTTAGTGACAATTTTTTTTATATCCCTCTAAAGATTAAAAAATCAGTGGGCCTTCAAAAAAAATTGTCATCAGTTTTTGGCCAACATTAAAGTTGCAGGTACAGTAAAGCTGAACAACTCTAGAAAACATATCAATCCAATCTGATTATGTCTAGGCACTCTAAATACTCTAACGACATTTACATCTATATTAGTTCAAAATTTTGTTATGATATCTTTAATTCATAAAAGTTTACATTAATTCAGTCACCATATTATAATTTTTTTAGTCTTAAGGTAAATGATTTTTTTAGTCTTTAAGGTAAAATAATAATTTTCAAGTCCTAAAGTTTTCATCAATACCAAATTCTTATATAAAAAGCCAATATTTATTCGCCACAAGTTCTATAAACCTTACCCCATTTCTAAAATGTTAACGTTTTTTTCATATATTGTATCAAGCCGATCTTCCGTGAACAAGATTCGGTAACATAATGAGCCCCTATCATATAGGCAATGATTTGCCCATTCATCGCTATTGCAGCACAATAGAGAAGTGTGCACTTGATCATACATTTTTTAACAAAAAATCTTTGTTTTAGTGTCAAAACTATTTAGAGTGCCTAGACTTTTTGAACTATTTAGAGTGCCTAGACACATTCAGATTGCATTGATATGTTCAAAAGAGTTGTTCAGCTTTACCGTAGTTACAACTTTGCTAAATATAGTTTGTGAAAAATTATGAGTCCCTGAAAGTTATTCTAAAAAAGTGAAAAAAAATTGTCTTCCAAAATTAGTTTGGCCAAATATAGTTAAGCGGTATCACCAAGACTGAATTAGCAGTTGGCCAAAAACTGATAACGAATTTGTTTGGTGGACTCTTAGCTATATTATTGTCATATATAGTAAAGAGGTATCACCAATTATGACTTAGCTGTTGGCCAAAAACTGACGACACCTTTTTTTAAGGGCCCAATGATTTTAGGAATCTTTGAAGGCCTATAAAAATTTGCTCACCAAAATCTCTAAACTTAATATAGGGTCCAACGATATGTGTCACTGATTTTTTTATTTTCAAACATGAATGAATTACAAGCAATTGAGTTTCAATTATTTTCCAAAATTTTAGATTTTCTTCATATAGAATTATTTTTGGTTCTGTTTCTTGGTTCCAATTTAAGATTATGTTTCTAGCCCACTGTGCTCTGTTACAAGTCTATGGTATATTTTTTCTGCTTATATGTCATTGTTTGTATGTATATTAAGGTGGCCCCATATGAAGGAAATACATGGTGTCGGTGTTCACAACTAAAATCAAAATTTAGTTTTTTTTTGAGGAGAAAATTTCAAAAAAATTTTGTCCTGGTGTCAATGTTTGGTGAGATGTATCTAAGAATAAAACATTTGATTTTTTAAGTTTTTAACGGTTACTTTCATCTTAAAATCCTTAAAATAGGCGACCAGCTCGCCATATACATTTTGAGAAACGGTAACTTAAAATGAATTAAACTTTTACTTAAGTTGGGAACATTCACAGCATACTTTTGGGGACCAACCTAATGTATATATATATACATATGTATGTATGCAAGTGTATTTATTTATGTGTGATATGTATATGCTTCTGTATTACTATTATTATTATGATTATGATGTTGCAATATAAACGTTTTTATTTGATGGAGCAAATCACAAAAACAACAATAGCAAGACGTGTACATAACTAAATAGTTGTTGTGTAAGTTTAATATGCCATATACATATTTACCATGTTCATCTGACACATTTGAAAACACAAGTAATCGCACTTACAGTATTACAGCTTTAGTGCAATGAAAATTTCTGTGTAAACATATCATGTCATATTGAATTTATTGAATATTTTTATGTTATCAAAGCACATAAACATTGTGTTTGTGTGGAAGAAAAAACAGAAACTAAAATAAAGCCTTTTTAATTTATTGTAGTTCACATTTTCTCATAAAAAAATCCATTATGACTCTTAACCATATGAAATAAGTATAAATTCTTGAAATAAAAATCTTCAAAGACATTTCAGCCAGGGTATTCCTGACTCTGTAAATGCATGTATCCAATATAAATTTCGTGTTCGTTATTATTACTGTTGAGTTAGGAAAGTATTGAGTATTTCAGTACTTTGCATTTTTCCTAGAACCCAATACCAAAAAACTTTTAATCAATTCTATCAGAGTTGTATTTTTCGGAAAACAAATTGAAATGTATTTTAGAGAAAAAGTACTATTATAGCTATGTTCAAATACATTCCTAGCAAAAGCAGTGCAACAAGAGAAAACTTAAAATTCTTCTAAAGAATAAAAAAAGTTAACAAACGAAATCAAAGCTAATATTGTTTTGTTTACATTATATGGAAAAATAAAAAAATCTTATTCATTTTTTTCCACAATATTATTTTACTATTTCTTTACTAGGAAAATTTGTTCAAGTAGAAAATAGTAAACGATTATTACCAAATGTTACTATTTTTTGTGTAAGCAGAGTTTAAACAAAACGGCAAGTTTAAATATGCACAAAAAATTAAAAATGTGCCGGCAAAAAAATTGAAAATGTTTATCTTTCAAATGCATCTCAAATTAATAAATTCCAACCTCGGCTTCATAAAATACAATTATTTAAAATTACAGCCCATGTAAATTTTTATGATTTAAAAAAAAATTTAATAGCAAATTTTTATACCAACCACCAAAATCAGTGGGGTTTATTGATATTGTCATTCCATTTGTAACATATCGTTAAACTAAAAAGTATATATTCTATATATATTGTGGGTCTGCATAAGATTAAAATTCCATCTAGCTATGTACGTCCGTCTGTCTGTCTGTCTGTCTGTCTGTCTGTCTTTTGAATGAAAGGGGATAGCTGGCAGACAATATCGGTCCATGATTACAATATTGTTTGAGCACTCATAAATATGTTGATTATGCGGAAATTCTGATACAATTTTGCACAAATTCTCTCTTAAATTATACTGTAAATTATGTAGGGTATAAACATGAATGTACGTCTGTAGCATAATTTTTAACTGCAATTTAAAACTGCACTAAATTTTTACTGTAGGTTGCTATATATCTGGCCGGAACAATAAGCTACTTTTTATTTTGAAATTTTTAGAGGGTGTCACTCCCTCCCATACAAAGTAAATAGCTAAAATGGAATATCTGGTGAACTATAATTGGCAAGCTGCAAAACTTCGCTTGGCTGGAAATGGACATGATTGAATAGATGGGCTTTCGAAGTAAATTGTTATTTTAGATCAGGGTGACCACAAGTTCCTTATGGAAGAGTAAACACCAATACATTTAAAGAAAAGCCACTTTTTATTCAATATTTGTTGTTGCTAAAACCAATTCATACAAAGAAAAAAGAAAAAAAAAACTCACTTTCAACACACACATTTTAAAAATATCATACGATAAACAAAAACAAAATCTACATGGATGATCGCAGTCGTCAATGTTTACCAGCAAAGCACACGAAAGTGTTGTTGCTTTCAGCATGCGTGTATTCAGTGAAGAACGACAAAAAAATAATAAGACAAAGTTGTTTGTGTATTTTGTATTGCTAGTGCTGAGTGCTCTAGTGAGTATACAACAGTGATGTTCAAAAATAAAAATGAAGATATCTGCTGAGAGAGCTACCCAGCAAACATAATGTCAAACACTTAAAATAACAACAAAATGAAGAAAGTTTAAATTTAGAATTTTTGTCAAATAAAACCAATTTATTAAATGAATATAATTTAAATTTTAAGGAAATGAAAGAATATACATTATACGGCCGAAATAATCTCAAATTTTTTATTTATTTTTAACTTTGTTTTTTTTGTGTTGAATTGTAATTGAAACGCGTGTGTTTGCTATGCTTCATCCAAAAACCAACCAACAACAATGCTTATTGAATTTCTGAAAAAATGAGACATTTATTACGCTCTTTAAAAGAGCGTAACAAATGTGTTTAAATTTTTTAAACAATTGTTGTATGGGATGAACATCACTGGTATACAAAACACACAGCCTATAGCTAAGAGCAATTACAAAAACAAAAGAGTATCAAGAGTATAGGGCTTGGTCATGACCGTTTTAGAATATCTGCAGAACTGTAATTGTGTCAGTCTTAAAAGTTTATACTAAACAAAAATATGTCGAATCGCAAAAGGGGTGTGGAACGTCCAACTCAAAGTAAATAGTTATTTTCGAATATCTAAAGATCTGTAATCGTAAAAGTATTTAAACTTTGTATTAATCAATTTCTTATCACTGTACGGAGTTTGGCTGAAAATGGGCGGGATTGTGTTAGTGGACATGATTCCTATCATACAAAGTAAATAGTTATTTTTGAGTAATATACATAGTTGTGAATGTCGTCAAACGTTACATGAATTAATTTCATATCACCGCATGAAGTTTAACCAAAAATAGGAAGGATCGGAACGGGGAATGAGTCACCTCCCATACAAAGTAAATAATTATTTCCAAATATCTTGTGAACTAAATTTACATAGTCATTTAATCATACCATACACCACCACAGTGGGGAGGGTATTATGCGTTTGTGCAGATGTGTGTAACGCTCAAAAATTCTGAGTCGATTAAACGATGTCCGTTCGTCTGGCTGGCTGTCCATGTAAACCTTGTGCGCAGAGTACAGGTCGCAATTTTGAAGTTATTTCGATCAAATTTGGTACATATTACTTTTTCGGCCCAAGGACGAAGCCTATTGAAACTGGCTGAAATCTGTCCATTATTTCACCTAGCCCCCATACAAATTTCCTCTCGAAATTGGACTTTATCGGTCATAATTGTTTAATTTATACATGTATCTACACAAATTTCGCTCCCAATAAGTTTTATATATACAAAATTCATGTCACCTAATTTTGTTACGATCCGTCCATAATTAGTCATAGCTCCCATATAGACCCGCTTCCGAAAATCACTTTAACGTGCTTAAATCACTTAAAAATGTTGGTATATACACAAAATTCAACACAAACAACTTTCATATAGACATAAATGACACGACCTAATTTTATGGTGATCGGTCCATAATTGGTC
The DNA here is from genome assembly GCF_958450345.1 of Calliphora vicina. NCBI lineage: Eukaryota > Metazoa > Arthropoda > Insecta > Diptera > Calliphoridae > Calliphora > Calliphora vicina. Next base: position 74,778,869 of record NC_088783.1, on the reverse strand, counting down.
ATAGCTCCCATATAAGGCCCACTTCCGAAAATCACTCACGAATATAAATTATTGAAATTTTAAAAGAGAATGAGAATGCTTCACAAGAGTTGGTAGACATACTTAGGTTCATATAAAACTAGTTTACGTCCAATTTCATCACGATATTTATTATAATGAGACAATTATGAATGTCCAAATAATTTTCTTAGGTTGACCTTAGGAAAATATGCAGAAATGTTGACCGATATGCGCCATACTTTACAATATAATTACAAAGTACTTAGAACTAATTTGAAAATTTTATCAATATTGACCCATAATCATATTTATGACTAAGCTGAATCAAATCACTGGAGAAAACATAAGTTCTTGAACGAGATGGTCAATGCTAAACTAGAATTAGCTCTGGCTATACACAGAAAAAAGTTTCAACATAAATATTATGATCTGATTTCATTGATTTCAGTTCATAACATTTATAAATAATTTCCTAAATATTAAGATTTTTTTCATATTTTATGTTTTCAAATTAAATCTAGAAGGCTTGAAAAATATTAAGGGTCCTCATGTAAACGCTTAAAAGCCTCGCAAACTGTGCAATCTGTGCATTTTTACACTCTCGCAAATGAAATGTCAAAAAATGTATGGAAATTCGTTTGCACAACTCCGATAAGTTTGCGCGACAATTTAGACTCGCAAACTTGAATTTATTGTGCATTTGATGAATCAGCTGCTTTTTACTTTTATTTATAAGAAATAAAAATCAAATAAAATATAAAAATTTTGTGCATGTGAAAATTGTGTAACTTTGGAACAGAATGATTGTATTAAATGACATTGTGTATGAAAACATTAACCAACAGCTAGAACATAAACAAAGTCCTCCAAACTATGTATACCACCGTTTGTTCCAAAGATTTAACTTTCATTCAACATTTTAAAATTAAAATTTATACAATTTGAAAAAAAATTATTAAAGCTTTTGTTGAATTTATGTATGTATTTTTATTTGACAAATATAAATTTTCTGTATAAACTTGCACAAAATTGAAAAGGTGGGTTCATGAAACATGTCGCGCAAATTTGCCCATTTGCACAAATGGGAAACTTAAGCGTTTAAATGAGTACCCTTATTATTTCAATTTTCATTTATAATTTTATGTTGTTGAAAAATGTTTGAAATTTTCAGCTACAAAATGAGAAAATATGCGCGAAATTTATTAAATTTGTTTAAGAGGATGATATGCTTAATGTTTATGGATATTTTATTATATTTAATGATATTTCTTAAGTTACAGATATTGTTGATTCGTCTTAAACTATTGGCAAATATATGGCTATTATGCAAATAGTTATGAATTAATTCATTAGATAATGCAATTATAATCCAATTTATTATAAAACATTATTAAATCTATGTAAAAAAAGCTAAAATTTCCGTCATGAACAATTTTATAATATTTATGAACATGTTCTTATTCTGAATGAAAAAGTTTGTGAAAAAAAAGTCATGTTCGATTAATAATATTTATTACAAAATTCATTCCAATTATGAATTTCTTTTTTCTGTGTAAAATGTATTCTAAAATTGTGAAACTGAGTTGTGAAACAATTATATATTTTTCAATAAATATTAACAATTCCTGGCGTTTTAGCTGTTTTGAGAATCAATAATTAAATATTAGTTTAAAAAATTAACATGCAAATTAATAAGAGAATAATATTTTGCAGAAAAATTTGAATTATTATAACAAAATGTGATGTCTGCCAATTTCATGTTTCAGTGTCCTTTATACTGAAAACTTCAAGAATTAAGTAGATATTAATTTATTCCTGCCATACTTATATTTTCTCCCGCTGATCTGATTGTCGCTAAAAAACAATTACATCAATTCCACTAAAATTCTCTTAAAATCCACGTTTCACGAAACAATCACTCATTTTACAGAAAATTCTTACAAAGAAACCAAATGCACAATTACCCTTCTCAATAAAATAATTTTAATTCCAAAAACAGAAATCTTCCATGAACAATATTATAGTTTCCAGTAAATGAAGCATTCTCAACAAAAAAATGCTTTCGACTTTTGACCACATTTGATTGTGTAATTAAAAAAAATAATATTTTGTTAATATACATACATATGCATATTAGGGTGGCCCTTATTGCACTATCTAGATTCTCGAATGCCACAAGATCGAAAATTGTTTTCCGTCATCTAAAAACCAAATGCTGAAAATTTCAACATCGCAACATGTTTAGAGGTTACACGCTTCATTTGAAGTATAAACAAAACAATAAATTCTTACGTTTTACCTTTTAAAAACGGTGGTTTATTTCTTCTAAATAAACCGCATTCTCTTTATTGCAAATAAAAGCGATCAGTAGTATACAAGTTTTAACAACTCTTTATTTAATTAATTTAACACAGCAATTTTAAATAGTCACTCTCTTTTAATACACACACTTAAAACCAGACTTTATGATGTTTACTTAACAGATCCTACGATATACCGACTCACCCACAACTCGCTGATAGTATTTATATACACAGCATCATCTTCTAGAAGTCTCATAAGTAATCTAACGGAAATACTAGAATGATTTTAAAGATTATTTATAGTTAATAAATAATGTTAATAACAGCGTGTTATCAATACTGTTGATAAGTAGATGAACGTTGCAAGCAGCCATTGCAGATATTGCAATTTCGTAACGATATATATAGAGGATTTCATGTCAAATGAACCAACTTTTGAAAGGTTTTGGATAATAATTCAAAAACACTTTGTCAACAAAATAGGTCAAGAATTCTTTGATTTAGATGGCGTCCAGGTAATTTTAAATATAGTCTGAAAGTTTTCCTAAAATCGAAAACGTTAACCCTTAAATCGTGAAGGTCAAATATTTGGAATTTCTAATGGTAAGATAGCGAAATGTTATATATTTTCGGGGTGATTTTGATGAAACTTATGAAAAATATAGCATGAAGTCTAGTATTTACAATAACAGTACAAAAATGGAAATTAACCCTTAAGAGCACTTGGGGTCAAAATGACTGTGCTATTAAGGGTTAATTTCCATTTTTGTACTGTTATTGTAAATAGTAGACTTCATGTTATATTTTTCTTAAGTTTTATCAAAATCGGCCAAAAAATAAATAACATTCGCTATATTTCCATTAGAAATTCGAAATATTGAAAATTTTGACATTTGACCTTCACGATTTAAGGGTTAACGTTTGCCGATTTTAGGAAAACTTTCAGACTATATTTCAAATTACCTGGACTATAATATTCTGAATAGCTTTTACTTAAAAATCATAACAACAAGGAAATTCGGCTCATTCGCCAAAATATGACCAGTTTTTCTCGAAAATCGTAAAATTTAAGTCGCAGATATGGAAAAACTATAGGGGGTATTGACATACTTTTTCCACATTTTTATTCCCTATTTTGTTGTAAATAAATCCCTATGTGAAGTTCAAAAAATTCTTAAAATTCAAAATTCTTAAAAATTTGAAATTTGAAAAAAAATATTTTTTTTTTAGTTATACTTGCGAATAGGTTAACTGTATCCTATGAAGGTAAAAACTCATATGCAAGTAAATATGGATATATTTTAAGTAAGAATAAACTTTTGTTTTAATATTACTCAAAATATGTTAATTTTGTTCCTACATTTCTTGTTCTAGTGGCCTGAGTTAATGGCCTGGCGATTTTTTAATAACTTTAACACTTTTCAACCAATTTTTGTCTTTTATATCTCATTAGAATGACAACTACGTGCACATTCGATTCTTTTAAATTAAATTGCAAAAGTAATTATATAATAGAAAAATTTTTACAAAAACTGAAAAATTTCATTTTTCCCCTTGTAAATGAATCTCAAAACTAAATCGAAAGTCGGCCCTTCTTAGAACAAGCTAAACAATTTTTTGGTGGTATTTGTGATCATTACGAAAGTTTTCAGCGGGTGCAGTGTCAACATTAAAAAAAAATCAATTCTAAGGGACACTCTAATACATATATTTATTTAAAACTAGTTGACTGGCCCCGGCTTCGCCCGGTAGCATTTATTAATGTTAGTTCTTCAAGTTTCTCTAACCCACATACACCTGCCTGTTCTTTTTTATTTGCAAATACAATATCTAAATTTGTACTGCATACTTTAGGTAGCTTTTTCATTACAGTTGACTGGACTCAAAAAAAATCCACGTTTTACCCGAAATTTTTGATTTTTTTTTCTTTACAAACCATCTCCTGAAAATTTCGAATCGAATAAAAAAAATCAGCCAAATCGCTCCAGCTGTTCTGACGTTCCCGGCAAACGATGTTCTGCCACACAAAGTATGAAGACCCCTACTATAATAGTACTCCAGATATACAATAATAAATTGTAACTTTGTATAGGAGGTGCCATGCCCATTGTTCCTATATAGGTCAATTGTGAATCTAAACCATCCAGGGACCCACTCAAGCACACACAACAAATTTCATCGAAATCGGCCCAGCCGTTAAGGAGGAGTTCAGTTACTAACACACGTACCGAAGAATTATATATATAAAGATGTTTATTAATGAAATGTATTCTTCTTAAATTTTTTTTAAATAAGTGTCAAAAGCTAAGGATCTCTTAACTAATATTTCCATTAAAATATAGTTAATTGTGAATCCCTTCCCCTTAACCTCTACTCCTATTGTTGCAATATTTTAACTTTAATAAATACACAAAATTAATAAAAGGCATGCCATTTACCGTCATATCAATTTATTTGATTACTATCACGTTGCACGAGCACAAACCCACAAATATCCAGGCATATGTCTATTTTAATAAATATGAAAATAAATGTAAAATGTATGTATGAATGTATGTATATAGCTTTAAATTACAATTTATAATCAAATACTTTTCACTTTAAATTGAAACTGGCAAACCAAAAAATGTCATTAGTTGCGTGAAATTCACGGAAATGGCACAAGTTGTTTCCAGCCATATTGTTCATTTTAAACATGAATTTTGGAATATGCTTCAATGAACACAATAATACTGTTTCCTTTTAATATACATTCAGACACCACCCCATATACGTTCACTCAAACCCTGAGAAATACTTAGGTTTGTATGTCAGTTGAGAAGCAGCAGAAAAAGATTCTTTTGACAACCTATCTACTCAAGAATGTCCAAAGAAAATTCTAGTCTCTTTTTGTATGGCCTTGTGAAACTTGGCATAAAATGCCTAGAGCTTTAATAACTTCCCTAAGAAAATGTTGGAAATTAAGCACCATTAAGACAGTTGTATAATTTGAATTGTCTTTTAGTAGTCAAAGCTACAAATTATCAAGAGTAAATAAAATTTAAATAAAGAAAGAAAAATTAGTTGAATTTAAAATAAAGTCACTGAAAGTAAATAAAATTCCAAAACGTAGAAAGCTATGTAGAGCTCGTAACTTGTTTCATTCAATTAGCAGAATCAAATATATCTTTGTAAATTTGTGTCATTAACTTCCATAGCTACTTGCTAAATACACCACTTTATTTCTAATTAAATAATGTCTAACCAGCAATGAATGCAATTTCTAGACAATAATTTCCTGTAAATCTCTAATCTTCATGGTTTAAATGCCACCAATTTCAATGATCTGTATCACATCGAATGACTGCATCGCCACCACCCACATACTTTACACTCTGTCAAACACCTTGAGGTGAACTTTACTTTGTTTACAGCAGCGAGTAGTATTTGAGCAGAATACATATTAAAACAAATCTAAATATCATTGTGGTTAAATGTATCGTATAATGTTATACAATCCACAAATATGTGGCAAAATGGCTTCAAACATTCGTTAGATTGTTCCATATACAATGCACGAGCAGTTTTTTTGTTTAAAATATATAAAAGAAATGAAAATATACATATGTATGTAGAAATGTATATATTTTGTGTGGTAAAGAATTTGAAAATAAAGAACAAATAACTGCATGAGATTATGGTTAAAATTAAAAATCTTTAACAAAAAGGAAACCAAGAAAATGTATGTTTGCAGTTAACTTTTTCTATTGCAGCAATTTGTGTTTTCAAAGAGCAGTGTGTGGTTTTAGATGATTTTTATAGGTTGCAGAGAATTTAAATTTATAAAAGAAAATATGCAAAATTCTTAGACAAAGTTGCAGTTCTTGTGGAACTATTTTAAAGAATATATAGTAGTTATTACATAAACTTTATCTGTGTCATTGATATCATTAGTTTTTCTAAAGTATTTTTTTTTAATTTGTTGTTTATTAAATGTTATACATATTTTGTTGGGATTATATTTAAAGTTATCGTAAATAGTTAAAGTTAAATCTACAGAAAATTAAGTATATCAAAAATAGGTTTTTCTTGTTGCACAATAATCCATGATTTACGTTATTTAATATCATATATAATATAGATAGCTAAAATTTAATGTGAATTAAAGATCGAACAAAAAAATCAGTTTGTTACATCACGTCTCACATAAACTCATGCTACTTGAATACAATAAGACCACCTAATTTTACCTGAAATGAAAATGAAAAATCATCCAAATTATTAAGAAAAATATAAGAGAATGAAACGAACGTGTAAATAGATAAATAATAATGAATTTTATCATTAAATAATGAAAATTATAAAATTTTGTGTCAAATAATGATAGATATGTTGTAATTGATAAATTCATGAATACATTCTAAAAAACGAATGGACCAAAGTAGGTCGTTTCTTAAACTCCAGCTGTTTATTGTGACGACTTCTGCAAAAATGATTGTAGGATAGTCAAAGAATTCTAGGATGTATCATATGTATTTCCAAATCATAGCGTTTATGCCGTTTGCAGTAAGAGAGTGGTGGACCACAGAAGTAGTAAACCTCGTATTTATAATAATGTATGTATTCGTGCACAATATCTCAGTATCCACTCACCCATTTAAGTGATATTGTTAAATAATATGCCATAATCGTCATTATCAAAAGTGCTAGGTAAGACATCAATAGACCTACGAACTCCATGCATAACTATGGGTTTAACAAAAATCTCAAATATCTTATTGCCTTCCTTATTAACTACATTTAATCCCAACATGACTTTTTGTTTCAAGCCAACTGTTTGCCCAGATGGTATTTAGCAAAGTTAAGGATATTTATATTTATAATATCCTGGGAATAGCAGATTAACATTTTGCGGTTTAGTGGTCACTTTACCAACCAACTTTTCTATAGTCTTTAAAACATAATTTAATGGCATCTCTTGGCATTTTTATAAACAATTATATTTTTTGAAGTCGTCGTTTATGTTTTTTTGCAAAACTTTGCCATCAGGGTGATCTGGTTAGATAAATACATTAATTTTAAAATATTGTTAACTGCAGTTTTTTAAGAGACTATCACGCATTCAATAAAAAAATCACAGAGTATTTGTTTGGTCAGCAAATGTTGTAAAATTTATACGAAACGAAAATATTTATCATAAGTATTTTTAATGCCAACATGGGTAGTATTTATACACTACACCACCATAGTGGGGAGGGTATTATGCGTTTGTGCAGATGTTTGTAACGCCCAAAAATATTAGTCTAACACCCACCTTAAAGTATACCGATCGACTTAGAATGACTTTCTGAGTCGATTAAACGATGTCTGTCTGTCCGTCCGTCTGGTCGGCTGGCTGGCTGTCCATGTAAACCTTGTGCGCAGAGTACAGGTCGCAATTTTGAAGATATTTCGATGAAATTTGATACATATTATTTTTTCGGCTAAAGGACCAAGTCTGTTGAAACTGGCTGAAATCGGTTCATTATGTCACCTAGCCCCCATACAAATGTCCACCCGAAATTGGACTTTATCGGTCATAAATGTTTAATTTATATATGTATCTCCACAAATTCCGCTCTAAAAAAGTTTTATATACACAAAATTCATGTCACCAAATTTTGTTACGATCGGTTCATAATTAGTCATAGCTCCCATATAGACCCACTTCCGAAAATCGCTTTAACGTGCATAAATCGCTTAAAAATGTTGGTATACACACAAAATTCAACATAGTAAACTTTAATATAGACATAAATCACACAACCTAATTTCATGGTGATCGGTCCATAATTGGTCATAGCCCCCATATAAGGCCCACTTCCGAAAATCACTCAAAAATATAAATTATTAAAATTTTAAAAGAAAAATGTTTTTGCTCTTTTACTTAGTGTAGGGTATTATATGGTCGGGCTTGACCGACCATACTTCCTTACTTGTTTTATGTTTTGATTTATTTTTTCTTACTCCTACTTATAATAAACTAACCATCATTAAAGTAATGCATCAGAGCTACAGTCACATCGCGTACCAAATCGTTTTGTGGTCTAAGGAATCCCATTTCTTTCTTCCAGATTCCGCTGAAATGCTGTTTATTACTCGACATTGTGAAGTACATATAAAAGACCTCATATGCTAGCTAGTAGGGTATTCAATTAATCGAGCAAATACATTAATTTTATAATGTAGATTTAATCAGTTAATAATAGGTTAATTTTAAATTATTCAATTAACCGAATAATATATATTTTATTTTGAAAAGAAAGAAACACGAATTTTGTGGACTTATATAAGCATTTTGTTAATCAAAAGAACAAAAACATAAAAAACAATAAATAAATATAAACTCATATGAGGTTTTTAGAGTTTTAGGGAGATCTTCTACAATAATCTTTAAAAACAAGTATATAATTTAGATGCTTTGCTTTTAAACGGTTGTTTTTTAGTTTTAATAAAACTTGACTTGAAAAAACTCTCTCAATGATTGTAGGAGTTGGAAAATCATCAATTTTAAATTATTCGAACAGTTAACCGACCAAAATTAATCGTTTAACCGATTATCGGTTAATCATTCCATTTGTTAATCGGTTAATCATTCCATTTGTAACATATAGAAATATTGAACGTAGAACCAAAAAGTATAATATTCTGGGTCCTCAAAAAATTCTGAGAAGAGCTAGTTCCGTCTGTCTGTCTATTGAAAACACGATAGGGCCTAAAAAAAGCTCGTTTTCTGTGACATTTTCCATAAAATCTCCGTTTCCATGGATAGTAGTTCAGACACAATGTTTCAACAAAATCGGTTATGAAATCTCTGAGTTAGTTTTTTCTTATCCATGTAATTCATTATTTATTGTTCTTACCAAAATGCGTTTCAAATACAAAGCGGCGAAATTTTTGAGGCCTTCAGCTATAAGGCCTTCTGTAAGACCTTCATAGAACATTTTTTAGATCCAGTACTCATGCTCGCTTGCCTTCTCAGGAAGACCTTATGGAAGGCCTACCTGCTCCCTTCTTTTTGTTGCTACAAACGTAGTACAAGCAGAAAATACCGTTAAAAACTCACATTCCAAAGACAAAACTACAAATACAAAAAAATACAAAAGTGAAGAGAAAAAAAGAAGTAAACTTAAAATAGTTTTGCTTAAATTCTTGGACAAGGCGGTTGTTCGCATTTGTTACTTGTCATTATTGGTTTTTATTATAAAAAAATTAAAATAAATAATTAGGCCGGGTAAGTTATTAAATTTTAGTCATAGTTTAGGCTTAATCAAAGATACAATTTATTTAAAAAAGGCCTCAAAACAAGCCTGTTGAAGAAGTCCTACTATCAGGCCTGTTAAAGAAGGTAAAGCAGAAGGCCTTGGCTGGCTAGGACATCGTGTGCAAAAAATGTATGAGTATGGAATGGGGCAATAAGTCCTTGTGTCTGCTAAATAAGGCCTTCCATAAGGCCAGCTTACTACTTCTTTTCGCCGCTGGGTAGTTAAGATAGATATTTTTTCAATATTTCGAAAAAAAATGTTTGTCAATGTGGCATACAGTAACCGACTTAGAAATTGCCATCTATGCAAAACAAAACTTATTTATAAGTTTAAAATGTCTTACTGCACTGTGTGCCACAAAAAAAACTACAAATGTTCTTCTGCATAATTCTAGAATCATATGCGTGATTCTCAAAATTCAAACAAATATTTTTATATCAAATTTCTAAAAGCAAAAGAAATGATATGAAATTTCTACAAAGTAAAAATTTTATTATTAAATTTAGCTTTCTGTATTCCGATTATCTGCATTCAGTGAAAAATATACATATAAACTTACACAAACTCATGCAACAATGGTCATCACATCATAATGGGATTTCAATCGATAGGTGCATGAATCTCTAACAGAAATTATCAAAAAAAAATATAAAGTTACACAGAAAACAAAACGAAACTAGTTCTATTTCACAGTTTCTGACTACAAAACACACTTGCACTAAACTTGTCTTAAACGTGCCACAGTAATATTTAGTACACAGCGTAACAAACAATAACACAGATACGAATATTCAACAAAAAAAAAACATTCGTATGTATCTGTTACTTCTATACATTTGTATGTAGATACAAACAAATAAATAAACAAACGAAAAACTATGTTTTTATTGCATAAATACCCAAAGTATGGGTATTAAAACACCAGTTTATGTACTACGAAAGAGTATGAGCACCATTATTAATAATATATGGGGAATTATGTATGAATATTATGGTTGCTAAACTGTTTGTAGACCAATTTTTGCAAAATCTCGCGAATTATTTTAGTACAAATATTAACAAGTAAGAGTGCTATATTCGGCTGTGTCGAATCTTATATCACCTAATTTAATAGATATCAAACTCACATCCCACTAAGCGACCAGAAAGGTCTTCAAGGAAAATATCTAGACTTTCGTTTGAGAAAAAAGGGCTCATTTTGAAAAAAATTCAAAAAAGTTTTTGATTTCGGAAAAAAATTATATTTTTTTTAATTTTTTTTTTTCCAAATATTGAAGAAATAGCTTTTTAAAGTATTTGAGACATATTTTGCTAAGAACAATAGCTTACATGGATGTGAAAAACACCTGCATGGCCAAAATGTCAAATTCTGACACCTCTAACTCAGAGAGTTCACCACTTATCATGTTGAAAAATTGTGTCTGAAATACTATCCAATAGAACTAACCTTAGTGCAAAATTCATCCCAATCGGAAGACATCGATTTCAAAAGTTGGTTCACTTGGCATGAAATCACCCATATACTTATATTTAGGCAAATAAATTTACGCTAAACAAATACAAATTCATGGGTTAAGGAAACAGTGCGTATGAGTACTATTTTAACAATTATACGTAAAGTTGTACATAATGATATGAATTTTGTTTGTAATGAACACTAAATAAAGAGAATCAAATGGTTTCGCGAGAGCAATCAAAAATGATATTGTATATGTAAACCTGAATCAAATTTTGAGATACGGCTTGTTAGAAAACTCTTACTCCTATTTTTGGCAGCCCTAATTCATATACATACCTACGAAATTGTATGTTAAATTGTATACTACATTTAAACACAATTACAAACAACCACTCGACATGGATGATTGTACTACACTCTCTATGAAAATGCAATCATACACATACTTATTGTACGAAATGAATACAGTGATGGATAAAATTTGGTTTCTAAAAATACATTTTTTAGCTATTTCCTTCTTAATGTTTGGAATAAAAGTTAAACTAAAATAAACATATTTATATAGAATTAAATATAATAAAATGAAAGCTTCTTCGCCAAAAATTTTTAAGTTATATTTTAGAATTTTTTTTGCTGATTTATGGTAAGACTCTTTAAAATTTCAAATGCAGAAAAACTAGAAGGCAGTTACAAATTAGTGTTAAATTTTGATCTTTACAGTTTACATTCACATTTTTTGTATGATTGTGTGTTTGCTTCATGTGTTTAAATTTCTATCTATTCATGCATTCAATGCTCCAACATTCAGATTTACGAACAAACATTGCTCATATACACATATATATTAGGGTGGCCTTTATTTTCGGTATATAAAAACTAAGTGCAGAAAATTTAATCAAAAATTAATGTTATTTGAAAACGTTCACCACAAATTGGTTTTCTTATAGCTTTTATTCAAATTACTGACCAGACAGACGTTGTCCCGTCCAAATTAAAAAATAATTCAATTTTGATTTGTGAATTTAAATGTGGAAAAATAGTTTGAATGATAATTTTTATCCATACAGTTTTGGATTAAAATATACATGGAAGCGTTACTGAGAGACAAAAATCGTATTTAAGTCTGTTGTCAAAAACCCAAGTCTTGCATCAACAAAATATATGTTAATCAATGTATTTTGTTGTTGTGTCAGCCATAAAATTTGGGAGAGAGTAATTATTTGAACTCTCAGCTAACTTTCAGTTGCGCCTCTAGTTCTACCCTATGCTTATGGTGTTTGATTGAAATATCGAACCAATTGAAATAAAGAAATACTTTTTTCGATTACCTTGCTGTGATATCTTCATTTTGTTCACTGGAATGCTCTATGATACATCACATTTTCCGTCTTATTGTCTGGCGCGTAAACAAATAATGCTGATGGTATTCCGACACGGGTTCCGACACGAGAACAGGCGACATACAATTTACCATACGAGATGCAGCCGATCGAAATATCAACTGGGATTTTGCCAATGTCCAGCAATTCTTTGGAAAATACTTCTCCAATGATGTTTGCCAAAAATCAACTGCCAACAGCAACGTTTTGTCAAATGCCTACAAAGACATTTTATGCGCGATCAGTTTGCTTTGCTGAAATCTTTGGCCATCGCACTGTACTTGGAAATTGAGCATGTTGGATTTCAATTGATTTGCATATTCAATGGTAACTTGTGAGTGCGACCGCCTACCAACAATGTTGACGCCATATAATTTTTCTACATCTCTAACAAGAGTGATTTATTCATTTTGTAATGACTTATAAATGTCAGAAAATGTATTTATCTTATGTTTTAATATGAATTAAATATTTTTTAAACTCGAAAATTCAGATAAAATGTGCAACATATAAACATTATCCTATTTTGCTCAAATTTTTGTTTTTATTTTTTTTATATGACAGACATTAAATAGATCTTGGAGACATTCAAAATCCAAAAATTGCAAAGTAAGGGCCACCGTAATATACAGACATACATAGATGTATAAACGTTTTTATGTAGATGTAAACATGTACTCAAACAAATGTATAAACTTATAAACATACACATATATATTACGGTGGGCACTATTGTATGGAAGGAAAATAAGGTGTCGATGTTCCCAACTAAAATGAAAGTTTAGTTTGCTTGCTATTGTGTTCCTCTCGTCTGCATTGGGTGACTGGATCAATGAATAAAAAGGTCCAGCAAATCGGAATAAAAATAGATTTACAAAAATTCAAATGAAGTTCGAACTAGATTCAATTTCCATAAAAACGGAAAAACTCTTTTAGGTGATATTGTATGGGGAATAGAACTTATTAATTTAAACTAATTATTTTAAATTATTATATGTATATGTAATTAAAAAAATTTTAATTTTTTTATTAAAAAAAAACGAAAAGTAACTGGAAAAACTTTTTGGAAATGGTATCGAAAAATTATTATTTTATTTTGGAAATATTCACAACTTTTTTTGGGGCCACCCTAATATATTTGTATGCAATTTGTTTAAATGTGAGTGTGGAACATATGTATGTATTTCAGATTACAGTGTGCATTTGAATGTACATTTGTTTTAAAACAAAACGTGTTATTTTCAAGCATACTTATCTAACCGTAAACTAACACGTACAATTCCGTCCATCCGAACACACTGTTACAAAAGATTTGATTTCGTTTTGTACTCTTTATTTGCACATTTTGTTTTTCATGTTCGCATTTTTTTCTCATTTTAGCAGTTCGTTTCAGAATTAATGTTTTCAAAAGAGTAGCAGCTAGCAGAACAGTCTATCTTTGTGTTCAAAAACGTTTTCCACTTTTTGTGTTTTTTTTTCTCGTTTTTGGTTTCGAATTCTATGACCCTTGCAAATCTCAAATTGAGATAACAATATTCTTTATTACACTTTCAGAAAACAACATGTTTTATTCTTTTTATATCAAAATTAACTTCGCCCAGCATTAGAGTAACAAAAGTTTTTTACTTATTCCTTTTTTGGAAAAAGTTTTCTCTTAACGCTCTTAAGATTTCCTAAGAATAATAAAAAATATATAAACTATCTAAGATTTTAGCAAAAAGTTTTTGCTCACACACTAAACTAAGAAAAAGTTGAGTGATTTGTTATTCTACACTAGAATTCGGACTGTGTGCAGTGTTTGCAAATAACAGATTTATGTTTAATACTTGTATTTACCTTTGTCAATCGATTGCTGGACATGTATTGTAGATGTAACAGAAATAAATCTGTGTAAATCACCTTGCCCTAAATAATGTCACGGAATTGTTGTAAATATACGAAATTAACAAAAAAAAATATAGAAATTGTTTAATTAATTTATTACATTTTTGTTATTATGACAATATCGCTGAAATATGATAATATTATTGTCCTTCAGTGTTGCAATAACTCTCTAAACAAATACAAATCCGTGATCAAAAAGTAACATTGCGTATGAGTAATATTTTATAAATTATACGTAAACAAATTTGAAGTAGAGATGAGATTTATTTACATACCTGTGATTTAATCACAGTTAAGTCGTTCTTTAATATTTTCCAATATACTGTTAAGCTCGTTATTTTATATTTTTTAACATTCGCTCGTATCGTTTTTAAAAAATCACTGGATCAACTGGAGTAAGTAACAAGTACTTTAATGTCGTTCTTTCAAAATTTCCAACATACTGCTATATGTTGTTCTTTTCTATTTTTCAACGTTCACTAGGGACGAACAAGACACGTGTTGAAATCAGCAAACCACGTTCACTGAAAACAACAAAACAAAATTTTTTAATTTACTTACTAGCTGAACACAAGCCGCGTTGCTGGTCCTTATATATTAGCTTGGTTTATATGTTTAAGGCATCGCAATACGCAATAGATTTCTTTAATTTGAACTTAATTTCTAAAATCCTCATCTATGATATAAATACTTCGCTTCGAGTATATAGACTTCGAGTATATAGACCAAACTATAGACGAGAGTATAGAAAATAATATAGACGAGACTATAGACAAGATTATAGAAGAGTCTTTAGACAAGGCTTTGACGAGACTATTAGCAAGACGATAGGCACGATTATAAACGAGACTATAGACGAGACGATATTTCAGACTATAGATGATAGTATAGACCAAACTATAGACGAGAGTATAGAAAATAATATAGACGAGACTATAGACGAGATTATAGAAGAGTCTTTAGACAAGGCTATTGACGAGACTACAGACGAGACTGTAGACAACAGAGGAGGCTATAGAGGAGACGATAGAGGAGACGATAGACTACACAATAGACTACACGATAGACCAGACCATAGAAGATATTATAGCCGAGACTATAGATGTTACTATAGACGCTGACGTAGACGAAGTTATAGATGCGACTATGGACGAGAAGAATGGCAAGATAATAGGCAAACCTGTAGACGAGACTATAGATAAACCTATAGACTAGTACACGATAGGTGAGACTTCAGACATGAATATAGCCGAGACAATATATATAAGAATATAGACGTGAATATATTAATTTATAGACGGTATTATAGACGACTATTTAGACGAGACTATGGAAGAGATTATAGACGAGACTATAGACACGAGATGATAGATGATACTGTAGATAATACTATAGCCTAGTCTATAGCAGAAATTATTTACAGAACAGAGAACTTATTTGTGATGATTGTGCACAATATAAACATGGATATAGATGACGCAATAGATAAGACAATAGACGAGACTATCGACGAGACTCTAGACTATACTATAGAGAGCACTATAGACGAGACTACATACGGTACCATGATAAAAATATAGAAGGTAGTTTCAATCAAATTTTGTTTTTTAAAATAAGGTTTTTTGAAGTTTCCTTATTTTGTGAGAATTATAAAAAGCGTTGCCACATTCCTAAAAATGATTCTGATTATCGAGACATTTATTACAGAAAATGTGTAATTTATAATTTAGTATTTAAATAAAAATGTATTATGTTGTGTTGGAAGTTATTGATTCAATTTCTAACGTGCGCTTACTTATAATTGAAACACGTTGACTATTTTTATAGGTCTTTTTCGTATGCATTTTTCCATTTATGGTATTATTATGCAAATATTTTATATTTTAATTATAGGAGACAGCACACGCATGAATATATTTTCAAGATCTATCCGAGCACTTTCAGAAAATATAAAAAGTCTTTGAAATCTGATGGAAAACAAAAAATTACACGCGTTTAAAAAATTTGCATGTCGAAGGTGCCCTACTTTGAGTTTTAGATATAGCCAGCCGCTGTTGTCGTATGTTGGGTAATGTAGAGACTTTAAAAAAATCATGTTTGAATGTTTGCAAAAATATTTGGTATTTTTGCAGTTGGGGAAAATAAACTCATTTTTATGTTTTTTAATATTTTTCAAATTAATGTAATTTAAATATACCCAAAGAATGAAAGGGAAAATTTAAAATTAATATGGCATTACTATTTTTATGAAAACGTCACAATCCTTAAGCATGTCAGATATAGAATTTGAAAAAATAAAGAGAGAATAAAACTACCTTCTATTTTTCTACTATGTACGGTACTATAGGCAAGTTTATAGTTAGAACTATAGACGAGTTTATAGACAAAACTATACGAGACTATAGACAAAACTATAGACGAGACTATAGACAAAACTATAGACGAGACTATAAATCGGACTATAAATGAGACTATAGAACACTATAGATGATACTATAGATGAGACTACAGACGAGAGCTTAATACTATGTTCACATTTGCAGAGTTAATCATCTCAAACGTGATTAAGCTCTAATCACTTCAAAATCAAGATACATTTAAATGATTTGTTAATCACTTCAAATTGACATGATTAAATCTTAATCATTTCATTAATCACGTAGAATCAACTGAACATACCTCAAACTGATGATGATGTAGCATCGGCCACAAGGAATATACCTATCAGATGTACTACCGATAAATAAATTTTTCATAAACAACTATATATAATCCATCAATTCTCACAATTCTTTCATTAATAAGTAAAAATAATCTGCTGATAACTCTATTAAAGTATTTCTTTCCATTTTGAATGCTTTAAAGAAATATAAATTTGTTTGTTGTTTTTTTATTTGTCAACTTAATCACTTTACTGTCAACTTAATCATCTCAAATGTAATGTGAACGGCTTTGATTAACTTAATCAACCTTTATTCTTAAACGCGCTTAAACCCCCAAGTGTGAACATAGCATAAGACAACACTACATACAAGAATTCAGACGAGAAATGTATGCCAATTCTTTAAAAGTTTGTGTTATTAGATTTTACCTACTTGAGCCCCGACAACAAAGAGATATACTTAAGAGTGTAGCAAAAAACAACAACATTGTTCTTCAAGTTCTACTTTTCTACAGACCTGTCTAGTATCTTTGGAATATGTTTGTTAGCAGTCGAAGCTTCTAACGAGATAAACGATTCGTCTCTTGGTCGGCTAACGACTAATTATTTTTAAATATAGTTATGGATGCATAAATTCTTTAGCTCTCATCTGCTGACTGCAACTTATTGGGTAATTCTGGCTAATGAGTACAATAAGACGAGATAAATGCTTCGGCTCTCGTTTGGATAACGACTAATTATTGGTAAATGCAATGTAATCAGAGGAGATCAGTTATTTAGCTCTCATCGGCTAACTACAACTTTTTGGCTATGACTAGCTAATAAGTACAATCCAACGAGATAAATAATTCAGCTCCCGGTTGGCTAACTGCGGTATTAGTACGAAGTAAGAACTATGGCCTCTTCTACTTATACATTGTTACTCAAGTTCATGTTTTTCTTAGATGTCTTATATTAAAATTCACATAAACTATTTGAGAATTATTGTTTTTGTATTTGAGTATATTGTTGTTAATGGATTGACTTTTATAACTGCACGTTACAAGTTTAAGAGTTGCAACCCAAAGTTTGGTCCTAAAATTATAACTGCTGATTTGCCACAATGAGTTTTTCAACTTTTCTTAAAAATGTTTAACTTTCCTCATATAAGGTTTTAATTATTTCTAGTCTATTGCCATTCGTAACTCTAACACATTTTTTGCTTAAGTGTAGAAAGATGCACTTAAACACAACATTATAATAAAAAGTAATAAAAACAATGACACAAAAATAACAGCATCATCAAAAAATAAAATTAAACCTTATAACATATGAGTTTGAAATATTGTCTAATGACCAATATTTATTGCTGTTGATGGGCCATTAAAGAGATTTTTAAATATTCTATTCTAAACCGAATAAAATTGGGTAGGTAAATGACCTTTTTTGTAGGTTTTATATGTAAACTTTAATTGAGGCACAGTACATTTAAAAACAAATTTATCTATCTGTTGCGCTGCAAATACACATGTGGTATAAAACTTAAATTATTTTGGGATATACAATGTATATATAGAGATAGAGGCAACGTATGGCTAGAGATCAAATGTGTTTTGTTTTTTAATTTTAGTTCAAATATAAATATTATTTTGTTTAAAGCTATCTTAGGCAATTTTAATTTCCGTTTGCTTAATACATATACAGATTTTGATATCATTTTTAATTTAAACTGCTTTTTTGTGCACTTTTAATTAAACTTAATATTTACGACGAAAAGCAGGAAAAACATTTCCGATTTTTTTTTTGGCGTTAATATTATTGTATTTATTAACTTTTGAAAAGTAATCATAACAAATAACACTATAATTTGCTTTTTTTACCCTATACCGCAAAAATAGGTGGATACAGATTTATCGTTCTGACTGTAAAACAATTGCCTCGTGAAAAGCATTTGGCATGCTAATTTAAAATATCTAGTCGGTTTATAGCTGTAGCATATACAAAATTCAACACTATCATACACAATCTAACTTACTTTGTTTTATATTTTCGCTACCAGCTTATAGAACAAATTAAATATTTCATTTATGTTTATACTACTTAAAATAAAAACTATACGAAATTATAAAAAACAAAATAAAATAAATATTTGGCCACAAAAAAACTCTACATTCATTAACAAAAGTGGGATGGAAATAATAACGTAAAGTTTTTATAGTTTTCAATTTATTTTAACAATAATTTTAAGCTTAAAACAATGACAGTATTAAATTTACAAAAAAACGGGTTGATGTTAATAAATGCATTGAATATATTTAAATATATTAAAATATATTTTTTAATTCTGAATGTAAGAGCTAATTATAGTCCGATCATTACAAAAAATATAATTAACATAACACTAGGTAGTGCATATAAAACTGGTTTAATTAAATTTTCGTTAGTATTTCTTATATAGTACCTACGGACATTTACGGAATGATCATCTGAGAATTTTATAGAAATAAAGTATAATTTACAGAACTTATATGTTCTGATTTCTTTCAAAGCCACCACACTTCATATTTAAGCCATCAAGCCCGATTGTATCCTGTTCAATAGCATTTACATTTGGTAAAATGTTCTTCAAAATGACATCTCTATATCAAAACATTATCAAGAAATCAACACCTTGGCGCATCCTAAATTTGGAATCCAATTTAATATAAACCATCCTAATTCTATTTTAGATTGGTAGATTAATCCAGGAGCATGTATTCCTGTGATCCTCGGTAGACGAGTTTATAGGCGAGACTATAGAAACGGATATAGGCAAGGTTATAGATGCAGCTACGAATGAGATGGTAGGCGAAACGATAATATAATTTATAGAAAATACTATAGACGAGACGATAGATGGGACTATAGACGGAACAATAGACGAGACTATAGACCATAATATAGACAAGACTATAGACGAGACTATAGACGGAACTATAGACGAGACTATAGACGAGACTATAGATGGGACAATAGACGAGACTATAGATGAGACTATAGACGAGATTATAGACGAGACTATAGAAGAGACTATAGAAGAGACTATAGAAGAGACTATAGAAGAGACTATAGAAGAGACTATAGAAGAGACTATAGAAGAAACTATAGACGGAACTATATTTAGACGATACCATAGCCGATAATATAGACGAGACTATAGACGATACCATAGGCGAGAATATAAACGGGTCTATAGGCGAGACTATAGGCGAGAATATAGACGAGACTATAGGCGAGAATATAGGCGAGAATATAGACGAGACTATAGGCGAGAATATAGACGAGACTATAGGCGAGAATATAGACGAGACTATAGGCGAGAATATTGACGAGACTATAGGCGAGAATATTGACGAGACTATAGGCGAGAATATAGACGAGACTATAGGCGAGAATATAGACGAGACTATAGGCGAGAATATAGACGAGACTATAGGCGAGAATATAGACGAGACTATAGGCGAGAATATAGACGAGACTATAGGCGAGAATATAGAATATATCGTATACGCAGAGAAAAAATATAGTTGGGCATGGTTACTGTAACCATTTCAATATTGTTACAAGTTGTGGTAACCATAATATGGTTAATTTACGATTCACATGATTATATCAACCATATATATGGTTACAGTAAACAAATATATGTTTGTGACAACCATTCATATGATGAAGGACTTATCATATTATGGTGCTCTCGGCTTAAGGCTTATCATAATCTGAGAACAACATATTATGATAAAATTATTCATCATAAATATGGTTGCCACAAACATATATTTGTTTACTGTAACCATATATATGGTTGATACAAACATGTGAATCGTAAATTAATCCTATTATGGTTACCACAATCATGTAAATGGTTACTGTGACTATAATATTGTTAAAAATCTTGTAACACTATTTAAATGGTTACAGTAACCATGTCCAATTATATTTATTCTCTGCGTGTATATAGAGACTATAAACGAGACTATAGGCAAGACTATAGACCAGACTATAGACGAAACTATAGACGAAACTATAGACGAGACTATATACGAGACTATAGAAGAGACTTAAATTTTTGGACAAATAGAAATTTTCGATTTTATCAACAGAAAGTTAGTTGACAAAGAAGAATTTCTGTTAAAGCAACTAGACATTTGATACCCTTTTTAAAATGTTGTAGCCACAACTGTAAAAATCGGTCACTAAGATAGGATCATTCTTTTGGCAAAAAATTCGGTTGCTATCGCGAATATGTTTTCTCTGTGTAGTGATTGGTGTAAATAAACTCAGCACAAGAAGTTGGAAAAATATGAATATGATTAATGATAAAGTTGAACAGGTATTGCTCAAACTGTTGAAACCAAAAATCAGTCTTCTGTGCTTCAGAATTTAGTTCCTTGAAACCTAAAATAAATCTGTAAAATGAGTCTGGAGCAAAAATTATGTGAATTTTGGCAATGACAATAAGTTACTACATTAATTACTTTGTAAAGAATGGACTATAACCAGCACATTATATTATTTACTTAATAGAGTATTTACTTAATTTTATACAGGTTGGTAATGAATACAGCTTTCAAGTGTATCTCAGCAGCTGAAACCAATAATTTGTATACCCATCATCAAAAAAGATGGGGGTATATTGATTTGGTCATTTCGTTTGTAATACATCGAAATGGTCATCGCAAACCCACAAAAGTATATATATATTCTGGGACCTTTTTAAATTCTAAGACGATCTTGATATGTCCGTCCGTATGTCTGTGTGTTGAAAATACGAAAATTGACCCTGCGCCCCATATAAACCCTATATCATAAAAATATGTTATTGCTGCATAGTGAGGGTGGGTATATAAGATTAGTCGATTATATCAATCTTACTTGTTTTCAAATCCATATTTTATAGCCAACGGTAAGTACATTTGTAAGCGAGACCAATGAATTTATAATATTACTTGTTGGCTTACTAGCTAAGTAAAAGTTTTGCTGGTTTATAGTACTGTCCTTCAGCATTTCATGGAAAAAATTTAAATTTTATTAATAACATTTTGTTTATAAATAAAAATCCCACCAAAAGAAAATATATTTTTAAATAACACTAAAATTTCTTAGAATATATTAAATTCTCTAGGGATACAGTTTACTATGTATTTCCTTGAATTCGTTTAAACTTTAAATTTGAAAAATGTCAACATTAAGGTCATCAGACAATCACCTACAGAAGCATGAATCGTTCATAGTAATAAAACATCAAATATCCTTTCAATATTTAAAATTCTTACATCTATTCAGTAAATGTCAGAATAAAACACAGCAATCAATATCATTTAAATGTGACTTTAAAGATTCAATCATTCTTTAATATTATTCTCTTCGCATTGTTATTGCTTTGACATTAGGCAAATGAAAACGAAATTTCAAGGAAAAAACCTACACTGGCATAGAATAATAATAGAAATAAAAAAGTAAATTCAAGTAAAGTAATGGTAAAAAAATATCTACGTACTATTTTGTAAATATTTAGGGGATTACTTTGTTGTTTATTTGTTTGTTTTGCTAAGTCGAGATATTTCTGTTGAATTGTATAAAAGAAATATTTAATGGCGCCAAACTCATCATTCAAATGGAATTCTATGGGTATTTGTTAAAGTCTTAAAAAACTAAACGGAAATGTTTGGTAACTAAAATGAGCTTAATGATGAAAACAAAAAATCTTGAATAATTAATAATTAAGTGGGCAAATTAAACTATGGAAGTCGTACAAATATGTAATTAAATTTAAAAGTTTTTGTTTAAGTAATTAATAGTTAAAGCTATCCACAACATATAATATGCTGTCATCGATAGCGATAATGAGGGTTAAAACTATCAATCATATTCTAATGTATTTAATATATGTTAATTATATCTCTGCATATATCAATCAATTAATTCATTGTATTATTTCTGATTTACTAATTTAGTATTTACGGCTAGTTTTGCCCACACTCCAGCCTGCTTTAATTGTATGTAATCAACAAATTGTATGGTAGATGTTATCGTTAAATTTAAGCTGCAATTTAACAAATGCGATTTAACACTTGAATTTCCCCAAAAAACAAATAAAATAAATAAAAAATACATTAAATTTTTAATGTTGGTTTTCCATTTCCGGTTAATTTTTTTTTCCTTTTATCTGAAAAAGGACATCAAAAACAATCGCCACATGCAATCGCGCACAAAATTAAATTTACTGTATTTCAGCCATTATCCTTTGCCAATGTAAACAGTTTTAAAGTACTTGTCAAACATTTGCTGCGTAATGTTTTCAGTTTTATTTTCGCGCTTAATGCATTAATTCCTTTTAATTTATTTTTAATGAATGACGAAAGAGAAATCTAGATAAATGTGTTGGTGGTTTGTGTTGCTGAAATAAAATAAGTTGATTTTATGGTTTAAATTAAAAGTCTGCTTTACTTACACTTTAAAGTGAGGAGTTGGCAAGTAGATTATAAAGTTTGGTTTAATTTTTAAATGAATATCTAGATAACTATAATTGTGAAAGTCCTCAAATTTCATATAATTAAATTTTTATCAGTGCATTAATTTTAACCTAAAATGGGATAAATTGTTATTTATATCTATCTTGACAACTTTAGTTATGGTATTATTAAAACTCTGAACAGTTCTTTAATAATTTCACATAGTTTAGCTGTATTGTATTTGTGGGCGTCTTAATTTCGAATATCTGAAGAACTATAATGGTAAATCTATTTAAATGCTTCTATTTGAGCGCTGATTAGGGTTTGGGGTTTCCCGGATAATTTAATTTCCCAGAAAACGGGAATGAAAAATCCCGGGAATGGTTTTTTAACTAGGAAATAAGTAAAGAAGAAAATTATTTTATAAAATTGTGTCATATTACTAAAAAAAAAAGAAAAACAATATATTACAATTCAATTGTACCCACATAAAACCAAAATATGTTTGTTAAAATATTTGGAGATCACTTGTTACTATAAAATTAAATATTAGCGGTATTCATGATATAGTAGAGTAAAAGAGCAATTAAGTGTCACAAAATCTTATAAATTGGGAACGTATCTTTTTAATTCGAGTACTCTACATTATGAATACCGATATTATATCATAAAAATAATGTTATATGTCCGTCATAGAACTATTATTTTAAAAAATTGATTTGTCAAAATTACTAATGCAAATAAGTCATTCGACAAGAAAACTCTTTCGCTTTAAACATGTGTTGGCTTTATCGTTATTAAAGCATATAAAGACAATCAAAATGTATTCTCCGATTGTTACTTGCTTCAAATAAATCTAATTCCCGCTTAAAACTTTCAGCATTTGATTTTAAATGTTTAGGGCTTTCCTTTTCAATATTGATTGAATATTCTAATTGGTTTTTAAAATTTGTATTTCGGAAACCTCATCATCAACGCTTTGAACAGATGAGGAAACGTTGTGGTCAAATAGACGTTCATACATTTGCTGTTCATAAAATTTTAACATTGTGTTTTTATGTTATAATTTATCTTATAATGTTGAAGTTTTTAGGTTTAATTTAATTGAATGAACCGTTGTTTGAGAAATCGTAGAATTTTTAGAAAACTGCTGTTCATAAAGTGTGTTCATTATAGCATCACCTATCAGAAAAATGGTTTCATTTCGGCTTAATGCTTCTACTGTATCCTTAATGGTGTCTAAAACCTCCACTAATATTTGGAACAAGCCATTCATCAAGCAGAGATGTCATATTTAAATATATTAAAGTATTTTTAATTAATTTTAAATTTCCCGTTTTTCCCGGGAAAAATTTAAATTTCCCGGGAATTCCCGACAATAATTTTACGGGAAAACCCTGGATTTCCAGGACCCCAAACACTAGCGCTGATAGAAGGCCTACTTAAGAATGCATATTAGAAGATCTTCGGTTGAAGGCCTGTAAGGAGATCTGTCGCTTAAAAGGCCTGAAAATCAATGTCTAATTAAAGTTCTACTAAAGCAATAACAATTTTCTTAAGACATTGATAAGGAAAAATAATTTTGGCATATGATTTGATGTCTGCGAATAAAAATATATTAATAAAGCTGAAATAAAGGAAACATCCACTGCTGACAGATTTTCAGCATTAGAGTACTTTGAAATTCAAAGAAAAACTTACAGTTAGTCCAGTTTTTATTCAAAATGTATTTATTCAATATTTTTGTAAGTAGATGAATAAAAAAGCCAACCAAAATATTATTCAAATTAATGTTTTCTTCAAAATTTATAAAGTATACTGAATGAAGAGTTTGGCATCAAACATCCAGTTTGTAAAACCTGCAGATAGAGCTTCTGAATATAAGGACTCGATATGTTTTATTTAAACAGTGTGAAAATAGTAATTGTTTTTAAAAACAAGTGAAAAAACTTAATATTTTGTAACACAAATAGAAAGTGCCCCAAGTGGCTCAACAGCTATATTATATTTTTAAAGCTTTATATACAATTATTTTAACAAATTTATTCTTCCTTGCTAACTAGGTTTTCAGGAAAACACAGCAGTTAGTCTGTATTTTTTCATACCTCTTCCAATGAAACAAAATTCAATAGAAAGGCTCATGCAACAAATTAAACATTGTTACATTTTTTCTGTATCATGCTAATATACAAAACTGCATTTTTCTGTTGTAAAAAAATCTGCAAAATAACAGGAAATTTGTTTTAAATATGAAACTGGTTTTGTTGCAGCAAAAATATATAAACAAGCAAAAGGTTTAAAAAATTAGTAGTAATACTTTAATATTTTATAGGCTTCAACTATATTAATATTAACTTTAACATGTTTAAATTTTACATACATGTGTATCCACTTTAGAAATCACAATAAATTTTTCTCCTTATTCATAGTTAGTTATATCTATTTCCCATTTTAAAAACCAAAAAAACTTAACTCCTCTTGTTTGGGCCCTATCGTGCTTTCGACAGACAGACATTTTCAATACCAAAAAAAACTTATCAACACAGAGTAATTTCAGCCAGCTACCTCCATTTATTTGAATCTTATGGGTTTTCAACAGACGGACTGTCATTGCTAAATCGTCTTAGAATTTCATGGGAACCCACAATAAATATACTTTTTGGGTCTGCGATGAATATTTCGATCTTTTTTGATAGGGGGTAAAAAAAAACGAAAAAAACTGATTACATATTAAAACAAATCTACATATAACACTTAGCTGCAAATTGTCATAATCTGCATTAAAATAAAATATGTATTGCTATTGCAATAACAAACTCGGAAATTAAATGATAATTGTTTAGTAGGAAAACCAAATTCAAATAATTTTTATTATGAATTTTTAAAGTAATAACGATTTGGTAAACTTTACCCTTAATTCTATGAAGTAAATAAAATCTTTTTATTTTAATTAACACATGTAATAACATGTTCATGTGTAATCCACACAGTTTGCATAAACGATATTAAGTATACGCCTACTGTACACTTTACACAAAAACGTATGATAAACAAAATGTAGCATATTTTTAGGATTTTAAAATGTCACTAGCAGATTTGTATGCATGTAATTTACTACATATCACCGTTTGAATGAGCAGCCATATCATGTAAATGTGAATCTTTTTATCAAGTTTTAACAGGAAAAAAATTATTTTTCAATACTCAGTATTAATAAAAAAAATTTCAATTTGTGAAAACTTTATAAAACATATTTTCCATGGAAAAATAATTTTGTAAAGCTTTAATAAATTCGTATTTTATAAATAAGGACTATTCAAACTGTTCGCGGTTTTCATAATGAATATATTGTTTGGAATTATTTTCGAGAAAGAACTCTAGTAAACATGATAATTTTGTTTTATTTAGTATAAACAATTTCAAAATATCACAAAGAAAAATTTTTGCATGTTGTTTCATTTCATACATTTTGGGACATGCAATATTATGCTTCTTTATTTTAGAAAATTGGCAATGACCTGGTGCATTGTTTTCAGAAATTTTTTCTAATGAGCTGAAAAAATCTGTTGTTGATTTTTCATTCTACTTGATTTTTATGACTTCATTCTAAAATATAGTACAAAATAAAAATTTTAAGGGACTTCAAATTAGATTACTTAGAAACATGTAGCATGTAACTGAAATGTGTTTTTACACTGGTGTTGGATGTTGTTCTACGTCTACTAAAGTAGCTAGCACGCAACTAGTTTCCGGCTTCTATCTCGTCGGCAATCGGGAGGATTCGTTGCTACTTTAAGTAGAGTAAGCGTTGACATGCACAAAATTATTTTTGTGCGTGCTAAATTTCTTTAGAAAAGGAACAGTAACAGATAACAAAGAGAGACAAATATAAAAGAAAACGGAAACGAACATTAAACATATTGAACTGCACTGTGTGTTGATGGTAACACAGTATTATTCCCCTCCCAACCATGATCATACAAGGAAAAGCGTCAAAAATTTAGTATGATCCCAAAGATATTTACCCTAACCAGATCAGTTCACCAGGAACCAATTAAAAACAGCTTAGAACTGCATTTTTAAATTCATGATATTTATTAACAAAAATGTATCCTTAAACATATTGTTAAAATAAGCAAATAAAATCAACTAATATTGAACATATTAAAAATTAAAGAAAAAAATTATCGCGTGTTTTAAATATTATTGCAAAAATCAATATAAATTTATAAAAAAAATGTTTTTCATGCAAAAAAAAAATAAAAAAAAATAGCAAAAAAAATTCTGTTTCTACCGGGATTTGAACTCGGGTTTAAAAAAATAAATAAAAAAAAATATTTGGCTTCACCGGGATTTGAACCTGGGCTTAATGAGTGGTAGATTATGACTCATACCAATAGGCTATGGTGAGTTTTCAAAAATTACCGGTTAATTATTTAATTAAATATTCATGTAATATTGGACAAAATAAAATGTTAAAACTCAATATTACATGTTATTACATGAAATTTTGTTTATGGATTTCTTTTTTTTTCCAGTTAGTTATTTTCAACATAATAAAATAATTAAATTGTTTTATTTAAATAATTTCATTATTTTATTAATAAATATAATTAAATTACCCCTTATTTTGAAGGATTTTAAATTTAAAATTCGAATATTTAATTGAATTTGAACAAAACATAAAACATTACATACACTGATGTCTGCTCATTTTAGCAGTTTTACTCATGTTAACAATATTTAACAGACATATTTTGCTGTAAGAATCAGTGAGTGTTATATGTTTATGTTAATATTTTTGTTTGTATAAAAAAATTAAAATAAGATAAAAATAAATAAAGGTTTTGACTTACATTAACAGGATCCCACGTCGAAAGATCTTTCGGCTGCTTCCTGTAGCTGTATATATGGAATTTTTAGAAATTGCTGAGTTTATGTTTCTGTAACATTTTATGTTATTAACATTTTTACTCAAATAATTATTCTGTGTTGACTTTTAATAATGTTTACAAATATTTTTGGTTCTTTTTGACACTTGTTTTAAAAGATTTTTACATTTTTATTGTTAACTTTTCACCAAAAAAAGGAATAAAAAGTGAATTTAAGCAAAAAAAAATTAATTTTTAAATTTTTAAAAGAAATTATAAATTGTATATATATATTAATAAAAGAAAATTTTAAATAAATTTATTTTTGATTAAATCATTGTTTCTTTTGTCTAATTTTTTTTTCCACTTGTTCTTGTTGTTTGGTTTTTTTTTTTTCCTTTTAGGTTTTGTGATTTTTTTTACTTTTTTCTAGAAATTAAATGTTTTTGATTTTATATTTTTTTTGAAAATTAAAACATTTTTTAAATTTTCGCACAGATTTTAATATTTTAGTTCAATAAATCGATAATTGTTTTAAAATTTCAATTGGGATTTTAAAAACCTGACATTTTCCCCGCACTTTTCACACTTTTCCTCACTTTTTCCTCGATTTTTACACTTTTCACGGAGGAGACGAGGCTTTCCGTGAAAGTGACGAAGGCACGAATTTGGACGAAGCCTTCCCAGGCAACGTTTTTGTGCCTGGTGATTTTTCTTTTCTCTTGGAAGCTTATGTAGAAAGAAAATGATGTAGGTGTGTGTGAGCTGTAAAGATATTTTGATTTTTGGTTACGTTAGTTTGTGTGTGTGTGTTTGGTTTCTTTTTTATTTTGTATTTATTACCTTTTTGATATGAAACAAACGATTTTTGATCACTTTTTGCTGCTGCCGGGAGTGTAACAAAAACGTAATCTGCCTAATTTTTATTAGAAATTGTTCAAATTTACGTTACTGTATATAAAAAAAGAAATATCAAGAAAAGAAATATTGAAATTTCTGATTTGATTTTTTTTATTAGTTTTATTTTAGAAAACAAAACTTACATTTCTTTATTAGATTGTTGTAGGTAAATGGTGGATATTAAATCCAAAAAACGCTCTTTTTCAAATTGAATTACAGCAAAATTTCTTTAATAAAAACAAAATTTAAAAAAAACAAACGTTAATAATAAAAACAAAGATATTTTAAATCAATTTAACACTGATTTTTTTTTTGAATTTTGTTCAAAGTTTTAAAAAAAAATTACTTACAATTTCAGTTTAAAAAAACTTATTTTTTTTTCGGCAGAGTAACGACGTATTTTAAGAAAAACTTGTAGGCAGGGGTATGCAAAAAGGAACGATTTTAGCCAATGGCCGCCTTTTTATACCCAATATTCGAGAGAAAATTTTGGAAAATTTTGGAAAACTAATGTTTTTTCAGCATAAACTAACACACACAAAATAAGAAAAACCAAAAATCGAAAATGTCTTCCGTTTATCTTTTGACAAAAGCACTGCATTATCATTAAATACAGGCTGTCAAAAAAAATTTAAATGTCAAAAAAAAAAGTCTCCAAAAACCGTTAAATTTAAACAAAACTCTTCTGAAACAAAAAGTTGTTTAAAAATAAATAAAATTTTGAGTAAATAAGAAGAAATAATAAAAATCATAGATTTTGACTACAAGCGCCCCTACAAACACTAAAGTGAAAACTGAATTCACGACAAATTTTCTGGGATGTATAAAGTAAGCAATTGACTTCCTATTGTACTGCGAATTGGATATCTTAATTGGCAAGCAGTTGTTTCCCTTTTGAGATGATAACCTCTTCACAAACTTTAATATGATTTAGATATGTTTTTTCGTTTCGGTTTTAAACTAAAAAACTTCATGCCCAAAAAATTTCCTTTTTTAGGTATTTATTATGGATCAATGATCAATATTTTAGTTAAATGTTTATTTGATATTTAGCTAATGTAACTCGTTTCTTTTTTTTTCTTTTCAGGTATGTAACACTGCTTCATAACCAAACGAAATTAAATCTGTAAGAAATGAAAACAAATATTCAAAAACTAAATGGTTTTAAGGTAAAATTTAAGTCGATTCGAAAAAGTAAAAAAATTGTTAATTTTATTTAAGAGAGTTATTATAAATACGAAATGGTATGCACATTTAAATTTGTTTCCCATTTTAATGAAAATATATCAAAAATGACCCACAAAAGAATCGATATATTTGGCCCTTAGCGCCAATTTATCGTAAGCGACATTTTCTAAATTTTTTTTATTGCAAAAATTAAAATTTTATGGACCGACAGATGTTTTAGCGTTCTCAGAATATCAAAATTGTTAATAACTTCAAAATTATAGGGGGTAAGATTTTATCGTAAGTCAATGTTTACATTTTACAATAAACGAATTTTATCGTATGCGACACATAGTGGTATAGAAAAAAAGAGAGAAATAAATCTGTAACTTCTAAACAGGGACGTAACAATTATAAGCTAAACGACAAAAAAATCATTTTTAACCATTTATATTGATGAATTTATAAAATGGTTATAACTAACCATTTTTATAAGATATATTTTATTTTGGTTATCGTAACCAATTAAATTAAGAAATATTTTTTTTTTGGTATAAGTAACCATTATATCAACCAAAAAGATTTTTTACTTTCAAATAACCATTATAACAAACAAAAAGTTTTTTTGGTTAGAAATAACCATTACAACAAATTTATTATTTGTTTTTGGTTATCATGTATGAAATCGATATATATAAAAATGGATGTTTGTATGTATGTGGGTATGTTCCGAATGAACTCAACAACGACTGCACCGATTTTGATGAAATTTTCAGGGTATCTTCAGAAAATCCCAGCGGTTAACACTATAAGGTCAGATTTTTGGTATTCGGTCTGTGGGCGGAGGGGTGTGTAAAAATCAAATTTTTACATTATACCGTTAATATATATAAAAATTGATGTTTGTATGTATGTATGTTAGAGTGTCGCAAAAAAATTTTTTTTTGAAATTTCGGAACGCATACCCTCTAATTTTTTTATATATATAAAACTATAGTTAAATATGATATTTTGTCTTTCTATCATGATTGCAACCCGTGCCGACTTGCGATTTAGTATTGTGGTGCATTTACAAGGGGAAAAAATGCAATTTTTTCAGTTTTTGTAAAAATGTTGCCATTAAATAATTACTTTTGCAATTTAATTTAAAAGAATCGATATGTGTACGTAATTGTCGTTCTAATAAGACATAAAGCACATAAATTGGTTAAAAAATGTTAAAGTTATTCAAAAATCGCCAGGCCATTAACGTGTCTCAGGCCACTAGAACAAGAAACGTAGGAACAAAATAAACATATTTTGAGAAATATTAAAATAAGAGCTTATTTTTACTTAAAATATATCCATATTTACTTGTATATGAGTTTTTGTCTTCGTAGGATACCGTTAACCTATTCGCAGTTATGACCAAAAAAAATATTTTTTTTAATGGCAGTTTCAAAACTCCAATTTCAATTTCAGAATTTGTTGATCATCACTTGGGGATTTATTGTCAACATAATAGGGAATAAAAGTGTGAAAAAAATTATGTTAATATCTCCTATAGTTTTTCCGTACCTGCGATTTTCGAGAAAAACTATTTTTTTGGCCATATTTTGGCGAATGAGTCGAATTTCCTTACTGTTATGATTTTTAAGTAAAAGCTATTCAGAATATTATAGTCCATGTAATTTTAAATATAGTGTGAAAGTTTTAATAAAATCGGAAAACGTCAACCATTAAATCGAGAAGGTCAAAGGTAAAATTTTTCAATATTTGGAATTTCTCATGGAAAAATTGCGAAATGTTATATATTTTTGAGCCGATTTTGATGGAACTTAAGAAAAATATAACATGAAGTCTATTATTTATAATAACAGCGCAAAAATTAAAATTAACCCTTAATAGCACTTGGGGTTAAAATTACGCCAAACTTCTAAAACCATTAAAAAATAATCAATTTCAATAGTGCTGATGAAAACTTGATTTTTATAGGAATCAAACTTTAAAATATTGTGTTGTGTATTAGAAAATAGTATTATGAAGCCATTTTGAAAAATGTTCACAATTTTGTTAAAATTTTGACAACATATTTTTCAAACGGCAAAATATTGTATTTATACCTGGCGATTTTTTAATAACTTTAACATTTTTTAACCAATTTTTGTGTTTTATATCTTATTAGAACGACAATTACGTACACATATCGATTCTTTTAAATTAAATTGCAAAAGTAATTATTTAATGGCAAAATTTTTACAAAAACTGAAAAAATGGCATTTTTTCCCCTTGTAAATGCACCACAAAACTAAATCGCAAGTCGGCACGGTTTGCATCATGATAGAAAGACAAAATTTCATATTTAACTATAGTTTTATATATATAAAAAAATTAGAGGGTATGCGTTCCGAAATTCCAAAACACTCTAGTATGTATGTTCCGAGTGAACTCAAAAACGGCTGGACGAAGTACAGCTAGTTGATAATAAAAAATTAATTCATAAATGTTAAATAGGGATTTCTAAATCCATTAAAAACTTTATTAAAACTGCAATTGACTGTATGTAACCTTTATTAGGTCTATTATATGGCCTGAGGAAGCTTATTGAAACTGGCTGAAATTGGTTCATTATTTCACCTAGCTTTAAATTTCTCAACAACTGCTGAACCGATTTGTATTACGTTAAAACTGAAAATTCAAGAATATCTCCACAAATGTATAATAATAAATAAAACAATCGAAAATATATTAAAAACCATTATTTGACTCATAATACAATAATTAAGCAGTGGTGTAGTCAGCACAACAGTTGACTAGCAGCCGGAAGGTTGTTAGTTCAAACCGCAGCCACGAACTTCCATTTTTTGTAAATATGTACATAATTCTAAACAAATAACTCTTTAAAAGAATATATGTAGATGATTACTTTTGGGACATCTCGAACAAAAATAAGTACTTTATTTAATTGTGAAATTCCCCTTATTTTTCGGCTTATTTAATATTTATGAATTAATTTTTTATTATTATAACCAAAAAAAAAATAATTTTTTTTTGTAATGGTTATTTCTAACCAAAAAATTTTTTTGGTTGATATAATGGTTACTTATAACCAAAAAAAATATTTCTTACTTTAATTGGTTACGATAACCAAAAAAAAATATTTCTTTCTTTAATTGGTTACGATAACCAAAATAATATGTATGCAATGATAATGGTTAAAAATTCACAATATTAAATAAAACGAATTTCCACGTAACCTTTTTATCTGAAATAAAAAAATAACAGTTATATTCCGTCCCTGCTTCTAAATGGTTAGATTGATTTGAATGAAGTTTCACATGCAAAAAGAAAAAGTGTTCTCGAGTTTAAGTACTGAACGTGAACCTCATGGGAATACCAAGGGCGTGACCAAGGGTCCTCAAAGTAGGACAACTCGGGTATGTTACATCTTTAAAACGATCATATTTCTACGTTTGTGTTCCGATTTCAAAAAAATTACACATGTAAAATCTTTTCATGAAGTCGTGGCTATCAATTATATCTTATAGCTTAGGAAATATTCGCATTTGAAAATTAAATTTTCAACATTTTTACCTAACCTACTTTTTTTTGATAACAGAGTATCCAAATATTTTCCGATTTTCTCCAGTTTTCCATCATTGGACTAATTACACATGTATTTGTCAAATGTAAAAAGAACTGTAATGGCTAAGTCCAAAGTTATATGCATTTGAATTTAAAAAGACGATTTTTTGCTAATTTTTTTGGAAAAAAGAACTTTTTTCTTTTTAAGTTATCGGAAAAAAATTCTAAGAAAATGTATAAAGAATTTATACTTTCTGAAAGCTAAGTTTTCATAAAACGTTTTAAATGAAAACAGAAATTAAAACAGTTTGTTACCGAGGGGACCGGTCCATACAAAAAACAACTATTTTTTATGAAAAATTAAACTTTTGTTCAAAAATTCTCAAATCGCATATTCGATATAAAAATACAGTAACCGATTTTAGATGGCCCAATATGCTTTTAATTATCTTGTAAAAGGTTCCGATGTCTCTGCCCCTGGTATGGATATTATATCCAAAAAACTAAAAATTTCCATTTTTGGGATTTTTCAACACTTTTTTGGGAATTGCGGGATTGCCGATAATAAATTGCAAAATTCGTTTTTATTTTTCCATTTTAAATACAAAATTTTACATAAGTGTGAAATTTCATTAAAAACTATTCATAAATAAATATTTTATTTCAATTCGGAAAATTTCTATCTATGCAAAAATTCATTAAAAATAATTTTTTGTCATATTTTTCAATAAAGTATTCCATGAAAATTGCCAAAGTTATAAATATTTTTGAAAAATAGTCAAATAGCTTGAACGAAATTATATTATATCGCATCATAACATTTTTAATTCTATGTATAAATTTTAAAATAATCGAAAAAACCTTCTCCTGTAAAATTTGTGTTTTGTCGCTTACGATAATTTGGCGCTAAGGGCTCGATATATTCTGAGTGAGCCGTTATAAAGTTCTAAAGCGATCTGGCTATATCCGCCTGCCTGTGTGTTAAAAACACACTTGGGACCAACACAAATACATTCTGTTGATAATGTTTTTTGGTCGGTCAATACAGCTACATGATTTCACTTAGCCTCCATACAAATGTCCCCTAAACATTTCTTCCAACTTTTGTGAGGATCGCATCATAATTGACCCTAGCCCACAAATAACTCCTATATCAGAAAAATATTGTATTGTAAAAATTCGGCACAGCCAAAGATACTTAAGTATGCTTTATCACTTAAATAATAAAAAAAAAACAAGAAAGAAAGTATAGTCGGCCAAGCCCGACCACTAAGTAAATGTGAAAAACATTTTACTTCTAAAATTTCAATAATTAATAATCGTGAGTGATTTTCGGAAGTGGGCCTTATGTACATGGGAGCTATTACCAATCATAAGCCGATCATCATGAAATTAGTAATTGGAACTTTTTTTCTGTTAAATTTGCATGCCAACATTTGTAAGAGACTTATGCTACCACTACTTTAACAAATTTTCCTTTTAACTACTACCACTTCTTATCCATTTCAATAATATGATCCACATTCCCTAACAAATATTTGGGCAGCCATTTGTCAATTTTATTGTAGGGATAAATTGGCCAACGCAAAAAACATTGTTATTCAATATTAAATGCATTTAACATTTCATTTAAGTTTTTATGTATGTGTAAATGAATTTTTACAGTTTTTTTGTCCTCCATTGAATAATTTTCCCATTCGATTTGGGCATTAAAACCAGCAACACATGCAACCGCACATGAAATTAAATTCACTGCACTCCGTCAACATTCATGGTTAAAAACAAATAAATAAATTTATTGAAAATGGTTCTACATTTTACACACAAAATAAATGCATTAATTTTTGTGTATTTTATGGCGTCGAAATTTTTTGCTCCAAATGAATATATATAAATAATACTTAATGCTGGCTTCTTTTCAGTTGCTATCGTTTGCTGAGTGCGAGAGTAGAGATTTTTGGCCTTAACACTTAATGTTTTAAAGAATAGCAAATACAAAATATTTTAATTTATTTATATAGATAAAGTAAACAGGATTTATGTTGAGATTACAAAGATGTTACATTAATTATGTAAATTAAATACAATATTCATTTGTTTTATTATCCTTGTTAAATATTCCTAAGAACTTTATATAAGTTAATAGGAAGGATGAAATTGCAATCAGTTTATTTATCTGGTTATAAATACACTTAGCAAACAGACTTCAAAAACGTACATCAGAATTCATTCATTGTTTCTCCAATGCAGGTTATTGTTACAAATTACTCTTTAGTAGATACATACAATTTGCTGTCAAATCTCTAAAATATTTCTAGAACACTTAAGCACTTATCATCATTTTCAGCTTTTGTATTGGTCAGTTGATAGTTGGTTAAATAACTTAATTATTGCAACATACATAAATATGTTTTATCTACTTGTCTATTGTCTTCCTATTAATATTTTAATCAGCCATTGTTACCGAGAAAACGATAAGTATGTGTGGATATTTTGTAAAATGTTGAATCATTTTCCATTAGTCTAGCTGTGATGCTGTCAAACAGCATTTTTGGAATAGAATAGCGACTCACTGAAAAAAATTTTGTAAATTAATGTCTGAGAGAATTAATATTGTCAGAGTTATATTGTGGAATTTCACGGGGATCATTTTTGTAGAAGATCTTAACCCTCTATCTTCACTCCTTAGGGGTCGATTTGACCCTTTTTTCGAGAAAATCAAAACAAATCCTATCAAAAAGGACATTTTAGGACTAAAATATTCCACGAAAATATTTGTCAGAAAATTAAGCGTAAAGAGCTTGTAAATAAAGCTCTTTACGCTTAATTATCAAAATTATACGCCACCTCTGGTCTCAGAGTTTAAAAAAAATAATCGCCAAAAACAAAAATATGTTTCGATGACCTAAAATTTAAAATATAAACAGTCCTTAAGGAGATCTACAAAAAACATGCACACATATGTAAGATATCTATTTTAGTTCAAGAGATATTTAGGTTTATTTATTTATTTATTTGTTTTTTTAATTCTGCTTGTTCTTTTTTGGGTTTTTTAGATATGTCGGGCCTACGGAGGTTCGAAATTTTTTTTTGAAAATATCATCTATATTTATGCCATAAAATTTCCATACAATAAAAACAACTTGCTAACAGTTATTTCTTCCCTATAAAATGTTACACGCAATCCAAAGTTGGAACATGTAAAACTGGCTGTATTTTTAAAGTTTTTTCTGAAACACATTTTTCATGAAATATATAAAAAGTAGTTAAATTTTGTAAAATGGGAGCTAGGTTTGTGGAGTTCCTGATGAATAAATATAAGCATTATGTATAAGTAGTTGATATTAATGAAAATCTTAAGACTTGAAGATTAATAGTTTAGTAAAATGAAATACTGTTTTGAATTTTCCGACTTTGAATTAATTTACAGTTTTAACGGTTAATGATATTATAACAAAATTTGAAAATAATGTAGATCCAAATATCCTTAAATCAATGGCTTTATAATTTTTGAAATTTTTTATTTCCAAATACCAAAATTTCTAAAAAAAATTTCAAAATGTTCCAAAATATGAGTTTTTTTATAAAAGTGCATACTGTGACGTTATTTACCGTTCGATAGTTTTTCGAATTTTATACTCAAACCGAAATTTTTTTTAAATTGGCCAAGTTTTTGTAGGTCTAGGGTGGTGGTATATCCGCTTAAGTGAGACAAATCTTTCTTTACACGCTTTTGCATTAAGTCATCCTTCTGGATCATATACAAATTCCATATAGTCCAGAAGAAAATTTTTTTCTACAAATTTGGATGCGTATAACTTTTTATAGGGAAGAGATAACAGATAGTCAAATCCAAAGTTTGAAAAAATTTGGAGCAAGGATTCGTGTCCTTCCCATATATCCTGAAAATTGAAATACTAACAAATTAAAAAAAAATAAATCAAAATTTTGCACAATATTTTTCTGGAACATTTTTAACGTTATGAACAAATTTGGATGAATTCGGAGCAAGGACACTACAGGATCCAAAACGTCTTTTTTCAAAAATTAAAAAAGAATTACAAAAACTTAAATTTTCATAACGTAGTTTTGTAATGTTTCTTATAACATCCCAATATGTCAATAAAATATTGTTGCCGAATGGGAGGAAGGATATACCCATACTTATTATTAACATAAATGGATTAACATCCTTATAAAATAAGGTTTTTTACGGTAATAGCCTACGGAATAATTTTTTTTAGCTTCTAAAATTAAGTAATAAGACGGGAATAAATATATCTCCATACTTTTCACATCATATTATATTGCCTAACAGAGAGATCCATGTCTATATATAGAGCTAATGCTTGTTCCACCGATAACTTGTTAACTGTTTGTGCATCTGATATTTTTTTTGCTACTTTAGCTATAGCATCGACTGAAGTTGATGCAATAAGTTCATCGACTCGCCTTCTTTTCGTGCGCTTTGATGCTTCTTCATAACTTAATTTGGGTCGACCTTTGCAATTGTTTGTATTTGGAACCTATACCAAACGCTTACTCAAACTGAATTTGTGTAAGTTAAATTAAAATAACTCACAGCACAAAATTCTTCACTAAATAAATCAGCATCTAGCCAATCACTCGACTCAGCTTCAAATCTGCTTCTTCTACGCTAGTGTTTCTTCCCATATTTGTTGAATTTTAAAAGTGTAAAAATTATTTTCTGCTCCTCAGAATACAATATATAATTCCCTTTGGAAACGATTTGCTATATATTGTTTAATTCATTAATCACAGTACTTGTTTTATTTTGTTTTAGCTCTACACAGAGATTGAAAATATCAGTAATTTTTTTAGCGACCGTCAGAAAAAAATAAAATTTTACTATCATAACCAAATTTAGAAATTCCATGCTATTCTTTAAAATCACTATTTTGAATACAAACTATAACTTTGAGCCGCTATAATTTCAAAACTACTAAACAGTTTTCATTAAAATTTTGAATATAATCTACTAGAAGTCGTTTCTGTTTAAATATTAAAAAAAATAATTAAATTCCTACTTAACCATTCCTACATTAACCATTTTTGGCCAAGCTCAAAATATATAAAAACCCATAAAATGATCGAGCAAAATTAAAAAAAAAATAAATCAATTAACCTAAACTAAACTAATAGAAATAATCTATACTTGTATGCGCATTTTTGTAAACCTTCTCAAGGACTTTTTATATTTAAAATTTCAGTTCATTCGGATCATAAATGGATTTTTGGCGATTGTTTTTTAAAAAAATTGATATCCGAGGTGACCAAATTTGAGGTGCTATGCACTGGCCCCCATTAGCACTAGGAAGCTGAGCAAACGTAAATTAACTCGAAAACACCTCAGCTCAAACCATATAAAATGTAATAACAATATCTATAATAGTTCTCAAGATATTTCCAAAAAAAAACACCTCAGCTCAAACCATATGAAATGTCATAACAATATCTATAATAGTTCTCAAGATATTTCCAAAAAAAAGTTTCTAAACCACTGTGCGGAGATAGATGGACTACCTGTTCGCACAAAGTGACAGAAAGCCTTAATTTACCTTAATTTAAGGGTTTCCGTTAAAGGTTTATAAATTCGTCACTATTGATTAGAACTATAAAAATAATATTCTTTTTAAATTGTAATAATAATTTCAATCAAATAAAAAAAATCCAAAAAAAAGATTTTTTCGATTTCAGTCCTTATGTGTGTATTGTGTATGTTTCTTTTAAAAATACTTTTGAAAAGTTACTTCAATAATTTATTTAATAATGATTACTTTATTGCTAGATCATTATGCAAACAAAAAAACATATTTTTATATACATAATATAGAATAGAACATTTCGTAAATGCCAAATTCCCTTTTAAATACTGCTATTATTATAGAAATTATACAAACATTTTCAACAAAAGAGAAAGTTGTTTATTTATTTATTTCTCATTAAAATTCCAATGAAAAAGAAAATAAACAAATAAAGCTCGCAATGCACCAATAGCAGGGGCTGTGTTCTTTTAGAAAAGTAAAAGTTTTCGTTAAAGAATATAATTTTAAAACATACATAAATACTTCTCTTTATTTCTTGGCAAAATACGATATAATAATATTAAAAAATTGTTAACAAAAATAGCAAAGTTTTTTAATAAGTAACTTTTTTGTTGTTGTTTTCTTCATGACCTTCTCGAACAAATCATGCAGAAAAATAAACGGATTAAATGCAAGATTTTAGTCTTGTTACAAAAATTCAAAATTTGTAATAATAAAAAGCTGAAAATCTAGATAGATATAAATAAATACACAGCAAATATCAAAAAACAATTTGATACCAATTCATTCATTCATTTATTCATAGATTTAACCAACCAACCAGCCAACTATTCATCCATCCTTCCATCCATTTATCCAACGAACCAATCAAACTTTCATTTTCAACCAATTACATTTGATTAGCTGTTTGTTGTGTGTGTATCTATGTTGATCTCATGAACATGTGTGTATGTATATGTTCTTTCGTAATCAATGTGAAAATTCTTTTTTAAAACCATCATCAGACAGTTGAGATAAGTGGCGATTTTACCAAGTAGAATGCTCAATTTGTCAGAGCATATGTAGTAAACAGTGAGACATATCAAAAAAATGTTCATGAATGAACTAGTTCTTTTCTCTTCATAAATGTTTCATCTCTGATTGGAGTACAGTACTGAAACAGAAACTTTGAGCTCGATTATTGTACTTCATCCATAGTTCATTTTAATAATTACACAGTGCAACACGAAAAAATATAACCATATACGGGCACCACTATGTGACAAAAGACCCGCGTCTCCCAGTATTGCCCAAAGTCATGCGCTTTTTTTATGTGCCCCCAAAGATTTGGGGCCGCGGTGTAATTTTTGCAAAAAAGTAATAATTTTCTCAGGTTCATGTCTTGCAAACCGTTCGGAATTTTGATTTACCCTCTGAGGCAAAGTTGTAGCTCTTGTCATAAAGTTGTAGCTCTTGTCAATATCAAAATCCTGGAGAGCAATCTCCATCTTAGTGATCGAAACTAAAAATAACTCCACTAACCATCTACCTTATAAATACCTTAATTCAAACAAAAAAAACTACCCCAGCAAAATACTGCAATCACCTTTGTCATATTTGTCTTCATTACACATTTCATTGTATGTCATTCCTCTATTTTTCTCGTTAAATTTCAAAAGTGAACAATTGATTTCATTATTGCTGTTTGCTGAACTTTCAGCTGCTGATGGCCTGTGAATGTGCACGGTGACTGGGTCATTGTGCATACATCATTCCTGGTCATCACAAAGATTATAATTTTTATTTTTATTGTTGTTGACATTGATGTAAGCATACGAGCATACTAATGGCACAACATCACTCAAAGTTACAAGGGCCAAAAAAAAATTACCAAAGTTACTTCCCATAAAACCACTTTTCAAGTTATTAAATTAACTTTCCCAATATTCAACAAAATCCATTTAAATCTCTGTTAAGCTCTTTTTTGTTCACACAGAGCCAGAGAGACACAAGGACTACAGTAACTTAACATAGGTTTAAATACTGCTGTGAGTGAAGAGTGTTTGGCCATGGCCAAGTAGGTTTTAATTAAAGTCAACCATATGGTGACCTAAGTTATTTTTACAGAATATATACTTGAAAAAAAATGTTGTCCGTTGAAACAAACTGTTGTAATAAACTTTTTGATATATAAATTTTTTGCTAATCAAACATAATGTGGAATTATCACCAAAATGAGAACACGTGAATTTGATTCTGACTGTTTTTTTTTTTGCTATTATCACCTTGTTTATAGAAACCGAATATATATTTTTTAATTTTTGAACACATATGTATGTATATATGTTTACAGAATATATATTGTTTTACTCTAAGAGAAACATCTGTCGCGTACGTTATGTCACATACGATATTAAATTTTATTTCTTATAAAATCATCCAAAGATAATTTTCATTTAATTATGATGGATTGTAGAGAAAAATATGTGGTTTAGTTTAAGAAATTAAAAGAAAAAATAACTCTTTTCACGATTTTTAAATTTTAGCATATTTTTACATGTACTCTTATTTCGCTCGATATTTTGGGCAAAAATGATTTGAAAGTACTTATTATTTTTTTTAAATGTAGAACCCTCTGAATAGAACATAAATCCCAAATTATTTTTCAGATACTCTTATTTTTGCAAAATCTATTCCACTCTATAGGCGTACAAATGTCACGTACGATGACATGGAATTGCATTTTGAAGGTTACATATCTGTTATTTATTCTCACTTAGTTGTTAAACCACAAAGTATTTTTTTGCTTCGAAAATGTCGAACTTTGTGCCAACAAAACGTCATATGCAGGAAGTTTTGCTTTACTTGTTTAATTTGAAAAAAAAAAAATGTGCCGCTGAAGCACTCCGATTTCATAACAAAGCTTATGGTGAATGTATGCGAGATATTTTTATGCGGTTCAGACATGGCAGACAAATATCGACATGGCCAAAAAAGATTGAAGACCGAGGAGGCATTTCTCCATGAATATTGTTATCAAACTCAACAAGAGCATGCAAAATCATTAGGATCTACTCAAGCAGCAATTTTAAAACGTTTGCAGCAGGGTTCATCCAAAACGAGTGAAATTGGGTACCAAGAGTCCTTCAAAGATGATTTTGAAATGATGCTTGAACGCTATAAAGTAAAATCATTTTTGCATTACTTACGATGAAAAATGGATCCATTACGATAAGCATATGAGATCTAATGAAACCAAAGACACATATTCATGGCGCTAATGTAATGTTCTATATTTTTGGGACAAAAGGGTCCGATTTATTATAAAATCTGGGATACGCTTCACTTTAGAACAGAGTACACGATATTTACTTGATTCGTTTTCGGCCTCAAAAGTTGAGCAGTTATTTTGGCTTGGAATCCATATATTTCCAGAAAGATGCGAAAACCTCATAGCTAAGAATTTCCAATAATTTTAATAAATTTATGAATATAATGTTTCAAAATAAAATTTAAAAAACTTGTCAAAATATCAAACGGAATTCCGCAATAACTAAAAATTGGAGCAAAAATCCCAAAAATTATATTTTTTAGAATTCTCCCCGTAGCACAGTGTGGTAGATCGCAAATCTAACTGGACAAAATTAATAAATCACGTTGGGTTCACTTCTCACTTATGAATCATATAAAAAATGAGTTCAAATATATAAACGATTATAAAAAACCAACTTTTTTTTCGCAATGTATTTTGGGAGTTTTTACCCATTCTTCAAAAATTTTCTTTCGTGAAAAAGTAGAAGTCATACAGGAAAAGTGAAAAAATTTATGGCGGTCGCAAGAATGCGCAAGATGTTTTTGATTTACCTTGAAGTGAACACTTGAAAGATTAACTCAAATATAGTTTTACACCGAAACAATCCGAAATAAACAGCTTTAACTCTACTTGAAAAAAGGAAATATTTTATTTTTTCTTTGTGTAGTTCATACTGGAAAAGTGAAAAAAAATGTATGGCGGTCGCAAAAATGCACAACATGTTTTGGATTTACCTTAAAGTGAACACTTGACAGATTAACCCAAATATAGTTTTACAGCGGAACTATGCGGAATAAACAGCTTTAACTCTACTTGAAAAAAGGAAATATTTTATTTTTTCCAATTTCTGATCTTCTCACAAAAAATAGTTTTTTTTAATAGTTGCAATGAAAGTAATTAAATGAAAATTATTGCATATTTCCTTGAAATAGAGCTTAATAAAAATATAAAAAATGGAATTAGTGACTGTAAAGTAAAAACTGACCCCTTATCTAATGAAACCTTTAATTAACCACATATTCTTTACCGCCATAAAGTAAGTTGGAATTGACCTTTTAGAGGTAACATGTATACATGCTTTTGATGGCATATTACCAACTAACATACTTACATATAATTTTTATTTCCCTTAATTTTTCCGTGTTTTCTTTTCTCTTCTGTTCTGGTGGGTTTATTGCGAAACCGTTATGCTGATGATAAACTCTCAACTCATCATGTTGTACGTTACAATATACGTTGTATTTTACTGTGTTTTTTTTTCAAATTATTTTCTTACTGCTATTTTTTCCGGGTATATGTGCAAAGTTGTTACAACAAGGTTAATGAATATTCTATACTAGAAGCAATTTCCAACGAGCCATGGCTAATATACAGATAGTAGTAGTAGCAGTACATTTATATTGTAACATGGCAATTCATATACACTAACAAATATAACATAAATAGCAATGTAGATGTATTACATACATTCATATACATATGTATGTATGTATGTATAAAATACAATACAAAGCTACGACCGCATCATCATGATTTTAGCCGAAAGCCATAGAGGCTGGAATAATGAACATTGTTATTTAGTCCAGTCCAGTACGCATTAGGGCGACCCATATTTTACACTTTAAAGGTTTTCGATGCTACAAAGGTCTAAAATTATTCTTCATCATCTAAAAACCAAATGCTGAAAAGTGCAAACAAATAATCTGATACTCAATATTCGAAACCATCAGTGACAACGTATATGAGTTTTTTCACTCCGTT
The DNA here is from genome assembly GCF_958450345.1 of Calliphora vicina. Classification (NCBI taxonomy): domain Eukaryota; kingdom Metazoa; phylum Arthropoda; class Insecta; order Diptera; family Calliphoridae; genus Calliphora; species Calliphora vicina. Next base: position 74,734,304 of record NC_088783.1, on the reverse strand, counting down.
TGTAATTTCCAATATTTTTCATTTTCAACCCCATAATGTATATATTCTGGATCGTTATAGATTTCTGAGTCAATATAGCCGTTTGTCAGTCTGTATGTTGAAATCGACTTTCCATCAAATAACTTACATACAGGATTGATACATCAATACATCCGCTATAGTACAATTTAGAAATGTATAAACAAATAACCACCATTTTACCAACCGCCACATATAACGGGTCTTTTAAGACTTTTTGTTGCTGGCCATAATGAGTAATCCGATTGCGGGGTTGCGTCCAGGCTTTCTAAATATTTATCCAATGATTCCATTTTTCGAAATTCCAAGAGCTTTTTAAGTCTTTTTATACAATCTTTAAGCTTCGATTTTAGTTGGAGGGATCTGTGCAATTACCACTCTCTGCGAAATCTTCTTTTTTCATTTAAGATCCGTTCGACATCTGCAGAATTAATTCTATTATATCTGATTTGTTGGGGGGTTTGGGTAGCATGTTGAGCAGTCAGTTTGAGATTTTTATCGAAATTGATAAGAGAGTGATCGACTGAGGTATTTTTGATATTTGAGCCAATTTATTCTTGTGCCTGCCATCGCTAAATTACAAGTCGGGGATACAATTTCTAGGGGGCTCAATAAAGTAAAAATAGTGCGTGAGTGATCTGAAGATAGTTCCAGCGAGGATTCAATTTGAATCATTTCTCTAGGGATATTTTTCATCACGCTAAAATCTATAACATCCGGTATTTTTCGTAGGTCAGTAGGCCAGTAAGTAGGCTGGCCGCTCAAAAGCACATTCAAATCTATTTTAGAAATTGTATCGAACAAAACACGAGTTTTAGGGGTAATCAGTCGTGATCCCCAGAATGTGTGCTTAGCATTATAATCTCCAGCAGCCAGGAAACGGGGACCTAGTGATTTAAAAAATCTATTATATTGACTTTCTGTAATTGAAAATCTATGGGGTGAGTATATCGATGAAATCACTAAGTTTCGATGAAAATCTTCAAGACAGATTGTAGTAGCTTGAAGATAATCTTCGCAAAAAAAAACACATTAAGTAGTGTTTAATTCGAGCTTTTATTAAAATTGCCGAGACTCCGCATGCTCTACCTCTGGGATCTTTGATGTCAGTTCGGACTACATAATTTTGGAAGGGGCAACCGAATCACTCGATTGGAAACAAATTCGTTTGCTATCACGAATCTCTTTTATCTGTGCATACAAATTTTAAAGTTCTATAGGTTCGAAGATATAGATAAACACATAATTTTATAAAATATCAGATTTCATAATTTTTGATCTCTTTAGATTTTAAAGTTTTTTCTAGAAATCCGTTTTTCACCACAACATTATATAGCTACACAGAGAAAACAGATTCGTAGTAACAACTGAATTTGTTGCCAATCGAATGATTCTCCCTTGGTGACCGAATTTTACAGTTGTGGCTATAAAATTTTAGAACAAAAGGTTGGTTGCTTCAACCGAAATTCTTCCTTATTAACTGAGTTGCTAAAACCGAAAAATTCTACGTGTGCATTCGAATCATTCGATTGGCAACAAATTCGGTTGCCATTACGAATCTGTTTTCTCTGTGTAAAAAATCGTCCTCGAACAAAGAATATATCAAAAAAGCCATCTTCTATTTTCCAAAGATTATACTTATATATTAGCCATTGCACCATTATATATATTTGAAATTTCGGGATATATTTGAAAAAAAAAAAATTGCGTTTTCAGGGATATATAATTTAAAATATTCTTGCTTAAAGGTTGCTGTTTAAATCTTCGGAAAAAGCTTTGAAAAAATTTGAAAACTATTGGGTGTACGCTTAAAAATGCGGTACTTTTAAAATGGTTAAGCTTTTATTTTGAAACATATGTACAACATGTGGTCGAGCAATGTCATGATGTAATATTTTGGTTTCATGTCTAGTCGCATATTCTGGGCGTTTTTAGGCCAATGCTCCTTTCAAACGTGTCAGTTGTGATCGGTACAGGTTCCTTGTGATGTTCTGACCATATTTCAGTAGCTCATAATAGAGACGACCCTTTTAATCATACCAAATACAGAACATTACCTTACCGCCATGGATATGATTTTCTTTTATAGCTTTCAAGCAGTATTTCGGACCTGGCTTCAACTAGTATAAGTAGCTCCAAATGATTTTGCAAGCACTTGTTAAGTTTAACAACAATTTTCATGGAGTAATGCCTGCAATTCTTGGCCTTCAAACTTTTTTGGAATACATTCACCATATGCTTTGTTGAGCAATTGGTGTGCTTTTTTCAAATTAAAGAAGTAAAGCAAAACTTCCCGCATATGACGCTTTGTTGGCACAAAATTTTACATTTTTATGTAATGTTCAATAACTAAGTGGGAAGATTTCTTTTGTTCAAGGACAATTTGTGGGTTAAATTTACTGTCTAAAATATATTTTGAACCTTAATAAAGTAAATTAAAAATTGATTAACAAGGTCAAGAACCTAGGTACCTAGTTTTAATAAATTTGTAACATTTTATTTTTGGATTTTGAGCTATGTTAGAAATCTTTAATATTTTATATTTAATTAAATAAATAACAATTTTTAATTGGAAATTTTTCAATTTCAACCTATACAATTGATCCAAAGCTCGAATTGACCCAAAGCTTGGTTTTTAGTGAACGGAGAATAATTTGAAACTTTAGGAGCATTCAAAATTCAAAAATTTTAAAATAAGGGTACCCCTATTACGCATAGATTCACTTTGTTTGAACGCTAATACGAGGGTCACTTTGGAAAACCTTATAAATAAAAAAGAAGGTAATTTAAGTTTTCAAACTTCCTTTACCTACTGTTAGACAAATTTTGGGATTATTCCGCACGAACATTGGAACTTCAACAAATTTTTCGAAGATTCAAAATGAACTGCTAATGACAGCATGTTAACGTTACTTCAATAAGGGTAAAAGGTTAAATGGTGGTCACAACATCAACCAAAATTTCATATTTGTACTCCATTCATTACGTACTTTAAATCGTGCAACCTGCTCATATGTCAAGTACAAAAGAGTTAAGAAATTTTACTATTTATTAAAAAATAATAAAAAAAAAACTACTTTAAGATTTTGATTTATAGAGCTAAAGCAAATGCACTATAGCTAAATCGAAATAATACTTAAGTTGATACAATATTTTGAAAGGACTGCTTACTCGGCCCTCCTAATTTATAGGAAAATAAAGCACAATAACATTAACAATGAGTAGTAGCTGCTTTTGCTGTTGTATTGGCTGTAGTATACCTAGTCATCGTCGTCATCGTCATGGTAGAGTAGAATAAGTAGCATTATTATACCAGTCATACCCATTAATGGTTTGCTACAGTTGTAGCACAAACAACAACAGCAATAATAACAACAATACCAGCAACACCAAATCGTTAAATAAAAATTTCCCATCTTTTATAGCATTGACGGCGAACAACAACAACAAGTATGAACATAAAAAAAAGAAGAAAATGGGGAAACAAATGCAGAGGAACATGTTTTAATAGAAAAAGTTATAAGCGGATATGCTCGTTCATATACAAAAAGGAACAACAAACCCAATATGCCAGTAACCAAACAAACAAACCAACGCCAATATAGACACAGATATGCTACATTCTATCATCCAGACAAACACACCAACACAGATATTCGCAACAAAAAACAACCAAACAAAAAAAATATAAACAAGCCAACAACACCAGCCAGTATTAAACAACAATGTACATATTGACCTTCTTATATTTATTGTTGTTGTTCTCCATATTTTAATTTACACCCTCACAGCAACACAATCAGCCATATTAAACACAAAAAGTCATCCTTATAATGTACACACATACAACTATTTATATTTAAAACAATCGCACTCACAAACAAACAAATGCTCTTTCGTGCTCTTAGAGCAACATTCATACAACTACTACCTATTTATGCACTTATTTACCTCATACAAGTAAAAGTATAACAATAACAAAAACACACTGTTTAATGTGTCACAATTTCAAGTAAAGGACACTCAATATCGTTGTTATGCTGGGGACCAAACCGACAGCAACACCAACAATTGCCTCACCAGAGATAACAATAACAACAACGCCACAACGAACAAAAATTAATTAACAGTTGTTGTAGTTGTACTGGCATATATGTAAGAGAGATGTCTGAGAATTCATAATTTTTAGATATTGGGGTGCCGCTTATATTATACTTTTTCGATCTTAGGTACACCCAAAGTCTAGAATTGTTCACCTTTATCTAACAACCAAATGCTGAAAATTTGAGCACCATCGGAAAACATTTAGATGTTCCAACATTTGTAACATTTTATCACTTGTTCTAATGCATTCTAATAGTGCCAAACATGCCTTATTTTCAGAGTTACAATATAGTTAGCCGTTTTAACTCTGTAGTAAATTCGCTCATAATCAATGTTTTCAGCTGCAGATCAGCGAAAAAAGGAGATGAAATTTTTGGAAAAAAAATTAAACCATTTTGATCACTGATTGGAATTTTTACACCATTGTGATGACTGACCCAAAAAATGTAATTTTGTTTTATTTATTAATTAAATCTACCCTTCTTCACAGGTCGAACAATAAGTATTCATATAACATAACTAAAATTAAAACTAAATGCACCATCCCGCATTTAGATCTCGAAGCATTGATCATGTTTGGCTCTGTGCGAGAAGTCTTGCATGTTGGGTTTGGGTGGTTTTGTAATATTATAATGTATTTTTCACGGACATTATAGAACTCATCCTTAAGTAACGGTACCTGTAAGTTCCTATGGATGTTATCATTTCTTATGTACCATGATACCTCCGCCATGGTCCTAAGAATTTTCGATTATTACCCTCTGTATAAGTTCAATAGTGGAATTACTGGCCGTTCACCGAAACTGGATTCCATATGTCCAAATTGTTTTAAAAATACTATTACAGGAATACTATATATTAATTATAAACTCGATAGAACTTGACAATAAAGAAAACCATAAAATATCATGCTTTTCTCAAATTATACATTAAAAAAAATAAATTAGAAAAAAGTTTCACCTAAAAATGTGAAACTTTTTAAAAAATATTTCATAGCCTGTTACCTAATATTTAATATCAGATTGGTTTTTGGGTTGGTTGCTGTTAATTTATACCTGCACACAGAAAACAGATTCGTGTTCACAACCGAATTTGGCGCCAATCGAATTTTGTCGGTTGCATGTACTATCGTTCTGTTCGGTTGGAATTACTTAATATATTAGTATATACAATATTCTTTTGCTGAATTAATGGTACTCACAACTGTTTTAAAAAAATAATTCGGTGAAGGGCACCAATATTGGAAGTTGGAGTAATTAACTACAATTTTTGTTTTTTTAATAATATTCTATTCAACAAGATACATATACATATTTATTTCATTTTATTTAGCAAGGAAAATGATACATAACAAAATAGAAAGATCAAATACATATGTCTTGAATCTGAAATTAGTCCTGCATGTACACTTAGGTGGTGGGAGAAAAAATGTTGGCTTGACTCGAAAAACTGGAGATATATGTTTAATCATATCAGGCAGCACATCATATATATGTTAAGCTTATCAAGGATTCTTGTATTTGTCTAACAGTTATTACAAATATGTTCATTCTAATAGTGGATGAGAACTAGAATTGCTACTGAGACACCTACATATAAATACACATATTTAAAAATATCTTTAGTGCAAACATTTTTGAATGGATGTTACTTACATATTCTTACAAGTGACGCCATCAAATATCCAATTGTCCAAAGCACTACTACCGTTTAATGTCCATTACCCAACATCTTGTCTGTAGATTGTGTATGTTCTTTGAAATATTTTTTATTATTTTGAATTTATTTTTTTTGAAAAATGTCAAAAAATCTAAACTTTCTATTGATTGTGAACACCGAATTGAAATTATTTTCTATTTAAATAACCAATTATCAATTACTATATCTGAAAACCTTAAGTGAAAGGTAGTAAAGACACAAACCGCATCAATTAATAACTTTTACGGTTGTTGGAACCTCAGTTCGATTGTTATTGAGGTTTTATTATTCTAACCATTAGAAATCGTTTAAGTATATAGAATTTTAATAATTACAATCGAATTTCTGTCATGCTTATTACTTATTTATAATTACAACTGATTTCCGATCGATCTTTTTTCTGTGTGTGGGATCAAAATTGTGTAATAAAGCAAAGTTTAACATCTAGACCAATGTTGCCCTTTTCATTGTGCTTTCGCACTAACTAACAACACACATATTCTTATTCTCATTTGTTTAGTAGTAACTAGGACAGCGGCGAATACACATGCTAAGCGGGTGTATTGCTATTTTTAAATTTTTGTTCATGATCAATGAAAGAAATATTTGGATTGTTTAATATATTTCGAAATTTAAAAAATCATTCAAGTGTTGTCTCGTTTCAGATTTGAAATGATTTTAATCAGAACAACGCAATAAAACATGCAGAACAAATTTTCCGAAAATTATTAATATCGAACTATCAATTAATGAGCTACGATAATATGTCGCAGACAATTTTATTAAGGTTGTTGACATGATCATTGATAACAAATAAGGTCTTAAAAATATTGAAATTTCTTCGCTCTCCAACATAGTTTTAGCTTCTGACATCCATGCTCACTTTGGAACCCTTTCTGTTACAAGTATTTGTGTATGTCTTGAGAATGCGGGATTTAAAATAGATGACGTATCTTTTGAACACGGTTTTTGGTTTTTAATAACTTATATGTAATTTTGAAGGATTAGTTATAGTAAACAACAAAGTTTTTTTGCATCGAAAATTTCAAATCTTGTGCCAATAAAGCGTCAATGCGGGAAGTTTGGCTTTACATAATAAATTTTAAATTTAATTTCACCAAAGCTTATGGTGAATGTCTTTCATCGGTTTCAACGAGCGAGAGATGGATTGTGCGGTTCAGAAGTGGTGATTTTGACACGGAAGCCCAAAAAAACTTGAAGACAAAGTATTGGAGGCAGTACTTCAAAAAGACTGTTGTAAAACTCAAAAAGATGTTGCCAAATCATTAAGAGCTATTCAATCAGCAATTTCAAAACGTTTGCGAGCAGCAAGATTCATCCAAATGTTGGGAAATAGAGTACCATACGAATTGCAGCAGCGAGACATTGAAAGACGATTTTTCATGTCCGAAATGATGCTTGAACGCTACTAAAGAAAATCATTTTTGCAAAGAATCATTAGTTGCGATGAAAAAAGTGTAAGAGATCGTATGTGGCCGGTCGCCAACCAGCCGAATCGACATGCCAATTATCCACGGCTCTAAGATATGTCTCTGTATTTTGGTTATGAGCTGCAAAAATCAGACCAGACTATCACAAGCAGTACTCAATGCAACTGATATGAGGCCAGACATGACACCGAAATATCCCATCATGACAATGCTCGGCCATATGTTGCAATACCTCTTAAAAAGTATTTAGAATGATGTGGCTGCGAAGTTTTGCTCACCCACTTTATTGTACAGTCCACCTACAATTTGTTACTATCGATACGATAAAAGCTAAAAATAAAAATATTATGCAGATCTTTACCCATAGTATCCAGAACTATAAAAAAGCTATAAATTTTATAAAATTATGTTAATATGGCCAAAATAAAATACATGTAATTTTATTTTAGTATTTTGCGTCAGCATATTTATTGATTTTAACAAATATTAAATTTTTTCATGGAGTATTTGTTTGTACTTTAAAGAGTTAAATTCCGAAAAAAAAATATTATAAATCCACTAATTTCTGAAGTAATCTTACAGAATTGTTTCTCGTAAATTGTTCGTGATCGCTCATTATATATATGAATATAAATATAAACCATTGCCCAGCTTTACTAGCTTCACGGGATAAACTTCTTGTTACCAAAAGCTTTCTAAAAGTTCACGAAGTTTAGGTAAAGAGTTGTCTCAATCATTCTCAAACTGTTGACTTGCTCGACAAAAGATTTTATGTACAGATTTTTAGTGAATCTAGGATGAATTTTAGTGGAAACATATGATGATATATCTAGTCTCGAAATTCTATGCAACTCTTGACATAAGTTTTTCATATCCTTTTATCATATTTGACACACAAATTGTATCTATAAGATACTGTTTTTTCGACTGCCCTCGTTTATTTTTGTTGATATTACGCCTGATGTCGTCATTGTTGTCTGCATGATTTTACTGCTCATGTTTTTGGCATTTTATATTCATACCTTGTTATTCATCCTTTTTATTTGTCTTTCAGTTGGTTTTTTCATTTGTTTTGTTTTAATTTTAATATATCCAGTTTCCCCTGCTTATCATCATCGTTTGTAGTGGAAAAATAAAAAATAAACATAAAGTGGCAAATTTTTACTCTTCCCTGCCTTTACCCTACAGCAAATTGTTTGTTGTTTGTCAAATGCGGTTGATGTTTGTAACACCCCAAAGGACTTAGAAACGTGAGAATTTAATTTAAAAGTTGGTTTAATATGAAAGTGTTTTCATGAACCCCAAAATGACACTGTGAACCACAGTGAAGTGAATAAGGCCAGCTTGTTTTTCGTTTTTCCTATGGTGTTTTTCTTTACCATAATTTGTGTCATTTGGACAAAGATTTAAAGGAATATGGAATTGGGTCGAACTAAGTAAACAAACGTATATTAGATAAGGCAAAGGGTAGGGAACCTCAACATGGACATGATGTTTGTAAATTCATTTAAGGATATATTAAATAAGTTTATTTTTATACAGAAAAGATTTCAAAGGATAATCAAGACAGATTTACTTTAGAAGACATTTGTAGGTTTTCAAAACATTTACATTTAAATCAACATGTTTCTAATTAAGAACCTTTTTAAATTATATTTTGTGCTATTAATCAGTTAAACACAAATCAATCAAAGTTCACATTCTCTCAAATATCTGTCTCCCAAAATGTTGTTGACAAAATCATGGCAGCGTTAAAAACTTTCAGCTATAGTGTAATTAAAAGGCATTATAATGCCTCCTTCTCTTACATCTCTAAATTTAAAATTTCGAATAGTTATAGCAACATAATTACAGTTTTACTACATTTAAATATTATCTATGCTTAAAAATGGAAGAGGAAAAACACATAAAAAGTGCCTGAGGATGTTGAGCCAAAAGTATGAAGTAATACCCACCATTTTGATTTTGTTTTCTTAATTATTGTAATGTGTTTTTCTTTTGCTTGTAACAGCATGAACTACTTAGGAGAGACTTAATCTTAATTTAACTACGTTTCAGTAGATTAATTAATATGTTTTTAACAATGCTTTCGTAAAGCCAAGAATTCATAAGTAGTTTACTCTGTATAGATTCTGGCAGGTTACTATTCTTACTTAACACTACAAAGACCAGCATAACTAAACCAACTCTACTTATACAGCGTCTTTTTCCAAAAAAAAAACTTTTCTTAAAGATAGTCAATAAAGTCATTACACTCACGCAATGAGTCAGTTAATGAGTCTAGCACAAGCGAATTATAAAGTTAATAATGAAAGAAAAAACCAAGTTTCAAACAAAAAGTGTTAAAAAGCTAACATTCATTAACATAAATAATTTGTTTGTAAATAGCTATTGGGCACAACTAACTAAGAAGTTGGGAAAGAAATATTTGAAAGTCCTTTTCGTTGGTATTGTTTAAAACTAAAAGTTAATACGAGTACAAATTGTATTGTATTACAACAAATATGTAATACGTTGAATAAAATTATGTAATGGAACCAAACCGCATGACTTTCCATAAACGACTTAAAATTAGGACACACTTATTCATATGAATTGTTAAGAAAAGTAGAAGTCTTAGAAGTCGATGCGAGGAATCTGAGACATCTCATATGTTGAGATCAATATAATCCATTAACTTTAAACTAAAACTCAGAACTATGATTAAATTTTACTTATAAGAGAGGGTACACGCAGAGAAAAAATATAGTTGGGCATGGTTACTGTAACCATTTCAATATTGTTACAAGTTTTTTAACTATATTATAGTCACAGTAACCATTTACATGATTGTGGTAACCATAATATGGTTAATTTACGATTCACATGATTGTCTCAACCATATATATAGTTACAGTAAACATATATATGTTTGTGACAACCATTTATATGATGAGGGACTTATCATATTATGGTGCTCTTGGCTTAAGGCTTATCATAATCTGAGAACAACATATTATGATAAAATTATTCATCATAAATATGGTTGCCACAAACATATATATGTTTACTGTAACCATATATATGGTTGAGACAATCATGTGAATCGTAAGTTAACCATATTATGGTTACCACAATCATGTAAATGGTTACTGTGACTATAATATAGTTAAAAAACTTGTAACACTATATAAATGGTTACAGTAACCATGCCCAATTATATTTGTTCTCTGCGTGTATGTGCCATTTGTAATGCCCAAAAATATTAGTCTAACTTCAATCTTAAAGTATACCAAAATACCGATAAAATAACGACGGAACGACCTAAAGGCATACAATTTTGTCCAAATATACTCTCTTAATCAGAAGTTATTCAAAATAAAAGAGGGACAATATTGGTTTACCGAAAACATTTTAAAATAACATGAGTTCGAAACACTTGTACAATGTAAATTTACTCAAAGTATGCTATGACCTTTTCCCATCTTTAAGGCAACACATGGATTCCGAGCCAAAATAACTGCTCATCTTTTAATGCTAATAACGAATTAAGCCAATGTCGGATAATCTATACCAAAGTTAAGCGGGACACGGTCTATCTGGATTACTCAGCGTGTTGTCGTATTACGGTTTAATATCTGCCCACATATTCTGGGCGTTTCTCGGCCAATTGTAGATTCCAACGAATCAGTTGCATTCGGTACAGGTTCCCTGTGATGGTCTGTTCAGATTGCAACACCTCATAATAGATGGAACCCACCACATACAGGAAATTACCTTAGCGCCATGGATATTTGGCTTTGGTGTCGATTCGGCTGGTTGGTCGAGCTTCACATACGACCTCTTATGCTTTGCGGTATCGCAATGGGCCCATGTTTCATCGCAAGTAATGATATTCTTTTATAGCGTTCAACCATCATTTCGGACATGAAAAATCAATTCATATGGTTCAAAATTTTCTTGCTTTTGGATGAATTCTGCGCGCTCGCAAACGCTTTGAAATTGCTGCTTGAGCTACTAGCTCCCAATGGTTTTGAAAGCTTTTGTTGAGCTTGACAAAAATCTTCATGGAGTAGTGCCTCCAATTCTTGGCTGGTCTGGACTATCTTTGTATTAGATGCAAAATCTATACTTCTGAACCGAATAAATCATCTCTCGTATGTTGAAACCATCCCTCTGAAGCACACCGAATGCTTGCAAATTTAGGATTAAGGATTAGTTTAGAATTCATTATGGTTTTCGTTAATGTTGCCTTATCTGAAGCCTTTCGTGGTGGGTCTATAATAATCGGAACAGCCAAATATAACATGTTTTATTGTTAATGAGCAGGGAAATCAAAATATGCAAATGCATGTTTTTTCTGGTGAGTCTAATGAGCACATGGATAAGATATTTACACGTTTCAGAACTATTTAAGAATTTTGGCATCGATTTGTTAGTGCATATTTTTGCATATTTTACCCTTAAATACATATTTTTGAATATATTTGTTTTAAGAGCATATTTATGTCATATTTTGCGTTTTTAGAGCATATTTTACTGTTTAATAGCATATTTTGAGTTTATCAAAAACAAATTTTGTCAAAAATAACAATTCGAAAAAATTTTTTATCCAAAAAATGTTCACCTAAAAAAAAAACTTTTTTTACAAAAAATTAAAAAACTGAAAAAAAATGTTTGTTCACCTAAAAATATTTAAATTAATTAGGTGAAGGGTATATAAGATTCGGCACAGCCGAATATAGCTCTCTTACTTGTTTTAATATAAAATAAGCACTATTTTAATAATAGCTCCATCTAAATATCAAATTTTAGTTCTAATTCAAACTTAACCGTTCTAAGTTGATGTCGAAAGAACATTTTCTATGTATAAAAATGTTTTCAGATCCAATAGACAACGATTTTTATTTGAAAATTTAAGTAAATTTTTTTTGGTTAAAAATTATGTAAAAGTTTGTTTTTTTAAGAGCATATTTTTTAAATTTTAAGAGCATATTTTAAAGTTTTTACTGCATATTTAAAGCGCCTAAAACGTTTTTTAGAGCATATTTCCGGTTTCCCTGTTAATGAGTATTTTTATATTCAATATACTAGATTATACTCAAGTATACTTGATGTAATTAATCAATATTACACATACGCCCTGACGATCTATACAAAAACTTATGAATTTTTAAATTTTTTATTTGAACTTTAAAATTTGTGAATCTCATTCACAGTTTTAATCGAATGTGATCAATCACATTCACAATCACAACTATTTGTGTAAGAAAATATATAGATATTATACATCAACGTTTAGGAAATTATATCCTCTTTTAAAAAATGTACAACATTTTTAACCCAGCTGTTAGGTTAAAAAAAACTTACGAATCTTAGGTAAGGGACCATTTTGGCCCACTTTGTATTTTTCATAAGTAATTTTGCATAAAACTCTTTGACCAGACATTTTAAATATTTATAAACGTGGATATATAAATGTGGATAACAGAAAATTAACCAAATGTTAACGGTGCTATTGCTGAAATTCTAAATGAAAGTGACTCAGATATTTCGATTTCTTCCATAAAATATTGAAAGTATGAAGTCATATTGGTGAATGTGAAATGGACAATGGTGAAGAAAATGAAGCAGATTATGGTGTAGATGCATTATATATTGCGAAAAGCAAAATGCAATGGATTGCAATTCCTTTACCAAGTCACGAGCTTCCGCAGAGAATATATCATTTCTACCAAATCCAACATGCTTTGCGTGAAAGCAAATGGAAAGATATAGAAAATTCTAATTTGGGGGCATGTATTGGTGTTCTTTCTCTTGCTGGGGTTTATTGGTATATAGAATATTTTTGATCTTGTGTATACGTAAAGTGGTTATCAATATTCCGGTCTATTAAGAGCTAGGATAATTTTCAAATGATAACAAGTGCTCTCCGCTTGGATGATGTTGTCAACAGAAGACAAAAAAAGTAGTGACAAGTTTGAGTTATGGGACAATTTGGAAACTCTTCTTTAGTCTCAATACCTTGTACAGAAAGTTAAGAGAGTCAAATATGTTGGTCCACTAGAAACTGTCCAAAGGTTTTTTATCCGGAGGTGATAGAATTTTGCACCATGTATCTTACGTTGTCTTCCAACATAATTTTCCTTAGCATTTCTATATTCTTAGCTGATGTAGGGTATCATATAGTTGGGCATTCCAGACAATACATTATTATTTGTTTTTTTATTTTAGTTTGGCTGTGATATGAATGCCTAAGCATCAACTATATTTAACAAATCTCCCCTATGTTTTCTAATTTAATATATAAACTTACAATATTTAATTGTTAAATATAGATAGTAATAGATAGTAAGTAGTCTTCATAATAAACACGTGCCTTAAAAAATACGGAAATGTATGTAAGCAAGACAAACCTCATAATCTCATTTCAACAAGACCATTATAATAAATTTCATTTATTTTCCTCTACTTAAAATATAAAAATGAAATAATCTCCGTATACGTGAATATTGCAAATTCAAACCATTTTAATAAATAACGACGAAACCTTGTAATTTTCTTTATGATCACACCCAATTTTATGAGATGTGAAGCCGGAATGTGTCACTCACTGATTACAAGTAGTTGTCACAGTTGTAATGAAGGTATCAACAAAAGTCTATCATCATGCATTGTAATTTAATTCATTATTATCTTATTTTTTCACTGATATTTATACTTAAAAACATTTTTCCGGAATTCTAAACATGGGCGTTTTAATAAGAATGAGACTGTCAGGCAGGATGAAAGTCGCAAAAATGAAACAATATAAAAATGTTGAGTACAATTGGCGGGACGGACGAAAAGAAAGACAACAAGACAGACATTTAAAATGGAATAAGTTCAAAAAAATCCACTTACCATACTCGAGCTCTGTCTCTTTATCAGCTACCAATTTAGCAATTTATTGTACAGAATACAGCAAAAAACAACAACAAAAACACAAAAGTATCAAGCGAATAAGTAGTTGCTGTAGGAGTCATTTCAGTTATTGAAGTTGTGCTTGCGCTGATATTATTAGCGTGGCAGTCAGTGGTGATGGGAAATCTCAAATGAAAAAGCTTGTAGAAAAATGAAATTAATGAAAGATTGTTGTTGCTTTCCTTTTACTTTTTTCCAGACATTTTGGTTCTTTGCATTGTTTCGTTGGGAGAAAACACCATAAAAACCTCAAATGTAATTCGCATTAAACAGTATCACCGGCAGGATAAAACCAAACTGGAAAAAAGGAAAACAAAACAATACAAAACAATTCAGAAAGTTTAAACAGTCGGGCAGGAACGACATGTTAGTGCTTTATACAAGTTCACGTTTATATTATGAAATAATTTATATGGTTTTGTTTTGAATTTTATTATTATTCCTCATAGATACTTTAAGTTAGCTAAAACCAGAGTCAATGGATATATTTCAGATAAGCTGATATCAAGTTATTCGGCCGTGCCGAATCTTAAATACCCTCCATCTAAATATGATGGTATAACAACTAAAATAATATAACAATTGTTAGAAAGACTAGTTTACGCAAAAGATATTGTAAAGCACTTACAACGAATTTGTTTACACGAAAAAAGAAAAGACCGGTCGGTTTGATGGTTTCTAGAGAACTTAAACTTTATTTACAAATTTTACTTACTTATATAATATTTGATTTTCTTACAAACTAAACTAAAAATACTTATCAACTATTAAACAATGCGTGAGGAAATTCTAATCAGAAAACATTCTGGCAATAAATTATGTATTTTATTGCAGTCATAAAAGCACACAATCCCAAAATACGAAATGCATCTTCATGCAACAGTCGATGACCTGATCGTTTACATTAACATGAACAATCATATGTCACACATAAACTTTACATTAATAGATTAATTTATATTTAACAAACATAAACATTAAGTTTTATAGCATTTTTAAACTACATATTTAATCTTACAATAGACTTTCTATTCCTCATGCATTGTTTTATATTTTAATCTAAAAATAAGTTCAGTATGATTGAACATTCTGCCGGCCCTGAAAGCTCCTAGTCTTTCAGAACAAAATATAAAATTTTAATACTAAAACTTGAATTACAATGATATACATATAAATTGTTTTAAATAATTTTTATAAAAATCATGTTTTCTTTTAAATTCAAAACAAATTCGTTTCTAACCAAAATTAATTTTATTTATATAAAATGCAAGAATTATTAACTTATCTTTACCCTATGCTAGACGAGGTAATGCAACGGTTGCTGGCAAATATGTAGTTGAAATCTTGCACGTTCTCTTAAGTATCCACAACAAGGCAATAATGATGACCATGATGATGACGAAAGTTACAAAACTGATACTGTAGTGATTTAGATGGTGGCCCTCTACTAATGTTGGGAAACCAAGAATTGTTGTTTCTTTCGGGATGTCTGGAATCTTGTATATTTCAATTTCGCTGCTTAGCTTCAAATGATTTATTTTTGGAATTAGTGTGGATATGTTCATAGCTGGAAATACGTAATTGATGTCGGTTGTATATGCATCATACGCCCACAAATGAAGATCTGCCGCTTCCAAATGACAATCAGCTTCCATCGTTAATATGCCCGAACCTTGAAGAGTAAGGTGTTGTATATTTTCATGACATGTTACCTCTGCTGGAGTGTCTTCATACACTGAGAAAATCCAAGTATTTGGTGCATGTGTTTGACGCCAATAGTTGTGAAGTTGTTTGATTTCTATTTCACAACTGTCAGGTATCTTCTTCGATCTTAGGAATAGCTGTACTTCGCAGCTATTTACAGCTCTTGTGCTAAACAATGGGTGCACCTGATGACATATAGTTAAGTCTCTCATTCTTTGACAGTGCTCAAAATTGTCGTTGTCCAAGATGTAATATAACGTCTTTCTTTTATCGATGAGAAAGTATCTGCTTCTGATGTGGATATTTATTGAGAATCCGTCATGTGTTGTAGGATACTGGTAAACCTCATACGCGTGGAATACTTCGTTATTTATTAACGGCAGTTGAATGCTGAAGAGTACGAAATCATTTGTTGTTCTCGTAGATACTCTAGATACCTTAGCTAGTTCTACAGCATCTTCTGTTGGTAAACGTAAATTTTTGTTGAGATTTGCCTTAATAAGTTCAATTTGTTTTCTAAACTTTTTTAAAGGTAGAATTCCATTAAGGAAATTTCCTTTGGCATTAAATATAGCTCCGATTATATCATCTTGAATTCTCTCCAAGACTTCTAGCGACGTTAGAATATTTGATATGGCTGCAATCCGAGTAGCTTCATCTTTGGTGTCATGAACTTCTTTTCCCAACGTGTTTATGGCTCCGCTTAGCGATTGAATGCTTTTAAAAACTGCTTTGTTTTGTTTCCGTATAACTTCCATTGTCATGTCTTGAGCTGAAGATAAATTCCTGACAATGTTCAGCAAATATTCGTCATTCATTTTGTTTTCCTTTAGCTTTTGAACAACATCTTCCGCATGTTCCTCGTCCATCAGCCCAAAAAGAGAATGGAATACGCCACCCACAAACGGCAATAGTGACCGTTTTTGTCTTTTTGGTGTGGAAGACATAATCATCTCATGTCTATTCTCGATTCTTTCATATATCGACTGCAAATTTTGATATGATGACGACTGGTATACTGCTTCCTTGGTTTCCAGCTTTCCAAGGGACATCATAGCTTCGTCTAAGGATTTCATGGCTGTTCTATATTCGCTTATGTTGATATGTACCGTGATGCTCCATGATGTCTTCGTTAATCCAACCGTTGCTATCCTGTCGAAGAATATCCCTGCCTCATTCTTAAATTTGTTAACTTTTATTTGTGACCTAACTGGACTTATAATGGCCAACATGGCTAAAAATGTATATAACATATTTTTATTTTTTACATTGTTTTTATGTTTATTAATATTTTTTGTTATTAAAACTTTATTGTTAATTTTAGATGGGTTATTCTCATCTTCTTTGTTTATAGATGGATTGTTCATCCTTTTATCATTTGCAGAATTTGATAAGTTTATGGATGGTTTGTCCATACTTTCATTTTCATTACAATTAGTGGGAAAAGGACAAACATTGTGGATTGACCTTTTAGTCTCCCCATTGCTGGTCCTTACGTCCACCATTCTGCATAATCCATCCGAACCCAATATAGTTCGGATGACCCTCCCCCGCCTCCAGCAAATGGGAGGAGTGTTGTCATCTTTTAGCAACACTAATGTACCTGGTTTAATATTGCTATTTGGAGTATTCCACTTGTATCTTTTTTGTAACTCGGACAAATACTCCACGGACCAACGTTTCCAAAATTCTTCCGTATTTTTTTGTACGGACTTCCAGTGTTCACGTATTCCGTTATAACTTTTGTTACCAACTGAATCAACAAATGTAGAAAAAGATTCTCCAATCAGAAAGTGTCCTGGCGTTAGAACTTCAAAATCATTCGGATTATCGGACAATGGTGTCAATGGTCGTGAATTTAAAACTTTTTCAATTTCTGTCATCAGTGTATATAGTTCTTCAAATGTCATTGTCCCATCAGTTACTCTATAAAAATGTTTTTTAACAGATTTCACGCATGCTTCCCATAATCCACCCACATGCGGAGATCTTGCAGGTATATTTAACCATTCAATGTTTCTTTGAGCGCAGAATTCGCTGATGTTTGCCTGATGTTGTTCACTAGCGAACATCTGGTAAACTTCTTTCAGGCTGTTTGCAGCGCCGACAAAATTTGTAGCATTGTCCGAATAGATTTTAAGAGGACAACTTCTTCTCGCTACAAATCTTTTTAGTGCACCAATGAATGATGCAGACGTTAAATCTGACACCACTTCCAAGTGCACTGCTTTTGTTGAAAAGCAAACAAATACACAGACATACGCTTTATCTGTTCTTTTGCCTCTTATTTTGTGGTGTATTATAATGGGCCCTAGAAAATCTATCCCTACATTTAAAAATGGACGAGTCCTAATTACTCTATCTTTGGGTAATTCACCCATTAACTGGTGTATTTTTCTAGGCTCTATTCTAAAACACCTATAGCATTTATTTACGACTTTTTTTTACTAACTGCCGCCCGCGTAGTGGCCAAAATTCTTGCCTGACAATTGCTAACAACCCTTGCGGACCTACATGTAGATGTCGACGATGTAAATCTTCAACTAATAATTCTACAATTATTTCTTTGAATGGAAGCAGAATTGGATGTTTTGCTTCAAAAGTCAAATCACTTTTTTCTAACCTTCCTCCTACACGTATAATATCATGCTGGTCTAATTTTGGACATAAAGAAATGAAATGCGATGATTTTCCTAATCTTTTGCTCGACTTTAATATTTTAATTTCTTCGCAAAAGTGCTCATTTTGAATATCCTTAATCAAGAGCATTAATGCTTCTTTTCGATATTCTACAAATGATTTGTTATCTTTTTTTACTTTGTTTTTAAATTTTAGAACATATGCTATAACATTTTGAAGGAATCCGAACCTGTTTCTATGGTTAATATTTCTCCACCATAGTTGTTTTTCTTGTGCTAAAAGTACCTTGCTGCTTTTCTTTAGATCAGGTACGTCAGTAACTAAATTAAGTGCTGGTTCTCGGATTACTTTTTCCCTGAGATATAATGGTCCCTCAAACCAAAAACTATTATTGATAATCTCTTTACCTAATAAACCTCTAGATATGAGATCTGCCGGGTTATCTTCTGACCTAACGTGTCTCCAATTTATTACTTCACTGTTTGTTTGTATCATACTAAACCTATTTGATACAAACACTTGTAGTTTAGCTGGATCTATTTTTATCCAGCTCAGAACAATAGAAGAGTCTGAATAATAAAATTTCTTACATTCTACTATCTTTAAACTATCACTGACTACTTTCATTAGCTCTGTCAGCAATACTCCAGCACAAAGTTCTAACCTTGGAAGTGTTATTATTTTGATTGGAGCCACTCTTGATTTCGATGCAGCTAAATAACTATAAACCGTTCCACAGCTATCCACCGACCTTACGTAGACAACTGCGCCATATGCTTTCATAGATGCATCACAGAATCCATGAAGTTCTATCTGTGTTGGTTTGATACAAATAATATGCCTTGGAACGTTGACATCATTCAGATATTTAAAATTTTCTTTAATTTTAACCCAATTTTCAGCAATTTCTTCAGGGATTTTATCGTCCCACTCCAGATTTAATTTCCATAACTCTTGGAGTAACATTTTTGTTTTTACTGTTACAGGTCCAATTAATCCAAGTGGATCGAACAACCTTGCAACTTCACTCAAAATAGTTCGTTTTGATGTTTTGTTTGCCGGATCCCAATTACATTTTATACTCAACTTGTCTGCCTTTGGATTCCAAATTACACCCAAAGTTTTCACAGACTCTAATTTGTTTGAATCTATATTTAAATCACTTTCTATGTGCTTGGAATCTATACCATCAAGCAACGACTTTTCATTTGCACACCATTTTCGTAATGGCATACCAAACCCAAGCAATATGTTATCTATATTTTGTCTTACTTTCTTAATTGACTCTAGACAATCTCCACCTGTCATCAAGTCGTCCATATAAAAATCGTTCCTTATTGCTTGAGATTCGATTGGAAATTTATTTTCGTTATTATCAGCAATCTTTTGCAAACATTTTACTGCTAGATATGGAGCCGATGCTGTACCATATGTAACGGTTTTTAACGCATATGTTTTTAGATTTTCATTTGGATTCCATCGCCAGTATATCAACTGATATTTTCTGTCCGCTTCAGAAACCCAAATCTGCCTATACATTTTTTCTATGTCCGCAGAAAATACATACCGATGTTTCCTAAATCTTAGCAAAATATTAAACAGATCCTCTTGAATACGAGGACCTGTATGCAGAATCTCATTTAAAGAAATGTTAGTGGTAGTTTTGCACGATGCATCAAATACTACTCGTAACTTTGTTGTTGTGCTTTCTGGTCTTAGCACGCAATGATGTGGTAAGTAGTACCCATTGTTTATTAACGAATTATTTCTAATTAGCTCCATATGACCCATTTCTAGATACTTTTTAAGAAATTCACTATATTCTATTTTAAGCTGTTGATTTTTCTCTAACTTTCTTTCAAGAGCGAAAAATCTTCTCTTAGCTATTACACTTGAATTTCCTAATCTATTTGGATCATTCTTGAATGGAAGTTTAACTTGAAATTTCCCATCTGTAATGATTTTTAAATTTTCTTCGAAATGTTTCTCACATTGCTTTTCAGCAACTGTTAATTTATTTATTTGAGGAATCTCTTCTACTTCCCAGAACTTTTGCAACAATTCATCACATGTAGTGGTAATAGCTGTGACTACGCTTGGTTCTGGTTTGGAACCATTCGCCGTCATAAGTCCATATGCTACCCAACCTAACTTCGTGTTGCGTAGCTTAGTATTAGTTTTATGATCTTTTATTTGCCCGTCGCAAATCAGATCAAACACAAATTGATTTGATAATAACAAATCCACACCTTGTGGAATATTATATTTAGGATCTGCTAACTTTATATGAGGTGGAAAGTATCCTAACATCATATTTGTTCCAGGTACGTTTGACACAAATTTATCCATAACAACCGCGTTAAGGAACGTTTTGTAATTTGTCACTTTTGACCTGAGATTAATCCCAATTTTTTCATCTGTGGAAGATTTTTTCCTATCTAAACCTTCCAACTCTTTTGTTATTTGACACCCTTTAATATTTAGCTTATTTCTAAACTCTTTAGAAATTATATTTACTTGGGCCCCACCGTCTAACAAAACGCGACAACGTATCCATTTTCCGTTTCCATCCTTGACTTCTACGACTGCTGTTGAAAGCACTGCTTCGTCATCTTCATCACCGTTTACTAAAACTGTCTTCGCAGGAACCCTTTCCCTGTGAAGAAGTATGTGATGATCGCCGTTGCAGATTCTACATATAAAGTTGTTTGGACACTTATTTTGAAGGTGACCATAATCTAAACATTTTACACATATTTTATTTTCTCGTACCTTATCCCATCTTTCATTTATAGATAAATTCCTAAATTTCAAACATCTATATAATGCATGTCCGACTGCACAATTCAGTGGACATTTTATTTTTAATGTATTTTTTGGAGGATTTGTCCTTTGACTTATCCCCTTAGTTTGCACAAACTGTCTCGAAGGATTTACCACATTTTGGCCTGCCTCCAAGACATTTTATTCACTCCTAAAGGATTTACCAGTCTTTTATCACCCTTTGTGAAATCCTGGCTTGCCTCTAAAGAATAATGAATTTGTTTAAGGAATTCAACTAGACTATCTACTTTTGGAAGGTCTTTTGATTTTCCTAAATGTTGTTCAAATTGGATTCTTAAATAATCATCCAATTTGCGTTGAAGCACGAAACAAAAAAATGCCTTTTGCATTTCTTCGGGGCTTAATTTCATTGCTTCTAACGCCTGCAAACTTTCATTTACTGTATTTAAAAACATATTAACGCTTCTTGCGTTATATGTCACGAAAGGGGCTTCAAGTATACTTTTAAAATATACTGATGTTATTGCCCTTTTGTCGGAGTAGTATTCGTTGAGAATACTCCATGCAGTTTCAAAGTTCTCATCCTTTGATGGTAACTTTGAAATTTTCTTAGCAGCTTCACCCGACAATTTCGCTTTCAACATACACATTTTTTGAGTGTTTGACACAGGTTGATCGATTATCAGCTGCTCAAACAACTCCCTAAAAGTGTCCCATTCCGTAGCCTTTCCACTAAAAGTTGGTATGTCTATAGTGGGCAGCTGAAATGGTAACGTTTTGGCATAGCTTTCTATGCCTGGGATATTTAGGTACTCGTCCCTAAGGTTATAAAAAATATCAGTCAACTCGTCATCTGGAAACTCTCCCATATAATTAATAAACTGATTTTCAGCCATTTTAAATTTTTCTTTAAGGATTTCAATCGTGACTTCCTTATTTTTAAATTTATTTAATTTTGATTCTAGGTCGTCTAGAATATATTGGAACTGCCGAATCAGTCCACTAGTTTTATTTCGTACAGAGGATTTATACGCATTTCCTCTGTCCGATTTTACCATATCTTGTTCTTTTTGGAACAAAGGTACCGTAGGCTCCTTTGGGTACACTGGATCAAGACGATCCCTTTGTAGCACTGGAGCCGTAGGTTCACTTTGCCTTTCTTTTGCATCATCTCCGTCCTTCTGACAGGATGATAACAAAAATTGTTCCTCTTCAATAAATTTATTTTTTAATTGCCCATATAGAGCATTAAAATTATTTACTGAAGTTCTCACTTCGTCTACGAATTTACCTTTAAAATAGGCATTTCTTTCCATCGTAGATGAAGGAGGGCGAAGTTCCCTATCATTTTGGTCAAACTTTTCAACCAAATCCCTAAACCTTTGTCTCAATGCTAAAACTTTATTTTTAGCTTCCTCGCTAGGAAGATTACTTTGAGCAACGCTGCTCAAAAAGTTGTAGCATGAGACAATATCTTTCCCTAAACTTTCCTGTTCTTTTATTAAATTTATAGGGTCCATTATTTGAAAAAAGTTTTATATAAAATTATATATGTATGTAATAAAAATTTAATAATCTATAAAATTTAACACGCACTTTCCGAATATTTTTTAATCAATTCCTGATTTCAATTTGTTGTTGCCTTTTCGGTAAAAGGCAAACTTCAAAAAATAATTATTATTAAATTTTCTTTAATAATAATTATTTTCAGTATTCAACAAATTTTTGTCAATCAGTCGTGATATTTTTTTATATTAGACATAAAAAAATATACTAAACGATTAAAAAATATATATTTTTTTTTTTTTACAACGACCGAATTATATCTTTAACACATAAAAAATTAATATAAAAGACTTACCTTTAATCAGCTACTTCTTATTAATTTTATTAATTTATTTTTATTTATTTTTATATATTTTGTTTTCGCGCCCGAGTTTGTTTTTATATTAAATTTATTATTATTTTATTTTTTGCACAATTTTTATTTATATCAATTTAATTTTTTTAATTATAACTTTTCACTTCACTTCATTTTTTTTTTTTTTTTTTAATTTTATTTAATATAATTTTTTATATAATTTTAATTTATTTCTTTTCTATAATTTATTTTTTTTTATTATTATTATTATGAGGACGTATTCCTCTCACTGGGGTCACCAAAATGTAAAGCACTTACAACGAATTTGTTTACACGAAAAAAGAAAAGACCGGTCGGTTTGATGGTTTCTAGAGAACTTAAACTTTATTTACAAATTTTACTTACTTATATAATATTTGATTTTCTTACAAACTAAACTAAAAATACTTATCAACTATTAAACAATGCGTGAGGAAATTCTAATCAGAAAACATTCTGGCAATAAATTATGTATTTTATTGCAGTCATAAAAGCACACAATCCCAAAATACGAAATGCATCTTCATGCAACAGTCGATGACCTGATCGTTTACATTAACATGAACAATCATATGTCACACATAAACTTTACATTAATAGATTAATTTATATTTAACAAACATAAACATTAAGTTTTATAGCATTTTTAAACTACATATTTAATCTTACAATAGACTTTCTATTCCTCATGCATTGTTTTATATTTTAATCTAAAAATAAGTTCAGTATGATTGAACAGATATTTTATTTCAAATGTACAAAAAATTGTATCTAATTCAGCAATTTATAACTGAAATTCCTATTAGAACGTATGAAATTTAACTATTTATGTACTTAATAATTAGATACTACGTTTGGATCAACATATTTCCCTTTTAACCTCAAGTGAAGATTTTTTAAGGTGAATATCTTTTTCGGCAATGTGCCTTATAGAGGAGCTATGACCAATTATCGGCCTGATAACTGATTTTTGAAAGTGGACCTTATATGGGAGCTATGGTCAAATATGGAGCGATATTCACAAAAGCCTGTAGTATGATTTCTAAATATAAATTTGTGTGAAATTTTGTTTTGATATTGATATTTATGTAGGTTATTGTGTTTTTCGGAAGTGGTCCTTATATGGGAGCTATAACCAATTATCGGCCGATCTTCATAGAATTAGGAACAGCGATTTTGTTGTATATGGGGATTATTTATATCGAATTTCAACTTGATAGCGACATTTATAAGACATTTATGCTTATTTAAGAGATTTTCGGAAGTGTACTTTATATGGGGGCTATGGTCAAATATGGGCCTATCCACTAAAAATTTTTTAATATAATTTCTTTTACTACGAAACTTCTTTTTCCTGAATTTTCTATGGATATTCCTATTCTGTAGGCATTTATAGACCACAGAACCATATTTCGGGATGAAATTTGTATAGGGGCTAGGAAAAATCATGGACCGATACTTATAGTTTTCACCAGAGTTACTCCATTTATCATAGAAGTAACGAGTGCAACATTTTATGATGTTAGCTTTTACAAAAATGACCAAAAATATGTGAAAATTATCAATTTTTTTTGTGGTTGTCCCACATTTTAATTCATAACTTTGGTTCCACTACCGATTTCGCTGATTTTCAATACCAAACTGCTTAGGACAATAATAAACATTTTTCTTGTAACTCTACTAAGTTTGTTTGCGTCGTTTGGACGTGAGCGTGTTTTACACAGACGGACAGACAGACGGACATGGCTCAATCGACTTAGAATTTCATAAGGATCAGTAATATACATATATACTTTGTTGGGTCTCAGATGAAAATTTCTCAATGTTACACACGGAATGACAAACTTATATATACCCTCAATCACCACTTATGGTGGTGGAGGGTATAAAAATTATCTATTCAATAATTTTTGAATTTAAAATTCAACCAATAATGAAAATTGTATCAATTGTCAAAATTATCAAATTCAAAACTCAAAATTCAATAGAAAATATCAGAAAATTTTGTTTTTGAGCACATGAATACTTGATTGAATTATGAAATAATTGAAACCAGTTCAATATGTGATAATTGTTTGAATTGAAATATAGTTTTTTCTGTGTACATATAAAAAATTAAAAGTGGGGCCATGAGGACATTTCGAAATATTAAACATTTAGTAAAAATATCCTAATACTTAGAAGAATAAACAAAAAACTTCAAATAAATTGTCTGGCATATATTTTTATTTAGTTGTTATCACCAAAAACAATTTTCCGAACAATTCTAATAAATTTGAAGCAAGGTTAATTTAAAATACATATTACTAAAATGTATGCATTATTATTTTCATAATAAAACATAATTTTAGGTTTATGATTTAAAAATGCGGGATTTTTTCAAATTATTGGCTTTAATTTTGAAATGTACTATTCAATGCAGAAATCCTGGGAAATTGTTCGCGAATTCCCGGGAATTATTTTCTTTAGTTTTATATGTTGTGTTTTGAACATTACTTTCTCTAAAAGATGAGTATCCCAGGGAGAGCGTTCTGCATCGATCGATGATGGAGTGTTACGGTTTCATGTCTTGTCGCATATATTCGGCCAATGCTCGCTTCAAACGAATCAGTTGCCTTCGGTATAGGTTCCCTGTGATAGGTTTAGGTTAGGTTAAAAAGGCAGCTGGTATCAACCAGCTCATTTGGGTCCATGAATTGGTTCCTTTGGGATCATGCTAAGGACCTCAAGAGGTCCTTCACATGTCAGAGCTGGGTTCAATGCCGAACCAACCTGACGCACGAATGAACGAATCCATCTTCCTGATATTCAGAGTAGATAGATCCGCCAGGCTGTGTAGAAATGGGCTACTTATTGTCGCAGTCCTTACCCCTGATAGAGCAGGGCAGAGACAGAGGAGATGTTCAACCGTCTCATCCTCGTCTTCATCATGGCAACTCCTACAGAAGTCATTGTATGGAGTATTCAGCCTCGTAGCATGCGCACCAATCAAGCAGTGCCCCGTAAGCACTGATATCAGAGCTCTTAACCAAGTCCGTGGTAGCCCCGTAAGGGATATTGACCTGTGATGGTCAAAAACAGGCCAAGTGAGTCTCGATATCGAGCAGTTTGTCAAATTAGACCATCTGAGCTGAACAGACTCAAATAATTTACGCTGTATGATTGAATTACAGCAAAATAGCGGTGAACCGACCAAATGATCGATCTCATCAATTTGTAAACCTGAGCCTCTTTTGGCCAGTTCATCCGCAATAACATTACCAGGTACACCAGAGTGACCAGGCACCCTGAATAACTCCAGGTTAGAATGTCTCGCCATCTCATTAAGAGATACCCGGCATTCATGTACCAATCTGGATGTCGAGTAGACGCCAGATAGAGATTTGATAGCAGGCATACTGTCGGTACAGATTCGGATATTCACACCAAATAGCCTATAGTACTTTATCCAGTGAATTGCCCTTTTAATCGCTGAGATCTCAGCTTAAATTACACTAAATTGATCCTGTAGCCTGAAGCACACCCTCTTCTGAAAATGGGGAATATAAGAGCCACGACCCACCACAGCATATGGAGCAATCTGAGTCGCTCCGATCGATGACAGCTCGAACAAGATGACCTTTGGTCACCTCGCTGAAGGATCTGTCAAACGATCGTTGAGGCTTCGGACGTTTCGTCTCGGGCTGCTGACTCTGCGTTTGCGTCTCAGATGCGTCTAAGACGCAGGAGGAGGATTCAGCAGGTCAGCTAAGATGGATTTTGCCCAGCTGAGTGATGATAAATCGTCGGACGATTCGGCAGGTTTATTACCTAGTCGATCCAAAAACTTCTCGGCGACTCGCCGTCTCAAAAAGGCCCTTCTGGCTGGTGTTACGTGCCTGGTAAGGTTTTTGTCGCCCTGTTGGGTACAGCTTGGGAACCCTAAGAATTGTTCGCAGTTCCTTTGATGGCAGGTAGAGGTGAAGCTTGAGTACCCGAAATCTTGTTCGCAGTACTCTTGCTCACAATCAGCAATGGGTTGACTGTAGCCTGAGTTTTCAAGCTAGCAGCTCCCAAAACAGGGGTTTTTACCGATCCTCTGTCAGTACGGGCCAAGGCAGCTTTCGACGTGCTTGGGTTGAAGTCCAGAGGCACCTCGCTGCTTTTCTTCTTGCATCCTTTCTTGGAGGATGCACTCTGTGCGCATTCGGATGTTTTAGGTTTCCCCAAAGCAATAGCATGCAGATTAGCTCGACCCAGTGTCTCCACCAAACTACCCTGGATCTCAGTAGCTGTCGATTCACCGGATACATGGGGCTCTGTTTGTTGGCTTTCATTGCCGGACGGACCGACGTGAGAATTGCATTTTGTACCTATCTGCCAGGTTTTTAAAACTGCCGCCCCACTGGGGTCAAACAGACCACCAAGCCGCCCAATATGGGAACAGACGCTGGTGGATTTCGGACTCTGTAAGGGACAGAGGACCCAAGGGGTCCAGAAAGCGAAAACCTTCTGACAGACACGTCAGATAGCCGACCCATAGGGGATATACAAACGCTACCTGACAAAGGGAAGGGTAGTTCTTGGTTCGTGCTCACCACGAACCTACATGGTTCCTTACACTTAAGCCTCTGCATCGCGTCAAGATGGCTACCCATCGCAGAGGTGATGGTCTGGTCAGATTTCAGCAGCTCCTATTATATAAGGCACTTTTCCTTCCACCAAATACAGAGAATTACCTTAGTATCGATTCGGCGCGTGTCCGGTTATTGTAATTGATCCATTGTCTTTTTTTCAAGTATCATTTCGGGCATACAAAATCGTTTTTGAAGGTCTCTCAGCTTCAAATCTCTGCTTTAGTATGAAATTTATGCTTTAGTTAGAGTTCTACAACAATCTTTATGGATTAATGCCTCCAATTCTTAGTCTTCAAACTTTTTTGTCTTCCGTGCCAAATTCACCACTAAAGAACTGCACAAACCATCTCTCGATGGAACACATTCTCCATAGCTTTGGTGACCAATCGGTGTGCTTGAGTGGCACTTTTTCAAATATGTTAATTTCGGAAGGCCTAGGCACAGCCCTATTAGCACATTTTAAGAGTTTTTTTATTGTATAACTATTTTCGTTGGGATACCTTTCAAACAAATATAAAACAATTACAAGTTCCTTAAGAAACTTTTTTTCTATAAATTTTTTCTCCAAAAAATACGAAACTAAAATAATTTCTTAATTTTCAAATTCAAAATCAATTATATATGGACTCGTAAGAGATATTGCTTCACAACTTTTATCAATATAGTTTTTTAAAAAAAAAAACTGGACTAAGATATAGGGAAATTTTTAAAGTCGAATTTTCAAACACGTATAACTCGATAACTGCCAGAGATAAAATGCACACACTACTTAATTTTTTGTAGGCATAATCAACGCTTTAAGAATGTATTAAATTCTTTCAATTTAGGCAAAATTTGTCAACTTGTATTAATTCGCCTTGGGAAATAGCAATTCCAACTAAATTTTTAGACCATTATTTTTGTATACCACACACTACAATGTAGGGTATTAAAACCAAAAAGAAAAACAACAATAACAGTAATTTAAAGAAGAAAGAGCAACAAACCAGAAACAAACCTGTCAACTGCATCAAGCTTAATTTTCAGAAAATTAAAATTACAGCAGCAACAACAATAAAAACAACATCCATGGTGAAATTGTATGAGTGTGTGAGTGTGTTTTTAGCAAAAGATTCTTTTGAACTTAATTATGCGTTATAGTACGTACAATACTGGTGTGGATACTGATGAGTATTGCCTTCACTGATATTGCCTGCCAGTGGCAAAAACTTTGCTTAAATTATATTATTTATTCTCTATTTCGTGTATTCTTTGCGTTTTTATGCTTTTTGTTTTCCTTTTTTTTTTGTTTTCCATTTATCCCGAGTTTAATGGTTTTCCCTATATCCTTCCTTTTTTGTTGTTGTTGCCTTTTGAGTCATCCAGTTTTTTTTCATATTTCGCTGTTGTTTTTATACATAAACATTATTATTAAATTATAATAAAATTTATGGCCCATTTCACCATGTCCATAAGTAAAAGCGTTATAAGGAATGGTAGAGCGAACAAATGGTCTTCGGAATAAATTGAATGAATATTGTAATTCTTCAAGCTAAAATTTAATTTCATTTGATTTTTTTCGTTTTTCACTAAAAAGGAAGTTGTGGCTAAATGATAGTAGGCACAAAATGAAGTACCCTTCATTAGAACAATGGTCACATGGAACAAAATGGAGTACCCTACGTTAGCACAATGGTGCCATGGTCGTTCAGCTTTCCAATTTATTTCGAAAACCTATAATATTATGTTTTTTAGGAACATCTATATATTAAGTTGCTTCAAATAACTTAATGTAACTTAATAAAATTAAATAAAATCCAACTAAGATTTTGCGGCGTTGAATAAGCTGGATCATTTCCTGAACTTCTGCTTAAATTAGTCAATTATTTGACCAAATATGTGGCATCTTCTTAAATAGCAATATCCCGAATGAGATTTGGTATCAGTCTGAGGGAAAACGAAGAATAGACTTGAAAATTCACAATCCCACGATGCATCCACCTTAAAAACATTTGTTTCATCCACATTAGTCGCATTGTAATATCTATCGATTCAGCACCCCCTAAACAGTAATATGTCCTTGGCTAAACCTCTCAGCTGCACAAAAGAATGCATTTATCCTACTGAAAACAATCCTTAAAATAACCTTTCTTGAACAGACAGGCATCTAACGTCGCAAATCTCAGATCCGCCGGTATCCTTCTCTTACTCATTATGACATCATCTTCAGAAATAGTAGATTTAATATTCTGGCATTTAATCCTAACAAGCAGTGGCCGCAACTAAATGCAAATGGTAGAGCAATTGCTAGACGCCAATTAAATTGCTTGACGTCAGAATTATACATTTACAACATCGAAACAGTACCACAATAAAACTATCAATTTCCATATCTAAGCGTGAAGCCCCCTCTTTGCAAGAGTATCCATGTGATTACCTGGTACCAGATTGTACCAAATTGAATTAGGTATAGACACCCCTGATAAATTTCAGGCTTGCATGTCTATCGGTATCGATCCGAATATTAACCCCTTATATTTAACATAATCTTAACCAGTTTCACATAATAGTGCAAAAGCATCGTATTTGGATTTATTTACCTCATTAAATTACTAGCACTTTACTGCTAAATACTAACTGTGGCAAAAATGGTATCCGTAAGGTGTCTATTGAAATGCAGATTTTCCATCTATTATGGTACGATAGCGAATGCGACTGACTATAATATTACGCGCAAATCATATCTACGCGCATCTATGCAGTATAAAATCGATGCAAAGAGACCACGTGACTTATTGTAGATACAATGAAAAGTCTATGAAAACTGCTTTTTCGAAAAATATTCAGTATTCAAAAAACCCTGGAAATAATGAGATTTTTATAATCTACACAACAATAGTGGCTAGGGTATTAATTAACCGCTTAATTTATATAGGTATCTACGTAAACTTCGCTGCAAATAAGTTTTATATTTACGCAAGTCGTCTCATGTAATTTTATGATGATCGGTACCTAATTAGTCATAGTTCCCATATAAGGCTCGCTTCCGAAAATCACTTTAACGAGCATAAATAACATAAAAATGTTGGTATCCACATAAAATTCAACACAAATTAGTTTCATACATACATAGTTAAATCACACGATCTAATTTCATGACGATCAGTCCATAATTAGTCATATCTCCCGAAAATAAATTATTGAAATTAAAAAAAAAGGTTTTTGCTCATTTACTAATTGTAGGGTATTATTTGGACGGGTTTGACCCACCATACTTTCTTACATGTTTTTATTTCTCAAGAATGAATAAAGATAGGAAATTAGGAACCCTAGTCCTCACATTTCAACATTACACATTTGTTACTATACGTATGACCTATATGCAAATTTCCTTAAAAAATATCGATCATACGTCACATATGATAAAACCTTACATAAAACAATTTTGCATATGTGACGTATAATTGATATAAAATTTATATAATTCAATAGTAAGCTCACAATAGCGCTGATCTCAAATAAAAGTGTGATAAACATATATCTCAAATTAAACTGTAACTAGTATATGGGCACTAGAGTGCTCCAAAAAAATAAAATTGCGAATTTTGACTGTCCCCCCCCTCTAGAATTGTTCTATGTATTGTAGAAATACGTTGTGTAAAATCTTAGAATGATAGGATAACGTTAACTGGTGCCGCAAAGACGCTGAAGTTTTGAGGTGCATTTACAAGGGGAAAAAATGCCATTTTTTCAGTTTTTGTAAAAATTTTGGCATTAAATAATTACTTTTGCAATTTAATTTAAAAGAATCGATATGTGTACGTAATTGTCGTTCTAATAAGATATAAAAGACAAAAATTAGTTAAAAAATGTTAAAGTTATTATAAAATCGCCCGGCCATTAACGTGTCTCAGGCCACTAGAACAGGAAATGTTGAAACAAAATTAACATATTTTGAGAATTATTAAAATAAAAGCACATTTTTACTTAAAATGTATCCAAATTTACTTGTATTTGTCTTCGTAGGATATTAACCTATTCGCAGGTATGACCAAAAAAATTTAATTTTTTTAACGACAGTTTCAAAACTCCAATTTCAAATTTTTAAAAATTTTGTTAAACAAATTTCAAAATTTTTTGATCATCACATTGGGATTTATTGAGAACATAATAGGGAATAAAAATTTGAAAAAAGTATGAAAATACCTCCTATAGTTTTTCCGTACCTGCGATTTAAATTTTGAGATTTTCGAGAAAAACAATTTTTTTGGCCATATTTTGGCGAATGAGCCGAATTTCCTTACTGTTATGATTTTTAAGCCAAAGCTATTCAGAATATTATATTTCAGGTAATTCTAAATATAGTCTGAAAGTTTTACTAAAATCGGAAAACGCTAACCCTTAAATCGTGAAGGTCAAAGGTAAATTTTTTCAATATTTGGAATTTCTCATGGAAAGATAGCGAAATGTTATATATAAAAACATCTGAAAAATTAAAATTAACCACTAATAGCACTTGGGGTTAAAATGACCCCAAACTCCTAAAACCATACAAAAATTGTCAATTTCAATAGTGCTGATTAAAAATAACATTTTATAGGAAACCGACTTAAAAATATTGTATTGTGTATTAGAGAATAGTATAATTAAGCCATTTTGAAAAATGTTCACATTTATGTTAAATTTTTCAAACGGAAAAATATTGTTTTTATACCTGATTTTTGCTTTAATAACGTATTTAATATTTTATTGAGGATTTTTGAATAATAAAATTGATTTTAACCCTTTAGAGTACATTTGATTTATTAGGTTTAAAAAATAACTCGAATGATTCAGTTTATTTAATTCTGAAAAACATTAAAGTTAGCACCATTCATATTGACTGTGTTTTTCGTGATTTTAAAAGTTGAGGTTAATTTTAACCCCAAGTGCTATTAAGGGTTAATTTTAATTTTTGTGATGTTATTATACATAAGGGACCTCATGTTATATTTTTCTTCAGTTTCATCAAAATCGGCCGGAAAATATATAACATTTCGCTATCTTTCCATGAGAAATTCCAAATATTGAAAAAATTGAGCTTTGACCTTCACGATTTAAGGGTTCACGTTTTTCGATTTTAGTCCACGGAAAAGCCCATCTTGACAATACATAATTTCCTTCCGATTTGCATAGTTGCCATTTGGTTTTAGTCATGTTTTTTTTAAATTTGAAATAAAATTTTCGGTTACATATTTGCTTCCATAAGAGCAATGATTCAAATACTCTCTTAACACATAATATTTGGTATAGCTGTGATTAACTCTAAGCACAGAGAAACTTTAAAAAAGTTTATATTCAATTAGGTTATTGACTCATAAGTACATAAAGGTAAGAAAAATCGATTTTTCAACATAACTCAAGATTTAGCAGGTGTTTGGAACATTTCAAAAACAGAGTATTGTTATACTCGAAACTCCTACCAGAAAAATATTATCACTTCCCTATTTTTATCGCATGTGTAATTTATAGAAAGACATATTTTAAGAAAATAAATTAAATTATTGCCAAATATTGATTAATATTGATCTCAATAAATAGATGGTGGCATTCGCCGTATTGCACATAGTCATCCTTTTTAAAACATATCTCGTCCTGATCAATGTCATCCATATTTTTAAGCAAAAACTCATTGATCATGGTGGTATCAAACGATACAGTTTTATACCCATCATTCGGTTTGTAACGCATCAAAACTTTTGTCGGAGAACCACATAAGTATATATGTATATTAGAGTGTAACTTAGAATTAATTTTTTTGAAATATTGGAACGGCACCCCCTGAAAACTTTCGAAATAACCTAAAATACCACCAAACAAAATTTTAGCTTGTTCTAAGAAGGGCAACCCGTGCCGACTTTCGATTTAGTTTTGAGGTGCATTTACAAGGGGATAAAATGCATTTTGCAATTTCTCAAAATATGTTAATTTTGTTCCTACATTCCTGGCGATTTTTTAATAACTTTAAAATTTTTTAATCCATTTTTGTCTTTTATATGCCATTAGAACGATAATTGCGTACACATTTCGATTATTTTAAATTAAAAAAAAACCAAAAAAAATAATTTTTTCCCCTTGTAAATGCACCTCAAAACTAAATCGAAATTCGCACGGGTTGCCCTTCTTAACAAGATAAAATTTTGTTTGGTGGTATTTTAAGTCATTACGAAAGTTTTCAGGGGGTACCGTGTCAACATTTCAAAACATTTAATTCTAAGGGACACTCTAATATATATTCTTAGTCCTCATAATATTCTAAGGTATCTAGCTTCGCCCGCAATTCTGACCGTCTACCAATCAGGTGAAAACAAGATAGGGCCCAAACAAAAGGATCTAGTGGCTGAAATACTGTCTGTTGATAAGGTTTGTTAGGTATTGAAACTGGGCAATATCAGTAAATGATTTCACCTAGCCCTCATACAAATGTTGATTATGCGGCAGTCCTGATAAAATTTTACACGAACTAGTTCTAAATATTTTGAAACTATACTGTAAAGTATGTAGAAAATCGGGCAACATTTGTACCTTGTCCCTATACAAGGTCCCCCTCAGAAAATGTTATGAACATTCAAAATTGTCTTATAATAGTTAATATCGTGATGAAATTGCACATTAACAAGTTTTATATGAACCTTAAGATTTCTACCAACATTTGTGAGGATCAGTCCATAACTAAAAATACCCGTCATGTAACGCCTATATCAGAAAAATATTTTATTGTCACATATTGACGGTGGATATATGCGATTAAGGTACAGATGTAATGGAGTCTGTTGTGGATTATTCTCACTCCATATGCGGTAGTTTTGTTTATTAACAAATCCGTTAAGCCAAAAATGAGCCTCAACGCTGTACACAATTTTGCGATAAAATAGTCGTCTATAAGTTACGCGAATCAATACCTGATTTTCGAAGTAAGTTTGGATAATTTATTTCAATCTATTAATAATGAGTTTCCATAGTATTCTGATCAAAAATGTCAAAAAGTGCTTAAAAACACAACCAAATTTGGGGGTATGAATTTCAAAAAAGTACCAAACGTAATTTGTTTGTTAGTTTTAAGTAAGCTGAGAATACGATTTAAAATATACTTATATTATTATTAGCATAAAAGGTACCAAAATAGTATAAAGAAGTACCAAAATTCAATTTAAAAATTTGTTCTATCTGTGCAAGTTTAAATAATATAAGTTAACAAGTTAGTAGCATTACTCTTTTATATATATATTGTTACGAAATTGTACTTGAATTCAAATATAACGATTTTAAGGGTTGATTTAAAAGTAGCATAATGCTTTCAAATAACAGTGCTGTAATAGCAAACTGTAACATATCTGTAGGCATTATTATATAAAGGCTTTCAGTTGATTTGATCGTAAGTTGGCAACGCTATATTCGAATTTGAATATTCAGTTAAAGAACATTATAGAAAATACACCACAGATGGCGTATGTATTAGTAAGATCTAGAATATTCGAATTTTGACAGTTAAAGAGCAATCTAGAATGCAGATGGCAGTGTTATAAATAGTGGCAGAGGCTGCAGTAGTGAGGGAGTTGATCAGAGACGCTTTTCGAATAAACATCAACTGAGTGCCTTAAAGTGTGTTGTGTTTTTCAAGTAAATTCGTGTATATTTTAAATTGTGTCTGTATTTCTGAGAATTTATAAACGTGTATAAAAAACATTGAGTTGCCATTTAATTTTGTGGTTGTTGTACATTTTGAATAAATAAAGTGTTGTTACAATTTTTAAACTACTAAACGGCTTTTACTTGCAATCAAAAATATCCGCTTTATTTAAAGGAAATAAACCAAACGTTTTGAAAAGGTTAAAACGTAACAATATATAGGTATTGTATATTTTATATCGCAATTAATTCCTTGGATTTTTATTACCGCCATCATAAATTGTTCACAGCAATATTTCTTAGTGACGAACACTAAACTCCATTAAAAAATTCTCCAATTTTTCACATTTTTTTAAGCTTTTCACCACACTGACCATTTAGACAATAAAAACTTTAAATCTAGATATAAAACCCACCAATAACTATTTCGGTTAGCAACAAACAAAATAATAAACTCAATATACCGACCTCCTACTGAGTCGAGAATAAAAAGAAATGGCTTTTGCTACCGAATCTATGTATGAAAATATTTTTTTTGGGGATTTTTTATTAAACAGTCTTAACACGAATGAAGAAAAAAATACGCAGAAAATGTCTGTAAAAAGTAACAAAATTTCTTTTATATGTAGATTTTGAATTTTTCGCATTAAAACCTCAACGTAAATTCACTTCGTACTTTGGTTGAAAAAAAATTCAATTAGAAATATACAAGATGATGGTGAAAAAACAAGCAACGCACTTTAATCGTATAATCGCCTGGTTATAAAATCTTCTTGTTGAAACTGCTAAATAATACAGGCGAAAGAAAGAAAAAAATAAAACCTGCCGGAAAATTCAATCAGAATTTTACTCAACAGCCAACCTCGACGACCTCACGCTGTCATATGTGGTTAATGAAGACATCGAAAACAAAGTGAAAACTTTGCACTAAATTAAAAACACTGAAAAAAAAACTTGTGAAACGAATGCCAAAAGAAAGCACATGATTCGTGGATTTTTATATAATTAATAAATATGTATGAGTTGAGTTGTATGAATGAATATCTTTGTACAACACCAACCAACATGTATCCAGTGCAATGTAGTGCTCGAGGAATTCACAGAGTATGTGAGATCTTTTAGATGAATTGTTATGGATACGTGTTTTATTTCAGTGTTAAATTTTCGTCCTCATATCTATACAATATATGTGGATGGGGAAGTATCTGTGTGAGTATGTGAGCTGTCAATAGTGTTTGTCATTCATTTCTATGTGAATGTCATATGAATGTAAATGAAGCACTATGATGATTATCATAATAGCGTTGATAGAATCATCTGTTAGTTGTTCACATAACACAAACTCCTGGGGAAACTCTAACAATATTTACTCCTATTATATGACAAATTCTATATGACAAATTCTCTCGTGGTTATGCTATTGTATTTATACTAAAAATTTTTAAAATTAGTACGTTTTTAGAATAGAAATTGAGTATGATTTATAAATACTTAAAAATAACTAGGAATTATTCGGAGTGATAAAATAAAGCAAATATTTTACTAAGGTGAGAACATTAAAGAGGCATTGAAGAGTAAATTACTTTATAAATTAATAAGTATGAAAATACTTAATATATATACAAGATTATTTTTTAGCATAACTAGTAGACTTGGATATGAGTTTGTGAACATGTTCAAATGAGGAAATCGTGTTGCTTAATTAACCTCGTACTGATATTTTCATATCATTTATTACTAGTTTTCTATGATGGTTATCTGGTTTAGTGGTTGAGAACGAGACACCATGACAAATTTCTACAAAGTTTACATTTAAATTTGTGTGACATACAAGGCTTTCTGTGTTAGACTGGTCCAGTCTGTGACCAAGTATATCCAGGGAAATGATTCTCTCAACATCGTCCTGAAAACCAGCTAGAGTGAGAATAGTACCAGCCATGTACCAACTCTACATGGTTGGTCTACAT
Source organism: Calliphora vicina (assembly GCF_958450345.1). NCBI lineage: Eukaryota > Metazoa > Arthropoda > Insecta > Diptera > Calliphoridae > Calliphora > Calliphora vicina. The sequence continues at coordinate 74,696,833 of NC_088783.1, read as the reverse complement.
CTCGACGTATCAGAAAAATATGCAAATGTATGTATTTTCAATAAATCTTATGTTTTGATGAGTTTTTTATGTAAATAAATAAATTAAGTATATCTAATATTTAGTCTGATTTCAAACCTAAACTGCTAATATACAATATAAAGCTCTTTAGATTGATGATGACGATGAGATAACTTGAAAACTATATCAGAATCAATTACACATAATTAAACTATTAAAAATTAAAATTTAATTCCGCATAATTCTAGAAGTTAAGGCTAAATCTTACTAATGATTCATTAAATACTTAGTGATGATTTTACCATAGGTTAAATTGAATCAATTTTTTTGAAATGCTGAAACGGAACCCGCTGAAAACTTTAGTAATGACCAGTGTTGCCAGGAGCTGGCGAAAAAAGAAGCTATATTGGCTTCAAAAAAAGGCCAGAAAAAGCTAAACCGCTTTAGAAAAAAAGCCAAAAAAAAGCTAAAATATTATAAATTAAGAATTTTGGTTTATATTTATTTTTAAATAAAAAATTAGAAAATATGTTCATAAAATTCATCTGATTTACTTAAAGGAAGTACTAAAAAGTTAAATACTAGATTAACCATGTCAGAAAATGGACATTGTTGGTTCTATATTTATCCATTTGTAGTTTAATATATTCTGCCCCTGAGCCTTAAGCTTCGTAATTTTATTAGCACTTTAATTTTTCACTATCAATATGACATAATATATTTTTTTTGGTTTTACTACTTTATTATCAACGGGAAAAAATTGATTTTGCGTAGAGTTTTCATATGGTAATCTCTGTCGCAATTGCTCAATTAGTTTAGTTTGTCGTATTATTTTTGTCATAATCTTCACTAATTAAAACGTTCTTTATTTTATCTCTCATTCATCAAACTAGTATGAAAAATGTGTCAAAAACATTAAACAATTTTCAATTGGCGACGATAATGGATCAAATTCCTTGAATTTTAAATCAGAAAACAGCAAATGATTTAATTATTTTTTGTACTTTGTGCAATACTGGTTTTAAGAAAAGATGGTACGCCAAATTATAATCAGTGTATTAATTACTTAAAAGTTTGGCTTTTTAGAATTGCTGGTTTGACGAAATTAAAACAAAATGGGTTTTAACTCGAAGCATAGATCCACAAGACGTTTAACGGCTATTGATCGCCATCGAGTATCACAAGCCTTCAAGAGTTTGTGGGGCTCTTGTCCATTATATAATGATGAATATAATGTGTAATAACAATTTTGTCTTGAAAGAGAATTTGCTAGACATTTAAGCTTTCAGATATATATATATACTCTATTTCATTTTGAACCACTTGATATTGGCAATTGTTATTTGTTCTTTTAATACTGCACAATTCTTGAGTATGTTGAAAAGCTAAATGAAAATCAGTAATGAATTAAAATGAAAATGGTTCACAAATATAAATTTAGCCTTTTTATTTACTCTTTAGTCTCGAAATTTTTAGCCTTTTTTAATTTCAAAAGGCTATTTTGAAATTAAGAAAAGGCTAGAAAAAAGCCACGAAGCTAAAACCAAAATTTCGAGGCTAAAGAGTAAATAAAAAGGCTAAATTTAGCCTCAAAAAAGCTAAACTGGCAACACTGGTAATGACCTAAAATACCACCAAAAAAAATGTTTACATTGTTCAAAGAAGGGCAACCCGTGCCGACTTTCAGTTTAATTTTGAGGTGCAATTACAAGGGGGAAAATGCATTTTCTTAGAACAAGCTAAACATTTTTAAGGTCTAGATATATTTTAGGTCATTACGAATGTTTTCAGCAGTTACCGTTTCAACATTTCAAAAAATTTAATTCTAAGGGACACTCTAATGTACATACATATTTTTCATGTACATACCTTCTTTAAATAATATTGACCTCATTAGAGTGTTTGTTCTTAAAAATTTATTTTGCTAATCATTTGGTTAGGTTAGTGAACAAACGTGCTAATTTACTTTTACTCATAAATATTACATGAGTGAAAAAAAACGTTGTAAAATCCTTGAGTTTAAATATTTTTAAATCTGTTAAAGCAATTTTAATACTTATTTGGTATGATTTATAATGACAAATAATCACAGTCGATAAGAATCTTATAAGTCCTTTTTGGGACTTGGACATTTTCTGTTTCATATCAGAAAGTCAAGGTGATAATAAGTTTCAAAGTTATCAAATATTTAATTAAAGAATTTATGATTTACATTTTTCGGTTGAAATTTAATGAAACCACTGATAAGTATAACAAGTATTATACACCAGAGAAAAAACAACTTAAAATCAATAAAAACTATACTGAATCAAAAGGAAACATTAACGAAATGTTTAAAATTTTTTATTTCAATGTGCAACAATATTAATTTAAAGTTATTATTGAAAATTTTAAAGCATTATTTGATATTTTATATTTTCTACATATGTATAAAATGTACAGTTTAAACTTTTAAAATAATTCCGGTTAAATGAGAGAATTAGCAATCATACAGCATAACTAAAGAAAAAAAGGTCTCTATAATGCAGCCATAGGTAAATAAATAAAAGCAGTAAGTAAGAAAATTCTGCTCATTCGCTAAAATATGAAAATTTAAATCGCAGGTACGGAAAAACTATAGCAGATTTTGTCATACTTTTTTCATATTTTTATTTCCTATTATATTCTTAATAAATCCCAATGTGATGATCAACAAATTCTGAAATTTGTTTAACAAAATTTTTAAAAATTTGAAATTGGAGTTTTGAAGCTGCCGTTAAAAAAATTTAATTTTTTTGGTTATACCTGCGAATAGGTTAACGGTATCCTAGGAAGACATAAACTCATACACAAGTAAATGTGGATATATTCTAAGTAAAAATAAACTTTTATTTTAATATTTCTCAAAATATGTTAATATTGTTCCTACATTTCTTGTTCTTGTGGCCTGAGACACGTTAATGGCCTGGCGATTTATTAATAACTTTTACAAAAACTGAAAAAAATGCATTTTTTCCCCCTTGTAAATGCACCTCAAAACTAAATCGCTAAGTCGGCACGGGTCACAGTACTTTGTTTTAATATAGGCAATGGACAAAAATAGAAGGAGTTATTGCAGACGAATAAAAATTAGTAGAATATTACCTTTTGGTAAGATTAAAAAAAAGTATAATTCTTGAAAAAATCCGTGCAAGGACATATATATCCTGAACATATAATTTTGAATAAAGTTCACAGTTATACTCCTAACATTTTAAAATTTGGTTATAATCAATTTTATAAAGTTATTGTTGTTTGTGAAAATTTGTATTACAATCGCAGCAAGCATTCATCCTTTTCCTTAAAAACCCTATAAACCTGAATAAAATTATTAATTTTCTGAAATTATTGTTCTCTTATAATAGTAGACGCAAAATTATGAAAATTTCATCGGAAGGATATTCATAATTCCAAGACATCAAGATTTCAATATCATGTATAACATCTAATTTTTTTTTTAAAAAAATTCGTAAAAATTCGTTTTTTTTATTTTGGAACCCAGCATTAATTTAGTTATTAATATTTCAATTCCAGCAAGGATTTACATACCTGCAAGGATTTACATCTTTTTAAAAAAATATTGAAATGTTGTATGTATTTTCTAAATTCGGATGGACGGACATTTTAAATGTTCATAGACTTATGGTTCAGCTGTAATATTAGAAACTGGATGTTGGATTATACTTTAAGTGTTCGTAATATCAGCGGAAGCTCATATTACTATCTCAACCTAAGGATATGTAGGTTATATTCAATTATTGAGTTACTTACATTTACTGTAAAAACGTATTATTTATGGGTGCCATCAAAAGCAATTTTTTTTTTAAAGTTCTAGTCAAAACGGACAAATAATGACTACACATTATAATAAATAGGAGATAGGCATTAGATAAAATTAAAGAAAAATTAAAATTGATAAACATGTTTTTTTCAAAATTAAATCAAACTTTGGCAATTTTTTGGATTTCAGCTAAAAAACATACAACGTCAAGAACCAAATAAAGACCTATTAATACACTTTATGCCATTAAACTACTTTTGTTAAATAACGAAATATTTCTTAGTTATTTAAAAGAAAAAACTGTATTATTTTATAAAAAACCAAAAATCAGCAAATTGAAAATTTACAAAATGTGAATTTATACACTTAAACAAAAACAAAATTTTAATAGTTTTTATACGAAAGGACAACTAATGATTACATTTTCTTATAGATAATACTTAAGACTATTTTACAGTAAAACACAATCAAAATAGATTAAAATATATTTTACTAATATTCCAAAAAAAATTTAGAAATTCAGGCTTACAATAAAAAAAATGTTAATTATTAAAAATTGCGCAGATTAAACAGTTAAACTTTTTTGATAAAAGCAGTAATTTCTCATAATACTACATTCATATTCTTTCATTTGCCATCAATCGCAAGTTTATGTCTTTTAAAACGAACTTTTAACAATTATTTTAGTTAACCATAAAAAAAATATATTTTTCTCCATAAAATTTATGTTGAAAATATAATAACTTTAGCAACCTCTAGTGACGACAAAAAAATATATTTATAAAAAATCATTTTTGCACGAATGTGTTATTTAGTTGTCTATTCAAAAATATAAATTTCATTAACATCAATGACATGATCTTGTTTTTGAATTTTGTCCATTGAACAAAGCACTGTGCGAGTTGCCCTTCTTAGAACAAGCTAAAAGTTTTTTTTGGTGGCTTTTTAGGTCAATACGAAAGTTTTCAGAGGGTATGCGTCAAAAAATAAACGATATCGAAAAATAAGGGACAGCCTAATGTGTATTAGGTTGGTTTCGAATGTAATTAAGTCAAACTTCGAATATATGAAGACTGGCGGGTCTTTCGATAACATTATACATTAAGTCTGTTCCTCCTTCCCGACCTCAACTGCTTTTGTTGCCAGTGTCTGGTTTTCAGAGAAGATTCCAACTGTATGATGTTGAATTTTGGATGACTAATTCAGACTCTTTGACGGGAATCGAAACCGCAATTTGGATTGTTACTCCAGTGCACTATCGTCTATTCTATCGGAGCACCTATAATGACGCAAACAAAGAGAATATACTGAAGCAGCGTAAATTTCTTATAGGAAACTAACATGCCCCAATTCATTTAGCTCAACTTACTTCTAAAACTAAAACATTGAGAAATTATATCTAACAATGAAGTAAAATTTAATTTTTGTGGGCAACATTTGATTTTTTAGGACCACCCTAAGTATGAGTTAATACTTAGTAAAAATTTAAAAAATTTAAAAGCTGATACGACCTTACGTTGTTGTGAAAATAATAAGTATGTATGTCATCACGATTATAAGTATATGCAATTCTGTCTTTCCGTATTATTAATCACACACACATTAAGTTCATTACCATAAGATTTAAGAGGAAATCCTTAAATAATTATTTGTTCTTTAGTCATCTTGTGCATTCATATATGTGTTTTTTGTTAACATTTATGTCCACATAAATGTAAACAGCAAGTGAAACAAATTATAATTCATTAAACTACTGACTCTTTACACGAACAAGAAATACAAACGCTCTTTCAATACGATTTGTTAATAACAACACACAGGGGGGTCGATCAAAAAAAAGTGATTATAAACCTAAGTCTTATACGCTACTGGTTGCAAAATAATGTATGAATTGTGGAATACCAGGAGCGGAAAACTTTGTATAGCTTTAAACTTGTACAAATGGGATAGATTAGTCAGTGGGAAGGTAAATGAGTGGGAAGTATTTTGTGCTCTTCAAAAGAGTCGTTCGACTTATTTTGCCTTACCAATATCTGTTAGACCACTTTTTTATCCTGAACCAGGTTTCTTTTCAATGTTCAAGTCTTTATTATACTGTTTAGTGACTCTTGGAATATTAATTATGACAATGAACCTTCAAATCATTTACTTTTCTTTGAAAGTTCATATTGGATTTATTCAGGCCAAAAGAAGTAGGTAATCATCGATCTTTAGCACTCACCGTTGACGTTGAAGGCTTGGACAACGTCATTCTCAAATAAATATGGGTAACACGCCGCCAGCCGATAATCCACACCAGACAGTGAGTTTTTCGGGATGCATTTAACGCTCTTGGATGTCATGGGGATTGATATCGATCCAAATTCGACAGTTTTGTTTCATCTAGAAATGGGCCTCATCGCTGAAGATAATTTTTTGATCGTCTTTGAGAATACAAGTCGTTTTGATGAACGCTATATCATCCACTGTAATTTGGCAAAATAAACTGAATAATTGACAGCCAATTCGAGAGATGTAGATTTAACAGTATGGCCGCTATCAACTGTGAAAGTTCGGAAGTCCCTATTGGAAGACCCTTTAGTTTATCCCTCTCATCGTGAACGGCAATGCTTTTAAATTTGTTTCGCTTTTAATTGTGGTATTGGTCACAATAAATAATACCACACACAAAGAAAACAAATAATTCATATTGTCACTTTAACTTCAAACAAAACAATACTCAAACATAAGTTAAAATAAAATTTCATTTGTTTTCCAATTTGTTACAAATTAAGTGACAAATTCAATATACTCACACTCAAATTTCTATTGGACGCATTGGGAGACTCACATTTTTTTATTTTATTTCAAAGAAAACACAAGTGGTATTTTTGTGCTATTTTCATTGCTCTTTTATAAAAAATATATACGAAAAAATAAATACACATTTTGTTTTGTAAAATAATAAGACAATAAAATTTGCAAAGATTTTATTTATATTTTGCTTTGTAGTAAAATAAAATTTATCTTGCAAAACGTCTGGGAATGCTTATTTTAAGTTGTTATACAAAACACAATTAAATAGAATAAACACAATAACCAGGAATACAATTTAAATGTTTAATAGCAAATCCTAAACAACTTTTACTAGCAATAGAAAACGAAATTAACCCATTTAAAAATCAGAGCTGTAATTAGACATGCAAATGAAGTGGAATTTAAAAGTAAATTAAAATTTGCATGTCTAGAGGATTTAAGAAGACAATCATAGAATACATAAACATCTAAACATACAAACAAGATTTTGTTAATTACAAAAATTACATGAAATAAGTTTTAGAAAAAAACTGAAGTTGCAGTTATTCGAAGGCTGGATGGTCACACTGAGTCTAAATTTACAGATTCCGATATCAATACCCGACACAATTTGAGATACAAGCATCAATGAGATCCATTAAGAAAGACTGTCAGACATTAGCTTTCCCATTCTGCTTACTCCTGCAAAAATTGCTAAACAGATTTTTAGCCTATTAAAAATGTACAATTGACTATAAATACCCAATACAATAGTAAAATCAAAACATACATATCCTTAAATAGTCAAACAGATGAGATTTTTTTATGTGGTGAGACGTTTACTAATAGAAAATGAAAACTAATTAGGTTTTCTTATTTAGTTCAAATATAAAATTGATAGGAATTTATAAAAATACAAAGTAATTGTAAAAATAACAATTTTACTTATATTTTTTTAGAAATTTAATAACGACACAAATATGTATTTTCATTCATTAAAAATCTACAAAAATATTTATGCTAAAAATAAAACCAAAAGAAAAAATTATTTATTTTATTTAATAAGAATTTTATAGTAGACATTGCTGCTGTGGCTACAAATTCAAACACACATTTCAACCTTAATAATAAATATTAAAATAATGGTACAAACACACAGATACAAACATTGCTTCTGAATATATTTGTGATTGTTTTTAAAATTGTATGTGATTATGACACATGTTTCCTTTTTTTTGTTTGTTGTATTTCTATAAAACACACTTCCTTTAATGAAAATTATGTAAATTTCATTTGTTTAATTTTTTTCCTTCACCTGTCAAGGAAATATTCTGGCAGAATTTTTTTTAGTTTGTCAATTAGAATATATTAATGGAAACACACAGTTTTGGATCAAAGTAGCAATATTTTCCAAAAAAAATACGCATAAATCAGTGAATAATTTTTACGTTTTTGAATAAGAGTTATTCAGAATATTTATTTTTTTTCATTGCTGATAACTTTTATTTTCAATTTATATTTTTCTACGTTGCTTAATAACGTTTATTCTCAAGAATATTTTTTTTCGTTGCTCATAACTCAAAAGAAATTCTTTCGTCGCCTTTCGTCACATACATTGTCTTTTACCTTTAAAGTTGTAAAAATTACTCTAAGTATGAGATAGTTAGTTTTTATTATGTGTTTTTTATTTACGAAGAATTTAGTTTCACAAACAATGTTTTGGCAATAGCATTGTCCGTAAAGTTGCTCCTTTTATAAGTCAACAAAAGACGCACTGCATGAACAATATGAAACAATTTACGTAAAATTATTCCCAATATTGCAACAAATCTGCTTCTACATTCAGGCTCACAAGCTTAAAGCTATCTATTTCAGATACAGCAGCTAATAACACTCGTTATATATTGTCTTCCTCATCTTCTGAAGATAAATCCATCTTCATCTTCTGAAGATAAATCCAAGATCTCTAATTGATGTTGTGCGCATCGATGACGTATTTAGATTCGTCGATTCGTCAACCATAAAATATGATATTGGTTGAACTGGAGATACTTCAGGAGAAGTTACCGAAATATTTTTTCCATCAAAAGAAATTTGAAATTAAACAAAGTTTGTTTACTTTGCACTTTGTTGATTTGGTCTACAGATGTACTTACATTCACCCCAGAAATATGTAGCTTAAGAAAAACAAAATAAAAAAAATTGCTTGTGTGAGAATCGAACCGACATGCAAACATATAAATTATTATAATATGAACAAAAAATTAATGGATAAAAAATGCGAGATTTTTTCAAGTTTTTAGCATTTATTTTTAAAATATTTGTACACTAGAAATTTATTAAAATTTTCCCATCTTTCTGGCAACATATGGATACCGAGCAAAAAGAACTCCTCATCTTTTGAGGCCAAAAAAGCGTATCCCAGAGGGAGTGTTCTGCATCGATCGAAATAGTAGTCGGAAATAGTTACGGTTTCGATAAATGCTCACTTTAAACCAGTCAGATGCATTCGGAACAGGTTCCACGTGATGGTCTGGTCAGATTTCAGCAGCTCGTAATAGATGACTCCCTTTTGCTACCACCAAATACAGAGCCATTAACTTAGCACCATGGATATTTGACTTTGGTGCTGATTTGGCAGATTGACCGGGTTTTACGTAAGATCTTTTGGGCTTCGAGTTATCGTAATGAATTCATTTTTCATCGCAAGGAATCGTATGGTACCCAATTTCCCAGCTTTTGGATGAATCCTGCTGCTCCCAAGTATTTTAAAATAGCTGATTGAGTAGCTCCCAATGATTTTGCAAGCTCTTGTTGAGTTTGAAAACAATCCACAATTAAATGTCTTCAAACTTGTTTGGCTGTCCTGTGTGATTTGTCTTCCGAATCAAACATCACAACTTCAGAAAAGCAAAAACCATCTCTAGCACCGTGTGTGCTTCAGCGGCACTTTTATTCAAATTAAAGAAGTAAAGCAAAACTCCCCCGCACTTTAATGTTTAACAGCTAAGTGAGAATAAATGACATATATGTACCCTTCAAAATGATATATAAGTTATTAATGAAAAAAACGCGTTTCAAAGATACGCATTCTGTTGTGAATCTAGCATTTTTAAATAACTCAGTTCTCAGAAACCTAAGTGTCGAGAATGTGTTAGTAAAAAAACTTTATTTTTAGAGTAGCATTTTGGTTTGCATTTTTATCTACACATAAGTAGATATTTCTTTGTGATATTAATGTTACGATTTTATATTTGCATGAATACAAAAATTTTAAAATATCTGCAAAACTTTGGTTTCTATTAATAAATTGTAGTACAAAGTCTTAATAAATAACACAATTTTCATTAAAGCTAAAGTGGTCATAAAATTTCTAAAAATATAAAACCTAATTAACCACAATGAAGACGCCTGCTCTCAAAACTAAAAACCTCAGCATCATCAAGTTAATCTTAATCATATTCCACAATATTTCTTATATTCTGATCATCACATTAGGATTCACAAAAAAAAGCAAAAAAATGTCTTAAATAATTTAATAATTTTTCATGTTTTAGTTTTTGTAAAATTTCAAGCAACAACGCAACACCAACAACGACTGTTATTCACAGTTAAAATTATCAACATATTTTATGCAAAATTCCAGATGCTTACTCTTGTCTCCGGCTAAAAAGCCAGTATAAATATATTTGTTGCTATGTTTCACACAAACTCTCTAACAGCCATAGATACAAACAAAGACACATATTCGCACAGTTACTTTAGACATCAACACACAAACATACATTAAATAATTTTATTGCCTAAAACTCAAATGCTAATTAAATTTTCGAAAATTTGTGACATAAATTCGCTAATGTCCTTAAAGACAATGGTGGATGGAAATGGTGACAATAAGGATTATAATTTATGCATATGAGTATGTAGTATAAACACAGATATCCACAAATACACACACAGATAGTATACGACGACGCACTCATACATAAATAATATCTATAATGAAAATACGATAATTGATAAATGTTTATTGAAAAAGAAAGCAATAACGACAACAACAACGGCGTCAACAAAATGAACAATGTTAACAACAACAAATGCGACTACAACAACACTAATATGAAAGACAAATAAATATTGTTGAATTTAAATAAAGAAAATGACTAAACAAAATATTAGTATTTATAAGTAAACATGTGAGAAAGTTTGTATACATAAGTCCATATACATACATACGTAGATATATTAAGAATACAGGTTTATTTTTGTATTGGATATATTAGGGAGCCACTTAAAGCTAGCATAATATCCAATATCATAATATAAAGGGTCTTCCAATATTGACTTCCGAACTTTGACAGTTGATAGCGGCCATAATGTTGAAGCTACATCTATCTGTAGCTTCAAAAGTATGGCGTCTACTTCTAGGACTATTCTTCTCAAGGACTATTTGTATTTAAAATTTCAGCTCATTTGGATCATAAATGGATTTTTTTAAAAATATGAGGGCGTAAGGAAGCTCAAAAATCGTAGATCAACTCGAAAATAACTAAGCTCCAACAACGTGACATTTCGTAATTTTACGACACCGAATTATTTCCCAAAAAACTTTTCTAAGCCACGTGGTGTTGTGGATAAATTTGAGTCCACTGATTCACTTAACAATGAACCAACATCCGTATGATGACGTAACGCAACATCTGCCGAAAACATTGCTAATGTCCTTGAGAGTATGCAGGAGAGTCCGAGGCAGTCGATTTCAATTTTTGAGTCTTGACTTGGGCCTTCACCCGTACAAAATTCAACTGTGCTGAAGGTAAACGACCATAGACAGAACCATTTGCAAACTGGATGTTTTCTGGATGAATGGGTACGTCAGAAAACAAAATTGTCCACATGACACTGATAACACATACTGGGTTTCCCAAAATAGCTGCTTGTTTTTGTAATTGTAATTCATCCGCTACTTCTTTGCTGCCTGTACTCTTCGTAGGATAAAGCCATATTGTACAACTTTTTGTATTATTCATTGGATCGACGTTGTATAAATGGTACGTCAGACTATACTATCCTTTTTTTCTTCCCGCCTTTGAGTTAGTTAGGCAATTTCCTTAGAATCCAAGTTTAGAATAAAAAACGTCTTCTCTACCAAATCCTTCGTCATTTTTGTTGCGAAGTGTCCATGATGTTAATAAAATAAAAGCTAGATTTTAATAAAATCCGAAGCTTTTTTATACCCACCTTAAAAATAATCTTTATTTTCGGTCCCTGCTTAAAGTTCACAAAAAAGGTACAACAATGTAAGTAATCGTTACAGATGTAGGGTATCGTATAGTAAATTTTTTCTTACTTGTTTTAACATTAAGGATTTAGCTGCAAATAAGCAAATACAGGAAACAGGAAATTAATAAGAAACCTAATAGGAAATGCATTTTTAAAACTTCCATTTTATTGTCAAAAGAAATTATAATATAAATCAATCAACAAAGAGTATAAAAATATAAAACAATAATATTCTACCCACTAAGTACCACCTTAAGGCACAGAAATACTCTTACGTACATCGTCTTACGATTTTACTTACATATATTAATATTTTAACGCATTAATAACCATTCGAAGAGCACAAATTATGTACAATTTAATGGTATAAATAATAAAAACGCTGTTAAAGAGGAGTAAAACCACTCAATGGGATCAGCAGAAGCAGCAGAGGAAGGAAATGCCAGCAGTAGACAATGACAACGTAGACGTCGAACTTAAAAAATTATGTATATGCACAAATTCACATTTATATATATCTACCTGCAAATACATACATATTTCGTATATAAGCTATAAATTTTCTGACTTATTTGTTGAGCATAAATAAATGGTTGTTTTCTTTTCATTATTATTGTTTTCCTTTAAACGTAAAAGTCGTCTTGTAGTATTAAATACATACATACAGATATTCGTACGTATGTGGTGGTACAACTACACATCCAAACATATATGAGGAAAATCAAAAATTTTAAAAAATTTAAAAATTTTGCATAAATTTTAATAAGTGGATAAAACTTTTATATTTTTTTTTGCAAATTTTCAACTATCCGACTGGTATGGTGATAGATTAGTATTCTTTTGGTTTACCCTTTTTAATTTCAAACTCAAAAACAATATAAGCTATCTGAATTATGCCTTTCAACTAGAGTTTCCAAAAATACTAAGAATTTCAAAAGCGCGGTTTCGGTTTTAAAAAATTGAAAACCGATCAGTTTCGGTTTTGCGATAATTTGTTAAATATTAATTTTATAAAAACTAAATCAGTTAATAATATAGGAAATGCTATACAAATTTCAAATTCAAGAGGATAAAGGACTCTTTCTTTTAATGGTACTTTTTTAATATGTATTATTAATTAGTTAGCTTATATACATTTACGTTGGCTAATAGCTTCTCAGTAATGAAACAATCAAGAATTGGGGGCTCAATGGAATTATGATTTCAAAACAGGAGAACTAAACCAAACCAAGGAGTACTTTTTCGTTCTTAAAATGATACTTTTTGAATGTTCGATAATATTGAACCTAGAATCAGGAAATTACTTTGAATTCAAACTTGATGGGGGTTCAAGTAAAATTGTTAAGCACACATGATTCTGAATGTGTTAAAAATCACCAAATGTGACTTAAGTGGTACCTTTCTTTAGAATTATCTGTAATAGTGGACCCAGAATCATGATACTGAGTGAGAATACAAAATGTGGATATTTATGGTACTTTTTGTATTTTAATAATACGTTTCAAATAAGATAGAATTCACTTTAAAATGAATCAATTAACATGAAACTACACACAAAACAAGTAAGAAAGTATGGTCGGTCAAGCCCGACCATATAATAGCCTACACTAAGTAAAAGAGCAAAAACATTTTACTTTTAAAATTTCAATAATTTATATTTTTGAGTGATTTTCGGAAGTGTGAATTATATGGGAGCTATGATCAATTATGGACCGATCATCATGAAATTAGGTCGTGTGATTTATGTCTACATTAAAGTTAACTATGTTGAATTTTATGTATATAACAATATTTTTAAGCGATTTATGCACGTTAAACTGATCTTCGGAAGCTGGTCTATATGGGAGCTATGACTTATTATGGACCGATCGTAACAAAATTTGGTGACATGGATTTTGTATATATAAAACTTATTTGGAGCGGAATTTGTGGAGATACATGTATAAATTAAACATTTATGACCGATAAAGTCCAATTTCGGAAGGGCATTTGAATGGGGGCTAGGTTAAATAATGGACCGATTTCAGCCAGTAGGCTTGGTGCTTGGCCGAAAAAATAATATGCACCAAATTTGATCGAAATATCTTCAAAATTTCGACCTGTACTCTGCGCACAATGTTTTATCGACTTAGAATTACTTTCGGTATACATCGGTATACTTTAAGGTGGGTGTATTTTACAGTAACTGACTGCAGTAAAAATTACTGAAAATGTATTTATTTTTATAAATAAATTATTTTTTAACTTTTTATGCACGTTGTTCAAAAAACAAACTACACGAAAAAATAGTTTTTCTGTACAGTTAATATTTACGGTCATTTATTTTCAATTTCATTCTAAAAACATAAATAGTTTTTCAGTATAAGCTTTTCGTTTGCTGTCACAAAAACTAAAGAAAAATCAGTTATTTTTACGTAACTTGTTAGTTATGGAAACAACATAATAAACAAAATAAATGAAAAATTCCTTTGATTCAAATGAAATGTTATATTTTTGAATAAATGTACAATTAATTTTCTGTTGTTTTCCTAAATTAGTATTAATTCACAAAGTGAGCCGGATATTTGAAAATAACTAAGTCTTTTTTACAAAAATTTTTTTATTTATATTATTGTTTTTAAATTAAATAAATAATCATTTGAAGTTTAATTGTCAGGAAAACTAGTATGATAAATTTTTCAAATAAGTTAGTGTCATTCTTTATTAATAGGTTTGCTTGCCTAGCCTGCGAAAGGTAGCCTGCAACATCATCTGCAGCAATTATTTTAACAATTTAAAAAATTTAAAGAAATCTTAAGATATTTTAACTGATTTGTTTTTAGAGAAATTATTCTAAGTTTTGCATTTTTTTACTGAAAATAAATTAAAAGTGAAAACCAAAGAATAATTGTCGATTTGATTCTTCAAAATTTTTGATTTTTCTCATATATCACTATGTGGAAGTGTATTTATATTACCTGTTCATTCATGTTTACTTACGTTTGATTTTATTCTCACATCTTACATCGTTTTTCTACATCTTTATGTGTGTGTTTTATTTCTTTACAGATCCAGCAGATACCGATACAGATAAAAATAAACAGCAATAAATAAAATAATAATAAGTACGAAAAATTCTCAAAAGAATAATGTTGATAATGATAATCACCATATGTTTGCAGTTTTTAAAAACGAATGTAATGCCAATCAAGTAATGGAATTTTTAACGGTAAGTCATTTTTCAAAAAAATCAAAAAAAAACTGGGAGGAAAAATCGAAAATCAACAAATAAGAAATTGATAAGAGGATAGAAGTGATGAAATGTTGATCAACACAACAATTCTTATTTAAGACTTGAAATTGAATTGTACTATGCATATACACTCATACTTACACTTGGTTATACAGATATTAAGTACCCGGCAGTTTCAAAAGTAAAAATTACACAGGCCAACAATGATTTTGTTGCCGCCAAAAACAAAACTGATTTTAAATAAAAATTCATACCCTTTTAACTGTATACTTATTTCTGCAACGCTACGTGTGGAAATTGCAATGATACAAAAAGAAAATGAATGATTATATTTTTATTCTACAGGTTAGAATCTTCTTTTTATATTTTAAGAAACACCCGTGTTATACTCCAACAGCAATCTGCCACCATATTTTCAGCCCAGCGATCTCGGTATCCATCTTCCAGCACTTTTAAGTCTTGATGGAAACGTTATCCTTGTTTTTCTCTTTTTTTCGGTAAACTAGTCTAACTTATTATGGGGATAGTACACTTTTAAATGTTGTTTTTCTGTACGCAAACCTTAAAATAAAACCAAAAGATTGAGTTTTATCTAATGCTTTCACATACTGCTACACAAGTCCCAATTAGATGTGTAATGGATGTAAAATATATGGAAAGCAAAGCAACGTTTATAACATTTGATTTTCATACTGTCATGTTTTCTCTCAGAGGCCAGTCTTCCTTGATCATGTTTTGTTCTGCTGTCCGAAGACCATCACTTTTTTCGGTTCTGTTAAAATGATAGTTATACCAAACTTCAAGTGACTACATTTAGCGCTTGTGACTACGTTTAGCACTTTTCCACTGTCTTAGATAATCACTACACACTTTACACACAATGTTTAGAACCCACTGCTTATTCATGGCCTTAATATTCATCTTAAAGTATTTGAAATTCGTGTTTCTCATTAGTCTGTAAAAGGGATTCTAAACTTTTTGACTGAGTATTAACAAAACACACTTCGGTCATTGTGACAAATTTTTGGTGATGAGGACATAATATTAAAATTAATTTATGTTTAGAAATGTACATATAAGATTATGAAACGGACACATGAATTTAATTATGACAAGTAGATTACTTTGTGTCAACATATTCTTCAACCTGAATCGTTCCTAGAATTGCAGGGTATGTATAGTAAATTTATTTCGATACAAACACAAGCAAATATTTTGTGGATTTCTATAGTCTGTGGTCAGAATGATAAGAACTAAGACCCCTTTCACACTAGGCAATTTAGTTGCGCAAATCTCTTGCCCAACAACAAAACAGCATGTAAATTTTTCTTCTCCTTAACCCGACATTACCTCTGGCATCTACAAACACAAGAGACTTGCGCAACTAAATTGCCTAGTATGAAAGGGGTCTAACTTTAATAATTTAAAGACTGTTTAATTCTAGCATAAAATATATGAAATAACCTATTGTAATATAAGACAAGATTTACATTTACAGAAAACAGGACATCTTAAATTATCCTCATTTACTGGTATGATTTGTAATGATTCTCCACATGAACTCAATCGATTTTTTTATATTTTAGCAATGAAACTATGCTGAGCCATCTTCATTCAGTGTTTTTCTTAATTAAGTGGTTGGTAGTCATAGTACAATCCTCCAAAATTCGGTTGATGTGCCAGTTTTGTGCATAATGGATTATTACAACATCGTCCAATTGAGGTATGCTTGGGCAAGGGTTCCGAAAAGCTAATTTGAAATTCAATTTTTAAAAATAAAATTTGTTCTCTTAATCATTTTATAGGTAACTATTGCTTATAATTGATTTATAATAATTAATACCGTGAAGAAACATGAAACACTTTTGTGAGGATCGTTCCGTAACTGAAAAATAGTTTATTGTCAGTAAATAAAAAATACCCACACTTTATGTTTGCGATTATGATTAGAATTAAATGAAGCGTTAAATTGAGATTACGATTAAAACCAATTTACAAATCCTAGTTAGGACTATGGCCCGAGATGCATGGAGCTTCTCTAAAAATTAAGTCTGGAGTAAGCTACATCGACTTAGAATTTCGTTAAAAATTTTTAATAGTCATTTTGTCTATGTGTGTTTCTCGGAGATATTAACATTGCTGTCATACAATTATGTAAAATAATCAAAATTGGACTATAAAATCCTTAAAATCTTCAAAAAATATTGTTGAAATCAAAAAATATTGTTGGAAATCGGGAAAACTAATAAAATTTTTGGTAGAGTTTTTCGGTTTAATTTTTGGTAGAATTTTTCGGTTTTATTAGAAAAAACTAACAATCCAATAAAGAATTAATGTTGTTAAACATGTGTTAAATAATTTTTATTATTTAATATTTCATCAAGATTCTAAGAAATTCGGACCGACAATGGGTGAATTTGGAGAAAAATAAATTGCCATAATGTAACATTCTACATTAATTTGATTAAAGGTATAAGAAATCTTTCAAGTCATTATTTGTGTAAACAATTTCAATGAATATTGATGACATTCCGATCAAATCTGGTACATACAATTTGTTCTGCCCAAGGAAGCCTTTTGGAACTGGCTGAAATCGGTCCATTATTTAACCTAGCCACCATACAAATGTCGGTCATATATGTTTAATTTATATATGTATCTCCACAAATCTCTCCCCAAATAAGTTTTATATATACGAAATTCATGTCAACAAATTTTATTACGATCGGTCCATAATTAGTCATAGCTCCCATATAGACCCGCTTCAAAAAATCAATTTAACGTGCATAAATCTCTTAAAAATGTTGGTATACACACAAAATTCAACATAAATAACTTTCATATAGACCTAAATCACAAGACCAAATTTAATGGTGATCCGTCTATAATTGGTCATAGCTCCCATATAAGGACCTCTTCCGAAAATCACTCACGAATATAAATTATTGATATTTTAATAGAAAAATGTTTTTTCATTTACTTGGTTTGGGTATTATATGATTATATGAAATCCTTGATGTAAACTAAGAATTTTTATAAAATCGTAATTTTGAGAATAAGTAAACAAGTTTTTTTTAAACATACACAAAATGCGATGCTTTTTACTTGTCCTAAGATTATAGCCCAGTACACTCTAGCCTAGTCTGTTGGTTGGCAAATAGCGAAATTTAATTAGTGTGTGTATGGTAAAAAATTAAATATCCGCAACAACATCAAGGAACGAAATGAAATATCTGTATTTTTACGCTATATTACGCTCTATTGTTTACATTCGGGATGTGTTCATGAAAATTGACGAAAATCTTCCAATTTTCATAATACAGTATACTTTGCCGCATAATCAACTTATTTATGACAGCTCAAACAGTATTCCGAGGGGCATTTGAGTATTTCGGGGGGCTAGGTGAAATAATGGAACGATATTTCCTATTTTCACTACCAAAAAAACCTTATCAACATAGAGTATTTGAGGAAAATTTCAGACAGCTAGATTCATTCGTTTGCGTCCTCTCGTATCTTTATTAGACATATGGATGAACGTAGCTAAATCGTCTTAAAATCTCAAAAGGATGAATATTTCGATGTGTTTGAAACGGAATGACAAAATCAATATACCCCCATCTTTTTTGAAGGTGGGTAAAAAATAGCCAAAATGCTGAATGATTAATCGGTAAATCTGGCAACAGTATTGAATTTCCACCTTCAATGCACGAGTAATTAGTTGTGGTCTTATTGGCATACTTTAAACAGCACCATAAAATCAAATCTAAGGATGTTAATTCTAATCACCGAAACGAGAGAATAATTTACTGGTTTAACGAAGTGTATCATTAAACTTCTCTATCATCCAATTTAGCACCAGTAACAGCCACTGCCTGAGCAGCCTAATTTTCAAAGAAGTATGGTTCAGTGATGCCTCCAGGAAAAAAACCGTATTAAAGAGTGAAACGTTGTAGATGCATTTGACAATTTTGAAGATGAACAAAGCTTAGATATTGTTAAACAATGCAAATGCGTTGTTTTCTCGCGTAATGCTCCATTTTTACTAATACTAAACTGTTAGATGTCAAACTAATTTTTGTTGTTGCACAAATTAATTCAACTTTTTTTTAAAACCTCTTATCCAATTCAATTATCTAAATCTAATGTATTTAGCTAGTGAAAGCATCAATTAACAAATTAAATTCTTATAAATAATTTAGCGGATAAATTATCCACTTTCTTCATCAAGCAAACACCTGCTTAGGCATAATCTGGGCAGATACTGTTCATAACAAAGTGTTTCTAAAATACCATAAATTTCAATCATATCCAAGACAAACAGCCAGCCAGCAAGCAAGCAGTAACATCGATAAAAACTTTGACGGAAGTAGTGAAAACTTAAAATGGCAGTAATGATTGAAATATTTCATTGGCAACACAATCATCAATAACAAGAACAGAACCAACAAGTACTACATACAAATATTTGAACAAGAATTTGAGAGCAGCATTTTTATTTCCCTTTTCTATTTTTCATTATTTTTGATTAATCGCAAATCATGTAACTCATACTTCTCATTGCTTGCTTCTACTTATTGACTTGAAATACACAGATACTTATAGAATTTTACACACGCACATACAATTTTTAAATGTTTCTTAATGTAAAAACCGAAAAACAACTAATTTTGTGGCTTTTGAAATGCTTTTACTCATTTTTTTAAGATTTTTTATTTTCTGAGGTGGACCTTTTGTGGTTTGTTTTAAAATCATTAGGGTATATGGAGAAAACAACCATTAAGTTGATGCTACAGTGGGTTGAAGTTATATGCCAAAAATAATATATTTTTAGTTAAACTACTATGGGATTTTGTACTTACTTTAAATTATTGTAATAATAGCAATTTATATTGTCTGCTTGCTAATACATGAACCATCCATCATTCTGCTATAAATAATCATTCTTCAGACAGTTTTAAATACCGCATCAACTGTTGAAAATTTCCCCCAAAAAAAATCAACATCAATTTCACCACTGTCTCGAATTATTGAACATCCAAAAACAAAATTAATGAGTTTTTCATTACAAAGCAAAATTACAGAAAGATATAAACTTTAGGAAATTAAATACAACAGCATCAACTAGAAACAACTACATCCATCAGCACAATCTCTCTAAAGAGCAGACCCGAACATTTGTTTGACTGTGATTCCTTTTTGCTTATTACTCGTATCTTGGCCTTTCGGTAATAAAATGTTTTATATTTTGAACCCCTTTCCCATTATTTTGGTTAACAATCCTTTAACAATCCGTAACAAATGAAGAAAAACAATCAAAATTGTGTAATCCTTGTTTATGTGGTTTGAGTAACTTTTGACCAAAAATAGAAGAAATACGAAAACCTGGCACTGGAAAGATGAAAGTAGAAAATACTACCAGCCATCCAGTCAACCATTCAGCAAACCTGTCAGCAAAGAACAATCTTCAGTACCATCATCATCGTCAACATCATCAACATAATCATCATTTATTAACCTAAAACCCACTCATAACAATTAGAAAAGAAATTGTTGTCTTTATTCCAGTTTGTATTGCTGTAAGTGTTGTTGTAAAGTTAAATAAATAGAATAAAATGAAATAAACTTAAGACAAGTCAACGACAGCAGACAATGAAATGCGACCCCTTTTTATAGCAGTACCAGCAATAACAACATAAAGAAAGAAAGTACAACTTTTGCAACTCAGACCTTTAGTATTTCAAATTCATTTTATAAGAAACAAATTTCTTTGTTTTATTTTACTTTAAAATTTAAATTAAATTCTTTGCCTCACTCACACACCGCAAATACGTTGTGTGACATTGAGAATTTTGTATTAATTCATTTATCTGTCTATCAACGTTGAATCTTTAATTAGAAATCGAGTAAATAGTTCAAAGAAGCCATTGTGCGTTAAAAAGAGCTATATAAATATTTAAGGAATATAATTAAAATAACATGTTAATGTGATATATTCGGCTGTGCGGTATATAGAACGTAATTCATATGAAAAATTCCCAATTAGGAGATAAATTCTAAATAAAAAAATGGAATACTGTGGGAGCGAAATAATAAATACACATTTTAAAATGATAACACTTGCTCTAAATATATGAGCAAGTACATTTCACATTTAGCGTTTTGTTGCTTTTTCAATTCAACTAAATACACACTAACACTTAGGGGTATATCACCAATAAAAATTTATAAATACACATACGAATAGAACCACAAAAATTCTCAGAAAGGTGAGAAACCTTTGTTAATTTCATAAATGCTCTGCTACGTTTTTTTACCCATCACCATGTGTGATAAGGGTATATATAAGTGTGTCATTCCATTTGACAATTCTAGAGTAAGTTCGGGTAATATGGTATACCTATTTTTTATTTGACTATAATTTTTAGAATCTTAATTCGATTGGAACAGTTTTCAGCTGGTGTTTTACTACAAGTGTTAGATTTACATCCATGAAAGTAAAAAAGTCTTTTAAGTTCAAGTTTCAGAGAAATTTAGGAAAAAGAGAAAACACCCATAAACAAGCCATTGAAAAAATTGGCGGGTAATGTGGTACACCATGTTCTTTTAATATTGTATACCAAACCGCATAACCGATACATAGTATTTTAATTTGTAAATCGCTTCGTAGGAGACATTGAATGACTGATGTGAAACAAATTTTCATTTGTCAAGTTTGTCCAAAACTTGTATCAATGTTTTTTCACATTCTTCACGATTTCTGTCACCAATTAATATATCGTCGAAGTATATGTGCTTATTTGAAATGTTTTTTAAAATTTCTTCTATAATTGAGGTAAATATTTAATTTACATGTATTTGCCGGATAATAACAGACAAAATTGGAGACACTAGTGAAAAGAGTTTTTATCAGATCTATCTTAATTATTAAAATTATTTAAAATCTAAAAAAAATACTAAAATGGTATAGTGGATTATTTTATATGCTTAGAAAAAAACTTTACCATGCTGTACTTTTGATTACTCCAACATCTACAATCAGCGAGAAAGTTTTTTCCAAGTCGAGTTTTATTAAAACTAAAGAATTCTTATGTTTTGTTTATTTTTTATATTTTTGTTCTTTTTATTAATAAAATTTTTAAATAAGTACATAAAATTCGTGGTTTTATTTTCAGTTTAAAATTTAAATAGAAATTATTGCAAAATTAACCGATTATTAACCGTTTAAATCTAAACCCAGATTGATTATTTGCTCGATTAACCGATTAAATCAGAAACCCGATTAATTGAATAACCTAATTGAGGATATCTAATGATCGATATTTCTAAGACTTTTTAACGACGTATATAACACCATATAAATACTGACAGGCCAAAATCGGGAAGTTTTTTTCACCAAAAAATATTTTTTCACCCAATTAAATAGGGGAATTAAGGAGGACCTTATTTTTTTATTTTTGATTTTTCAAAAACGAAGGGCAGTTTTGTGTGAAAAGTTTACCACAATTAACGAGGGTTAAAGTTCATGAGAACGAAATTGGGAGAAAATGGATAGAAAAAGGCTCGTATCTACTCAAGACAACAACGGCGATTACGAGCGATTACTGAAATTAATACCTTAGCAACTGGTAAGTATTCAATATTGTAGAACACGATCAATTATTAATTATTATTTACAGTGCAATTCATATCATCTCCCGAATCGAAGAAAAGGAAATGTAACTAGAAAAAGAAGAAAAAACTGGATAAGAAGATGATGATTGCGATACCTCCAATGGCTCTAAAGACGTTGAAGGTTCTATCAGAAGCAACAAATTTGTGGTTAATTTTTCAGAAGTAAATGAGCAATTTTTGTCGAATGATTTCAGCGCTTTCTTAACTGTGAAAACTAGAAACTTTGTTCAGCTCTTGAACGTGACCCTGAAAATTTTCGAAGAAAATTCACGAAGTTTGTTCCAGAGATTTATAGAGACAAAAATATTGGGGTTGCTCCTGAGTAGTTACGAACCTTTTTCAATCCATTTTCCCCAATAAGAATGTGCCAGAGTTGGGAAACCTTAACCCCCTCTCAAATGAAATTTAACACTTTTCAAAATTATTTGAAATGAGTAAGAGTGTTGTTACGGCAGTGTCGAATCTTATATACCATGTTGTGCGATTTTGTACCCTACACCACCTTAATGGGTGTTTAATTTTGGTTACGTGTTAAGTCCTTTTGATAAAAATCTCACTTCATAGTAAAGTTAAATGTGGATTACCTTACTGTTTAAATCATTTTATAATGTTGTTGGTCCAATATCGATATGTATTGCTCACCTACCTATTAAACTAAATATTTTATTTTACAGCACCAAGATCCAATAGCTTTTTTGTACTGCATTAAAAATGGTTTAAATCATGTTAGGCTGTTGTTGGTTGTAGTGTAAAATCGTGTTCGCATTTAATGTATTTATGTAAATTTTTGAGAAATTAGTATTAAAAAACATATTTAAAAAGTATTTAAATGTGTCTTCACATTTATGTATAGCCTCTCACTCCCCTCCAAAACAAGCAGACATACTTTCCAACAAAAACCCATTAAAACTGGGCAGAGTTAAGGGACTAAAGACAGACAATGAGGGAAGTAAGTTACAAACAAAACAGACTGAGTTCAGTAGTCCGGACACAAAGGAATACAATAGCAATGACTGAATTATACATAACTTTAAAATTGTTCCTCTAATTAAGGTGTATCCTTTACAGCAAATTTTTATTTTTATTTTAATTTTTATTATATTTTTTTATTTTGCTTTAATTTCTATTCCTATGTCTTGGTTTTTATTTATGTATGTAACACAAACATGACAATAATTCTCCTCTGTTAACATTTGGATTTGTTGGCGGAGATTTTTTCCTTTATATTCATATTTATTATTACTCTACTTAAAAAGGAAAACACGCAAAAAATTACTAGAATAAATTCTGCAGAAAAAAAATATATAAAATTGTTGTGGAGAAAGTAAGTTTGAGAAGTTGGACATGAAACAAGCAAAAAAAAGAAATTGTTATTCTTTATTGCTTGCCATTTTTCTATTTTGTAGTACATTTATTGTCATTCTCTGGTGTATTTTGTTGAGGGGAGAATAAAAATTATATAAAAATAATAGATGACAAAGTCTACGAGAAATTTGTAGGCTGCATTATACTTAAAAAGAAACGGCAACAACAACTGAAACTGTTAGAACTTTTTTTAAATACCATAATGGAAAATGTCATGCAGGTATGACCAATCTGAAAAAAGTTTGTTTTGAAACAAAAGTGTATTTAATATTTATTAAATCACTTGGATTTAATTAAAATTATTTGTTAGTAGGTAATAAAAAATCGCTTAAACTTTATATTTGACATAATTTCAAAATTGCTGGTCCACAAGGAGCAGACTATTAGATGGTAAGAAACAACAAGAGCTCTTTCTGGAATGATGTTCAAATTATACTAGTTTACAAGGATGTTCTTTTTTTTGTCTCCCCCACGACATTCGAACTATAGTCTCTAGCAAATGCTGATCCCAGAAACTTTTACAATTCCGTTAAAATCTGGCACATAACGGTCGACTGAAAGAAAAGTGGTAATAAATCTCTCTCTTATAAACAACTGGCCCGATTGCAAAATTATGTACAACGAAATTGTACAGAAGGATATATCGCACTTGATCAACAAGAGGGTATTAACTCAAAATTTTGTAAATTTCACTTTTTTCAAGAAATCAACTAACAACATCAATATCTATCTACTGTAAAAATTTCAACGTACCATTTTCTTGATAATATAGTGACTTCTTTTATACAACAAAAAGATATTATTTCAAGTTAATACAAAAGTTGAAATTGAAATGCATCGTATATTTTCATAAAAAAGGTATTATTTTGAGTTGAGCGTTTATTCAAGTTAAAAATGATCAAAGTTTTTTATTTATATTTGGTTGTATTTTGAGTTGATAAAATTGGTTTTATTTTATAATTTTAATTCGAAATGTGACTCTTTTTATAATAAAATTGTTTACATTTTGTCAGAAAAATGGTATTAACTCAATAAATTTATTTTTTTTGCAATAATTGGAAAAAATTTAAAAGAAAAACAAAGTAATTATTTTTTTAAATGGAATTTACATACAATGATGTATTCAGATTATCAAATTATCTTATAATGTAACCACAAACAGTTTTTATCCTCTACTGAAAATTTTAAAATTTTGAGTTAATACCCTGTTGTTGATCAAGTGCGATATGCTTTCAGAAAATGAAATATGTGAAGACCCTTTTAGAACACAAGTGAGATACAGGGAGTCAAAGTTGGACATCTTTACTTTGCAAACCTATATTGAGCTCAGAACTTATAACAAATACGGATAGATGACACCGTACAACTATATTTTTAACTCTTTAAAATTTTAATTTAATCAAGGTTAGTTTATTATAAAAATGAAAAGAAAAACAAAATCAAAACATAAAAAAACCACCCGATTCCAAGGTTTTTTTGTGGCCGTGCCGGTTGGCATTCAAAATAATTATGATAAAAATTTTCGTTTTGTATAAATTTTTTTGACATCGAATATTTTTGACTAAATTTTCTGATCAAACAACCGAAATAGCAAAGTAACACTGAATTAGATGAACAATAAACACTCTGTGCTTTTTTATTGCATGCGTGAAAGTCTCTTAAGAAAACAGATTTTTACAATATTTTCCAATTAATATATTTATCTAACCAGAGCACTCTGACGGCAAAGTTTTGAAAAAAAACAAAAACGGTGACTTCAAAAAATATAATTGTTTAGCAAAATCCCAATAGATTTCAATAAACTATGTTTTAAAAACTATAGAAAAGATGGTTAGTAAAGTGACCACTAAACCGCGAAGAGTTAGCAGATGAACCACACCATATACATATGAAACCACTGGACATATGTGGTAGAACTAAAGTACCAGCTTGAATTCTCTTAACAAAATCATATTAAACTTAAAAAAAAAAAACTTTTTGATTTTGCTTACAAAAAACAAAACGCGTACTAGTCAATCAAAATTAAATATGCATTAAAAAATTATTTGATGCGTAAAAGAAACTGACAAAATCTTTCACGCTTTATTACTTCGCTTTTTCTCTGAAAAACATTTTTGTATAATTGTATGACTATTGTTGACAAAAAAAAACAGAATCAAATATTTTGCATAAAATAAATAATTTTGATTTTTATTGTTTGTGAGTGGAACTAAATATAGAAAAACCAATTTTAAATGAATCTTGGTTGAGAAATGTCAAGTTAATGTAGATATAGCTATATGGCCTAAAATAAAAATCTTTCAATATTTTTAACTAAAATTTCATGTGAAAATCCATGTCAAAGCGGACAGCAGGTGGATTTACCATCTCCGTCATACACCGTAATACATACGTAATATATCCAATATGTTTCTCATATCAGTGAACTTTTCAATGAAAATTAATTCCGATGTAAAAATATCGTGATTAGAAAATTGAAAAATTTGTTAAAATTGTCTAAAATTATATACACATAATTGCCCATAACTTCGAAGCTACTCAAAGTCCAACATAATTTTTGATTCCATTTTAAAGGCAAAGATATCGTCCTTAAAATGGTATGAATAAAATTGTTTAATTTCAAAAGGTTAAAGGTCAATTTTCAGAGTATATATTTCAAGGTAAAAAATATCAAAGATCGCGGTGTTAAAAATTCAAAAAGAAAATGGTATGAGGACACCTAAACACTCTACTATATTCGTGCAAAAAAATGTCGATGGAGACTCGATTAGTTCAGGAGTTATAAATAAAAACGTTATTAAAAATACGTTTTTTCATATAAATTCATATAAAAATGTAAGCAAATAGAAAACAGAACTCAGTTGAATCAAATAAATTTATGTGGTAAAACACAGGTGCTTAAATTTTTATATGTGAAAAAACGTACTTTTAATAACTTTTTTCTTTATAACTCCTGAACATATCGAGTCTCCATCGAATTTTTTTTGGCAAAAATATACTAGAGAGTTTAGGTGTCCTCATACCATTTTCTTTTTGAATTTTAAACACCACGATCTTTGATATTTTTTACATTGAAATATATGTAGGAACTGGAGAAAGTTAGATGAGACGATCACCGGGGTTTGCAAGACAGGGACGATAATATACATTTGAGAGTTGGGCCAGGACGAATAGGGACAGGACGGAATAGGAACAGTGGGTATAAAAGACTGACTTTTTCGGACTGAGGACAGACTAAATCTATGTGTTAATGAGAGTAGATGATGCGGATCGCCTTTGTTTTTTTATTTTCTTAATATTATGTTGTTTTTTGAATTAATTTAAGTTTTTTTAATAAGTACGAATATAAGGTAAACAGTAGTGATAAAACTACATATATACTCTGAAAATTGACCTTTAACCTTTTGAAAGTAAACAATTTTGTTAGCACATTTTTTAAGGACAATAACTTTGCCTTTGAAATGGAATCAAAAATTATGTTGAACTTTGAGTAGCTTCAAAGTTATGGGCAATTATGTGTATGTAATTTTAGACAATTGTAAACAATTTTTCAATTTTCAAATCGCGATATTTTTCAAATGGAAAGGTTTTCTCATGAAATAGTCATAGACTGGTAAAATTCATTAAAATCGAAGATGTCAAATCGGAAAATAGCTGTTTTCTGTCCGTTTTGATATGGATTCTCCCTCATTTCTCTCAAATTCTATTTCACAGCATTTCAATCTTTAAAAATTTATTTTTTGGCTGGGTATTTAAACTTTACGTATGAGTAATTTTAGTATAATTTATAATAAATATTACTCATACGTATAATTTATATTCAATTAGCTTCGATGAATAAAATACACAGTGCAAAAAACACACGATCATGACAGTATAAATTCGACTCTAACCACAGCGTTAAAAAATAGTAAAAAACGCAAAATGTTAAGGTACAAAGTGATCTTTGTGAGCTACTTAGAGTGTCTAGATGTGTTCAGATTGCATTGATATGTTTTCAAGAGTTATTCAGATTTGCCGTAGTTACAACTTTGGCAAATATTGTTAGTGAAAAATTAGGAGTCCCTGGAAATTATTCTAAAAAAAGTTAAAAAAAATCTTTCTTCCTATATTTTTTCCAAAAAACTACATGAAAAAGCTATTTTTGGGGAAAAAGTGTTAACAAAATTTGTCTGGCGGACTCTTAGCTTTATTATTGCAATATCAAGTTAAGCGGTATCACCAAGTCTAAATTAGCTGTTGGCCAAAAACTGATGACACCATTTTTTGAGGGCCCAGTAATTTTTAGAATCTTTGGGGGCCCATAAAAAAAAATTGTTCACCAAAATGAACAAACTGAGTATGGGGTTTTACTACCCTTTGGTAGTAGAATCGAACCTATACTGTCATGATCGTGTGTTTTTCCAAAAGTCTTCATTTATTGCATAGTGATATAGTAATATTAAAATTGGATTTATTTTATTGATTGGTTTATGATTAAATAACATTGTGCGACAGACCGTTTTCTTTTTAATTCAATAAAGATAATATGAATATTTTGGATCTTCTATAGATCCAAATTTAAACGATTTTTAATATAAAAATTCAAAACGTTTTTTCAAGACCATTCAGATCGCTTTTCAAAAATATAAAAATATTTGTAATCGGATGGAAAAATAGAATTTCATGTGTTTAAAGATGTTGTATGTCAAAGGTACCCTAATTTGAGCCCCTTAGCGCCGCCCCAGAAACATTTATGGGGACCATTTTATATAACTTTAACTCGACTACTCTTTGGCTACGCCTACGTCAAATTCTATCTCGATCGGACTAGCCGTTTTAAAATGACAGATTTATTTCTAAAACATTTTGATTCTGCCCCACTGTGCGTTGTTGATGACATTTAAAACATGAACTATTGTCAAATTTATATAAATAAAAAATCAAAATTTACAAATTACTCTCTTAAATTCTCAAAAATAGTAAAAAGTAAATGAACGCTTTTCCAGTAACAATTGTTTTATACATAAAATTTTCTTATTTTATTCCTTTTAAAATGTAAAATACTCACATTTTCTTCAATTTAAATTTTTAAATTCTTTTTTTTACATTTTTTCATATATTTCAATAAATAAATAAATAATAACACAAAACATATGAAATATAAGCTGCTAACAATTACGAGTTCAAAATAGGACTTGTAATAGTTTGCAACGAGAGAACAGTTTCTAAAATTTATACGCTCTTGATTTTTGCTCTACTTGAAATATTTTTTGAGTTAATGAACGCTTTTCCAGTAACAATTGTTACTAACTAGTAACAACTTTTAGTTATATACACGCTATATACACATTTTTTGTTCCCATTTATTTCATTGAAAATGTATTACAAAAACCAAACTGTAAATCAAATTATAATTCAATAACAAAAAGGCGTCAAAGGATTCACAAAACAATTCATGCTGACAATAAGCTAGCAAGGAAGTATTATTAAAAACACTACAGGTGGTCAAATTGTTTACTTAATAATATTACGATCATTTTTCTCAAATAGCAATGATGTAGCATATTATTTTTTGTTTGGAATCTAGCGTCTTTTTCATCTTGAGTTATGCTCCAGTTGTTTCAAATGATTGTTTACATGACACAGCACGATTAAGGAGTTATAGTTATTTAAGGCAGGTTAGGGGAAAATTACTGCAAAAATATAACATAATAAAAAAAGTATATTTCTTCGACTAACAATAAAGTATTTCACTTTGGTGAACTATATTTGAATATGAAACATTATAAGAGCAAGAGCTTTGATTCTAAATTTTGTGAAACTTTTTTGGAGGTTGCCTGACATTTTGGTCCGTAACTCTGGTTCTATTTGACCAATTTTTGCCAGTTTCAATACCAATCATTTCCGATTAAACATAGATTATTTGGAAATTTCATTCCCCTATGTCCTTTCTTCAAGAATCAAAATTATCAAAAACCTTGTGCAAAAAAATTAAACCACAAGTTAATTTCATTTAATTTCATTTCTATCCAACTGTTAACAATTATTTTCTTTATTTCTTAAATACCTAAAGAAAAATGTCAATAAGTCCTTGTGTTGATATTTAATCTAATAAATGAAATCCTTGCCACATAATTTACTACACGCAACATTAATTCGCACCAGGTTTCGTACACATACATATTTATATTTATTTAAATTAATTTCTAATTGTTCTGTACTCAAGTATATGTATTTAATTTATATTCAAAACTCTAGCAAACCCTAATTGACATTGTAATTAATTTTCTACCCGAAACCATTGCTTTTTATGCCTCATTGTACTGGCAAACAACAGAAAAAAGAAAAAAACAACATTTCAAGAATGAAAAAAGAAAGTATTTATATTAATACGCATGTTTTCGTAAATTATAAAGTCTTAAAATATTAGGGGATAAATTATATAAGGCTCTAGGGAAGCTGCTCCTTCCATGAGCTTGACGAAGAAGAAAAAAATCAGAAATAAATAAATAAATACAAGTCAGAATATTTAGCTTGTACAAGTGAGTTCAAGGAGTTTTTCACTTTTTGCTTTCGTTTTACAAGTTTTTATACGTAGGGGACGAATTCTATTTACCCTACAGCAGGACTTCTAGTTTTTTGTTTTCCTTCCAACAGCAATATTTGATAAATGTTGCACAAGGGAAATGTATAAAAGAAACCTAATGGGATGGGAAGAAGTTTAGAGCTGGAGTTGATTTAAACTATTAAAAAATGTATAATGTTTCTTTAAAATAGAACAACAAAATACTGCTTTATAAACTTTACGATTTAAGAAAACATAACGGAATATAATACAGACTTTAATATATTTTAATTAATTAGAAATATTATATTTTATCTTAATTTTTGTGATCGGGAGTTTAGTAGTTGAAGCAATATCACTCCATATTTAATGAATATCACTCCTTAGAAAAATAAAAAAAATTTTTAAATATATGTTTCTTTAATTTAATTTACAAATTCCTTATATAACCCTACCCTACTTGTTTTCTGTTACCAATCAAAGGCAAACATTAATTTATCTTAAAAATATATAAAGGATTTCTATTCATCCTTCCTGCTTGTTAATTTTTGACATACAACAGTCGTTACTAATTGTGACACTCAATGCTATGGAAAATATTTGATTAATAAGACACAATTTTGTTTAATTGGTGTGAGTAAAATTGACAACTCATGTTTAGAAATTACATTAAGGGAGTAAGCGGTTTAGGATAAGAATTCTAAATCAACATTTTATATTTTTTTTGTTTCGAAAAGACACATCGTTAGCATAGATTAAAATTAAATAATAAAATATTTCCTTATTGAAATATTTAAAATACCTAACAATTTGTAGTTCATAGTTCATATTTTATATGAATTCTTTTTTACTACGCGTACTTCAAATTCACTCACAAATTCTTAAAAATATGAAAAGAAAAGCCTTTATCCTTTAAATATCAATAATAAGGTGGCTCTTAGGATTTCCAAGTGATGAAAATTGTATCAAATCGTATGCATATTTTTTAAGTTTCGAGTCTTGGGTCAAAGAGTACATATTTTCCAAAAAAAAAAAACTAAAAAACTTTTAAATCCGTCTGTCTATCCTTCTGCCTACAGTGTACCTCTTATTTTTCACTTTTTGGATTTTCGCTGCCTCTCCATCATCTAACTACCAAATGATGAAAATATGAACAAAATCGTATAACGTTTAGAGGTTGCATTTTTATTTAAAGTTCGAGTTTTGGACCAAATAAACTATATCTTTAAAAAAATTAAAAAAAATATTAAAACACAATTAAAAACTGTTTCTATACCCTGCACCACCAAAATCGTTATAAAATTCCAGGTCGATTAAGTTATGTCAGTCTATCTGTCCGTACGTCTGTGCAAAACACTCACACGTCCAAACTGCACAAACAAATTCAATCGAACTCCTTAGCAGTTTCATATTGAAAATCAGTAAAACTGGTCTATTAGAGTTATGAACCAAAATATGAGACAGCATCCATAAAGCTGAAATTTTTCCAAAATATTTTACGATTTTCCCGAGACCAGAAAATTAAAAGTTTTGTTTTATCATATTTTCATAGGAAAACAATAAAATTTAAATAATGTAAAGAAATTTTACAGAAATTCGAATGCAAAGTCGCTCAAGGGCAACTTTTCTCATTTAAATATGGGGGATTTCACGTCAAGTGAAGCAACTTTTAAAATCGATGTATTCCGATCGGGATGAAATTTACACCAAGGTTAGACTTATTGGCTAGTAATTCAGACACAATTTTTCCAAAAAATTTTTCAATGTTAAAACCAAATAAATGTTTTAACACAAAAATTGTATGTCTTGAGTTACAAAATATTTATTTTGATAGATATCCCACTCGCATCCCAATAAGTGACTAAATAGGTCTTCAAGGAAAATACCTGAGCTTTCTGTTGTGCAAAAAAAAAATAAAAGAGGGTCCATTTCGAAAAAGAAAGTCAACAAAGTTTTTGATTTTGCAAAAATGTCAAAAATTGCTCGAACACGCATCCCACTAAGCGACCAAATAGGTCCTCAAGGATAATACATATAAACTTTTAAAAAAAAAATCAAAAAAGTTTTTGATTTCGGAAAAAAATATTAAAATTTTTTTATTTTTTTTTTAAATATTTTTTTCGAAAGAAATAGCTATCTAAACTATTTGGGACACATTTTGCTAAGAACAATAGGTAATAAGTTACATGGATGAGAAAAATCACATGTTTGGCCAAAATGTCAAATATTGTCCCCCTCTAACTCCGAGAATTCTTGACCAATCTTGTTGAAAAATTGTGTCTGAATTCAATAGGTCTAACCTTGGTGCAAATTTCATCCCGATCGGAAGACATCGATTTTAAAAGTTGATTCACTTGACGTGAAATCCCCCATATTTATAATGCACGTTCTGTTTCATATAATTTCTTAAAGAAAGACATTATGCATTGGCTTTTAATATCTAAAATCTTTCTGAGGGTACAAAGAGTCAAAAAAGAATCCATAAGAAACTACGCGATTGCAAATAACTGTAAGGTTTTGCTCGTTTCATGTTTAGGTAAATACGAGTCTTATACGAGCCTAAACCACTAGACGAATCCTCTTGATATTTTTACTCTATGTTGCTCTACATCTGTAGATGATAATACGATACGATAATTTTTATACCCTTCACCTTCGTGAGAAGGGTATATATAAGTTTGTCATTCCGTTTGTAATTTCTACATTTTTCATTTCCGACCCTATAAAGTATATATATTCTGGATCCTTATAGATAGCGGAGTCGATTAAGCCATGTCCGTCTGTCTGTTGAAATCAATTTTCTGAAGACCCCAGATATCTTCGGGATCCAAATCTTCAATAATTCTGTCAGACATGCTTTCGAGAATTTTGCTATTTAAAATCAGCAAAATCGGTCCACAAATGGCTGAGATATGAGGAAAAAACCAAGACAACCTCTATTTTTGACCTATTTTTGACCTATATCTGGATTACTAAGACATTAATATAGACAATATGGATATCTACTGATAGATATTTCGAAGACATTTGCAACGACGTATATAAGACCATAGTAAGATGGACCTACAATGGTTCAAAATCGGAAAAAAATTTTTAACACGAATTTTTTTTTCACAAAAAAAATTTAAAAAACAAAAAAAAAATTAAATTTAACAAGTGCTAAATTCGGCTGTGTCGAATCTTATATACCCTTCACCAAATTATACTTCAAAATAAAATTTTTAAATATTTTTAGGTAAACAAAATTTATTTTTTTTCCAAAGTTGTTTTTTTAATTATTTTGAAAAAAAAAATTTCTAAATTTTTTTTTTTTTAAATTTAAAATTTTTTTTTTTAAATTTTAAAATTTTTATTTTGTTTTTTCAATTTTTCTTTTTGATGAAAAAAAAAATTCGGGTTCAAAATTTTTTCCCGATTTTGACCCATTGTAGGTCCAACCTACTATGGTCTTATATACGTCGTTGCAAATATCTTCGAAATATGTATCATTAGATATCCATATTGTCTATGTTAATGTCGTAGTAATCCAGATATAGGTAAAAAATAGGTCAAAAATCGAGGTTGTCCTGGTTTTTCCTCATATCTCAGCCATTTGTGAACCGATTTTGCTGATTTTAAATAGCAAACTTTTCGAAAGCATGTCTGACAGAATTATTGAAGATTTAGATCCCGAAGATATCTGAGGTCTTCAGAAAATTGATTTCAACAGACAGACGGACATGGCTTAATCGACTCCGCTATCTATAAGGATCCAGAATATATATACTTTATAGGGTCGGAAATGAAAAATGTAGAAATTATATAAAAAAAATTTTAAAATTTAAAAAAAAAAATTTAAAATAACAATCGAAAAATTTTTTTCCAAAAAATTAAAAAAACAACTGGAAAAAAAATTTAATTTTGTTTACCTAAAAATATTTAAAATTTTGAAGTATAATTTGGTGAAGGGTATATAAGATTTGGCACAGCCGAATATAGCACTCTTACTTGTTATTTTTAAATTTGTAAATACATAGTTATTATAGAATATCTGGCGAACTATAATTGTGAAAGCCGCAAAACTTCGCGGAATTTACTTAGGTACCATTGAGCGCATCGTGTATAAAAATTTACGGAATTAAATAAATGGGCGTGGCAATACCAATACCAAGTAAATAATTATTTTGGAATATCTGCAGAACTATAATTGTAACAGTCTTCAAACTTTATACGAATCAATTTCGTACCAATGCATAAAATTTAACCTAAAAGGGCTTTCAAAAAGTACCTTTCTAGAAATGTAATTTTATATATCAAATGATTTCGATTATGAAAAATTGATTTAAAAAAAGAAAATATACAAAATTAATTTATATTAGTAAACATTAATTTTCATAAATAGTACTTTTTCCAAAAAGGTATTTTATAAAAAAGTACTTTTTTAAAAAGTACTTTCTTGAAATTAGTTAAGAATGTTTAGTACTTCTTCAAAAAGTTTTTTTTTCTGCGTTTTCCTTTGTGTGCCATAAAAATTACATTACAAATGTTTTTTAAGTTTTTTTTTTGTTTTATTTGGAGCATATTAAAAAATATCTCTCTTTATTTTTCTTTGTGCAAGCGTATGATTGATATTATTTATATGAAAAAATCCAATATAAATCATACGCTTCATTGTTGTTTAAAATTTTAACTTTTCATAGTAATTCTCTTGAATTTCTAGTTTAATTCAAACTAAATTTGATTTAGCAAACATATTCATTTATAAAATTTAGATTATGCTTAAACAAATTCACAAAATTCAAGTACATTTTTCTTTGGCTTTCGCCACTAATCAACTATGTTACATAGTTTGGCTGAAAATATGCGGTATTGTATTAGTTAATTACACAATGTAAATGGCTAATTTCGAATATCTGAATAACTATAATAGTAAAAGTATTTAAACTTGAATAAATTTCTGATGCGTTGTATCTATCATACAAATTAAATAGTTATTTTCGAATATCTGGAGTAAGGTAAGGTATGGTTTCCAGCTCACGTGGGTCCAAGCAATAGGTTCCTTTGTGTTACCTGAAAGTAGAAAGTCAGAACAAGAGGGACAGATAGAAATGAAAAGAGAGAGTCCGAAGAAGGAGAGATGGAGGAAATTTTTTAAATTTAGAACCAATGAGTTGGCGGTTATTAGGTCACTCTAAGCAGATCTCCATGTATGGTCTTTTTACCCTTATAAAGACATTTATGCCTTCTAGCCTCATATTCGAGAGCTCAGAAATACTATTTAGGAGAAGTTACTAATGTGAAGCTTGCATTTGGAAATCCTATGTCACCGTCAGGTAGCATGGCGCCTTTTTTCGCCAAATGATCAGCAAACCAGTTGCCTAGGGTATTCAATTAATCAGGTTACTGGTTTAATCGGTTAATCGAGCAGATAATTAATCTGGGTTTAGATTTAATCGGTTAATTTTAAATTATTCGATTAACCGAATAATTTATATTTAAATTGCATAAAGAAAATAAAACCACGAATTTTGTGTATTTATTTAAGTATTTTATTAATAAAAAGAACAAAAACATAAAAATAAACACAACATAAAAATTCAGCCAAAAAATAAATAATTTTCCTGAGTTTTAATAAAACTTGACTTGGAAAAAACTCTCTCGCTGATTGTAGATGTTGGAGAAATCGAAAATAAGGCATGATAAAGAATATCCAACAGTAATTGGATCAGTAATTTGTTTATGTTTTTCTAAGCATACAAAATATTCCTTTACACCACTGAAGTCCTTTTTGAATTTTGATATTTGTAAAAATAAATTAAACTGCAAAAAAAAGGAATTTCGTTTAATCGGTTATTGACACAAATTAATCGGTTTATTTGTTATTTGAAAATCGTCAATTTTGAATTATTCGAACAGTTAACCGACCAAAATTAATCGGTTAATCGATTGAATACCCTACAGTTGCCCATAGTGTCTCCGCGTTTCCGTACCCTCATGAGTATGACTGTTCTCGCCATCCTATTTTAGCATGCCCAGTATTCCTGGACCAAATTAGATGTTGTGTATACACCGGTTTTTTTATCTGGAGTACTATAATTACGAAAATCTTCACACTTTATATGAATAAATTTTCTTAGTAGGAATGACTCCCATCATATAAAGCATATAGTTATATGTATCCAGAGAATAATAACAGTTAATTAAACTAAAGCTTTACAGCTTTTTTATATTGTTACGATAGGGGTAGCGAACCGGATTAAGCCAGTTTATTAAATAATTAAGATGTTGTTGAACTATTGGAAACAGATTATGACAAACATTGGTCAAGCATTTCATATATTATACAAAGAAATTAATAGACCAGTAAGGTTAAAGTGCTAATGAAGCATACGATGCACTGTGGCTCATATCTCAATTTCATCGGCCAAAAGTCCAACTTTTTGTTAACTTTGATTTCAAAAATATTAATACCATTCAATAGCAAACAAAAAAGTATTTTTTTTATTTTGTTTGATTATAAAGTATGTACCAAACAACAATAATGACATCATATGAAATGAGTTGTAGAGGTGCATATAGATAAATATATACAAACTACACAGCCATAATCCCCTGAGCCAAATCTTGCTTTCAAAATCGCATTCTGATTTAAGCCTCTTTACCTAATTTATTATTTATAACAAGACACAATACTAGAAATCAAGTTAAACAAATTTCATGTAACAAATCTGACGTGACTTACGATATAATAAAAACATACGCCATAAAATGTGAAGGTTGAACAATAAAATTGCGTTCACTTAAAAATCATAGACATTTTTACGATATAACTAAATCTTTTCAAAACACGTCTCAAACATTTATTAAAATCCTAAGAAGATCTTTAAAGTAAACACCTCAATATGTTTGAAGCAATCATTAGATTAAACCTTTTTATAACGCAATCATGCAGATATTCAAGCACATACAGACATAAACTTACTCTCTAGGCTTGAAAATTGATGTCGTAGTTATTTACTTATAAAACCTTAACAAATTCTCATTTCTAATTTAAGTCCCGCCGGTATTAGGGTTATAGCACAACACAGCCCAGTACGGCACAATACAATTTGCATGGAACCAAGCAAGTGATGGTTGGGTAGAGTGTATAAGAGCAACTTTTTGTTACACAAGTGCTGTGTAAAAATACTCAGTCTTAAGCATGGTCGATGACGTTTAGAATGCGACTCCTGGGATCTAATGACAAATTGCCTACCACTGTGTCAGTTTTTTTCCTTTTTTTCTGTTTGTTCTTCTCTTTATATTTTTTCCAGTCTTTCGTCTTGCATGTTGTATTTTATATTTATTTTTTACTGTTTAGATGGGTTCCCTTCACTCATATGAAATGTAAGAGCAGTGTATAACAAAATTGGTTAGGGAGGAAACGACTTCAAAAATAAAAATTCATCTAAAACAATTATTCAACCTAAAAATAAAAGTTCGAATGAAACTCTTAAAAAAGCATTAAATAGCCGTCATGAAAAACCAAATTTGTGGAGTTTTATTTTTTCCGTCAGAAAATAAAACTCATTTGAGGAGTTTTATTTATTTCGTTAGAAAATAAAATCCTCAAATGACTTTTATTTTCTGACTGGAAAAATAAAACTCATAAAATGACTTTTATTTTATGACGAAAAAATATAACTCCTCAAATGAATTTTTTGTCTGAAGGGAAAAATAAAACTCCCCAAATGGTTCTATTTAAAACTCTTTTTTTAAGAGTTTCATGCGAACTCTTATTTTTACGTTTTGTTAGCAAAAAATGTTTGGTTTGCAATTTATATTAAGAAACAACTTCAAAACTGTCTTTGTAATCAGATAAATTTCAATTTAAACATTTTCGAAATTTAGTCAAATTATTTTGTCTGCCACTGTCTGTGTTTCGTTGCGTGTGTGTGTGTTTAAATTCTGGTATTTTTTATTTTCCCTACATTTACCAGTCATCTTAAATCACAACTTTTCTTTTTTACGAGTTTATTTACTGTTGTAGAAAAAATTAAAAAAAAACTTTTTGTTTCCACTCGCCTTTTTTTCATCGTTTTTGTTGCTGTTCTTTATTTAAAAATACGCAAATTGCAAATCGTATCAAACGATGGGTAAATTTTTAAATAAGGCATTTTGTTATTGTTTGTTTTCATGTTTTTTAAGAAAAAATAAGACTCCCCTCTTTTCAAGTCTTAAACATTTTTCCCTTTTTGTTGAGTTTTTTTATGTTATTTTTGCTATTTTAGAAATGTTGTGCCCTTTCGGGGTTTTAACATAAAGAAACAGTTTATTTACACGATAAGTAAGTAATTCTGATACATGCTTATAAACAACCACAAGTACTTCCATACATGTGTATATTAGGGTGGCAGTTATATTGCATTCGATGCCTCTAAGGTATAAAAACCAAATGCAGGAAATTTGAGCCAAATTTGTTAACATTAAGATTTTCTGGTATCAGTTTGCTTTATTGATTTAGATTTAGATAGATTTGATTCTAGATATTAAGAGATAATGAAGTCCTAAAAATTTCCAAATTAAATAATAGAATTTTAACAAATTTGTGATCAAATTTTCTCTCAATTTGTCAAATAAATATCGGTCCCACGTTAACCCATATCAGGTACAGTTATCACTTTTTAATCCTCACGTAGCACATAGGTCTGGAGTATAGTTTTTTTGCCAAAACCATATACTTTCTTTTTTACGTTTAAAATTAATTGAATACTAATAAGTGAGATGTTTAAATAAGTTTTAGCACTTTTTAACCCTTTTGTGACCAATAAAATTTTTTAAAAAAAAATGTTTGAATTAAATAATGTGCTTATATTTCACACTCAACACTTTTCAAGATTTTGTGTTTCATATTTTAAGTCTGTATTAAAAAAATTTAATAACTTAAAATATGAATTTTTGAGGTAATAATTAGCTTAAATAATGTAAATTTTACATTAAACGGACGAGTTATGGTAAAATAAATTGACCGCAAATATTTTCAAACATACTGGATTAATTTCGGTTTTTAAAATTTTTCTCAACACTTTCAACATTTCGTTTTATTTTTAATTAAAGTCTGTATTAAAAATTAGAACCAAAAAATGTTTATGACCAAAAAAAAAATATATTTTTTGAGTAATAATTTGCTTATACATTTTTAATTTTTCATAAAACTGGCAAGTTATGGTAAAGTAAATTGATAGTAAATATTTTACACCATATTGCTCTAATTTCGGGTTTATATACTTTTCTCAACACTTTTAATCATTTTGTTTTATCTTTGTTTAAATATTCAAACTATATTTTTAGTGCAATTTTAACAAAAAGGGCAATGCATGATAAAATAAATTGATTGCAATATTTTCTTACATATTGGTCTAATTTTGGGTTTTGTTATTTTTATCAACACTTTCAATGATTTTATTTTATACTCATTTCTGTATAAATATTCAAACTATATTTTTTAGAAAAAGTTAGCCATTATAAAAAGTGCATTTTTTATCAAAACGGACAAGCTATGATAAAATAAATTTATTGCAAATAATTTCTAACATATTGATCTAATTTCATTTTTTATATTTTTCTCAACACTATTAACCATTTTGTTTTATTCTTATTTAAATTCTATATAAAAAATCCAAACAAATATTTTAAGTAAAAATTAGCATTAATGTACATTATTAACAAAACGGGCAAGTCATGATAAAATAATTTCATTGCTAAAATTTTCCAACATATTTGCCTAATTTCGAGTTTTTATATTTTTTTTCGACACTTTTAAATATTTTGTTTTATTCTTAATTAAAGTGGAAGTTTTAATGAAAATAAATAAAATTTTTGAAAAAAAACTAAATTTTTGAAGCAAAAAGAATCTTAAGAAATTGCTATTTTTAACGAAACGGCAAGTTATGATATATTGATTGCAAATAATTCCTAACATGTTGGTCTAAGTTCGCTGTTTGATAATTTTTTCAACACTTGTAAATATTTTGTTTTATTCTTAACTGAAGTCTGTTTAAAAATAAAAAAAAATAAAAATAATGAATAAAATATATCTAATATATTCTGCACATCAGCAAATTTCTCTGAGATTTAACTGTTGACATATAAAATATATATCATAAACTATAATCTAAATAAGAAGTATTTTATTATTTTCTTTATTTAACTAAAAAATCTGTTGGATAAGCATAGTTCCAACATGATATGATATTTTTTTTTTTTTAATTTACAAAAAATTTTTTATTTTTGTTTCATCGCGGGTAACATGTATTAGGTTTTTAAAAAAACAGAAGTCCAAATAAGTATATTGCAAGTGTTTACATTGCAGTACCAAAAATGTCATCGCAAGATTTGAGTTTTGGCCATAAATTGTGTATTTCTAGACCTACGCGTAGCACACTGTGGTAAATCACAAATCTAGCTGGACAAAATTAAAAAATAAATGTCTGGCAACATTCCTTCTGATCATTTAATGAGCTTCTCAATACAATAGGAAACTGTAATTTATGTTTTGTTTTTTCGGTTTTTAGCTCCGATTAGGAAAATCTAAGCTTTAAAGTCAGTTGTTGTCAACAGGTACATTAAGATTTCAAAGAGAAGTGTATGTTATTATTAAGCTCTATTTCAAGGAAATATGCAACAATTTTCATTTATATATTTCCATTGTAACTATTAAAAAAAACTATTTTTTGTGAGAAGATCAGAAATTGGAAAAAATAAAATATTTCCTTTTTTCAAGTAGAGTTAAAGCTGTTTATTCCGCATAGTTCCGGTGTAAAACTATACTTGGGTTAATCTGTCAAGTGTTCACTTTAAGGTAAATTAAAAACATCTTGCGCATTTTTGCGACCGCCATACATTTTTTTCACTTTTCCACAAAGAAAAAATAAAATATTTCCTTTTTTCAAGTAGAGTTAAAGCTGTTTATTCCGCATAGTTCCGGTGTAAAACTATACTTGGGTTAATCTGTCAAGTGTTCACTTTAAGGTAAATCAAAAACATCTTGCGCATTTTTGCGACCGCCATACATTTTTTTCACTTTTCCAGTATGAAGAATGGGTAAAAACTCCAAAAATACATTGCGAAAAGTTGGTTTTCTATAATCGTTTATATATTTGAACTCATTTTTTATATGAATCATAAGTAAGACGTGAACCCAACGTGATTTATTAATTTTGTCCAGTTAGATTTGCGATCTACCACACTGTGCGTAGGTTTCATTAGCATCAAAAACAATTTATTTAATTTTTGATAATATAAAATTTGGGATTTGTAATATGCATGCAATTTTATGATAATTTTTGTTAATTTTGATCTCACAAAACGTTTATATTATATATGTATTTGAACATCTATAGTTAAACAAATAATAAAACTATTTTCAATTGGATTTTTTTTTCACCATTTATATTTTTGGAAATTATTTCTAATCGAAAATTCAAATGTAATTATTTGATTCTGCTCAAATTTTCAGCATTTTGTTTCTAGATCATTTAGAATAATTTCGGAGCTTGAGAGCATCGAAAATAAAAAAAAAATCTCAAAATATGGGCCACCTTAACACACGTGCTTACCCCTAAACACACTTGTGAAAATTCCGACAGGCTCGTTGTCGTTGTATTTCTATATTCAAGAATTCATATTTTATTGTAAACGAGTTTATTGTATGTATGAGTTTGTGTTTGTAACCCAGCAAACAAGAACTCTTTATTAACCAAATACTAAAAGTCTAGTCAGTAAAATATTTTGTGTGCATATTCTGTTTGTTATGTTTGTTACTAGGTATGAACAATTTAATCCAATTAATTTTAAATTTAGCTTAAAACTGAACAAAATTATATTCAGACAAATTTATAGCTCTTATTGGAGTAATCCTGTGTAAAGACTTTTTATTTCATTATATATTGTACTAGCAGAAGTGTTTAAGAGTTTTTTTTATTTCGACATGACAATGACAGTACTAATTCTAGCACAACACTGAACATAAAATTGGGTTATAAATATGTTACTTCTAAACTACCGTACATACAAATAGAAGGGAATATGAAAATTGTAGGGGAGAACCTAGTATGTCTGGCCATAAATAATTGGACATCTTCATCCATCTACATACCAAAAGTAGTGAAACTCCGTACTCAGTTTTTCATTTTCAGATCTTTTTAAAGGATTTTTCAATTATCAAAGGATTTACCAAAGGATTTAAAACTTGACTTTTAAATATAAATATCAATATCTGTATCGAATGTAGTGTATAAAATATTCTAGAATTGATAAAGAAATTTCTGTAAGATTTTCTGATAAAACAAAAATATTTTTTGAATATTAAAATTAACTATTAAGAATTTACTCCAGAACATTTATTTGAATTTTTTGTACGAATGACACATAAATGTATTGTGTATATGACTTAAAGATACGGGATTTCTTCAAATTTTTAACTTTTATTTTGAAACATTTGTACAAAATAAATTTATTCAAAGTACTGGCCATTGTTAGCAATGACCATTTCCCATATTTCTGGCAATATATGGATTCCGAACCAAAAAAAATGTTCACCTTTTGAGGCCAAGAACGAATCCCAGAGAGAGAGCGTTCTGCATGGATGGAAACAAATAGTACTTAGTAGTAAGGGACACGGTTTGGACTATAAAGCGGGTGAGGCAAAACTTCCCAACCACTTCATTTTAAATTATTTTTAAAAGGTATTGCAACATGTGGCCGAGCGTTTTCATGATGCAATATTATGGTTTCATGTCTAGGCGTTTTTACGCAGATGCTGTTGCATTAGGTACCATCA
The DNA here is from genome assembly GCF_958450345.1 of Calliphora vicina. Classification (NCBI taxonomy): domain Eukaryota; kingdom Metazoa; phylum Arthropoda; class Insecta; order Diptera; family Calliphoridae; genus Calliphora; species Calliphora vicina. Next base: position 74,653,359 of record NC_088783.1, on the reverse strand, counting down.
TTTCCTGTGATGGTCTGATCAGATTTTAGCGGCACATAGATAGGAACTTTTTGGTCCCACCAAATATAGAGCATTATATTAGCGCCATGCATATTTGGCTTTGGTGTCGATTCGCCTTGTTGACTGGGCTTCACATATCATCTTTTACACATCTGGTTGTCGTAATGGATACATTTTTCATCGCAAGTAATGATTCTGTCCAAAAATTATTTATAAAAGATCGTCAGACATCTTTCAAGGTCCCTTAGCTTCAGTTCGTATGGTATCCAATTTCCTTGCTTTTGGATGAATCCAGCTGCTTCCAAATGAAATTTCTGCTTGAGTATCTCCCAATGATTTTGCAAGCTTTTTTTGAGTTTGACAACATTATTCATGGAGCTATACCTCCAATTCTCAGTCTTCAAATTTGTTTGTCTGACCTGGGCGATTTTTATCTTCCGTGTCAAAATCACCACTTCTGAACCGCACAAACCATCTCTTGCAATTTTAAAATGATAAGCTTCGATGAGCAATCGATGTGCTTCAGCGGGACTTTTTTCAAATTAAAGAAGTAAAGCAAAACAGCATGGATCTCAAAGCACATTTTGTATTCATGCAATTACCGCGATGTATGAATACTATAAAAATTAGTGTCGAATGAAAGCTTCCATTTCGCTGGCAACCAAAATCCTGATGGCGTTAAAATATGTTTAAGGACTTTTAATTTTTTAAACCACATCAGATATCATTTAATATTTCATACTGCATTTCAAATTTTAAAGTATTGAATATTATTGTCTCCTCCATAAAAATAATATTTAACCCAAAAACAAATTTTAAAATCAGCAAAATATAATTTTTTGAAAAACTCAAACTGTGTTTTTTATGTAATGTGAAGAAAAATTGTTTAAACAAAATAGGCCCGTAATTTCAACAAATATATTTATATCTACATTTTAAAAAGTATCTTGATATTAATTTCAAACCAATATCTGCGGTTAAAAAGCATTGATAGATATCTATTTGTTAACGAATTCGTGGAAAAAATTAAATTAAAATTTTCCCTTTTCAGTGTATATTAAAAACTATTAAATATAAAACAAATATTTTACCACACGCTGATAGTTTTTGGAGTGTTCTATGAATTTGAATAATTTTAATTTCAATTAAGCAAAAGCTGTATCTGTATACATATATACAACTACAAAATTGCTTTAAAGTTATAAGATATACAGTTTTAAAAATATTTTTAGACAAATTCTCCAAATATTTTTGATGCAGGTTATAAAAATTCATTGTAGTAAATAAATTTGTTTTAGTCAAATACCCAAAAACTATTTTCATTTAAGAGAAAGCCACATGATAAAAATTTTAACAAAATGCATCAAAACAATGTATCTTAAAGCTTATATTTTTCATTTACTTAAATTTTTTATTCATACAAACTAATGAAACATGTTTGTTTCAATTCTAGAAATGAGTCGCCATCATTTAGTACACGCAATGCACATAGGTCTGGCGAACCACTTTTTTTGGCCAAAACTAAAATATTCACTTATATACATGAATTGAAGCAAACGATTCAATTAATAACAAAAAAACATAAGTTTTATTAAATTTTTAATAATTTAATTTTTTTCTTGTTTTTGACTTCCACTCTGCTAAACTCTAAGTAAATCATAATTTTTGAAGCAAAAGTTTCCTGAAACAAAAATTGATTTCTTCAAAATAAGCAAAAACTAGCAGAAAGTTAGTGATGATTCGTAAGCACAAAATATCACTGTAATTTTGTGCGTTTTTGGTTCGTTGAAATCGGTTGAAATTATGTAAGTTATATACTATATTTTATTTTATAAAAAGTTAAAATCACTGATTTTTAGCTTATGAAAGTTTTTATGTAATTTCTTATTACCATAATTTTTATTGAATATTTCACTATTAAAAATTTAAATACTTACCATCGTCATTAATATCCATAACTAACTGATTCAAAAAGTTTTTTTTATTTTCGTGTAACTTGTGACTCAAAGAAAACCAAAAATTACACCACGTGTTTCAGTTTACCACTGCACTTAAAACATTGAACTTTCTCGCTTCATAGAATAACGGTTAATTGAATTTTGCAAAAACTATTTATTTTCTTTGTTTATCTGAAGTGTTTGCTACAATATCCCAACAACAAATATAGGAAAAAAAGTTTTGAGTTTTGGCCAAAAAAATGGGTCTTGGAGACCTATGTGCAATGGTAGCAAAGAAATATTTTCAAACCAACATGTTGCAACAGTGCGTATGATTATAATATATATTAATCATACGCCACATATAACGTACTAAAGACCTGCACAAGCTGCATTGTTTAACACGAAGACAATTGCCACATGATGCTTTTGTCATGTCATGTTATGTTCTTTTACCTACTTAACAGCAACACGCAAAGGCAATGTATATCAAAACAAAAAACAAACGCAACATCATTTTAACAACATCATAACACACACAACATTAAAAAAATTAACAGATGCATGGATGACATGGAAAATAATTTCAAGTCATTTAAATCATGTATGAGGCCTTTTTTGTATGAGATGATTTCAATTCACTTGTAGTATTTATTGTGTGCAATAAGAAAAAATCTATATTAATATATAAATGTCTTTGTAAGTTTGTTGGTTTGTTTATTTGTTTGAGCATCACGCCTAAACGGCTGAACCGATTTTATTGAAATTTGGAACGTAGATAGATCCTTACTGGGAAGCGTCAATAGGCTATATATTTTTTTACTACGACAGGGCTAGCGAAGCGCACCGAGTCAAGCTAGTTGACTATAAAAATACAACTGAAATTTATATTTATATTATATAGTAGGTCAAAATAAAAATACGAAAGTACACCAATGGGTTTTTCAATGTTGTTTTGGAAAATTTTACAACATTTAGTAATATTACCTGTTATATTATTACTTTAAAAGGAATACGTGGAATATAAGCCATAAAATGCCAATAATTTTCATGGAATTAAAAATGTAATGTGTTTCACATAGGTACAACCGCTCGAATATTATTAACGGGACATTTAATAATTACATTGCTAAATAAAATAAAACTTCATGAACAAAGCCAATTGGCCTATTAGACGGTGTTTAATTAAAGAAAATTAAATTAATGTATACATCCTTAACGGTGAAGTTTATAATATATTTAATGTTTAAATTTAATGAAGTGTCTCTGAATCGTTCGCGGCATAATTTCTACAAAAATCTACGAAAATGATCCAATGGAACAAAAGCAACTGCCCAACGATTTGAAGAAAAAGTGTAGGGCATTTATTGCGTAACTTCACAGAATTTTTTTCCCTATTTTTTGTTTTCAAATAAAATCTAGAAGGCTTGAACAAAATTATTTAAATTTTCTAGTATATTTTTATGTTATTCAAAAATGTTTGAAATTTTTCTTGGAAAATATTTAATTTTTTTATGATTTTCAGCTATACAATGAGAAAATATGTATACGTTTCAGACTTTTCTATACATTTAGAAATATTGGCCAATATTGGGATATTATACAAAAATATTTGAACTACATAATGCAATTTATTATAAAATAGCAACAAATTTGTGTAAAAAATTAAAAATTTCCTTCATGTACAAATTAATAATATTTATGAACATGTTCTTATTCTGAATGAAAAAAGTTTGGAAAAAATTCATGTTCGATTAATAATATTTATTAAAAAATTCATTCCAATTATGAATTTCTTTTTCCTGTGTTACACTTTATTATTTATATTTTTTAAAAATCCTTATATTATTTGTTCTAAATATTTAAAAAAAAATATATAATGCTAAATAATAATAGTTCTCAGATTTTCACAGTTCAGCAGTTATGTACAATTTCATTCTGCTATGCAATTTTATTCTGCCTAACAATGCGACACTTGTTAACATCAATTCAATTCAAGCTACCACACATAACAACAGCATCATCAATAGTTATAGACATGACATGGCACAACACGGGTTTCGCGGCGCGATGACATGGTACAACATGGTTTTTGCGGCGCGATGACATTGAACAACATGATGTGCGCGTCGACACAACAAAACAAAGCATCAAATTTTGAAGTAAGACATTTTTCTACAAAATGTTGTCTTGTGCAGGCCTTTATAACGTACCTTAGTTTTTCATATATTTTTATGCCAAAATTTCCTAGAATTTCGTTTGAAAATTATAAAATTTGTTTAATAAATTCGAAAACAAAATTTGTTACAATTCCGGTTATCGCAATGAATTCATTTTTCATCGCAAGTAATGATTCGCTTTAATTCGTAAGGTACCCAATTTCCCATAAAAATGGTTGTCACAAAAATATAATTGTTTACTGCAAACATATTTTTTTTATTTTTTTATTGGACCAGCACACAGGGGATGACCCCTACTCATGCAAAGCATTGTGTTGGAACTAGGAAAATAGGTTATGGGAGGGAGGATAGAGGGAGTAGTGTTTGTGGACATTTGGTTTGAATTTTCCTATATTGAAAGTGACAGTAAAGACTTCAGAAGGAAGCTTGTTCTACATACGGACAGTACGGCTAAAGAACGAATTTTTTCTGTAATTTGTTGCGTAATGTTCCAGTGAGTCAATAGAGCTGGATAACCTACTGTCACCGATAAGCATCTTCGCCCTCTCCTGTACGTGATCGAGTAACTCCAAAATAGACTTCGAAGCACCGGCCTACACATAAGAGTTGTATTAAAGTTTAGGTCGGATATAAGTGGTGTAAATAGTAAGGAGATCAGATGGAGTGAAGTATTTCTTACACCGTTTTAGAAAACCAAGCCACTTGAATGTTTCTTTCGACACTCGAAAAATGTGTTTTGTCCAGCGGACATCGCACTGAATACTCATGCCTAGAACATCAAGAGCTTCTGATTCCTTAATATTTACTCCACCCATAAAAACAGATGGAGCAACATGATCTGCTGTGCGTTTGTGAGTTAACATACAACATTGAGTCTTGCGTACATTGGAATCTACTCTATTCGCACAACCCCATTCAGAGATTGTCACAACGTCTTGGTTGAGCGTATCATTCATGTTTTGCCTCATTACCCCAATCTCCGACAGGCTTAGAAGGTCGTTTATAAAGATAAGAAATAGTGTAGGAGAAAGAATGGAGCCTTGCGGTACCCCTGAATTGATCTTGAACACGTTTGATGAAATTCCATCTATAACAACTCTGAGAAAGCTCTGAGAAAAATCGAGAGAAGTTATTACCGACACCAAAATCAATAAGTTTTGCAAAAGGCACACCAATCCATACTCTATCAAACGCTTTAGAAATATCTAGAGCCACTGCTTTACTTTCGCCAAAACGGTGTATGGAACGACACCATTTTTCCGATAGAAAGGCTAGTAAGTCTCCCGTAGAGCGTTGTACTCTGAAAAGGTTAGCTAATGGAGGAGCTAGCGTCGAAGAACACTGCTTCAAGACCAGTGCTGGTATACCATCAGGCCCAGAAGACTTATTTATGTTGAGATCCGCTAAAACCCTTTTAACTGCGCGAGCGAGAAAGAACATATCCGGCATAGTAACTAATACTCTATCGAGCTCGGGTAGTGGTTGATTGCTTTTCGGTAAGTTCGAATTATTTGCAAATAATTCAGCAAAAAGGTTAGCCTTATCAACCGGCTCATGCTTCCTCTCTAGATCTGATTGCAATGTTGCACTTCTGATTAAACCAGGATTTTTCCATAGTTTACATCGAAATTTTCTTTGATGGAATGAACAAAAAAAATTTCAATCTACGTGTCATCCTTGAACAAAAGTGATCACTTTTTTCCTTAAAAAAAAAACAAACACAAACTGCGAAGCATTTTGTTGTCTGCAGAAACACCCAAAGAATATCTGGCAGTAATCGAATCCGCAACCATTGGATTGATATTCCAGCACACTATCGTCTAGTCTATCTGAGCACTACTCAGGCCATAATTGGTAGAGACTTTTCAATAATTTATTAATATAACAATATTTTTACAATACATGTCAGCTTAACGTAATCCCTTGTAATAATACTGCTTATTTCACATCATAAACGAAATTCTTTGAACAATACCCACAATTTTAATACTTTTCTTAAAAATTCATCTTAAATTTCCTGTTCTTAAAATTTTATTTACAATTTGCCTATTTGTAAGTTGTTCTTATGTCATACAAGCACTTCAAATTTATTTATCCCAGCAATAAACCAGAAAAAAAGAAAAGAAATACTACTTTTCCTATTAAATACAAGGGTAAATATCCTTTTACTTATTTTCCCATACACTTGTTTCTCCTTCTGGCTTTAAGATGTTGATATTTGTAAAATTTGTATTACTCTGAATATGTGTGTGATTGTGATGAATGCTTGATTGCCATTGCCTATCAAGTGTTTGAATGTGTGTTGGTGTGTTTGTATGTTAAGGACGTTTCTTACTCGTTTGACATATTGCAGCAAACAGTAAATAAATACAAACGTATAAAAAAAATAACTGAAACAAAAAAGGAATGTAAAAAAAAACGTCGTAAGAAAGCAATAATAAACACTTACATATATACAGTCATTCATTCATTCTCCTCACAGCCATCCATCTACATTCAAGTAAATATCGATACATTGTAAATGTATCTTCGTATACAAATGTATGCCAACAGTGAGTGACAATACAATTGAAAATATCAATCAGATTGTAGTGAAATTAAATATATGTATGTACAGATTTGAAGTTGAACAATAAAAAAATTCGTGGATAGAAATTGTAGGTAACACTGTGCTACAAAATAGCAAAATGGTTTATTAACCCATTATCGGCCACTACCAGAATCCGACGGAGCTTACTAAAGGCAGGGTTTAAAAGCTCCAATTAAGAAAAAAAAATTAAAATTTTTTGCCCCAGGGTTGCCATTTTCCTAGTATGGCTTGGTCGAAAAATCGACCATTGGCCGAAAACGATATAATTTAAGAAATATAAATATTTGCAAAGAAAATCTTTAGTTTGAAGGAAAATATTAAAGTAATGCGGTTTAATTTAAAATAATTATTATTTCTGAATACGTGACATTTAAAAATGTATGGTATTCATCAAAACATTAGATGTGTAGATAAATATTGCGCTACTTACATGTAAATAAAGTGTGCTTCTTGCATAGCTTACACCGACTAAGTTTATTCTTTTTGATACGGCGTGTACTTTCTCATTGATTCGTGGATTGTTCGTGAGATATTTCAGGTTCTCATTTTCAGACTCATTATCCTTTTCGTATGTCAATAGTTTACTTGTGACTTCAGAATGAAAATCAAGTTGCGATAATGGTTTGTTGTTTTGAAGTTTTTCTATTCTTTTATCACTTTCGGCTATGGAATTGTTATGGTTTTCTTCTGCTTGCGACAATATCTTTTTGCATTGACCAGTGGTTCAACTGTGGAGTTATTGTTATAACATTACTGTTGACTATCAACTAAAGAACAAATTCTCCTCGCAACCTTTCTTTAGATTTTGCAACGGAACATTTTCCATTCTGTTTTCACGTATAGTTCCAATTGCATAAAATTTTGGCTCAAAAAGACACTGATAAGAAGAACACAAAATTGTCAAAGGAAACAGTATGAAACTCCGGATCAGGTACGTTAGCAAGCAAATTTAAAACTTTTTGGGCACCAGGACATATGCTCTTACTATAAGATGTGGCTGAACCACTGTATAAAATACTATAAAATAAATAGCCCTTTTCTGAACATAAGCACCACGACATAAAGCCGAATCGAATTGGCTTTTATTTTATAAACATCTTACATGAGTGCAACAAAACGATCTGATATATCCCAATTAGTATTATCGGCATGATGCAAATACCTGTTTCAACATTGATAATGCCATATCGGAGACCACCAATAATGATCGATATGTGGTTAAGTATGATAACTAGACAAATATAAAATTCCAATGAACCGACGCAATTCTATTGGTAAAGGTTAGCAGTAGCATTATTTTCACTCTCATAGACATTTGTAAAAGCGACCATTTCCGCAATAATGGAATTATCCAAATATAGTGCATAAATATCAAAAGGAGATTTAGGTCTCACAAAACAAAATGATATGCATTTATCACATAAAAATTACCCAAGGGTAAAAATAAAACATATGTTATGATTTTGAAGCATTTTACTATAACAAGAAAAGAAAATAATTAAATTAGTATGCATGACGCTATATGATGGGTTTCGGCCATTGGTCGAATTTTCGACCACTAAAAATTACGGCCTCTCAAAAATAAGAGTTTTATCATTTTGAATTTGATTTCTTTTTTTTCTTATAATTTGGTATTTTGTCTTCACGGAAAAGTAATAAAAATTAATTACTTTTTTATTTTTTGAATTTTTTTAACATTTTAGAAAAGTGACTAAAAATTGCATTTTTTGCTCCATCAAGAAAAAATTCTGGTTTTACTTAAAGACAAAAAATAAATATATCAAAGATGTTAAAAAAATATAAAACTTAATTTCTGTTAAAACATATTTAAACAAATATGGTCAGCTTCTTAGATATTCACTTACAAAGTTGCTGGTCGAAAATTCGACCACCAGCCGAAAATGGGTTAAATATATGTATGTACAGATTTGAAGTTGAACAATAAAAAAATTCCTGGATAGAAATTGTAGATAACACTGTGCTACAAAATAGTGGTTTATTAATATTGACATAAAATGTTTTATTTGAAAGATATTTTATATTTTTAAAGTACAACTAGACTTTATTAAAACCCCAAGAAAATTACAAAGGTTTCTAAAGTTGATCGTATCTTAAAATGATCACATTTCTACTCCAACGTTCTTTTCAGAGATTTTATTTTGAAACATTTGTACAATATAAATTAATTCAAAGTATTGTCCATTGTTTGCCATGACCTTTTCCCATCAACAACTGCTCATCTTTTGAGGTCAAAAAAAAATCAAGCCATTATCCGATACTCTGATCCAAAGTGAAGCGTATCCCAGATAGAGCGTTCTGCATCAATTGAAACAAATAGTAGTCTGACAGGTATTGTAACATGTGGTCGAGTATATTCTGGACATTTTTCGGAAAATGCTCGCGAAAGCTAGTTAGTTAGCACACAATTTATCATTTTGAATAGTTTTGTAAAACATGGCGTCAAGCATGAACGTAGAAATGTAATAAATCGTAAAATAAAATAGTCTTACATAAGTTTGTAGCCAAAAATATTAAATGAACAAATCCAACTTTGAAAGATTTAATAAACTCTTCGTAATCGTAAAAAAAATATGAAAGTGGCGGTGTCAATGAGCAATGCGGACAAAAGGTACCTGATTAAATGGCATAGAAGCACAATGAAATCGGTTTGATTTCAAATCCATTTATTAGTGCAGAATTACTACAAATAGAGCAATATTTGTCAATTATAGAAATAAATTAAACTAAAACAGGAATGTCCCTGTCAACTAAATAAGAGTTGAAAGCCACGTGGAATTTGATGTGTAAGAAGTTCAAGAACCAAAGATTTACCATTTATGTTAATATTTATCAGTGAAGGCAAAAATTTATGACCAATACGTGCCATATAACAACAGGGGTCATATTTGTTTTAACAGAAATATTTGGAAAATAAATTGTGAAATAAATTTACCAGATCTATTTGCACTAGTCACAATCTTGACAAAATGTTTTTGAAAGAGCAACAGAAAATTTATTTATATTTACAAAATTATATATGCCAAATATGAACAAAATCCTCAGAGCAAATGTTAAAAATTGTGTGTATATTTCTGTGTTAATAGGTGAAATTCATGATATAGCAGAACATGACTTCCCCGACAATTTTTTTTTTTTAAATTTAAAAATCCATATATTGGGATCTAAACAAAATTTTCAAAAATATAATATTAAAATTTTATTTAAAAAAAATATCAAAAAAATACAAAAATTCATATTATGATTATATTACTTAAATATATTTTAAAAAATAAAACAAAAACGTTTTTTGTTATTTTGTCGGAATTTATAGGTAATAATAATTGAAATGTATCCCAGGAGTTCATATTATTAATTATTAACGTTCAATGATTAACAGTTTTTAAAACACTCAGTAAATCGTTCTTAATATAAAACTGCTAAAAAACCGAATTAGTAGTGAAAACCTAAAAGTGGAAATATCCCGAAAACTGACAATACGATTATAAAATTTTTGGCACACCAAAATTATATTATTGTTTGGCCGTTAGGTGTTATATTACAATATTTTAAAATAAAAAAGCTCACAAACCAAAGATTAACGTATATAAATAAAATCGGAAGATCCAAAGTTTAAAAATTTGATACAAAAAATTACAAAAAAAGTGTATTAAGTTTTATAACTTCCCCGCCAATTTCGTTTATTTTAACTTTAAAAATCCATAACTTGTGTTTTAAGCAAAATTTTTAGAATTTTTAATTTGATTATGAATATTCACAAGTGCTACTATTTTTTAAGAATGAAAATATATTCTTTCAAAGTTATTTTTTTTTAAAATTTAAAAAAATATCAAAAATTTTATTATGTTGTTTTCAACATATTTTTTGGACTGATTGTGATCTTTTAAAAAAAATCAAATTTAATTTTTTTTAACTTTTTCTGTATTTTGAACACCAATGATTTATTAAAAGTATTTTATAACTTCCCCGCCAATTTTGATTATTTTAACTTTGAAAATCCATAACTTGTGTTTTAAGCAAAATTTTTAGAATTTTTATTTTGACTAGGATCGCCTGGTGGTCAAAATTCGACCACTAATAACGAAAATATACAGTTACTTTTGACTATACACAAAAATATTTTTCACGTTTGTGTACAAATACACGTGTATTTAGATGTGTATAAACATGTTGTTGTTGTTTTTCAAGCAAATTTAAAACGCTTTTTACCACTTTTATGAAAAGAATTTAAAAAAAAAAATTATATTGTGCACATCTAAAGAAAATAACCTTTTAAACCATATAAGTTTCATCAATATCGGTGGACAATAACATACTTAAAAGTGTACCACAAAAAAACGTGTGGCCTATTTATATATAAGATTATGAATATTCACAAGTGCTACTATTTTTTTAGAATGAAAATATATACTTTCAAAATAATATTTTTTTTTAAAAATGTTATCAAAAATTTTATTATATTTTTTTTAACATATTTTTTGAACTAATTATGACATCTTTTAAAAAAAATCAAATTTTATTTTTTTTTAACTTTTTCTGTATTTTGAACACCAATGATTTGTTAAATGCATTTTATAACTTCCCCGCCAATTTTGATTATTTGAACTTTGAAAATCCATAACTTGTGATTTAAGCAAAATCTTTAGAATTTTTATTTTGATTATGAATATTCACAAGTGCTACTATTTTTTAAAAATGAAAAAATATTCTTTCAAAATTATTTTTTTTTAAAAAAATTTTAACAAAAATTTAAAAAAAAAATCGAAAATTTTATTATGTTGTTTTTAACATATTTTTTGAACTGATTATGACATCTTTTAAAAAAAATCAAATTTAATTTTTTTTAACTTTTTCTGTATTTTGAACACCAATGATTTATTAAATTTATTTAATAACGAAAATATGCCAATTTCGTTTATTTTAAATTTATCCCTAACTTGTGTTTTAAGCAAAATTTTTTAAGAATGAAAATATATTCTTTGAAAATAATTTTTTAATTTTTTTTTTTAAAAATTTACTAAAAAATTAAAAAAAAATATCAAAATTGTATTATGTTGTTTTCAATACATTTTTTGAACTAATAACTTTTAAAAAAATATTTTTTTTCTTTTTGGAGTTTTGCGCTATATTAAATGTATTTTGCATATTTTTTTCAAAAATATATATTTAGCCATTTTCTTAAACACTTTTCTCTCACACTATAATAAGCTTACACTACTTATAACAATGATTGTATGCTGCCGACAGCAATCATATATTTACATTTTCACTCTACATTTACATTCACAATAAGATGATGATTTATCAAAAACAGTCTGTATCTTTAAAACCCATTTCATTACGCCGTTGAAGAGTTCATGTAAAAAAAAGAAAACATATTATCTTAACAAAACATGTGTGAGTGTATAAATGTATGCGTAATTTTATATCAAAAATATACACATAAATTTATTTATTTATTTTTCAATTTTATTTCAAAATATTGTTGTTTATACTTATACAGAAATAAACGGGAACATCCGTACTTACATAAATACATTAAAAAATATGTTTATATATTCGCACACATTTTAACGTATATTAAGTACACAGACAAAAGAACATATAAAAATAAATACTTTAACATTCTAACGCATCCTTTCATAACCACACATGCACAAACATGCTCCTACATATAAATATTTGTACATTTTTTAAGTATATATCAATACATCAATATAAAACTTATTTCATATATAAGCTTTAAAATGATGATTGAACTAATGAACTGAAATTTCCTTTATGATTTTATTGAAACGATATTTCCATTTCTAAACGAACCAATAAAACATGTGCATATTAGCAGGGCTTCAATTTTCAGAAATATTGCCAACATACTGGTTTGAATTTTATTACAAATAAATTATTAAGAAATTGTCTCAAAATCAATCCACTCTTTAACTTTATTTTGAAAAATCCACAAGAAATTTTAGATTTTTAAAGCCTCCTTAATAAACAACTGTTCCCTTATATTTTTTTCATATTCGAGTATATATGTATTAGGGTGGGTAAATTTTTTTGACTACTAAGCGTATAGCAAATTCCTAATCTACGGAAAATTCTAAGAACTTTTCCAGAAGAAACCATGGTTCTAAAATCAAAATCGAGCTTCCGGTTTTTTACGAGAAGATTTGGAACTCAAGACCTCTTTTGCTAGGAGACCTCGGGTATGTTCAATTTTAAAAATAATAATATTTCTTCGTTTCTGTTCCGATTTCAAAAAATTACATATATATAGAATCTTCTCGTCGAGTACTACATATAACATCTCGTAGCTATCAATTATCTCTTATAGCGTAAGAGATATTGGCATTTGAATAATACATTTTTAACATTTTTACCCACCCTACTCCAGTTTTTTGATGACCGCGGTTTCAAATATTTTCCGATTTTCTCTATTTTTAATTTATAGGACTAACAAGAAATGTATATATAACATAAAGAAAAAATTGATTAAAAATAATGACTAAGTCCAAAGTTATGCTTAAATTTCAAAAAATTAAAAAAGGATTTTTCGTTATTTTTTTGGGAAAAAGGTGCTTTTATTCTTTTTAAGTTATCTAAAAAAATTTCTAAGAAGATATATAAATAATATATAGCTACGAGATGTTATATGTAGTACTCGACGAGAAGATTCTATATATATGTAATTTTTTGAAATCGGAACACAAACGAAGAAATATTATTATTTTTAAAATTGAACATACCCGAGGTCTCCTAGCAAAAGAGGTCTTGAGCTCCAAATCTTCTCGTAAAAAACCGGAAGATCGATTTTGATTTTAGAACCATGGTTTCTTCTGAAGAAGTTCATAGAATTTTCCGTAGATTATGGATTTGCTATACGCTTTACCACGTTTTTTGGTATGTACAAACATCCAAACATATATGTATTATTTATTACTATATTTTTATTAACGTCATAACTTACACATGTAACTCAACACTTTAAAAGAGAACAAAACATTTGCACTCATATGTCATGTACATCATATTGGTATTTTATTAGGGTTTTATTTATTAAAAATAAACATGTACTTACATATATAAATATTATATCGTTTTCTTCATTTACTCATTCACAACACAGTCTATGTTTAATATCATTAAATATGAGAAACAGATTTAGAAATTTTTCAAACCAGAATTTTTTTGACAACTCTTATGTTTGCTAACACATTTTGTTCACTTTATTTACTTTTCTTTTTGCTACAAATTCACAGTGGCTGAACGAATTAATTGAGACACAGTGTAATTTAGTTTTCGAATATAATTTATGCGCTTTGGAATATAATTGATTAGCACAATGGTCAAAGAGATAGATGGTTTGTAGTCTATGAAGATATACAAAAAATAAGCAAAAGAAAACTTGGGAAAATCTTCAAGAAGATTAAGTGCAGAGGCTGCAGATAGGCATGAGTAATTAGAAAGGTTAGCAACACATGTCTCAATCTGGAAATAATATATTGTCTAGAAGAGCCATTGAGAGTAATTGGAATAAAAAAAAAGTATTTATGTACACTGGTGCATATTCCTATAAACGCACACTACAAATTTGTTTATTAAATTAGTTAAGACTTCAGTTAAAATATTGTTTACAAAAAAATTCATTTGTACCTTATTTATTTTTTTACTTAATTTTCGAGATTGACAGGCAGTTTTAAGGGTATTTTCGTATAAACGCACTTTAATTTATTAATAATGTGTGGATGATCCTTTGTTATGGATTGTTTCAAAAATACGGTCTGGCATTGATTCCACTAATTTTTTAAGCAGATTGGAATCAATGTCCTCCCAGACTTGTTTAATTCTTAGTTTCACCTCTGTCACAGTCATTATGCTTTCATTCTGGGAATTATTTGGATAAACTTTACGGGCCATGTAACCCCACAAGTTCTCCATTATGTTTAAGTCCGGACTACAAGCCGGCCAGTCAAACAGAGGAAGGCTGTGTTCATTTAACCAAGATTTCGATTGCTTAGAAACATGGATTGCAGCATTATCTTGTTAGAATATGCAAATTTAAACCATTTTTCATCCATAAATGAGGCGTCTTCCAACAGTTCGTTATAAATCGCACTATTCATTTTTGTCGGAACAAAACATATTTTCGACTTGCCAACTGCAGAAAATGCTGCCCAAACCATAACACTGCCACCACCGAAATTACGTTTTGACATCCGAACATCGTTTGATCTCAAATCGTGCCAATAGCACGAGTATGAGTCAGGACCGACTAAATAAAATTTTTTTTCGTCAGAGAAAATTACTTTTTTCCACTCATCTTCAAATTTCATATATTTTCTTGCGAATTTTAGACGATTTTCTTTATGGTGCTTTTTTTGCATTGGTTTACATTTCGGCTTTTTCGTAAAATGTGTGCAACGTGTTTGGAAGTCACGGGAAGATTCAATTTATTCTTTATTTGTGTGGAATTCAATTTGTTGCGGCTTGCTTCTTTTATTATTAGATTAAGTTGTCTTCTTGTTAGTTTTGTATTTCCCTTTGTAAGTTTGCGAACTCCTTAATTTTGACCTTTCTTCAAGAAATTTCGCACCACACTTTCCGAATGATCTATTTTATTTCCCATTTCTCTTTTGGAACATTCTTGATCGTGAACAAATTTTATTTGAATCTTTTCTTGATCGGACAAAAATGTTCCCTTGGGCATCTTTAAAAGTGATGAAATTTATTGATTCAAATAGAAAAAGTTGCAGTAAATTGAGATTTTACTATTATAATCGTACCTTTGGTTGAAAAAAAAAAACTAAAATTGATAATATTTTATTTTTGGTAACTTTTTTGAAAATAAAATTTACACAAAGGCCACCAAAAAAAAACAGGCATTGGTAAAACACAACCAAATCACGGTAGATCAGGGAAAGAAGAGGAGCTAAAGCAGCTGCGGAACGCCAAACCCATCCCCAGGAAAATCGGGAAAGGGCATCTACATCTAGAGTCGTAGCAACTGTAAGAGAACGCGAATCATGGATTCAGCAAATGCGTCACAGTGCATCTTCACCTAGAGCTGTAAGACTTCCCAATAGCATATCGATAGACTAGAAGTCAATCGCTCCCGAATGGCTCAATCAAGAGCATGTCATTACAATAAAATGATGACTACAGAAAGCGTAAGGACATCTGACTGTCGTAATAAACAAACTTAGCTTACATTGAAGCGCTTTTAAGTTCCCAAAGGAATCCTCGGACATGTGCTGTTTGAACGGTAAAGTTGTTCTGCCACCAATTATTGAGCCGCCTGAACCGCTTCTAACGTACATTTCCGACGCCACTTCGATTTCCAAGTACTTACTTCAAATTATCCGAAAGTAGAACTCATACTTTCAAATGACTTCCTACGGAGCAACTAATATCGTAAACATCATCGGCGTCGTGCCGACCTTTAAACTTCAATACCAAATGTACCACCGAATTGGATCATTGCTCCCACTTCCCAAGGATGATGCGAAGTTCCTTCCAATTTATTTCACTGGAAATGAATCGAAAGAAGCCAAACGCTATCGATTTTTCTGCCAAAACATTCTCAAAACAATTATTGGACATCGGAAATGGAAAAATTCCAATTGATCCCGCCACAAATGAGATTTCGTTCCCTCAAATGGATACCCAAGCCGTTGTCGACAAGGTATTCCCAAAAATTCGGATTGAAAACGTGTAATTTTTGAACCAAAAAATTATGATGTCAACAAGCTCAATGAGCCAATTCAATTGAATCTCGATTGAGACAGTAATGAACCAAGAACATGCCGTCAATTACACGGTGCTACGACGGAAAAAAAACTTGGAAAACGACCTAGCGTGGAAAAATCCGTTTTCAGTGATGTTCGTCAACTTATCGATTTGTAACTCAGTCAGTCTCTGTCCGACTTTAAATTTTTAAACGGGGTTGGAAACTGAATGCGCTTGCAAATGACGTGCATTATTTGATACATTTGTAAGTCATAAGTATTGTTTTTGTTAAGAATATCTAAAAGAAAAACAAATTTTATCAACTTTTCTGATTTTAGTCGCTTTTCATTGCTTATTTTGATATGGAAGCTTATAAAAGTGTATACCAATATATAAAGGAAATTTAGTTCTTAACAAACAGTCGTTTTAATTATTCAAATCGGATGAAAATTGTAAAAGTCATTCAACTTTTCATTAACACCTTCTTTAGTATTTTCTCCCCCAGCCCATATGAATAAAAAAAAAACAAAAAACTGTACAAAAAATAATTTTGTACAATTTTTAATTTACAGGTTAAATTTTGTGGACATTTTTTCGAAAAAGTTTAATAACTTTTGCAAGTATAAACCGATTTTAATAAGTAATGTCTCATTTTTGTCTATATAAAATTGTCTTTAAAAAGTTTTGCAATGAAAAATAGGTTTTCATAATAAAAAATTAAAATAACTATTGTTGAATTTGAAAAATTACGAAAAAAAATAAAAAAGAAAGCGAAACTATTTATAAAAACTGACACAATTTCTAGGAATATAGATTTTGTACATACATTTGATGAAACCTTAATTCTTTACCTAACTTTAATTGTTTAAAATTTTGAGATCGGTCTAAAAATGTGAAGTTATAGGGCCTAAAGTACTACGACCTACTCTAGAACAGTTTTTTCAAAATATCTCAAAATTTTGAGGGTGTTTCAAAATCTTTGAAAGCGGTTTTAGTATGTCTTCACCTAGGCCTACAAACTCCATTAGGTGGTTTTTCAAGTTCTGACAAAAAGTCTTATTTTGTAGCAGAGTGTTATCATACTGAATACCACAACATTTATTAATATTGAAGGTTTGATTATGATACGGAACAAAATTGGCAACAATCTTCCGATGATTTCTAACGACCTACCATTTGAAATTATGCGGCTCCAGTTCCTATTTCGTCTTGCCTTTACTGTAACTATTAACAAAGCACAATGCCGATCGTTGACTATTGCCGTCTTACATTTGAAAAATTCATGTTTTTCACAATTGTCAATTGTATATTTTTTCAACGATGTCATATGACCAACACATCCGCCGTCATCTGGCTACAGACAATAAGTGTTTCGGGTGCGAAGTCAGGTCGGGGGAATCCGTGCTTTAGTTTTTTCCAACACTGTATAACAAGATCTAGATCGAGATGCTATATAAAACAGATGTTTTCTAAGGACCAGCGACGCGGACCGGTTTCAGCTAGTTCAAATACATTTGCCACGTTGAGTCTACCTTTAGTCTATATAAATGTCAATGACTTAGGCCCAATGAAAACTACTAAACATAGACTAACCATCACGTTCCAAATAACAATGACAAAATTATAAAAAAATGGTTTTAATAACAATGTTCAAACAAAACAAGTCAAATGTTTCCTTTTGCTATAATTTTGTCATTGTCATGAAGTTTAAAATACGAGTGTAGGTAAAATGCTATGACTGTGGCTCATTGTAAACTAAATAAACCTTAAATTGAGCCTAGACTTGCCTAGACTTAAGATAGGGTCACACATGGGAAATATTTGACGAAACAGATGTAACCACTAAATAAAATATATTTTAATTCTTTTAGTTATGTCAAATGCTCTTTTTATCTAGTACAATTTAAAACAAATATTTTGCTCTATTTAATTTGATAATGCCTGATCTTACAAAACACTTGTTAGATTCAACAACGTCAAACAAATTTGTGATAAAAAAGTTGCTACGCTTTTGTGACCCTACCTTTAGACTCTGCACTTTTATTAAATTATTAAATTCCATTGCATAACATTTTGCTTGCATCAATATCTTTTTTTATTATCACAAAAGACTAGTTCAATGATTAGTTTTACATTTAATTGTCTAACAAAACTTTTTTATTTACTGTATATTTTAATGCGATTAAACAGCTGTTACAGTTAATTAACAAAATATACCATATAGTTCAAAGAATTAAATTTTAATACATTTTAATCTTAATTAATTATTTCATTTTTCTAGAGTATTACACAAAATTATAAATATTAATTACAAGTCTAAACTTACATTCAAAAAATAATAACAGCAAAAAAAATATAAAATAAATAAATCAATAATATTGATAACAAGCTCAATCCTTGCAGAATAATTATGAATTTAATGTTTATAGTTATTAAAATTATAAATGGCTTGTTATATTAAAATGGATAAAATCCTGCACATGATTGTTGAATGCACATGTTGATGATTATCATTTTATTTTAATTTAATGATAATGACTATTTACAAGTAATATTATTTATGGCAAAGTTTGCTGTAATCAATCAATAATAAAGCACCAAAATCCAAAGCTGTTAATAGAGTAGAAGGGGATATTCAATTACAATATTCAAATCTGTTATTATTAAAATTTATTTCTTTTAATACTAAATATTTCTCTTCTATTTTTGAGGATTTTCAATGTAAAACTTTTATGAGCAGTCAGTTATTTTAAAAACACAAATGGATTTTTAGATAATGGAACAATAATAGAAAATGTTATTTGAGTTATTGTTGACCATGGACCAATGGACCATGATTGTTTTTGAATTTTTTCATAGAATGTGTGGCATTTTAGTATAGAATTTAGCCTTTAAAATTCATATATTGACTTAATTTGTGGCATTTTATTATGAAATGTATATCAAAAAATATCATTAAATCATTAAAATTACTTATTAAACTCCATTTATAAATTGAACACCAATCAATCGGAAACAATTTATTGACATAAGGTTTAATAAAATTGTTGCAATACTTACATATTCCACTAAAAAGGCTCTTTAAAAGAGTCCATTAAATAAATTCCAAATAAATATGTATGTAAATCAAAATTCAATTTAATTAAATTTAAGCTATAAAATCATGTATGCATAAATTAATAAAAATAAATATGTATCTACTGTTTGCCATAAATTTCAATCAATTGTCAAGACACAATACAAGATGGCATCGACAAAAAACAACAATAGCAAAATGGAGCAAAACATTTTTGGCAACAAAATAAATCTATTTTGGTTGATTGTTTAGCAAGAACGACATAGACATGGAAATAATTTTCCATGTACAGACAGATGGACATCTTTGTTTAGTAATTTCGATAGTATATGGCGGTTTGGATGAAAAGTTCTTTAGGTTTTGTAAATTTTCCGGATCGGTGTAAAAGTGTAATACTTTCTAACGCTGACCTCGTATTAAATATATACAACAGAATTTTTATATCAGTATCTGAAAGTGTTTTTAGTAAAACGTTTTTCCATTCAACAAATTGTGTACATTTCAATCAATTAAATTGTTCTAATTATCTAAAATAATGCATACATTATAAATATAGTTATAACCAGGGAAACCAAAATATGCAAATGCATGTTTTTTCTGGTGAGTCTAATGAGCACATGGATAAGATATTTACACGTTTCAGAACTATTTAAGAATTTTGGCATCGATTTGTTAGTGCATATTTTTGCATATTTTACCCTTAAATACATATTTTTGCATATATTTGTTTTAAGAGCATATTTATGTCATATTTTGTGTTTTTAGAGCATATTTTACTGTTTAATAGCATATTTTGACTTTATCAAAAACAAATTTTGTCTTACTTATTTTTCGCTGTTGTGTTACAGGTTTTTACTTCCTTTGTTTAAAATTCAAAATTGAAAAATAGATGGCTTTTCACCAAAAAAAAAAAAATTAAAAACAGAAATTTTTTTTAAAATTTAAAATAACAATTCGAAAAATTTTTTTATCCAAAAAATTAAAAAACTGAAAAAAAATTTTTGTTCACCTAAAAATATTTAAATTTTTTTATTTTGAAGTATAATTAGGTGAAGGGTATATAAGATTCGGCACAGCCGAATATAGCTCTCTTACTTGTTTTAATATAAAATAACCGTTCTAAGTGTTAAAGAAATATTGTCTTTTAAATTTGCTCCTGTAACATCAGTTGATGTCGAAAGAACATTTTCTATATTTAAAAATGTTTTCAGATCCAATAGACAACGATTTTTATTTGAAAATTTAAGTAAATTTTTTTGTTTAAAAATTATGTAAAAATTTGTTTTTTTAAGAGCATATTTCTTAAATTTTAAGAGCATATTTTAAAGTTTTTACTGCATATTTAAAGCGCCTAAAACGCTTTTTTTAGAGCATATTTCCGGTTTCCCTGGTTATAACAATATAAAATCTAATATTTTTCTAATTTCCTCTTTCTTTCTCACTCTCTCTCTATAATTTAGATATGGAATCAAAAACAATTTGGATATTTGCCATTGTTAATTCAGCAAGCCAGCATTTTGTATCCTGTTCAGCACCCTGTAAGTATATTTATTTATGTTTCAACAAACACAAAACTTCAACTAAGGAGTGAGATCGAAAAATTCTTAACATACATATATGTTTATAAAAAAGAAACCACTAAACTTACAGCTTTAATTTTTTTTTTATTTGATTGAAATTATTATTACAATTTACAAAAAAAATTATTTTTATAGTTTTAATCACTAGTGATGAAATTTTGAACCTTTTTCGGAAACCCTTCCATTAACGTTTTTATAGTGCTTTCTGTCACTTTGCTCGAACATGTAGTCCATCTCCGTTTAAAATCTACCACACTTTTGGACACCTTTTTTGTACTCTTCAATTCTCTTTTAACAAGAGCCCAATATCTCTCCACTGGCCTTAGCTCCGGGCAGTTTGGAGGATTTGCCTCTCTTGGTACAAATACCACATTATTGTTCTTGTACCACTCAAGGGCTTGTTTGCCATAGTGACAGGATGCCAAGTCAGGCCAAAAATAAGTGGACACATTATGAAGTCTTATGAATGGAAGCAGCCTTTTTTGTAAACATTCCTTGATGTAAATTTCGGTATTTATAGAGCCCGTTGTAACAAATGAGTGGCTTCTTTTGCCGCAACTGCATATTGCTTGCCATACCAAGAACTTTCTGGGAAATTTTGTCTGCTTTTGGGTCCTAAACTTTTCTTCAACATTCCCTCGAGCATCAGCAACATAAAATTTTTGACCTGGAAGTTGCGAAAAATCTGCCAGAACATACGTTTCGTCATCCATTATGCAGCAAGAATATTTTTTTATAAAACTTGACTTCAATTTCCGTGCTCTGTTTTTGGCCTCTAAATTTTTAGTAGCGTTCCTGTCAGGAACTTTTTGAGCCTTGTATGTTTTTAAACCTGCATTAGCTTTAACTTTTCGTACCAAATAGTCCGAGCACTGAGCTAACCGGGCTGCTTTCCTACCGGATGTGTTGGGAGCTCTTTTGAAAATGCGTTCTATTTTTTTGGCTTTAGAAACATCATGTGGACCATTCCTTCTACCTGAACCAGGTTTTCTATCAACTGACAAGTTCTCCCGGTACTGTTTAATAACATTGGAAACAGTTTGACGGCAGACCTTTGTATGCTTGGCCAACTTTTTGTAAGACCAAGTTGGGTTTTGTTGAAAATATTTAATAATTTCAGTACGCACTTTTTTCTGGTCACTCATTTTAATCAGATTAACAAAAAAATTAATATAATTGACATTACACATAATAACTGACATGTTTTTCAAAGGTAACTTGATCAAAAAAAAATTCAAATAATACTTGGGTTAAAAAATGTAATGAAAAACGTGTGTTAAGAATTTTTCGATCTCACTCCTTATTAAATTGTGTGTGGTTACGTGAATGTTTCGCAAGTTTTGATAGTGATAGAGTTAGCCTTTTAGTTGCTACTTTTTCTTTACGTCAAGTAACCTAATTTTAGATGAGATGACAAATTGTTGGATGATGGCAGCGTTTCACTGTTCTATCGGTACTTCATTGGAATTTTATTTGTTGAAATTAGTTAACTTGTTTCCGATATCCTTCCCGCTGAAGTGTTTCCTGTCATTTTCAATGTAGGAAAGTTCAAATCCCATGTCCACAAACTCTACTTCCTCTTCCCTCCCTCTCATAACAAATTTTCCTAGATGCAAGACAATGCTCTGCATGAGTAGAGGTCATCCCCTGAGTGCTGGTCCAAGAATCTTTAGTTCAGATAAAGTACCTAAAACTGCAGGGCTGTTATTTGCTTGTGTTCATGTAGGAATAAATAAGAAAATTGTGTGAGTTGATGAATAACTTAAACAAACTTGAATATGCCATTTAATTTTAATTAATAATTTCAATTTAATTAAAGTTTAATACTTATATTAAATTTTAAAATTTCATTTACTCTTTATTTATTTTAATTCCATTCTAGTGAAACGACCACGGGCTGGAGATCCTTTTGATACATTTCCGAAGAACTTTTGGCAAGAAATCTCATCATCCATTGCAGACACACCGGAAGATATAACGGAAACAACCACACATGAACCATTTCCCTTCTTTGCCGATCCATTTACAACAGTAAATGTGAGCACACAACTGGGAGCAAATGTTTACCTGCATTGTCGCGTCAATGATTTGCAAGGCAAAACAGTAAGTCTTTTATTTATTTCAATTGTTATAGGGAATTTTTTTAAAACAACGAAGAAAGCAAAAGCGGAGCATATGTAAGTGAATATACTGGTTAAAAATGTGTCCATTTTTTTTAATATAAGAAGTAACTAAGGCAATATAATATTTCCCAGCAATCCAGCTTGCATCCTTCACTCTACCGAACAATACCCTTTTAACTACTTATCCTACCATAGTTCCTAGAATTTTATTAAAACGAAAGAAATCGTTTTGTTAATCTTTTTTATTGTACATACATACACATGTCTGCCAATCCAATATCCACGTCACTTTCCACGTATTCACCCATTACCATTTAATACAATATCATTCATCTCCATTTTAAACGAACAATGATAAATAGACATCTGTTTGAGGCAACAAAAAATTTTATAAGAAGAATAGAAAAATGAAATTGATAGAAATAATAGTAGTTGTATGGTTTGGAAGGATGCTACTTATACTCGATATCAATTTGCCTTTTAACATTGTTTTGTTCTATAAGAAATAACACCAATCGCATGATGTAACATGTTTTTGTAAGATTAAACACTCTTTTGGCAAATGTAGACAAAATATCAAACAGAAAAAAACATTTAGGAAAATTGATATGATTTGATTTGATGTTTTACTTTCGTTCTTAGAAAATTATAAGGAAAGTTTAAAAAGGATTATTTACTGTTTATTATGAGTAAAACTAAATTTAGTTTATGTATGTTAAGAGATACATGTGTTAAAGTCAAATTGCTGAGTATTCTGACCCAATTATTATTTTATTTGGAAGAGATCACTCAATTAGATTTGATTTTTAATAATAATACTAAGAAAAATTAAACAATTATTTATGATATAACAGCTACTGTACATAATATTATGTATTTGATGAATTATGGTTGTTTACATTCCAGCTTCTACATACTTTTTCTTTAATCATTTTGGCTTATCTCCTAAAACTCCCAGAGGCTTTGACGGAAATTGTGTCCGCAATCATCATACCGTTATTCCAGCACAGTGTCATCTACACTATGTGGCACCCAAAGATGGGGCCATTGTTCCTTGTACTGCACCAGTTTACCAAGAATTGAACGGCATGTGGGAGAACGTCATCCTCGTCGCAGGGTTCATATAATAATTGTATTATCAAGGTTGGTAAACCTTCCCTCAAGCGCTGCAATATTCAAATTTTCCGAACTCAACGTGAATGGAAGAAAAATAATATATTTCCTGACCAAAATACATTTTTAACATTAAATTCGAGGGTTGGAGAAAGGAACCCATTATTTCTTGTCCAGAATTCACGAAGTTTACTATTTATAAGCCAGAGTTCTTGGATTGCTGCCAATATAATATGCTTCTTCAAGAAATATACCAAGTAATGCGTTGAGGCCTCGGAGTTCTGTATTTTAATATGCATCACTCTCAGGTCATTTGGATTAACGATTCATCGCTGCATTTCTCTGGGGTCATATTTATTTGAATTTAATTTATCACGTACTTTATCACTCCTTGAGAGGAACATAGATGAAGAGATTATGAACCAATTCTGAACTAATTCTGATACAGAGAACTTCTCATTAATCATTGCCAAGTTCCTTGTTCTGACATTTTATTAGCGTTAATATAGCTTCATCCCCCAGAGTAGGTGGAACGATTTCCACATTGAATTTGTCACAGAGTTAAGGAACTCCTCAGATGCAGTTTGCGAAGAAACCGAAGGCCTTTTCATGACCACACCGATGACCCTGACACCCTTCAGATATTTTGCACCATCGTATGCAGTGAAGTAACCACTATATGTGAGTTCATAAGTTAACGTCCCATCAGCAGTCTTCGCCATTTTGCCTAAGACACATCATTGCCGCTTAATACTCGGTATGCTTGCAAAAGCTTTGGTAGCTTTTGCAGTAACTCGAGTAGAGGAAGATGTAAGCAGCTCTCAATACTTTGTCCACACTAGCTATTATAGGTTCCAAAATGGACTTGAATGAAGGAAACGGTTTCTATCGTAGATTTGGGCCATAGTTCGCCAACTCCTCAGATGCAGTTTGTGAGGAAACCTAAGGCCTTATCTTTACCATATCCAATGACTTTTACACCCTTCAAAGTGGAACCATCATCACTGCATGTAAGTTTGTCAATCATCGTCAGCAAGATCTTCCAAGGAAGCCATCTTTCCGTCGTCATTTTATTTCAGGTTGACTACCATCAATGGCTACTTGTATCTAAGCTAGTGATGACATGCTAGTGAAGGTTTCAATAGCTCATCCTCAGACTCATGCGTTTCACTCTATTGTAGCCGCTTGATACTCGGTAAGCTTGCAGAACCGTTGGTAGCGGTTGCGAAAACAATAATAGAGGGAGATGATAAAAGTTCTTTTTGTAGATTGATCTCAGACTTCGTCCTGCTGCATTGAACATCTTTAATACCTATATGATCTCTTTAAAGTTGGATTGTGTTCGGTAAATAGCTGGTACGTAGTTAGCCGTGTTAATTTTCTTGCTCTGTTTTGTTCAAAGACGCTGGTATTTATTTTCTTTCTTCCACAACAGTATTATTGAGCATAGGCCCATACTTCTAAATGCGTTAGACATATTTACACTTCAATCTCTTTTATCGTAGTCAAAGTCGTCGCATCTCTTAATTCTAAAGACCTGTAGTACAACAGAGAGTGCTTGTAGCCCGAAACCCTCTTCCGTTCACCCTGTTGTTGTTTAGGGTTGTCTAACTAGCTCAAAACCATTGAAAAAGCCGAGCAAGATATCGTCAGTCGATTGATTTATACTGCGTATCATGGCGTTCCTGACGGTCAGTACATCATAAAGAAGACAAATCAGTACGGCTCGTAATGAAAACAATGTATGAACTTCTAAATAAGATTTGCCTTCAAATTCAGATTGGAACTACCATCATACTTTTATAGAGTGACTTGTAATCTTGATTTCCTGTCGAATAACTACAGAACGTTTCAGTTTACGTTAACATCTAGTGGACACGGAAAGAAATTTTTAGCTGTTTAAGCAGAGTTCACACGATTGAAGCAGCAATTTCCAGCAACTTTTGAACAACTTGGTGTTGTGGAAGTCCAGATGACCAATTCGCCACCTCTGACTACCATTAATCGTTTGAGAATTTGATACTAGATGTATTGTATACCCGTTTAATATAGTCTTCGGCTGGAGTTCTGATTATATTGTTTCAAAGATAAAACTATCATATACTGAATCAAATGATTTCACAACATCTAGGAACGCTTTATGACAAAAATAATATTTTTGATGATCTTCACTAAGCAGTAGGTTTTCATTGAAACCATAAATATGTCGGTATCGCTATTTAATTCAGAAGAAAGTAGGAACATTTTTTAAAACCTCTTCAAACGGAATAAGAACATATTTGGTCGCAGTGTTCATAACACACATCCGGAAATCTGTTATTATTTTTAAGTAGATACTTTTGATAAAAATGTTAATGAGCTTCTCATTAAATTTTGAATTTTAATAAAATTGAACAAAATAATCTACAAATAGTTCAAGGTGTTAACAGTTAAATGACAAAGTAAAAATATTTACCTTTACTAGTAGAACAAAATCAATGTACCTACCCATCATGATTTTTGTTTTATCGCACTAAAGAGCAAATGTTTTCCTAAAAGTAAAAGTGATTTAGTTATTTAAAGATTAAAAAGTTATTGGTCACGTTACAAATGTGTGTGTATTGATTACAGAAACCTTCTTAAGGTGTGTTGTTCATATGTATAAGTACCCTGCAGACTTAAAGGTATCTTTTACTCAGAAACTAACTACTAATAGTTCAATAAGTTAGAACTGATGCTAACTTAATGCACAATTAGTAGTTACTTTCTAAATGTAAAATTATTGAGCAACGTTCACCAGATAAAATTTCTAGATTTTCATATATGTACATTAAATGGGTGAAATCAAACCGCTGATATTAATCTGTGAATATATTACATTGTAAGCCTACAAAGTAGGTTGCTAACACTTATCTAAGAGAAACTAGTTTCCTAGTTTGCAGAGTACATTCGGGTAAAATATTTACACACATAAAACCTAAAGCTATTTACATATAAAATACCTATAGAGATATACTTACACTCATGAATTTATACCCACACAATAGACCAAATTAATATGGATATTTTCGATGTGTTTGAGTGAGTGTATTAGGGTGGTCCTTATTTTGCACTTTTTGGCTTTATGATGCTCCTAAGATCTAAAATTGTTTTTATTGGTTTGAGTCAAAGTATCAATATTTTCCAAAAAAAATATATATTGAAGTGTTTAATGAAGTAACTCTGTAAGCAACTCTATTTCAAAAATAGATTTCATGCGTTACTCTAAAAAGATTTCTAACATCTATATATATATAAAAGAGAGAGAAAGAGATGTGTCTGACCGATTCAACATATTCCAGTCCAAAATCCAAAAGGTAGAGACATGAAATTTCGACTATAGGTTCCCCTCTCCCTATGCAGATATCCTAAATCAACCAACCAGTAAATAAATTTTATATCGTATTATTTACTTATCAAAGAATTCAAGGGTGGGTCAAATAGTTTGTGTTTGACAGCTATGGACTGTGTTTGACAGCTATGGGAGCTCTGCACCATCAACTTCAATGGTAAAAGATATGGTTTACTGAATATCGCTGTGGTCATACAGGCACGGAAAATGTCTAACGTTCCGGACTCCCAGTTGATGTCTCTATACACGAAACAATTGCAAGACATCGCGGTGGAGTGTTGGTCGATCGGAGATTGAAAGTGCGAGAGAAGCCATAGGCATCTCATATGATATGAGAAAGCTTTCCGCAAGATGGCTGCAGCGTTAGCTCACAATCGGGAGCACAAAGGGTACACACATGTGTTTACATTGCGAAAATCCACGAATTATACTATGAAATTTTCTTTTTCAGAGTCTCTGGCTGGAATCGAACTCTCAGATTAATAGTTCAGCACACTATCGACTGGTCTATCGGGACACCCTTTTTTTCCACGCAAATCTTTTTTGGAGTTGATAAAAAAATTGGAGAAACTTTGTATAAAGAGCCTAGAGCTCAAAAGAGACTATGTTGGAAAATAACTCACTTTTGACCCACCCTCAGCACTTTTGGGAAAATCAAACCTAGTTAGCCAATATTTATAAAAATTTCAAAATTTGTTCGTTCCTATAGAAATGCAAATGTTAAAATATATTTTGTCGTCAAAAATTACCGAAATGGAATATTTAGATATTTCAAGAGGGAAATGTGAAGCTTTGTACAAGATTTTACTTTTCGAATCTATTTTTTAATAATAAATTCCAGATTGTTTCCTTTGGTATCAACTTGACGTGTTCGGGTTCTATGATATTATTAAAACTTTTATATCTGGTATATTTAACATATTGACTGCCAAGGCACTTTCAGCAAATAAGATGCTGGGGGCCACAGAATTTCCTTGGCGTAATCTCTTTCAAAACGTCAATATTGGAATTTAGGCTACTGTCAGTAATATTTACTGCTTAGAAACAGTTTTCTTTTTATAAATAAGAGGGTCTTACGAAATGGCGAAAAGGAATTTTTTATGGGATACTGAGTTGGAAAAAATACTCAGTACAAGTTCAGAAAATGATGAAGAATGTTAAGATTACAGTTTTGATGAGGAACTTCCAGACAACATCGAAAAAATTCTTAAAATCCAGCACTATTGTCTGACATGGCTAGAGAGAATAAAAATCGTATCGAACATATGTGTCCGACGTGGCAGTCAATGTGTTAAGGGCATTGTCATCACACTTGGAGGTGATGTGTACTGGCCACCGAGATCTTACGATTTGACCATCCAGGCGAAGCCGGTGCGTACATTTTCATTATGTTATATTCCATACATAATGTCATCGATAGGCCTTTCAAACGAATAAAAAATGTCGATGATATCTGACTATGTTTTATTTAAATTTAAAGATAGGAAGGGCATAATGAAAGATGCTTTAGGTAATTTTAGACCTTGGGATTATCTAAAATCTAAAACCATCGAAATAGGGGCCACCCTAGTGTGCTTGTGTATACGTTTATAAGGATAAAGGTGGATGTGTAGATATGCCGTATATTTCCAAATCATTACATAACATATTCTAAGATTTTAATATTGTTACAATTATTGCAAATCATTTAACACAATAGACTCTTTACGATTATTAGGTAAGGGAATTTAAACCGATAAAGAGTTAGATTATAGTTTGATATACTAGAACATTTTATAATGTTATAGATTGTATTCTAGTTTCTCTGTTGAATAGCAATACGATTTTCAGAACTATAGCAAATCAATGATACGAATAGCATGTGAAAATAAGGGCTGCATAGAACTAAGCCCATAGAGAATCAGAATCTTTTTTATAATTTAGTGTCTCTATGTCTTTTATTTCAGGTTCTCTAAGGCGTTTTACCCTTAGCAGGATATCTAAAACAAGTGACATAATACTTATATCTCTATCTGATATTTACTCCATCAAAATATATCATTCACTTAAAATCTTTTAAACCATAATAGACATTAAATAATCACATTTTAATCACCACAAATTTAAATTTAGCTAAACAACCTAATGAAGAGATTAAATCGCTTCGCTAATCATTCCACAAATAAAATAAATTTTTAATTGTTTAGAATTCTTGTGTTTATCTTTTTTTAATATTTTTTTTGTTGTTATTCAGCTGAGTCAGCAACAATTCTTAAGGAAACAAACATCAAAAATTTCTCTAATGAAAACTCAAATTTGTAGAAAACAATCTCAGTAGAATTATCTAAAGCATGTACATTAGACTTGTGTCCTTTTAAAGGAGAAACAAAAATTATTGATTTTTCCATCAAATACAGAATAAGGTTTTTTTTCATCAAATAAAAATTCGGTTCAGAATTGGTGATTCTGACACGGAATACAAAACCAAAAAAATTAGAAGACCAACAACTGGAGGCATTACTCAATGAAGATTGTCATAAAACTCAACAAGAGCTTCCAAAATCATTGGAAGCAGAAGATTCATCAGAAAGCTGGGAAATGGGGTTCAAAGACGTTCAATCCGAAAATCATTTTTGCACCAAATCGTTAAATGGATCTATTACGATAACCCGAAGCATTAGCAATCGTACGTGAAGCTTGTAATTGCTCAATGTATGGCAGTTAATAACTGTTCAATACTGCATTTATTGCATTCACTCTCAGTAAAAATATGAAAGAGGTAAATGCTTTCCTTCATATTCCAGCTTTGAGTTTAAATTTTGGGCCATATTAATGTTTATAAAAAAACCTTTATTTGAGTGTGTTTACTCATAAAATGTTTAAGTGTAGGTTGTGTTTCTATGTAATATTTTGCTGTTATTCTTACTTGTATATAAATATTTCTATGTAGCTTTAGCTGTAGTTGTAAGTTGCACGTGTTTAGATATTTTAGGGAACATGTAGTGGCACTTATACTCATGTACATACAATTTACCATGTAGTTAACAACAATAACAAGAAAACACAAACAAATAAACAAACAAACGACAGCAGCAACATCATAACTTTGTTTTGCAACAGTTTTGTAACATGTTACATCTGAAATGTACAATCAAGCTGTTTCTAAGCAACTTTGAACTTTAAAATATCATAAAAACAATGGAAAATAAACTGAAAAATCAAAATCTTCGCCATTTGCTGAGGGCTTAAAAACTTAATTAAAGCTTATGAATTTTTATTTTTTTAAGGCACTAAACTTTAGCAATTGTTTGAATTTGAGTTTTAGCTGGCGGGATTAAAGAAAGAAGAAATTTCAAACAAATCATAATTGACTGCGAAATTTATGTAAAAAGAACTTAGTTTAATTGTTATAAATATTATTTCATTAATTTAAAAATAAAAACAGTTTAAATTAAGTTAAAAAGTTATTATTTACTCGTTTAAACAAATAATTTTGCAAGAAATTTATTTTCACTTTGAAAATGATGTCGCTCCATTAAGAAAAATATATTTTTTGGAACAACTTTGCAAATCGAAAATCAAATGAAGATTTATCAATTGTCATTGCAAATACTAAGCAAATAGGAAACTGCAATCGATTAAAATCAAATGACATTTCCGAAGTTATAATTCCCAGTTATAAAGGTCGCTCCGATTAGACTGACACACATTGCCTTTTATAAATATAAGGGTTTCAAATGTACACAAATTTTAACATTTACTTAATATTGTTGGTAGTCCGCGCACTTCTGTACTAGAAATTAATATGGATAGCTGCTATAGCTTTCCCTCTGTGGCTTCTACTCCAATTTTGGCCTCATATATTTATACAAATGGTGGTATTGCTCATGCAAAATTTGAGGACTATAGCTTTTATAGTTTCCAAAATATTTGATATTTAAAATTAACTTTGTATGGGAGGTACCACGCCCACTTGAAAATTCAAAACAAAAAGTATTCTATTTTCAATATACAGTCAAAATTTCAAGCAAATCTGGTTAGCCGTTTAGCCGTCTATAGACTTCAAACCAATAAATATACATACATATAAACCAGCGAGCTGCAGTGAGCTCTCAAATGAGCTCTCTTGTTTTTATTTTCACATATTGTATAAAAACAGTCAGTCTCGCATGAGCATTGATAGAAGCAGGTTGTGTTACGCTTTTATGTTTATTTATTTCATTATTTCAACTATTTGTTTTTGTTTTTGCCAGAGAATAATTCTCAACTCATACAACTACAATATCTAAAAACTGTAGTGGTGTGAGTTTGCATTTCGCTGATATAAACACACATTCACTTCTATATATATAGACTTATAACTCATATTTGACAGTACGTATGAGAGATATTTATTACAATATTAAGTATACGTGTACCTATGTACATCGAATTTTCGATAGCATTTGGCATGAAGAAAAAAATTTCCGCTACGACAAAAAAAATATTTTCGACGCTGAAAAAGTCAAAAATTTTAAATAAAAATTTTTTGACATATTTTTTCCAAAATCAAAAACTTTTTTGACTTTTTTTTAAAAAATTATCACTTTTTTCTCATAAGAAAGCTTAGGTCTATTCCCTTAAGATTTTTTTTTGTCGCTTTGTGCGTTGCGAATGGGATATTCAAAAGAGACCATTTCAAAAAAAAAAAAAAAAGTTTTTGATTTTGCAAAAAAAAAAAGCTTTACTTTGTGAAAAAAGTGCTCATTTCTTAAAAAAAAATTCAAAAAAGTTTTTGGATTTGGAAAAAAAATTTAAAAATGTTACATATTTTTTTTTATATTTGTGATAAGTAATAGGTAATAAGCTACATGGTAATAAGTTACATGAATGGGAAAAACACCTGTTTGTATGACCAACTGTAACTCAGAGAGTTCTTAGCCGATCTTATTGAAGAATTGTGTCTGAAATACTATCCAACAGAGCTGTAAATCAATCATGAATTTTTGAATTAATTCGCGAATCATTCACACAAAAAAATTAATTGAATGAAATTTGAGTCAATTCAAATGAATTGCAATTCATTTGCAATTCATTTGAATTGAATTGATTTTGAATAAATCAAAACGAATTAGAAAAAAGAATTAGCAATTCATTTCTAACTCATTTGTATTGATTTTGTAAGTCAATCGTTTTGTCATTTTTTTATTCAACTAATTTTTTATGTAAAAACAGCAGGCATTAATCTCGTTTTGTTTATAACCTAATATAGCCCAAAGACAAAAAATTCTTAGATTTAAACTTTAACAATCATGTTTTGTTTAAATAATCTCATATTTGTATATTGTGGAAAATTTTTTTTTGAACAATTTGTCTCAAATGGTGATGAGTCGATGGATCCTACATATTCTGTTCCACAAATAACGTGAAAACGATTTTTGATGATATAATTGAAGACGGACCATCTTCCTTTAAAATCTCGCGCGTTTTTCTTGCAGACCTGACGGATAGCAGCACACTATTGAAATCAACATCGTCAGAATCTACTAAATGCTCGAATAGGAGTTTGCTTTTTGAACAATTTGTGTACATTTTGGTAGGAGAAATTTGTCATTCCCCCTAGAGATCTGCTCTTGAATTTGATTGATTGCAACTCATTCTTGATTTCATTTATTTGAATTGCTAATTCTTTTTGCTAATTCATCTGAGTTAATTCAAAATCAATTCAATTCAAATGAATTGTAAATGAACTGCAATTCATTTCTGCCTAATTCGTTTCAATTGATTAAAATTTCGTTCAATTTATTTTTGTTGTAAATTGAATTAAATCAAAATTTAGCTAATTCATAATGGATTAAAACCAAAAAAGAATGATTCATTAACGGCTCCACTATAGGACTAACCTTGGTGCAAACCCCTTTTATACCCTACACTACCATAGGCGGAAAAGTATATTGCGTATGTGGTGATATTTTTAACGGTCAAACATATTATTCTAACCCCCACCTTAACAACTCATAATCACTTTTGATGATTTAACGATGTCCTTGCGTACTTCTGGCAGTCTATGTAAACCCTGTACAGGTCGACACTTTTAATCTGTTTCGATATGATTTGATACATTCGTTTACGTCGGTCCAAAGACGAAGTCTATTGAAACAGTTTTAAATCCATCCATTATATCACCTAGCCTCCATACAAATATCCTCTAATACCAAATATTTAATTTATCAACCACTAACTTTTCTCATTTAAAATCAATTTTGTACTCCAGCTTTGATAGTTTGCATATAAAACCAAACAAAGAATACCTCAATCTACATTATTTTCATTCAATAAACATTCTGTACTCACTTCAATCAAAGTACAGGATAATGAAATGCCAGCATCAGCGAAATTATTCCGTGATTGTACAAACTCCATTAACAACATTTTGCCTTTAAGATATGGGAACGGGAAAACACATGGAAAATCTGTTGAGCAATGGCAGACACCTGTTCAATTTATTTTTAAGGAACATTTCAACCAAGGAAAAATAATTAAAAAAAATAATGTAGAAAAAAGCAAATTTTTACATTGGTCAATGAGTTTGATACATTTTTAATCAATAACCCTGTTGATCTTTGGTTTTTTTATGATTTTTTTCAAACATTTATTTTTACAAGTTGTACAGCTGCTGATTTATTTACAAAATTTAAATATGTTAGCATAAGTAGCCAGCGGGGAAAATGTTAGGGCTTCACTTTGTAGGCCTTTTAAGAGACCTGCCTTCTCTCAGAAGTTGTTCTAGAAAAACTTAGCTTTTCCTTCTTAAAATGCTGAAGTGCATTGCAAAACTAAGTCTAACAAACATTTATTCAAACAAGAATGGTTTCGCAATTCTTCCTCACTATAATTAAATTTTCTTTATTATAAAAATTGTCTAAAAAAATTTAATCTTTTATAAAATGTTATGTTTTGAAGTTCACCTGAAGTAGTTTTTTATATAAGGGGCTTCCAATAAGGACTTTCCAACTTTGACAGTTGATACCATCAATATTGTTGAAACCACATCTGTCTAATTCGCTGACCATCACTGTCATCGGCGAACGCTATAAATATATGATTACCAAATTATTTTGGCCAGAATTGGATGATATGATATTAAAAAGATTATGGAATGCGGCTGAGGGTCCTTGTGTCAGCAAAATAAGGCCCTTAGGAAATCCTTTTTACTGTATCATTTTCCCGCTGGGTACATATGTAAATAAGTATGTATTAGTTTGTTGTAGTCTATGAAATAGAGTGGTAATACTGTTTATATTGATGCATGTTGCTAGCTGCAACACTGATGGTTATTGATGTTTCTGCTACTATTGCTACTCATACAACACGGTACTACATCGTCAACATCAGCCACATCAAATACAACTCCATACTTGCAAGAACAAGAACATCATCATTATAACGTTTGTTTGACTGGAATGATCCAAAATCACATGCTGTTTTCAATGTTTTTTGTGTTGAAACGTGTACGGAATTGCTGACAGTTTCTATATTCGTGAGTGGAATACACATATAAAATTTATTTTGCTGAAAAAAATCTTATAAACTCTAACATCCACTTATATATACTTATAGAAATAGAATATTTTCTAACATACGTAAATTAGAGTGACCCTGTAATTTTTTTATATATACAAAACTATAGTTAAATATGAAATTTTGTCTTTCTATCATGATTGCAACTATTAAGGGTTAATTTTAATTTTTGTGCTGCTATTATAAATACTAGACATCATGTTATACTTTTCTTGAGTTTCATCAAAATCGGACCAAAAATATATAACATTTCGCTATTTTTCCTTGAGAAATTCCAAATATTGAAAATTTTTACCTTTGACCTTTTTCGATTTTAGTAAAACTTTCAGACTATATTTAAAATTACATGGACTATAATATTCTGAATAGCTTTTACTTAAAAATCATAACAGTAAGGAAATTCGGCTCATTCGCCAAAATATGGCCAAAAAATTAGTTTTTCTCGAAAATCGCAAAATTTAAATCGCAGGTACGGAAAAACTATAGGAGGTATTGACATAATTTTTTCACATTTCTATTCCCCATTATGTTGGCAATAAATCCCCAAGTGATGATCAACAAATTCTGAAATTTGTTTAACAAAATTTTTAAAAATTTTAAATTGGAGTTTTGAAACTGCCGTTAAAACAAATAATTTTTTTTGGTCATACCTCCGAATTTATACAAAAACTGAAAAAATTGCATTTTTTCCCCTTGTAAATGCACCACAAAACTAAATAGCAAGTCGGCACGGGTTGCAATCATGATAGAAAGACAAAATTTCATATTTAACTATAGTTTTATATATATACAAAAATTAGAGGGTATGCGTTCCGAAATTCCAAAAAAAAAACAATTTTTGGGACACTCTAACGTACATAGATAGTACCATACCTGAAAGGTATCTACTGGATTTAGAGTGTTACACAGAATAATTCGTACCTAAAATAATTCCAAAAATTTTAAATGTAAAAATATAATTTTTTTTAATTCTTTTGGATTTTGAAGAAACAAAATTGAAGTTCCTTATTATAGGCCACACAGATGATATTTGATAATATTTATTAAGAGCAAAATATGCGACTTCATGAAAAAATATGTTTACCAAGAAATTTAAAAAATAAATTAATTTTGGGACGAAACGAGAAACTAAATTAATTTTTGAACCTTTGTTAGCTTTTATATATATACTAGCTTAAACCGGTGTGCTTCGATACCAATGTAGTAGTAAAAAAATGTGAAAGAATTTTGTTAGTTTTTAATTGTATGCCTTGGTTTTGCCATTGAAAATATACAAAATATCTTATAATTTAAAAAATGGTTGATACTTTTCTTAAGACTTTCGTTCCGCTATAATTTCGTATGTTTTTACAGTATAGAAGTTACGATTCAGTCTTTTTTATTTAAACTACTTACAATGAAAGGAAAGTAATTTATAAAAAGTAAGAAGATTCCAGCTACAACAGTTCTTTAGATTTTAGAAAACAAATTTGTATTTACTTTGTATATTCAGATACCACCCATTTGCGTTTAGTTGTTCTCAACTACGTACAATAGTAACACAATAACTCACCGATATGTTAGTAATCTCACTATTACAGAAATAATAGATACAATTTTGGAAATAATAGATAAAAGTTTGGAACGAATGAGTTTTGCAACAAAATTTCGAAACAAACGAGGTTTGCTACAAACCATATATCATCGAATGAGTTTTACAGCCCCCAATGAATTTTTATTATTCTACTTTTTTATATTTTGATATTTACTTTAAATTATTAAAGTTATGGTAGCAGTAGTAAAACAGTAATTAAAGTACATTTTTAAAAGTTTTAGAAAAGAAATATACCTACGAATTTTTAAACTTATAAGGTGAAATCTTGAATTCACCATATTCTTCATTAATTTTCTCCATATCATTGTCAATGTTATTTCTATTATCCATAACATAGCACAAAATTGCAGGACATTATTGCTTATCCTACTTGTCCTAAAGTGGTTTGATAAAAGGGTTTAACATCTTTTTTCTTTTAATTTGTAATTTCCACACTGATGGGAAGCAGTACTGGATCAGTTTTATTAATTGTCTTTTCCAGAAAGGTTTAAGGGTGCTGTAATGAATTAAGCGAGGTTTGGTATTTGGTGTTTGATTAATAAATCAGACTTTATTTAAATTTTCTATTGCTTATATACTAACAATGAAAATATAGCTTAGCCTAGAATTGAGTAACTTTGTAAAGTCACTCAATTGTTTAAACTTACAAATATTCTTAAAAATGTACATATTTCTATTTAGCCCTTTGACACTTGTAACAGGTTCTCAGAATTTTTGGAAAGTCCTATTAAAAAGTAAAATTAAATTCCGCATATTTAGGCTAAATCTTACTAATGATTTATTAAAAACTTATTGATGATCTTACCAAATGTTAAATTGAATTCGAATATACCTTCCTTCAATAAATTTGACTTCATTAGTGTGTTTTGTTCTTAAAATTTTAATTTATTAATCATTTCGTTAGCTTTTCAGAATTATTACAGAAGAGACAAAACACGTTTTCAAAACCATTATTTGAAATAGTTATGCAATCCGATAGTGGAGTTTTTTTATAATAACAAATAATCACAGCTAAGAGGAAGTGCGTTTACATCTTATACGTCCTTTTTTGGGACTTGGAACATTTTCTCTTTCATATCAGAAAGTAGTGGTGAAAATAAATTTCAAAGTTATCAAATATTAAACTCAAAACGTGGT
Organism: Calliphora vicina; assembly: GCF_958450345.1. Lineage (NCBI taxonomy): Eukaryota > Metazoa > Arthropoda > Insecta > Diptera > Calliphoridae > Calliphora > Calliphora vicina. The sequence goes on along the minus strand of NC_088783.1, from coordinate 74,615,376 downwards.
TTACTTTTTTTTGTTTGAAGTTTAATGAATAAACCAATAATTAAAACAAGTATTATATATTTAGTAACATATTTATACTCAATTCCATTTGACTCAGATAATAATTTTGCAATTTTTACAAAATAAATGGACTTAAACCTTTTGTATATTTATAGTTATTCAATATTAACCATTCCTGACTACTAAAAATTACAAAATTTAAAGCAGTTTATATTTTATTGGACATTTTATGTTTTCTACATATATATGACGGTTAACCGATTTTTGCGATGTCGGTTAACCGAAAAACCGGTTTTTTAAAAAAGGCTAATTTTCGGTTAACCGACAAACCGGTTTATTAAAAAGTACGTTTTTTATAAACACTATTCCAATCATATATATGAACCTCGCCCAGTAGGAAAACTACAGTAATTAAAATCTTAATAATTTTGAGATTAGCATACCTCAAATCAATTTACCTTTTGCAAATTTTTTTTCATTATCAGTACATTGCCAGATCTGACAACATCATAGGATCTAACAACTGCTTATTATTGTATGGAGATTAAAAAATGAGATTCGTTGGGTCCTAAAGTAACGGTAGTTTTCCTATAACCAAAATTTTCAATGAAAAGTCCTATCTGTTCCAAATAGGGTAAAAGTTGCAATAAATCAACTATACGTCACGCGAAATATTGCAGGTACAAATCCAATCTGGGTCAAAATAAAATGACTTGACCCAGTATATTTTACAAATTTGTTTTATAAACTAACGGTTACACTATGCACTGAATTTTGTATTATATATGTGTGAACACTTACCTATACACCATACGTATATAAATATACATTTATATGTACATGGAAAGTTAACCTGTTTTTGTGGCTTACCACACTTTGTCACGCATCACTTCATAAGTTGAAGTAGATTTGAAAAGTTAGTTTACATTGTTTTGGTAGCTGTATAAATATATATAGATATCTATACATACATACCAAAATATCTAAACACAGATATATACGTATGTACATTCTCACCACTGATATTTTTTTGTTATTTTTATTTGTGTATGAGTTTGCACTGTGGTTATTTACAACAAATATTGGCTATGCTAACCCAAAGTTTATGCACACATACATTTGTAATACAACAACAATACTCACACTCATACATATATGAATTTGATTATCCTTGTATTAAATATACTAATACATACATCTATGAGGGCAGACTGAGAAGTACTATTATTAAAGCAACTAGTACAGATTTACAAAATATAACAATTTCTGTAGCAAAATTTGATACACTGCAGTTCCTCTTACTTTTAAATTTGACATATTTTCATAACGTATGTTGAAAGCTTGATTTCTCTTTTACGTATACTTTAAATTTCATACTCAACAGACTCTTTATCATCTAAAGATGTGCAAAATTCCGTTTATTCATATCTGCAAATTTAACACTAGTCTATTAACATAATTTCTGAAACAAATTTTCCAATTGCCCTCATAAATTTTTCATCATCTAGAAAATACAATAATACCATAACCAATAATTTACAAGTTATATTCGTATGTAGATATAAATTTTTGGTTAAATTGGTTGCAAAAACAGCACAACAACAAAAAAAGCTTGTTATTGTCTTCACCTGTTACCTTTCGCAAACAACCAACATTGTGGTCTGAATCATTTTACCCACACTTCATATGGCCGTATCATGTATATACTAGACACATCTTCACATCACGCAGATCGTCATCAAGAGGAAGTATTTATATTTATACGAACATACACATGCACGTACGTACCGCATAAATAGCCAGCAGTTAATGTAACCCTTATAGACAATAATTTTCACTAATGTTCTATCACTTGGGTGACTCCAATTTATATACTTGGGTCATTTGACACGTATGTGCTCTTTGTAGTGCAGAGAGAATACAATTGGTTACTTTATACATCCCAGGTAATCTTGCGTGAATACAATTGTCACTTAAGTGTTTGTATAAATTGTGTTGATATAATTCTCATACAGTTTATTGTTATTTAAGCTTAAGTATACTCATATACCATGTAACATAGCGTGAAGTAAATAGTAATTTTAGTGTCTCTGAGTAACCTATAGTGAAGTCACTTTAAACGTTTATTTTGTACTGTAGTTTAGATAGTAGTGCAATCTAGTGGAGAGTTGTTGGAGGAAGGATTGTTTACAAGCTATCGCTTATTGGACTGTCTGTGATATGTTTTTTTAGATGACTTGTGGTCAATTAGCACCCGTACATGTTAAAATAACTAGTTATATAGTTGATGAAGTAATCAGTCAGGTAGCTAGTAAAGTGACTGATGCTATGTAACCGGTATGTGAATCCAATGGGTTGACTTCTTTGGACCAGCTATGGGCCAGTCTCATTGTAATCAATGAGACTGTCAACTGACCCCCTGCTTAGGACATGCCTATGTTAAAATAATCACGTCGCTATTGAAGTAACTGTCTCCTAGAACTGTTGGGATGTTCTTGCATACAGATAAACACACTCACGTATATATGTATTTATCGTGTTGAATATGTTTGCATATAAAAATTAATTAAATTATCAGTAATAAAAACTATATGTAGTGTGTGCGATTATATAATTGTAATCTTACATATAATTAACTTGTGTATATAAGTGATTGTCTGTCTATATACCTGGATATGTAGGAACATACATATTAGCACATACATATATGTAGTTGTATTTTATTGTTGTGAAAACATATACCAAATGGCCAGAAAAAGTTTTTTCAATAGTTATTTCATTAGAATTATATTCAGCTCACACCACTTTTGCTACATTACTTTGTTATATTCTGCTCTGTGTTAAAACGATTTTTTCAGCTCCATCTGCTTTTGAATACCAAAAGGTAGCCACCCTACTTTTGTATTCGGATTGGTAATGTAAGGGCTCTAAGTAACACCAGAATAGCAGTCCTTTACCTAAATAATCGCTTGTTATCTGTACTTCAAGATCGTTCGAACAAAGTGACGGACAATTTTTAATTAAATCAAATTTGGATATATTTTAACTAAAAACGGTTACTGCATATTTCATTTCGAATTTCAAAGTATGTAGCGTTCGTTATAAAAAATATATTTTTATAAAATAGTAAATTATATTAATTTAGTGCACCAAAAAATGAATCACATCCTTGCATTTTTTTTTTTTTTGGAAATTTGAAGGATTTTATCTACACGTATTTAAAATAACATTGTTCGCATTTATTGGAGTTCATATTTGATGGATTTATTTTAATTAAAAAAAAATCTACAAAAAAAAATCAAGTAAGAGTACTATATTCCAGGGTTGAAAATTAGTTAAATGTTTTTTACATTTGACTACCGACTGCTCAATAAATATGAATCGTTTTCATATTAATGTGCACAAATACTGAAAATATACAAACTATAAACCAATGCCATATATGCACAAGCATCATGGTAGAAATATTTGCCTTACACAATATTTTACGTTGCAGCTAGAAGACAAAATGAAATTTTTTAATTTTTAAAACATTTTCTGCCTAAATATATGTATATTTTTGGTTAGCAAAAACAATTGAAATTGCTTGTGTATAATATACAAAAAATTTACTACAAAAACATCATACATGCAAACAAATTGCAGCATGAAACCCATAAACGGCAAACGATATGCGCAGTGAAAAATTCAAACAATGAAAATATCTAAGATGCTAAAGGTACCATACGAAGTTGAAAAATACGAAATTGTGCGAAGATCAAAATGTTTAAAGCGAAAATGTTTATTTTTAAAATATTTCCGCCACATATGTATATGGTTTTGTTTTGCCGCATATAGTCATTGAGTAGAAAAATGTGAAAAAAACTATGAAGTTGATTTGGGTGTACAAAATAAAAAATTGTATTGAAATGTGTGTTAATAAAGAATTTTAGTGCAATAAAATAGAAGTTTTATTTTTTGAGGTATTTAATTGTATGTATGTATTGTGAAAGATAGCAATGCAATGAAAATACATTAAATAAGATTCTGGAAAAAGGTTATGTTACGATTTGTTATTTTTTTCGAACAATTTTGTTTGTTTGTTGACAATTCGTAATTGCTGTTTGGGATTCATTCCCCCCACAAAATTATATAATTTCAAGTTCAAGGCAAAATCTTGACACTCAATTCTGTTGTACATAAAAAACCTTTACTATGAGAAAGAACAAAAAATTAAAACATTCTTAGTCTCTTATTTGCATTGATCATCGTGAAGAGTGACACATTTTACACACAACTCTCTTTATTTTGAATATGCTATTTTTTTTTCTTTTCATTTTTTGTCTTTTTATCTGGACATACAGAGAGTTTGGACAGTTCTTTGTGGTTGTTGCTGCATTTTTTTTATATAGAAGAGAATGTATGTCTGATTCATTTCTCTATTGCTTTTGGGTTTTTGTTGTAAGAGCAAATAAAAAGTTCTTTTGTGGTCAGAGATGGTTAGAGGAGAATTGGAAACATTAATTTACTACGATGAATTGTATTGTAATTTTCTGAAATATATTATAATATATTGCAATAAGTTTGTTCAGATACAATCATGTTAGTAAATAATTTATATCGCTTACTTGTTTATTGGAGGAAAATTATAGCAACATAACTAATATTTGGTACAAATATAGTTATTTTCTTACAAAATACATTGAGGAAAATTTTATGGGTATTCAATTTCCCATCCCTGTTTGCTTAGTTTGATTTATAAACCAAAAAATTGTTCCAACTCCAGTCTGTTCCTATTCAAGTTATGGATTTTTTTTTTATTTTAACGGGACTTTACTTTTTACATTTTAAGAAGTCATGTTACTAGATTGAGGATTTTGCGTATATCAAATCATTTGCAAAGTGTATTTAGTATAGAACACTAGGAAAGCGGTACAAGTTTTTTTTAATACCATACATAATTAAAACGTGGTTTTGCGCAAAACAAATACAGGATTATTTGTAATATAACTCAATATAATTTATAATAAAGTGAAAGGTAAGACAAAGAAAAGAAAAATTCACTAGTGGTGTTATCCTTTTTATCAAAATTTCCATTGTTAGGACGGAACAGTAAATTTCTGATGAACGGTGACTTTCTGGACTCCACATGTAAGATCAGCACACAAGGTATAATCCTCTGACAGATTGTCCCAACATATATAACTTTAGTGCGTCCACGTGATACCACAAAACCACGTTTCAAACCAGGAATTGAAGGTAACCCTCGTGGCTATTGTAATATAAAAATTTTATTGAATCCAACATTACACAGTTCCATACACTAAATCGGATTTCATGAGTTTCCAACCCGGAATTGAAGGTAACCCACGTGGTTCTTTACTTATTGAATCCAATATTATACAATTGCTTTAATCGGAAAATTCCACATACACTAAATCGGACTTCATAACCCACGTGTTTCTTATTGAATCCAAGATACTACAATTGATGAAAATTCCGCACACACTTAATTAGTTTGTTACCGAAATCTTATATACAGTCAGCGTCTAAAGAAAGTGTACAACTTGTTTCTACATTTAAAACATTTTATTTACATATTAAAAAACTATTTGTTCTCCAGTTCTAGTATATTTAACAAAACATTTAATTGTTCTCTTGCAATATATAAACAAAAAACTAAACTAGTTCAACTGCAACAAAAACAGTAACAAAAAAACCAAAAATACTCCATTTTTAACGCGTCAAAAGAAAGTGTACAGTTTAGGGAAATTAGAAGAAAAAACGTGTTTAGTATTTTATTTGACATCTTTTGGGTTTTAAAACAGTTTCAAGCCTCCTTGGCATTGTTTCTACCAATTTTGATGTCACCGATGTTGGGATGTTGAACCACTCTTCCTGCAGGATTTCGTTTAGAGGGTCATTGCTGGTAATATTTCATTTTCTGATCTGTCTGTCCAAATGCTACCACAGATGTTCAATGGGATTAATGTTCGGTGACTGTGGGGGTTGTTCCAGTTGTTTCGGTGTATGATACAACAACCATTCTTTAACAAGTTAAGAAGTATGCTTCGGATAGTTGTCCTGTTGGAAGATCCAGGTTCGGTCTAGATTTAATTTTCTAATGATGGGTTCCATATTTTCTATAAGAATGTTTAGGTAATCGGTTTTTCTCATCAAACTATCAATAAATATGAGTTTTACCATGCCGCCATACACCCCCACACCATCACCTAACCACCACCATGCTTTACGGTGGATAGTACATTTTTTGGTCGAACTCTTGATTTTTGCTTCTCCAAATTTTACTCCTTTTTTACTTCCGAAAATCTCAAACTTGCTTTCGTCCGTAAACAGCACATTATTCCAAAACAATTTTCTTGGTTTTTATACCTGTTTGCGAATTCTCGAAGTCGCTCTTTATTTCGTTTGGAAATGTGGGGTTATTCTCTCGGAACTCCACCATATAGAGCATTTGGGTGTAGCGCTCGGCGAACCGTACTGTTACTAACTCTCACTCCAGACGAATCTGTTAATTCTTCGCATAATTTTACTGCACTTACTGTGAATACTTTCTTCACTGCTCTCACAATCGATCGTATTTCAAGGTTGTTAAGGCGTTTTGGTGTTCCGGCACGTTGCTGATCTTCTAAAATTCTAAATTTTTTTGTTTGTCTATAATTTTTTTTACAGTATTATGGCTTCTTCCTATTATAGAGGAGATTTCACGTGACGATTTGCCTTCATTTTTAAATTTTATGACTTACTTTCTTGTTTCAATTGCAGTTTGTTTTCCCATTTTGGTTTTAAAGTTCTAGCGATCAAACAAGAAAAGCTACTATCTTAAAATCTCATGAGACTAGCAGCAAGATCCACAAAAAATTATAATCTAGGCAAAAATAAAGAATAACAATATATTTTTTATGTAGCTAGAAAAATCTTATTGCAATTCTAAATGTGTACACTTTTTTCTGACGCGTTAAAAATGGAGTATTTTTGGTTTTGTTGTTACTGTTTTTGTTGCAGTTGAAATAGTTTAGTTTTTTGTTTATATATTGCAAGAGAACAATTAAGTGTTTTGTTAAATATACTAGAACTGGAGAAAAAATTGTTTTTTAATATGTAAATAAAACGTTTTAAATGTAAAAACAAGTTGTACACTTTCTTTTGACGCTGACTGTATATTTACCCTCCAATTTTTATGCACCAAATAAATTATATTATTTTTGTTTTGTATTAAAACTAACATGCTATTTTAAATAATTTAATAAGGGGAATGATAACTATCATAAAATATGAAAAGTAAAATATTTTAGATCGTGTCTATAAAAGGGACAGGTATAACAAATCATGGGTACTTTCCTGTCAAGACGTCTGACATTAAGTCAGTGGGAGGGAAGCATTGTACCCCTACGTGGCACACCAACTTGCCATTGTTTGGTTTTCTCTAATTGACAATATAAAGTTTCATTATTTTTGTATTTTGGCATACTATAGGTACAGTAAGGCATGGATAGTATGCTATATGATTACGCGCAGTAATATGAGTTAAGAATCATCATAGCCTCAAATTATAGCTAGCTGGGACATCTTTCGACATGCCACTTAATCTCATTTTATTAGTTTTTGGGTTTCAATTGAATTTGAACTCGTACAACAATTTTTATTATTCATATGAGCCTGACGCGTAACAGTTAGCGGAGGATATTTTTGTATATTTTGATTGATTGATTGTTTGATTTTTTAATACGAATTCAAATGTATTCATGCTGGTGATAATAGGAGTCCAGAAAAATGAGTAAGAAAAAAAAATAATTTTTGTATTAAAGCGGTTAAAAAAGGATAGATAATGCAACAACAAAATGTGACAACAACATATATTAATAAATAACAGGATCTAAAAAAAAATAAATTTTATGAATGAAATATATCATATAAAGTATTGTACATTCAAATGTATGCAATTAAAATAAAAAAATAAAATTTTATGCAATTGGAACTATACGTGAAAACAGAATGGAAAATGTTCCGTTGCAAAATCTAAAGAAAGGTTGCGAGGAGAATTTGTTCCTTTAGTTGATAGTCAACAGTAATGTTATAACAATACCTCCACAGTTGAACCACTGGTCAATGCAAAAAGATATTGTCGCAAGCAGAAAAAAACCATAACAATTCCATAGCCGAAAGTGATAAAAGAATAGAAAACTTCAAAACACCAAACCATTATCGCAACTTGATTTTCCTTCTGAAGTCACAAGTAAACTATTGACATACGAAAAGGATAATGAGTCTGAAATTGAGAACCTAAAATATCCCACGAACAATCCTCGAATCAATGAGAAAGTACACGCCGTATCAAAAAGCGCATAGGATAAACATAGTCGGTATAAGCTATGCGAGAAGCACACTTTATTTTCATGTAAGAAGTGCAATATTTATCTACACATCAAATGTTTTGAAGAATACCATACATTTTGTATTCAGAAATAATAATTATTTTAAATTAAACCACATTACTTTAATATTTTCCTTCAAACTAGAGATTTTCTTTTATTAATTGCAAATATTTATATTTCTTAAATTATATCGTTTTCGGCCAATGGTCGATTTTCCGACCAAGCCATACTAGAAAAATGGGGCAAAAAATTTTAATTTTTTTTTTCTTAATTGGAGCTTTTAAACCATGCCTTTAGAAGGAATTTAATAAGCTCCGTCGGATTCTAGTAGTGGCCGATAATGGGTTAAAATCAAAAAATATTTTAAGGTAGAAAATGAAACGGACAAAACTTAAGCACCCCTTCAAGGATATACTATAAAAAAAAAATTTTAGTTAATTTTTTGTTGCAAATCCTTTGTTTTGGATGGCACAAGAACATCTCTTGCCATAGAAGATATGTTTAATATGTTTTTATGGCGTTTTTCGATATTCCTTTCCAGGCTATTTTAACGGCATGAAATAAATCGTGAAAATTTCCGATCCTTATTTCAACAATTTTCACGATTTATTTTCATATTAACAATGTGCCACAAGTTCTCAATAGCATTGAGATCGGGAGATTGACCAAGGCCAATGAAGAACTTGAATCTTATTGCTGTGCAGCCAAGTCTTACAAAGTTTGGAGGGGTGCTTAGGATCGTTATCCTGTTGGAAGCTCCCTATAATTGGCATCTCTTCACTGGCATAAGGCAACATTAAAGCTTTCAATACATCACGGTACATGAACCGATCCATAATCCCATAAATTTTATGATTTGGCCCAAATCCTTGACCAGAAAAGCAACCCCAGACCATTACATTGCCTCCTCCATGTTTAATTGTTCCTTTGCAATACTTAGGATTCAGTCTTCCTCCTTTTGGTCTGCGTACACGCCTTATTCCAGCTGAACTTTTTAAGTTGTATTTGGATTCGGCAGGGAACAGCACTGTCTTTAATTTTTGGACACTCCAGTCGATGTGGGCTTTGGAAAATTTCTGTCTAGCTTTCTTGTTCTTAGCTGATAGAAATTTTTTTTGGCTGGTCGTCAGCTGAATAATCGGGCTTCTACTACTCTTCTACGGATTGTTCTTTCGCTAACACATAATCTTAAACTTGTTCGTACTTGAATAGCTGATGTTGTAGGATCTTTTTGTATTGCTCTTTTGATCAAGGAATCATAATATCGTGTTTTTTTCGCGAACGACCTCCAGAATGCACTGGAGATTTTCGACCTGTCTTAAAAATTTTTGAAACGAGCCTGGAAATAACTGATTGAATATTTTTTACTAAATTCATGTAGTGATAAGCCCGTCTTCCACTCTTCAATAACTTTAATTTTAAATTTACTGGAGTACTTGTTCCTTGTCATTGTTTTTCCGTACCTGCGATTTAAATTTAGCGATTTTCGAGAAAAACTATTTTTTTGGCCATATTTTGGCGAATGAGCCGAATTTCCTTACTGTTATGATTTTTAAGTAAAAGCTATTCAGAATATTATAGTCCATGTAATTTTAAATATAGTGTGAAAGTTTTACTAAAATCGGAAAACGTCAACCCTTAAATCGAGAAGGTCAAAGGTCAAATTTTCCAATATTTGGAATTTCTCATGGAAAAATAGCGAAATGTTATATATTTTTGGTCCGATTTTGATGAAACTCAGGAAAAATATAACATGAAGTCTAGTATTTATAATAACAGCACAAAAATTAAAATTCATCATTTTTGGGACACTCTAGTCTACATACACACAACTAAACTTTAGTTTTCTTTTTTTATGCTATTATATACATATGTACATGATTTCATGAAACACTAACAAAATACATGGTTTTTGGGGTTTTTGCTTATATCTCGGCCATTTGTGGACCAATTTTCTCGATTTTAAATAGCAACTGAGCCGGAAGAATTCCGGAGATTTTGATGTATCAATCATGTTTGTAAGTTATTTAGGGGATTTGGAAAGTTGATTTCAACACACAGACGGACATGGCTATATCGACTCCGGTATCTATAACGATCCAGAATATATATACTTTATGGGGTCGCAAATGAAAAATGTAGAAATTACAAACGGAATGACAAACTTATATATACCCTTGCCACTCATGGTGAAGGGTATAAAAAGGGTATACACATGTATTTAGAGAAATTTCAAAATATTGGGTTGTGGGACTTATATGGCAGTGAATTCCATTTATTTTAATTTCATTTGTACGATAGTTTTATGGTTATTATAGTTATTATCGCAAGTGGAACTTATATGGGATCTGTGGCCAATTATGGTCCGATTGTCAAAAAATTCTGATTTTTGAATACAAATTACTGACCTGTTTAAAATTTTGGTTTGATATTCATTTTTTTTTTTTGAAAGTTATGCATGTTAATGTGTTTTTCGGAAGTGGTCCTTATATGGGAGCTATAACCATTTATGGGACGAATATTTATGACGAGTGTCAACTTAATAGCGATATTTATAAGATATTTATGTTTATTTAAGTTATTTTCTGAATTTAGTACTGTGATATATTTTAGCACAAAATTTATTTTTGCTGAATTTTGTATGGATAATGCAATTCTGTAGGCACTTATAAACCATAGAACCATATTTCGGGAAGAAATTTTTATGAGAGCTACGAAAAATCATGGACCGATTATTATAATTTTCAACAGAGTTGCTCTTTATATCATAAAAATAACGTGCGTAAAGTTTTATGGAATTATCTACAATATATTTACAAAAAAAAACCAAAAATATGTGAACATTATTACTTTTTTTTAGGTAGTCTCAGATTTTGTTTCATAGCTCTGGTTCCAATGAACCAATTTTAGCTTGATTTCAATTCCAAACTGCATAGGACAATGATAAACTTATTTTGCAAGTTTACCAATTTTGTTTGTCTATTTTGGACGTGAGTGTGTTTTACATAGACGGACAGACGGAAGGACATGGCTTAATCGACTTAGAATTTCATAAGGATCAATAATGTATACACTTTGTTGAATCTTAGATGATTATTTCTCAATGTTACACACGGACTGACACTCTTATATATACCCTCATTCACCACTTATGGTAGCGATTTCAAATAGCCCCATACAAATGTCCCCCGGAATACATATGTTGATTATTCGGTAATCCACCTAAATTCACAAATTAGTTCTAAGTACTTTGAAATTACACTGTAAAGTATGGCGAAAAACGGTCAACATCTCCCTATTCCCCATACAAGTTTACCGTCACAAAAAGACTTGAACATTCATAATTGTTTTATAACAATTATGAATACCGCGATGAAATTGGACATATGAACCTAAATAGAAATAAATTATATATCAGGTTATTATAATACATATTTCACTCTCTTTTTATGCTTATCACTGGTCTACAAGTATTTAATAAACAAATAGTATATTCTCACCTGTACTAAATAATAACAACAAGAACAAGTTGAATAAATATTTTTCATACAACAACCATAATCATAGCCACACTATTCTGGTGTCAAGTAGTTCTACATTATTTACTGCCGAAACCATTTATTGTCGTTATGTATGTGTAGGTTTAAGGTTTGCGTATATAATTTTATTAAAGTGCTTAGTGTAGGTGGATTTTTATGTATTAATCCCTTTTAATTGTACAAGATTATTTTTAAATGCCAAGATAAAATACATAGTAAATTAAATCGTAATAGTGGAAAATTAACTTATGGCAATTTAATATCTACCTTAATATATTCAATTAACTATGTATGTACCTTTAGCTATCGCGGCAAAAATAAATATGTAATAGGTATTAAATGAAATGTAGGAAGTCATTAAGATTTAGTTTGATCATTTTTTGAATCTAAAGTTTAGGTTATGTTGTACTTTTCTTGCGTCAGTAGTTGTGAATTGTATGTTCAGCAACCATTAAATTTAATGGGCAATTAAAATTTGAAATTTAATGGGAAATTTTAAAATTTAATTGCCGAAATTTGAGAATTCCAAAAAAATTGTTTCGTTGAAGTGCGCCGCCGCCGCCGTGAAGCAGAAATAATTATATAAAATAATCATATATAATAATCAATGCCTGTCGACAAATTCGGTCATTACTATAAACAAAAATATAATACAGAGTTAATAAAGAAAGATGTTTCGAAAACTTTGGGTATTATTGTCGATGAAAATAATAACCTTGATATCCAAGATAAAAAAATCAAAAATGTCCCGCCCCCAACAGAAGACGCAGATGCAGTCAACCAAAAGTATCTTCATTCGAAAATCAAACACTTTCAAGAAATTATAAGAAAAGAGTTAAATCTAGAATTTACTGCAGTGGCAAACAAAATTAAGGATTTGAATAAATTGATATTCGAAATCTATAAAGTAATAGCTGATCAAAGAAATAAACAATGGAGAAAAGATCAATAGTAAACGAGCTTCATTCACAAGCACGGAAAAATTTTGTACGAAGAAGAGTTATTATGAAGGGTATTGATGATTTATGGCAAGCAGATTTGGTGGAAATGGGAAAATATTCTAAATATAATAATGGATATAGATTTCTACTCACCGTTATTGATACTTTTTCTAAACATGGCTGGGCTGTAGCAATTAAAAATAAAAAAGCTAAAGATGTATCAGAAGCATTTCATAAAATAATAAAATTGGGACGCATTCCAAAAAATCTACATACTGACGATGGAAAGGAATTTTTTAATAAAGAATTTAAAAATCTTATGAAAGACTATTCAATTAATCATTATTCCACATACAGTGTAATGAAAGCTTCAATTGTAGAACGTTTTAATAGAACATTTAAGGGTATGATGTGGAAGGAATTTAGTAATAATGGCAACTATAAGTGGATACATATTTACAAAAACTTATTAAAAATATATAATAAAAAAACGCATCGCACAATAAAAATGGCACCTATCAATGTAACATCTTCTAATGAAAAATCTTTACTAAATACTGTGTACAACCACCTTAAGATATACAAACCATCCCATTTACATGTTGGAGATCATGTACGTATCAGTAAATATAAAAATATATTCGAAAAAGGATATACTCCCAACTGGACTACAGAAATATTTACGATACGTTCTATACAAAACACCAATCCTCCAACATATATATTAGAGGACTATGAATGAAATCCAATAAAAGGAGGATTTTACAAGGAGGAAATTTTACGCACAAGTTATCCTAATTCATATCTGATTGAAAAAGTCTTGAAAACCAAGGCCAACAAAGTTTATGTAAAATGGTTGGGCTTTTCAAATCAACATAATTCATGGATAAATAAAAATGATTTATTGTAAATTTATTATATAAAAATAAAAAATATATGAATAAAAATATATAAAACAACGTTATATTATGTTTTTCATTTATTTAGTTATTGACATTAACCATGTTAACATTGAGCGGTAAAACATCAATATATTCTCCGCCTATAGAATTGGGGGATGATGATTATGAATGTTGTTTGGTTGACTTTCAATCATATAATTCAATTCCGAATGCAGACTACGACAACAATTTATTTCATATTGGTGATAAGATAACACAGTACAACACATGATTTTGGGACTCAATTCTGACAATTGCACGTGAAAGTAGCCCCAAAAATAAGAACTTCTGCATCATTAGTTTTGTCAAGTTGGCTGCCGTAATAATTTAATGACCATACGAATTTTTTTTCCTCAAGGTGGATTTTTATCACTTTTTCTATATTTTAGCACGGTTATATCTCGTATACCGTACGGAATATCTCTTTTGTGGCTGAAGCAAAGTTGTAGATATTGAATAGTAGGAAAAAAGTACGGAACATACCTACCCGAAAAAGGTGCACCCAGTGCCTTAAAAATCGCAAAAATGCCCATTTTTTAACCAATTTTCCACCTTTTTTGCTCAATAACTGGATTACAAATCCAATTATGGACCGATCACCATGAAATTAGGTCATGTGATTTGTAACTATATGAAAGTTATTAATCATGAATTTTGTATGTATACCATCATTTTTAACAGATTTATTCACTTTAAAGTGATTTTCGGAAGCGGGTCTTATATGGGAGCTATGAATAATTATTGACCGATCATAATAAAATTTTTTGACATGAATTTTATATATATAAAACGTATTTTGAGCGAAATTTGTGTAGATACATATATAAATTAAACATTTATGACCGATAAAGTCCAATTTCGGGAGGGCATTTGTATGGGGGCTAAGTGAAATAATGAACCGATTTCAGCCAATTTCAACAGGCTTCATCCTTGTGCCGAACAAATTATATGTACCAAATTCTTTTATGATCGGTCCATAATTTGTCATAGCTCCCATATAAGACCCGCTTCCGAAAATCACTTTAAAGTGAATAAATCTGTTAAAAATGATGGTAAACATACAAAAGTCATGATAAATAACTTTCATATAGACACAAATCACACGACCTAATTTCATGGTGATCGGTTCATAATTGGATTTGTAATCCAGTTATTGAGCAAAAAAGGTGAAAAATTGGTTAAAAAATGGGCATTTTTGCGATTTTTAAGGCACTGGGTGCACCTTTTTTGGGTCGGTATGTTCCGTACTTTTTTTCTACTATTCAATATCTACAACTTTGCTTCAGCCACAAAAGAGATATTCCGTACGGTATACGAGATATAACCGTGCTAAAATATAGAAAAAGTGATAAAAATCCACCTTGAGGAAAAAAAATTCGTATGGTCATTAAATTATTATGGCAGCCAACTTGACAAAACTAATGACGCAGAAGTTCTTATTCTTGGGGCTACTTTCACGTGCAATTGTCAGAATTGAGTCCCAAAGCAATGAACTGAAAAATGTTGTACTGTGTAATAGAAATTCCTATTGGATCTTATGAATTACAAGATATTGCTGATTATATTAAAGATGAATACAAAACTAAAAATTCTAACAAGTCTATTGAAATAGAAGCTAATAATAACACATTGCAAATTGAGATAATTTCATCACATGAAAAAATATTTTTTAATCAAAATCGATCTATTAAGACATTATTCGGTTTCAATGAAATGGTTTAAGAGCCAAATAAAAAGCATATATCAAATTTACCAGTAAATATTTTAAAAGTCAATGTTCTACAATTACATTGTAATATCATAACAGGATCTTTTATGAATAACTCACCAGCACATATTCTTCATGAATTTGCTCTGGATGTTCCTCCAGGCTATAAATTAACTGAAAGACCCAGAAACCTTATTTATTTGCCAGTGAACGTTAAGCAAATCAGTTGTCTTGAGATACGGATCGTAGATCAGGAAGGACGTTTAATAAATTTTAGAGGAGAAGAAATTACACTTCGACTTGATCTCAGATCGAGAAAAAAATGATAATTTATAATAAATATAAAACTAAAAAAAATAATCTCACCACTCTCCATCAACCCTTCAAACCACCAAGACCTCTATTAACAGAAGAAAATAAGACTTTCTTGAAGCTACTTAATTTAAAAATAAAAAATAATGTCTGAAATGTTAAATATTGCTGAGGAACCAATATCCGATGAGGATGTTGTTAAACGAGATTATCATAGCTATGTACCCTATATACAGTCTTTTAAAAATAATGATGAAATTAGAATAACAATTCAAAATCAAGATTTATATATTTTACCTTCTGAAAGCTACTTATATATAGAGGGAAATTTAAAAACAGCAAAAGGTGAAAATGCTCCTAACGCTAAACTAAGGAATAACTGCGTAGGACATATGTTTGACGAAATACGTTATGAGATTAATGGTATAGAAATTGATCGAACGCGGTATCTTGGTATATCAACCGAAGCTAAAAATTACATTTCCCTAAATTCGTTTGAAAGCAATATGATGAGTAATGCTGGATGGAGTACTGAGGGTGATATTCCGAGGTCATCATTTAATTTTTGTGTTCCACTTAACCGTTTGCTTGGATTTGCTGAGGATTTTAATAAAGTAATTTGTAACAGCAAGCATGACTTAATTCTTTTAAGAAGTTCAAAAGATACAAATGCTTGTTACTCAACTGATGCGAATGAAGAAATCAGTGTATCAATTACAAGCATTGTATGGAAAGTTCAACACATTCATTTGTCAGACTACAAGAAAATTCAATTTATGAAAACCATTAAAGATGGAAAATCGTGGTCTTTCTCTGTTTGTAGAAAGTTTAACGTTCCAGCTGCGCTTCATTCCGCCCGGAAATGTGGGATTATAGTAACAATCCCAACTACGAAATGCTATCGGCAAAGATTTTCCATCTCGAAATTACATACACACAAACACTTGACTTTTTTCCCACGATCACACACACGCACTAATGTAAACACATGCGGCGGCGGCGGCGCACTTCAACGAAACAATTTTTTTGAAATTCTCAAATTTCGGCAATTAAATTTCAAATTTTAATTGCCCATTAAATTTAATGGTTGCTGAACATACAATTCACAACTACTTGCGTCTTATTATTAGTTTGACCCACTTCTTTACACGTGAATTTCTCTACAGAATTTTAACATAATAAGCCAGACATTTTACTACCGGTTTTCTGTAAATATATACTGCCGTCATTTGATACCTTTTTGTTTTTTTATATACCTTTGTAGACTCTTTCTGTGCTAGTGTCTTTTGTGTCACATTTCCCATTGTCTAAATCACTGTAATGTCTTTTGACAGACTCACGTAGATTTCTACTTCTTCCATATTGTCTCTCTCTCTTTATTGCTGATTTTTTTCCTTTCTATGTTTCATTATTTTCATTTTATTGGGTCATCTTAATTATCCACTACTTTTTTGATGTTTTAATTTCAGTTGTGTCTAGAACTTACCCAGTATGCAAAATGATTCGAAGTTATGTCGAAAATGAATCATTTTTTCGTAAAATTTTATCGATATCGACTTCGATATAATGTCGAGAATGTGCGTGTTTTCCTAAGTAGAGTGCAGAGCGATAAAGAGTCGAAAATTATTTATTATTCTGATTCTAATTTTTATCGATATACTATACCTTTTTCGGTATTAAAAATGTTCTAAATTGATTCGATTTCGATTAAATATATGAACAATTTCGTATACTTTATACCATCGAGCAATTTCTTCTTGAAATAATGCATATTCAATACCTTTATTATTATCCAATAATGTTGCGTTAGATGTGTTTTCATTTTCAAATGAAATAAGCTCTGCACATATTTCTGATGTTTGCTGATTATGAGATTCGAATTGTCAAAAAACAACATCAATAATTGGCTGCGCTTTTCATTTAAGACGTCTTTGATCCATTTTTCGTGTTAAACTATATTTTTATGAATATGTTATTGATAGGATAAGAAATAAAATTTTATTTTCTCACAAATTGACAAAAGAATAATATGTATGTATATGCATTTGTCCATTTTGTGCAAAAATAAAATTTGGCATTAAAAAAAAACTCGAACATTATTCGCCATTTCTATAAAATATTAAAATACGATATTCTAAAAAATGTAGATTGGATAGAGCATCATAATAAATTCATATTTTCGATTTTAATTCGAAATAAGTTCGATAAAAAGAACTGACTCGAAATGTTGCATACTGGGTAATGTGAAGGAAACATTTGTGTTTCTTTATTTTCTGTTTATTTTTTGTTCTTTGTAGGTTTCTGTGATTTAAAGTGAAGTGCATAGTTTCGAATTCCATTGGTGTTAATTTGCCAGTCTATTAATTTTTCTTCTGGTATACCGCTTTCAGATACTGTGTGTGATGCTTAAAGTTTTTGCCAGACAGTTTTAGAAAACATTCAAAAGAGCATTGTTTTCCAGTTTTTGCTGGGATATAGCTTAAATTTTTAAATTTGTTTACCAAAAGAAATTAATATTTGGAACCTTTTCCCTTGCAATCTCTTTGCTTTCTTTATATATATTTACAATGCAAGTCGCTATTATGCAAAGTTTTTAATTAATTTAATTAAAATTTAATTATTAAATTGAAAAGCAATTTCTTTTTGCCCGAAGTGCATCTGAAATCCATCTCATAACCCTTATTAACAAATGCCACAGCATTGGCTACACATTGCTTGGCTATGAACATCAATTTATCAGCAAAAAAAACAACCTCAGATTCACAAGCCACTTTTAAGAATCAAAATAAAAACACAGAAAAGAAAAACTCATTAAGAAATTCAAATGCTTAGACAACACCAGACAACAACTGTATTACCTTAAACAATTTATCTGTAATTAATTAATCCTTTTTGGATTTAAATAAATTACACTTAAAATAAATACATACTTATATTCTATATATAAGTAATACAAAAATAAGGTTAAGGGCATGCTTAGTTTTGAGTTTTATTAGCATGGAATAAATTATTTTTCACACTTAGCTATACATATTGTTTTTTAATATTAATCCAAGGCCAATTCTGTGGGTTCTGGCTTGATTGCCAGAGTAAAACATCTTCGCATTTTGAGTATAAGTTCCTAAAAAACTCTCATCATACTGACTTCGTAATTTCCAGGTTCCGATATTGAGTTTGTGTTTATCTTTCCCTCTGAGGATTCTTAGCACCCTCGTATTCCCGGAGAACGAGGACCACGTATTATTGTCAGGTTTACAAGGTATATTACTGCACTGGTTACCTGTTGCCTTCTATGGGGTTTATAGTTTTCAATATATGTGATTAACTGCTCCTTTTGGAGTACCGATGCAGTTTGCTATCGCTAAATTTAAGATAGATGCTGATACTTGTTGGTCCGCGAGATTTATTTCATTTTCGTTCCATCCTTCAGGTTCTCCTGAAGGATGATAAGTTATATTGAATTGCAAACAGCCTGTATTATATCTCACTACATCAATTCGGGAAGAAAATAGGTTTCTAAAAAATTCAAATAAAATTCGGATAAAATATCCGCTAAGAACTATTTAAAATTAAGTGTTTGGGAAGTTTTCCCTTACCAGTTTTATATACCAGACCTTGCTCCGTCCTATTACTATTTGTTTCGATCAATGCAGAAAACTGTCTCTGATATACACTTCTTGACTTGTTTCGTTCTTGGCCTCGAAGGATGAGCATTTCTTTTAGCGCGGCCATAACTAACAATGTTTCAGAATAAAAGCTAAAAATTCTAACAAAATTCTAATTTACCTAATACTTAAAATTTGTACCACAAATTATAAAACTTCGAATATTTTTGGACTATCACTAGAATTGAATTGAAAGCAACTTTCAAACACTTTCACATGATACCAATATTTCAGATGATCCCTTTGTGAGAAATATGAAAAAAATATTGAGAAATTGTCTCCTTAAACAAGCTAAATTTTCACTTTAGTAGGGAACAACGACACTTTATTTTTCCTCCATACAAACAAGTCCATCATAATGTATATGTGTAGGTATAACTAGAAAATGGAATATCTTTATATTTCTGATGCAAAAACCCACAGAACCAACCAGCAGTTAAATCACACAACATGATGGGTTCGTAACAATTCTTGTGTAACGTCTTTGAATGAAGCTGATGAAGATGCGTATAAATGTTTACACAGACTGACGAAGAAAAACAATTGTTTGATGTCTAATATAATTACGTAGTATGTTGGGGAAGTAAATGCCCTTATAGATTTACAATATACCAAACCCTACTATAAAAATAATTAGTATGATTAAGTAAGCATTGATAACACAAAAAATAAAAAGTAAACTAGTGTCTAGAAGCACTAAAAACACTCATTTTAATATAGGATGTTATACTTGTTCATAATATTTAAAATGCAGTAGTTAGTTTTTGCTCGAATATTTACACAAAGGTATGTTTGCAAATTAAAGCACAGTGTCTAGAAGCACTTATCTTTTGCTATTTTGTTTTCTGTAAAAAAAAAAATAATTGTAAATTATGTATGTTTTACCATAAACACTCTTCAACATATCTGTTGAACAACATTTGTAGTCATTAATCTTAAGTCATACCTTTGGTAGATAGATTGATGCCATAAGGCAGGATGAGAATGCCACACCCAAAATGATGTTTTCTAAAATGTTTAATGACACAAATATGTGACAGTAATATTAAAATGACTTTTAACAGTGTACTTATGTTTGTAAAATGAACTGCTATAAATATCTTAAACAAAATAAACTTCGTTGGGAAATACAATTTCGAAAAAAATGTAAAGTCTTAACATTATAGCTATGTTCAATAACTAAAAGTTGATACTAGTTAGTAACAATTGTTACTGGAAAAGCGTTCATTAACTCAAAAACTTGCAAGTAGAGAAAAAAGCAAGAGCATATAAATTTTAGAGAGTGTTCTCTCGTTGCAAACTATTACAAGTTATATTTTGAACTCGTAATAGTTAGCAGCTTATATTTTATATGTTTTGTGTTATTGTTTATTTATTTAAAATTTTATTTTTGTGGTGAAAAAATGTCAAACCAAAATAATTTTCAATAAAATTAAAGAAAATGTGAGTATTTATACATTTTAAAAGGAATAAAATAAGAAAATTGTGTGTATAAAACAATTGTTACTGGAAGAGCGTTCATTTACTTTTACTATTTTTGAGAAATTAAGAGAGTAATTTTTTAAATTTTGATTTTATTCTCTCGTTGCAAGTATTTACTGGGAAAGTAAATGAACAGACCTTATGTTACAGCGAAAAAACAATCGCTGTACAAACCTGACTGACTGCTCCAAAATTATTATTATACCCTACACCACCATAGTGGGGACCTCCCGAAATTGGACTCTATCGGTCATAAATGTTTAATTTATATATGTATTTCCACAAATTCCGCTCCAAATAAGTTTTATATACACAAAATTCATGTCAACAAATTTTGTTACGATCGGTCCATAATTAGTCATAGCTCCCACCGCTTCCGAAAATCACTTTAACGTGCATAAATAAAAATCACACGACCTAATTTCATGGTGATCGGTCCGTAATTGGTCATAGCCCCCATATAAGGCCCACTTCCGAAAATCACTCAAAAATATAAATTATTGATATTTTAAAAGAAAAATGTTTTTGCTCTTTTACTTAGTGTAGGGTAATATATGGTCGGGCTTGACCGATCATACTTCCTTTCTTGTTATTACATGTGTTTGATTGCAGTATAAATTATATTAATTGACCTTCTCAAATTCTGTGTCGAATTCTATGAAATTCGGAAAGCTATTATCGTGTCTACAAACTTTATTTTGACGAATACTAAATACACGAACTTTTCTCTTTGGAAAAAAGTCCGTTGAGAAAAGCCGGTGTTAATTGGGCAAGAAATGCTAAGGACAAAGCATTAATTTTTGTCGAGCATCTGAGTAACGTGTTCAAGCCAAACCCATCCAACAATGATTTTGTACTGGATGATCCTCGTGTTTATGAGACAGAGTATAATCAAATAAGAGTGAGTCCTGAAGACGTTCGAAAGGTCATCAAGAATAACATAAATACAAACAAATCTCCAGGTTATGACAAAATTAAACCATCCATGATTAAAAATCTTCCTAATATAGCTATAATCGTGATACCTGTACTGTTTTCTGCGATCATAAGACTAGTCGTCTTCCCAACAAATTGGAAAATTGCTCAGATTTTAATATTACCTAAGCCAAGAAAAGATTTAACAATGCCATCTTCGTACAGAGCTATAAGTCTACTGCCCTGCTTATCAAAGTTATTTGAGAAAGTATTACAATGTAAAATTGTACCATACCTAAATTATACCAGTTCATCAATTTGGTTTGGCAAGTAAATCGATTGACTGGAGAGATAAGAAAGTCTTTTGAAAATAAAAAATACTGCAGTGCTATCTTTTTGGACATCGCCCAGGCCTTTGATATGGTATAGCATAAGGCAAAATTAACAAAATTAAATGTCTACTGCCACCAAGTACCCATGGATTGCTGGAGTCATACTTATCAGATCGAGTTTTTAGAGTTCAATATTACGATTATGTAACAGGAAATTATGCAGTTAAAGCTGGTGTTCCACATATATACATCTGATTTGCCTGTGTGCGATAGACTTACCATATCGACATTCGCTGATGATACGGCAATACTTAGCTCCCACTCAGATCCACAGGTAGCTTTTATGAAATTTACCAATTATTTAGGACTCGTGGAGATATGTTTCAACAACTGGAGAATACGAGTAAATGAACTCAAGAGCAAACACATCACATTTACACTCAGAAGGGGTGATTGTCCACCTATCACACTAAATAATATAAACATTCCACAGACAGATACTGTTACATACCTTGGTATTCACTTGGATAGACGACTCACTTGGCGTCGTCATATAGAGCCAAAAGACTTAACATGAAGTTAAGATCCTCTATCCTTCACTGGTTAATCAATGACCAATCAAAATTAAGCCTTGACGATAAAGTCATCCTGTATAAAAGTGTTTTAAAACCAATTTGGACATATGGAATCCAATTTTGGTAACGGCCAGTGATTCCAGTATTGAACTTATACAGATGGCGTAATCGAAAATTCTTAGGACCATGACGGGTGCTCCATGGTACATAAGAAATGAGAATATCCACAGGGACTTGGAAGTGCCACTAGTGAAGGATGAGTTTAAGAAAGTACGTGATAAATATATACTGAAACTACAATGCCACCCGAATCCGCTTGCTCGGCTTCTCACATAAGGAGTGAGATCGAAAAATTCTTAACATACATATATGTTTATAAAAAAGAAACCACTAAACTTACAGCTTTAATTTTTTTTTTATTTGATTGAAATTATTATTACAATTTACAAAAAAAATTATTTTTATAGTTTTAATCACTAGTGATGAAATTTTGAACCTTTTTCGGAAACCCTTCCATTAACGTTTTTATAGTGCTTTCTGTCACTTTGCTCGAACATGTAGTCCATCTCCGTTTAAAATCTACCACACTTTTGGACACCTTTTTTGTACTCTTCAATTCTCTTTTAACAAGAGCCCAATATCTCTCCACTGGCCTTAGCTCCGGGCAGTTTGGAGGATTTGCCTCTCTTGGTACAAATACCACATTATTGTTCTTGTACCACTCAAGGGCTTGTTTGCCATAGTGACAGGATGCCAAGTCAGGCCAAAAATAAGTGGACACATTATGAAGTCTTATGAATGGAAGCAGCCTTTTTTGTAAACATTCCTTGATGTAAATTTCGGTATTTATAGAGCCCGTTGTAACAAATGAGTGGCTTCTTTTGCCGCAACTGCATATTGCTTGCCATACCAAGAACTTTCTGGGAAATTTTGTCTGCTTTTGGGTCCTAAACTTTTCTTCAACATTCCCTCGAGCATCAGCAACATAAAATTTTTGACCTGGAAGTTGCGAAAAATCTGCCAGAACATACGTTTCGTCATCCATTATGCAGCAAGAATATTTTTTTATAAAACTTGACTTCAATTTCCGTGCTCTGTTTTTGGCCTCTAAATTTTTAGTAGCGTTCCTGTCAGGAACTTTTTGAGCCTTGTATGTTTTTAAACCTGCATTAGCTTTAACTTTTCGTACCAAATAGTCCGAGCACTGAGCTAACCGGGCTGCTTTCCTACCGGATGTGTTGGGAGCTCTTTTGAAAATGCGTTCTATTTTTTTGGCTTTAGAAACATCATGTGGACCATTCCTTCTACCTGAACCAGGTTTTCTATCAACTGACAAGTTCTCCCGGTACTGTTTAATAACATTGGAAACAGTTTGACGGCAGACCTTTGTATGCTTGGCCAACTTTTTGTAAGACCAAGTTGGGTTTTGTTGAAAATATTTAATAATTTCAGTACGCACTTTTTTCTGGTCACTCATTTTAATCAGATTAACAAAAAAATTAATATAATTGACATTACACATAATAACTGACATGTTTTTCAAAGGTAACTTGATCAAAAAAAAATTCAAATAATACTTGGGTTAAAAAATGTAATGAAAAACGTGTGTTAAGAATTTTTCGATCTCACTCCTTAGACCCAAACCAGATCAAGGCTTTGTAGAGGAGATCTACCACCCCGATAAGATGAGGTCCATTTATCTTTAAATGCTCTCGTCGGAGAGCAATTAGTTTTAATTTTAGTTATAAGATTTAACAACTTATTGTAAGGCCTAATGATATAGGCAGATTCAATAAATAAATATAAAGTTAAAAAAAAAAATTGTTTTTACATATTTTTTAAATCTACTCATATTTGTAAAAGTTACAAGTTTCGAAATGATTTTCACACCCAAATTGGTCAACTTTAAACATACGTGCATTTGCACAACCAGAGAAAAAATATATGTGTTTGATCACAGCCATTTTTTAACATGATTACAAATTTATTATTTATATGATTGCGGCAACCAAAATATGCTAAAGTTACTATTCACACTACTGCTGCATTCATTTATATACATATTTTTTGTAATTATGTATGTGTTTGTGACAAAAATTTCTATGTTGCTTTTGATTACCATTATCTTAGATGCTTTCCAAACTTTTTGTTTATATTAAATCCTGAACTTAAAAAATTTACTTTAAAATTATTGGCCCATAATCATAGTCAAACATTAAAGTCGGTTCTTTTTAAAAACAACTTTAAATTAAAAACCTGCTTTATATTATTTCCCAACTATAGTCAAAATTAAAGTATGTTTTAAATTGAACCGACTTTAACTGGGTGCCACCTCAAATGTAGAAAATATTTGCTGTCATGAACAATTTTTATTTTCAAAACATTCCGTTTCACCCCAGTTACGATATTATTTCAACCTGAGCCTTATGACATATTCTACACAGACGGACAGAAGGGCATAGCTTAATCGACTAACCCCCATTAACACCAAGTCTGGTTATGCCTTAACTAATAGTTATACTAACGGTTAAAATTATTTCTATATGAAAACTGTCAGTATAACTATTAGTTAAAACATAATCAGACTTCGTGTTACTGGGGGTTAGAATTTAATAAGGATCAATAAAATGTATACTTCGTTGGGTCTCAGATGAATATTTCTCAATGCTACACACGGAATACCAAACTTACGTAAACTCTCTTTCACCACTTTTGGTGGTGAAGGTTATGAAAAGTTCGAAAAATTGGACTAAAAACTTTTTGTCAAATTATCCAACATTTTTTAATATAGTCTTATACTGTTTACTTAAATTAAATTTAACTTTTGGTCGAAAATAAAAATCCAGCTCTAAGAGAATTTGGTTAGTTTTTATTAACAAGCCTGAAACTTTTAAAACAGTCTCTGTAAAAATATTAAACACCCCTCTGCATTTTTAAAATAAGATAAATTATTATGGAAACACATCAAAAAAATAAATATGTATAAACATATTTAAATAAAATAACAAGAATCAAACACTTACTGTGAGGTCTGCTGCGACGCTTCATGTTGCTGTTTTGACATTTAAATGTACAAAACGCAACCACAATTTTACCACATGCTCTGCTCCGGTTTTGCTTTCTCAGTTTTCGGTTGGGCTGCTGCTATTGCTGCAGCTGGATTTAGTCAAGTTGCCGGCACAAGCACGTACTTACCGAGAAATATTTAATATTAAGTACTCAGTTTTGTTCAATTTATTCATTCGTTCATTTATTTATTATTCTTATGCTGATTTGTTTTTTTCTCTCTTTCTTTTCCGCACTCTTGCTTCAACGAACGAAAACAAAAAATACAACTATAACAACAACAACTACAATAAATGAAACAATAAAAGGTATCATGGATGCGTCGAAGAGGCGACGAACTGGCACTTATTACATTTGGTCGTCATACATATAGCGGTGATCTCAGATACTCGTTAGAGTTTGAAGAACCAAACGATTGAAAACTTTTAATCCAATATGCCAAGGAACGTGACAAGTGTATTTATGAGTGTAAAGATTCATCACATCCGCCTTTAGTGTTGTTAGTCTACTTAACTGTAATTGGTAAGTTTCCTTTGGATAACATACACTCATACATACATGTACATTAGGGTGTCACTTTTTAGATTATCGATTCGAAAATTTGTGTCCGTCATCTAGAAACCATATGTTGAAATTCAGTGTTGAGCAAAAATCCAATAATCAATATACTGCTAGTATATCAAACCAAAATATTGATTGTAGCCGCACTTAATCTTTCATTCCTGCATACATATACATGTACGTAGGTATTAGTGTGTTTGTATACATGTGGTCGTATTATTGTCCACAATCAATCATGTTGATATGTTGCCAACGTATCACACCTACTTTTCATTCTGTTCATCATCGTCACATTCTCAACGTTCTCGTACTCCTTTCTAAATATTTCAAGTTAAAACGGAAATAAAAACAGTCCACTGTTGTGATTTCACTTCAAGATTATACGGTACGTGTATTTTACTGATGGACCTAAATGACAAGTGCTTTCACATAGCTACAAGGGAAGACTGAAAACTCATTGCAAAGCAATAAGTAACACATATGTTATGTTCATTTGTTTACGCAGTTTAGTCAAAATAATGTAAAATTATTTGTTACCGTTTCGTTCTGCAGGTTTGTTAGTAAAAAGTTAAAATTTTTTTAGAATTACGTTTTTTTGTATAATTTTGTGGATTTAAAATTTGGGGATTCTACAAAATTTATTGGGAATTTATTTTTTTTAACTTAGGCCCTAATTTTGTAAATCACGTCACCAAAGTGATATTTATATGGAAAACAAAAACAAAATTTCAAAAATTTTAAAAATTTGTTTTTGTTTTATATACAAAATTTTCAAATTATGAAAGGCACTTGAATTGAACGCTTGAATTTTGGTGCGTTTGTTCTGTTAAGAATTTGTATATAAAACAAAAACAAATTTTTAAAATTTATGAAATTTTGTTTTTGCTTTCCATATAAATATCACTTTGTGCCGTGATTTACAAAATTAGGGCCTTAGTTTTTCTGAAATTTATTGAAATAATATTTGGAATATAATTTATGCAACAAATTAAAATATTT
The DNA here is from genome assembly GCF_958450345.1 of Calliphora vicina. Classification (NCBI taxonomy): domain Eukaryota; kingdom Metazoa; phylum Arthropoda; class Insecta; order Diptera; family Calliphoridae; genus Calliphora; species Calliphora vicina. The sequence continues at coordinate 74,587,965 of NC_088783.1, read as the reverse complement.
TGTTTTGGAAATTTTTGTGATTCTTATTTCTGCATTGTCTTCCCATTAATTTTAAAATTAAAGAACTTCTCAGTTTGCCCTCCTAATTTCTTCTTCTGCCTTTCCTTCATTTTTGACATGTAGTGGTTCAGTGCATGAACTACTGTTTAAATAGTATATTATGCGATCGGATACATGAAATCAGTGCTAGTAACGCAGGCACCCACCCTGCTTGCATTACGTTTATTTTTTTTCTGTTTCCCCATCAAATTATAAATTAATTTTTGGGAAATTCCTATGGAAAATCTGACACAAATTTTTTGATGTATCATCATGTTCAAGCATTTGCTGAGTGACTGGCTGATGGAGACTATAATGAAGTGTTGAAGATGTTTGACTTGACATGTGGACAAAAGAATGTATAACCAAAGTAAGCTAGCCATGGTAGCCCTTACCAAAAATGAATGATGATGTTTGTAATTTAACTATAAACATAACATAGGGATGCTTAGATTTTACTTTACTTTTTTGATGTACTGTAAAAATTATTTACATTTATTTGAATTAAAGACAGAAACAGCTTTAATTGCATAAAATATTTTATACTTATAATAAAAATATTACAAGTCGTATTTTTGTTACAGCAAACTTCATTAAAAAATTTGTGAAGAGATTTTTTAAAATTTTTATATGACAAAATTTAATTATTGCGTATACATTATATTTTCATATACATTTTACTTGACTTAAATATTCCTCATACGCATTAAGTTCTATCAACCATGTAGCTATACAAAATTGCATACTTTAGGGATGAAATACATATAATGTATGTGATACACGTGTACGTATACTTATTATTTAATTACACAATGTATATAGGAAAAAACATGAACAAAATTCACGATTAATCAACCGCTGCATCAGGTTTTGCCATATGTGTTTAGTATTGTTGAAAAGAAAGTTTCTTCTAGATTAAGAATATGTACGTGATCATGTTGTCACCTCTGAAAATTATGGAAAAAACTTTGAACAAATAAACCAAAAAATATTTTTTTTATAATTTCTGAAAATAAATACATTTTATATATTGTTATTACTTGCTATAGTTCTCGTGTAGTTTTATCATTTAACTTCATAGATAAAACTATGTAAAAATATTATAATACTTGCAATAGACAAGTTTTTCTTGTCAATTTATTTATTCGTATAGGTGGTGAAGAACTTAGAAAAAATCAGCGCTTCTTGTTAGGGTCTGTATGATTTTATTGCTTCTCAGCAGCTCTAAAATCTATGTGCACAATTGTTTGCACACATTTAATTCGCTTTAAAATTAACCTGATAATTTTAAAGCTGTGAAATATGCTTATTTTGGATTCCTTATACAGAGCCTCTACGCGAGGAATCCCATATAAAAATCATGTAATCTTTCATGCGAACTGGTAGCAGTATACTAGTGCTCTCTGCCTTACAAACCTGCTTCCGAGGAAGCACCATTTTTGGCTGGGTCAGGTTTGAAATAGAAGAAAAAGTCGGGGTTATCCGGGGAATAGGAAGGATGAAGCAGTAGTTCGTACCCTAACTCATGGATTTTTGTTTTCTTAAAATTCCCAATATTCGCCATTGATTGTTTTACCCCTTTGAAGTCAATGTGAATTATACCACGTGCATCTCAAAAAAAGGTCGCCATGACCTTATTGGTTGACGAACCCAACTTGGTCATCCTTTTCGCTGATTCACCCCAAAAAACCTACTGGTTTGACAGCTGCATGGTCTGTTTGTATTGTGTTGGATCCATGTTTCGTTCACGGTTAGGAAACGGCCCCAAAATTCACCCATATTGCTGTTGAACAACGCCAAACACTCCAAACTATTTCATACCGAAGTGTTCATTCAAAATTTAAGCCATGTAAAATACCTATGGCTTCCATAATCACTCGTACTTTAAATTTCCGATCCGTCAACACCATATCATCTTGCGAAAAACTATTTCATACCGAAGTGTTCATTCAAAATTGAAGCATTGTGAAATACCTATGGCTTCCATAATCACTCGCACTTTCAATTTCCGATTAGTCAACACCATATCATGAATTTTTCAAATTGTTTCGGGTGCAGAGATCTCAACTGGGCGTAAAGAACGTTCGGCCTCTTCCGCGTTTGTACGGCCACAACAAAATTCAATAATCCACTTTTTTACCAATCACATTGATAGTGTAGAGTTTCTACAGTATTTATCAAGCTTAGTCTTGGCAAAAATATTGCCTAATGAGCAGACGAAATTCCATTTTATAGTCAAACAGAAACTAAATGACGCATCAAATTCTAACAGAATCTACTGACTAATGCCTGTTGATAGGAGAAGTTAAGAGGCGAGACATTAAAAATTTACGGACCTATTAACCCGCCATAGCAATAGAGTAAACATAATTTATTAAAATTCGTTAATTTATAAATTATTTGCCAGAATAAGTCAGTTTTAGTGATGTGAAAATATTTGGGTTATTTAGCCATATTTGGTTTACTTTTTTTGTGAAATAAAAAAGGTCTGAAAGGTTTTTCAACCCTGTTCAACTATATGTTTAAAGTTATTTCTGTAATGACTTTCAATTTAACAGATTTATTACCTTTAATTTATCAACTGGCTGCACTAAGCTGCACTTGACCATTCGAAATTCAGAGTAATGTGTGCAGCAAGACTGTCTTTATTGTCAGTGAAATGTAAACCATACAATTTCCAAACAATACAATTAAGCGAGTATGTTTCTAATTGATGATTTGCTCTAGAATTTTCCGTAGGCCACAACCCACACTTTTGCTTGTTAATGAATCCATCAATCTGTGAAAAGTATGAATGTTCTTGAAAAATTTCTCTACAAATACAACTGACATTCAAGAGCCAATGTTCATCAAAAAAGAATGTAGAAGAAATAGAAAATGCTTTAGAACTCTTTAACATAAATTTGATAATTTAAGTACAATTCAAGTTATATCTAGAGAAACAGCTGAAATATTAGTAAGATTTTTTTGTCCCAGTTATATATATTATTTGGATAAAATCATTGCAATTTATTGTTAGGGGATAAGCAAGTTCCTATGTACATTTCACAAACATTATATTTACCACAAATCATAACCACAATGTTCCAAATTCAAATACACCAACACAAAATTCAAAGCATTTCATGCTGCATATTAGCTTTACACCCTATCAATTGAACATTAACAAAGATAAGCTTACGAAATTAAATTTGCCTTATTTTTTTTTTTATTTTCATCTCTAACTATAAAACTCCTACAACTATTTTCATTTCCTTTCTTTGCCAAAATTTGTTTTGAACGAATACATTAAAAAACAAGTAAGAAAGTATCGTCGGTCAAGCCCGACCATATAATACCCTACACTAAGTAAAAGAGCAAACACATTTTTCTTTTAAAATTTCAATAATTTATTTTCGCGAATGATTTTCGGAAGTGGGCCTTATATGGGGGCTATGACCAATTATGGACCGATCACCATGAAATTAGGTCGTGTGATTTACGTCTATATGAAAGTTTACTATGTTGAATTTTGTGAGTATACCAAAATTTTTAAGCAATTTATGCACGTTAAAGTGATTTTTGGAAGCGGGTCTATATGGGAGCTATAACTAATTATGGACCGATCGTAACAAAATTAGGTTGTTACTAAATAATAAAACTTATTTGGAGATACATTTATAAATTAAACATTTATGACCGATAAAGTCCAATTTCGGAAGGATATGAAATAATGGACCGATTTCAACAGGCTTGGTTCTTGGGCCGACAAAATAATATGTACCAAATTTTATCGAAATATCTTCAAAATTGCGACTTGTACTCTGCGCACATGGTTTACATGGACAGCCAGCCAGCCAGATGGACGGACGGACGGACATCGTTTAATTGACTCAGAAAGTGATTCTAAGTCGATCGGTATACTTTAATGTGGGCGTTAGACTAATATTTTTGGGCGTTACAAACATCTGCACAAACGCATAATACCCTCCCCACTATGGTGATGTAGGGTATAAAAATATAGAAAATAGTACAAATACTCGTACATACATATATTTTTAAATATTCCTTTGAAAATATACCCTTTGGCCATTTAAATTCAAACTAATAACATTTATTTTCAACCTTCTCTGCCCAAAATCAAAATATCTTTACACATTTTCCTATTCCTTTGTACAATTGTTTATGGTTTTTATGTGTTCAAGTGTTGTATGTGTTTATGTATCCGTATGTTTCACTATTTTTACTCCACACTGCCGATGATGATGACGTTAATGTTACATGTCGATACTGCTGAGATATGTACATTAGAGTGACAATCAGTTGTATGGAAAAAATTTTTTGTTAAAATTTTGAAGAGTGCCGGGTGGAATATTGTGACACTAGGCCTAAAAGTTAAGAACTGAAAATTTGAGCCAAATCGGTCAACGATTTCTGGACGCGCATCGAGGTCAAAGTTCAGATTTATGCAAAATTTTACTATTTATATGGAAAAAATAGGTGAAACTCGTTAAATTTGCATTGTTTTCTAGAAATGTATAGATTTATTTATATTAATGAATATTACATTAAAAAAAATTTTTTGGAAGTTAACCCTGCATCTCCTTTGGGTCAAAATTACCCAAAAACTGTATTATCGCCAAAATTCGGAAAAAATGCAAATTTTTCAGATATTTTAAAAATGTTGCTATTAAATAAATACTTTTGCAATTGAATGCAAAAGAATCGAAATGTGTACGTAATTATCGTTGTAATGAGATATAAATGACAAAATTTGGTTAAAAAATGTTAAAGTTATTACAAATTCGCCAGACCATTAACGTGTTTCAGGCCACTTGAACAAAAAATTTAGGAAAAAAATTAAGATATTTCGAGAAAAATTAAAATAAAAGCTAAAAAATATATCCGTATTTACTTGTGTATGAGTTTTTGTCTTCGTAGGATACCGTTAACCTATTCGAAGGTATGGCCAAAAAAAAATATTTTTTTTAACGGCTGTTTCAAATCTTCATTTTCAAATTTTTAAAAATTTTGTTAAACAAATTTCAGACTTTTTTGATCATCACATTGGGATTTATTGAGATCAAAATAGGGAATAAAAATATGAAAAAATTATGTAAATACCTCTTACAGTTTTTCCGTACCTGCGATTTAAATTTTGCGATTTTCAAGAAAAAAGGCATTCATTTCAAATTATTTTTAGTACATACTTTTATAGTCTACGTTTATGCTCATAGACAGACAAAGACATTTAGATACATATTCAAGTATATTTAACATGATTGTACAGTTAAAGGAATTTTTTCCAAGGCAATAACTATTACAGATTTGTTTATTTAGATAATTTCAGATTGTACAATGAAATTGTTGCCTTTATTTCTTTCTGCCATTCTGCCGAAAATTATAGTGCTTCCACGAGATTAACTGATGCTGAAATTTAGTAATTATTTTCTTATAATAAAATTAATATTCTTCAGATTTTCCCATTTATATATTTATCAAAACCAGGATCGCCTGGTGGTCGAAATTTGACCACTTTTAAGAAAAGATATCATTAAATATTTTTTTATATTGTGCACATCTAGAGAAAAAAACCTTTTAAACCATATATATTTCATCAATATTGGTGGACACACTTAAAAGTGTACCACAAAAAAGAAACGTGTGGCCTATTTATATATAAGATGTTATAAAAAATGTATAATTCTTTGCAATTGAAAAATATCTATATATATAAAAATTAAATGGTCCATGTATGTAATGTTATCACGTGAGAACGGCTGGAGCGATTTGGCTGATTTTTTTTATTCGATTCGACATTCTCAGGAGATGGTTTGTAAAGAAAAAAAATCAAAAATTCCAGGTAAAGGAATTTCTTTTTTTGTGAGTCCAGTCAACTGTAATAAATAAGCTCCCTAAAGTATGCAGTACAAATGTAGATATTTTATTTGCAAATAAATAAGAACAGGCTGGTGTGCGTGGGTTGGAGAAACTTGAAAAAATAAAATTAGTAAATGCTACCGGGCGAAGCCGATCAACTAGTTTTAAATATTTTTCGGATTCCTTATCTCCAGAATTAACAAAATTAATCATATTTTATTGTGTATCAATTGTTGGTCTAAAAGTTCATATTAGTTGTTCAATAAGACAATAATTAAATAAAATATCAAACAAACGCACAATTTTAAACATTTATCCAGATTTTAATTCAGCAGCCCTTTCAAACAAAGATATTTATACAGTGGTGTTATTAGCCACTACTTCAATAATATTTTGACTTTTGACCTTTAATATCTCAAACGTTTTTAGCACAACTTCTTAAACAGGGCATCTTTGTTAAATAACAACTCTTAATACAAAAACTTTGTAAATAAACGCACAAAAAACAAACCGTTCCACAGCCCATATCATACAATCCAATTTAAAGAAATGAAATCAGATGATATATTCAAATACACCTCAAGATATAAGACTCCAAAAAAGGAAATATACATAGATATACACTTTCAAGTAAATCAACAGCCTTCATTTAAGGACTTATATACACAGAAAAATCTATTTCTTAAACCGTTTCAATTCAAATATTTGTCACATATTGAACTGGTTTCAATTATTTCATAATTAAATCAAGTATTCATTTGCTCAAAAACAAAATTTCTTGATATTTTCTATTGAATTTTGAGTTTTGAATTTGATTATTTTGACAATTGAATATACAATTTTCGTTATTGGTTGAATTTCAAATACAAAAATTATTGAATAGATAATTTTCGTAATTGAAAACATATTTTTGTACTTTTTTGTGTTACAATTACGAAAATTATCTATTCAATAATTTTTGTATTTGAAATTCAACCAATAACGAAAATTGTATATTCAATTGTCAAAATAATCAAATTCAAAACTCAAAATTCAATAGAAAATATCATGATGTAATAAGTAACGTGAGAGCGTTTCGACAACAAACACAACAAACACAATATTTCTTGTTGACAAGAGCATGGGTTTTGTCAAAATTAAATTTTTCGAATAAAAAATAAACAAATTTTATTTTTGCATATTAACTAAAAAACGGCCCTTAAATTTAAATTATTTTTGAAAAAGAACAACGGTTTAAATTTCATTATATGAAATCTTTTTATTCACATTTTCATTCATGTTTTTTGATTTAAAATTTTTTTTCTTTGAAAATAAAATTTATTATTTTTTCAAAATAAATTCAACCGCACATTTACACTGGCATACAATTATGCTCATTATTTACAAGTCCACACAAATGCTCACACATAGATAAACATTCAACTTCACCATGTTTAAACTAATTTCTTATATATGGCTGTGTTACTTGTATTTACAGTTCAGTTCCTCATGTGGAAATACTTGATGAATATGGTTCAACTATACCGGAGAAATATTATAGGGCTGGCAGTACCATTGAACTACAATGTGTCATATTGAAAAGTCCTCAACCACCATCGTATATACGTATGTAACTTGGTGTCATAGTTTAGTAAGCGCGTAACTAAACTATGACACCAATCGCGGTGTCATTAGGTAAGTACAAATATACTCACGTTCTCACAATCGCAATAACATTACCTAACCCGCACTTTACTGCGGCTACAATTACTGAATATATGTATGTACAGTGAACTGAACACATACACAAATACTTTATACTTACGCACCTTTATACATTCACATTTCGGAATACATACATACATATATAGTAAAGAGTAATATTGTTAAGATGTATGAGATAGAGAAACTACACCATCAATACACCTGTCAAAATGGCAAATTAAGTTTAAAATTTAAAATGGCTTAATCCTCCGAAAAATTGTCAACACACTAATACACTAATACATAGATAGATACATGCAACCGCATTTGAACACATTCACACATTGACACAAAAAGTGAAATACGAGTTTGTATTAGAAATAGAAATAGTATTTACAAAAATGAATCAAATGAATACACACACACAAAAACTTTAAATAAGATGACACGTTTGTATTAAATGTAGACACGAGAACAATATGTAGAGATGATTCATGAATATAAGAGATGCTGACATGCATTAAGTTGATTGATTTGCAAATTGTTATTTCTGGTTACATAATGTTTAATAACTAAGTGAGAACAAATTACAGAAATACATAGAGTAACTTCGGGTAATGTGGACTACCGTTTTGTTTTTTCTAAATTTTGGCCACAATATATATGGATATTAAAAGAGTTGTGAAGCAATAAATTAGCTAATGTATTCTCTAATGGTTTTTGCAGTTGAATATTTTTTCCGTTAAAGGATAAAAAATTTATGTGAAAATATTGTAAGGAACCCAAAAATCAGCATTAAAAAAATTGGACGGTAATATGGACCACTATATGAGGGTAATGTGGACTAGTATTTAATACATAAAATTCATGAACCAGCTAATCATGAATGATTAAAAAATTTAATTTCAATATATTTTTATTAATACAAACTAAAAAGTCGCGTTCTTGGCTTAGACAGATTGCTTACAAAGTACATAGTTATTGTCGGGTAATATGGACCAGTAGTACATAATCAAGTAATTTAAGTGGTCCACATTACACGAACTTGGGTTACAGTGGTAAAAAGTTATTTTTACCTAATAATCTAAATGTGCTTAAATTCTTACCAAATATATCCAAAACTACGTGTCCACTTTAACTATATAAAACAACCAAACATTAAATTCTACCAAGTAACTGTACCAAATTTTGTTTCTTACTTGAGCCGAAAAAAATGTTGAGCAGGCGCATTAATTTCAATACAAGAATAAAAAGTCAACATATCAATAACTCATGAAAGCAAATGTGCAATTGTCGTTTCAAACAAATTGTAAAATGTACGACAAATCAGTTTTATCATACCTTCAATAGTTTCTGAAAAAAGACACTGGTCCACATTAGACGCATAGTCCACAATACCCGAAGTTACTCTACAAGTGATTAAAAATTAAAACCGCATTCAAAAGATGCGCCATCTATTGTAAATCCCGTATAAAATGAAGAATTTGAATAATAGATTTTAATTTATTCCAATATTTCGATTACATATGTGAAATTAATCAAATTAGTCGAATAATTAAATTTAATTTTAATAAAGTAGAGATGTATATACATAAAACCGTATTATATTCGTCTGTGTCGAATCCCATTTATCAACCACCAATATAATACTAACACCGAATGTTCTGCATTTTATACAAAACATATATCTGGTTCACCTGATTTTGTTGTTTTATATTTTCTATTACTAGAAAATATCAGTAGTAAATTTTACCTTGCGAGATTCATGTATTTAATTAAATGTTACCGGGACACTGTGGTTCCAAATCAAAATCTAGGTGGACAAAATTATTTGGCGCTCTTTTTATATAGAATTTGTATCTCCGATTCCAAAAAAAATGTTTAAAAGATCAATATAAACTTTTTTCAAGTTACAGTAGGGTATAGATATACATATAAAAATCATTAATAAAAAATTAAAAAAAATACGTTTTCATGTGTTTCTGAAACTAGATTTTTAAAAAGATCTGTATTTACTATATTTCAAGTTACAGTAGGGTCTAGATATATACAAATCATTAATAAATATAGAAATATTTCTAAAAATTAAATTCCGTAAAATTAAAAAAAAAGTATTTCGGCGGATGCTGGCGGCTACAATTTTTTTACAAAGACATTCCCCAGAAGTTTCTTTAAATAATGTATATAGTCATTGGGCGGGCTTCGACGGTCTTTTTTTTGGCAAACTATATAACATTCTTAGAAAAAAAAAATATATATGTATATTTGAGACCCAAGTTTAAAGGACTACAACAGGAAAATGAAGAGTCCCATAAATATAAGATATACACTTAATAAAAGCCTATATCAATGTTTATCTATGTTTTGAAGTATGAATTCCTATAGGCTAAAACAATTGAGATATATGTAATTTAGTAAAGCAGTAAAATATTAAAAATAATTAACGAAAATATGATGCAAAATTTGTTGAACTTTTGCCGCTTCTGTCGAGGATACGAAATGTCGAATTGAAAAACCCATTTGTATTGGAGTAGAGCAGATTGTCAGCTTCAGAAAAAACTTCGTTTTTCCAAATTCTGAGGATACCAATTTTCATAATTTTGTCCACCTAGATTTTGATTTGGAACCACAGTGCGGGATCAAAGTATTTATTGTGGTAAGTCCGAACAAGGTGTTTAATATATTTTAAATTAAAATTGGCTACCGATTCAAAACGGCAAATAATTAACGGTAACGCTAACTTTTATTATTTCGGTAAAGTTCTCTTAGCGATAACGGTATTTTGGCTTATTTCGGTTTATTTATTGCTGTTATTTCGGAAAGGTATTTTAATAATAATGGTTGTTTCATCCTGAATTAAATTATTAATAAAATTAACAAAAATTAAAAATAAGTTGACAAAGTTGGTATTTAATACTTAAAATTTTATGGATTTCAATAAATTTGGTGTCAACGATAGTTGAGCTGAATAGGCATTTTTGGATTAACGGTACCTAAGCAGTAACGGTAGTAAACCTTGATTTTAATCCAAAAGTTTTTGACAATTCAATCTATAGCTATTAGTAATTTTTGCATTTTTTTCTTTACCACCTCAAACTTGTTCTCATGTTCTATAAAGTTTTACAAATACATACATATATACTTGAAAATTTTTTTTACCACATTTCATGTTTGTTTTTTCTGTCTTCTTTTTGCAGGTGAAATACCGGCAGCTGTGCAACATAATAATGCTGCAGCTGTTATTACACCATAACTATAAGAGAATTGATACAATTGTATTGGATTTACGTTGCAGCTGTTGTGAACTATGTAATGCCGTGACATAAGCAGCAATGTCGGTGCGCTGGCATAAAAATAATAAAATATGTAATAAGCTAAAGGAAGAAGTAAAATAAAATCCACTTTTCTTTGATTAACAACAGTCAAGAGCCAACTAACACCACCAGTAACTCAGCCATATATAAACAGTGGCAAATCCAGCCAAAGGATCATGTTCTGTTTTGCTTGGATTTACCCCAAGACTTCTTTCCGTTGCCTAGTTGTCGATCAACCCTAAAGAAGTGAACATAATATCACTAATCACATTCGGAAACAATCCTGATACAAGCATCACAACATCGACGGTATAAGCGACAACTTTTATCCCTTTTCTGTCCAGATCAATGGTAATCGAGTCAATAGCGATAAGCCATAACAGTGGAGAGATTACCCCGCCACCGTGGAGAGATCAATATATTGCTAAACTTGAAAATGTATCCAAATTGGTCATGTTTAAACATTTGGTTTTTAGATGACGATTAACCATATTAAATTTTGCAAATATTGAAAGTTCAAATAAAGCTAAATAAGAAACACTCAATACACACCCACATACGATCACATTTACACACTGTGACAAGCGCATATAAAAGTAATTTAATTTAAATCTGATTCATTCACTAAATTCACCAACACTTCAACAATAACATAGTCATAATTTACACAAACACATTTACATAAATTAACATACAAATACATATAAATTTATGCATATTGAATAAAATATATTATGCAATGATAAATAAATAAATGAACAAAAAAAACATGTTTCGTTCTAAATCAAACATTTATTTTTGACTTTAATTTTGAATGGTATGTACATTAGAGTGGATCAATTTGTATGGAGCCAAAAATTTGTTTTTATTTTCTTTTTTCGAAAAAAAAAAAATTGGGAAAAAAATACTTTTTCAAATTGTTTTAATTTCAGTGCACTAACTTTTGACTTGGTATCGATTTTGAATATAATACTAACAAATTTGTTGTAAATTAAAAAACATATGTTTAAAAAAATAATTATAGTAATATGTTTTGTAGCTTTCTTCTTGTAGATTCTACACATGTACAAATCTTTCAAATCGGATAGAGAACAAAAATTTGACATCATTTTTAATTTTTAATATACCCGATACACCCCAATTTGGGGCCTTGAGGCTCCGCCCGACCTTAGTGTTGAAAGTCCGAATATAAAACTTAAGCTCAGAAACAACTCCTCCATAGGCCTGAGAAATTTTATTAAAATCCAATTATCGGTTTGGAACTTACAAATTTATTTGCACCTTTTTTATTTATCATTTCCCCCACTGTGTCCCAAAAGATCGGTTTTAGGTTCTCGCACAACCACAATATGAGACTTTGTAACCATCCTCGGGTGAAGTTTATTGTTAGTCTTCTCCATTTGCAAAGATTCATCTTTTTTGCCTTTCTTTCCTTTTGAAAAAGCTTAAACATAGTCAAGTTTCTTAAAAGGCTCAATAAAATGTTATCATATTTAAACAAAAATATAAAATACGAAAAGAAAATTTTCGAGTTAAAAATGGGAAGCTCCATTTCGATTTTAGACCCATGGTTTCTTCGGTAAAACTTCTTAGAATTCATCGTAGATTACGATTTTGGTAACCGCTTTGCCGAGAAAAAAATTGACCCACTCTAATTAACATATATTGGATTTCGATGCTTCTCTTGGCTCCTGAAAAATGTGCCAATTTAGGAAAAGTGCACTAATATTGGCAGCTATAACTAAACTTGGTAAATAAAACCCAGCGGAAAAAAAATATTAGTTCTACACTTTGAATACCTTATAAAAGACAAAGATATTCAACACACTTTCAAAATTGTATTACAAAATTGTATTTCGCTCCAAATAAGTTTCATATATACGAAATTCATGTCACCACATTTTGTTACGATCAGTCTATAATTAGTCGTAGCTCCCATATAGACCCGCTTCCGAAAATATTTTTAACGAGCTTAATTCTCTTGATATACACACAAAATTCTTAACTCCACATACACATAAATCACACGACCTAATTTCATGGTGATCGGTCCATAATTGATCATAGCTTCCATATAAGGCCCACTTCCGAAAAACAATCACGAATATAAATTATTGATATTTTAAAGGAAAAATGTTTTTGCACATTTACTTGGTGTAGGGTATACTATGGTCGGCTTGACTTAAAATATAGCAAACATTCTAGTGTTTTGATATGTGAAAAAAAATAAAAAGAAAAAAACTTATGCTGTTTACAATTTAATTATAAATTAAATTAATTTAAATGATTCAAAACAAGATTTGGCTTTGTTAAAGCAAAAGGTACAAACTTTTTTTAAAAATTCATCGTTAAGGTGGCACAAGGCTCGTGGAGAAATGAACGACTTTTTAAAGCAAGATTTTGTACGCCATTTCGTTAGCCCCCTTGCATATTTTAATAGTGCTCAATTTCGAAAAAATGTATCGAGATATTCAGTTTTTACTTTTTTTTCATATGGTGGCAACCATCAAAATATTCAATATTACAAAAATCGAAAAACCCAGCTATGAAAAATTTCCATAATTTTGGCTGAAATTAATAATAGCCTAAAAAGTAGCTCAAATTACCCACTGTTAAACGGTATGATGGAGAATTTTATATACTTAGAAAAAACTAAAAAAAGAACTGAGAAATTGGATATTCTTTGTCATGTCTTACATTCGATTTCTCCAACATCTGCAATCAGTGAGAGAGTTTTTTAAGACTAAAAACAAAATAGTTTCAATGAAAAGCATTTAAATTTTATTATTATTTTTTTAAAAGATTACTTCTAAATGGCTTGCTTTAGTACTCTTTGCTATGTTAGGTGATATATACAGTTGAGAGACTTGATTGCTGCATATAGTCCACGTTGATAGCAATTGATAACTAAAGATTGAATTCATATATAATTTTTCGATTGTGAAACAGTGTAGAGAGAATATGCCTGAACCAGTGCTTATTTGATATCATATTATAATAATATCGAAGGACAGAATTGGCCACGCAGTCTTTTATGGTGAATATTTTCATCTTTAAGTTTTATTAATCCCGTCTTCTCTGGTAGGTATTCTCATCTTAAACGTTTTTTTCCATATTTGGTGTGGATAATACATAATTAAGTTCAAGATCCAATCATGCGGTACCTATGTTATTTGGTAGGATGGTACCATGTTCAGTACATATATGTTTTAGTTCGACTGATACTTAGAACTGACATTTCAGAAGTGTTTCTGAGGAAAATATCACTTCTAGTGATCACATGACAGGCTAGTCTCTGCAGTATGTATAGAGTAGAGAGATGTATTTCGGTTTTGACTAAATTATGTAATACTTAACCCTTTAATGCATATTGTTGGCAATTGTCTACATTGAAGTTCCATTTGATACTTTATAGAAAAATAAAAGTAAAAATCATGCATTTAAGGGTTAACGATAGTTTTAATGATATATATGAAATTTTAAATGTTTTGAGACGCCAGATTATCCCTAAGGATTACATAGAAGTGCAAAAGGCACAAATGGCCTATAGGGCATCAGGGTAAGGACATATTTACACAACAACATATTTCTCTAAATGGGCAAAGTAACTAAGAGTCAGCATCACCATCATCAGCTGGGCAGCACAACAACTTTTAAGTTTCAAGGTATATGCCGTCCCCTCACTAGAATTGTTCGATACATTGTGCAAACATTTTTGAGCTGTCGTTCTAAATGCTCGACTTTATGTTTTTTTTATTCTCAAGTTTCATTAAAATCGGTTCAAAAATATATAGCTTTTCGCTATCTTTCCATTTAAAATTTTAAATGTTTTCCGATTTTAGTAAAACTTTCGGAGTGTATTTATAATTATCTGGGCTATACTATTATGAATAGCTTTAACATAAAATTCATAACAATAAGGAAATTGAGCTCATTCTCCAAAATATGGCCAAATAATTTGATTTTCTCGAAAACTGCTAAATTTATAACTCATATACTCATATTAGATGTCTATTAATCTTTAAGGCGACATCAAATTTTTATTTGGCATTGATTACGTTTAACATTTACGCTCAGAGATAGCGATTGTTGCCGTTGAAGTCTGAGTGTTCTTTTCTTTAATAAGAGACTCAATGTTTCTAGGACATTTTGAATGTCTGTAATTTTCCTTGGTGACTGGAGGCGTAGACACTTTTACAGCGGTTGTTAAAATAACTGAAAATATATCTAGTCCTAAGGTTTTCAATAATGACAAATTATATAATTTGTTGTGTCTCAGGTTTTAAGTCCATCTGTCCGTCTGTCTGTATGCTGAAAACACGAAATGAGGTAGCTGGAAAATACAGATTGAAGAAAGATTGAAGAAACTGATATCTTAACTATTTGGGACACATTTTGCTAAGAGCAATAGGAAATAAGTTACATGGATAAAAAACATCAGTTTTGCCAAAATGTCAAATTTTGACCCTTTCTAACTCAAAGAGTTCTTGACCGATCTTGTTGAAAAATTGTGTCAGAATTACTATCCCATAGGACTAACCTTCATCTCGATCGGAAGACATCGATTTCGAAAGTTGGTTCACTTGACATAAAATCCTCATTATATATTTTAAAACATATTGGGTATTAAAAAGGTTTGAAAGATTTAGAAAATACCTAACCTTCATCTTGATCGGAAGACATCGATTTCGAAAGTTAGTTCATTTGACACGAAATCCCCTATATATTTTGGAACATACTGGTTATTAATAAGGCTTGAAAGATTTAGAAAATACCGATATTTTAATCGAAAGCATTAAATGTTAACTTTAGAAGGGAACGTTTACTAATTTTGCGTGTTCTAAAGAAAAGAAGCCACCCTAATTTGCATATGAATGATCAATGTATGGTCCTTATTAATTGTGTACGTTTTTTGTTTATTTATTGTCCCTAATTTAAACAAGTAATCGGCTGTGTCGAATCTTATTTACCCGCCACCATATTTGGTACAAAAACATTTATTTTTATCAGATTTTGCACATTTGCAATACAAAATTATGAACTTGATAGCGTTGTTTATAAAATATTTGTATGCGTATTTGAGTGATTTTCGAAAGTGGTCCTTATGTAAGAACTATTACCTATTATAGGCCGATCGCCATAGAAGTTTTAACCTGAAAGTCATATTTATATGAGATTTATGCGTTATTAAGTGATTCTAAAGAATGATTTTATATGGGAACTAAACAAAACAAAATATAATTATATGATTTCATTTTACGTAGAACTTATTTTTGCTGAATTTTGTGTGGAATACTCTATAGGAAAAAATGTCTATAGATGTAAGCAGAAATCATGAACCGATTCTTACCATTTTTAATAGAAAATGCTCTTTTAAAACGTGTATAAAATTTCAATAATTTTATCAGCAATGCATTTGAAGAAAATTGCAAAAAAAAAATATCCTCTTTTTTTGAGGTTGTCTGACATCTTGGTCCATGACTCTGGATCTCCTGGACCGATTCTGCCCATTTTTAACACCAGATATTTCTGATCAACAAAAAACTGTTATTCCCCTAAGTCCTTCCTAAAGCCCTATTGTGCCCTCAACACACAGACAGGCAGTCAGACGGACAGATGGACGGACATAGCTATATCGGTTTTTGTGGATTTATGACAAGGTGTTACATACGAAATGACAAAATCAATATATCCCCAATATTTTTGGTAGTGGGTATAAAAAGTCTCCCCATTGGAATGTGTAATAAACATGTAAAATTCACATTTTTTTTTTAATTACGAAAATCATTTGATAGAAACGGAATTTATCATTAGAATGACTCCTTTAATTTTTATTTTTTTTATTTTTTCATACATAGTTTCTTATATTTCACATAAAAATATTTTTTTTTCATTTGAATTCGAAAACAAATACCAGCAATGAAATAAAACTGCACATAATGACCCCTCCAGTATTAAATCATATAAAATCCTTTTGTACTGGAATAAACAATAACACTAGGATTCTTGAAATAAAAACAAAAAAAGGAAAATACAAACAAAATTATATACATATAAACGGAAAAAAACTACATGTAGACGTAAAAAAAAAAATAAAAAAAAAAAAACGTAAATGGAATCGAGCAGAAGGATCCCAGTTATAACAACAAATGCAATGTGCATTTAGAATCGTAAATTTTATGTGTTCTACTCATACAATTCTAAAGAATAAAAATAACAAAACATACACACTTACAAACACAAACAAAATTAAAACGAAGGAGCAAAAAATGAAAAAAAATGAAATAAATAAAATGAATGATGAACTGAGTAAAGGATAAAAAATAACCATCAAGCTTACAAACAAACAAATCTACACAACCACATACACAAGTACATGTATACAAAAAATAATACAAAACATAAACTTCCATTGACTTTTACAACAGTTTAGCTAGTTAACACCAGACTTATTATTTGCACGACACAACATAATACAATCACACAAACAAACAGACATTCAACGCTACAAAACATCCGCATACTCTTACACACACTGACATATTGACACAGACACATGCATTTATGCTCTTCTCTGACACACACAGTTTGCTAATGACTGCAGGCTTAATAAGCAGTTAACAGAAAATAATACGACTTGTTATATGTAGCATATATTTTGGCGTATGCGGCTGCAAATTCTTGTCTGTAGAAGTGTGCATGTTGGTGTCAGTGTGTGAACAAAAAATGTGAGAGTAAAAGTAAAAATGTTAAAATCTTAAATAATAAGAGAGCAGGCAGAGAGGACATGCGTTGTTTTGTTTTTGGAGAGTTTCGCATTCAACAGACAAATGATTAAAAATCATAGAAGATGTCAAAATGACATTATAGAGCATTAATGAGGGAACACTATTTAAAAAAATAGGAAATGAGAAATAAAGAATACAACTAAGAATATAGTTTTTGCAAATAATGGCTACAAGCATTGAATGAGTGCATAAGTAATGCAGGTGTAGGGGAAGAAATATATTTCTTGAT
Organism: Calliphora vicina; assembly: GCF_958450345.1. Lineage (NCBI taxonomy): Eukaryota > Metazoa > Arthropoda > Insecta > Diptera > Calliphoridae > Calliphora > Calliphora vicina. The sequence continues at coordinate 74,570,053 of NC_088783.1, read as the reverse complement.
CGGTTTAATGAAAATATTTTTAAAATGGAAATAAAATAGTTAAAAGGTTATTCGGGAATACAAAATTAATATTTTAGTAAAATTATTTTTATGCTAAATTCTCAATAATTTTGAAATATCCATATGATTAACTTTAACTCTTTGCGGTTGGGTGGTTTACTAACCACATTTGCTATAGTCTTTAAAACATTATTTATTGGCATATATTGCCATTTTGCCAAACAATTATATTTTTCGAAGTCATCGTTTATGATTTTTTGCAAAAATTTGCCGTCAGGCAATAATTTGAAAATATTGTAAAAATCTGTTTATTTAAGAGACTTTCACTCATTCAGTAAAATAAAGCACAGAGTGTTTATTGTTCATCGAATTCAGTGTTACTTTGATATTTCGGTTGTTTGGTGAGACAATTTAGTCAAAAATATTCGATTTCAATAAAATTTATACGAAACAAAAATTTGTATCATAGTTATTTTGAATGCCAACCGCCACGGTGGTTAGTAAACTAACCACTTCACTCCATAAAAAACCTTGGAATGGGGTGGTTTTTTCATGTTTTGATTAATTTTTTCTTAATTTTTTTATAATAAACTAACCTTGATTAAAGTAAAAATGCAATTGTTTGGATTTTAAACTTATACACAAAAAAGTGTGGCTAATAGAGTTAAACAATGCGAGTATTTCAATCGTAAGCTCAGTGCCACATTTTTTCAATCTCTGAGCAAATCAATACTTTGTAGTTCTTTTAATACATCAAGAAATAGTTTGTAAGCTAAAGTTCCTTAACTTTGTGAAAAACGCCAAACTTTAGGACTTCACAGAGTTAAACTTGGCCAAATTGAAATTTGTTATTCTAAAATTACCTTTTGTATGGACGAATCATGCCAATTTCTGAAAAAATAGTAGTCGGGCGGGGAAAAATCTTGATTATATTACGGGTGAGGCCAGTGCTTGCTTTAAACAAATCATTTGCATTCGGTTCAGGTTCCCTGTGATGGTCTGACCAGATTTCAGCAGTCCATAATTATTAAAACCCTTTTAGTCCCACCAAATACAGAGCATTACCTTAGCCTTGGTGTCGATTCGGCTGGTTGGCCGGGCTTCACATACGGTCTCTATCCCAAGTAATGATTCAGTGCAAAAATGATATTCTTTTTGCATTTCAGACATGCAAAATCGTCTTTCAAGGTCTCTCAGCTTCAATACGTATGGTACCAAATTTCCCTGCAAGAATCCTGCTACTCTCAAACGTTATAAAATTACTGATTGACTAGCTCCCAATGATTTTGCAAACTCTTGTTGAGTTTCACAACAATCTTTATGGAGTAATTCTTTTAATTTTAGATCATCAAACTTTTTTGGCTGACCTGGACGATTTTTGAGGAGAAATTGAAAAAAAAATTTATTTCGTGTACTCATTAAGCATTATTTTTTGCGGAAAACCATCACTTCCACCAAGGTTAAGCTTGATAAATAATATTTTGACACTGCACCATCAATTTCATTGGTAAAAAGTGGTTTATAGAATTTTGCTAATGTTGTACAAGCACGTAAGTTGCCGAACATTCTGGAGACCAGAAATAATTGAAAAAATTCATGATGTGGTGAGAGATTGTGGAAGCCCTAGGTATCTCATATTAAGTATAATTAAAGTTTAATAAAAATAATGTTTAGAATTCTGTTTAATCTTTGATTCAATCTCTATGGTATCTTTCGTGGACATGTTCAGATTCCAAATATTTTTATTAATATTTCATTTAATGACTTAATTGTTGTAATTATTGAAATGTTTGTTGTTTTCAATTCTCGAGATTTTAGAATTTCTACTAAATTAATAATTAATTTTGATCATTATTAGGCCACTTGGTGTGTGGCGTTATTAGTAGCAGGGACTTCCGAACTTTGGCAGTTGACAGCTGTCATATTGTTGAAGCTACATCTGTCGAACTATTCAGATTGTTTTGGCAATGCAACATGGACGGATATAGCGTTTATAGCACATGCAAATGATAAAATCGTTTTATCAAAGTGTTTGAGCAGCGTTCCTAGCTCTTCATCCATTTCACGATAAGTCCAATTTCTGGATGTTCAACAATCAAAATTGTCGAACTCGGGACTAAATTAATAAAATGTCACTGTTTTGTGTTTATTTTGGGATGGCGGCGTCATTGGTGCATATTTCTTTGTCAATGACAACGACTACCAACCTTTTTTGGCCTGAATTGGATGATATAGATACCAGCGATATGTTATTTCAACATGATGACGCTACATGCCACACAGCTCATGTCACATTCAACATTCTGCACGAGCGATATTAGGGCATGATCATCTCACGTGGAGGTGATGTGAACTGCCCTCCAATGTCATGCGATTTGACCCCGTTGACTTTCTCTTGTATAATTTTCTCAAGTCGCAGGTTTATGTGAGTGAGCCTTCAAATCGATGTGGACCTCAAAGCCAAAATAACCCATGCCATCTGTCAAATTAAGGCTGATTTATACGCCAGACTCATTGAAAATTGGACACTTTGGATGCGCTTCATCTAGCGAAGTCTCCGCGGATATTTGCACGATATTTTGTGAAATACTGTCAAGGATGGCATAATCATGCTATTATGAAGAGTATAGCAAGGGTATGATTAGAAATCATGGACCAATTTCAATATGCTTGAGTTGAATGTAATTTTATAGAAATATTTGCAGGGATATCTACCCAATCAGATTGGCGGATGTAAGGGCAGATGTACTTCGTTAAATCGACTCATGGATTGATCTATCGCCTCGAACTATTGCCAGTATTTGAAACGTTCTCAATCCAACTATTGTAGGTTCTTCAGGCGATGGCTCAAATCGCACCACGACAACCTGACAAGCATTCGGCCAAGCATGCCAAATACATATTAAAATATTGAGAACGAAATTACAATATTATACGTTATGCAATAGAATGGAAACCGCAAGGCAACATTAAACTAGTTAAATCTCTAACCATTAACACAAAGCCTGGTTATGCCTTAAGTAATAGTTATACTGTCGGTTAAAATTATTTTTGTATGAAAACTGTCAGTATAACTATTAGTTAACACACAACCAGCCTTCGTGTTACTGGGGGTTACTCAAATTAATATTTATTAACGAAAGAATAAGAAATAAATACATATATTTCAAATAACTAAAAAAAACACACAAAACCTAACTTCTTGAGAAATTATTTTAAATATTTTTAATTATCCTCATTTTCATCTTTGAATTAGCTATTGTATAATGAAATAGTAAAAAGTTACCTTACATAAATTGTACAATTTATAACAATGATGCTGCAACACTTTAACATTATTAATGCTAATTATGAGTTAAATTGTATTTAACACAGCTTCTCCCTATTACGCTGAAAAAATAATGTTATAAAGGATATCTTTAATTCTGCCAAAGCATTATGAAATAAATCGTATAAATACCGAGAAAAAAAACGCTTTTGTTACTACTATAAAACCATTCATAATCGTTAAATACAAAGTTTTAACTATGTATTTCAATATTTCTATGGCAATAAAAGTTTTTCGGAAACTATAACATAAATTTTGAAGTTTAACAGCTTTTCAAATGTTTATGGAATAGAATAAACCTATAGAACGGAAGGATAGAGGAATAACAATGGAAAAAATTACTCTCTTTTCACACATACGACTGATACAACAACAAGATACATGACAATACATTCTCATGAATTAGGTTTTTGACAACAGACTTAGGTTTATGGATTCAGAGTCCACAATAAAGAGAAACAAGGATTTTGTATTTCTAGATTTGTTAAATTATACTTCTCTTTGAATTTTACATTTTAAGAGATTTTCAAAAGAGTATTTATTTACTTTTGAAACTGACATCTCCTGCAATTCAACTAATGCTCAAAGCAAAATCAAATAATTGTTTACATCAAACTGTGGCAGCATCAACAGCGCTGAAAAACAGCAACAAAAGCACAATTTTTAAACAAAAATCCAACAGTTTCAAACATCTTAAGTGGCAACTGCCAGTCGTTAACTTTCGTTAAGGCAACCACTATTGCCAGCGGGAAAAACGCAGAAAAAGAAAAAAAAACAAACATTTTTCATGAAAATTCTTGTTTGTGCCACAACGTTTTAATGAAACTGTGTTGTTGCAATTCTAACGTCACCTAAACTGACCTACATACAGCGCAGTGAAAAACACACGCACGCACAGAGTAAAATAAAATAGAAGAAAAAAAGAAATAAAAAGTTTAATTTAAGAAAATATTTAATACTTAAAGGCATTTAAATGAAAAGATGAAAATATTATTAAAATAACTCAGCCACTTCTGCATACAAATTCATGAAAGCAGATAAAATAGAAATGAGTTATTACTAATAAACATAAAATATAAAGCCATGAATAAATATTAAAATATATAATAAAGTATAAAAAAGTTACAAGTGTTTTTCTATTCAAACTAAAACTTTAAATTTCCCTTAAGGTTTGTAAATCCATGACCACCACCAGCGCAACTTTTATTTGTCATTTTTTAACATAAAAAACTTTTCTTTTTTATTCTGCTCAATTTTATTCTTTATATGGATTTTTATGCTTTTAGGGAAAACATGTATTAAATTTCATAGACAGAATTATGAAAAGAAAACTTTTATTTTGTCAATCTACCACAAATGATGAAATCATACAAATACTTTCTTACTTGTTGTCATGTTGTTTAAACATATGTTTATTTTTTCCAGCAATTTTCATTGAAATATTAGTTTGAGGAATTGTATAAAGCAGAAGTTGCTGGTCCTCATTGTTATATTTGTCATGAACAAAATTTGTATTATAATATTAAGCATGCTGGTTGTCTTCAATGATTCACACCCCATACCACTTCATATAATTCTACTGGTAAAAGAATTTACGAATGAGTTTTTTTACACTTAAAGCATCTACAAAATAAATTTGAAAATTTTAATTTATTAGTTAAAATATAATGAAATTTTATAATGGATTTAAAAAGGTTTGATTAATAATTTTGGGCAATTGGGGTCAAAAGAAGCCAACACATTTGGTTGTGGTTTCAAGAACATGGAAGTTTTATTTTACATCTATTTTACTTACAAATAATGATCCTAAAAATTCAAAAATTATACATTTGACCACGATAATTAATTTATTAGTATATGCTAGTGAAATTGTACCAATGCACTATAGTTCAAAGTATCACTTTTATGTTATGTTATTATTCATTATTTTTTGTTGTCAACCTGTTACTAAAACTCCAATGCAATCAAATTCGTAATTGGTTTTTGTAAAATACAAAATACTGCTTGACAGCACGCCATCAAAGTCAAAGTTTCGATACATTTTTAAAAATTTGTGAATAGTATCAATATTGTATTGTAACTTTTAACCGTTAATTGTGGAAAGTGTGTGAATAATTTAAATAATGTTTAAAATGGAAAACAACGAGCCGTCTAAGTACTTAATTTTTCTTTCCTAAATATTTGGAAGCTATTTCCCTTTATATTAAAAATTACAATTTTTAAACATAACCTTAAAGAAATTTCTTTTGATTACAAAACTTTAACTTTATAGAAGCTTTTAAAAAAATGTTAACGTTTGTTAAACTTGAAATAAAAATAAATAAATATATTGAAATGTTATGAATTCATTTCACTTTATTTCATACTGCGCGTTTTTGCGCTTTCTGAGTAATTTAATTTTTTCTAGGTTAGTGTGCTATAAAAAAATTAACTTTTTGAAATTTGGCTAAAATAACGCCCAAAAGACACAAAATATGATGCTATTATTAAATATATTGTGAAGAAAATTAGTGCTCCTGTTATTACTAAGGGCTGTAAGAAATTATTGGATGAAAAAGTCCGCCATTTTGTCTACAATTAAAAGTAAAATGTCAAAATTGCAGAAGAAAGGAAGATAATTTTCGAAATGAAAACAATATATATGGCTTAATGGTGATTTATGCTTTCAGATTTGTATCTATGGTTACCAATGACATCCACAGTACACAAGGTATTAATGCATTCCAAGCAGATGATATAAAACACAGACGAAGAAATAGGATCGTTTTAAAAATTGAACATACCCGAGGCATCCTACTAAGGGGACCCCTGGCCGCACTCCTGGTGGGCCCATGCGGTCAAAATTCAAAATTTAAACTCGTCAACACTTCTTCTTTGCGCATGCCAAATTTTATTCAAAACTAGCTAAGGATTTAGAAATTACAGATTTATTTCCCTCTTTTTTTCTATACCACTGTGCGAAGTTTTATCTGATACTTCAATTAATATTTTGAATCAAATGTGTTTACAAAATGAATTACTGATTCAACTAATTTGACTGAAAACTAATATGAAATAAATTTTTTCTAATCAAAAGCAATGAATTTACTTTATTTTTCTCATGATGGGTCGACAAAGGGTTAATTTTTTCTTAAATTTTTTGAAAATATAAGTATTTCTACATATGGTCCAATTTTGGTATCAAACAGTAAATTACTTTAATAGTTATTAATTTCGCACTGAAAAAGTAATAATTTGAACTATAGTGCAATGTTAGAATGAAATCTTTATTTTTTTTCGTTTATTTTACAAACAAACTAAATTTTTCAAATCACAATGTATACAAAAAATAAAAACCACTACTATTGTTATTATTTTCTCAAAATATTAATATCCTTTTTTATTCTTGTTACACTGAGAAAACAGTTTAGGTTGTGATAACCAAATTTATTACTAATAGAATGATTAGTCTTAATGATCTATTTTTTCTCTTGTGCATGAAGAATTTTAGTAGGAGTAAACTGACTTTTTGTTACTAGAATCGAAAAAATCAATGGATATAACTGAATCATTTAATTGTAATAGTTTTTATGAAATAAAACTATATTTCATACAACTTATAATTAATTATCGATATTTTGTTGAAATTTTAGCTTATGTGTGGTCTCTGTTAACTTTTTTACATCATTTTTATTTTTAACATCTAACTATGGGGCTTAAAGTAGGGTACCCTCATGTCATGTAAAATTTTTAAACACGTGCCATTTTTGCGTGCTATTAATCTCTTATAATTTCCGAGTTATAGGCATTTCAAAACATCTTAAAATATAGAGCGTACTTTTTTATTAGTTAGACAACTAAATTATCAATAATATACAAGAGATTTTAGAGCAATATCAATTATGGATCCAAAAATAAACGATTTTCAAGACCTAGCCGAGCGCTTTTCAAACACATAAATAACAATGGCAAGTGTTTAAAAAATTTACATGACGAAGGTACCCTACTCTTAGCCCTATAGCGCCGCCGCTGTAACACTTGTTGGACCCATTTTAATAACGTACCCTACTTTGAGCCGCCCCTGTTTCAATAAATATAAAAAAATAAAAGATTTACAACTCTAAAACTCTACTTGGTTGGATATGAAGATTTTATATTGCGTTTTTGCTAATGTTTATATTTTTAATTAAAATTAATAATTTTGAAAGTTTTTCTTTGTCAACGACATTGGCAAGGCCAACAGTCGATGATTACGACATGTATTTTCAAAAAGATGGCGCTACATTTCATATAGCTCATGTCGCATATGGCATTCTACAAAGCGCTTTGTTTTCATATAGGCAATGGACAAAAATAGAAGGAGTTATTGCAGACGAATAAAAAGTATTAGAATATTACCTTGAAAGGACACGGGTACCTCCCATATATCCTGAACATATAATTTAGAATAAAATTCACAGTTATACTCCTAACATTTTAAAATTTGGTTATAATCATTTGAATAACGTAATTGTTGTTTGTGAAAATTTATATTACATTCGCAGCACGGATTCGGGTGGCTGCCATACATCCTTTTCCTTAAAAAACCTATAAACATCTATAAAATTATTAATTTTCAGAAATTATTGTTCTCTTATAATATTAGATGCAAAATTATGAAAATTTTATCGGAAGGATATTCATAATTTCAAGACATCAAGATTTCAATATCCTGTATAACATCTAATTTTTTTTAAAAAATTCGTAAAAATCGTTTCTTATTTTGGAACCAATTTGGATAATCATTTTAATAAAGTTATTGTTGTTTGTGAAAATGTTCATCACAATCGCAGCAATGATTCGAGTGGCTGCCATACATCCTTTTCCTTAAAAAACCTATAAACCTGAATAAAATTATTAATTTTCAGAAATTATTGTTCTCTTATAATATCAGATTAATTTAGTTATTAACATTTCAATTCTAGCAAGGATTTACATAACTGCCATATAACCTTTTTTTAAAAAAATACTGAAATATTGTATATATTTTCTAAATTTGGAAGGATGGATGGAAGGACATTTTGAAATGTTGATAGCCGTATGGTTCGCTGTAATATTAGAAACTGGATGTTGGATTATACTTTAGGTGTTCCTAATATCAGCAGAAGCTCATATTACTATCTCATCCTAAGGATATGTAATTTATATTCAATTATTGAGTTACTTACATTTACGGTAAAAATGTATTATTTATGGGTGCCATCAAAAACAAATTTTTTTTAAAGTTCTAGTCAAAACGAACAAATAATGATTTCACATTATAATAAACAAGAGATATGCATTAGATAAAATTAAAGAAAAATTAAAATTGATTGACATGTTTTTTTCAAAACTAAATCAAAATTTGGATTTTTTTTTGATTTCAGCAAAAAAACATACAACATCAATAACCAAATAAAGACCTATTAATACACTTTATGCCATTAAACAACTTTTATTAAATAATGCAATATTTCTTAGTTATTTAAAATAAAAAATGGTATTATTTTATAAAAAACCAAAAATCTGCAGCTATTTCCCCAAACCATCAAATTGAAAATTTACGAAATGGTAGTTTATACATTTAAACAAAAACAAAATTTTAATAGTTTTCATACGAAAGGACAACTAATGATTACATTTTCTTATAGATAATACTTAAGGCTATTCTATAGTAAAACGTAATCAAAGTAGATTAACATATTTTTTACTAATATTCCAACAAAGTTTTAGAATTTCAGGATTACAATAAAAAATGTTAATTATTAAAAATTGCGCAGATTAAACTGTTAAACCTTTTTTGACAAAAACAGTAATTTTCCATAATTCCACATTCATATTCTTTCATTTGCAGCCAATCGCGAGTTTATATCTTTTAAAACGAACTTTTAGCAATGATTTTTGTTAACCATAAAAAAAATATATTTTTCTCCATTAAATCTATGTTGAAAATGTACTAACTCTAGCGACCTCTAGTGACGACAAAAAGAGAAATTTATAAAAAAGTTTTTTTTACACGAATGAGTTATTTAGTTGTCTATTGAAAAATATAAATTTCATTAACATCAAAGACATGATCTTGTTTTTGATTTTTGTCCATTGAACAAAGCACTGTGCGATGTCAACTGGCCACCAAGATCGTGCTATTTGACTCATGTCTATACTAATAAGCCACTAAGACATCATAATCCATACAATATAGGTCAAATTCAGCATGATTTATGCGCCAGTGTCATGGAAAATTGGATATTTTGGATGTGCGACATCCAGCGAAACCGCGGCGGATATTTATACGATATAATATTTCATATATAATGGCAACGATAGACTTTTGAAACGAACAAGAAAATTTCGATATTATCTTAGTGTGAATATATCGTGGATACATTTGGTAAAGTTTACCATTTGTCCAAATTATTTATGTTATACTTGAATTGTTTGGAGATAGGAGGAAGATGGATCGATTTCAGCAAATTTCAGTAGGTTTCACCCTGAATCGTTCTGGTTAATCGTGGGAATTACAACAATCATCACAAATGCAATATACCCTATATATATAGGTTATAATTATACAGAGAGATACTTGAAAAATCAGAAGTTATTTCTTATGAGCAAATAAAAACAATGATTAATTGCAAATATATAGTTATTTTGTTGGAACACATACCATATATCCTATTATTCATAATGAGCGGTTGTATATGTTATAACAAGTAAGAATGTATAGTCGGTCAAGACCCACTATACATGAGCAAAAACATTTTTCTTTTAAATTCAATAACTTATTTTCGTGAGTGATTTTCTGAAGTGTATTGCAGGTGGGAGTTATGACCGATTATGGACCGATCGTCATGAACTTAGGCCATGTGATTTATGTATGAATGAAACTTATGTATATTGAATTCTATACCGATACCGACTATTTTAAGAGAATTATGCTCGTTAGAGTGATTTTCGAATGAGGACCTTATTGGGGAGCTATGATTAATTATGAACCGATCATCATAAAATTAAGTGGCATGACTTCCTTAAATATATAACTTCTCTGGAGAGAAATTTGTGTAGATAACTAAATAAATAAATTATTTATGACCGATAAAGTCCTATTTCGGGAGGACATTTGCAATAGGCACAAGTTTTACATGGATAGCCAGCCAGCTCAGTTATTTTGAATCGACCGGTTTACTTTAAGGTGGGTGTTAGACTAATATGTTTAAGTATTACAAACATCAGCACAAACGCATAACACCCCAAGACTATGGTGGTATAATAACAATAAAACCTATCAAATATGGATATTTTTCTCGATTGCGGCTCAAGATATTCTATTACTTAATCTGTGTCGATATATATAGCTCAAAATTTTTCTATAGACAAATCTCAATCTATATATGGGGATTTCACTTCAAGTGAACCAACTTTTGAAATCGATGTCTGCCGATCGTGATGAAATTTGCAAGCTTATTTCTACTGAATAGTGAAAATAGTTGGAATAACTAATTTATAAACTCCATTGAGTAGAGTGGCGAGAGGGAAGTTGAGTTAATAATAAAGACTAATCTATAACAGAGATTATAATTATAATTACTTGCCATAATTATAAATAATTATAGGGCTGAGACAAATGAAATAAAATAAGTGGGTATAATTACAATGTGCTAGTTGAAAAAACTGTCAAGCGGGGCAATTCTGCAATAAAATTACCTTTAAGCAAGGATTAACATTTTTTAATCTGCGAAACTATTTTAGAAATATAGATTTTTTATGGCAAACAAAAATAACAATATTTCGCATGTGTTCTTAGCAAATGTGTCCCAAATTTTTTTTTGAAATTGAAAACTTTTCTGATTTTTTTTTTTGGTCTCTCAAGACATACTATTTTAGAGTTAAAATATTTATTTTGATATATATATCCCACTCGAATCCCACTAAGAGACTAAAAAGCTTAAATATGGTCCAGCCCAAACATATAATACCCTACACCAAGTAAATGAGCAAAAACATTTTTCTTTTAATATATCAATAATTTCGGAAGTGGGCCAATGAGAGCTATGAATAATTATGGACCGATCACCATGAAATTAGGTCATGTAATAATGTTTATATGAAAATTATATGTACCAAATTTTATCGAAATAACTTCAAAATTGTGACCTGTACTTGCGCACAATATTTACATGTACAGCCAGCCAACCAGCCAGACGGACATTCCCACCATGATAGTGTAGGGTTTAAAAAGGGCCCATTTTGAAAAAAGTCAAAAAAGTTTTTTATTTTGCAAAAATTGTATATCTTGTGTTAAAAAACATTTATTTTGATAAATGTATCCCAATATGCGACCAAAAACCTCTTAAAGGAATGGAACTAAACATTCTTTTAAACAAAAAAATAGAAACGGGACCAAAGTTTAGGCCCTAATTTTGTAAATCACGTCACCAAAGTGATATTTATATGGAAAACAAAAACAAAATTTCAAAAATTTTAAAAATTTGTTTTTGTTTTATATACAAAATTTTCAAATTATGAAAGGCAAACCAACGCTTGAATTTTGGTGCGTTTGTTCTGTTAAGAATTTGTATATAAAACAAAAACAAATTTTTAAAATTTTTGAAATTTTGTTTTTGCTTTCCATATAAATATCACTTTGTGACGTGATTTACAAAATTAGGGCCTTAATTTTTTTTTTAACTTTTTTTTCGAAAGATTGATGATCACATTTCACACATTTCGCTAAGAACAATAGGTAATAATTTACATGGATGAGAAAAAACACCTGATTGGCCAAAATAGGATTAACCTTGTTGCTAATTTCATACCGATCGGAAGGCATCGATTTCACAATTTTACATGAAATTCCCCATCTATATATATAAAATACAAAAACTATTTCTACCTATGTCCGTTATAGACTCTGAGACCATCCAACCGATAAGCTCCAAACTGGTATCATTGGAAAGGAAATTTTCTGAATATGGTCCATTCGGTGATTTCGTAATGAAGATTTTCGAATTTTCTCATACAAAAATTTTTCATCTATATATATAAAAATGGATGTATTGTTCCGAATGAACTCAAAAACGGCTAGACCGACTTTAATGAAATTTTCAGGGAATCTTCAGATATTGATGATATTTTCACGGAGTCTTCAGAAAAGACTTTTGGGTAACAGTGTAATGTCAGATTATTGATTTTCGGTCTGTGATAAACAATTTTGTTTACTCTTGCATATTAGGTGCATGAATAAGAAATTTTCATACTGAATTTTGGAATTCATTGGAACCAGCCGAAATGCCACTACATGTATTAACATTGAAGCTTGATTCACCGACTTTGTCCGACACTGTATATTAAAATCGAGATCTAGATTCAATATAAAACAGATGTTTTCTAAACGCCAGCAACGCGGACCGTGTTCAGCTAGTATGTATATAAAACACACACAATGTTTCTACCATTGTCCGTTATAGACTCAGTAACCATTCAACCGATAAACTCCAAAATGGTTTTATTATTTTGTGACACCTTAAACACTGCATTAGGTCCATTCATTCCATTCCTGAAGCTGATTTTCGAATTTTTCCCATTTGTATGTCTTAAAATTAAATTTTTTTAAGAACTTCTCCCGATGTTTATATCCATTAAGAAGGGATTTTTGGAAATTAGAATTGGTAAAATCGGTGTAAATACATCTCCATAACTAATAAAGTTAGCACCAGAAATCCAACTTAATCTGAATTAATGCAAAAATAAGTGGACAGTGATAATTTTTGATTTTTGAACATTGAGTAGAATAAAACGGGTGAACACCAAGTTTTGGTACTTTTTTTGTATCCCATATCCCAGAAATGGAATTTAAATGGAAATTGATTTTGGCACTTTTTTTAATTTTTAATGTATAAGAGGATTGATCCCTCTTATTGGTACTTTTTTTATAAAAATATTTAAACAAAAAATTTATTATATAAATCCTCCAAAAACTCCATTAAAAAAGAATTAATAATGAAATATGTTTTTTTTCCACCGAGGGACAACAAATTTACCAAAACGAGTCAATTGCTCATAGTGAGGTACTTGTTGAAACATAATTAAACTGTCGAATTTGAAATCCGATATATTAAGTAGTTTCAGTATTCGGTTTCAAATCAGACAAGTATATTTCTACAATAGTAAAAACTGAGTGGTTAATAAACAGAGCTTGAGACTAATCACTAAGCGTTGCTGGTATAAGAAAGCGTCTTTTTCGCACGTCCAGTTTTATCTTGCTTGCTTCAGAGTTGCAACGCTGAAAAATCTTTACATTTACACACCTACCGACAAAACTCTTACAACCCTCCCCACAAACGATGTAACAACATAATTCTAGGTCAAGATTTTTAATATATATTTTTTTTCGGTTTTGAAGAAAATCATTGCAAACATAAGGCAACCACTTAAACAGCAAAAAAACTCGATTGGCTAAATATCAAAAAAAGATAAAATGACAAAGGAATATCAACAATTTTTCACTTCCTAGTTTTTATTTTCACAATTTTCTTTTTTGTAATTTGTCTCTGTTTAGCTTTCAACAGGAAGATGAACACATCAAGGTCGTCTCTAGGAGCTAGCAACAAATAAACATTTTTAATGCACAAGCAAACAGAAAATACAAAACAAAAAAACGCTCTATTGACCACTTTAAATGGAGAATTATAGAAACTGTTTAACAGGAAACACAACAAATAGAAATGGTTGAATGAATGAGTGAGTGGATGAATGAATAAATTGGCCTTGTGTATTTATTTTCGCTTTTAAATGTTGTGTAAATTGGCATGGACTGGAAATTTTACTATTATTTTTTTGAATGTTTAAAAAAATCATATTTTTTTAAGAATTTTGTCTGTTTTTTTAAAAATGACTGAACGGTGTAAATACTACTGAAGCAGTTTAAAGGCTGTAGTTTTATTTAAATTTAAATCAGTATAAAGATGACTGTGATTTAAAACATATCCAAAAACTATGAAGCTCTTAAAACAATCCAAAACTTTACCTTGTTCATACTTTGAAGAACCATTAAAGGTAGATCTGTCGACATATTTCAACATAAAACTAATTTTGAATTTTTTTTTTTTTTTTGCTAAAACCCACATTCATCGCTACTTCCTGGCAATTCTGCCTTTAATAGAAATGATGAATTCAAATGCCGGGACATGACTCACATCACAAGTGTTGTTGTTAGTTACAGCAAAACATAAAAAAATAAAGTATTTTCCGCCAACTTAATTTAGTTTTCTATAGTTTTGAATACGATACCACGTTTCTTTCTATTTTTTGAGTAAATATTTTTCCACATTTTATTCACTCTGTTAATAGACAAGTAAACAAACACTTTTGTATATGAAAATGAAAACAGTAAATAAGACAAATGAGAAATTATGTACAATTTTTTCATATTTATTATTTACGCTTTTCATTTGTGTACCCAAAAAAAACATTTTTATTCCCCTAGGGGTATTAACAGCTTGTAGTAATTTGCGAGAACGAAAAAAAAAATAAAGCTGTAAGTTGTAAAGTATTTTGGTGTTGGCATGTTAAAAAAATGTAGTGAAGAACTTAACCATAATTAAGGGACCAGCTATAAGAAAAATGTCTTTTGGCAAACTACACTTCTATGAGAAAAGTTAAAACTACTTGGAATTGAAGGGGAGCGGCAAATTGTCTAAATTTTATAAACTGAATTGGAAAATAAACTGCTTTAATATTGTTTAAAAGTAATGGCATTTTTTAAGTGAATTTTTTAATTAGAGTGTCAGATCAAATAGCTAGGCATGTACTAAATGTGAAAATGAATTAAAGATAAGAAAAATATATTTAAACACTTTCAATTTATGATTGGGAGAAACTTATAAATGAAAGGCCACCACCATTAGATTATTAGAGACACTTAAGTTGCAATTGCCTTCACGCTTGTTTACATGGGATGTACAAAGTAACAAATTGACTTCTTTCTACACTAAAAGGAGCACATACGTGCCAAATTACCGAAAATATATAAATAAAGAAAAAGTACATGAGCTATTAGTGTTTTAGGACTTATTTTGAAGTTTTAATACTTTAAAACGTCATTTGAAAATCTGTCTTTTAGTTATTTAAAAATGTTAACAAAATAAGAACTACCTTAAATATATATTTGCAAATTTTTCCATATTTTATATATTTTCATCGGGAACAATTCATTATACACCTATCCCTCGATTTACAAAATACATGCGTTCCTGAAAAAATCGTGTAAATCGAAATGAAAAATTTTTGTATGACAAATCGTGTAAATCAAAAAAAAGGCCCAAATACGAATAAATTCAATTCATTATACACCTATCCCTCGATTTACAAAATACATGCGTTCCTGAAAAAATCGTGTAAATCGAAATGAAAAATTTTTGTATGACAAATCGTGTAAATCAAAAAAAAGGCCCAAATACGAATAAATTTAAAATTTTGATTAGAAAATTCATTAATTTTAAAGCAAAATAAATACATGCATTGTAGAGAAAGCATTTAAAAAACAAAATAAATGGAACTCATATAAACATGTGAGTTCATTAAAAAAAACTATTAAATATATATTTCTATTATTTATAGTATGTATCAGTCAGAACTTCCAATCATTTCTTTATCACTGTCTTCCGCTACTAATCGCATTTTTTGGACATATCACTTTCGTCACTAGATAATTTTTCATGCGTTTCTGGTTCGATAGTTGATAAATTGGAGATAAAATCAGTTCGTAGAGATTTGGAAATATAATTTGTAATTAAAACTTGTGTTTATTTATTGTATAAGTCCTTACAAACCTCCTTAAAGTCCCTATAAATACCACTGTGAAATGTATCTCTGTAATGCGAGGGCTCTTACAATATTTGGGTAATTTTTGAAAAAAAGATTTCGCAATATTCAGCCTAACTAAAGCCCTTTACTAATATTTTTTGTTGACAGGCTACTGATTCCGCAACTCCTTCATCGGAATCGTTGTCATTTGTTTCGGTCATCATATTTATTAAATCTTCAACATATAATTCTTTATTTATTATCAATTCTTTAATGTCACCTGCACAAAAGACATCAAAACCTTCTCCTCCCAATGTATGTGTCAACTCCAAGGATTGACAAGATAGTATAACATTTTCTTCTACAAATGGCCACAAATTTTTCCAACAGTCTTTGAGCGTTGATTGTCTAAGTGCAGTATAAGTCAATGCAACATGCTTTACATAATTTAATATTGTAATTTTTTTGGTTCTGGGACAAATACATTATAGGTATATATTTTTGATAATTAACTGAAAAAAAATATTTTTTTCTCAAAATATTTTAAAAAATCGTGTAAATAGGGGTACTTTCCACATCCCTCGATTTAAACGAAAACAAAAAAAAATTGTGTAAAAGTGAAATCGTTTAAAAAAGTATCATGTAAATCGAGGGATAGGTGTATTTTACATCAAGTGGCAGAGAAAGGCTGAGAAGTGGACTTAGCCAATTATTGATCAGATGTGTAAATTAATCAATTATTGATAACATAATCTTTTTTACAATAAATGTATATGAATCTTAATCAATCAAATGTAAATTGCAAATTTTGATTTTTTGGAATTTGCTTTGACCATCAATTCTAATTAATATATTATGAAATGTGTACACAAAATTAATCATTTCATAAAAAGAAATATCAGAGATTAATTTTTTAAAAAGAAAGTTCTTCTTAACTGTTCCATCATCCAACTGTCACGCTCAGATGATTATGGTGTTTTCCAACACCAAAATTTAAAATTAAAACTAATATGAGAGTTTTTGGACCTTTTTAAATAGAAGAGTTTTTGTAGATTATTTAAAATAAAAAGCGAGAAATATAAGTACATGAAACTAAAATAAAAGCTCAGAAAAGAGCAAAAATAGATATTTCCAACACCTGTGTATAAATTTCTTCATAACTGCCACAAAAGTACATCATTATGATAAATTGTTTGTTACATTAAATAAATACAATTGGCTATTTTATAAAGGTTTTATATATTATTTGGTTTAACGTTGGAAACGCATATACCGTATATTTGCTTAACTGCTGGATAGTTGAACACGATGGGCTTCACTAACGCCATCAAAGTAAAGTAAGGAATTTTATAAGAAATTAAATAAATCTAATTAATAATGGAATTTTTTGCAGTTTTTAAGGGTTTACCATGATAACAGGTACATGCTTTTGTCGTCGATAATATAGAAATATTATCTTGTGATTTTCAAAAATCCTGATATTATATATTAGAGTCCCCATACAAAAAAGTTTAGTCAGTCACCCCTATCATTAAATATTAGATGAAGGCGATTCTAGAAATGCAAAAATTATTTGTTTACCATGCCCCAAAATACCCCCTTTTTGTTAATCAAAATATATCACATATTACTGTTCATGGCTTGGAAAGAGCAACATTTATCCATTTAGTATTTTTTCAATCCGATATCAATTTATAGAGTTGACTTCTGGCTAATCGGTTCTATCTCCATAATATACAAAATTAATAAAAAAACAGAAAATGATCAAAAAATTTTATAAAACTTGTGCTTTGAAAGTATTAACTGTTATTCATAAACAATAATGTTGTTGATATTTTAAAAATATTTTTAACATGTAAAAAACGGTTGTTTATGTTGCATCGGTCGTACAGGGGTTAAGGAAGTCAGCCAGGCATGTAAGTTAGTGAGCTAATGGTTGAATGGTTTTGGGTTGAGTGGGAATTCGAGAACGGACGAACAAGTGCTGTAGGCAATGGAATGTTTTTTAGTTTTAAGTTGAAGTTTTTACATAGAAGCCGACGGAGGTTGACGCTCGGACAGTAACATTAATATAAGTTTTAGTTATAAGTGTTTTCCTATTTATCATAAGCAATGAATTAAAATAAACTATTGATTTCGAACAGTGAATGTGTTTCATTAAAAACAAGTAGTAACTACATTTATTTTCTTTACAACTGGATTCTTACATAACAATTTTTAAATAGTCACACTCTTTTAATACACATACTTTAAAAATACACTGATAATACGGTTGATGTTAACTCTAACAGGACCTAAGATACACTGACTGCTCGGCAACTCGCTGTTACTATTTATATACACATCGCCATCATCTAGTAGTTTCATGAATTATCTGACTGAAAAAATAGAATGTTCTATTTCCACAATGATCATCTACAGCTTTTAAAGCTACTGACAAAAATTTAATGCATTAGAAGCATTTGAATATTTTCAGTTGTGAATATTTTTTAAACTAAAAAATCAATCAACACTTTATTGTAGTTTCTAGGTATATTTAAGTTATATTGATATTTTCGTATAACAATTTATTTTATAAGCAACTATTACTTAAAATAAAATCTAATAATTTTAAAGCCTCTTAAAAACTCATCACTTGTGCAAGAGCACACATTGAGTCATAAAGCTAAAATATTCTATGGCATAGACCCATTGACACCAAATTACAAAATTTAGTTTGAAAAGGTTTCCCTTTTCTCTGTATGAGTATGTTTGTGCCATCTTTCTTGTCTTTAACGCTTCGTAACTAACACAAAATGTTGATTCTAGGAAAACCCTTCAAGCTGTTTTTTTTAAAAATCAACCAAGTAACCGTAATTTAGTGACTTGATTTCTATTTCTATAAAAAGCAAAAAGTGGGTGAAAAACAAAAAACTATGAAGTAAAAGCAAAAAAACTAGAAAATGACATAAAAGTAAAATTATTACATACAAGAGTTACAAGACACAGATTCTAAGATACACACATACAATCATACAATATTTTCATACTTCCATTCAAATTTAAACACATACAAAAACAAACTTAATTTCCCATAATTTATTGCCGCTTTAATAAGTCGCTTCTTTCTTCAAGCAACTTTTCATTATATTCACTTTCTTGTAGTGCCATAAATTCTAGACAATATATAAAAAACTAAAGTACAAGTAATTAGAAGAAAAAAAATGTTGAAGAAAGCGAGAGAAAAATATCGTAAAATTTTTAATAGATCAAAAATACTGAGGACAGTTTTGAGAAAAAAAAAAAATATTATATAAAAAACCAAAAGTTTAATTAAAGAAAAGAACACACAAATATTCGAAATCATAACTTTCGTGTTGGTATTTGTGCAGTGTGTGCAGTCTGCAGCGGGGATATAAAAAATTGCAAATAGTACCAATGATGTGGAAATAAAATGTACTTTTTGGAACTTAATTGTAGCAATATTTAGGCTTAATTCTTTTTCGACATTTTTCTTCACGTAGAGAAAAACTTGATTGGGCAAGGTTGCTACAACTATACTGTATTTTAGTAACAATATATTGTTTTGGTATACATACAATTTTTGTTTGAATTCAATTTCAACAATATCTTGGTAAACATTTTTATGTTCATCGGAATTATTAATTTTAGTATTATTCACCGAACTATTAAATATAGATCAAGAGTGTTAACTAAAGTATTTACAACTACTCTTTAATGAGTCTCTTTAACGAAATCAGTGAGCGAAGGTCAAGTGTAAACGGCAAAAATACATACGTTACAGTTAATGCAGATGATAAAAATATAAACAAAACAAACAGAAGATTTGAGATTTCAGAGATTGACTAGGCTATTGTTGATTTAAACTCCAAAAAATCACTTGGTATTGATAAAACCGGTAACAAGATGCTCCTCGAGCTACCCCAAATTGCATTAAGAATAATCCTATTTATTTTTAATGCTATATTACGCCTTGAATATTATCCATCAGAATGGAAGGTTTCTTTAGTTACAATGATACCTAAGCCGGGAAAAGATCACAGTAAAGTAGAATTATATAGACCCATTAGCCTATTGTCAAATATATCAAAGCTATTCGAAAAACTGTTAATGCACAAGTTAAAGCCGATAGTGAATCATTTTGATTATATTCCAACTCATCAATTCGGATTTCGAGAAAATCATAGCACCATAGAACAAACTCACAAGTTGGTAGAAATCATATCCAAGACATTTGAAGAAAAAAAATATTGTTCTGCTCTCTTCATCGACGTTTCGCAAGCCTTCGACAAAGTATGGCATGAAGGCTTATCGATAAAAATAAAAAAATATTTACCAGTGTACACACATAAGCTTCTAGAAAGTTATTTCATTCATCGAAAGTTCGTTTTTAAAGAGGGATACTTTATAAGTTCACCACAGCCTATTGAAGCAGGCGAACCCCAAGAAAGTATACTGGGTCCCTTCCTATATTTGTTATATACTTGTGATGTGCCTACAAACAGTCGAACCCACATATCAACTTTTGCTGATGACACAGCTATACTAGCCATTCATGAAAACCCCCAAGAAGCATATGTACTTTTACAAGACCATATACTCGTCATAGAAAGGTGGTTAAAACAATGGAGAATAAAAGTAAACGAGCAAAAATGTATACATCTTACATTCACATTGCGTTGAGAATCGTACCATCCAATCCTAATAAATTACACAGTGCAACAGCGAAAAAAACACAAGATCATGACTATATAGGTTCGACTCTACTTCCAAAGTGTAGTAAAACCCTGTACTCAGTTTGTCCATTTTGGTGACCGATTTTTTTTTATGGGCCCCCAAAATTTCTGAAAATCAGTGGGGGCTCTAAAAAAGGTGTCATCAGTTTTCGGTTAACAGCTAATTCAGACTTTGTGATACGGCTTAACTTTATATGGCAATAATATAGCTAAGAGTCCGCCAAATAAATTTTGTTAAATTTTTTTCTCCAAAAAATTGCTTTTTCGTGCACTTATGTTGAAAAAATATAAGAAAATAATTTTTTTTTTACTTTTTTAGAATAACTTCCAGGGTCTCCTAATTTTTCACTAACAATATTTAGCAAAGTTGTAGCTACGGTAAAGTTGAACAACTCTTGAAAACATGTCAATGCATTCTGAACGTGTCTAGTCACTCTAAATAGCACATAAAGATCACTTTGTACCTTAACAATTTTCGTTTTTACTATTTTTTGACTCTAAACAAAAGACATTTGTGATCCGAATGAGCTGAAATTAAAAATATAGATAGTCCTTGAGAAAGTCTACAAAATATGCTTATATCTGTAGGTTATCTGTTTTAGTTCAAGAGATATTTAGGTTTAATTTTTTTTTAAATTTTGCTCGATCTTTTTTTTGTATTTTATATATGATGGGCCTACGAAAGGTCGAAATTTGTTTTTTATATATGACGTATATTTGCGATAAAATTCTAAAGAAAATAAAACAAACCTGATAAGAATTATTTCGACCCTATAAAAAATTACACGAATCCAAAGTTGAAGCATCTTTTTATATATTTCGAATTTATGCGTGTGTTTTTTAAGTTTTTTCCCAAAAAATCCCCATATTTTTTCTTTTATAAAAAATTAATTTTCTTCGTGGCTATATAAACTTTTCTATGATCTGGAAAGAGAACTTAATGCAAAAACGTATAAAGTAAAATTTGACTAACTTAAGCAGACATTGTAGCCCCCAGCCCTATCCAAACTTGGCCAATTTTGAAACAAAATTTTAGGTTTGAGTAAAAAATTCTAAAAACGCAAAGCACCTATCCTCAAAAACTCATCATATTTGTATAGCCCTATATATTGTTTATACACATACAAAACGTTTTTACTATCATGCTGTAAATAACGTCAAAGTGGGCTATTTTCTAAAAAAAATTCAGTTTTTGGAACACATTTTCCCCGTTTTAGGAATTTCGATGTTTGAGAAAAAGAATGGCAACATTAGTGATGCCATTGACTTAGGAACATTTAGATCTATATTATTTCCAAATTTTATTGTGATGTCTGTAACTGTTCAAATTTTACATTAATTCAAAGTTTTTATTTTTCTTGATGGAAAATCACCATTTTATAATATTGTTAGTTTTTAAGGTAAAATACGTCCGAAAAAACACAAAATTAATTCATTTCACTAAAATGTCAATCTACAAGTCATAAGGTTTCCACCGATATCAAAAACTTATATAAAAAGCTTATATTTACTCTTCAGAAGCTTCACATACCATGCCCACTTTCAAAAATTTTAATGTTTTTTCATGCATTTCATGTTTTTTCATGTTTTTTCTTGCATCAAGCCGGTCTTGCGTGATCAAGATTGGATAAAGTGATGCACCCGGATCATACCGATAATGATTTGCCCATTCTTCGTCATTCCAGCACAATAGAGAACTATACACTCGAACATAAATTTTTAACAAAAAATTTTTAAAAAAAAAAATAGTAATAAACTAAAATTGTTATGCTACAAAGTGATTTTTGACAGCTATTTACAATGCCTAGATATATTCGGATTATATTGATATGTTCACAAGAGTTGTTCAGCTTTACCGTAGCTTCAACTTTGCTAAATATTGTTATTGAAAAATTAGGAGTCCCTGGAAGTTATTCTAAAAAAAGTAAAAAAAAAAATTTTCTTCCTATATTTTTTCAACAAAAGTGCACGAAAAAGCTATTTTTTGGTAAACAGTTTTAACAAAATTTATTTGGCGGACTCCTAGCTATATTATTGCCATATTAAGTTAAGCCGTATCACAAAGTTTGAATTAGCTGTTAACCAAAAACTGATGACACCTTTTTTAGAGGCCCCACTGATTTTCAGAAATTTTGGGGGCACATAAAAAAAATCGGTCACCAAAATGGACAAACTGAGTATAGGGTTTTACTACCCTTTGGTAGTAGAGTCGAACCTATACTGTCATGATCTTGTGTTTTTCCAAAAGTCTTCATTTGTTGCATAGTGTAATTATATAATACCTCAACAAACTGAAGTTAAATATCTAGGTCTGCATCTAGACCGACGTCTTACCTGGAAAAAGCATATAGATACGAAATTGACTCAAATGAAGTTAAAATTACTACAAATTTACTGGCTAATTGGTAAAAACTCGAGATTGAGTTTAGTTGCAAAATTTTGCTGTACAATTCAATAATAAAACCCATATGGTGCTATGGAGGCACAGCTTCTAATATTGAAAAATTCAAAGATTTCAAAATAAAATATCACGAATGATAACAGCAGCGCCTTGGTATGTGAGAAATATTAACATTCATAAGGACCTAGGTGTCTCCCTGGTGAAAAATGAAATAAAAAAACAAGCAGAGTCATATTTGAAAAAGTTAGAAGTTCACCCAAACCCACTTGCACGAACATTAATGAGAAGTAATGGCTACATCGGACTAAGAAGGAATCCAACAGACCTGCGCTGATGATAGGATCTATAAATTAAACATAATTTTTCATCCAACTGTGGTGGGACGTAAATAAATATTAATATTTAGATTTAAGATTTGAAAAAATTATTGATAGTTCACATTATTTTGTGAAGATACAATAAATAAAATATGAAATAAAAAAAAAAAAATTCACCGAAACATAATAATGTTTCATAAAACTAAATATAGATAAATAGGTAAAACTATTGTATTACATAACAATACAATCTTTTAAACATACAACTCACCATTAATTATAAGATCCTATATAAAGTCCGTGACTTTTTGAATGAAACATAGGTTTTTGGACAAAAAAATTATTTTAATTTGCAACATAGTCTCCTTTGAGGTTTGGAAACAAATCCAGAAAAAATGGTGGAAGAGGGAGCATTTCGTATCCTAATTCATGGTTTTTTCCGTGCGAAAAGCTTTCTCATACTTATGTGACCATTCAAAATTTATCACACCTAGGCATTTGAGGTGCCTGTGGCTTTCATAATCTCACGCACTTTCACTCTCCGATTGGCCAACACCATATCGTGATTTTTTTCAATTGTTTCGGGTGTAGAGACCCTAACTAGGCGTCTAGAAAGGGAAGTATTTTCCGTCCATGTAGTGCCACAACGAAGTTCAGTAAACCATTTTTTATCATTGAAATTGATGGTTGCCAACATACTGTACCATTTATTAAAGGTTACCCAAGTGTTCCATTTTTAACGATCACAATAGAACAAAAATCATTAATATTTATGTAAATTTCTTTTATGTAGCTTCTAAATACTCGAAAACTAAATTTTTTGCTTCCATTTTAATACTTTTAAGCAATACCAGAGAACGGAAATAAACAAATCGAAATGTTTGCTATCGTTTTGTTTTGTTCTTTGCAGTGAATAAAACAAAAACCAAACAAAAACAATGAGAATGATTGTCCCATTTTGTTTTGTATTGTTTTTGCTCATGAGCGCAAACTGTACATTAATATAAACGTACGCAGCTATAAAAGAAAAGAGTAAGAACAATATTGAAACATTCTGATAAAAAATGTTTAACAAACGTTTGGTAATTGATTTACTCATTATAATAGAGAACACAGTACAATAAAAAACAAAACGAATAAAAATACGTTTCTCTATCTGTTTCGTACTCAAATGTCAATTGTAACGGTAAATTAAATAATGAAGATGATTGAAAAGCTAATCGTTTCGTTTTCTCTCTTTGTCACTTGAAAAGTTTTTGTTTTGTTTTTGCTCATGTACAATACAATACAAAAATTTTGATTTGTTTTGTACATTTTGCAAACGTTTGCGACAACATTTATTATAAAAGCTAAATAATATCAAAATTCGCATTATTACGTGGTCCAGATCTCGTCTGGTAGATTCCGCATATATAAAAATTTTTCAAATCGTATCACAAACAAAAATTTGGCATCATTTTTAATTTTTCATGTACCCGAGGTGCCCCACTTAGGGGCATTGTGGCTCGGCCCCCCTTGGTGTTATAAGCCCGAATTCAAAACTTAAACTTATTCGTTTAGGAGTTACAGATTTATTTCAACTTTTTTATTTGCCCTATTTTGTTTGCTCAAATGAAAGTTTAAGTCTATTCCTTTTTGGTCTTTTGGAGCTTTTTGGTCGCTTGCTGATATGTGAGGGGATATATAGCGAAATAATAAATATTTTCATAAAAAAACATTCAAATACATTAAAAAAATATTGCGTAAAATGCTGTTTTTGAAAACGGTCTGAAAATTTGACAAAAAACCATTATAAATATTTTAAAGATGAAACAAGTCTTAGACTATAACACACTTTATTAGTTGCAATGAAATAAAATACATTAAATTGTACCATCATGTTCATAACAAATTAGTACCATAACACATTCTGTCTCTCTGTATAGTGGTGCTCAGTTGTTAACTTAGAATTTCATAAGTTTTTTTCACAACTTTATACAAATTTTTAATATTTATGTTGGAAACTTTTCTTCTCTTTTTTTGTTCTTTATTGACAGTCTCACCTCATTTCTATTCATTCAGCAAAATTTTAATTTCAACATTTAGGAAAAACTGACAGAGAGATGGAAAAACTATCTTTATTTAAATAAATGTTTAACTTTTGCATAATTATTTGAATTTAATTGATGTAAGCTGGTATTTTAGATAACATGTTCTAGGAAAAATTTAAAATTAATTTATATTAGGAAGCCAGTGAAAAAAAGACAGTTAAAAAAACACTTTGTTTTTATTTATATTAGTTTATAATACAACAATACTGATTGCTAAATATTTGTGTTTATTAATTTAATAAATATAATTAGGGGAATAACTAGTCAGCTGAAGAGGCTTATAGATACGCTAATGTAAATGATATGTTAAATTCATTTTATAAAATGAATGCATACATTTATTGCAAATCGTTTCATTATGAATAACAGCTAATATTGCTATTCAGAAATATTTCCCTGAAATAACTAAATAATAGCCAGCACAAAAATTTAATTAACTTTATATTTATATATATACGTATAAACGCAAAGAATCTTTCATTAAGCGCTCCCTACCTTAGAATTTAAATAAAACAAAGTGTATGTGAGATATGATTGAAATTTGTTGTTCGTTTGAAAATCCTAGCGATGACATGCTGTATGGAATATAATATCGTTCAAATATCAGCCTCGGCTTCACTAGGACGTGCTCATTCGAAATGTCCAAATGTCCATGACTCTGGCGCTTAAAGCAGGCTGCATTTAAACGATAGCTAACCCATGCCATCGATCAATTGCTTTGATCGGTTGACTTTAAGGGCTGCTGAAGAAAATCGACATCAGAAAACCCTACAAAGTGTAATGGGGTCAAATTGCACGATATCGATGGCGAGTTCACATCACCACCACATGAGATGACTATGCCCTCACATCTATAATGAATAATGTTCAATACGGCGTGAGCTATGTGGCACGTAGCGCCATTCTGCTGAGATCACATGTATTTGGTCTCCATATAATCCAAATCAGACCAAAATAATTTAGTAATCATCGACCTACAGCACTCGCCGATGACGGTGATGGCCGTCGTTCTCAAATAAATATTAACCGATGACGCCAAAAATATACTCATTGCTGTGACTTTTTCTGGACGCTCTTAGATCTCATGTCCCAAATTAGATAATTTTGTTTATTGACGTGCCATTAGTACAGAAATGGACATCATCGCTGAAGTTGTTTTTTTTAATGAAAATCCCGTGGAAATTTTTCCGGATAAAACACCAATTTTGCTAAAACAATTGTATCATTTGCATGTTATATCCATTCACTTAGATTTGGTAAAACAAATTGAACAAATCACAGCCAATTCGACAGATGTAGTTTCAGCAGTATTGAAGCTATAAACTGTCAAAGTTAAGAAGTCCCTATTGGAAGACCCTTTATATTATATATTCAAGCATCAACATATTAAATAACTGTAGCTCAAAATTAACTTCAATAAGCATAATTTACTTATATATGCTCATTTTTTAACCACAACCAATAAACCACATTAAAATTAAAACAAAATACACACTTCAGTAGATAAAAAAATATGCATTAATAAATCAAGGCACTAAAAAAAAACAAAATCTAATAATAGGTATTTCGCTGAACAATAAAACACTACAAACAAATAATAAATAAACACAAATTTCAGTTGGCAATAAAAACTTTTGTGTTAAGTTGATCTGTGTGTGAGAATTTTAATTAATATTATTTGTTTTATTTGGCCTTAATTTTATTGCACTTTTTTAATTTGCAATTGCCCAAACCGGAAATATGAGATTTTATTTTAAAAAATCATGAGTTTTTGCTGTAATAATTAATAATATTTATGCTAAGTGGTTTTTTACAGCAATTTAAAAAAAAAAATATAAATAAAAGAAAAACTGCTTCATTACGTTTAAATATTTAAATAAAATGAAAAACGATTTAATACGTACAATTTTTGATTAATTGGTTTTGAATGAAATGTATTAACTAGGTGATTTATAATAAAGAGTCTTTCATTAAGTGTGTGTGAGATATCATAATTTGTTTAAAAAGCCTATCGATGACTACTGTATGGAATATAACATCGTACATATGTAAGTTCGCTGCGGCTGCTCTTGGATCTCATGTAGATTGGTATCGTCGCAAAACTCGACAATTTTGTTTGTTGAGATACCCATTTATACAGAAAAGTTCCTACCTTGTACAAATATGGACTGAGATTAATTACTTTGTGTAAAGGAAATATGGTAATAAAGAATATACTATAATTTTTTTAAGTTGTTTCTTATACTTTAAGAGGTATTTCAGTTTAAATTTTGAAATGTTCGATTTTTTTAAAAAAAAAAGAGTTTTTTAGGTATATTTATTTATTTTTTTTAATTTAAAAATAGTTTTTTAAAATATCACCAATATTTGCGATAAAATTTCGAATACTATAAAAATAACTTACTGACAGTCATGTCGGCCATATAAAAAGTTACACGCATGAATATAAGCTTTTTGTATAAGTACTTGGTATTGGTGAAAACTTTAGGACTTGAAGATTTACAATTTACTTCATTTACCTTAGAAACTCAAAAATTTTAATATTGGAATTTTCCATGAACAAAAATATAATATATTTTAATTAATGAAAAATTTTAACGGTTAAAGATATTATAACAAAATTTGGAAATAGTGTAGATCCAAATGACCTTGAAGCAATGGAATTATAATCTTTAACACTTTTTTTTCAAATACCAAAATTCCTAATACAGTGTTCCAAAAACTGAGTTTTTAGAAAACACCCTACTTCGACGTTATTTACTGTGTGACAGTAAAATAACCTTGTACGAGTTTAAATACCCAGCAAAAACTTTACTTACAAATAAGCCGAAAATTTTTTTATTTTTCTACTGTAAGAAGTCATTATTTTTGTTCGCGATGTCCCAAAAGTAATCCTTTATATTTTGGCCGGAAATAAGTTGTTTTATTAGTAGAGTTATTTATAGAATTTTTATTGACACAAAAAAATAAAAATAAAAAAAAATAAGTCGCAGACCCGATTCGAACCAGCAACCTTCTGTTTGGTAGTCTGCCGTTGTGCTCACAACACCACTGCTTAGTTATTTCATTGTGCATCAAATAATGGTTTTCACACAGTAATGCAATATTCTTTTCTGTTTTTCTAAAAATAAACATGCAATAAAAAAAAATGGGCAAATTGAAAAAAAGTAACAGTTTTTTTTGTTTTGTTTGTTTTTTTAGACTTTACTACTTAAAAAGTAAGTTATTAAAAAAGACATTATTAAAAGGACATTGCAGCTTTATAAGCAAAGTTTTTGCTGGGTAAGATATAGGGCTATGCACGCATGGAGCTTTTTCGAGGATCGGTGCTTTGCCTTTTTAGAATTTTTGCTCAAACCAAAAGTTTTTTTAAATTGGCAAAGTTTGAATAGGTCTGGAGGCGACTAAGTCCACTGAAGTGAGCCAGGTTTTACTTTCTACGCTTTTGCATAAGGTTATCTTTTCGGATCATTTTATATAGTTCCGAAGAAGTTTTTTTTCTACAAAAGAAAAAACGTAAAAAATACGGCCATTTTTACATGTACCAACTTTGGAAGCGTGTAACTTTTTATATGGACGACATGACTGTTAGTAAGTAGCTTTTATAGTATTCGAAATTTTATCGCAAATATAGGTGATATTTTAAAAAAACAATTCCGAACCACATATCAAAAAAACTAAACAAAATTAAATAAAATAAATAAACCTAAAAACTTTGGTATCTTTGGTGACCCCCACTGAAATTTTCCTGCGAAAGTTTTCGTAGAATATTTTAATCCATTAAAGTCCTTTTTGAAAGGATTTTTTTAATTTTCTCAAAAAAAGGATCAAATTCACCCCGAAAGAAAGAAGCTAGAGGGTTAAGATCTTCCCAAAAAATTATCCCCATAAAATTACATAATATAACTCTGTCCATAAGAATTCTCTCATAGGGTCACTATTCTGTACCAATCAAAAAGTCTCAATTTGTTGGACAGTGTTATTAAGACGTTATTTAAATATGATAATTTTAGTTATAAAGGGATCGCTAAAAATTTAATAGATGATTTTTATGCATATAAATATAATCCTGTATGACAATTACCGAAGCGTAAAAGATTGTATGTGAAACTCTGCCAACCAACCAGCCCAGTCGATACCAAAGTCAAATACCCTTGGTGCTGAGGTAATTCTCTGTATTTGGTGGAAGAAAAAGGCTCCTATCTATCTTGAGCAGCTGAACATAAAATATGTGTTGACTATTGAATCTCAAGTGGTTGGGAAGTTTTGTCTCTCCCGGTTTATAGTCCAAACCTTGCCGCGTCCGACTACTATTTGTTTCGATCGATTAAAAACGCTCCACTTTGGAACAGAGTAGCCGCTATCGGTTTGATTTGAAAGATAATCAGATCTTTTGGATTGGAAACCATATGTTGCCAGGAAACCATATGTTGCAGGGAAAAGTTCATACCTAACAATGGAAAATACTATGAGTGAATTTAATTTGAACAAGTGTTTCAAAATAAAAGCTTTTTAAGTTATACGCCCATAATTTGAAAAACGAATTTCTTTTCTTAGTATTGCTTTTGCACTGAGACTTTATGGTGCTTTTAAGTGACGGGTTAACTGAGCTTAGAATTCTGTATAAATGCAAAACATTTTCTGGTTCTGGAAACTGAATATACTACCATATTTGTGGTGGTTATACAAATAATCTAAGTGGAAGTATAATATAGTGTGTTGTTTTTTCTATATGCCTTTAAAGCAGCTTTGATATATAAACAGTAAATTTAGTTTTAATGCTGCCATACCGCTGAACATATTTAATTAAAATCTAAATTAAACATAATTAAATAAAATTAAGAATATTTTTAAGACATATATAAATATAATATATCAAATTAAGCAAAAATCAAACAGTCATTCAAATATGTGCGTAAAACGTAATGCTTTATTTGCATACAGAAGACAAAGTGCCCCAGAATACCGAATTTTAAAGCTAATATTTCTTTAATCACGGAATATTTAGCTGTATGAAAAAACTGCAGTCTAAAATATGTTTACCTTAGTTGCCAACTGCAACCATTCACTCCTTTGACGTTGTCTGCAGTTAATGAACATTAATTTGGAGAATTTAAATATAAAGCAAACATGTTACATGCATACATGAGTACGTACTACGTATGCATATAATATTTCATTTTCACATAGGTTTTACACGGAAAAATTTATTTACATGAAAGCACATACTTAATTTACATAGTTTAAATATATGTATATGTATGTTAGTCATGAATATGTGTTTAAAATAATATTTTTTATATACCGATAGGAAATAAACAGTTGATTAAAGAAAAAAATATTTTGCTTTTCACTATTTTCGTAGCTAGTTTTTATGTAAAAAGAAAATTTCTGAGAAAAGTGTGTATGTGATTATATGATTTAAATTGTATCTATACATTCGAAGACTAGAAAGAGCAATGGAAGCTCATTGCTGTTTGTAGTCTTTGATTGTAAATTAGTGTAGTTTTAATTAACAATAAGACATAAAACATATGTAATATTATTTAAACAAATTAAATTATAGTACATTTAGAAGAATTCAAAATTTAGTTGGCTTTAGAAAAGCCAAAAAAAAACCTATACGTTTACAAATAAATTTCAAGATTTTCATGACAAATACTGACCCATACATTCACAGAAATAATTATTTTTTTTTTTAAATTTTAACTATTTTATATTCGAAGTGCTTTTAAAACTTATTCTTAATTGTAAAAAATGTATATATTTTCCACAATTTTATTTGTAAAATTTGAGAAAATGCTTAAACATTTTGATTTATTTTTATATGAAAGCATTTTATAAGAGCTTAATATTGTGTAAAGTCTGTATTGTATTTATTGTTTTAAGTAGTTTTTATTTTGTTTTCATCAGAAACCAATTTGAAAGTAGTTTTTTAATTGTATGGAAAAACTAAAGAAATTTTAGTAATTTTTCAATCAATCTAATAAAAGCAAAAAATACTAGTTATCCGTTAGTGTAAGTGGCATATTAAATATTATAAATAGTATTGATTTTTAGCCATTTCGAAACAATTTAAAATATGACAGGTTTCGATAATAAAAAAATAGCTGGCAATACACAGAGATCCCTCAATGCACATAACTTTTGAATCAGCAATGCATATAACTTTGACGCAGCAATTTTGATAAGTTCTTATATATTTTTTATTAATAAAAAAAAAGTATTTAAGAAAAATCGGGAAAGATTCGCTATGAAAAAAAAACTAAAGTAAACAAATGGGAAGATCTCGTTAGATATAGCGATACTAAAGAAATCTTCTAGTATATTCCATATATAGACAAATCTTTCAATTAGGATCGAGAAAAATTTGGCATAATTTATAATTTTTCATATACCCGAGGTTCCTTACTATGCGGCCTTGAAGCATCGCCTCCTTAATGTTTAAAGTCCAAATTCAAAGCCTAACTTCAACTAGACCTCCTCTATAGCATTTTGAAATATTATTGAAATCGGAGTAGAGGTTTAGAAGTTACAGATTTATTTTTACTTTATTTTAGTATCCCCAATGTGCAAAGTCTCCATTATATTACACGACTTATGAGTACCGTACAAAATATAATTGATTTCTTATTAAGTATACGCATTAGGCCGTATCGAATTGTATGGATAAAAAAGTAAAAATATCGTATAGCAGAAACACAATCTACGGAAAAATCTAAGAAAGTTTCATCAAGAAACCATAAGTCTAAAATCAAATCCTATCTTGTGCATATCGTCTTTTATCCAATAACAAAAACTATTAAAAAAAAAGTATGTTGAAATCTCATTGGATAAAAGACGAAATGCGCAAGATATGATTTGATTTTAGACCTATGGTTTCTTGATGAAACTTTCTTAGAATTTTCCGTAGATTGCGTTTCTGCTATACGATTTTTCGTGAACAAAATCGACCCACCCTAATACGCATGTATGCACCACAGGGTTGCTAGCCTGGCTGGACTTGGCTGGATTGTCTAGCTTTTTTGATGCCTGTCCAGTTTCAAGCTAAAATATCATTTGTCCAGCTAAATAGAAATTTTCGACAATAATATCTATATTATTTATTACTTCAAATTTACTTTCTACTAATTTGTACACAGTAATAACTTATGCGAAAAAATGTATGTATTTTTTGAAGAAAGGAAAAAATAAATGCCAAAAAGTTTTATGGGAATATGTGTTATATGGAATTTCTGATAATGATGTCAATGAAGAAGAATGTAAAAGTTAAGGATTATCAGAAGCATTTTTATATTTTATGCAAAACATAATGCAGGAATTTCATACAACTATTTCAGCTCTTGAGAATGACTCTTGTACAGTTTTAGAGTTGCTCGATATAATGACCGTACTTATAAATAGCCTCAAAAGTTGAATAAATGACAAATATTTTGGCACCAAAGTTAACAGCATTTTGAAAAAAAATTTCGCCTAATGAACTTTTAAGACTGATGTAGAAGACTTTTTAAAAACAGCGTTCAAAATTGTTTTTTTTAAAAAATAGTATTTTTAAATTTAAAAAAAAATATTTATATTTTCTTGGGAAGATTTACAAAAACTTCCGCAAAACCTTCAAATATCTGATGAAATAGATAACGATAAATAATACATATACACACAGTTACTAAAGTATACGTACGATCGACTTATTGGAACTTTTTTTAAAAATCTATATATATAAAAATACAAGGCCTGATTTATTCATTCACTCACTCTCTCATGAATGATGAGTCAGTGAATCAGTGAATGAATGAGTTAGGCCTTGTATTTTTAAATATATAGATTTTTTAAAAAAAGCCCAAAAAGTCGATCGTACGTATAATTTAGTAACTGCGTGAATCGATTACCGCAGCCTTCGTTAAGTTTATAAACAAATACCAAGAGATTTGTCAAATGATATGGTCCTATTTTTTACCAAAAGTGAAAGGAATGAATTCGAGAATTTAAGAAAAGTTGTATGTTTCATATTTTCAATACAAGTAAGCAAAGCTTTTTGTGAAAGAGTTTTTACTATTGTAAAAAATTTTTATACTAAAGAAAGAAACCGAATGTCATTTGACATTCGGTTTAGTTAAATAAATTTTAAGGAATGAAATGAAAATATTTAATTGTGATTCTAAATTTTTAAAATTTACACACTGCTAAAAAAACTTTTTGTAAGAACTTGAAAAGCGACCATGTGGCTCGTTTTCAAAGATTTTGAAACACCCTAAAAATTTTGAATTATTTTGAAGAAACTGTTTTACGATAGGTGGTAGTACTTTAGTAAAACATTTTCAGACCGACAAATTTTAAACAGTTATGGAAAGGCAAAAGAATTAAGCTTTCATAAAATGTATGCATAAAATGTATTTTCTATGAAAACCTATTTTTTTGTACAATGTTTTAAAGAAATGTCATTGCACACATGGGCGTATGAGGAATATTATATAAAGTATACGCATATATATGAACTGTGCTGCCAGTTTAGCTGTTTCGAAGCACAACACAGTGGTTGCGCCCATACGACAAGTGAAATAATAATAGTGAAATAAATAGTCGATAATGTTGTCAAATTTTTATATTTTAATTTTTTTTTGATAATTTCTAACGGTACTTTTGAAATAAAAGCAATTGAAATGTGAACATGCATAGATAAAAGTAGCTCGTTAAACGTAAAACTTCAATTGTTAAAGTATATATGAAAAAAGTGTCGAAATAAAATGATTTTAAACGGAAAGTATAGTGGATGGTATGTGAAATATTTGTAAGAAATATCAAGTATGTAAATTGTGTTTTGGCTTTTTAAAAATATAAATCTGAAAAAAGTTATTTTTTAACATAATTTGCTAAACTACCTTAAATTGACTTAAAGTTTTAATTAGTTTCCCAACCGAATCCAATAACCAGATCAGTGGCTGAATGTTGGTACATGTGTATAGTTTATGATAATATATAATTTAGCTGCAGGTTTTTGCAGTTTTTTAAATAATATTCAAATACTATGGCCGATAAAGTCCAATTTCTGGAGGACATTTGTATGGGGGCTAGGTGAAATAATAGACCGATTTCAGCCATTTTCATTAGGCTTTGTCCTTGTGTCGAACAAATTATATGTACCAAATTTTATTGAAATATCTTCAAAATTGCGACCTGCAATTTGCGCACAAGGGTGACATGGACAGCCATCCAGCCAGTCAGCCAGACGGACGGACGGACATCACTTAATCGACTTAAAAAGTGATTTTGAGTCGATCTGTATACTTTAAGGTGGGTGCGGAGACAATATTTTTGCACGTTACAAACATCTGCACGAACCCAATTAACCCTCCCTACTATGGTGGTGCAGGGTATAAATATCGAAAATCAGAATATCGTTTTAATGTCACCAGAAATATATTGTGTAAGTTTTAAGACTATATATTTATTCTTACTATTTTTGTCACTCTCTTCCATACAAGTGCAACCACTGTGCACAGTGGGGGAATGAATAAAGTGGAAATAAAACATTTGGTTCTAAACCGATAATCTGATTTTATAGAGGATATAGAGGTGGTGTAGCTGAGTTTTAATTTTGAATTTGGACTTTAAAAACTAAGGTGGGGCGGAGCCTCAATACCCCAAAGTATCTTGGTATATCTTGGGTATATGAAAAATTAAAAATGATGCCAAATGTTTGTTCTCGATCCTATTTGAAAGATTTCTCCAAAAAGAGAGGTACAAAAAACATAGCTAAAACTATATTTAATCTCTTATAGTTTACGAGATATGCATACACATTTGAAAATTATAATTATATTTATATATCATACAGCCATATTACGTGAAGATATTTGTATTAGTACTAGAAGGTATTTTGGACCGATTCTTAACATTTGCAACACAAATATAAACAAATAATTCAAGTACAATAAGTATATATGGACAATTCTGTGTAATATATTTAAGACTATGCACTAAAGTAATTGTTGTACATATATTTGCAATAAGTAGGTATTGTTATAAATACGAGTAGTTACAACTAAAATTCAAAAACTTTAAGCATTTATTTCAATTCATTCAAATTTAAAATTGGAAAAACTAAAGTTAGATTTTACTTTTCCAGTTTGGTTACACACTCATACCATCCATCAACCAGTCATCCATTCAGTTAGCTAGCCTCAAGGAAAGTTTCACTTTGAAAACAAAAAACTTTATCTAAACGTTTTAGTTTAAAATTTCATTGAACTATTTTCTAGTGTTTAAAATCACTGTCGGGCTAATAATATTTGAAAGTACTGCTACAGCTACAGACAGTTTGAATTTCAAACTATATATACTTAAGTACTATAAAAACGTACTATACATTTGTATGTATTTATGATGTACTGATATGAATTTTACTAACCTTATTAAATTCATACTATAAATAATGTTTAAACGGAAATGTTGAAGTCAGTATTCATTCAAACAAAAACCAGTAAACACAAGTGTATCAATAGAGCAGTGTGCAGTGTGCTTGTAATTCATATGGGCAATTATGTATGTAGATATATGTAAGAGTAGTGTTTGATATTAATTCACACATACATATTTAATAATTAATAAATGAGAAAACAGCCAATAAACAATTACACATCCACAGGTAACCTTTCAAAAAGAACATTAAATATATACATAAAGGATATGTTTATTGAAAAACAATTCCATAAAGTATTTAATGTGTTTTTAACGTTCATTTGAGTACTTGTTAAGTTATTTATTGATTGTTGGAATGTTTTTTTATTGCAGAATATTGTATTCTTTCAATTTCACAGAAATGAACTGAGTCGTATATTTTTCATGAATAATTAAGGAGCAATGATGAAATAAAGGAACCTACAATATATCTGAAAAAATCTTAGTCTTTAAAAGTCGATTAAATGATGTACAGTGTCGGTCAAAACACATATGTGATCCGAAAAGTTAAAACGTTGATTTGATTAAAAGACACAAAATAAAATGTAAGAAAATTAATAAAATGTTATATGCAAGCGATAAATCAGATTGTGTATGTCTGCTTTTAGACAGGGCAAGTTTTCTTGCCGCAAGTCTGAGTTTATAGGAGAGAGAGACAAGTAGAAAGAAGAGGGGTACACACTTGCTTGTCCTACACACAAAATTGAACACTGTGTGTAAACAGACGAGCAAGTTTAAAAGGAAATCGAAGAGACTTGCTTAAAGAAAACTTGCTGTGTGTAAAAGCAGAATATAAAAAAGTGAAAATTACTGTTAAAATTTTTAGAATAAAAATTTAAATTTGACATAATTTTTAACTTCACGTTAAGATCAACTGCAGTCAATATCTTTAAATATATAAACAATTTAAACCTAAGGGCATAGCTTTCACATGTGTGCATATTTTCCTGTCAAGAACTATTTATATTTTAAATTTCAGCTCCTTCGAATCACAAATGGATTTTTGGCGATTTTTTTAAAAAATTTCAGAACCGAGGAGACCAATTTTGAGAAACCATGTCCTAGCCTTAGAAATCAAATCAAAAACTGTAAATCAACTAGGAAACAACCGTGTGAAACTTCGTAACAATATCTGCAACACTTCACAAGATACTGAATTATGTCAAACTTATCGACAGATTCTGATTATTACAGATCTTACCATTTTTTACAGAGTTTGTCTTTTAATCATAAGAATATTCTGTGAAATTTAACAATCTATAGAATTAAAAATTGGTCTATATTACCGGATTGGCTCAACATTTATCCTTATTCACCACAAATTAAGAAAAAGAGTATAAAGTGGAATACAAAAATATTTGTATTTGGGCTAGCTTCAAACTTACGTCTTTGTTCTAACCCAATTTTGCATTTTGAAATTAGTTATATCACAGCAAATCAGAGATATATCTCTGTTAAATGTGGGCCTTATTCAAAGGATCCAGTAGCTCTATTTCTGGATACTGATCTCTAAATTTTGTTTAGCTAAAAAATGTTAACTTTAAAAAAAAAAATTTTCTCAAAAATTAATTATGTTTTTCCAATATTATAAGTCGTATTTAACCTTCGCTTTACCAATACCCACCCGGGTGACCACTTAGTTTTTATTGGTTTAATATTTTTTTTAATTTTGTTTCGATTTAAATGAAATTTATACTCACTGAACAAATTTTAGAGTTCTATAGAATTTAATAGAAACATTTTAAACTTTTTATAAGGTTTTTTCGATTTTTTAAAATTTCGTCTGTCGCCTATATTTATAAAAGTGCTGTCCACCCGGGTGGGTATTGGTAAACCATGTACATAAAACAACCTTTGGTAAAGCGAAGGTTAAGGTTTTGCCAAAACTAATTCAAAATATTACTTACAAAATTGTCTAGTTCCTTCAGTATTTAAAAGAAACTTAAATATAGTAGCTGTGTTAAAAACTACTGACAACTAACATCTAAATTTTAATTCTGCAATTAATTGCATTATTCTACAGACATACCTAAATATTGATGTTTGAATTCCATAAATAGTTTTATAAAATTCTTAGTTTTCAAATTCTTTATTTTTATTCGTAACCTATAAAATTAAAAAAAAACTTGAAAACTTCACGTACGATTTTAAAATGTTTGACATACTTGTATTCAGTGTGCTAAAGGTATACAATAAAAGTAATATGTTTTTTGAACTTATATATAAGATATAACGATCATAGAATTATTTTTGTAATTTAATTGGTAACACAGTACAATTTACTTGCCAGGCATTGCATCTTTATTCATTTAATAATTATATATACTTGTGAACTTTTGACGAAACAATTTAAGTGGAATTTTCAAATTTTTCAGGAGAGCCCAAAAACTGTTGAATTTATCGATAAATATTTTATTATTTGACCTTGAAGTACTTTATTACTTGTCTCAAAGAATTATACAAAGGATAAATAATGAAATAATTATCGAGAAATTCAACAGGTTTTGCTAATTAAGTTGTTGTGTCAAAAACAAATCAACAACAACTCCAAATAAGTTGATTTGTTCTTTTATGATAGCTCAGAAACTAGTATTCGTAAGAAGAAACAGATTAGTGTAAACGGATCATTTTGAAAAGTTAGTTTTATTACAAAAAAACTAAGATATTTTCTTATCTCGACTTAAGATGTTTTGTCCAAACTTCACAGATATGTAAGTATATATATGTTTTCATGCATACTTACTAATGTTTAAATATTCGTTTCTGTAAATATTTTTTTATAAGGAATGAAAGAGAAACTGAATTATGCATTCGATGGCATTAATATTGTTATTGTTGTTTTATAAATTACATTTTTCTCTTTACTCCTACTAGTATAATTTCTCTTATTCATTAATTGCACATTTATACGTATGTGCAAATAAAACTCATATATATTAGGGCGGCCCTTATATTGTACTCTGTAGATTTTCGAAGCCTAAAAATGTACTTCTTTAATATAATTGATTTTAACAATGACAGAAATATGTTTTGTTACATTTGTGGTGAATACACAGTAGGGTAATTGGTTAACCTATTTAATTTTGACAGTTAACTGTACGAATAATTTAAAATCACCGATTTTCAAATAACAAATAAATCGATTAATTTTTGTCGATTAACCGAAATTCCTTTTTTTGCACTTTAAAATTTTTATTTTGTATTTATTTTTCCCTTTCAATTCAAATACAAATTAAAATTAGATATTTTTGAACATCCAATAAACATGATTAGTATGTATAACAACTGACATATTTAGTTTACATGTCTTTTCAACTTTGATTGTATTTACATGTATAGACGAAACTTTTTTTGAAATGAGTCTTTTATCGTAACTAAACAAAACTATTAAATTAATAAAAATCTAAAATAATCCAAAAAGGAATATTCTTTATCATGCTTTTGATTTCTGAAACATATACAATCAGCGAGAGAGTTTTTTCCAAGAAAAGTTTTATTAAATATAAAGAAAAAAATCTTTTAAATTATATTCTTTTTATAAAAGATTATTTCAGAAGATCTCATTAAAACCATAAAAAACTCATTTGCTCATTTGCTGCAACAATGTCATAATACAAAAAAAGTCGTTACGAGAAAAACGTCTTTGAATGGTTAATGACATTTTACTATTTCTTAAATAAATTTTCAACAAATCATGCGATTTCAGAAATATAAATAGTAGATGTTAGTATCTTTCTAATCTGTATTTAAAACAAATTTTTACTTATCAGATATACGAGAAAACATGAATTTTAATTTTGATGAAAACTGATAAAAATTATAGAACGGCGCATATTACTCAGTTCAAAAAACACGGAATTTTAGTTATGACGTTGTTGCAGCAAATAGGCGATATGTTTACAAAAATGATCTCAAATACCTTATTTGCTGTTATTTATGTTTTTGTACAAAAAATTCGTTGTTGTATTTTCAATTTAAAATTACAATAGAAATTATTAGGTTAATCGAATAATTTTAAATTAAACCTCGATTAATTATTTGCTCGATTAACCAATTAAACCAGAAACCCGATTAATTGAATACCCTAATACACAGTCAAAAAGTTTAGAAAACCTTTTTGTGAGAACACATATTTCAATTACTTTAAGATATAGTTTGAGGTACTGAATGCGCACAGACAAAACAGATTCGTAGTAGCAACCCAATTTGTTGCCAATCGAATGAGTCTGCATTAGTGACTGAATTTTACAGTTGTGGCAACAAAATTTTAGAAGTGGTAACAAAAGTTTTGTTGCTTTTACCGAATTTCTTCATTATGTACTGATATTCTGTTGCTAGAGCCGAAAAATTCTATGTGTGCAATTGAATCATTCGATTGACAACAAATTCGGTTGCTACTACGAATCTGTTTTATCTGTGTGTGTATTGAATATTTAAGACATTTTTAACACGGCAAACGTTGTCATTTGAAATTTGTTATACCCTATGTATAATTTGTTACTATGAGTTGTTACATTTGCTCCCACCAAATACAAGTAATTATATTATTGCTGGCTGGCCGGGCTTTTTATACGATCTCTTACGCTTCGGATAATTGTAATAGATTCAGTTTTCATCACAAGTGATTAACCCATTATCGGCCACTACCAGAATCCGACGGAGCTTATTAAATTCCTTTTAAAGGCATGGTTTAAAAGCTCCAATTAAGAAAAAAAAATTAAAATTTTTTGTCCCAGGGTTGCCATTTTCCTAGTATGGCTTGGTCGAAAAATCGACCATTGGCCGAAAACGATATAATTTAAGAAATATAAATATTTGCAATTAATAAAAGAAAATCTTTAGTTTGAAGGAAAATATTAAAGTAATCGGTTTAATTTAAAATAATTATTATTTCTGAATACGTGACATTTAAAAAATGTATGGTATTCATCAAAACATTTGATGTGTAGATAAATATTGCACTTCCTACATGTTCTCATTTTCAGACTCATTATCCTTTTCGTATGTCAATAGTTTACTTGTGACTTCAGAATGAAAATCAAGTTGCGATAATGGTTTGTTGTTTTGAAGTTTTTCTATTCTTTTATCACTTTCGGCTATGGAATTATTATGGTTTTCTTCTGCTTGCGACAATATCTTTTTGCATTGAACAGTGGTTCAACTGTGGAGTTATTGTTATAACATTACTGTTGACTATCAACTAAAGGAACAAATTCTCCTCGCAACCTTTCTTTAGATTTTGCAACGGAACATTTTCCATTCTGTTTTCACGTATAGTTCCAACTGCATACAATTTTGGGCTCAAAAAGACACATAAGCTGATAAGAAGAACACAAAATTGTCAAAGGAAACAGTATGAAACTCCGGATCAGGTACGTTAGCAAGCAAATTTAAAACTTTTTGGGCACCAGGACATATGCTCTTACTATAAGATGTGGCTGAACCACTGTATAAAATACTATAAAATAAATAGCCCTTTTCTGAACATAAGCACCACGACTTAAAGCCGAATCGAATTGGCTTTTATTTTATAAACATCTTACATGAGTGCAACAAAACGATCTGATATATCCAAATTAGTATTATCGGCAAGATGCAAATACCGGTTTCAACATTGATAATGCCATGTCGGTGAAGACCAATAATGATCGATATGTGGTAAAGTATGATAACCTGACAAATATAAAATTTCAATGAACCAACGCAATTCTATTGGTAAAAGTTAGCAGTAGCATTATTTTCACGCGCATAGACATATGTAAAAGCAACAATTTCCGCAATAATGGAATTATCCAAATATAGTGCATAAATATCAAACGGAGATTTAGGTCTCACAAAACAAAATTATATGCATTTATCACATAAAAATTACCCAAGGGTAAAAATAAAATATATGTTATGATTTTGAAGCATTTTAATATAATAAGAAAAGAAAATAATTAAATTAGTATGCATGACGCTATATGATGGGTTCGAATTTTCGATCACTAAAAATTACGGCATCTCAAAAATAAGAGTTTTATCATTTTGAATTTGATTTCTTTTTTTTCTTATAATTTGGTATTTTGTCTTCACGGAAAAGTAATAAAAATTAATTACTTTTTTATTTTTTTAATTTTTTTAACATTTTAGATAAGTGACTAAAAATTGCATTTTTTGCTCCATCAAGAAAAAATTCTGGTTTTACTTAAAGACAGAAAATAAATATATCAAAGATTTTAAAAAAATATAAAACTTAATTTCTGTTAAAACATAT
Organism: Calliphora vicina; assembly: GCF_958450345.1. Classification (NCBI taxonomy): domain Eukaryota; kingdom Metazoa; phylum Arthropoda; class Insecta; order Diptera; family Calliphoridae; genus Calliphora; species Calliphora vicina. The sequence goes on along the minus strand of NC_088783.1, from coordinate 74,527,666 downwards.
TTAAACAAATATAGTCAGCTTCTTAGATATTCACTTACAAAGTTGCTGGTCGAAAATTCGACCACCAGCCGAAAATGGGTTAATCCTGCTGCTCCCAAACATTTTGAAATTGCTACTTGAGTAGCTCCCAATGAACACTTTCACCATAAGCTTTGGTGATCAATCAGTGTGCTTCAGCGGCCCCATTTTTACAAATTAACCCTCCGGCGGGTGAGAAGGTCCCTGGGGACCTTTTTCATTTTCAAACTGAAATCACTCCTTGATGGTCCCGCCCCCACATTTATTCAAAGGAAATTTTATCTAGAATCGTTTAAAAAATCAAAGCAATCCGACCAATAGTTTAGTTTCCATTAAGATTTAAATGTGTTTAGTACGGGAACGTGTGAAAAGGTACTTGTACTGAAATTTCAACAGTAGTTATTTAGGCTTTTTTCATATAAAACTCATAAAAACTTAATAATGTTATATATAAAAGAAATTTTTTTTCTAACATTCATTATACATGTATAATTAGTAAATAATAATAAATAAAAACAAACAAAAATATAATATCTCCCGTACGGATTAAGTATCAAACAAACCTTTTGCTTTTAAGTCTACACACAGAATGACCGTGTCTCTTTATTCAAGTTCATCTCATCTTATCTACTAAGCATCTTATCTAAACAGAGTTGTATTTAAATAATAGTAATAGTAGTTGTATGAGGAAGTAGTAGTCAGTGATGGCACTACACCTCCCTTTTTACAAAAAGAAAATTTATATTTAATTAAATTTATCTTAATAATTAAAAATAGAATATCTTATATAATATATACATTTTATTTTGTTTGTTTTTATTATTTATTTTATAAAAGTTTGGTATTGTTTGTTTTATATTATAAAAGTTTGGTATAGTAAGCATTGGCCGTATACTTATTTACCTCCCTTTTTCTAGAAAAATGTTGAATTAAGCAAGGTGATCAATCTTGTTTGCTTCAATATTTTACTTGTTACAATTTTATTTTGTTTCAAAATTATTATTTATTTTATAATACATATTGTAATTTATATTCAGTTGAATTGTACAATAATTTTTTTTTTAAAATTTACAAAGAATTTTATTATTTTAAATTTGTTTTAATATAAAACATTTATTTTTTTTTATATAATATAGTTAATGTATATAGTTGAATTCTACAATAATTTGAAAATTTACAAAGAATTTTGTTTTTGTGTTATGTTTATGCAAATTGTTTAATGAAAATATAATTGATAACAATATTTTAATTTTAGTTTTAAGATGTAAAATGTTTTCTAATTCTATTTTTATGTACAGTTTTTTGTTTTTTTGTTGTTTTATCGTAAATTGTTACATTTGTATCATTTATTTTAGTTACAATATAAGGACCTTCATAAATGTTTTCATGTTTATTATATGGTTCTTTTTGTAGTAAAACATAATCGTTAATATTTATTTTTATTGGTTTTGAAAATCTATCATAATAATTTTTGTTTCTAGCTTTATGTTTATTTATCATTTCTTTAGCAAGTAAATTAGTTTTCTGAAGTCTATACTTTACTTCATGACTGTAATTATCGATATTATAAATTGGGTCAATGTTACTATTCGTTTCATTCGGCATTGTTGCCTTCTTACCAAAAACAAGTTCGAAAGGTGTAAACTTATTATCGAATACTGTATTTGGGCTAGTGTTATGATAGAATGTGAAATATTTTAAGTAAGTATCCCAATCTGATAAATTTTCACTTAAATAAGCTCTGATATATTCATTGAAAACACGATGATTCCGTTCTACTGTACCTAGTGTTTGATGGTGATAGCTAGTTGAGAATTTTATTTCAATTTTTAAAAATTTACATAGTTCAGAAAAAATTTCATTTTTGTACTCAGTCCCTAAGTCAGATTTTACAATGTTCATTTTACCATAGATTAATATAAAGTTTTCAAATAATGCTTTAGCAATGGTTTTCGCTGATTTGTCTGGCAGAGGTACTGTCACTAGATATTTGGTTAAATCACATATGATCGTTATTGCATATTTATTCCCAAACGCACTTTGTGGTAAAGGGCCTATTGTGTCTATCACAACAATTTCGAATGCTTTATTTGGAGTTGGACTCAAAATCAGTTTTTCAATGTTTGATGGCTTAACCTTATTTAATGAACATTTCAAACAATTTCTGACAAACTTTGCAATATCTATAGTCATCCTCTTCCAAAAATATTTCGTTCGAATTTTTGCGTATAGTTTTTTCTGTCCGCAATGACCTCCTAATATCGGGTCACTATGATATATCTGCATTATTTTCATTTTTTCATTTTCATCTTTAACTATCGCGATAGGTTCTGTAAGAATAATTTCTAAATTTTTAAGTATTTTATTACCATAATCTTTTAATTTTTGTATTGAAAAAGTTTTGAAAAAGATATCATCTTTTGGCCATTCCGCCCAGTAGATTCCCTGATCGTTGGCTAATTGTTCTAACCTCGAAAGCAAATGGTCGAAACTCATTGTTTCGTTAACGAATTCAAAGTCTACAGACAACAACTTTTTAAATTTCTGAAATATATTTATACGTAATGCATTGATATTTGGATCATTATGAAGTATTTCTGTTCTTATTTTTGCTGTATTTTTGCTGAAATTGTGCGAAAATTTGTCATATACTTTTAATTCTAAATGTTTTTCATTAGCAGGGAGAGTTTTAAGTTCGATACCGGTATTCGTTCTTTTAGACATTGAACGTGTTGTCATTGTAAGTATTTGTCCATCTACATTATTCTTTAACTCGTTTATCGAAATTCTTGACAACGCATCCGCCCCAACGTTTGTTTTTCCTTTTATATATGCGTTTAAAAAATGCGTTTTCATGCGTTTTCAGTACAAGGTCCCTGTGGACCTTGTACTTCTTATAACGGCAATTTCTCCTCAACCGTCGAAGGGTTAAAGAAGTAAAGCTAAACTTCGCAAAAAAACATTAAAATTAAATATGTATAAGTTATTAAAAAAATCCCCGTTTAAAACATACGCCATCTAATAACTACCATATAAAATGAAAAAAGTCCAATATAAGTGCCACCTTAATATACATACATAAGTGTGTATTTACATTACACATGCATAATACATATTTGCATAAATGAAAATATTTCACTAAAAGATTATTTATAATGGGACAACTTATTTTTGCACGTCACAAAATGCATATATATTTACCTGCCAACAAACAAACAAATGCCACCAATACACATACTAAAGGGGTTTTCAGTAAAGGCGGGTCAATGTTGGAATGAATTTAAAACGAGAGGTATTCACAAAATGTCTTTATATTATACCATTATAATAGAATTTCAATTGTCTTTGTTATTTATTTATTTGTCCAATTACCAACGATTCTGCCACATAGATCCGATTAAATTTCAGCGAAGGTTTGGTTTGTTAACTTTGAGGGTATCGGTCAATTTCAGCTTATTAGCATAGCAACATATGGTCAGTTCCATGAGAATGACAACCACAACTGAAAAACAAAAACACCTGAAACTTTTTTTCAAGATGATTTGTGTAGCAGAAAACACTAAAATTTTACTATCTGAAAGTATTCAGGGCTAATTACAATATTCGTAGGGCAAAAATAATCGTAGATTATTAATTTTTTAATTTAATTGGTATGTTTAAGGCTAAAATTGCAGCGAAAACTAAGCTTCCAATTAACATGTAGTATGAAATGAATTTGACTCTGATTGTTCTTTTGCCGAAAACACAAATTATTTATTGAAACCGAATATACATTCGGTTTTTGTATACATATATTTACAGAATATATACATATTGTTTTACTATTTTATTTTTATTTATTATCAAATCATCCAAAGATTGTTTGTATTTTAATATGACGGATTGTACGATATGAAATTAAAAGAAAACAAATTTTTGCATAAGAAATATGCAAAAATTTGCGAATAGTTCCATTATTTCACCTAGCCCCCATACAAATGTCCTCTTGAAATTGGACTTTATCGGTCATAAATGTTTAATTTATATATGTATCTACACAAATTTCGCTCCAAATAAGTTTTATATATACGAAATTAATGTCACCAAATTTTGTTACGATCGGTCCATAATTAGTCATATCTCCCATATAGACACGCTTTAGAAAATCACTTTAACATGCATAAGTCTCTTAAAAATTTTGGTATATACACAAAATTCAACATAAATAACTTTCATATAGACATAAATCACACGACCTTATTTTATTTTTAAATTTATTACCCTCTGAATGGAACATAAAGTCCAAATTACCAAACACCAGTCTGCAAGTTTTTTAATTAGATAAGGATGCACTTTAAATGTTTTTGGTATCTGTAATAGTTTAGAAGCCATAATAATACCGAATTTATCCCATAAATCACGGAATTTCCAAAAGTTTCTTCTTAGTGGATCTACAGGGAGAGGGGATCATATAGAACCTACAAAATTTTTAAAAATATTTTAGTTAAAATTTTAAACATTTTGGATTTTCCTCATATGTAGTTCCTATATATGTATTTGTATATATGTATGTACAAATACCTATGTACATACATAGTTATTCTTATTTGACCCAATATATATATATGGGGACATATTTTTACACATTCACTTTACTTTTGCTCACAGATATAAACATTTATAGTTCTCATCATGGTTAGTGGCCATTCCACACTTGTGCAGACGCACACATGTAATTCTTTATAAAGTAGACCTTTAGAAAAAAATGAAAAATATGTTGACCTTAATCACACATAAACTCTTTCTTTTTGCTTTCTTTTTTTAAATATATACACTCACATACGTCTATATGACTAGTGGCCTTATAAATGGCCTCCCTAATGAATGAAATACTCATAAAAAAATGCAGTACAGAATTAACTTTTAAAGTGGCTACACTCTAGATTACTTAGAGATACTTATGTGAAAGTTGTTTTCACTCTGTTTTGACAAGAAACTATTTTTTTAAAAAAAAGCTGACTGACATTTCTAAAATTGTTAACAGTTTTAATCTAGGTATTTTGCACGCATGAACCTTGAGTCCATATAAAAACTCAAGATACACTTTTCTGTTGGGGACCTTATAAAGGAATTTCTGGAGTAAAAACTAATTGCGTATCATCTTCAAAAAGAAGAGTGTCGGCCTTGTTCTTGACAGCTAATTGTAATAACAACTAGATCTTTATAAAAATAGGAGCCTTTCCAACGAAGGCCTTTAAATTTGACCCTTGTCTCATATACTTATATTATTATTTGTAATTCTTTGGTTCTATATGAATTTATATAGAAACATACATACACACAGTCACAGTGGCTCTTTATTTTAAATTTATTATTTAAATCATAAAAAAAACTTAATGTTAGTGGTGTAAAACTCATATCCATCATTAATGTAGCCACATTTACAATTTACTATATAGTAAATTGCTACCACTAAATTATTTGTCAGGTTTTTAACACAATAGCTTGTCTGGTTTGGTCTGATTTATTACAGCATTAGATCACTGAAATTTAAATAACCTAAGTAGTTAGGAGAAATATGGTAATATGACAAGGTATGAGCAATTTTCTTATTACTATAATTTTATATAAAAAAAATTAACTCAGATAAATACAAACTAAGCATTTTAGGCCGCATTCAATTTACATTTTCATGTTCGTGAAATTTGGAAATGACAAATTCATTTGGTATGAATAAAAATAAATTACATTGGCCATATAGTTAGGATTTTATATAAGATAAACCTTTTAAATAATTAAACCATAAAACTTCATTATATCCTGATTGTTTGTCAATTATAATGAATTTTAATATTTCCATATATTTTCCATTGTTAAGGGTTTTAACCAATTAACGCCGAATGGATAGAAAAATACCCAAAAATAGAACAATTTCAGAAAAATTCTAGAAAATTCTAGGAGAGCGAAATCCAAAAATAGCCCACTTTGTTAAGCTACAAGTACGATTTTGTATGTATGTATGTATTCCAAAGCATATAAAACATGAATTTAATTTTTCAAAAAAAAATTTAGTTTTTTTTAGAAAATCATAATAAACATTGGAGTGTATTAGAATACTTGACTGTATAAAACATCCGTAGAAAAATAACCAGACCCAGCAGGCTCAGGTATGGCAGTTAAAAAAAATTAAAAATTGTCTCGGCAATATAAATTCCGTAATGTCCGTAATGTCAGCGAACCGGGTCCGGTGATTCATGTAAGTTATTTGAAGGCTATGGAAAGTATAACGATAAAGAATATATATACTTTGTTTGGTCGCAAATGAAAAATGTAGAAACTACAAATGGAATGGCAAACTTATATATACCGTAGCCACTCATAATGAAGGGTATAATAACTCTGCCGAAAATCATGTTTTGAAAAGTTATGTGACATAATGAAATACTACAGTAACAAGTTTGGCCCTATTGTTTTTTGCCAAATAAACTAACATAAACTCAATCTTAAAATAAAAAAAGAAAAGCTAACAATTAATACTTGCTATTTAATGTTATTTATAAAATCTAGGTTGCTGCTTTTAAACCTTATCTACTTATTGCATTGTTTTCGATTTTTTTTTTCAAGATACAGTTTTCTGCTGGGGACCTTATAAAGGAATTTCTGGAGTAAAAACTAATTACGTCTCATCTTCCAAAATCTTTGCTATTTCCTTCAACCTTTTAAAACTAAAATTATTTACCGTTTACTAGATTTTCATATTTTACTGATGACATTCACTACCCTTTAGATTATAGCAAAGATTTGAAAAAGTTGAAATCTGATGAATGTTACCATTTCAAGAGAAACTTAAAACCCACTGTCAATAATTGTGGGTGTGTGTGAAGGTTTCCATAGAAAATGATAGCATGTATGTATTTGAAAAATTTTGTGCCCACATTTAGTTAAGTGTAGTTTAAAATAAAATCTTTTTTCTTGTAATTTTTATTGAGATAACTGAAGTTAATTATAAAACCTATATACACATAGGAGTACATACAGTGGTGGCCAGGAATTTAAGACAAAAATTGTTTGCTATTGTCAATTATTTTTTCAAATATTTCCACAAATATGTATGCATGAGGACTGTTTTAACACACAAGTGCGTTTTATTCAACTGTGTCAATTCATACATATTCACCACGAACACATAAAATTTGTCTACAACTTGACCAAAAAAAATTTTTTTTTAATAAACATATTTTCTTACATTTATATCATTATATTTTCATTATTATAAAATATTCGGACCAAATTTCGTATTTTTAGTTCCATTAGTTTCGGTCATATTATGTTATTAACAGCGGATGTTCGCTGAGGTGGGTCAACGTATTTCCACATATCTTTGTCCATATATGTTTTACTGATTTTTCCAAACATTTTTCAGAAACTAGAAACATTAATAATAAATTTCATACCCTTAGAGGTCCTTTTATTTTGGCTCTATCGCACTTAAAATTCAGTTGATGAAAAAAATTCAAGTATTTGTCTTAAATTGCTGGCCACCACTGTACGTGTAAACATTGCTTTTATATCCTTCACCAAAAGATGGGCGGTATATTGAATTTATCGTTCAGTTTGTAACATATAGAAATATTAGTTGTTGAAAGTATATATAAGACGATCCTTCTGTCTGGCATATAATTTCCTTCAAATATTCTCTGTTGATAAGAAAAGTTTGGTACTGAAAAATTGGAAAACTTCTTTATTTTGGGAATATAAGTCCATATTTAATCATACCCCTCATATAAGGTCCACATAAAATCACTTAAACATACATTAATCTAAATCAAATATCGAAATGAGTTTGAAATTCGACACCAGTAAACCACATGTACACATCTACATACCTAATTGTTTGAAGATTTTGGAATCAGCAAAGATTATATTATTAGATTTTGTGACGATCAGTCAATAATTGGTTGAATCATTAAAATGTTTTGGATCAAAATATGTGAAAAACATTGTTCGGATCTTAATAACACATAAATTCATGAATCTTACAAAGTGAAATTTACCACTAATATTTTCTAGTAATACAAAATTTGAAACTACCCAAATCGGATGAACCAGAAAATGAACAGCAATCGGTGCTCGTATTATATTATGGTGGTGGTATATAAGATTCGGCCCAGCTGAATATAAAACTCTTACTTGTTCCTACTAGTCTGGTTACGTAGAACTAAAATAACAAACAATTTTAGACAGTAAAATGCATTCATGCTAAGAGACAATAGGTTACAGTGAGGATTAAAATAATTTACTATTTTGTACGTAATTTTAAAACTTTCCATTATTGTAACATGTAAAATAATTTTACAATATTTAATTTAGAGGTTGCGAATCGATTTCAGGTCCATTAAATTATTATTATGCAACACGCAAAGTTCATAAACCATAGCATGTAGTGAAGTAGAGATGGCTGAATAGTTCCAAACAATTAATTGCTGGTCATATGTTCAATGAATTAAGCTCCTTGCTCCATTATGATCTCAGTTGCGCCAGAATGACTATAATTTTATGAGTCTGAGTCTTCTCGGCATATGTAAATGGTCAAGTGGGAACCTTGAAGATGTGATGAAAATGTTAGTACGACTCATCCGATGACATACAAGAACTGTTATTATAACGTTAACATAATTTCAGTTCCTTGACTGATAAAAACATTCATGTTGAAGAATGTGTTTGAAGATTATTAGGGATCATAATGTCTCTTACTTAGCCGAAAACCAGACTAAAGTAGGTAAAAAACTGCAATTTTAATTTTCAAGCTTTGGCATAGAATTTAGAAATTACAGATTATATTCCACTTTTTTTGGAATTTCCCCACTGTACAATGTTGTGTTGTCCTATAAATCGCATAATGTCTGAAATCCCTCCTTGGAGGATATTGCAGTTGAAGTGCAATATGGATGTCACAACAAATCTCCGTTGTGAAATCGATGGTGATAGTGACGAAGGCTACTGTTTTTGCGGTAGGTATTTTAGGTGCTGTATATGAGGTGGGGAGGGTAGAGTTGTGTAGTTTTGGTAAAAGATGATGACGATATCGAAGATTCCGATGAAAAATATAGTAGTTGGCAGCATAAATCAAACTAATTTTCCGACCAATGTGGAACAGTCTCTGAGGTGACACAAGTCCAACTCAGAGTTTTATATTCTATTGGTTCTAGTGTTTGATGTTCAAAGCTGTACTCAGATTGATATTGCCATTACATTTACTTATTGCTGACAGTTTTGCTCTCAACTATAACTATAGTTTTCATGTCATACTTTTAATTTTTCTATTCTATACTAAAGTACATACAATAAAAGAAATTCTAAAAACAAAAATAATGTCAAGTTAAAATTAAAGTTTTTTTAAAATTCCTCATATGAAAGGACACAAATTGTATTTTTTTATGTTTGAGTGCGTGAGTATATAATAGTATTGGTTTACCAAGAAATTAAGTAGAATTTTAATTGTTTATGAGCATGTATGTATTTACTATTTGTATTAACTATTTGTATGTATCTACAATATGTGTATGTGCATTTGAATGTATATTATTTCCTATTTTTAGTTTTCTTTTTTTTCTCTGGCCTGTTTTTCTTTCCCTCTTTCTTTTTTTTAATTAAATCCATTGTTTATTTGGTTTCTGTTAGAAATTTTGTCAATTGTTTGATTAAATGGTTTTACATTTGAATGCCTGGTACAGGATATTATGAATGGGACACATTTTCTTAGCCTCAGATCATTTATTTTAGTTAAATTGAATGTAGAGTAAAAAATTGCAAACAGAAAAATAAAAAAGATAAATGTCATAGATTGCTTAGCAAATGACTTGAGTAATGAATGTTGCAATAAAGATAATTGATACTTTGGAAAAATTCTATGAAATTTTTTTTAAAAAATTTATTAGAAAATTATTTATTTGATATCTTTTAAAGGTTAAATGAATATTTCTTAATATACTGAAAAGTTATAGTTATGTGAACAAATTTTTAAAATATTTAATATGCTTTTAAATTTTAGTTAAAATTGTTCGAAAATTAATATACCGTAATGACATTGTCCAAATGCATGTAAACCATACTTGTGCGAGAATGAAGAGGCAGTTTTCAAAATAATTTTTTTTCTGATAAACATGCAAAAATTTAAAATAATTTCGAAAGAAAATAGAGATATGTTTTCGTCAAATTACAGATACACAGAAACATATTATAATATACAATAAATATTTCATTAATATAAATTCATGACAATTGTAAGAATTTTTTCATATGTATTCCTTTAAAATAAAATACTTAAGGCTTCAAGAAAATTACACTAGCTTACAAGGTTTTTGGTCATATACGCGTTTGTTATTTTAGGCCTTCTTACTTCGGGAAAAATATTCAAAAGAATCCAACTCCTCAAAGATGTTTATTATACCACTAAATTTTGAGTTTATTCACTTTGGCATTCCATTAAAATATTCCGATTCATTCATGTAGTTGCATATAAATATCTCTAAATGTCTCTACTCTACATCGAGTTTTAAAAACAACTTTTTATACCCTACACCACCATAGTGGGGTGCTAGATTAATATTTTTTTGCGTTACAAACATCTGCACAAACGCATTATACCCTCCCCACTATGGTGGTGTAGGGTATAAACAGCAGATTAATATAAATAATTCATACGCCACGTGTGTAGCAAAATCATTTACAGAAGCTATGCACACTACGTATGAGTGATTTTTATATGAAAACAACTATCTAGAACCAACATTAATTTGCGAGGAGAGAATAATATATTTTTGTATTTTCTAGTTTAGTTGTAATTATTCATGTCCTGTGTTAAATTAAAATGAAATAGATATCTACAAAGTTCATGCATATTAAATATTTAAATCAAATAAGATGATAACACTCTGCTACAAAATGATACTTTTTGTCAGAACTTGAAAAGCGACCTAGTGGTAGTTACAGGCATAGGTGAGGACATACTAATACCGTTTTCAAAGATTTTGAAACACCTTCAAAATTTGAAGTTATTTTGAAAGAATTGTTTTAGGGTAGGTCGTAGTACTTTAGTACCTCTATCCTACACATTTTTAGACTGATTTCAAAATTTTAAAAAATTATGAATAGACAAATAATTGAGCTTTCATTTTATGTAGGCATAAAATGTATAATCCTAGAAATTGTTTCAGTTTTTATCACCCATAGACTTGTAAATATGGTGAGAAAAGCGTTTGAAGAAAAGAAATACTGTTCTGCACTCTTCATCGACATCTCTCAAGCGTTTGATAAGGTATGGCATGCTGGATTAATATACAAATTGAGTCAAAATTTACCGGCAAACACACATAAGCTGTTGGAAAGCTATTTAACTGGTGGAACATTTAAGGTTAAAGAGGGAAACTTTTTAAGTACTGCACAACCCATTGAAGCTGGAGTCCCCCAAGGCAGTATCCTGGGACCTTTTTTATATTTGAGGTATTCGTCTGATATGCCAACTAACAATCGCACTCATACATCAACATTTGCTGATGATACTGCTATTCTAAGCATTCATGAAAACCCTCAAGAAGCGTCTCGTTACTTACAAAACCACATATTTGGATTAGAAAAATGGTTAAAACAATGGAAAATTAAAGTCAACGAGCAAAAATGTACACACATTACATTTACATTGCGTAGAGAGTCATGCCACCCTATGCATATCAATAACCAAACAATAATTCAACAATCGGAATTGAAATACCTCGGAATACATCTCGATCGTCGCCTTACATGGAAAAGTCATATAGATGCAAAGTTGACTCAAATGAAATTGAAATCAATTCAAATTAATTGGCTTATTGGCAGAAACTCCACGCTTAGTTTAGATTGTAAACTTCTACTTTATAACATTATTATAAAACCGATATGGTGTTATGGCATACAGTTATGGGGCACGGCCTCAGCGTCAAATGTAGAAAAGATCCAAAGACGCCAAAACAAGTTTCTAAGAATGATCACAGTTGCCCCCTGGTATATCAAAAACGCGAATATACACAAAGATCTAAACGTGCCCATTGTAAAAACTGAAATCTCGAAAAATGTACAAAAATATTTAAAAAAACTTGAAGTTCACCCAAACCCGCTGGCCCGCAACATATTAGATAACCGTGGCCACACTCGATTAAGAAGGAGGGACACAGCAGACCTAATCTAGAAGGAAGAATGCCAATTTAACCAAAACAACCATGAACACAAAATTTTTTCGTCCGGCACTGGCTGGACTAATTAAATAATAATATTAGATATAAGATTTGAACCACTTATTGTTAGTTGATTAAATAATGAAGATACAATAAATAAATGATGAAAAAAAAAAAAAAAAAGTTTTTATAAAAAGTTTAAAATTTTTTTTTATTTTCTTTGCAACAATAGTTATTTTAATTTTTTTCTATGAAAACCAACTTTTTTTTGCACAGTGTTTTAAAGACAATTTTATGTAAACAAAAACGTGATATTACTTATGAAAATCGGTTTATATTCGCAAAAGTTATTAAACTTTTTCAAAAAAACTTAAAAAAAATTTACCTTGTAAATTAAAAATTTTACAAATATTATTTTTATACCCTTCAGCTTCGTGAGAAGGGTATATATAAGTTTGTCATTCCGTTTGTAATTTCTACATTTTTCATTTCCGACCCTATAAAGTATATATATTCTGGATCCTTATAGATAGCGGAGTCGATTAAGCCATGTCCGTCTGTCTGTCTGTCTGTCTGTCCGTCTGTCTGTCTGTCTGTCTGTTGAAATCAGTTTTCTGAAGACCCCAGATATCTTCGGGATCCAAATCTTCAATAATTCTGTCAGACATGCTTTCGAGAATTTTGCTATTTAAAATCAGCAAAATCGGTCCACAAATGGCTGAGATATGAGGAAAAAACCAAGACTACCTCGATTTTTGACCTATTTTTTTACCTATATCTGGATTACTAAGACATTAATATAGACAATATGGATATCTAATGATAGATATTTCAAATACATTTGCAAACGTCTTATATAAGACCATAGTAAGTTGGACCTACAATGGGTCAAAATCGGGAAAAAATTTTGAACCCGAATTTTTTTTTTTTAAAAAAAAAATTTTAAAAACAAAAAAAAATTTTAAAATTTAAAAAAAAAATTTTTTAAATTTAAAAAAAAATTTTTTTTCAAATTTTAAATTTAAAAAAAAAAAATTAAAATAACAATCGAAAAATTTTTTTTTTCAAAAAATTCAAAAACAACTGGAAAAAAATTAAATTTTGTTTACCTAAAAATATTTAAAATTTTGAAGTATAATTTGGTGAAGGGTATATAAGATTCGGCACAGCCGAATATAGCACTCTTACTTGTTTGTATAGTTTTTGGTTTTTTTTCATTATTTATAATCGCTGGGGGAGAAAATACTAAAAAAGGTATTAATGAAAAGTTGAATAACTTTTACAGTTTTCATCCGATTTGAAAAATTTAAACCATGTCTTTATAAGAACTATTTTTTTTTTACAATGATATATATTTTTATAAGCTTTTATATCAAAATAATCAATGAAAAGCGACTAAAATCAAAAAAGTTGATACACTTCATTTTGCTTTTAGATATTCTTAACAAAAACAATACTTACAACTTACAAATGTATCAATAAATGCATGTCATTTTAAAACGTAATAAGTTGACGAACATCACTGAAAACTATTTTTTTTAGAATAACTTCTGAATTTGAGGGCGTTTCTGAATTTTTTTGACACAATTTTTAATGTACTCAGCAAGACCTATAACCATCGTAGCACCGTGTAATCAAACAAATACAATTTGATGAGCTCCTAAATAGTAAAATAACTACTAAAATCTAATTTTATAACTTTTACAAACAATTCACATTATTTAAATATGATATTTGCTATTGCTATTCATTAACCAACAAATTAAAAACTTAAAAACACCTAAAATTCGAATTACAAAACTATATATTCATGCCACTGAATGTCAGAAAGTAACAAATATTTGTTAAAATATAAACAACAAACAATACATTGTCTATGCATGCATAAAATAATTACAACTTTCCGAACAGCCAATGAATTGGAAACAAAAATCGGTTATAAATCTCACCATAAACATTTATTTTATTTATTTTGTTTTCAAAAATTGCTTCCGGTAGTAAAGTTAACATACATAAATGTACCTACATAACAGACATGGATTTTATTTATTTTATTTTTTTTAATGGACAAAGGGCTTAAGGTAAATTGTTAAAACAATATAAATGCGTTTTCGTAGAATTTTGTATTGTAATTAGAAATAACCAACACACAACTGAAATAAAATGGAATATTTGTATGTGCAATGTAAAAGTGTGGAATTCAAATGAAAATTTCGATTTATGCCCTTCCCTATTTCATAGTCATGTCAAGGTAGTAGTTATGCCTATTTTCAACTCATTAAAATTAATTAAATGACCGAAAGTTACAATTACACTATGCTGCTAAATCTATGTATGTATATATAAAAGAGTAATGTTACTGAATGACTGATTCATCATCGCACAGCCCAAAGGACTGAAGCTAGAATCATGAAATTTTAACTGTGTATTCCCCTCTCCCCCACAACGTTTAGTGGGTAAAAAAGGGTAAATTCGGTAACCTTATATCTTCAATACCAGTAATGCTACAAACAAATATTAAATTGCACTTAACAAAATCTGACAGGTATTTAGTACTTTTTGAAATTCGAATCTTTTAGGAGAGAAAACGGGCAAAAACTATATTTTGGTACTTTTTTGGCACCCTATGTATCTTTTAAAGTAATAAATATAGAAACAAATTTTAAATCGCATTCTTTACATATCGAAAAATAGAAATTACAAATTTTGTAGTTTTTGGAATTTCGATTAGTTAAGGAATAAAAATTGTGTTTATTTTTGGTACTTTTTTCATAAAATATTTTTTTAAAAAATTGGCATAGACATACGAATACTTTATTATGGGATCCCACCACGATATAGAAATTTATTTCAATAAAATTTAAAAAATGTACCTAAAAGGGGGTAAAAACAGGAAAATACATTTTATTTTAATTTATTAAGACAATTTTGACTAGAGTCATACAAAAATTAACTAACAGGGTGTTATTTGGAACTCGAGTGCCAAGGCGTATATCGGGCCAAAAATGGAGTATATTGAAATTTCAAAGTTGAGGGGTATTATTGCAAATATTAAAAAAGGACTATTAGGTGAAAGGTACAAATTGGTACTTTTCACCTATTAGTCCTTTTTTAATATTTGCAATTATTTCACTTATCGACATTAAAGTTAGCTGATATATGTCTGAGTGAAGTTAGAGTTAGGAATAGGAATAGGAGATTATATTTAGGTACCAAAATGTGAGAATTGAAGTATAGGTACTTTTTTGTTCTTCGAATGGTGCTTTTTTGAATTTTCTTTAATAATTGACCTAGAATTATGAAATTAAGCATATATGGTTCTGAGAGAGTGAAGCCTCAATGGAAAGACTTTACGCAGTTTTTTTCTTTATTAGATCGGACCATAACTGATCATAGCTCCCATATAAACCCACTTCCGAAAATCACTCAAAAATATAAATTATTGAAATTTTAAAAGAAAAATGCTTTTGCTCTTTTACTTAGTGTAGGGTACTATATGGTCTTTCTTTCTTGTTTTAATATCAAAATATATGCCAACGAAGTAGCGGGTAATATGCTAGTAAAATATATAACACAATGAAGAACTTTTACAAATAATTTTAAATCTACAATTGAATAAATGTTTGCTGTAGTACAGTGTTTTTAATTATTTTGTAGCGGTCACTATGATTAAACTATTCAATTGAATTTGATTATTATAAGCAAACTGTTTCTGAGAATTCCCCTAAACTATACTACTGAAGCTTAACTGGTTATGTAAATACTATCATAATACCTTATTATGGTTTTAAGCTGGTTTATAAGGCATTATTCACCTTAACCACCGCATTTACACCTACAGATTTATGTGGACCTATCTGCTATGTACATTGTTCAATTAATGATAATTATAACTTGTCAACACACACAAACTCAGCCAGACATACCGGGATACATAAATAAAGATAAATTTATGTACGAATACGTGAATTTACACTACAATGCCATGGCATTATAAATACATTAAAGTCAACTTTTTGTTGTTTTATGAAATCGTACTATTTTTCAAAATTACACAAAATAAATTCTTAGCATTACAGAATGCACTTTAGAACAAAAATCGTTCACACATGAAAAACATTCCAGTAACGTATTTGTACGACGAGCATGAGTATTGCATACAGCTGACATTATGTTTGAGTAGAGATGGATAAATACCTCCACATAGTCATTTATCTGTATGTTGCATGTAACTACACGTACATGTGGTTTTATTTAATGATTTATTTCTAAAGCGACATAGAAACAAACAAAAAACATAAAGCGAAGGTTTTATAGGAAAACTCTGCCAAATAAAGGGGTAAATATAATGGATTTATAGCTAAAGCATGATGACCACAAAACATTAACCTTTACACGACCAACTCATTCGAAATGCATGTATGTGCGATTTTTATTGTTTTGTTTGTTATAAACAATAATGAAATTACAACCAAAGTATTTGGTAGTGTGATAGAAAAATATACATAGAATATCATGATGTATTGCAAATAAATACACTCAAGTAATTATGATAGTAGATAAAACAACCATCAAACTATGAACAACTTTGTATACAAATTTGAAACAGAAATTGCCAAGATTTTAAAAGATTATGTTAAAACAATAATAACATGAATTTTAATATTTCTAAAAGGCAATTTTCCACATTCGAAATATGCCTTAATATTTGATACTAACTTCAAAGGAAGAAAGTAGGATAAATTATAATTTTCACAAAAATATTTTATATAAGCCAACGCATGAAGTTATTTGAGTGCAATAACTGCATTCAAACACAAAAGTCCAATATTTACAACATTTTTTTTTTTTTTTTTGTTCGACCATGAATTACGAAAAAAATTAATTAAAACAACAGTATTTGCAAAACAACAAACTAAGCTAACATACTAGCGTAACACAAAATCATAGAACTCAATACATTTTCTTTATTAGGAATATACCGATTACACAGGGCAACAAAATCGAAAAACCATTACACATTTATGATGTATTGTAGTTCCAGTAGTACAAATGTGTTTCAAATTTGAAATTCTATGGAGAGGTTTTTTTTAAAAAAAAAATTAAGTAAAATTGTGATTTTTTTAGATGTTTCTCCACATAATTACTGAAAAGCGCTTAGATCGATATTATGCTAACTCAAAAATGTTTAGGTCGATATTACTAAAATACACGTAGACAATTTTAGATTCACATAAACTTTAATCCGTTTATATATTGCTCAGTAGTTTTGAAATTATAATAACAAATTTAAGCAAAAAATAAAACTCGATAACTGCAGAAATTTTTAAAGTTTATTACTTTATCGCAAAACCATATATAATAGCAACAAAATGAGATATTGACAATAAACATCGACTGATTCTTTTCGAATTTATTCACAATTAAGTGAATTCGATAATTTTCACAAAATATTAGTTTGTTGTTTGATATACATAAAATTTAATTATTGAATTTTGAAATTATTTCCCCCTTGCCATGTAAAAATTTTCACATATTTATTGTATTTCAATCGGTTCAGTAGTTTCGGAGTTGTAATAACAAATTGAAGCAAAAAATATATTTTTTTGCTTGAAAATAGCAATTTTATTATTTTAAAAAAATCATGAAAAATCGAAAACGGCAGAAATTGTTCAGATTTATTGAATTATTGCAAAGCCATATGTAATAGGATCAAAATGGGATATCGATCATAAAAATAGATGGATACTTTTCGAATTTATTCACAATTAAAAAATTGCATGTACTTACAAGCGTGTACTTTGTACCCGCAAACTTTAAAAAGCTAACAAAATGGATCTTATATGGGAGCTATGGAACATCGTGGACCGATCGGTACTAAATTTGTCCTGAATTAGGTTTGTATATATTTATAATTATGATATTTTTTGTATTTCTTTTTAATCTTTTTCTTTCCTACTTCAACAACTTGGCTAGGCAGGCATACATTCAAAAGTACAGGTATGCTGATGGCCGTCTACTATTATTATTTGTATCCCAAGTCAGTCAGATATGGCTTTTTGTTTTCTTTGTCAAAACAATGACAAATCTTTTCACCAAATCGACGGAATTTTTCGACACAATAATAAATGTATAATTTTTTTTAGAGGATTTTTATTTGGTAGGAAAGACTTAGCGTCGTCTCCACGAAATTTGGGAACGAAAAATTTCCGAAATTTTTTCAGTTTGCCATGAAGCCACGAGTATTTCGAAACATACATATATACAATAATATACCAAAACCAATCGGCTTTTTCCTTGGGGAAATATAAATGTTTGTGGCAAATTTTGTCGAATTAGCTTTAAAATTGCGTTCGAATTCACATTATAGAGAAAAACAAAAATTGTTTGGATTTGCTTTAAGAAACATTTTTAAATTTAACCTACAATTCTGGACAAGGTTACATTCAAATTTCAAAAATTCTGTTTTTTAGGATCAGTTTAATATTTGTCCACCTATAGCATTTTACACGCTGTCTGGTTTACGTTACATGTAATGGAATTATTCGCATAGATGTTTCTATAGGTAGCAGCTATCTGGTAGCTAGGTTGACCAAATAGTGTTATGTCTATTAAATAAGTTTAGTCAAAACCATGAAACCATGTTTTAGAAAGTTATATTTTTAAATCATTGTCCACATGAAATTCAAATATTCACTATAAAGTGGTTTGTTATTTGATAAAATAAACGAGTTAAAAATTGTATAAAACTATAGGTATTATTCTTTCATTTAGTATAAGAAAAAGCGTTGGAAAAAAGTTTATTTATTTTCTAAATATTTTATATTTTAATATATTGAAAAAAAGTAAAAATCAAAAGGGTTGTAACGTGGTTTTGTCTTCGGCTGAAGTAACTTAGTCGTGTCCAGGGTTTACTTACGGGTCCACAAACCTTAAGTAATAAGACGATTATTTACCCTTTCTGGGGGTTAAAATAAGTAAATCCTTTTATTGAATTTTATTATTGGTTTAAAATAATATTATAAAAAATATACTACGAAAATAGCTACGATAAGATACGTCGGTCGGTTCGGCAACCAGGATCTCGTTTTCAGGTTCTGAATTCGGGTGGTTCGGTTTTTGGCTTTCGGCTGGTTCGGGTTTTAGTCCTCGGATAATCGGGTTTCGGCAATAGAAATATCGGCTTTAGATTCAGGATCGGCTTAACGCAGGTTCGGCGTTCTGGATTCAGGTTCGGGTTCTTGTTGATCGGAATCGTTTTTAGATTACTACTATATTTAATTCTTAATGTCTAAATTCTAAATAATACAATATTAACGAGAACAGGCGACCGAAGTCACGGTAAGAACAGGTGACCGAAGTCACGGTAAGAACAGGTGACCGAAGTCACGGTAAGAACCGGCAACTGAAGTCACGGTAAGAACAGGCGACCGAAGTCACGGTAAGAACAGGCGACCGAAGTCACGGTAAGAACAGGTGACCGAAGTCACGGTAAGAACAGGCGACCGAAGTCACGGTAAGAACCGGCGACCGAAGTCACGGTAAGAACAGGCGACCGAAGTCATGGTAAGAACAGGCGACCGAAGTCACGGTAAGAACAGGCGACCGAAGTCACGGTAAGAACCGGCGACCGAAGTCACGGTAAGAACAGGCGACCGAAGTCACGGTAAGAACAGGTGACCGAAGTCACGGTAAGAACAGGCGACCGAAGTCACGGTAAGAACAGGCGACCGAAGTCACGGTAAGAACAGGTGACCGAAGTCACGGTAAGAACAGGTGACCGAAGTCACGGTAAGAACAGGCGACCGAAGTCACGGTAAGAACCGACGACCGAAGTCACGGTTATTTATTAATTAGATAAAACTCAACCCAAGGCCGAGTATTACCTTAGAAAATACAACTAATTTCACGAAAGTAAAATTAGTCGGCTCTTCAGTTATATTTCTATAATTTCCGAGACTTGAGGTGCAGATTCTCGTCTTGTGTGAACCGCCCCGAATGTAACAAAACCTTCTCTACTTGTACTTATTTCCAAATAAACTATATGGGAATTATATGACTGCTTGTTGTATTTTGTTTAATAAACAATGCAGTTAGTTGTTTTACTTATGAATGTATTAGTGTGGTGTGTGTGGGTATGAACACAACATGTTGGTATGAAAACAACATGTTGGTATGAAATGTTTATGTTCGATTGAATATGTTAAATACAATAGGGGGGTTCAGACAGGATAAAAAAAAAAGAAATTAATATAAAATATATTATATTTTATACATATAAGAAAAAAATAAATAAGTAATATAAAATAAAGGAATAAATACAAGCGGTGTAAAGGGTACTTTATGTACATGTATGTAGAATTAGTCAAGGGAGTAATTCTACGTTACAGGGTAGAAATTTATCAAAGCTGCATCAGAAAATTACATTTACAGTATGAATGAAATTTTATATTTAAATACTTAATCGTATATATTTATCTACATGTATTTATTTGTTTTTTGTTGTGTTATAGGAACCTAAACCACTGGACCAATCCTCTTGAAATTTTTACTGTGTGTTCCGCTAAATCTGGAACAATAGGATACCTTTTATTTTGAAATTTCATGCGGAAGTGGCACTTACCATATAATAATACAATGTAAACTGTTATTTCTAAATATCTTTAAAAATCTAATTACGAGATTATTCAAATCCTGAAAATGGTCGGGATTGGATTAGTGGGCGTTGCAGCCCCCATACAAAGTAAATAGTTGATTTTTAATATCACTGTACAGAGTTTAGCAAAAAATTGTCGGGATCGGAACAATGGGTGGACCGGGTTTGGACCTCCCATACAAAGTTCATAGTAAATTTTGATTAACTGGATAACTAAAATTCCGAGATTTTTCAAACTTTCTAAATTTTTAATATCTGGATAACTAAATTTGCGATATTCTTCAAACTTTGTCTGAAATTTGTTTATTAGTTTTACGTAATTTGTCTGAAAATGGGCGGTTTATTATTGGCCGACATGGAACCACTCATCTATATATAATAAAATTTGTTTAACAAAATTTTTAAAAATTTGAAAATGGAGTTTTGAAACAGCCGTTAAAAAAAAATTATTTTTTTTGGCCATACCTGCGAATAGGTTAACGGTATCTTACGAAGACAGAAACTCATATACAAGTAAATATGGACATATTTTAAGTAAAAATGAGCTTTTATTTTAATTTTTCTCGAAATATCTAAATTTTTTGTTCAAGTGGTCTGAAACACGGTAATGGTCTGGCGAATTTGTAATAACTTTAACATTTTTTAATCAAATTTTGTCATTTATATCTCATTACAATGATAATTACGTACATATTTCGATTCTTTTGCACTCAATTGCAAAAGTATTTATTTAGTAGCAAATTTTTTTCAAAAACTGAAAATTTTGCATTTTTCTCTAATTTTGGCGATAATACAGTTTTTGGGTCATTTTGAACCAAAGGAGATACAGGGTTAATTTCCAAAACTTTTTTTTAATGTAATATTCATTAATATAAATAAATCTACATATTTCTAGAAAACAATGCAGAAGGTTAACGAGATTCACCTATTTATTCCATATTAACAGTAAAATTTCGAATATATCTGAACTTTGACCTCGATGCGCGTCCAGAAATCGTTGCCTGATTTGGCTCAAATTTTCAGCACTTAACATTTAAGCCTAGTGTCACAATATTCCACCCGGCACTCTTCAAAATTTTAACAAAAATTTTTTTCCATACAACTGATTGTCACTCTAATATATATAAATTAATATGTGTTTGTATGTTTATTTGTTTGGCTGCTAAACCCCTGACCCGATTTGCTTTAAATTTTTGCAATATGTTCCAATATGTCTGAAAGAAATTAAAGACTACATTTTGTTTTGAAATTTGAAGTGGGTGTGGTACATCTCATACAAAGTTAATTTGAAAAGCCAAGTATGTAGAAAACCGTAATAAGTTCCCCAAATTTTTCATGAGCAATTCCACGGTTTGTATAAATAATTGAGGCAAAAATGGGAATAAGTATTAAAAAGGTACAATATCTAAGAAACTATAACAACGTCCTCAATTGTTTTACAAACATCTTAGCCGTTTTTAAATATATTTGAGGAAAAAATAAATGTATGTCTATTGCTTAAACGACTGCGCAAATTAAAAAAAGTTTCAGTCTTGCTTATAGGTATTGCGGAATTTCGGTTTTTTGAGTTTATTCAAGAAGCTAAAGCATTTTACAAACAACGGTATATCTCGAAAATAAGAGCTAACCTAAAAAAAGATTAGCAACCAATGGATTCAACGTACTCGAGTTAGTTTAACTTACCGGGTACCCAGCTTGATAGAAAAAAGTGTAAAATTCGAGCACAGTGTTATTATAAGACAATTATGAATGTTCAAGTAATTTTCTGAGGAGAAACTTGTATGGGGACTAGAGACAAATGTTGCATGATTTTCGCATTCTTTACAGTATAACTTCAGAGTACTTACAAATTGATCATTACACTTTCATTTATTTACAGAAAAAATTAAAATTTATGTTTCACATTATATGGAAGTAATAGTATTTTAATTTTGCTTATGCTTTGCAGTTACTTCCAAAAAGTTTTCATTAAATTTTAACTTATTGCAAAAGTAATAATAAATTTATATTTCAGTAAGTTTTTGCAATCATTTTTATTAAATATTTACAGTAAAAAAGTTTTTGTATAAATGCTTTGTAATATGTGCTTCTAAATCTAAATTTTATTTGCATGTATGTTAAATTATATAAAACATAAACTAGCAATTGAATAAAGAAAGTTTAAACTCGTAAAGGGTGATTTTTTGCGAAGCAGAATGTTGTTTTAACATTAAAAAAATAACTAGTAAATAATAACAAAATTGTTATTACAGAACCTTAAATGCATCATTATTGGAGTAAATGCAAAAATTAGATAAATCTCTAGCCAATGCGAATCACTCTGGCTCAGGAAGTCCGGACTCACAACTGTTTTTCGACCAGTGGCCTCTGTAGATTTAAATTCAGTGGATCGAAATGTAGATAAAAATCGAAATTTAGATCAAAAACTCATATCCAATCTGCGTTCACCATTGTGATGAATTGAGACAGAGCCATGTTTATTATAACAATTTTGGACTCTGACCATTTTTTAACATTCAATCGCAGCGGAATGTTCATTAAAAATCACCCGATATAAAAATAAACGTAGTGGAATAAATTTTCCAATAAAAACTTGCATTTTAATTCACTTGAAACCTGTTTGTGCTAAAAACTAATCTATTTATCTAATGGAAAATTACTTTATCGAATACATTTTACATACAAAATTCATATGAATGCATGCAGTTTTATTACCCAACCTTCTCATCAAAAAGTAACAAAAGTTGAAGTAATATTTTAATCGGCTGTAACGAAACTTTTTTGCTAATGCATTTCAATTTAAAAATTCAATATAAGTGGAATATTCCTCGAAAATCTGATATAAATATAACATAGTAGAATGAAATGCTTTTTATTTCACTTGAATCAATTATATTTAAAAATATTTGTAGAAACTAAACCATTTATCTAATGGAAAATTATATTATCGAATATACTCTACACATTGAATAAATTTCCATGTATTCTGCATATAGAATGCATAACATTATTCAACGTCATCAGCAGAAACATACAATATTGTAATAATATTTGAAGAGGCAAATGCTACAAAATCTACAACAGACTCAACATACCTCCCTACCCTTCAATAAACAAAGTTGTGAAATTAAAGCATTTTAGTTTTAATTCAACTATAGATTCAAATATTCTAAAATTTTCAATTCAATTTTTTTTTATTACAAAATTTGTTTTTGTTTTCCACATATGAATAAAAAAAATATAGAATTTATTGTACCTACAAATATGGTAAAACACATTAATATCTTTTATAAATAGATTTTTTCTCTTATTTGATTTAAGTTTTTATTTTTCGGTCAACAGCCATACGAAACTGCATTCGAAGTTTATGCAGACCAGTTAGTGTTTGCATTAACTTTTATACTCGTAAATTTATGCAGATATTACTACAAACATACAATAGATTTACAAATATATTTATCAGCCATATCGCAGAGTTTTTTTATGAAAGTAAACATCAAAACGCAGTTAGTTTCTCCAGAATATGTGAAAGGAAATATTTTTTCATTTCAAATCCACTTTCAAATAATAAATCGAATTCGCTAACTCAAATAACTTTACCGGAAAAAAATTAACAGCATTTAATGTAAATCATTTAAATGCCGAAATTCCTAAAATGGGGAAAATATGTATTTAAATTACATATGGGTACATTCAAAAATTATACAAGATTTGTGCGCTTTTAGTAATTTTCTTCGGGAAAATTTCTCCCCTAATCCCGTCTCTTTAAACCCTATTCTCGGAAATGGATCTAATGTGAGAGTTATTGCGAATTATTAGCTGATCGTCACAAAATCCTATATTTATAATTTGATATCGTTATTTATAAGAAATTTATTTTGGGTTATGTGTTTTTCGCAAATGCTTTAATATGGGATCTGTTATAGAGGTAGGTCTTCATTTACGCGGTTTGTTGGGCCCAAAAAAATAACGTGTAAATCAAAATTCGCGTAAAACGATGTTCATCAGTCACATAACAAAAAAGAAATTGTGAACTAAAAATCGCGTGAAATAGAAAACACATATGTACTAGAGTGACAGCCGATTTTTATACCCTTCAGCTTCGTGAGAAGGGTATATATAAGTTTGTCATTCCGTTTGTAATTTCTACATTTTTCATTTCCGACCCTATAAAGTATATATATTCTGGATCCTTATAGATAGCGGAGTCGATTAAGCCATGTCCGTCTGTCTGTCTGTCCGTCTGTCTGTTGAAATCAATTTTCTGAAGGCCCCAGATATCTCCGGGATCCAAATCTTCAACAATTCTGTCAGACATACTTTCGAGAATTTTGCTATTTAAAATCAGCAAAATCCGTCCATAAATAACGGAGATATGAGCAAAAATCCGAGACAACCTCTGAAAATTTCATCAAAAAACACAATGTATTGCATGCTTTGACAAAAAAAGCAACAAAACGTATGGTTGGATGTGCAAGATTTGCGTATTTTGTTTTTTTTTGTTTTGTTTCTTTTGGCGTTGTTGTTGTTTTTTATACAACTAAACGTTTGTTTGGTTGTGTGTTGGTTTTTTTGACAAAAAAACAACAAAACATATGTTTGGATGTGCAAGCTTTGCGTATTTTGTTTTTTTTTGTGTTTTGTTTCTTTTGGCGTTGTTGTTGTTTTTTATACAACTAAACTTTTGTTTGGTTGTGTGTTGTTTTTTTTGACAAAAAATCAACAAATCGTATGTTTGAATGTGCATGCTTTGCGTATTTTGTTTTTCTTTTGTGTTTTGTTTCTTTTGGCGTTGTTGTTGTTTTTTATACAATTAAACGTATGTTTGGATGTGTGTTGGTTTCATTGCCTTGCGTATTTTGTTTTTGTTTTTTCTTTTGGTGTTCTGTTTCGTTTGGCGTTGTTGTTGTTTTTTGTGTTCTTGATAAATTTAGGATGCTGTAAGCTGAAAGTGGGCAATGTACATACATACCTATATACTAATTATAAAAAATAATGTATCCACAACAAAGGTGAAGGGTATATAAGATTCGGCATAGCCGAATATAGCACTCTTAATTGTTTTCCATATAAATAGTAAAATTTTGCATATATCTGAACTTTGACCTCCATGCGCGTCCAGAAATCGTTGCCCGATTTGGCTCAAATTTTCAGCACTTAACTTTTAGGCCTAGTGTCACAATATTCCACCCGGCACTCTTCAAAATTTTAACAAAAAATTTTTTCCATACAACTGATTGTCACTCTTATATGTACATTAGACAGCCCTTAAAAATAGATTTGCTTTGTATGGGTCTTATTTTGTTCGGTAGTAGCTAAAACTAACTACTGCAAAATTTAAGTGCAATCGGATAACTAGAATACGTGCCGGAAATCGATTGAATGTTGTAAAATTGGGTAACTAATGGTACTTTTTCGATATCTTAAAAAAAATCCCTATTTAAAATAAAATCCCTATTTTTAAACATTTGCAATAAGCCTGAGCTTGTGGAGAAAATTATATTTCTAACAACGTATAAAACATGAACATCGTGTTAAAAATAACCAAGCATTTCTCCACGTCATACATTCAAGAAGAGTTGAAATTTTGTCAACAACAGAAATGCGATTAAAATATGCGTAAACTAGTACTTTTTGCTTAATATTTGGTCAGATAAAACTCGTATAACTTTGTTATTTTTCATTATTGTTTTATACCTTGTTAGAAAGATAATTTTCTCTAGAAGCTTAGGTTTGTTGAAAATGTTTAAAAAACAGTATCTAAATAGGGAATTTTTTTAAGGTATCGAAAAAGTACCATTATTTACGCACTTTTTCAACTTTCAATCGATTTCCGGCACCTGTTCTTGTTATCCGATTGCACATACAGTGCCGGAATTAAATATTCACACAGCATATAGATTTATCTTTAATCGTCTATATTTTTTAAACGAAGGCCCCAACATTAGTACGGATTTCAACAAAAATATTGTGTATATTTTGCAGTAAATAGTTTTAGCTACTAATGAACAAAATAAGACCCATCCAAAGCAAATCTACTTTTTAAGGACGACATACATATCGTCACCTTAAATGAAAGCGGAGTAACTACACAAAAATTGAGTTTTTGATTGATTGAACAATTGCCAAGAATACTCTATTAAAACAAAAGTAAAGTAAAAAAACTCAATTAAAAAAACAAAATATTCTAACCCAGTACCACGAAGAAGTCTGGTTATGTGTTAACTAATAGTTATACTAACAGTTTTCATACAAAAATAATTTTAACTGACAGTATAACTATTAGTTAACCCTCCGTTAGTAGCAATCATTTTCAAACGAGACTAGTCGCAATATATCAATATGATATCAATAAAAAAGGCGCGTTTGAAAATAGTTTCTTCACTTTTTATTTCGAAAACATAAAAACAATATTAAATGCAATGTATTTAAAAGAGTAATACAAAAAAAATGCAGTAAAAATATTATTTTATCAAAAAATAGCTTAAAATTTAGGGTGTTTAAAAAAATTTACAATAAAAAATGTTTGCCTGTATCAACCTGATCAGTTGCGAGTAACGGAGGGTTAACGCATAATCGGGCTTTTTGTTACTGGGGGTAATACATAAAAGAGATCAAAACATAACAAAAAATTCATAAAAATTAACGAAGTTTTCAAAAAAGAAATCTGTTATTCGCTTGTGTTTTTTCGTTTCTTGTTTTTGCTTATTTGATAAAGTCGCGTATTTGAAAAAAATGTTGCTAATTTGAGTTCGCGTTATATCGAATTCGCGCAAATAAAGTACCGCGTAAATGGAGGCTTACCTGTATATGTTTTTTTTCGATTTCAAGCTGATTACGATATATAGAAGAAATTTATAGAAATGGACCTATTATGGGGGCTATTATCAAATGCCAATGGCTCACCGATGCTTATGGTGAATCGGTTTCAACGTGCGAGAGATGGTGGTGATTTTTACACGGAAGACAAAATCGCTCAGGTAGCCAAAAAAAGTTTTAAGACCAAGAATTGAAGGCATTAATCCATGACGATTATTGTAGAACTCAACAAGAGCTTGCAAAATCATTGGGAGCTACTCAATCAGCAATTTCAATTTTTTTGCGAACAGCAGAATTCATTTAAACTCAAGGAAATTGTCCACCATACGAATAGAAGCTGAAAAAACTCGAAAGATGATTTTTCATGTCCGAAATGATGCTTATATTGATGCTATAAAAAAACACTTTATTAACGAACCATTAATTGCGATGAAAAATTGATCGATTACAAAAGCCCGACCAACCAGCCGAATCGACACCAAATATTCCATCATGACTTTTTCGAGGATCGTTGCTTTGCTCACTTCGCTTTTACTCAAACCTATTTTTTTGTTTGAATAGTTCTTCAAACCTATTTTTGTGTTTGAATAGTTCTTGTGGGGGTTACAAGCATCCAAATTTGGCGTGTAACTTTTTATAGAGACGAGATAACTTTTAGCAAGTTGTTTTCATTTTATTTAGAATTGTATCTTTCTAAATCACTGTGCAACACTCTCTCTGGAACACGATTCACTTTGGAACATTCTTGGCTTCAAAATATGAGCACTTCTTTTGGCTCCGATACCAATTGTTGCCAGAAAGATGGAAAAATATCTAACAATGGCTAATACTTTATAAATTTATATTGTAAAAATGTTTCTAAAAAAGAAAAAATTAATAAACTTTTTTAACATTTTGGTCTTTTTCCTTACCAAAGGTGGGCGGATCTGATCACCTGTCACAAATTTAATTTTCTTAATTCCTATATTCTCCTATACGATACGTTCATACATCAATTTGGATCGGGTCAGCAGTTTAGAAAATTCAGATTTATTACTACTTTTTTGTCAATCGACACCACTTTGTACTGCGTGACTGTATGTAGATAAATGTGTAAGTGTTTTATGCATTTATATAAAAGTGTTTATTATTTTCTATTTGAATTTGCATATGTGGAATGTTCTTTTGTATTAATTTTTGTAGGGGTGCGTGAATATTGGTTATATGAAATATGACCACTTCACCAACCACTTCCTACATTACATGCAGCAGGAAATAATTGTGAAGGACAATATGGGGTAGTAATGTTTATAGTATTCAGAAATAATGTAAAACTAGAAAGATATTTTTAAATAAAAGAAGCTGAGTTTTGTTCATTAGATTTCCTTTGCTTTCGTAAATATTTATTCGTAATTGATCATGCATTTTTAGAACATATGAAAAACATAATATGACAGCTGCTACATTTTTACCTATTTTTTGAATTTTAAATATTTGTTTTCATCAAATAAAAACTCACCAGATAAAAAAAACAAAATTTTTTTTTTCAAATTTAATAAAAAGTCTCATGATGACATGATGCCTTAAGAGCTTAAATATGAAATACAAAATTAAATGTTGTTGAGGAACCATTCCCATGAATGCAACATTCTCATTTAACATGAACTTTAATATATAAACTTTGTGCATTTGAACTTTAACTTGTAAAGCTTACACTCTCATTTTATGTTATGATCATTTTCTATTATTTTCAACCCTTATTGTTATGACAAATGAATGTTAAAATTAGTCGTCTTTTATGTTACAAACAATCAAGTTGATCACTTGCACACAAAACAAACAAACAAAAAATATACAGTCCACTTACAAACACTTAAAATAAATATGGAAATAAAGCGTGTATATAATTGAATACTAAAATAATTAAGAAGTTGTTTTAATGGTTTCGGTTATTCACCAAATGTATAAATAAATAAAAGTACAATTAAATACACATTAAATTTAAAACACAAAAACAGAAAGAATCCATTAAAACCGTAGAGATATTTAGATTGTTATTTCTAAATACTTTTGCCACCCACTGTATGAGGATATATATAAATGTCTGTCAATTCATATAAATATATATAAACCAGCAAGCAAGTCTTCGTATTTTACAGACATGTACATTAGGGTGTCCTTTTTTATTTAATTAAACTTTATTATCAACTTTGGTAATGTCAAAGAGTTAAATTATACTCAGTCATCTTAAATCCAAATTATAAAAATTTTATCAAAATCGGAAAACGTTACTTCTAAAAGTTTTTATTTCAAGTTTGGAGTTTTGACTTCATAAAAAACATATTTTGTATGCATACAATCTAAAAAATACATGTGAATTTCCTTTTATAAATTGTGTAAATTTTCATGGAAATAATATTACAGAAAATCCGTTAATTTAATCACAAGAAGGTTTATAAAGCTAAATTTTCAATACAAAATTTGTGTGTATATGTTTTACACACAAAGTGTATAATACCTACTTTAAACTTTATTAAGAAATTGTAAAAGACTAGTTTCTGAAAAAATAACAAAAACAAGTTAGGAAATAAGTACGACCATAATAATCTATATACTTAAGCAAATCATCATTATTCTATTAAAATTTCAATATTTTTTTTCGTGAGTGATTTTTGAGACTTATTTATGTTAAATTTTTTGTGTGTATACCAATATTTCTAAGATATTTATGATGATTAAAGTGACTTCTGGAAGTGGGCTTTATATGGGAGCTATGGTCAGTTAATAATTGATCTGAAAAAAATATTTAAATGTGATTTCATTTTATATAAAACTTATTTGTTGAGGAATTTGTATGGATACTATCCATTTATTTTACGAATGCGAACGTACTTGAAAAAATAACTTCACTAGAATATTTGATATGTAATTGAACTCTTTCAACCACAGTTTTGTGTGTATAAATTTATAATCAAAACAATTGGATTTTTACTTTAACTAGAGTTCATATATTATGAAAAATAATAAGAAAAAAATAGCAAAAGGTTTTTATAGAATAAGGTGGTTAGTTTATTAAAAATGTTCGTAGAGTATAAACTTGTTTGAAAACTTATAATTTTGACTATATTTTTTGAACAAAACAAAAGAAACAGCTGTGTAGGTGAGACACTCTCCAATTATTTTATATAATTTCATATACCCCCACCTTCTGTGTAATCTAACGGGTCTTCCAATCGACAATTCCTTCACCATATTGGTTCCACCACAGCATCTTGGGTAGATAAAACACTAACACAGTTATCACATTTTAATATCATATTTTAATTGGACCCCCGAAGGTATATCAGCAAGCACCTTCATCAGATCGATTTGCTCATAATATTTCACTTCTTTGTAGGGTTCAAGACTGCAGACACATTCCCATCCAAAATTATACCTTCGAACAAAATATCTTGAATTTAATGATCATTGAGTACACGCACAATCCTTACAAAATAACATAATATTATGTAGAGAAACACATTATATAAAACCTATTTTAGTCACAGTGGTTAGAAATCTAACCATTTTGTGGCGCTACGAACGAAGTCCCCAATGAACAAAGTCCCCAAACCGAAAATGAACTAAGGCCCCAAAAGTTTATATAGGAAAAACCAACAACGAAATTTAGGGACTTAGTTCATTTTTTGGGGATTTATTTCATTTCTAAAATTAGGGACTTAATTCATAATGAAATTACACCCCAATTTCTGAAAATGAAATAAATCCCCAAAATTTTTTTGGGGCGTTAGTCCAAGTTTTTTTTTTTGTTATGAAAAACAATTGGGGAATTAGTTCATTTCGGTTTGGGGGTTTAGTTCTTTTTGTTGGGGATTAATTTCATTTAGAACTTTGGGGTTTTAATTCATAATGAATTAAACCCCCAATTTTGGGGTTTTAATTCATTTTCGGTTTGGGGACTTTGTTCATTGGGGACTTCGTTCGTAGCGCCCCATTTTGTTACTTACGTAAGTCAGTAACAAAGTAATACTGAATTTGATGAACAATAAACACTCTGACCTTTTTGAATGCGGGAAAACCCCTTAGAAAAACTGCGGTTTACAATATCTCCTGACTGCAAAGTTTTGTTAAAAAACTTAAACGATGTCTTAGAAAAATTTAATTGTTTAGCAAAATTCCAATACATGTCACTAAAATTGTTTTAAAGACTCTAGAATAGGTGGTTAGAAAAGTGACCACTAGCCGGAAAGAGTTAATCAGTTGTGGTTTAATTTTAATAAAACATCTCTCAATTTAATAAAACAAAATATGTTGTACATTGGATATTTTATATATTGAAATGTAGGATCATATAATATGTTTAATACAAAACATTTTGAATGTGCATATACATATTACACGTACAGTGAGCCTCAAAATTGAGTATACACCAAAAACTATTTGATTTTTTTTAAGATAATGAAAATCCATAATCGGTAAAACCTTTACATTTAAAATTCTCATTTAGAATTTATTAGATTCAACTTTTTGAAATTTCGTTCAAAAAATTTTTTGAAAATGTAATATTTGGGATTCGAGATATGCATGAAATTTTATGATTATTTTGTTATTCAAGTCATAATAAGTTATCGCTGTGAGAAAATGTTTAAATTTTACATTTAAACATCTATGTGTAAATAAAATTCAAAAATTATTTTTTTATTAATATTTATTCAATGCAAATTTTATTTGCAAAAAATAAAAAGAATAAAGGACTGGCTGCCAGGGCCTTCGCCTTTTTTTACATTTAATTTATTTAAATATTTTGAAAATTTTGCTAGTTTGACCCAAAACATTAAGCTACAAATAAAATGTGCAACCTCTGAACTATGTCCGATTATACTAAAATTTTCAGCATTTGGACGGAGATCAAGTAACCTTGGGAAGTAATATATAAGCACCGCCCTAATGTACAGACGATATCCATACAAACCGCCACATTGACACGCACACAAACGTATCCCCACGAAACATAAAAACATAAATATCAACAAATTTTATACACATTTCCAATGTATTTATATCAATATATTTTTCACACATAAATAAATGAATGTTTCTGAGCAGTTGTTTGTTTTTATGTCCTCTACCACCACAAGAGGAGAATGTGGGTCTATATAAGTTCATCATTCCGTGTGTTATATTTGAAAATATTCATCTGAGACCCAATACAGTATATTTACATATTACTGATCCTTATGAAATTGACAGAAGTCGATTGATCTATGTACATCTGTCTGTCTGTTTTAAACATTTAATTACACGGTCCATATTTGTTCCATAAGTTCTACTTCTGAAGACCACTTAAGTACTCATAGATCCCTTGCAGATTATAGAGATCATATTTTATTAGACTTATTAATATTTTGATACCACCGGACAATATTGTTGAGGGCTCAGAAAGATTTAGCTATTTATTATTTAGCTTTTCAACACAAAATGTTGTGTTGTGCAACACTCCACCATCCGAAATTCGCCCACTGGCTCCAACGTCCACCATCGGAATTATCGTCTACGACGATCCTAAAACAGTACTAAAAGTTTTGTATAATTAAAGTATTGTGACCCGGAATGATCTGCCTTCTTTATTTTTATTAAATCCCGCTTTACTTATTAATAAAGCCACAACGTCATCCATTTCGATGAATATGTATTCTTCTAAAATTAAATTAAATTCTCTTAAAAGTACGATTTATAGTAACGTCTATCACAAAACCAAAATTTAACTCATACTACGATTAGTGTAAAATTTAGTATTAATATCCACACAGATATCGTCGAATTTCAACATATTCGATATAATTAATCCACATATGGGGGACCTCGTGTCAAGTGAACCAACTTTGAAATCGATGTCTTCCGATCGGAATGAAATTTGCACAAAGGTTCTAATGGATAGTAATTTGGACACAATTTTTCAATAAGATGGTGGAGAACTCTCTCCGGAAGCTCCACTTCCGATAATTACTATTACTATAATTCTTGGTTTTTTGCCATGGAAACTTCATATGTGTGTACCATTTTCTGCGCCCGATTGTGAGTAAATGCTGCAGCAATCTTGTGGAAAGCTTTCTCATACCCAAGTAATCATTAAAAATTAAAAAATTCACGGACTTATTCACATACCATCTTACGTTGCCCCATTCCACATAATTAGGGATGTCCAAATGAGAAACACTGAAAAGGGTTATGTAGTCATATCATTCAATAACTAGGTGGAGGGTATTTAAGATTCGGCACAGCCGAATATAGCACTCATGTAAGAGTATTTGTATTTGTAGAGTTAAGCATGAAAAACTAAATAAATAACAGTGGCAGTTGCAAAAAGATGGAAAAAATATGCAAAAAATAAATAAACGTTGTAAAATGCATACATTTTCATTTCACTGCAAACAAATAGAAAATTGAAAAAAATACAAAATTTATTGCAACAATAAATAACACTTTTACAAATACATGAAATTCAATTCACTGCAAAAACTACAAAAGCAGCAGCAACAGCAAAAATAATCAAAATTATTTTGATTATATGAGAGGGAACCAGATGTCAAAACAGAGATTGTTACCCCCTGCATACGAGTAAATTTTTGATTTGATTAAAAATGTGTTATAAGTCGTAATACACTTGTGTGTTTAAAAACGAGTAAGGAAGTGTGGTCGGTCAAGCCCGACCATATAATACCCTACACTAAGTAAAAGAGCAAAAACATTTTTCTTTTAAAATGTCAATAATTTATATTTTTGGTTAATTTTGGAAGTGGGCCTTATATGGGGGTATGACCAATTATGGACCGATCACCATGAAATTAGGTCGTGTGATTTATGTCTATACTAAAGTTAAGTATGTTGAATTTTGTGCGACTTATGCACGTTAAAGTGATTTTCGGAAGCGGGTCTATATGGGAGCTATGACTAATTATGGACCGATCGTAACAAAATTTGGTGACATGAATTTTGTGTATATAAAACTTATTTGGAGCGGAATTTGTGGAGGCACATATATAATTTTTTTTTTTTTTAAAAAAGAGAAGTAACACTCAGGCAATTAATATGCCTATATTAAATGTGTTACTTTCTTTGGAAAGGGGATAGAGTGTAGAGGAAAAGGTGGTGAAAGGAGGAGAAACGCTTTTAACTGACAACTCTGCAATTGCGCGGTATGTTTGTTATTAGTGCAGGTTGCAGCGTCAAGCCAACAACCTTTATTTAATTATTTTACTTCGGTGGCGTTTTAGTGTTATACCACCGAAGGAGGGCGCTGTGATAAATATTAGTTATTAGCAGGGAAACCAAAATATGCAAATGCATGTTTTTTCTGGTGAATCTAATGAGCACATGGATAAGATATTTACACGTTTCAGAACTATTTAAGAATTTTGGCATCGATTTGTTAGTGCATATTTTTGCATATTTTACCCTTAAATACATATTTTTTCATATATTTGTTTTAAGAGCATATTTATGTCATATTTTGCGTTTTTAGAGCATATTTTACTGTTTAATAGCATATTTTGAGTTTATCAAAAACAAATTTTGTCTTACTTATTTTTCGCTGTTGTTTTACAGGTTTTTACTTCCTTTGTTTAAAATTCAAAATTGAAAAATAGATGGCTTTTCACCAAAAAAAAATTTAAAAAACAGAATTTTTTTTTTTAAATTTAAAATAACAATTCGAAAAAAAATTTTATCCAAAAAATGAAAAAACTAAAAAAAAAAATGTTTACCTAAAAAAAAAAGTTTTTTTCGAAAAAATTAAAAAACTGAAAAAAAATGTTTGTTCACCTAAAAATATTTGAATTTTTTATTTTGAAGTATAATTAGGTGAAGGGTATATAAGATTCGGCACAGCCGAATATAGCTTTCTTTTTAATATAAAATAAGCACTATTTTAATAATAGCTCCATCTAAATATCAAATTTTAGTTCTAATTCAAACTTAACCGTTCTAAGTGTTAAAGAAATATTGTCTTTTAAATTTGCTCCTGTAACATCAGTTGATGTCGAAAGAACATTTTCTATGTATAAAAATGTTTTCAGATCCAATAGACAACGATTTTTATTTGAAAATTTAAGTAAATTTTTTTTTGTTAAAAATTATGTAAAAGTTTGTTTTTTTAAGAGCATATTTTTTAAATTTTAAGAGCATATTTTAAAGTTTTTACTGCATATTTAAAGCGCCTAAAACGCTTTTTTTAGAGCATATTTCCGGTTTCCCTGGT
This sequence comes from Calliphora vicina, assembly GCF_958450345.1. Lineage (NCBI taxonomy): Eukaryota > Metazoa > Arthropoda > Insecta > Diptera > Calliphoridae > Calliphora > Calliphora vicina. Next base: position 74,491,749 of record NC_088783.1, on the reverse strand, counting down.
TATTAGTAAACTAATAATTATTATAAACTGATATTGTTGATTGGCAGCGGCTGGGAATCAAACCCAGGCCACAAATTCTATATCATGCTTAATGATCAAACGCGCTAACCAATTAAGCCACAGCACCCTCAGCCAGTTTCAATAGACTTGGTCCTTGAACCGAAAAAATAATATGTACCAAATTTCATTGGTACATTCATTCTGAAATCAATGAATTTAATATTGTACATGACTAATGACTTTAGGAAGCACAAGAACTGGGTCTCAGTAATTAGGCTGTATTTAAATCAACATATAATATTCGGACTATTGAGGCTTTTTCTGTCCTTAGATGGACTAAAATTGGATTGATTAGCGATATAATTTAAAATATTTTAATACAGTGTCTTCTAAAATTTAGTTTAGTTCACCCATGAGAATCATATGAATTACAATAAATTTATGTCCCAATAAATTTATGTCCCGATGGTCGAAATTCGATCAGTTTTAAATCGCTTTCTACCACTTTGATGGAAAGAATTGTAATATGGGAAATCATAATTTTTCATTTGTTCACAGAAATAAAGAAATTCATAATAGGACATTTTTTTCTTATAAATATTTTTAATCATAAACATTTCGATATGTGTATGTATTGTTTTTATTTACAAATATCATTGACAACAACATTAGTAAATTGATGTAACATTTTTATTTTTTTTAATAATTCCCCCAAGTTTTAGGGAAAAGAACAAAATTCCCCCTATTGACAGTCCGTAATATGTTGGTAAGCTCATCACTGTCTTGTAAGATTAGAATATTGGCAATCATGTTTTAATTGCTTTAATTACTCTTGTATCATGTATATTTCATGTATATGCTATACATGATGAGCGAGATAAATATATCGCTCTATCCTTCTTGTTCTTAAAGAACAAAGCTTTTAATGTTCGAAAAGTGAGAAATATAGAAAATATAGAATGCAATAAGCGGTCAAAGAAGAAGTGATATGTCAGTCAGGTTTTAATTAAGTTGTTCTTTCTAATTTTGGTTTGCTAACGATATAGTACAAAGCGGTATTCAATTTTGATTAAAAGAAAAAAATAAATAAAAAACGTGTCTTATGCCAATTACTTATATAAGTGAAAAGTGCAGTTTTTTTTTTGTGTGTTTATTTTAAACCGAATTTAACAAAAAAAATAAGGAAACTGAGAATTCCTTATATTAACCCATCACTAAGGAACAAAATCTCCTACCCAACTTTAATTTTTTTTATTAAATTCCGGCCATACAAGGTAATACCACTAATTAATTATGTAATAGGATTTTGGTTGTAAGTTATTTGGAACTTATTTCATTTAGGCCATCGGGAAAGGGTCCGGGAATACGGATTAATGCACTTTTCCCAAGCATCACTTTTGTGCCAAATTCCCGAGAGTACTACCTTATTTTACACAGATTGGAACGAGAAATTAGAAACAAGAATACCCCTGTTATCAAATACCTGTCCATTGCGATCTCATAAAGTTCACCGACTCCATACAACTATAACATCAAAAATCACATATCCTCATTAATCAAATTGAACCACTAACTAAAACTACTACTCTACTCTAAATTATTCCTTATATCAACTAAAAACATACAAACTAAAAATTTTTATTCTGAATATATTTAAACTAAAACTTTAAAAAAAAAACTTGATTATTTTTATAATTAGCCTCAATTCTGATTAAAATACGACATCTAACTATAATTTCTAACCAATAATTTATTTAATATTAAGTTAACTATAAAATTATAGTTATAAATTTATAATCTAATCGTTACACTAAAAAAATATTAGTTTTTTCTAAAAAATTCTACTTCCAAAAAAAATATTAGTTTTTTCTAAAAAATTCTACTTCCTACCATTATTACTTTATTTTCCTGTTTATAAATATCCCTATTATACAAAATTTCCCCATATGTATAATTAACAATTTTTTTTTATTAACGGAAACCCTAACACTTTTGTAAAAGAAAAGATTAGTATAACACTTATTAATTCTACTAAGTATAAACACAAAAAAAAATATAGAATCAAATAGGAGATCACTATAATGCTCATCGACATGCTGAAGGCCTTCAAGCTACGTTGGAGTCATACATAAAAATTGTAAGTTTGTTCTCTTATTATTTATTTACTGTTGTTGTTATCTGTTATACTTCTTTTTTTTTTTTTTTTATTTTTGGTTTCTCTTAATTATATTTTTTTTTGTTATAAATTTTTTTTTATTATTGCAAAGACATCTTTTATGTTTTAATTAAGATTCTCAAATTAATGAATTTAAGAGAAATTAATAAGATATCTTTGCAATAACATGTATTTAAGTATTCACCCTTAGATATAACAGAAAGAGTTATTTTGCTTATTTTGTTTTTATAATTAACTACATAACTATGAATTTTTGCTTGTTAATAAATTAGATATATTTTTTTTAAATATGAAATAGTTTATAATTTAAGGTAAAAACTTCGAAGTCAGAGAAAACAGGTAAAGTGTATTAGGGGATTCCCACATAAATTGTATATAGACCACAAGGGAGTCCATAGGTTGGGAGGGTAATGAGGTCAGGGCTTTTCCATCTGGTCCTACAAGGTCTTTTCAAGGGAAAATTTATATATATGGTTTTTTTTATTATTAGGGCATATTTTAGCACACGTGATTTTTTTTGTACGGCTTTACGTCTACTAGGAAACAAGATCCCCGCCCCTCTTGCCCGAACTAGCTAGTCTATCAAGCACGTGTGTGAAGTTTCCAATAGGGACTAATGGGTGGTAATATTCTTGCCATGCATCATTGATGTATTTCATTATATTTTGAAACCAACAACTTTTCAATTACTCGCCCATATAAAAGCTAATGTTACAAATAAATGGCGCCCAACGTGGGGCCCGAAAGTTACATGATATTTAGCAACTTTTGTTTACACAAATTGGAACAAATTTTATTTATAATACCATCTTTATTGTAGTATCTGTTAATTTTTGGGACCTATACAAAATTCTAGCATAAATTTTATTAAAGAAATTGTAGAAAGATAGATATTTTTTTGATATAATTTTTACAATTGTGTTGTTTTTGTTTGGTTTTGACCAAGAATGAAATACCGTTCAGAAATATTGGATATCACTGTATTAAAACTAGATAGTGTATGTTTTATGCAGTCCTATATAAACTGAATGATTATTCATTCCTTTTTGTCAAGTAAGATTGTATCAAAAATTTCATTCTAGGAAAAACTCTAATGTACGGACGAAATAGTATATAAGGATAGGATAAATTTTCGGAATAGCAATTATGAAGCATAAACCATATATAGCTCTGATTGACCACTTTTTATTTTGTTCCTAGATATAATTTGCGTCCTTATCTTAGTCCATGTCCGAATAACAATTTTTCCTTGTATTTTTTTTTTTAAAAAAGATCTTATTATAATATATTTTTCATTGCATAACAAAATACACATATACAACCTGTTTTTGAAGACTAATTACGAAGTTTTACTAATATCTTAATATTTTTTTTTAATACTTACATTATAATATGTCGATAAACCAAAGTAGTGAAAAGGTCCCATTAGGGGATAATAATCATGGCTTATCACAATGTTCGATTTGTAATAAGGATTATGAGATTGATGATGTAGTAGTCTCGACTCCTTGTAGTCATATTTTTCATAAGGATTGTATTGTAAAAGTCATTAAAGAGACACAAAGTTGTCCCATGTGTGCTACTGCATGTAGACAGACCAGACTTAAATGTCATAATATTTTAGAAAATGCTGATATCGAACCAGCTAATGTCCAATCTGCTTCTAATTTTCAAAATGTTAATCAGGGTGCGATTCCTAAAGTCCCTAATCAGAAGAAAAAACCACCTAAACGTAATTTACTAGAATTCACAATGTATCAAACACCAGCCTCAAACATGGGTGCTCGTGTTAATAGTGATGGTAGATTATTAGATGATCTACTAAATGTTTCACAATCACAACATACACAATCACTTCAAAGACAAAATTTACATGATATTAGCGACAATTCACTGCAAAATCTCATAAATGAAGCCGTTCGAAGTCAGTTGGCTAGTATGAAAATAAGTCAGGATACTAATTCCTTGCATAATTTTGTATCTCGAAACAATTATGGGAATCGTAGTAGTATTGGAAGTCGTAATTTTGAGAATGGTCCAAGAAATTCATTAAATGTACCTAATTTTAGACCAAATCGTAATAACAATAATCAAAATTTTACTTTAAACTGGACACCAGATAAAATTTCTTCCATCATATCCGGATGGCATTTGAAGTTTAGTGGCCAGGACGAAAATAGTTTGTCGGTGGACAATTTTATATATCGCGTTCATGCTTTAACAGTTCAGAGTTTAAGAGGAGATTTTAATACACTTTGCCAACATATTCATATGTTGTTTAGCGATAAAGCCATTGATTGGTTTTGGCGTTTTCATGCTACCGTAGCTAGAGTAGATTGGGATACACTTTGCAGAGAATTGAGAAGTCAATTTAAAGACCGGCGAACTGATTTTGACTTAAGAGAACAGATGCGTGGTAGAAAACAACGAAACGGTGAAAAATTCGATTCTTACTATGATGCCATTTTACAGATCACAGATCGTTTGCAAGTTCCAGTAAATGAATATGATTTAATTGAAATTTTAAAACGCAATTTGCGGCCAGAGGTTCGAAAAGAAATTTTGCATTTCGATATTAATTCTATATCTCAATTAAGGGATTTTGTTAGAAAACACGAGATCTTAGAAGAAGAGTTAAGTAGATATAGGTCCAATAGAACGTTGGTATCACATAAAATAGTATCGGAATTAGAAAATGACCCACCAGTTAGTACAGATATGATTGAAATTGAAGAAATTAAAGAATTAATCTGTTGGAATTGCTCCAAAACCGGCCATAAATTTGAAGATTGTTTAGGGGATAGAAAAATTTTTTGTTATGGTTGCGGTACTCCAAACATTTTTAAACCGAATTGTGCCAAATGCAATAAATTTCCAAAAAACTACCCGGACCACAGTTCGAAGGGAAAATTTCAGTCCCGGGGAACTCAAATGTAAATTCTTTTTCAATCAAATCTCATTCAGTAGGAAATAGTAAAGTAAATGATACTGAATATTTTAAAACAGTTGTTATTCCTACTTATTTAAAACCTTACCACATAAGATTAAAAGAATATAAAGAAGCAAAATTAAGAATATTTAGTGAGGAAATAGTGTTGAAAAATAATGATAGAAAAGTAAAAAGATCAACTAAGAGATTAAGAAAATTTTGGAAAAATATAATTCAGAATAGAAGAAGTGTTTGTTCGGCTATAATCTCAGACAAAAGTAAATTTGATTTAAGACCTTTTGCAACAATCCGAATTTTTAATGAAGATGTAGTAGGGATGATTGACACCGGAGCTACAGTATCATGCATCGCATCCGATTTTGCAAAAAAGTTTTTATATGAGAATAAATACCCTTTTGAAAAATTTAAAGTTTATCTTAAAACTGCTGATGGTACACAACATTCTACAGTCGGTAGGGTTACCACTCTTGTTAGTTTTAGGGGAAGATCCGAAACTTTAAAATTTCTGATAGTACCTAATTTGAGTCAAAATTTATATTTAGGTGTAGATTTTGTACACACTTTTGATTTAGCGAGAGACTTGTTTTGTGAGAAAATTTCGGAAATAGAAAATTCAAATTTGAAACCTGAAATATCTGATTCTAATGGGCATGATCTGAGTATAGACGAAAAGATTAAATTAGATGAAGCTATTAGTTCATTTCCCTCCTACTCAAAGAAAGGTCTTGGTAGGACTACATTGGTCACACATTTTATTGATACCTCGAATAATAAACCCATAAAGCAAAGGTATTTTGCAGTTTCGCCTGCCGTGGAGGATTTATTATTCAAGGAAATAGATAGAATGCTTCAATTAGGGGTTATCGAGGAGTCCCAAAGTCCTTGGTCGTCGCCTGTGGCACTTGTGCACAAGCCTGGGAAGGTACGCCTGTGTTTAGACGCCAGGAAACTTAACAGTGTCACCGTGAAAGATGCTTATCCTTTGCCCTTAATTGATGGAATTCTCAGCAGGCTCCCAAAAGCAAGATTCATTACGAGTCTTGACCTGAAGGATGCCTTCTGGCAAATTCCATTGGATGAAGAGTCAAAGGAGAAGACAGCTTTCACGGTGCCTGGTCGTCCATTATACCAGTTCGTAACCATGCCCTTTGGTTTGTGTAACGCGCCACAGACGATGTCCAGACTGATGGACAAGGTTATCCCGGCACATTTGCGAAACAAAGTCTTTATATATCTAGATGACTTGCTCATCATAACTGAGACTTTCGAAGAACACATTTTGTTATTGCATGAAGTATCGTTTCATTTGAGGACAGCGAATCTGACTATTAACATTGAAAAAAGTAAATTCGTACTTAAACAAGTAAAATACTTGGGACATTTAATAGGCCATGGCACGATTCGGACAGACCCGGACAAAGTTAAAGCCATTAGGGATTATCCGCTTCCGAAGTCCGTCCGTCAATTAAGGCGATTCCTGGGGATTTGTGGGTGGTACAGACGATTTGTCCGCAACTTCGCTACCGTTACAGCTCCGTTAACAGATATGTTAAAGAAAAACAACAAATTTATCTGGTCCGACGCCGCCAAATTTTCATTCGAAGAATTGAAAAATTCATTATGTTCTGCACCGGTATTGCACAACCCGGATTTTTCCCGTCCATTTTCCATCCAATGCGACGCAAGTCAATATGGGATTGGGGCCGTACTGGCGCAGACAAATGACGATAACGAAGAAGTACCTGTAGCTTATATGAGTCAAAAACTAACATCTGCCCAAAGAAACTACACTGTTTCAGAGCAAGAATGTTTAGCTGCGGTGACTGCAATAAAGAAATTTCGAGCTTACGTCGAGGGGCACACATTTGAGATCATAACGGATCACGCCTCACTCAAGTGGCTAATGAACCAGGGTGATTTGCACGGTAGACTTGCAAGGTGGGCGCTTAAGCTACAGGGCTTCCACTTTACGATACGGCACAGAAAGGGAAGTCAGAATATTGTTCCAGATTCGTTGTCCCGAATGTTTGCGGAAAATAATGAGGGTATTCAGGTTGTAAACGTGGAAACTATTTTTGCTAACGAAATTGAGAATTCTATTGAGATAGATTTAGAATCAGATGAATTTAAATCACAAGAATATTTGTCATTGATAACGAGGCTTCAGGAAAAAAGTAAATATATACCAGATATTAAAATTGATAACGGATTTATATATAAAAAAATTGAACACTCATCCGGCGACGAAGTCCAAGAGCAAATGTCGTGGAAACTGTGGGTTCCTTCTTCACTAACAGAGGACTTGATAAAAAGGGCTCATGATCATCCTCTTTGCGCGCACGGTGGTGTAGGAAAAACACTAAGGCGTGTGAAAACATTTTTCTTTTGGCCAAAAATGACTAAACAGATTTCAGATTACGTACTAAATTGTGACGTTTGTAAACAAACGAAGGCTACAAATAAAATATTAAGACCTCCAATGGGTCTACAGTCGACGTCTGTCCGAGTTTTTCAAAAACTTTATCTTGATCTTTTAGGACCGTATCCTAGGTCATCATCTGGCAATGTTGGTATTATAATAGTCTTAGACCATTTGTCTAAATTTCACTTTCTTGAGCCAATAAAAAAATTCACTGCCAATATTATTGTTGAATTTCTGGAGAAACGCATCTTTCACATTTTCGGAGTTCCCGAATCGGTTACCACTGACAATGGGGTGCAATTTAAATCGAATCTGTTTAAAGAATTCTTAAAATCTTATGGCGTTTTTCATAACCTTACAGCAATTTACTCCCCACAAGCTAACGCTAGCGAGCGAGTAAATCGCTCTGTGTTAGCTGCCATACGGGCATATGTTAAACCGTCACAAACGAACTGGGATGAGAATCTTTCGGCGATTAGTTGTGCTCTGAGAAACTCTGTACATGTTAGTACTGGTTTCTCACCATACTTCCTTTTGTTTGGGCAAAATATGTTGGTAAATGGAAATTCGTATAAGCTTTTAAGATCATTGAATTTATTGGAAGATGCACACACAGATTTAAAGACAGATGAAAAATTGGAGTTGGTCAGAAAAAAGGCTCAAGATAATATAAGAAAATCATATGAAAGAAATGTTAAGACTTATAATCTTCGTGCTCGCCCAGTTCATTACGAGCCTGGTCAAATTGTATTTCGTAGAAATTTTGCGCAGTCAAAAGCTATAGACCATTTCAATAGCAAATTAGCCAATCAGTTTGAAAAGGTTAAAATTATTGCCAAACATGGATCCAATTATTATGAACTGCAAGACATGTCAGGGAAAAACCTAGGCAAATTCCATGCCAAAGATATTCGCATTTGACTTCAGCTTTTGTTTCATTTTTAATAAAAATTCTACAACACCTGTTTTGTAATATGGGAAATCATAATTTTTCATTTGTTCACAGAAATAAAGAAATTCATAATAGGACATTTTTTTCTTATAAATATTTTTAATCATAAACATTTCGATATGTGTATGTATTGTTTTTATTTACAAATATCATTGACAACAACATTAGTAAATTGATGTAACATTTTTATTTTTTTTAATAATTCCCCCAAGTTTTAGGGAAAAGAACAAAATTCCCCCTATTGACAGTCCGTAATATGTTGGTAAGCTCATCACTGTCTTGTAAGATTAGAATATTGGCAATCATGTTTTAATTGCTTTAATTACTCTTGTATCATGTATATTTCATGTATATGCTATACATGATGAGCGAGATAAATATATCGCTCTATCCTTCTTGTTCTTAAAGAACAAAGCTTTTAATGTTCGAAAAGTGAGAAATATAGAAAATATAGAATGCAATAAGCGGTCAAAGAAGAAGTGATATGTCAGTCAGGTTTTAATTAAGTTGTTCTTTCTAATTTTGGTTTGCTAACGATATAGTACAAAGCGGTATTCAATTTTGATTAAAAGAAAAAAATAAATAAAAAACGTGTCTTATGCCAATTACTTATATAAGTGAAAAGTGCAGTTTTTTTTTTGTGTGTTTATTTTAAACCGAATTTAACAAAAAAAATAAGGAAACTGAGAATTCCTTATATTAACCCATCACTAAGGAACAAAATCTCCTACCCAACTTTAATTTTTTTTATTAAATTCCGGCCATACAAGGTAATACCACTAATTAATTATGTAATAGGATTTTGGTTGTAAGTTATTTGGAACTTATTTCATTTAGGCCATCGGGAAAGGGTCCGGGAATACGGATTAATGCACTTTTCCCAAGCATCACTTTTGTGCCAAATTCCCGAGAGTACTACCTTATTTTACACAGATTGGAACGAGAAATTAGAAACAAGAATACCCCTGTTATCAAATACCTGTCCATTGCGATCTCATAAAGTTCACCGACTCCATACAACTATAACATCAAAAATCACATATCCTCATTAATCAAATTGAACCACTAACTAAAACTACTACTCTACTCTAAATTATTCCTTATATCAACTAAAAACATACAAACTAAAAATTTTTATTCTGAATATATTTAAACTAAAACTTTAAAAAAAAAACTTGATTATTTTTATAATTAGCCTCAATTCTGATTAAAATACGACATCTAACTATAATTTCTAACCAATAATTTATTTAATATTAAGTTAACTATAAAATTATAGTTATAAATTTATAATCTAATCGTTACACTAAAAAAATATTAGTTTTTTCTAAAAAATTCTACTTCCAAAAAAAATATTAGTTTTTTCTAAAAAATTCTACTTCCTACCATTATTACTTTATTTTCCTGTTTATAAATATCCCTATTATACAAAATTTCCCCATATGTATAATTAACAATTTTTTTTTATTAACGGAAACCCTAACACTTTTGTAAAAGAAAAGATTAGTATAACACTTATTAATTCTACTAAGTATAAACACAAAAAAAAATATAGAATCAAATAGGAGATCACTATAATGCTCATCGACATGCTGAAGGCCTTCAAGCTACGTTGGAGTCATACATAAAAATTGTAAGTTTGTTCTCTTATTATTTATTTACTGTTGTTGTTATCTGTTATACTTCTTTTTTTTTTTTTTTTATTTTTGGTTTCTCTTAATTATATTTTTTTTTGTTATAAATTTTTTTTTATTATTGCAAAGACATCTTTTATGTTTTAATTAAGATTCTCAAATTAATGAATTTAAGAGAAATTAATAAGATATCTTTGCAATAACATGTATTTAAGTATTCACCCTTAGATATAACAGAAAGAGTTATTTTGCTTATTTTGTTTTTATAATTAACTACATAACTATGAATTTTTGCTTGTTAATAAATTAGATATATTTTTTTTAAATATGAAATAGTTTATAATTTAAGGTAAAAACTTCGAAGTCAGAGAAAACAGGTAAAGTGTATTAGGGGATTCCCACATAAATTGTATATAGACCACAAGGGAGTCCATAGGTTGGGAGGGTAATGAGGTCAGGGCTTTTCCATCTGGTCCTACAAGGTCTTTTCAAGGGAAAATTTATATATATGGTTTTTTTTATTATTAGGGCATATTTTAGCACACGTGATTTTTTTTGTACGGCTTTACGTCTACTAGGAAACAAGATCCCCGCCCCTCTTGCCCGAACTAGCTAGTCTATCAAGCACGTGTGTGAAGTTTCCAATAGGGACTAATGGGTGGTAATATTCTTGCCATGCATCATTGATGTATTTCATTATATTTTGAAACCAACAACTTTTCAATTACTCGCCCATATAAAAGCTAATGTTACAGAATTTTGAAACCGTTTTTTATATTGTGCATATCTAGATAAAATATACTTTTAAACCATATATGTTTGATAAATTTTGGTGGAAAATAACATACTTAAAATGGTACTACATAAAAACGTGTGGCCTATTTATATCTAGGAAGTATTAAAACAAAATAGTGTAGTGTAAAATCAATATTTGTATGAACCAAAGGAATCATTGTCCACGGTTTGTTAACGCAAATTCATCAATAATATTCGAAACAGCAACCAAGAATGTACCTTTGAAGCAAAGTCGTGCATTCAAAAATTTAATTTAATGAGAAAATTCCGATAAGAGAATGAAAAATTGTCACCCAATTTATTTGTCAGAACGTTTGAGAATGCTATAAGCAAATGCTGTAAGGTCTACCTTTTTTAGTTTCTGCAATAAATAAGAAAATCCTATATCTCTAAATTGTTATATGTTTTGTTAATCAGTATTTTAGAATTAAAGCAATTTTGAACCGAACTCACATATTCTGTAGATGTTGTCATGATGAGGACGAGGAGGAAACGGTTGATCATCTCATCTGTCTTTGCCCTACTCTGTTGGGGGCACGGACTACTACAATGGGTCGTCCCTTTATGCACGGCTAGCGGATATATCGAGTGTGGATGTTAGGAAGATTGATTCCTTTACTCCTGTGTCATATTGGTTCGGTTCGGAGTTGAGCATGATCCTAATGGTATCACAAATGAGATAATTCATGGGGCCAAGTGACTTGAAAATACTGGCTACCTTTATAACCTAACATATAACGACGTCTATAATTATTTTGTATATTTAGTGATATATTTGCGAAGCCAGAATAGTGATTTAATTAGGACACACGTCAAAAAAAAGTTGAGTTTAAATGTTTGTTTAATTTAACGCTTTTTAAGATAATTTGATACAATTTTAAATTTTTGAAGAACATTTCCATAAGATCATATTTTTAAAACATATAAGGCCCTCTTCCGAAAATCATTCACGAAAATAAATTACTAAAATTTTAAAAGAAAAATATTTTTCCTGAATTATATAGTGTAGGGTATTACATGGTCGGGCTAGACCGAACATAGTTTCTTACTTGTTTTGTATTCATTTTGCAGTCTAAAGAGGACACAATTATTTCTCATTCACCTTAAGCCAATCAAAGCCAATATGAGTTTCATAAGAATATCTGAAGTTAAAACACAAATAAATTTTCTTGTTTTTAAAAAAAAAATGTAATTGTGAATAAAATCTCGATTTTTTCGAAATTCAAAAGAATATTAAAATAACTCCAAAGGGTATTTGTTTGCTAGATAAGGTCAAAATAGGAAGACCGAAGGGTAAAAACTTGTGTGATCATTTGTGTTGAATTTAAACTATTTGTGATGAAAATAAGAAATTTATGTGTATTTGTATATAATCATAGGTGATTTTTCATGGTTTTTAATAATTAAAAGTCTGTGTGTACATTAGAGCGCTCCATATAAGCATGAAGAGGAACAGCTCAAATATTCTAACAAAATTGTTACTAAAGAATAATTTCATGCTATTATTTCATGGTTTTTAATAATTAAAAGTCTGTGTGTACATTAGAGCGCTCCATATAAGCATGAAGAGGAACAGCTCAAATATTCTAACAAAATTGTTACTAAAGAATAATTTACATTCATACTTATGTATTTAAAGACAAAACCTATGACTGTTTTCAAAAACCTAAGTATTGCAACAACAAAATGTATGTAAATCAATGTATTTTATTGTTGTGTCAGCCATACAATTTGGGAGAGAGTAATTATTTTTACTCGGAGTTGCGACTCTAGTTTTCAAAATTTAACATTTTTCCAAAATATTGCTACTTTAACCAGACCTCTAAACGTTATCCGATTTTTCTGAAGTTTTCTGCCTTTGATGTTTAGATAAAGCAAAACAATCTTTGACCTAGGGAACATCGAAAATCTCAGAAGTGCAAAATAAGCACCACCCTAGTGGGAGTTTTAATTGAAATTGTTACAAATATATGTATATTATTTTTCAATGTCCATGCCTGTTTGAAATACAAATGCAATAATAGTGAAATAATTACATGAGAATCAAAATTGAATTATCAGAAAATTAAAAAAAAAATATTAACACAATAATTAATTTAATTAAAATATGTATTATAATGACAAACATTTTTAAATATGTCATACTACAACAAAAATCCTAAATTTATTCATGTCTAAAATGTTATAACCAACAAATTATTAATATGTTCTAAAAGCCAAAATTTATATAAAAAAGTTTTCTCCTGCTCCAACTTGTACATGAAAACAAACATAATTATAGTTATTAATAAAGAATGAAAAGGACTGAAAAGGAAAAATTAAAAAATCAACCACTTCACTTAAGACCAACACTCCCCTTTATTATTTCTTTAACACGTTTCTGCAAAATTTATTATCGCATCATTATTTTTTGGGTCGGTATAATTATTTAAGAAAGTTTGAGGTTTTTTATTCCTTTTATCAACAAAACGAAAAAACAACAAAAGAAAAGAAAATATAATCAAGTCAAAAGAAGCGTAAACAATTATTAAACTCCTGAATAGCAAGAAAAAAGGTAAATCTTTAAAATTCTCATCAAGCACAACACACAATTGAATAAAACTATTTCCATTATTCACCACCAGCTCCTAAAGCAACCGCCAAAAATTATTGTAAAAAGCATTAAAATACTTGAAAGGAAGTCATTCATTAAAAGCCAAGGAGTTTACTCTTTTAACCCAAAATTAAGAAAAACAAAATAAACGAAGAAGGAGGAGGAGCAAAAATAACAACAACAATGTAGAAGGCATGCAAAGCAGCCAACCTTTTTAATGCAAATAATGAGCACACACAAATTATATCAATGCAACAAAGAAATGGATTTAGGGATTTGTTTCGCAAATAAGCAAGAAGTTACGTTTTTATAGTTAAGTTTTGGATTTCTTTCTTCAAGACTAATTTACAATTGGATACACTCAACAAATTTGTGCGGTAAACATACAAATTACTAACAATATTTACTAACAAAATAAACGGAATCCTTGTATTAAGTTTTCTTAACTTTATACGGTTGTCAGATCTAAAAATGTCTTTCAATAGTGTGAACGTTGCCTGGCAATTTTGTCAGAGAGAGCATTGTTAGATAATTCATAATAATATTACCAGATATCCGACAATCGTGTGAACATATTTCCTTGTCATTGTCAGATCATTTTATATCAGTTACGCCCAAGAACGTATACATCGATCATTTAGCTTGTTTAAACAGTTTGAAATCCATTTTTTTGCGAAGCCTAACATCGACTGATCGTTGTTTGTTTGCAAAATAAATAGCAAACATTGTTGTCTGATTGCTTGTTGTAATCTTCTCGGTGTGAAAGCACAAAAGCTCATTTGTAAAAGCTCGTACATTGTACATATCGCACACCCAGTTCAAAAGTGACTAACTCAAAATTAATTTGTCGGGTTATATAAACCCGAATCTCAGGGAATGTGCTGTTCGAACGGTAAAGTTGTTCTGCCACCAACTATTGAGCCACCTGAGCCACTTCTAGGTATCATTTCCGGCACCACTCCGATTTCCAAACACTTCCTTCAAAATATCCGATAATGGAACTCATGATTTCAAATGGCGTCCTTCGGTACTTCTGGGCAACATATAACGTAAACAACATCGGTTTTATGCCCACTTTTAAAGCTTAAGACCACAGAATTGTATCATAGCTCCCACTTCCCAATGATCATGTGAAATTCCTTCAAATTTATTTCACTGAAAATGAAGCACCAGGAGCCGAATACTGCAATACCCTTCTGCCGAAACATTAGCAAAATAATTGTTAGACATTGGAATTGGAGAAATTCCAATTGATCCCGCCATAAATGGGATTTCTTTGCCAAACTTCTGCCAAATGCAAATGAATATTCAAGACGTTGTCGACAAGGTATTCCAAAGTCTTACAACCAACAACAAAAATTCGGATTGGCTGTTGGAACGTTCAATTTTGCCACCACAAAATTATGAAGTTAACAAGCTTAATACCCGAATTCAATTGAAACATCCTGGTGAAACAATGATATACAAAACGATTGACACGGTAATAAACGAAGAACAAGCCATCAATTATCCTACTAAAATTTTGAATTCATTGGAACCAGCCAGGATCAGCGACTTTTTCCGACACTGTATATTAAAAGCGATATGCAAAATAAAACAGATGCTTTCTAAGGGCCAGCAACGCGGACCGGATTCTCAATAAATAACTAAATTCTATATTCTAATACTAATTTTCAATTTGCTTGCTAATCAATTTATTACGTAGATAATTCAAACTTACGTATTTATCTTCTTCCAATCTCATTTTCTTTGGCCACAAATTAAGATACTTTATAGTAATCCCACAATACTTAGTGAAACGTGACTTGGATTACAAGTATATAAATTTGCTCATACATACCTAACATAATGAACATTTATTTCGTTATGCGGTAGCAATTTCAATGTCAAAAATTTAAAGGAAATTGCATAAAATTTAATACTATAAATATGCCTTTTAAAATGCACGATAGTAAATTGCATATGAACCAGTTGGAGTTGCAAAACACAAAATTAAACATTAAAATATGACATTATTAATAAGTTTTAGTACGTTTTTGTTCAACTTAAAAATGAAACAATTATGGCAACTCTATTAAAACCATAAATTGTTGCAAAATTCCACTTTATTTAAAGCTTTGTGAGAGTATGTGTGATATACACATACTCTCCCAGCAGTTCTTGGTGACTGCCCCGAACAAATAATTTTACCTATCACTTTGGGTGACAACTACTTACATAAGTAGTGACATGACCAGTCATGTTAACACTTACATTAGAGTGTCCCTTAGAATTAATTTTTTTGAAATTTTAACACGGTACCCCCTGAAAACTTTCGTAATGACCTAAAATACCACCAAATTTTTTTTTAGCTTTTTCTAAGAAGGGCAACCCGTGCCGGGGAAAAAATGAATTTTTTTCAGTTTTTTTTTTAAATTTTGCTATTAAGTAATTTAATTTTGCTATTTAATTTAAAAGAATCGAAATGTGTTCGTAATTGTAGTTCTAATGAGATATAAAAGACAAAACTTGGTTAAAGAATGTTAAAGTTATTAAAAAGTCGCCAGGCCATTAACGTCATTAACGTCTCAGGGCACTAGAACAAGAAATGTAGGAACAAAATTAACATATTTTAACATATTAAAACGTTTATTCTTACTTAAAATATATCCATATTTACTTGTATATGAGTTTTTATCTTCATAGGATACAGTTAACCTATTCGCACGTATAACCAAAAAAAAAAATAATTTAACGGCAGTTCCAAAACTCCAATTTCAAATTTTTAAAAATTTTGTTAAACAAATTTCAGGATTTTTAAACATCACATGGGGATTTATTGACAACATAATAGGGAATAAAAATCTGAAAAAATTATGTCAATACCTCCTATAGTTTTTCCGTACCTGCGATATAAATTTTGCGATTTTCGAGAAAAACTAATTTTTGGTTCATATTTTGGCGAATGG
The DNA here is from genome assembly GCF_958450345.1 of Calliphora vicina. Classification (NCBI taxonomy): domain Eukaryota; kingdom Metazoa; phylum Arthropoda; class Insecta; order Diptera; family Calliphoridae; genus Calliphora; species Calliphora vicina. The sequence goes on along the minus strand of NC_088783.1, from coordinate 74,475,279 downwards.
ACCCAATTTCCTTACTGTTATTAATTCTAAGTAAAATCTGTCCAGAACATTATAGTTTAGGTATCTCTAAATATACTCAGAAAGTTTTCCTAAAATCGGAAAACGTTAACCCTTAAATCGTGAAGGTCAAAAGTCAAATTTTTCAATATTTGGAATTTCTAATGGAAAGATAGCGAAATGTTATATATTTTTGGGCCGATTTTGATGAAACTTAAGAAAAATATAACATGAAGTCTAGTATTTACAATAACAGCACAAAAATGGAATTTAACCCTTAAGAGCACCAAAATGCATTTTTTCCCCTTATAAATGCACTTCAAAACTAAATCGAAAGTCGGCACGGGTTGCCCTTCTTAGAACAAGCTAAACATTTTTTTGGTGGTATTTTAGGTCATCACGAAATTTTTAGGGGGTACCGTATCAACATTTCATAAAATTTACACTCTAACGTACATGGCCTAAGCAGGATTTCAATTGACCCTTTTGGATTACAATGAGAGTGTCTAATAACTGGTCCAAAGTAGTCAATGCATCGTATTCGCATACCGGTTACATAGAAACAGTTACCTTGCTAGATAACCAAGTAGTTACTTGATCAGCTACATAACTAGTTATTTTAACTTATACAGTAGGTTGAACCGAAATTTTTTTTGATTTCGCTAACGCAGGACCTTCTAAAATTTTCGTAGTTGATCGAAGATTACCAAAATGATTTTAAAAATAAAATGAAACTATATCTTTAGGGCTCTATCGATCTTCAAAGTTTTGAAAAGTAGTTATTTTCATGATTATATTTCGTTATCTTAAATTCGACACATATTATAAATATGCCACGACTATATATAAAAACGGCACCACGAGTTTGCTAGATACAGTGGAGTTCGATTATAACGTACACCGGTTATAATGATTTTTTTATAAAAAAAAATTCCGTAAAAAAAGTTTTCCGGACTCAAAACATTCACTTTCAAATTATGTACCAATTATTACGGTTAGTCATTTATTATAAGTTTTATTTTCTTGTACAAGTATAAAATATATCAATAAAATAAATTTGTATCTCGTTTTTTTAAGCATACGGTACAGGTTTTGTGAAAACGTTTTCAAAAGTAGAGCATGATGGCATGTAATTCGATTTTTATTACTTTTACCGTAATCTGTGTAAAATTACGCAAATTTTGAACCTCTTGTGAAAGTTTGGCCGAAAAAACATGTTTCTCATCCAACGACGGGATAGCCTGATGTACAGGGTAATTGACCTCACTTAAAAGGACATCTCATAGACAGTCCAATAACCGAATGCTTGTAAATAAACCTTCCTCCTACATTAATTCTGGTGGGCAAAAAACAACTTTCTAAAGTGCATTACAAAATAATTATTTAAAATGACTACACTAGATTACTTAGACACACTAAATTTGTCTACACTCTAGATTACATGGGACTTATAAAGAAACCAATCCACTACAGAGCATATACTTGTCAAATGACGCAAAAATATAAATTGGTATAAGGGATACATTGACTACTTGCTGAACTGATGGGTGGTACTTCATTTGTTGGCTGTATGTGTGTATAGCTGCAGTAACAAACAAAAAAAAACTTTTGAACTTTAATTTTTGCAAAATCACTAAATTTTAATGATCAATTATTTCGTTGTCATATAAAAACACGTACCGAGAATGAATGCAAAAATATGGAAACAATTTTTGTTAAATGGTCTGATGTTGCATTTGAAAATGACTAATGTAAATATATGGATGTACGTACGTACGAGTAGTATTAAGTAGTTTCCTTATTTTCAGTGTTTTTCTCATTGCTGTTTTAGCTGTTGCAACACAGCAATTGTTTTCGAATTGGGTTTGGAATTTTTTATTGTTGTTGTTGCACTTGTTTTTGGCAATAATACAAAATTTATACGTGCCACGTTGTTTAGAATAAATTAAAGCCCTCGTAAAGTAGACAGAGCTAAAAGCACACATTTAAAACATCCGAATTTTTTGTTCGTATTTTTGTGCAAACAAAAACTCAAAATTTTTTTTTGGAAAAAAACGAGAGTCAAATAATAGTGTTCTGTTTGGCTTCACTTGAATTTTATCTGGCCTATACCAGAGCTACCGCAAACAAAATGAACTGTTGTTAACTTACTCACAAAAAAAGCTAAAACAAAATACATATTTAATGGATTTGTAACGAAAAAAAAGAAAACCATTCAAGTGATGAAAAATGATTTTTTAAATACAATTACTCTAATATACAAAAAATGTTAAATTAAAAGAAAAGCACAGTTTTCAAGAGTGCAAGAAAACTCTTTAATTTGCGAAATATTGTACAAGTAAACGCTTTACATGCCATGATAGGAACGAAACGAAAAATTTCGATAAACAAAAAATAATTTTTGAACCTTCAGTTTTAGTTTAGTTTTTGTATAGGTCCAAAATCCATATTTATACCCTATACCACCAAAGCACCGTGGTTCCAAATCATAATCTACGTGGACAAAATTATTTGGCGCTTTTTTTATATAGGTATCTCCGATTTCAAAAAAAAATTTTAAAAGATTTTTTTTTAAGTTACAATACATATAATAATCATTAATAAAAAATTAAAAAAATACGTTTTCATGTGTTTCTGAAACTAAATTTTTAAAAAGATCTGTATTTACTATATTTCAAGTTACAGTAGGGTCTAGATATATAAAAATCAAAAATAAATAATGAATTATTTCTAAAAATTCCATTCCGTAATAATTAAAAAAAAGTATTTCGGCGGGTGCTGGCGGCTACAATTTTTTTACAAAGACATTCCCCAGAAGTTTCTTTAAATGATGTATATAGTCCTTGGACGGGCTTCGACGATCTTTTTTTTGGCAAGCTATATAAAAAATATATATCAGTTAATTTGAGACCCAAGTTTAAAGGACTATAACATGAAAATGGAGAGGCCCATAAATATAAGGTATACACTTAATAAAAGCCTATATCAATGTTTATCTATGTTTTGAAGTATGAATTTCTATATGGTAAAACAATTGAGATATGTACAGTGGGGAGCTCAAATGAGTACATGTTTCTATTTTGTGCACTTCTTATGGAATAAAAATAAAACTAATAAAGCAAATCCAAAAATGTTTTCAGTCATTTATTTTATGTTTAATATGTAACAAAATGTATTACAATTCAAAACAAAAAACATCCAGTTCTAAATAAAAAAACAGACAAAACTAAAATAACTCGCATGTACTCAATTTTGCACCCCACAATAACTTTAGGGTAGAATTGCATTTTTTAAAAAATGTTCAAAATCCTTTATTACGTAAATAAAATTTTACACTCATTGGCATATTTTCTATAAATTTTTCATTAACTTTTTTTGGAATACTCGCTCTCTCGTGCTCAATCCGCTGTTAAAGCTCGTACAAATTGGTAGGAGTTAATCGGTATTGTTTCAACCGCCATTTCACGATTCACTAAAAATTCTCAATAGGATTGAACTCTGGACATTAAGCTGATAACTGCATTAATAAGAAATTTTTCTAGGAACACCATTCTTTACGATTTTTGACGTGTGTATTGGGTCACCATCCTATTGAAAAATTACTTCTTCTGCAGGATTTCCTCTTTTATATACAAAAACGTGATGATGAGACTACAAAATCGGTATGGTGAGTCTGCAAAATACGCAGATGGTTTTCTTTTCCCATTATTTCATTGATTCTTTGCATTGGTCCAAGGTGGCACTATATAAAGAAACCCCATATCATTACCGTGTTTTACTGTTTCCTTACTGTGTCACCAATTTTGAAAAAATCGGCGAAATAATGAGTTAAGAAGACTATCTGCGTATATTGAAGACTAATCATACCGAATTTATAGACTTGCCATTCCGATTTTGTAGATAAAAGCGCCAATCATGTCGAAGAAGTTATTTTACAGCAGGACGGCAAATTAAAGCACCCATCAAAAACTTTGAAAAATGGTTTAGTGAGCAAAATTTCTACCGAAATAGTGCCCAGTTCGATATACCGACCTCAATACGTAATCATCGTTGTATTTTTCACATTCATCTTTTGACTTTGTAGATTATAACGCTTATCCTGCAGAAGAAGTAATTTTTCAATAGGATGGTGACCCAATACACACGTCAAAAATCGTAAAGAATTGTGTTCCTAGAAAAATTTCTTATTAATGCAGTTATCAGCTTAATGTCCTGAGTTCAATCCTATTGAGAATTTTTAGTGAATCGTGAATTGGCGGTTGAAACAATACCGATTTACTCCTACCAATTTCTACGAGCTTTAACAGCGGATTGAGCACGAGAGAGCGAGTATTCCAAAAAAAGTTAATGAAAAATTTATAGAAAATATGCCAATGCGTGTAAAATTTTATTTACGTAATAAAGGATTTTGAAAATTTTTTTAAAAAATGCAATTCTACCCTAAAATTATTGTGCGGTGCAAAATTGAGTACATGCGAGTTATTTTAGTTTTGTCTGTTTTTTTATTTAGAACTGGATGTTTTTTGTTTTGAATTGTAATACATTTTGTTACATATTAAACATAAAATAAATGACTGAAAAAATTTTTGGATTTGCTTTATTAGTTTTATTTTTATTCCATAAGAAGTGCACAAAATAAAAACATGTACTCATTTGAGCTCCCCACTGTATATCTAATTTAGTAAAGCAGTAATATATTAAAAAAAATTAACGAAACTATGATTCAAAATTTATTGAACTTATGGCGCTTCTGTCGAGAAAACGAAATGTCCAATTGAAAAACCCATTTGTATTGGAGGAGAGCAGATTGTCAGCTTCCGAAAAAACTTAGTTTTTCCAAATTCTGAAGATACCGATTTTCATAATTTTGTCCACCTAGAGTTTGATTTGGAACCACAGTGCATAGTGGGGTGTTTATTATGCTTTTTTCGTGACGTTTGTACACTTTAAAATCTTAGTCTTGCAACATTAAGACTCGATGATATTTCGATAGTGGTGCATGCATTTTATTTGACGCAAGAATGAAGTCTATTGAAATCGGTCCTATATTTCACGTAAACCTCATATAAATGTCCTCCCGAAATACTATTTTATAGATCAAAACTTTTTAATTTATCTACTCAAATTTAGCTTCAAATAAGTTCTATATATACGAAAGTCATGTCATCTACTTTGATGATAATCGGTATATAATTAGTCGTATCATACTTCCGGAAAACACTTTAACGAGCACAAAGGTCTTTAAAATTTTGGTATCTATATGAAATTTAATATTTTACATAATAAAATTTATAAAGATCATAACTGGTTATAGTTCCCACTTGATCACTTGATTAAAGATCATAACTGGTTATAGCTCCCACATTTCGCAGTTACAAATTCTACGATTGATCGACAATAGACTTAAGGTTTACTAAGTGGCCTAAGAGCCAGTTTTTCACTGGTGGCTTAAGCCAGATCATCAGGAAACCTAAAGGCTTTTGGTAACAGAGTTAGATGACTTTAAATTAATTTATGAGAATTTTTTTTTTTTTTTTTTTTTTCATAATACATTTTATTTACAATCTATCCATTTAAGGATAATAAGCAAATTTGATACAATAAATAATTTCATTAGTTGTTGGACTCCAGTGAGGACAACAACTCATTAACAACATGATTTTATGATTTTAAACAATTATTTACAAATGGATTAACTATGAGTATTTAAGAAAATATATATATTATAAATGAGTATTTACAGAATGAGAAGAGAAAAAAAAAATAATATATTATTAGGTTACATTTTGAAAACATTCAATTTATTAACGAAATGGTAAGTCAAGGATGTGATGACGTTTAAGTCTTCTAACTTCTTCAGTGTCATCTAGCAGAGAGATAGCCAGCGGGTTGCAGTGGTTACTTAATTTTTCAAGATAACTTGAGCTCAATCTATTAATTTCATCTTTAACCTTTGGAATAAATAAGTCATTATGTATAGTGTTATTTGAAACAAACCATGGTGCATTGACAATTGACCTTAATGTTTTATTTTGGTATCGTTGTAATATTTCAATATTTGATGTACTAGCTGTCCCCCAAAGTTGTATGCCATACGTCCATACTGGCTTAAGAATAGTTTTATATATTGTTATTTTGGTTTCTAGTTTTAATTGAGACTTAGGACCTAAAAGCCAATAGAGACGTCTAGTTTTAAATTTCAGGTGTTCCTTTTTAGCTTTAATATGTGTACTCCAGGTTAGCCTTTTGTCAATATGAAGTCCTAGATATTTTACACAGTCTTTTTGAGGGATTTCAGTATTGTTGATATATAGTCTTGGGCAAACGCCTTTACGCAAAGTGAAAACTACGTGTACAGATTTTTCAGTGTTAACTTTTATGTTCCACTTGTTTAACCAGATTTCAATTTCATTCAGTTCTCTTTGCACAAGATTGGAAGCTTTCATTGGACATGTGCTCGAGGCTAGTAATGCTGTGTCATCAGCATAAGTTGCAATTAAAATATTGTCTGTAGTAGGCATATCTGATGTGAATAAAGTATACAGTGTTGGTCCCAGAACGCTTCCTTGGGGAACGCCTGCTCTGATGCTATATATTTGCGATTTTTCGGCATTTACTTTTACATAAAATTGTCGTTCGCTCAAATAGGACTTTAGTAGCAAGTAGAATGGAGTTGGAAGTAGTTTTTTAAGTTTAAAAAGTAAGCCTGTGTGCCAAACTTTGTCAAATGCTTGTTGAACATCTAAGAATACTCCAGAGCAATATTTTTTCTTTTCCAATGTATCTCTTATAAATGCTACAATACGATGGCATTGTTCAGGAGTTCCATGATTATGCCTGAAACCAAATTGATATTCAGGTATGATGTTGAATTCTTCTAAAATTGGTAACAATCTACTCATTAATATTCTCTCAAATATTTTGGAGAATGTCACCAATAAACTAATAGGTCTGTACGATGTTACAACATTATCTGGCTTGTTTGGTTTAGCTACCATTATAATTTCTGCAATCTTCCATTGCGACGGAAAATAGCCTAGTCGCAAAATACAATTAAAAATCAGCGTTAGATATATAACTCCTTTTTTAGGTAGAGATTTAGTTACAATTCCATTTATACTGTCATATCCAGGAGTTTTTTTACAATTTAACTTATTTACTTCTTCTTGGACTTCATTAGGAGATATGTGCTTAATAGGCCAATCCATAGGACACGGACAATCTAAAAATTTTGATATTTCTTCAATATGAGTGGTATTGCTAAAAGCATGTGGCTGAAAAGTATTTTGTAGATGTAAAGCAAATGCTTCTGCTTTGCACTTATCGGTTTTGCACCATGCGCCATTTACATCCTTTATGGGGGCATTTCTTTTAGTTGGACGTTTTAAATACTTGGTAGCTTTCCATAGACTAAATTCATCATTCTTAGAAATACCAAGATTTCTAAGAAAGTAGCAAAGTTGTTCATTTTTTATTTCATTTAGTTTATTTTTCAGGTCCTTGACAGCTTTGTTAAAACGTCGTTTGTCAGTAGGATTTCTACTGATTTGCCAGATTTTTCTTAAGCGTCTTTTATTTCGTAGCATATCTCTGATTTCTGGGGTAATAACAAATTTATCTTGACTATCTATATGTTGTTCTATTGGTGTTGATAGGAGTCCAGCTTCATGGATAAGGTTTTTGAAACTTTCAACCGCGTCATCTAATTCTCGTGGTGATTTAATGGACACATTTAAATTAACGTTCCTTTCAATCCAATTTCCAAAGGAGTTTAAATCTGTTTTACAGTTAACTATTTGATATTTTTGTGACTTCGAATGTAGAAATGTATTAAAATTTAATAGTATAGGCGAGTGATCAGAGTTAAGTTCATCATTAAATTCGTTGGATATTTGTAGAAATTGGCTTGAAATACCAGAGTAAACGACAAAATCCAATTTATGAGAATTTAAAAAAAAAACAGGTTTTCAAGTGGCATATCTACAGACTATATATACTGGTTAATTGAGGTTTTGCATATGTATACAATAGTGTGAATAAATATATTAAAATGCAAAAAGTTTAAGGATTACTTGAAAATTTTACCAAATTGACAGTTTTATTGTGTGTATGACTTAAAAAGTGTAATTTTTCAAATATTTAGCTTTTATTTTGTGTTATTTGTACAATATAAACTAACTCAAAGTATTGGCCATTGTTAACTATGAATTTTTCCTATCTTTCTGGCAACAAATGGATTTCGCGCTAAAAGAACTGCTCATATTTTGAGGCTGAAATGATACTTAACTTGATTTTCCAATAATAATTGAGATAATATTAATGAATTTGAAATATAAAAAATGGGTTACTTGATTTAAAAATGAATTACAACATTCCCCCAGACTTAATATATTTCAAACCTTTTTGGTTTATTTCTAATCCGCTGGGAACGACGTAAATTATTGTTCAAGCCCAATGTATTTTCGATTGGAGATGGAGGTGATGGAGTTGGGTTTCTACATATTGGATAATTTGTTGTTACGGATTTTTTTTAATGGTAAAATTGTTATAAAACTTAACACCTACAAATTTTTAAATCAAATAAATTCAGTTATCGAAAACCCTATACTTATCTATAGGTTACTTTTTATAGCATGAGAGATTTTATATTTTTTTTGGTAATTACGTCGTAATTGGCATATAGACTAATAAATAAATTGTGAGAAAGAGATCGTCTACAAGAGGAATGTCAATCCCGTTAAATTTATATGTATATTTTGATGTACACTAATTATTCCTCCACTTTGACTCTAATTTTGTCATTCAACTTCTTGAACGTTTAATTGAAATCAAGATTTAAAACAGTGCGGTAATAAACTCGCTAAAATTAGAAAAATAAAGCAAAAAGTGTTTAAGTCGAAAAATTTTATTTAAAATTAAAGGTGTATAAGACTGTACATAATTCTTCACAACTTTATAATTTCATCATTTGAGAATATTAAAAAGGTAAAATTTGGTTTAGAATTCTAATTTAAATAAACCTAACAATAGATTTGCTTTAGAAATTCTAACCATTTTTATGGTACATTGTCCAAATTTTGGCACACAATCCGGAATTTAAAGGAAATCCAGTTTAAATCATCAAAAGGACTGGGAAATAGAAGTGACGAGAAATATATAAAACCTTTCCAAGATTAGTGTGCCAACGTGATTTCAAAGTAAGACATCTTTTATTGTTGGACCATACAATTTGGCTTTTCTTAATCACCACAAACCCAGATTTTCAACATCATCAGCGTGATCTAGAGCAAGAGTCTTCATAAACCTGGCCAAAACCTTAGGCCTCTGGAACACGTGACCCCTTTTAATAACGTGATCATCCGCCATTTGGTAATATTTTCCCTGACATAACCAAGTATTTCTTTTTCTAAACCTACGCTCAACTATATATATAAAATTAATTAATTATTTCTAATACTAATTATATAAGTCTATTATTAATTAAAAATAACCTAAAAACCTATATTTTCACTTAGAACTATCAAAAACAAAAAACTACTATGAACTACATAATTACTACTTAAAATTTAAATACTTCATATTACGATTAATTATGGATTAAACTATTATTTAAAACTTACAAATTTAGCTTAAAAATCTAATATATATATAAAATGATATAAAATCTAAAATCACATAAAATATTAACCTATTCGTTTATATACATACATAATTATCAACCTAAATTTTGCGAAATATTAACATTAAAATCTTAGAATACGAATTAAAATATTTTATTTAAGTAAAATCCTTTTTTTCAATATGTACAACCTATACTAAAACTTATATATTTTTCCTTATTTAGCACAATTAAAATGCTTTGTATTTAATTTTTATAATTACAATTTACCCACATTAATTAAATATGAATATTTCTAATTATAACTAAAATCCTATATATTTAATTTTAAGTACTGCAAACCCTATTTTATTTTATTACGCATTTTTTTTTTTGATGTATCTTAACTAGAGAGTAACAAGAATTATTAATTTATATTGAGATTGTTCTAAAAATAGAAATTGTCAACGTCATCATGATCATCACCACATTCCTTTGCTGGGCCCAACACCGGAACGAAATGGTATGAAATTTTAAACAAAATAACAAATAACAACAACATAACATTCTGTAAGTAATGCAAAATTAATAATTATCTCTTACTCTCATTAGTATTTTTTTTATTATCTTTATTATTAATGATATTATTAGTCCGATTCCGTCCGTTTCATTAGTCAATCTAGTTCCCATCAATTTTGTTTATTTGCATAATGTTTTAGTCTAGTAATGCAACTCAAAGTGTTACTTACAATCAATGTAAATTGAATATATCTATGTTTATGATTTTGTTTTATTCTTTTTAATCTCTTCTTCTTTTATTCAATTATACGTGAATATTAAAATTATATACAAATGGTTAGATTATATTATTATTAATTTTCTTTATCAACATTTATTTTTCTTAATTTTCTTTTAATAAACATGTCAATATTTTGAATTTAAACATGAATCTATAAGCATTTAATTATTTTGGGAATGACAGAATTAGCAATATATAAATTAGATTAATCAGTCTAGATTTTTATTTAGGGACAATCCGTTTAAACTATAGGGTATTATGATTGTCATAGGTGTCTGATATACAGAACATCAGATGGGTGGGAACAATTGTACCCTTTGGCAGAACATCAAGCCTCATAACAACTATTTCTAATTTTTAAAAATTCATTATTTTAATCTACTTTTGGTTTTATTAATTTGGCATGAAAGAAGATTTTTATATGTAACGCGCTAGAAATTTGGGTTAAGAACCACGTAACCAAATCCCTTAGTAGCTAGCTGGGAAATTAGACCTAACATGCCTCCTGACTTATATTTCTTCAGAGATCTTTCCTTAGACATTTAGACATTACTACAAAGATCTAGCCGGCGCGTAACATATATGGCGCCCAACGTAAAGGCCTTCGTAAGGCCAAAATAAACTTCGCAGAAATTATTGAGCAATGAATTGTTGCTTAATTTTCTTAATAGTATGGTTAAAAGCAATTTTGTTTATTTTTCTAACACCAAATACTTATTTTATTTGTATAAGTCCTAGATTTGTTTGAATTAAATTTATAAATTCTAAATCTAGTTGCGCTACAAACCTTAAATATTGTATTTTCTATAACCATATAATGAAAAATTTACATTTAACTTTAGAGTCCAATAATTGAAAGTAAAATTTCGAAATTTGTTGCATAAGGTTTATGTGAAATTATTTTATAATGCTTTTCAAGTCCATTTTGCAAAGTGATTTTAAACTTTTGAATGTTGCTGATCTGCATTTTTAATTATTTTCATAAAGAAAATTTTAGTAATTTCGACGTGGAGTTAAAATTTTACCTAGACTTTTGATTTCTAAATATGTTTTGTAAATTTTTGTCATTCCCAAAAAGTAAAAACACGATTTAAAGAAAATATATATATTTTTGCTTACATATTTTTTTTTTACTAAATAATAAACAAATTTTTTTTTAATATTAAGAAATAATTTTGAAAGAGTTTTCTCATTATATACATACTTGTCCGTTTTTTTCGATATGAATACAAGAAATCGGGGAGCTCAAAATAGTACCTCATTTTCACGGGGTCGTAATAGAAGTTCCGATTCTTCAAGAAATAATATATCTATAGAATTACAAGATCCACCTACAAGTTCAAGACCTCGTATTGCTCATTCACCGGTTGTAAAGAATACACCAAAACGCACACAAGAAGTACCTCGTGCCCAAAGCTTCACAAACTTGCCTACAATTTCTAATACTAACGTCAATATAATGGACAATAATCATACTTCTGTACAACCAAATTTGATTCCTTTGGAACAACAAGGCGCTAGTAGTTTCTCAAATATAGAATTAGTTAGTAATCCACCTATTGTGGCAAGCAATGAAAATGATTCTGCAACTCCTTTTGATACTCTTATTTCAATGATGGAACAGACCATGCGAAATACGAGAGAAGAATTTAGAAGAGAGCTGTCTTCTATAAGAGATAGTATATCGCAAATAGGAAGTGCAAACGACTCTACTTCTCAAAGAAGGCCAGTAACGCAAACAAATACCACCTATTCTAATACACCCAATTTAAATTGTAACCATCCTTCTAATTCTAACAGATCTTATTCAAATGGTGATTTAAATATAAAACTCGAAAAATGGAAAATTTCCTATGACGGTACCGGTTCTGTATCGGATTTTCTATTTAAAGTAGAAACTCTTGTTTCTAGAACAAGATGTTCCGACGAACATCTATTGTCCAATTTCCATGTACTTCTCAATGGAAAAGCAGAACAGTGGTATTGGCTGTTTATGAAGCAAAACCGTGAAGTAACTTATCCCATTCTAAGATACGCTTTAACCAAGGAATTTGGTTATCTTGAGTCAGAACATGACATTATTTTGCGAATTTCCTTGCGTAAACAACAGCATAAAGAAACTTATGACGACTTTCATAGTGCTGTCGTATCTATGAATTTAAGGTTACAAAGCCCATTGCCAGATCATACACTGCTAGATATAATAAAAAGGAATATACAGCCAAACTTAAGATTTCTTCTTTTTAGCTCAGAATCTAAATCGTTAAATGATTTTAGAGACCTTGCCCGTAAGGCAGAAAAGGTTCTTCGCGACAATAAAACTGTTATACAAACTGCAGGTCGAAACGTTAGCGAACTTGATTCACAAGATGATGAGTTAATTAGCCCTGACTCAATTGATCCCCAGCTCGATGCTTTTAAAGTTTCAAAGAGTAATGTTAAATTCGACTATTCTAATATTAAATGTTGGAACTGTCTGTCATTAGGACACTCTTACATTTATTGTGGAAAAGAAATCACTAAACCTTTTTGTTTCAAATGTGGGCAAAAAGGATTTTTGACGCCTTCATGCCCTAACAGGCATACTTTCCAGGGAAACCAACAAACGGGCGATGTGGCTACCGGGGACACTCGTCCATCCCGTCAGTCCCCGAGTTCAAACTAGGAACTGATTTTGATGATTACATATCAGAAAACCAAACACAAAATTCCAATAAATTTTCATATAATGTCACTTTAACTGAAAACAAAACAACGCAAACCGATCCTTTTTATGATGTAGTTAAAACAGAAAATATTAAATATAAAATTTATGATGGATCCCATTCATTGCTTAGAAATCCATATAAAAAAATAGTTCAATGCCGAAATCGTTTTAAAAAACGTAAATATTATCGGAAACTTGTGGCATCCACCATATTACATGGCTCTGATGATCGTCCCTTTGCAAAAGTTAGAATATTTGACAATACCTTAATAGGTTTATTGGACTCAGGTGCCAATGTTTCGGTACTAGGAGATAACTGCTTAGATTTCATAAAAAGACACAATATATCGTATAAACCATTTCAATCTGTTTTATCTACTGCCAATGGTTCTAAACAAAAGGTGATAGGCTACTGTATGCTTCCCATAAATTTTAAAAATGTAACCAAAAATATTTTATTCTACCTGGTTCCTTCTCTTAGTCAAAAAGCTTATTTCGGAATAAATTTTTGGAGAGAATTTGCACTTGCCCCAGAAATTATTCCATCAGTATCCGCTATAGAGGCAAAATTTTCAGAAAATAAAGAGTTGTCGAAATTTCATGACCTAAATCCCGAACAGAGTCTTATATTAGAAAAAATTATCCTAGAGTTTCCGTCCTTCGAAAAGCTTGGATTGGGTTCTACGGACCTCCTCGAGCATGACATAGATACCGGTGATGCGGCTCCCATCAAATGCAAACATTACCCCTTATCTCCACCTCGCCAAGAGGAAGCTTACCTTGAAATAGAGAGACTTTTAGGTATGGGTGTAATTGAGGAGTCCAATTCACCCTGGTGTTCGCCAGTGGTACTGGTAAGAAAACCAGGGAAGGTTCGTCTCTGTATAGACTCGCGTAAGCTCAATGCTGTAACGAAAAAGGACTCGTATCCGCTTCCCCATATAAACGGATTACTGAGCAGGTTGAAAGATACATTTTTCATTACTGGCATTGATCTCAAAGACGCATTCCTCCAAATTAGACTGACAAATTCCTCGAAAGAAAAGACGGCTTTTGTAGTTCCAGGCAAACCTTTGTACCACTATAAGTACATGCCATTTGGTCTATGTAATGGTCCTCAAACCATGAGTAGACTTATGGACAAGGTTATACCGTCTAGATTGCGAGAGAACGTATTTATATACTTGGACGATTTGCTTGTCTGTAGTCCAGATTTTGACTCTCATATGAGTCTCTTGAAGGAAGTTGCAAACTGTCTTAAAATGGCAAAACTGACAATAAACGTCAGTAAAAGCAAATTCTGTCAGACAGAAATCCGTTATTTAGGCTACGTAGTCGGAAATGGAACTTTGAAAGTAGACCCTGATAAAGTATCCTCAATTAGGAACTTTCTAATACCAAAGACGCCAAAACAGGTCAGGCGATTCATTGGCATGGCCAATTGGTATAGAACTTTTATCAGTAATTTTGCAGACTTGGCCGGTCCTCTTACAGATTGCCTCAAAAAGAGTTGTAAGCCATTTACACTCACAGAAGAAGCAAAAATATCTTTTGAGAAATTAAAAGATGCCTTATCTTCTGCGCCTGTGTTGGCCCAACCAAACTTTGACCGCGAATTTATTATACAATGTGACGCGTCAAAAATTGGTGTTGGGGGAGTTTTATTTCAATTTGATGAATTTGGAAAAGAACACCCTATAGCTTTTGTCTCGCAAAAGCTGAATAAATCCCAGCGAAATTACACTGTGACAGAGCTGGAGTGTATGGCAGCTGTAGTCTGTGTGAATCGGTTTAGACCATATATTGAGGGCCTTTCATTTCGAATAATCACCGACCATTCCTCTTTGAAATGGTTAATGTCCCAAAAGGACTTAAGTGGTCGATTGGCTAGATGGAGCCTAAGGTTGCAACGCTATGATTTTCGGATTGAACACCGTAAAGGCTCCTTAAACATTGTCCCTGACTGTCTTTCTCGAATGGATGTTGACGAAATTGTTTCATTTGAAGTACCCCCTGAAATTGATATTTTTGATGTCGAATTTAAAGATGTAGAATATGAGGAACTTAGAAAAACAGTGGAAAGCGAGAGTCAAAAGTTGGCAGATATTGTATTAACAAATAACCTTGTTTATAAACGGGTCAAATTTCGACAAGGTAGCGAAGAGGAAGAGAACTTATGGCGTTTGTGGATACCGAATTCATTATCGAAGAAGGTAATACAATCTGCTCATGATTCAATTACATGTTGTCATGGAGGTTTCACAAAAACTCTTGCTAGGATACGTCAAAAATATTTCTGGCCAACAATGGTCAATGACGTCAAGTTGTACATAAACAATTGTGAAAAATGCAAAGTAATAAAATCTTCAAACCAAATTTCCAAGCCTCCAATGGGTAAACAATTCCATACTAGTCGCCCTTTTGAACGATTTTATTGCGATTTCTTGGGACCTTACCCATATACGAAAGTTAAAAATTCAATGATCTTTATATGTTTGGATCACTTAACCAAATTTATTTTTCTGAAACCGCTAAAAGCTGCAACTTCTGCTAACGTTATTACATATTTTCAGAATGACATTTTCCCAACTTTTGGTGTCCCGAGATTTGTCCACAGTGATAATGGGAAACAATTCGTTTCTAGGGAAATGACTGAGTTTTTTAAATTATATGAAATAGAACATATTAAGACAGGTTTCTACGCACCACAATCGAATGCGTCGGAGAGGGCAAATAGAGAGATCGTAACCAAAATTAGACATTTCTTAGACGGCCACAAAGACCACAGAGATTGGGACAAATTTATCCCACAAATCCTGTCCATCCTACGAAGTGATTACCACTCGTCTATAAAATGTTCACCATACTACGCCACATTTGGACAAAATATGGTACAACATGGCTCTAGTTACAAAATATTAGAAAAAATTGGTTGTCTTACTGGTGAAGATTGTATCATCTCTGAAAATGTCGACAAAATGCAAAAAGTTAGGAGTAACTTACGAGAGAACTTGAATATAGCTCACCAAAAGGCCAGTAAAACATACAATTTGAGAACAAGGCCGATACAATTTGAAAAGGGACAAACAGTTTTTAGAAAAAATCATGTTTTAAGTAACATGGTTAAGGCTGTTAACAAGAAGTTTTTTCCAAAGTTCATTAAATGCAGAATAAGAGATCGAATTGGAAACAATCTTTATGATATCGAAGACCTCAAGGGTACATATGTAGGACGTTATCACACATCTGATCTAAAAAAGTAATTTTACCCGGCTTATCGTGGGTCGAGCCACACATTTGATTTTTCTTTTGTACTTATTTGAATCAGACTGTTTTATATTTCTTCACTAAATTTTCATTATTGTAGCAAATTTGATATTTTACTTATTCGTAAAAGGAATTCGGTATAATTGAATGTATTATATTTTTTTTTTTTTGTATTGAATCTAGTCATACCGAATTTCTTGCTGATTAAATTTTTTCTTCTTGAAGTCAAATCCATAAAGAATTAGCCTAATAAAATTTGTTAAACAATTGGGAAAATGTTAATTTCAGAAATATTACAAAATAACTTTCTTGTTCGTTAAAAATAATTGAAATGAAAAATTAAAAAAATCTTTCCTGTTCGCCATTTGATATGAAATCTCTGGACGAAGCAGGTTTGTTACGGATTTTTTTTAATGGTAAAATTGTTATAAAACTTAACACCTACAAATTTTTAAATCAAATAAATTCAGTTATCGAAAACCCTATACTTATCTATAGGTTACTTTTTATAGCATGAGAGATTTTATATCTTTTTTGGTAATTACGTCGTAATTGGCATATAGACTAATAAATAAATTGTGAGAAAGAGATCGTCTACAAGAGGAATGTCAATCCCGTTAAATTTATATGTATATTTTGATGTACACTAATTATTCCTCCACTTTGACTCTAATTTTGTCATTCAACTTCTTGAACGTTTAATTGAAATCAAGATTTAAAACAGTGCGGTAATAAACTCGCTAAAATTAGAAAAATAAAGCAAAAAGTGTTTAAGTCGAAAAATTTTATTTAAAATTAAAGGTGTATAAGACTGTACATAATTCTTCACAACTTTATAATTTCATCATTTGAGAATATTAAAAAGGTAAAATTTGGTTTAGAATTCTAATTTAAATAAACCTAACAATAGATTTGCTTTAGAAATTCTAACCATTTTTATGGTACATTGTCCAAATTTTGGCACACAATCCGGAATTTAAAGGAAATCCAGTTTAAATCATCAAAAGGACTGGGAAATAGAAGTGACGAGAAATATATAAAACCTTTCCAAGATTAGTGTGCCAACGTGATTTCAAAGTAAGACATCTTTTATTGTTGGACCATACAATTTGGCTTTTCTTAATCACCACAAACCCAGATTTTCAACATCATCAGCGTGATCTAGAGCAAGAGTCTTCATAAACCTGGCCAAAACCTTAGGCCTCTGGAACACGTGACCCCTTTTAATAACGTGATCATCCGCCATTTGGTAATATTTTCCCTGACATAACCAAGTATTTCTTTTTCTAAACCTACGCTCAACTATATATATAAAATTAATTAATTATTTCTAATACTAATTATATAAGTCTATTATTAATTAAAAATAACCTAAAAACCTATATTTTCACTTAGAACTATCAAAAACAAAAAACTACTATGAACTACATAATTACTACTTAAAATTTAAATACTTCATATTACGATTAATTATGGATTAAACTATTATTTAAAACTTACAAATTTAGCTTAAAAATCTAATATATATATAAAATGATATAAAATCTAAAATCACATAAAATATTAACCTATTCGTTTATATACATACATAATTATCAACCTAAATTTTGCGAAATATTAACATTAAAATCTTAGAATACGAATTAAAATATTTTATTTAAGTAAAATCCTTTTTTTCAATATGTACAACCTATACTAAAACTTATATATTTTTCCTTATTTAGCACAATTAAAATGCTTTGTATTTAATTTTTATAATTACAATTTACCCACATTAATTAAATATGAATATTTCTAATTATAACTAAAATCCTATATATTTAATTTTAAGTACTGCAAACCCTATTTTATTTTATTACGCATTTTTTTTTTTGATGTATCTTAACTAGAGAGTAACAAGAATTATTAATTTATATTGAGATTGTTCTAAAAATAGAAATTGTCAACGTCATCATGATCATCACCACATTCCTTTGCTGGGCCCAACACCGGAACGAAATGGTATGAAATTTTAAACAAAATAACAAATAACAACAACATAACATTCTGTAAGTAATGCAAAATTAATAATTATCTCTTACTCTCATTAGTATTTTTTTTATTATCTTTATTATTAATGATATTATTAGTCCGATTCCGTCCGTTTCATTAGTCAATCTAGTTCCCATCAATTTTGTTTATTTGCATAATGTTTTAGTCTAGTAATGCAACTCAAAGTGTTACTTACAATCAATGTAAATTGAATATATCTATGTTTATGATTTTGTTTTATTCTTTTTAATCTCTTCTTCTTTTATTCAATTATACGTGAATATTAAAATTATATACAAATGGTTAGATTATATTATTATTAATTTTCTTTATCAACATTTATTTTTCTTAATTTTCTTTTAATAAACATGTCAATATTTTGAATTTAAACATGAATCTATAAGCATTTAATTATTTTGGGAATGACAGAATTAGCAATATATAAATTAGATTAATCAGTCTAGATTTTTATTTAGGGACAATCCGTTTAAACTATAGGGTATTATGATTGTCATAGGTGTCTGATATACAGAACATCAGATGGGTGGGAACAATTGTACCCTTTGGCAGAACATCAAGCCTCATAACAACTATTTCTAATTTTTAAAAATTCATTATTTTAATCTACTTTTGGTTTTATTAATTTGGCATGAAAGAAGATTTTTATATGTAACGCGCTAGAAATTTGGGTTAAGAACCACGTAACCAAATCCCTTAGTAGCTAGCTGGGAAATTAGACCTAACATGCCTCCTGACTTATATTTCTTCAGAGATCTTTCCTTAGACATTTAGACATTACTACAAAGATCTAGCCGGCGCGTAACATTGTTCCAGAGTTTGATCGTTGTTCTAAATTGTTCGATGCATTAATTGGAAATTCAATATTAGTATCAATGTGTTCCTCAGTTTGTAAATTAGGGTTTTTGTAGATGCACTTCTTTCTAAATAGTTTTTAGCAGGTATTGCAACATGTGGACCACAAATTTTAGTAATTTTTCAGCAAATGCTCTCTTCAAACGAATCAGTTGCTTGTTTTGGCGAGATTACAGCAGATCATAATATACAGAACGCTTTTGCTCCCACCAAATTTCTCATCATATCGACATCGATATTTGGCTTTGGAGTCGATTAGGCTGGTTTTCCGGGCTTCTCATACGCTTCGGCTTATTTTATATCGCCAGTAATGAATAGGTGAAAAAACTATTTTCTTTTAAAGCTTTCATTTCGGACATGCAAAATAGTCCTTCAAGGTTATCGACCCTTCAAAATGATATATAAATCCCAAAAAAATAAGAATATTTTCAGATTTTGTTTATGTTTAGAAGTTTTTATGTTTACCATTAGAAGTTAAAAAATATTATTTTTAAGACATCTTTTATTATGGGCCAATTTTTTGGTTCAATATCCTTTGTTTGAAAGATAAGTATTTCTAGGAAAATATATAAAAAATTGATAAACGATGAAAAGCTAAACAACTACAAGCTGCGAATTGAAGCTAAACAACTGCAAACTTTTTAATGTTTTGGAAAATATTCATTTTTTGATAAAAGCTCTTGGAAGTCATTAATATATGGATAAGCGATTAAGCGAATAATCAATCATTCTGATTAATCATTGTACTGGTTAATAAATTAAATAAAATTTCTTATTAACCAAAACCATGATTAGTTTAAATTAGAAAAAAAAACAACATAAAATATACAAATTAAAAAACAAAAAATATACACAAAATTCAAATAATTTATTAGAAATAAGTCAAAGTTCCAACTAATATATTATTATTTGCTTAAAATATTCAATAATGTTCTACTAAAACCAATAGCTTAAAGATCAACACCGAAGAAACATATTGATTTTTGATGGTTCATCTTTGCGCCTTTGTCCAATTATATTGCATCCAAATATAACAAAGCTATACAACAATAAATTAGTAATTATGTATTAACACTGAATAAATTTATGGTATGTCACATGACCAGCTTTTATCCAGCTTCAAATGATAAACGGTAGGAACTTAACTACGCTCAATATTAATATCCAGTATGCAAAATGATTCGAAGTTATATCGAAAATGAATCATTTTTTCGTAAAATTTTATCGATATCGACTTCGATATAATGTCGAGAATGTGCGTGTTTTCCTGAGTAGAGTGCAGAGCGATAAAGAGTCGAAAATAGTTTATTATTCTGATTCTAATTTTTATCGATATACTATACCTTTTTCGGTATTAAAAATGTTCTAAAATGATTCGATTTCGATTAAATATATGAACAATTTCGTATACTTTATACCATCGGGCAATTTCTTCTTGAAATAATGCCTACTCAATACCTTTATTATTATCCAATAATGTTGCGTTAGATGTGTTTTCATTTTCAAATGCAATAAACTCTGCACATATTTCTGATGTTTGCTGATTTTGAAGATTCGAATTGTCAAAAACAACATCAATAATTGGCTGCGCTTTTCTTTTAAGACGTCTTCGATCCATTTTTCGTGTTAAACTATATTTTTATGAATATGTTATTGATAGATAAGAAATAAAATTTTATTTTCTCACAAATTGACAAAAGAATAATATGTATTATGTATGTATATGAATTTGTCAATTTGTGAAAAAATAAAATTTGACATTAAAAAAAATCGAACATTATTCGCCATTTCTAAATGTAGATTGGATAGAGCATCATAATAAATAAATAATAAATTCATATTTTCGATTTCAATTCGAAATAAGTTCGATAAAAAGAACTGACTCGAAATGTTGCATACTGGGTAGCTACCTTCGAATTTTGAAATTTGTTTAGCACATAATCACATTAAAATTATTTAGCAATTTTATTCTTAAATTATATTTCACTTAACCCTCCTCATCACGTTTATAACCATAAAGTAGATTTACACTTTCCGTTTATATTAGAAAACAACCACAACTCATTAATATGCAAAGATGACCCTAAAATATGATTTGCAATCATTTCCAGAGAATGAATGGATATGTTAATTTAAATTTAAATAAATAAAATTAATTGTTTTTGTTTTGTTAGAATTTGTTAAAAATTATGTCCTGTTTAATATGCAGCATGTGGTTTAATAAAATCACAACAAAGACTTGTGGAGCCTTTAAAAGTATTACATACATATCTAAGACTTTTGGTTACATCATTAATATTAAACGTAAATATCAAAAGTAACATAAGTCGATGTTTTTATTTTATTCAAAGAATAGTTTATGAACCTTTGTGTTTTCAATTTCAATTAATTTGTTTCAAATTCACTGGGTCATTGTAAATCATGAATGAATTCTATTTTCGCTAAAGGAATTATATTTAAAATGGCAAATGGTTTTAAATTACTTGAACATTTTCTTCAATTTTATATCAATGTACAACATTCTACGACAATCGCCCCTTAATAGGTTACAACTCCCCTAAAATTATATTAACTATGCACGATATTGATCAACCAAATCGGGTGAACCAGATTAAATAAATAAACAAAATATTTTATTATATTGGTGGTGGATAAATACTATTCGGCATATAACACTCTTACCTGTAAAAAAAAATTTGCTGTAATAAAATATTTGTCATTTTTATCTTTTGAGCAAATTAAGTATTGATATAAAACTATTAAAACTTATTGCATGTATAGGTGTAATATTTATAGACAATTTCCTTTGAAATTATATCACATATATTTGCTTCCTTGAAAAATTTTTGTCTGGGTTTGTTAGTTTAAATTAATTTTGTAAACCCAAATATTGAAAAAGACGTCATGCGACATATGCTCCTGAACAATTATCTTTAACAAAAGTCCTCTCACTCTAACTAACCCTTGTCAAATTAACAGAGCAACATATGCCACTTCTCAAATTAACGTTTGGTATTTTAAAGAGTTTTTAAATATTCGTTAAAATAGTCTAGTGTGTGTCTTAACCAAATACATTGCTGTATATTATACATCTCTATATATACTAGGGTGGTCCTTATTTAGTTTTTTTGGGATTTTCGATAGTCAAAGATTCTATAATTGTTCTCCCTCATATAAAAAACAAATGCTCAAAATTTAAGCAAAAATTGATTTCGTATGGAGTTGCACGTTTTATTTGAGTTTTCGGCCAAAGTAGATGTATTTGCAAAAAATTAATGTTGAAAAGCTTTTGGGAGGGAAGACAGAGGGAGTAGTGTTTATGGATATTGAATTTTCATACATTGAATGTGACAATAAACACTTTAACAGGAAGTTTTTTCCAAGTACGGTGTGTAGTGTGTTGTGCGGTCCACTGGCCAATCGGCTACAAATAGATGAGTTCTTGATGAAAAACATGTATTACATATCAATATGCGGCTACCAGGAACACTAATCAGAGTAAAACTATGATAGGATTTTTTAAAAAAATTATTTGCCATCGAAAGTGCTACAATATTTTCCTGATATCTAATAACAAATAATCGATAAATAGTTAATGATGTTAATAATACCGTCGAACACCCAATGTTCTTGTCTTCCTTTTTAGACTGTAAAGAAGTAAAAAGAAAAAGTAGCAATAATATTTTTTTTCGTTATAAAAAATTCAAAAAGTACCATAAAAAAGCTCAAAAAAGTACCACTAGTTCTCGCCATGTTTGATTTTAACTTCACTATGATGTTGATAAGTTTAATAATTTAAAATATTCAAAAACTACCATAATTTATATTTTCGAACAAAATAAGGTTTCCCGTTTTTTCAACATTTTGGTACTTTTTTAACCGCATTGAAATTATACAAATTTTATTTCAATAAATTTCAGTATCGTGTTAGGCCTTAATAAAATATTCATATGTCTAATGTAATCAATAGAAAAATATTTTTTTATGAAAAAGTACCAAATTAGTATTCGAACTTAAGGGCTTAAAGTACCAAATTTATATTTTTGAGAATTTTTCTATAATTGAAGAATACGATTTATAATTTATTTTCATATTCATTGTTTAAAATGTAAATACGGTGTCAAAATAAAGTTTTTACATGTTTTGTCATTTAAAAGGTTCGAATTTTATAACAGTACCAAACACCTCTTCATTTTCGCAAAATGAAGATCCCTTCCTAGCGGATCTATGTAGAGGAACCAATAGTCCAAATTTCATGTCTCTACATTTAAAATCGAGAAAATCGGTCAACAAATGGCTGAGATATAAGGAAAAAACCAGGACAACCTCGATTTTTTACCTATTTTTGACCTATATCTGGATTACTAAGTCGTTAATGGATATCTAATGATAGATATTTCAAAGACCTTTGCAACAAAGTATATAAGGCCATTGTAAGTTGGACCTACAGTGGGTCAAAATCGAAAAAATATTTTTTAACCCGAATTGGTTTTTTTACTAAGTTTAAAAAAAAAAATTAAAAAAATATTTCGAAAAATACAAATTCCAAAAAATTGGAAAAATAAAATTTAATTTTTGTTTACCTAAAAATATTTAAAATTTCTATTTTAAAGTATAATTTGGTGAAATTTTTATTTTAAAGTATAATTTGGTGAAGGGTATTTAAGATTCGGCACAGCGAATATAGCTCCCTTCTTGTTTTTATTTGGCTTGCTAGAGAAAATGACAACTTTTTGAAAAATCTCATTTAAATGATATGTTAAAAATAAAACTGCTGAATTTGGAGCACCTATAATCCTATAGCAATGCATCAGCGACAATTATATTTAAAATTGTTTACAAACTTTTTTTCAGAAAATTTTTTTTTAATATCGAATTGTTTTATTTTTAGTTTTTAAGATAATGAAAATCCTAAAATCTATTTGTAAAATTTTGTTATTTTATGCAGATATCAAAAAGTGAATATATTCTGGGTCTTTATGAAATTCTAAGACGATCTAGCTATGTCCGACAATCTGTACGTTATTAATACTATAGAGCCCAAACGAAAGGAGCTAGCTGTCTGATTTTTGTCCCCATATACTCCCTGTTATAAGGTTTGTTTGGCATTAGAAATGGGCAATATCGGTCCATAATTTCACATAGCTTCCAAACAAATGTCCCCCCGGAATACTGTTTTTTTAAAGTTTTGCAAAAATTAGTTCTATGTGCTTCGAAATTATACCGTAAATTATGGCGAAAATCGGGTAACATTTGTCCCTAGATCCTATACAAGGTCCTCCTCTGATAATGACTTGAATGCTCATTATTATTATAATTATTAATATCGTGATGAAATTGGACATAAACAAGTTTTACATGAACCTAAATCCTTCTACCATCTTTTGAGAGGATCGGTTCAAAATTGACCCTACCCCTGACATAACCCCTATATTAGAAAAATATTTTATCTTCACATTGTTAGTGGATACATAAGATTCGGCACAGCCGAATATAACACTCTTAATTGTTATATTTTATATTTAAACATCTATGGGCAAACAAAAACTATTGTTAATTGATTTTTTTTATGTAACATGTTATTTATTAAATGTTTTTGAAACTATGGCTACTAAAATATGCCATCCTAATACAAATACGTATACATAGATGTATTTTATACAAAATTTACAAAACAAACATTTGTGTATCTCTATATGTATGTAAACGAATGTATAATTTTATACTTGTCTGTATGTTTACATAGAAAAAAAGAAATACCCATAATGGAGATTAACACGTTTTTCCTTTTTGATTAACATTTTTTATGTTCCTGCTAAATACAAAAACAACAACACAAGAAAAGTTTTAACAAACCCTTTTTTCACTTTGTTTTTGTTCTGCTTTTTTGCAGTTTTTTTTTGCTTACTCCCATTTAATCCTCGTATTGAATAGTGTTTTCAAACAGTGCATATGAGCAAAAAACTGAAGAAAAACAACCAACATAAACTACAAAAAGGTTGTGTTTTTCTAAAGAAAAACAGAATTGTTTAATAAAATTGAATATAGAAATCAAATCATAAAAAACACACACAACATATTCAGTTTTATTTTTTCCTACTCTTTATACACCAAATTTATTTTATTTATTATTTAAAGAATTTTATTTGACAAACTTAAGTGAAATATAAAAAAATACTAACATACATGTATTAAATTCATACATACTTACACATATACTATTCACACTCACACACATGAATTCATTCCGTTAGACACACATATACAAGCACTTTCTCCTACATACACCACGCCTCCTGCTTCCTGTCTCTTTAATGGGTAGTAGATAGATGTAAAGGAAATAAAATCACTCTAGTAAACTAAACTACATAATTTTATATGAATATTATAGTTTATGTCTATAGTATTCATCTACATAGAAATGTGTGTCATTGTATATTGTAAAAGGATGTAAGTACATGTGTGCTTGTGTGTGTATATATTTTAAATAATTCAAAGTTTGTACGTTTGCAGTTTATTTATTCATATAAATGAAATCTTATATTTCTTTAACATTTAAAATGTCATTTCGGTTGATTTTTATGAATGGATGATTGTATATATTTTGCCAGCAAGTGGTTTGGTTGACAATTCAATTCAATCGTTAAGAAATAATCTTAAAACTGATTTTAGAAGTGTTTATATTATGTTCATAGGAATGTTAATATTTATAAATTGACAATACTGGTCACACATATAGAAAAACATTTTGTGCCACGATACTGTTAGTGGTTTTGTATTATATGCAAATTCGTGAATAATTTTCTGAACTGGGCCTTATATGTGAGATATGAACAATTATGGACCGATAGTCCTGAGATTATGCCATTTGATTTACACATAGCATCAAAAGTGAGTAAATCGGGGCACGATATGGACTATAAAGCAGGTGAGGCAAAACTTCCCAACGACTTCATTCTAAATACTTTTTAACCGGTATTGCAATATGTGGCCGAGCGTTGTCATGATGGAATATTACAACAAATTAGTTGTATTTGATACAGCTTCCTTGTGATGGTCTTGTCAGATGTTAGCGTGTCATAATATATAGGACCCTTTTGCTCCCACCGAATACAAAGAATTCTTTAGTGCCAATAATATTTGGCTTTGGTGTCGATTCGGTTGGTTTGCCGGGCTTCACATACGATATCTTATGCTTTGGCTTATCCTAATGGATACTCTTGTCATCCCAAGTAATGATTCGGAGTTCAATCATTATTTTAGATATGCAAAATCGTTTTAATTCGCTTTAATTCGTACCCAATTTCGTAGTACCCAATTTCCCTGCTTTTGGATGAATCCTGAATCCTACTACAGTAATAATATTCTCCCTTGTCACCTTCCACTTAAGACTCTCTGCCCCTAGGCTCAAATTGAAATCCTAGACTTTCAGTCATCTAATTGCTTTTGTTACTTCTACTTACTATTGAATTATATACATTTTATATCAATCATACGTCACATATGCAACATTTCTTTATGTAGGTTTTTATCATATGTGACGAATATCAATATTTTTTATGGAAATTTTAATATAAATACGTCATACGTATAGTAACAAATGTGGAATTCTTCCGGTCTCGGTTGCTAATTAAAATCGACAAAATCGGCCCACAAATGGCTGACATATAAGAATAAGGACATAAGGATTTGAATTCCTAAGTCATTAATATAGACAATATGGATATCTAATGATAGATATTTCAAAGTCAATTGCAACGATGTATACAATGGGTCAAAATCGGGAAATATATTTTTTAACCCGAATTTTATTTCATCAAAAATTTTTTTTTGTCATAAATTCTTTTCAAAAAGAAAAATTAAATATTAATTAAATTTGGAAAAACTATTTTTTAAAAAAAAAAACCATTTCGAAAAAAAAATTTTAAAATAATTTGGAAAAAAGAAAAAACCATACTGACAACATTTAGAAACGTAGACTCCTGACAAGGGTACCGGGGTACCCGTACGAATTTATTTGTCCGTTGTTATTTAAATTATTGATTTAAATGGAAGAGCTTGATGCTTTTATTGGAATTTTTCTGGTCATGGGTATAAATAGTGGCAACGATGATCCTCCTTCAATGCTTTACTGAAATTACAGTTATCCTTTGTATAAAGCTTCGTTAAGCGTCAATAGAT
Source organism: Calliphora vicina (assembly GCF_958450345.1). Taxonomy (NCBI): domain Eukaryota; kingdom Metazoa; phylum Arthropoda; class Insecta; order Diptera; family Calliphoridae; genus Calliphora; species Calliphora vicina. The sequence continues at coordinate 74,447,826 of NC_088783.1, read as the reverse complement.
TTCAGCAAATTCTACGCGTAATACTATGTTTACTATGTCCGATAGTAGGAATATTTTGATGCAGATTCTACGTTTAAATTATTTTCCAAATTGAAATGTGACAGAAGACGAACAAACATATATATGTTTACTGTAAAGACATACACTGAATCAATTAAGTCTCCGTACAGACATACTCATAATATAAACTAGCTATTTATGGTCACTTTTCAGTACATATTTAATCTTTTTTTTAATTAATTTTATTAAAAATCTTATAAACTAGAAATCAACATAAAAAATACAAACATTTTCATTAAAAACATACAAATTTACATACAAAAGTTTCCGTACAGTTAACCGTTTTAAGGCAAGGAATCCCAATATTAACCTTAATTGAATTTAATATGTGGTAGGTACTCCTTTGGTGATACTTTTCGTACAATTATTGAGTTTATGTAATATTTTATGTTTTTAATGAAAATGTTTGTAGTTTTTTATGTTGATTTCTAGTTTAAAAGATTTTTTATAAAATTAATTAAAAAAAAGATTAAATATATACTGAAAAGTGACCATAAATAGCTAGTTTATATTATGAGTATGTCTGTACGGAGACTTAATTGATTCAGTGTATGTCTTTACAATGCGGGAATTTTTTATTTTTAGCTTCTATTTTGAAACATTTGTACAACATAAATTTATTAAAATTATTGGCCATTGTTAGTCCGAACCAAAATAGCTGCTCATCTTTTGAGACCAAGATCGAATCAAGCTAAAAACGGATACTCTCGTCCAAAGTGAAGCATATCACAGAGAGAACGTTCTGCAGCGGTCGAAACAAATAGCAAAAATCTAAAAAGACTTCATTCTAAATTCTTTTTAACCGGTATTGCAGCATGTGGCCGAGCGTTGTCATGATGGAATAATACGGTTTCATGTCTGGCCGCATTTTCTGGGCGTTTTTCGGCCAATGCTCGCTTCAAACAAATTAGTTGCGTTCGATACTGCTTCCCTGTGATGGTCCGGTCAGATGTCTGCGTGTCATAATAGATAGGATAATTTTGCTCCCACTAAATACAAAGAATTCCTACGTGCCATTAATATTTGGCTTTGGTGTCGTTTGGTTGGTTGGACGGGCTTCACATACGATCCCTTATGCTTCGGTGTAACTTATACTTACTTTTGAATTATATACATTTCATATCAATCATACGTCACATATGCAAAATTTCTTTAATGTAGGGTTTTATCATATGTGACGTATGATGAATATTTTTTTATGGAAATTTTAATATAGGTCATACGTATAGTAACAAATGTGTAATGTTGAAATGTGAAGACATAGGGTTTCTAATTTCATATCTTTTTCCACTCTTGAGAAATCGTTATTTGAATGGACCTGGTTGAATCCATATCAACAATTTTTAAATTTATTTTCATTTATAATATTTAGTGTAAAGCTAGCTTTTTAAAAAGTATAAATTTCTAATACATCTTTTTTTTAAATTCAAATACATATAACTTTGGAGTCAGTCACGATTTTTAAATAACTCTTTTCTTGTTTGCCATATACATTTGTTGTTAATTTAATAAAAGAAAAATGGAGAAAATCGGGATATATTTGGTCCCGCTGTTATCAAAAATGTGGAGTCGGGTGGGTAAAAACGTTGAAAAAATACTATAATTTTCAATTTTATCATTATATTTACATGCGTTTAACTATGGATACCCAGGTATGTATGCTGTTGACGTAAGGGTGCAACTGTGAAAATGGGCTATATCTTTCAAATGGGTGATCCTATCCTAACCAAACTTGGGACAATTGCTGAAAAAAAGTTTTCGCTAGGATATCCGGAAATTTCAAGTCGATCCAAATATCCAATTCAGAGATACAGCATTTTGAAAATGCAAAACATAAAGAGGTATGTTGCCGTTTGCATAAAGGTTAAAGTGATTTTCGGAAGCGAGCCTTATATGGGAACTATGACTAATTAAGTACCGACATTATAAAATTACGTGACATAACTTAAGTACTCAGAACTGTTTCTGAGTCGATCGGTATACTTTAAGGTGGATGTTAGACTAATATTTTTGGATGTTATAAACATCAGCACTATGGTGTTGTAGGGTATAAATTGGATCACAGATATTATTACTTTGGATCATACTTGATTACTTCAGAATATAGTATGAGTATGTATGACAATTTTATGATTATTTTGTAATGTTACGACTATATTTTATCATATATTTTATGATACTAATAATATAGTGCTCTTACGCAATGCAACATATGTTATACAACCAACCATTTCGTGGAGAACACTCTAAATAGATTTACACCAAGTTTGATCTAAATAAAAAAGTGCATGAGATCCATCACTAATTTGACTTTTCAGCCAACCCCACTTAATACCATCCTGAATAGTTTTAGACATTTGAACCAGTCAGTTGCAATAAAATGTTAGAAATAGTGTTAATTCATGAGAAAATAACAAGTTCTTATTATATTGAACCAACATTAAAAAATATCAGTGGATAAAGTGTTTAATTTAACTTGGAACCCCCTTTAAAGTTTTGCAAACAAAAAAGAGTTCTATACATAGATTTATTTAATAGTTATCTAATTTTATTTGACCTTTAAATTTACTTTAATATAATAATTATTTAAGCGCAAGGCCTTTTTTATAAAAATATTTAATTTTTATTTCAATATTTCGCTACATCAGTGTGTAGCATCTTCACGAAAAAATTATGTTTTTGTTATTTCAAAATATTTGTCATATGAAAAAGTATATGAAATTTTTTTTAAACAAACAAACAAAATTAGTTTTTTAAATGAATATAACATAACAAAAAATTTAAAAAAAAATATTAAAATAAAATACTAAGTCTTAACGAATCGACTAGCTACAAAATCGGTTATCCTACTGAAAACTGTTTTCTCCTTGTAAGTATGTTTAATCTAACATAGGCATTTGCACATTTTTTTATAAATATTCCCCAATCTGTATTAAATTGCTCCCATCCTGTAACTTTTTATAGCACTTTAAGCAAACATTAAACATAATTTATCTAAAATTAAAACGTGCGTCCCTAATGAGATCTATAAAGTGAATTCCAATTACATACACTTCCACTCAAATCTATATACATTTGTATGTAGGTGTGCGTAAATAACAAGCTGGTTACTGGTAATATTATTATAATTTTATTCTTTGTCATAATTAATTTTGTTCATCATATATAAGTTTCTTTTAAATGCACATTAATTTTGGTAGAGAGAAATTGTCTGTTACGTTTAAAGCAATTTAATCACTGTACAACACATTAAGCAGTAAAATATGTTGGCAACTGTCTTTAAACGGGATTATAGTTGTCAAGAGTTATGACAGATTTTATGACTTGTACACGCACTTACAAAGGGTTTGTATAAATTTCACTGGCATAAAGTCCATTCGGGAATAGTTTTAGGGTTAAATTATACAACTACTCACGTAGTCACACTGTGTAAGATGTATAGAATATTTATACGTATGGCTATTTTTAACTTTTGCAGTCTGTACAAAAGTGATGATTTTTACTTGCACACACAACAACTCTCACTCAAATATACATATATGCAGTTCCAAAGTTACATTTTATAAGATATTCGTTAAAGGGTCGTATGCATATACAAGAGTTTCTGATATGCAATTATTTTAATTTTTCAAAACACACATACATAAGTAGTTATATTAACATTTATACAAAAGTTGCTATTACATAGATTTACATATAAACGTTAGCAGTCTTAAAAACACGTTTAGCATGCTACTTTTTTCCGCTAGGTTCGGAAATTTACTATTGACATTATTGGCTTAAACATCATCATACGCAACAATACTGTAGTCCTGAGATTCAAATAATTAAAATAGTAAAAGCTATACATAACTTATTTTAAAAGAAAAAAATCACTACAAAAGTTTATCTATGATTATCGCTTAGACTTTATAATCTTTCCCTTTAGCTAAGAAGTTCATTAGAAACTCAGCTGTGGAGTCAAAGGTGAGTCCTTCGACACATTTATCTCACCCACGCTGCCACAAGCATTGGAAACTATTGCAAATTATAGCCTCTTAAACAAACCGCTAAAAAAAACACAGTCAATATTAATGACTGATCGCAGACTTTTCAAATTGCCAGAGATAAGAATAAAGAAGTGACCACTTAAAATCCGTACGGATTAAAGCGATCATATCTTTTAAATGAAATAACGTATGTTAACTTTTTGTACATGAACTTAAAGCAATTTATTAAGATTTAAAAAAAATATAACTGCAGGTTAATGTGTCTTTATTGCGAATAAATTTTCTGGCTTTTCTTCTTCTGCCTCCCATTAATAGCAGGACAACTTTTCTTCCCTCTTCTACTGTTATTCCAGCATATTTATTCCACTTTGTTCTCATAAAAATCTGGTTATTTACTGTACCTGCATTCCTTTTCAATTTACGTTTAACAATTTGGGCAATTTGTTTAATTGATGTGTTTTGGTAAAACATCAATATTATTCTCATTATACCACTTCGTAGTTGTATTTGAGTAATGAAAACTTGGCTGAAACATTGTATCAGATGTGTGATGTCTTATAAACGACATCAATCGCTTTTCCAAACTGTCTTTTTATATATAATTCTGAAAATTCTTTAAAAACATGTCTGAAAAGCTTGACTCTTCAAATCGTAGCTGCGGATTGCCTGCCAATTTAATATTTTTGTTCAATTTTACGTATTCATATTTAAAGGCCACACAGCCTCGAGCTGCCGAGACGTAAACATTTTGACCTGATATCTGCCGAAAATTAGATTTTGGCTATTTTTAACCCGACAAAGCTACATTTTCCATTGTGCCTCCTAAGATTCAGTGGGCCATCAAAAAAAGTTGTAATTTTTTTGAAAAAATATAGAAGGCAAATTTTAGTTCACTGTTTTTATATTAACTTCCAGGCGCTCTTGAATTTTCATTAACAATATTTAGCAAAATTGTAGCTACGGTAAAGTTGAAAAACTCTTGTGAACATATCAATGCAATCTAAATAGCTTACAAAAATCACGTTTTTACTATTTTTAGACGCTAGAACTAAAATGTTTGATTAAAACAGTATAATTAAGTTCACACTTCTATGTTGTGCCGTATAATTTACACGGTTGAGGTGTTTTTGAGTTGATTTACAGTTGTTCTGCTTCGCAGGCAAAATGGAGAACAATGGGTGATCCTTAAAGTCTGATATTTTTTAAAAAAAATCGTCAAAAATCCATTTATGAACTGAATGAGTTAAAATTTAAAATATAGATAGTCCTTGAGAAGTTCTATAGGTTAGTTCAAAAGATATTCAGGTTTAATTATATTATATAATATTAAAAGAGTAGAGAAAAATCAAAACAAAATAATTTTCATTGCATTAAATAAATTTATTGTAATTTAAAAATGTTATAAACAGATATATTGTTAAAAACAACAAGCATATAAACTAACAGAGGTTATGTCACATGCAATTACATATGTACGTGTGAACGTGGAAATTATGAATCGTATGTAAACGCGTATTTTGAACATATACATGGAATTCCATATGTATCGAATACATGCCCCAATACATATGAAATACATGCCGTGTGACCCCTCTTTTAGTCAGTAACCCTGAATACTAATCAAAATAACGGGATTCCTCTATTATTTTTAAAACTAGTTTTCAACCTACTTTCGCATGTACGCATAAATTTGAATTATGACAGGAAATATTACCATACCAGAGACATAACACTATACAAACACTATAAATACTTACTGCAATACAAATACACTTAAATGTAAGTAAGTATCTGTGTGTAGAAATGGTAACATTCAACTGCTACTTTGTCATCAAGTATATTCGCAGGCATGGGTTAGTTAGGAAATTATATATGAAGCTGTAGTGATAGAAAAACATACTTACATATAGCCTTGTACATACTTAAATTTCCACAAATATGAAATGTAGTAGTTGGTAATATTATGCATAAAAGATGCATAAACATTCCATCTAATATTCATTCGTACAGTTATTCACTGCCTGACTCATTCATTCACTCATTTGCTTTTTCATTATTTTTTTCTTTCATTCATCCATTCATTTGCATGTAAAGTATGTATTTAATGACCTTTACCCAGAGTGTACAAGTGTAAATGTTAAATCTGCTAAATTCAGCATGACATAATGTATATAAAAGCTCACACATCCATTCATCTTGTAGGTATATATGTATCAACTCCAGACGCATTTGCTAAGTGACTTGGAATACTTGACACAAAAGAAAAATGTGTGCGGAAAAACAGAAATATGTAATAACAAATACTCAAAAAGAAGGTTAAAAAATTGTTGATAATTTAAGGTTGGAAAATATCTAAATATTTTAAAGAATTCAGTGGAGGAAATTTTACAACAAAAATTAAAAATTCCGTGAAGAGTTTTAAAAATCACTTTAGAATCCAATATTTAAGTAGTGGCCTTTAGCTGTCAGAGAAAAATATAGGTCGAAAATCGAAAATGTTCAGTGACATCAAAGATACATCTCATCGAAGATCATGCACTAACTAACAACCACTATAAATTATATCAAATTAATTTTAAAGAATAACCTATCGTTCTATAAAAAAAATAAACAAAAATTCGCGCAAATCACTTTATATACATTTAAAATCACTTCCAATTAACCCATTTTCGGCCACTACCAGAATCCGACGGAGCTTATTAAATTCCTTTTAAAGGCATGGTTTAAAAGCTCCAACTAAGAAAAAAAATTAAAATTTTTTGCCCCAGGGTTGCCATATTCCTAGTATGGATTGGTCGAAAAATCGACCATTGGCCGAAAACGATATAAAGAAATATAAATATTTGCAATTAATAAAAGAAAATCTTTTGTTTGAAGGAAAATATTAAAGTAATGCGGTTTTATTTAAAATAATTATCATTTCTGAATATGTGACATTTAAAAAAAATGTATGGTATTCATCAAAACATTTCATGTGTAGATAAATATTGCACTTCTTAAATGTAAATAAAGTGTGCTTCTTGCATAACTTACACCAAATATGTTTATTCTACGCGCTCTTTGATACGGCGTGTACTTTCTCATTGATTCGAGGAAAGTTTGTGGGATATTTCAAGTTCTCATTTTCAGAATCATTTTCGTATGTCAATAGTTTACTTATGACTTCAGAATGAAAATCAATTTGAGATAATGGTTTGTTGTTTTGAAGTTTTTCTATTCTTTTATCACTTTCGGCTATGGAATTGTTATGGTTTTCTTTTGCTTGCGACAATATCTTTTTGCATTGACATGTGGTTCAACTGTGGAGTTATTGTTACAACATTACTGTTGACTATCAACTAAAGGAACAACTTCTCCTCGCCACCTTTCTTTAGATTTTGCAACGTAACATTTTCCATTCTGTTTTCACGTATAGTTCCAGTTGCATAAAATTTTCGCACAAAAAGACACATAAGGTGATAAGTAGAATAAAAAATTTGTCAAAGGAAACAGTATGAAACTCCGGATCAGGTACGTTAGCAAGCAAATTTAAAACTTTTTGGGCACCAGGACATATGCTCTTACTATAAGATGTGGCTGAACCACCGTATAAAATACTATAAAATAAATAGCACTTTTCTGAACATAAGCACCACGACTTAAAGCGGAATCGAATTGACTTTTATTTTATAAACATCTTACATGAGTGCAAAAAAACGATCTGATATATCCAAATTAGTATTATCGGCAAGATGCAAATACCTGTTTCAATATTGATAATGCCATGTCGGATTGAGAAGACCAATAATGATCGATATATGGTAAAGTATGATAACCAGACAAATATAAAATTCCAATGAACCTACGCAATTCTGTTGGTGTAAGGTTAGCAGTAGCATTATTTTCACGCGCATAGACATTTGCAAAAGCAACCATTAACCCAATAATGGAATTATCCAAATATAGTGCATAAATATCAAAAGAAGATTTAGGTCCCACAAAACAAAATGATATGTATTTATCACACAAGAATTACCCAAGGGTAAAAATAAAACATATGTTATGATTTTGAAGCATTTTAATATAATAAGAAAATAAAATAATTAAATTAGTATGCATGACGCTATATGATGGGTTTCGGCCATTGGTCGAATTTTCGACCACCAAAAATTACGGACTCTCAAAAATAAGAGTTTTATCATTTTGAATTTTATTTCTTTCTTCTCTTATAATTTGGTATTTTGTCTTCACGGAAAAGTAATAAAAATAAATTACTTTTTTTTTAATTTTTTTAACATTTTAGAAAAGTGACTAAAAATTGCATTTTTTGCTTCATCAAGAAAAAATTCTGGTTTTACTTAAAGACAAAAAATAAAGATATCAAAGATGTTAAAAAAATATAAAACTTCATTTCTGTTAAAACACATTTAAAAAAATATGGTCAGCTTCTTAGATATTCACTTACAAAGTTGCTGGTAGAAAATTCGACCACCAGCCGAAAATGGATTAAATGAAAACAATTGTCCCCATAATAATATGTCTTACTGTAGACAGCCATAAATATGTACCTACTTCGATATCTTAAGCCATGCAACACATGGTGATAATTGTGTAAATGGTGTGTAATTAATAAACAAATGGATTATAATTTTTATTTGTTGAAACACATAAAAAAATCTGTTTAACTCACTTTCACTTTTTCTCACTTTCGTTTCTCCACAACGTTGCTATTAAACTTATACAGTTAAATAATTAATGGTCACATACGAACATACATTAAAACGCACAGCTACACATCTCATTCTCATTTTGCCTAAACTCCTTTTAATAGTCATTAGAGTAATAAAAAACAATATTCTTTGTCCTTTTCTTCTTCATCTTCATTTAATGCTGCTTCCTGCTACTCTCAATGTAGTCGTCGTCATCAATAATATTAAGTGCCAAAATACATTTAATTATAATTATATTAACGGTACTTGAGTTTTAGGTTAAAATGATTCAGAGAATATTACAAGTACGAGTCTTAGGTTTTTGTGTTGGTAGGTGCAAAATATAAAAGGACTAAGATCAGTCGAGTTTTAAAATTTTTTGGTTTGCATGAAAAAGATTTGAAACTACAGTCTAAACTAATACAAATTCAAAAATGGATTATGTTTCAGAGCGCTCAAAGTTCAAGAAGGTCGAAATAAAACCTTAATTAGGTAAAACAACATAGCTTAAAAAAATCTAAGAAGACTCTTTCAAACATCTCTAAACAGGAAGTATGAAATGTTTTAAACTTACGTATATATTTGCATTGCTCCTATAAGGAACACAGGTCCCCAACAAACATCTTCCGCTTGGATATGTCCGCATTTTTCAATATTCGGTTTTGATTTGCCTCCGTCACGTATGTGCTGGACGACCTTTTTCGAATTCCTTGTACGTTCTATTTAACAGCTTTTGTAGCAATCGTATTAATTCGGATACATCCGTTTGATATGTTTCTAATAAAGAAAAAGTCGAATATAATTGATGATATCCACACATAGATGAGCTACCCGATCAATTGAGTGGAATTATTTCTTCGGTTAAAAATATCTGCTCTGGAACCCCCAGAGTCGGTAGTGGTGGGTCCAAGATAGCAGAATATATCGACAAATTTAATAATTTCAATGTTATCCCGAAAGTTGATATTGACAGTTTTCATAGAGTCCTTCAATGATTCTTAATCCTGTACAAACAAACTGAATATCCCTTTCATAATTTGCAGATGCAAAAGTACACACCATACTATCTGGGGTAGCTGAGACATTAAACTAAGAGGTCTATTTTCATGTTTATAGTTGAAATTAGACTAGTTAATACTGAATAACTGAAGTTATAACTGTGTTACGTAGGGAGATATAGTCTAAATTTCGTGTCTCTACCACTTGGCGTTTGGCATGGGCGATTTTGAACCATTCAGCCACTCAGTAACGTTTATCCTTTATATATATGTATATATATATTTACAGATTTCAATAATTCAACTAACATATTAGTTGAATTATTAGAATCTGTATAGAGTATACTCTCCTGAAAACTGAACTTAGTCCTTAGTTTGTTGCCAAAAGTGTCAGACTATTTACATTGTTATGAGTGTTTGAGTATGCGGTAAAGTGAGTGAGTAAGTGCAAAGCAACAGCAACAATAAAAAACCCCAACTAAAGTACATACATTTGGGTTACGAAAATTATATTAAATAACTGTAAGCCTGGCGGTCTTTGCGTGTATGAGTGAACGGTTGAGTGGGTGAAAATTGTGAAGCAGTGTGTCAAACATTTTAAAAATAAAGTTGCTAAACATCTGTGCAGTTTCAAAAGAAAATTAATTTCAACACATTCCTGAAAATAAAAAAAGGAACAGAAAACGTAAACAAAAGCTAAATATTGACAAACATTAACAAGTTTCTAGGACGTCAACCAGTCTTTTCACGAAATGCATGTAAATATTTTGCTTTAATGTGCCATAAAAATTACAAAATTAACAAGTCAATGGACTTTACGTGACTGAATAAAATAAACAAATAGCAAACAGTTGTCTAAAGAAAAAGCGATAAACAAATTTTTTTTTAATATCCTTAATTTGCGTTTAGCTGTGAAATAAATATAAACAAAAACTTGACAATTTCAGTTAAATTGTATGATTACATTAACAAGGAGGCGTTGCTAAGATTTAGTATTTAAACAACTTTTTTATTGAGGGCACTTAAAATTTCTATTAGTAATAAAAATTGGATTATTTTGCTGACCAATTGAAAAAATTCAAAACAAAAGCATTAAATTTTTTCAATATTTTAGAAAATAAATATTACAAAATTTTGTGAATCTTGATAAAAAGAAACATTTTAATTTCCTATAGGATATAAAAGACATAAAAATAGATTTCCAATAACTTATACCTTTATGACAATCTTATATGGAATAACTTTTACTTTAATCATATAAATCGCGATTGATAAATGGCAACTTGTAACCAGTGTTGCCAGGAGCTGGCAAAAAAAGAAGCTATATTGGCTTCACAAAAGGCCAGAAAAAGCTAAACCGCTTAAAAAATCCAAAAAAAAAGCTAAAATATTATAAACTAGCTGACCCGCTGCGCTTCGCCACCCCAATTAGAAGAAAGAAATAGTACTATTAAGTATCCCTTTGTGAATCTAATTTTAAATGTCTAATTTCATATTTCTCGATCCATTACTACAGAAAGTTATCACTAAAGTCTCCTTTTTTGAATTCAAATTCATTCAGAATCATACTAAACCATAACCCGTCAAGTTCGAATTTTAAATTTGTATAGAATTTCCTATATTATGAAATTCTTCTATATGGTCCTAACTTACTTCGGACCATATATGCTTAATTTCATGATTTTAAGTCCATTGTTATAGAAATTCCAAAAAAGTACCATTATATTAAAGAAAAAGTACCATGAAGTATCCCTTAGAATTTTAACTCACTTTGGACCATATGTGCTTAATTTCATGTTTCTAAGTTGATTTTTATAGAAAATACAGAAAAGTGCCATTAGAATATAGAAAAGGTACAAAAAGTTACACTTGTAGTTTCCCACGCACTCGGGTCCATATAAGCTTTATTTCATGTTTTTTGGTTCATTAGTGAAGAAACTACAAAAAGTAGCATTCGAATAAAGAAAATGTACCAAGAAGTCTCCCCCTAGAATTCTCACTGACTTAGGACCGTGTATGCTTAATTTCATGTTCCTAAGTCCATTGTTATAGAAAATTAAAAAAAGTTCCATTATAATAAAGAAAAAGTACCATGAAGTATACGCTTGAATTTTCATTCACTTAGGACCATACATATACGCTAAATTTTATATTTCTAGGTCCATTATTATAGAAAATTCAAAAAGTACCATTAGAATATAGAAAAAGTACCAAAAAGCAGCCACTTGTGGATTACCACCCACTCGGGCCCATGTAAGCTTTATTTTATGTTTCTAGGTTCATTGGTGAAGAAATTACAAAAAGTACCATTCGAATAAAGAAAAAGTACCAAAAAGTCTCCCCCTAGAATTCCCACTCACTTAGGACCATATATGCTGAATTTCTTATTTCTAAGTCCATTTTTATAAAAAATTCAAAAAGTACCATTAGAACAATAAAAAAGTACCTGTAGTTCAGTTCTCACATTTTGGTACCTAAATATTATCCCCTATTCCTAACACTAACTTCACTCAGATACATATCAGCTAACTTTAATATCGATAACTGAAATAATTTAAAATGTCAATAAAGTACCATTAGGAGAAAAGTTTGAAATTTAAAATTATTCCATTTTGCCAAAATTGTTTATGCTACAGACATGTCTCTAAAGATTAAAATCTGTGTTAATGTGCCCAAGAAAAAAGTACCAAACTGTTTACCCGGATTTGGCCCAATATACACCTTGGCACTCGAGTTCCAAATAATACCCTGTTAGTTAATTTTTGTATGAATCCAGGAAATAATGTTAAAAAATTATAAAAATTGGCTTAATAATTTCAAATATAATGTATTTTCCTGATTTTATCCCATTTTTGGTACCTTTTTTATCCCCATTTCAGTGGTAGAATTTTATTCAAATAAATTTCTGTATCGCGGTGGGAGATCATAATAAAATATTTGTATGTCTATGTCAAATTATAGAAAAACATATTTTATGAAAAAGTACCAAAAATAAACACAATTTGTATCCCTTAAGGGTTCGAATTTCCAAAAAATACCAAACTTATGTTTTTTATTTTTTGATAAGTAAAGAATGCGATTTAAAATTTGTTCCTTGTTTATTGGTTTAAACGATACATGGGGTGACAAAAAAGTACCAAAATACAGTTTTTACCCGTTTTCTCCCCTAAAAAGTTCGAATTTTGAAAAAGTACGAGACACCTGTCAGCTTATTTTTTAAATGGTGTAACATGCAATTTTAAGTTTTTTTGTATCTTTATTAGTTTTGAAGATATAAGGTTACCGAATTTACCCTTTTTACCCTTTTTACCCACCAAACGTTCGAATTTCCAAAAATTCCTTCTTATCGGATCGTTTTGGGGAGGGAGGAATCCACAGTTAAAATTTCATGATTCTAACTTCAGCCGTTTGGGCTGTGCGTTGATGAATCAGTCAGTCAGTAACGTTACTCTTTTATATATATAGATTAACCCCCTTATGCATAAACAGTTTATAAATTTATCAAAGAATATGAAACAGATTTTGTATGGAAATTTTGTTTTATAAACCTTTTATAAATTTAAAAATTGTTTATGCATATGGGGCTAAGAATTTAGGTTTATATTTATTTTTAAATAAACAAATAGAAAATATGTTCATAAAATTCATCTGCTTTACTTAAAGGAAGTACTAAAAAGTTAAATACTAGATTAACCATGTCAGAAAATGGTCTTTGTTGGTTCTATATTTGTCCATTTGTAGTTTAAAATATTCTCCCACTGAGCCTTAAGCTTCATAATTTCATTAGCACTTTAATTTTTCACTATCAATATGACATAATATATTTGTTTGGTTTTACTATTTTAAGTGTATTATCAACGGATAAAAAATCGACTTTTCGAAAAGTTATTATAATCAGTGTATTAATCACTTAAATGTTTGGTTTTTTAGCATTGCTGGTTTGACGAAATTAAAACAAAATTAACTCGAAGCATAGATCCACAAGACGTTTAACAGCTATTGACCGCCATCGAGTATCACAAGCCTTCAAGAGTTTGTGGGGCTTTTGTCCATTATATAATGATGAATATAATGTGTAATAACAATTTTGTCTTGAAAGAGAATTTGCTACACAATTTGCTACACAAACAGTTTATTTGTACACACAAGTTCAACCATAATTAAAATCATAAAAATCTGTGCAAAATTACACTTTTTCTAATCTAAATTATTTTTTTAATTAAACAGAAATAAAACTAATTAAAAATTTTTTTCAATTTTAATTTGTATAGTTTTTTTATTATTTATAAGCCCTTTTCACTTTTCGATATTGAAAACAAACTTTACCTTTATATTTCAGAATTTAAAGGATTTAGTGCGACTTAAAAAAAGGGACAAAATAACTCAACTACTTTAGCTGCAGCTTAAAACATAATGTAAGTATGTATTTGTAAAATATAAATAAAATGATATTGAAAAAATATATGTACGTATTGTGACTATAAAACGATTAAAGATTATTATTCCAGTTTATCTTATACATTACGGAAACACCGCAAAATATTGTAAAAGTCTACAAAAAGACTACAGAAATTGCTACATAGCAAGAAAAACCTAAAAATTGTTGTATTTAATTTCACAAAATACGTCGATTGTAAAACATCACATTAACACAGCTGATACACCTCCTATTCGAGTTCCACCGAGAAGGATTCCATTCGCCAGACGAGAAGTTATGGCTGACCTAATTCGAGATATGACTTCCAGGGGTGTAGTGGAAAAATCTTCGAGTCCATGGTCATCACCCGTCGTTTTAGTAAAGAAGAAAGACGGTTCTCTTCGATTTTGTGTCGACTATAGACGATTAAATGAGGCTACGTGTAAAGATTCGTACCCTCTTCCAAGGATGGATGACATTTTGGTGGCGTTACATGGTTCCAGATGGTTTTCTACATTGGATTTGCAGTCTGGATATTGGCAGGTGGAAGTTGATACAGAATCCAAAGAAAAAACGGCGTTCTCTTGCGGAGCAGGCCTTTGGCAATTCAATGTCATGCCCTTTGGGCTTTGTAATGCCCCTGCCACCTTTGAGAGGTTAATGGATCAGGTGTTTGAGGGGCTTCCATGGAGCACGGCATTAGTTTATCTAGACGATATAGTAGTCCATTCAAGTACCATAGAGGAACACTTCTCAAGGTTGGAGGAAGTTTTTAAAAGGCTCATAAACGCCGGATTAAAATTAAGCCCTGCCAAATGTAATTTTTTTAAAGATCGAGTATGTTACCTAGGCCACATTGTTGGCCGAAATGGCTTAGAAGTCGATCCTGGAAAGATTGATAAGGTAGTCGAGTGGCCTGTTCCCAAATCTAAAACAGAAATAAGGGCATTTCTAGGATTGTGCTCCTATTACAGGAGGTTCATTCGGGATTTTTCAACTTTAGCAAAACCACTGACGGAATTAACACAAGCCAAAATAAAATTTGATTGGGGAGATAGCGCGAATGAAGCCTTTGAGACTTTAAAATATTGCCTCACAAACACTCCAATTCTCGCTTTTCCCGATGAACAAGGACAATTCATATTAGACGCTGATTCATCAAACGTGGGCATTGGGGCCGTTTTAAGCCAGCTCCAAGACGGCGAAGAACGAGTTATTGAGTTTTACAGTCGAACACTTGATAAAGCTGAAAGGAATTATTGTGTGACACGTAAGGAACTGTTAGCCGCTGTTATTGCTACCGCACATTTTCGACATTATCTTTTAGGTCGCGAATTTATTTTACGCTCCGACCATGCCTCACTAAGATGGTTATATAATTTTCGCGAGCCAGAAGGACAGGTAGCTCGGTGGTTAGAACGTCTTCAGGAATACCAGTTTCAACTAAATTATCGCCCTGGTAAGAGACATCTAAATGCTGATGCATTATCCCGCCGCCCATGTGGCGACTGTAAGTACTGTGAGAGAGCTGAGAGCAAAGAGGGTCTTGAGGTGTTTGCAATTGTTGCCGAGTCGGAAAGTCTGATGGCTGATCAGAAGGAAGATCCAATATTGAAGAATGTAGTGGATTGGGTGACTATTCAGAAAAGGCCAGATAAATCCGAAATACTCAGCTTTGAGCCAGAGCTTAAGGCATGGTGGACCCTATTCAATCAACTACATTTGGATGGTGGTATACTAAAAAGGAAATTTAGAAGAAAAGATGGGGATAAATTGGTGACGATTGCCCCTCGTAGACACATTCATCTTATACTCGAACAAACACATAATAGCGTAACTGGTGGGCATCTGGGCCGTCTTAAAACTCTTAGTAAAGTCCGTGAAAGGTTTTATTGGATTGGTTGTACTGAAGAAGTTAATCGATGGTGTTCCCTTTGCAAAATTTGCTCGTCAAGAAAAGGACCAACCCAAAGGACTGTAGGTAGGTTGCAGCCGTCTGCCATTGGTGCACCGTTTGAGCGTATAGGTATAGACATTCTCGGACCTTTACCTATAACGGAAAGAGGCAACCGATATATAGCTGTTGTAATGGATTACTTTTCGAAATGGCCAGAATGTCTTGCATTACCCAATCAATCAGCAGAGGTAGTTGCTCAGCACCTTGTATCTGAAGTTATTTGTCGCTTTGGTGTTCCATACTTAATTCATTCGGACCAAGGAAGAAACTTCGAATCCAACGTTTTCCGTGCCACCTGTTGGGAGCTGAAAAGACTCGAACTACGCCTCTTCACCCTCAATCTGATGGGATGGTCGAACGGTTTAATAGAACACTTCTTGATTATCTTGCAAAATTCATAGATGCGAATCAAAAGAACTGGGATGCGTATCTGCCATTAGCCCTGATGGCGTATAGATCCTCCGTTCATGCATCCACCGGTTACTCCCCAGCCTACTTGACATTTGGTCGCGAACTTCGCTTGCCATTAGACATAATGTTTGGCGTTCCACCAGAAGCAAATGATAACATTCATCAATATGCGCAAGAAATGCGAGACAACATACAAAAACTTCATGTACTAGCAAGGGCTAACTTAAAGATTTCATCCGAAGCTATGAAATGTAGGTATGATTTACGATCTAACCATCTGAAATTTAATGAACAAGATTTAGTATGGATATATCTACCTAACCGACGCAAAGGTTATTGTCCAAAACTTCAAAGTGATTGGGTTGGACCCGGTGTGGTCACGCAGAGAATATCTGACCTAGTCTACGAGGTTCAGTTGCCAAAAAAGGGGACTAGGAGAGTTATTCACGTAAATCGCCTTGCTGTTTATCGAGACCTTGAAAATAGTTTGCCCGGTCAGGAGCCACGAGCTTAAAGGAGGGGGTAGTGTTGTGAAATTATTTTGCACAGTGTAAAAATCCAGCTGGGTTATCAATGCGGGTGAATAAGAAACGAGAAGAAGAAGAGTAAAAACAAAGTAGAAAGAGAAGTGTGTAATAATTTTTGGTTAGTTGAAAAAAACCACATTATTGTTATATAATATAAGAAGAATAAAGTGAATTATTGGTCAATCAAATAATAAAAACCCTCTCGGGACCGCATTCTATTTAATTCACAATTTTACAACATTATTAAGACATTTAAACTATTTTCTCTTTGAAATGCAGCATTTATCTTTAAATCGTTAAAAGTCACCATAATGTGTATCATAAAAAATAGAATAAAACTTTAAAATCTCAATAGATAAAATATATTCAATTGTTTTCACCAAATTACAAATCGTTTTGTTATCTAAAACTTAATGGTAAACCAGAAAAATGAAAAACAAAAATCATAACATATAAATTGTCATCTTACACAAACAACCAAATAAACCATGATGTCATATTTCTCTGCCGGAATTCACATACACAATTCATGTCAATCTTGTAACGGAATTGTTTCCTGTTTAATGGAATACAAACTACATGGGATACCGTTAGCAGGAAAAATGTATAAGCTTTGCAACTATTATTTCCACACAATTCTAGGTATAAAAGATTATAAATTGGTATAACTTTTTTCGTATCAATAGACATTGGTATCTAGGGTATTGAAATACTAGTGTTGTGTGAAAGCTAAAAACTAAAATAGAAACAAGAAAAATAATATTTGTTATTGTATTTGTTTAAAGTCAATTTATTTGCATTTCTTTTATATTTTTAAGGCTTAAGAATTTAAGAATTAATAATTTTTAAGTTAGTATAACGATGTTACTTGCAAGTAACTAGTTATATGAATTTCTTATTTTAGCAGAAGTACTATTCCAATAGACAGCTAAAATATTATTATTGTCGACATCTAAAGGATATTTTTTTGAGGATAATATATTAATGATATTTTAACGATTCCAGACAACTAAAAATTTTCTAATTTCTGTTAATTTCTTAAAAGTGGGAGGATTTTTTTTTTCATTTTCATTTATTTATTGTATTTTCATAACTTAATGACAATAAGTGTTTCAAATCTTATATATAATAACTATTATTTAATTAGTCCAGTGCAGGACAAAAAATTGTGTATTCATTGTTGCTTTGCTTAAATTGGCACTCTTCCTTCTAGTCTTTGGAATATGTCCGCTGTTATCTACAATGTTGCGGGCCATTGGGTTTGTATGAATATCAAGTTTTTTAAATATTTTTCTACATTTTTCGTGCTCTCAGTTTTTACATGGGGTACGTTTAGATCTTTGTGTATATTCGCGTTCTTTATAGACCAGGGGGCAACTGTGATCATTCTTAAAAACATGTTTTGGCGTGTTTGGATATTTTCTAAATTTCGGTAAGAGTGGAATAAGTACTTCTTCGCCTTTGAATCTGCCACCGATAATTGTTGTCTAAATTTAATTTGGTGAACATTTTTTGATGATCAATCTTGTTGCGTCGCGTTTAAGTTGCGGAGAAGCATTATCGGTGATCCAATGCTAATACATATGGTGGCAGTTCGGCTCGTTCCAATCAATCGATTTGTATTACGTCATTGTTTCGCCAGGCAGTTTCAATTGAATTTGCTCATTGAACTTGTTGACATCAACACTTTTTGGTTCCAAAATTGCTCGTTCACACAGCTAATCCAAATTTTTGTAGTTAGTTGTAAAACTTGGGAATACTTAGTTGAAAACGGCTTGAATATTCATGTGCATTTGGTAGAAGATCGGCTGGAACGAAATCTAATTTGTGGAGGGATCATTGGGAGTTTTTTCATTTACACTCGGATCTAAAGTATGAAGATTTCAAGCATGCGTTCAATTCACCTGCGGGCATTGACGCGCAAAATTTGGCGAAAGTCACCAGCAAGAAGAATCAGAGCACCTTCCAGCGGTTTGTTGTTTCTTCAAAAATCCGCCGAGCGCTTCGGGCAATTACTTCTATGCCATTGTGCATTCATCCCAAATGTGTGATTTTGTCGGTTGGATTGGCCAGTCGAAATACTGTCATGTCACTGCTTTTGTTTACGTATTTTCAAATGTATTTGATTGACTTTACAGAATTGCAGTACCCAACATTCATGTGGGCATCAACCACTTTTTAAAGCAGCGATTTTCGATTGCAGTTGAGTATCCACCCTCATCCGGCATTCTTAGCATATACAGAGGATATCCATCGACTCCAAAACAATTTAAATACATATTAACTCACTTTAAACACACACTTTATAATTTACAAGAATACACTGGTAATACAGTTAACATCAATAACTCTAACAGCTCACTCCTAAGAAACTCGCTGTTACTATTTATATAAACAGTGCCATATTCTAGAGTTTCATGAATTGTCTAATGGAGAAAATGTCATATTTCCACAATGATCACCATCGAGCAGACATCGGCAGAGAGTAAAATTGCCTTTGCACACTAACACCACTTTGCGTTTTTTGAGTAGATCTCTCTTGCATTCAATGCACTGATACAAAGGTTTGTAAGAATGATTTCTTTAAATTTTTTTTGCCAATTACGTACGTGTGAAAGAAAATAAACCAGAGAGCTCTTAAGGTGGCTCTTTGCCGATGTCTGACCTAGAGCTTTTAGTACAGTGATGTTCAAAAATAAAAATGAAGATATTTGGTGAGAGAGCTACCCAGCAAACATAATGTCAAACACTTAAAATAATAACAAAATGAAGAAAGTTTAAATATAGAATTTTTGTCAAATAAAACCAATTTATTAAATGAATATAATTTAAATTTTAAGGAAATGAAAGAATATACATTATACGGCCGAAATACTCTCAAATTTTTTATTTATTTTTAACTTTGTTTTTTTTTTGTTCAATTGTAATTGAAACGCGTTTGTTTGCTATGCTTCATCCAAAAACCAACCAACAACAATGCTTATTGAATTTCTGAAAAAATGAGACATTTATTACGCTCTTTAAAAGAGCGTAACAAATGTGTTTAAATTTTTTAAACAATTGTTGTATGGGATGAACATCACTGTTTTAGTAGCATTAAAATTAATGTTAGCAGCTTTAAGAGTAAGTGTTGTCATACTTATAAACAATGTTTATAACAGCGTGTTATCAACGTTGACATATTTGAATGTTCTACTTCTTTTGTTGTCACTTTAATAATCTACAAACAAAATTAAATTTGTATGATTTTGTATAGGCTATTGTAATATCTATTTATTGTAGACACCATATTATTTACCCACACAGAAAAAACTAATTCTTAAACCGTTTCAATTCAAATATTTGTCACATATTGAACTAGATTCAATTATTTCATAATTAAATCAAGTATTCATTTGCTCAAAAACAAAATTTCTTGATATTTTCTATTGAATTTTGAGTTTTGAATTAGATTATTTTGACAATTGAATATACAATTTTCGTTATTGGTTGAATTTCAAATACAAAAATTATTGAATAGATAATTTTCGTAACTGAAAACACATTTTTGTTATTTTTTGTGTTTTCAATTACGAAAATTATCTATTCAATAATTTTTGTATTTTAAATTCAACCAATATCGAAAATTGTATATTCAATTGTCAAAATAATCAAATTCAAAACACAAAATTCAATAGAAAATATCAAGAACTTTTGTTTTTAAGCAAACGAATACTTGATTTAATTGTGAAATAATTGAAACCAGTTCAACATGGGATAAATGTTTGAATTGAAATATAATTTTTTCTGTGCACTAAGTAAATTACAAAGTATAATAAATATAATTTAAAACTACATTTTAAACAAAAACTTTTTTTAATCTATCCATTACTGTCACAGGAAACTTTTTTCAATATATTTAAATAACTTAATCTTCTATAATTAAACAATATGTTTCATCATTTACTTATAATACTTTTCTATCGTTATTTACGATACCAGAAAAGAAGTAATACATACACACTATTAAACTTATTTCTATAGCTTTTTATTAACTACAAACACATTTTGTATTGCTACTAACAAACTATGTATGTATAACAATACCGACAAGTACTCATTTATAGTTTAGCTTTTAATAACAGCTTTCAATTTATCCTTTTAGTTTTTGTAATTTTTTTGCTTCACTTTTTTTGCTACTTCCATTTTATCCTTAAGTCATATAAATCTTGTCATTGTATCATAACGATATATAAAAAATTTAAGTTAAATAAATCCACCTTTTATTATAACGATCAACAATCTATCGAAGTATTTAACACCTTTTAAGTGTTCCCAGCATGACCACAATCTTGCACACACAACACAGCACAATAACAACAACACAATGTTAGTATATATATGTAAGTATGTTTATGTACATATCTATGTATGTTTATATACAAAAAAAAACATTAAATGTATATAAGTCGTAAATATAAATAGGTATGTATGTGTGTGTTTGTATCGAAAATACAATTTAAGGAAATAATAAAATATCTTTAAATGCAAGTAGAGTCTGTATCATCGCTTTATACCCTACATAATACTATGCGGAAATGGTGTAACAGTTGTAGTTGTTTAGGAAAACCAGTGAGTGTATATACCCTGTAGGAAATGTCAATATTAAAAATGTGCTGAATCGCTATTGATTTTGTCAACCGTACTAGTTTCGAATTATACCCCTATACAAAGCTTAGCGCTATAGACATTTAACATGTGCGTGTCATTGAAAATCCTCTTGTAACACTATGACTATTGACTTCCTATTGACTAGGTACTTCTCATGTATCCATATGGTGACATTAGAACCAGGATTTTCCTAGTACATTTCTATAACTTTTGGAACTTTCCTGTAAGCAATGTCAATAGTAAATAGGTGGTGTCATTCTAGCGCCATTGTCACCAGTTTCTTTCACTCAAAACTGTTTCACTATTTACACTCCTATTTTTTTATAAAATTATTTGTTTTCTAATATGCCATTTATAATTTCTTTTACGCATGTTGAACTGTTTATTTTTTATATTTCTAAACAAAATAATAATAATTTTAATGCTTAAACAAACATTTTCCAAATATTAATAAAACCACGCACTCGCTGTTTTTTAGTCAACCGGTTTTTTAATACTGAAAAAGAGAGAGCTATTGCGCAGTAGAATTCTTACACATAAATAAACATAAATGTCAACAGCAGAGGCATTGTATGGTGTACAATTAGTCGTCAATACTGTTGACCAAGTCAAGCGCGAGTCAATACAGTTTAACTATAGACATTTTCTTAAAGAATATTGACACGTTTGTTGACAATGTCACTAGATATACACCACACTTTTTGTCTCTGTACTTTTTATATTGACACAGAAATGAAAGATTGGAGACATTTGAACTAGTACTGTTGACAAAAAGATTCATGGATCCAGTCTGACTGCAGGGTATTTAAAATAATGGAACAAGAGCAATTATATTTTTTTTTGACAAATTTTTACACAATACCTCTAATGAAATAAAAAAAAACAATTATACATATGTATAATTGATGCTCCACCTTTTCTTTAATTCTTATATATATTTTGTATAGTTTCCTATATACAGCCTTTCAAGGTCAGTGACTGTTGTCTTGGCAAAAAACAAAAAAAATATTATTGAGCCGCCTGAGCCTCTTCTAAATAACATTTCCGGCGCCACTGCGATTTCCAAGCACTTCCTTCAAAATATGCTTTCAAATTGCGTCCTTCGGGGCAACTAATATCGTAAAAAACGTCGGCTTCATGCCCACTTTTAAATATCAAGGCCAAATGTACCACAGAATTGGATCATCGCTCCCTCTTCCCAATTATGATGTGAAGTTTCTTCAAATTTATTGCACTGGAAATGAAGCTACAGCAGCCGAACGCTGAATATGCGTGTGCATTTGCTGCTAGAGCCTTCTACCCAAACATTCTCAAATCAACTTTTGGAAAAGGAAAAATTTTAATTGATCCTGCCACAAACGAAATTTCGTTCCCGCCGAACTTCTGCTAAATGCAAAGTAATATTCAATCCATTGTCGACCGGGTCTTTCCAAGTTTTACAACCACAAATCGGATTGGCTGTGGGAACGTGCAATTTTGGCACCAAAAATTATGATGTCAGAAGCTCAATGAGCAAATTTAACTGCCTGGAAAAACAATGAAATACAAATCGATTGACACGGATGAGTATTTTGGAAGTGGTCCTCATATGCAGAAGAGGATCAAGTATGGAACGATCTTCGCAAAATTTGGTACGGCGGTTTCTACATATATTTGAATTGATGAATTTAAAGCTCTAATCGATATTTGAAAGAGATGTATGCATACTCAAGTGATTTTAGGAAGTGGACTTTGTTAGATAGGCTCAAATATTCACCGATTAAAAAAAAATTTTCGTTTTGTAATTTGCTGAAATTTGAGTAATATTCCTTTAATTAATGTCAATTATGTTCATTTGTTGTTAATCTGATTAAAATAAATGACAAGAAAAAAGTGCGTACTAAAATTAGTGGGTAGTGGGTTTAAAAGAAAATGTATGTTATTTAGTAAAAAAAAATAGGCTGAACCATTTTGAAATAGATTTCCTTCAGAACCGCTGGTGTACCGGTATGCTTAAAAAGAACCATTTGAACTAACAATAAGTATCACTATAATAAGTGATAGGTATTATATGATCGGAATTGCTGCACTATAATTTTTTATTTGTCTTCTCTCTGCTAGTTTATCAACACCAACACACCTTTGCAAATACATTTACAATTACTTTTTATACTTTTATATTTAGCTGTCTTCAGTTTTTTTTTTATTGCTTACAGACCCTGAGATACCAACAAAATGATAGTTGCTGTCGTAGTTAATGTTGCTACTGCTGTTGCCACTGCTGTTGTAGTTGTAATAATACAACATTTGTAACATCAGTTTTTAAAAAGATGGCAAACTGAGTGGTAAAAAGTACCTTTGCAACAAAACACTTATATGTTTCTATAAAATAAACTACACACTTGCACATGTCGTAACACATACACACCGACACATTGACAAACATGTTGCCGCTTTGTGCTCATAAAAACAGAGAAATAGACCCATTTTTCCTTTTTAAAGCTGTTTTTTTTGTTGCTCTGCTTAACAAAGTAGCAGTGAGTTTTGTACACACAGATATATGTATATTAGGGTGGCACTTATTTTCAAAGTTTTGGATTTTTGATGCTCCCAAACTCAAAAATTTCTCTGTTTCATATAAAAATCAAATATTTACTAGAAATTTTAGAAAAATCGGATAACATTTAAAGGTTGAATATTTTCAACCGATTTGAAATTGAAAATACAAAGAAATTTGATTTTAATCCAAAATTTGTTAAAATTATTTCTTAAAATACATTTTGTTGTCTATTTCTAATTTAAAATTTCGGATTGAAAAATTAATTGTTTTATCGAAATTTTTCATTTCGTCTGAAAAACTAATGTACTTTGACCAAAAATTCGAAACTTTGAAAACATTATCCTAATTAATGTAGCAGATATCGAAAATCAAAAAAGTGTCAAAAATGGCCACCTTAATATTCACATATCCATATAAATGTTTACGTGTGTGGGTGTATGCGAACCAATGTATGTGTGATTAGTTGTTGTATGTAAATTGTTGTTGTTTCCCAATTGGGAATTTTGCAAACTAGTTGCAAAGAACTGTTTCGAGTTGAATATTAATGATATAAAAGCCTTTTCGCTTCCAAAGTGTTGGTAACGAAACTAATTACGTTTATGCTCCTACTACTCCTACTTGTGTTCGGTTTCCAGTAAACTATGAATTTTTATTTAGTTTATTCTGTTTCTTCGCCCTCCACAGATAGTTGGTATTCCTATTATTTTTTTTTAATTTTTTTTTAAGTTACAAATGCTGATCACTCACTTTATACAAAATTAATTGGTTTGGTTTTTGTGATTTGGAGAAACCTGATTAGAAGTTTGAGAGTTAAAGTAAAAATAATGATTTAGAGAATAAATCAAATATAGTAGCGAAACGAAACATTTCGATCAAAACAATTTCATTTTGAACCTTATTTTACTATTCTTAATTCGATAGTTTGTTTGATAGTTTCGCTTTAGTTTGTTTAAGTTCATATTTTTTAACAGATGAGTGCAAAAGACCTAAAGATAAACTGCTAATAACTTTAGAACCGTTAGTCAGATTTTATAATTTTTGAGGTCATATTAAAACTAAATCCGAGAAATCTGTTTCTCAATTACATAAGTGCTTCAAACCCCCCATATTTTGGGGAATACTATGTTTCTGGTAACCCGTATTACTAAGAATTAATTGATCTTTCAAACTGCATTGTTAGTTTTTTCATTTTCATAAAATTTTTAAATGTTATAAAGCGTTATTTACAAAATTAATGGAAAAATTATGAAAAATTGTATAGGGCACCTTAGTGAGCCAATTCATTGGAAATAATAGTTTTTGTACACAAAATTAAAGCTTGGGCATTCTTCTTTTAAAATGTTTCCTCAAAAGTAAAGCAAATCGTGGGCTTTGACAAAATTGAAAAAAAAATCAAAAAAAAAGGCCGACAAACCCGATTTTTGGCAAAAACTCGACTTGAAGGACCTCTAAACCTCTTCCGAAAAATCTGTTTAGTAGCAACTTATAAAATAGGGATCCGCGGTATTGGGCTGAATGATCGCCACCACAGTTACCACATTTTTTCTGAGACTAATCTTTAGTTTATCTCATTGTGATGAAGAATGAAGATCTCCGCATGTCACACACACTGTTCGCAAGGTACAATAATTTTTATTATATCCAAACTCTTGATATTTGTCACATTCTTTTAAGGGGTTCGTCAATGATTATTCTATGATTTAACAAGTATCATGTTGAGTATATTGGATGAGTTTCCTTTCCTCTCAAATTATTTTTCTCAGGCTCCAACTCAACTCTAAACATTGGCTGAGGATTTTTATTTTTATTGAATACTAGCGGATACCCAACGTGTGCTACTACGCTGAAGATTCTTTATTAATAGATGGGTTTTATAATAAACATTTTTCTATCATATTAATGCACAAACAAAAATACGCTCAAATTTAAAGACTACCATTCCATTTAAATTTTATTTCTGGAATATGGGATACAAAAAAGTACAAAAACTCATATTTCGTCAGTTGTAAGCCATTTAAAAGTACAAAAATCAAAAAGCACCACACGCCTGTCTACTTATTTTTTGAATAAATTCATATTAAGATGAATTTAGACTCTATGAATTTAGTGACAACTGCAAAACCTTCAGTGGATAAGTATACAAATTATCTTTACTATCATTTAGGTGCTGAGATATTTTTCTACAACAATCCTCAGTATATACGGGTACTTTCGTCTTTTGTACAATTTGGAAATTATTTTTAATGTGTTCAACAAATTTTTAACCACATTAGTCGAGATGGACTCAGATAGAAATCACCATCCACTTTTATTATTGTTATCCTCGCTCAAGAGTGTGAAACGATTGCCTATAAATGGATTATCAACTATCTTCTATTTCTTGGCAGACGTTCCATTATTTTGTTTTATTAATGCCTACATAGTATGTATGTAAGCATACCTGGTAGTACTGGTGTTTTTGATGTAAGTTTTATATAAACTTCAATCTTCGGTCCATAATAAACCCTACCCCGCATATAACCCCAATACCAGAAACACACTTTATTATGGTGGGTATACAAGACTCGAAACAGCTCTTATAATATTAATTTGAGTTTTTCGCAAGAATAGCGATTCCAACAGTGTCCTTAGCAATATGTGCTATGGAATTCACAAAAATGTCTGTAGTTAACTCTACCAAAACTCTATTAATCACTGGTTAGTATAGGGTATTAGATAGTCATCAATATTATATACCCTCCATATATTTTAATTGGTTTATATGTTTAATAACGTTATCATCGACACAATTACGCCAATTTTAATGGAAAAAAATAAAAATAAAAGTAAAAACTGTAAATTGATTGCTGATTTCACCATCTTTTTTTATAAAACCCATTAAATTAAGGACACACCACACCATAATGCTTCATTATTTTCTACCGGGTTGTATTTTTTGTATTTTAGCTGGCTCGTTTGAGCTTTTGTAGCAATTGTAGGGCGTTTTTTTTATTTTCTTTTAGTTTTGAATCCTTTTACGACAATGCGATGTTCAGTTTGTCGGTCGTTCTGGTTGTTTGTTTAAATTTATATTCGCACCGTTATTTATTTTCATAGTTAATAGAACAATAACAGATGTACACGGTAGCTTCTGGGTAACAATTTTTTGTTTTTGTTGCATTTTACTTTTTCTTTGTTTGCCAGCATTTCAATTGATTCTGTGTCATTCACCGTTCAACATTGTGCCAAATAAATGAACAGCGAAATAGTCATTCGGCCAGCCAAACAAGCAATGGGCAGGAAAACAGTAAATGAAAACCAGCATTGTCTTGCAAACAAAAAATATATAAAATATGTAACCAAAACAATTACCAGTATACTTATATACAACATATATATTTACCGTTAGACAGCTTTAAAGCTACATATATTGAATAAAAAGTATTGTAATCTGGGTCGTAATATTTTGAAATTTTTGTTGTAATTAAGCAACAGTAACAAATACAAGTGTTATCTTGTAGAACAAATTTCTGGCAAAATGTAGATTTTTGCCGAAATTTCCTTAGCTCAAATTGAAACAAGAGTTGAGAAATAATTATAATAAAGATTCAGAAAATTTACATTTAAACAACTTACTACTATGATTTAAAAATGACAACATCAATCAAATGTTTATCATACTAAATTATTTCGATCTACCTAATAAAATAATGGAGCAGGAAAAAATACTAAGAAATATAAATAATAAAATAAAAATATATCCAGAACTTGTAAAACAAGCCATGCAAACAACCAACAAGTGGAAACTTCTAAACGGATAGTCAGATTTTAATAAAATTGCTCATGGCTATGGGGGAGCAAACTTATATACAACATGTTTTTAATTTGGGCTTTACATTAAGGGGACACAATCTCAAGGCCCCAGAGTGTTCTAAATTATCTAAAAAGCACAAGATGTCATAGAAATTTATGTAACCATAACTTTTGAGCAAAAAAAATAATTAAAAATTGGTGGTCTATTTTATGTAATAAAATTAAGAGAATAAAAATATCCGTTTTTGTGATATGCTAGTTAAAAGGACATTTTCCGATTTTGGTGGTACTTTTTATGAAATGTTTGTAAAAATAAATATGAGTCATTGCAAAAGACACCATCCTTGTTGCTGGCCCTTAGAAAACATCTGTTTTATATTGTATCTTGATCTCTATTTTAATATAAATAATCAGACAAAACTATAGCACGGACTCCCCCGATCTGACCCGAAGCACTTATTATCTGTAGCCAGATGACGGCGGACAGAGTTGTGACAAAGTTGTAGCAGATTTTTTAAATACAGTGCCATGCTATCACCTTAATAAAAAAGAAAATGTATTTAAGGCAAATGCGATATTATATCACATTGACTGCCACGTCGGACACATATGTGTGACACTGCACTATGCGGCTTACGCCACGTAGGACACATATGTCCGACACGACTTTTATTCTCTCTAGCCATATCAGACAATAGTGCTGGATTTTAAGAATTTGTTGGATGTTATCTGGAAGTTCCTTATCAAAACTGTAATCTTCACATTCTTCATCACTTTCTGAACTTGTACTGAGTATTTTTTCTAACTCAGTATCCCATAAAAAAATCCTTTTTGCCATTTCGTAAGACCCCCTTATTTATAAAAAAAATTAGTTTCTAAGCAGTAAATATTACTGACAGTAGCCTAAATTCCAATATTGAGGTTTTCGAAGAGATTACGCAAAGAAAATGCTGTTGCCCCCAGCATCTTATTTGCTGAAAGTGCCTTGGCAGTCAATGTGATATTTATGAATTCATCTTAAGGCCAGGGGATATACAATGTTTCTTATTTTTTAATTTGGAATAAAAATATATAAATTATTTGGTGCACCAACTCGAGAGCAAGCCACATACAATTGACCGTGTTAAAAACATAAATTTTCCAAATGTAAGCCAGCAATATTCAATAATTGGCTTTGTGCTTTGTTAAAGGTTATAGCAAAGGTAAGACGAAATATGAACTAGAGTCGCATGAATTCAAATGGTAAGTCGTTGGAAACCATGCGTGGACTCAGTACATCTTCGCCTTTGAATCTGCCAAAGATGATTGTTGTCTCAATTAAATTTGATGAATATTCTGGCGCGTTTAAGTTGCGGAGAAACATTACCGGTGAATGAATTAAAAAATTCAGTAAAATAATTGAAGGCTTGTTCTTCGTTCATTACTGTGTCAAGTTCCAATTGAATATGCTCATTGACATCATAATTTTTTGGTGCCAAAATTTCACGTTCCTACAGGCAATTCGAATTTTTATAGTAAGACTTTTGAATATCTTTTCGACAATGGATTGACCATACATTTGTCAGAACAGAACTTCGACAGAGGCCATAAAGCCCACATTGTTTACGATATTAGTCGCCTTGAAGGACATAATTTTGAAGGAAGTGCTTGAAAATCGGATTTGCTAAAGCCTTGATTCGCGTGCCCTTTCCGTTACTGTGGATGTGGAAAAGGAAGTGGTGCATTTCTAACCCTTTGATAAAATTGAGGGTAAAACATGTAGCATATATTCAGGGTTTTAGGGTAACATTATTAGAAAAGAACACGACCAAACTACATTTTTTTCAGAAAAGAACACAAGGAAGGGTAAAAGGCAGAATATATCCATCATTTATGCCAGAATAGAAAACACCATGTGTTAGTGAATAAGTTCCTAAGTCTAAATATGTGTTAGTAACAAAAATGTGTATGTGTTGGTACCTTTTTAATTTTCACCAGACGAACAGAGTTCTATAAAAATGTTTAAATTTTAATTTATTTAAATTTTCTTCTATTTTCAAAACCAAAAATTTAAACTCTGTTCTATATTTTAAAACCTACCACAAACAAAATAAAACGTCAAAATTAATAAAAAAAATATTTTTTAGTTTGAGCGAAATTGACGTGCTTCGGAAAAGAAAAAGTGCTAAATGTGTTGAAAAAACTATCAAACTATATTTATTCCCCAATTTATAGTTAAAATTTCGAGACTTTTGATGGCACACCCAGTAGAAAATAAATTCTCAATTATACAATTCTTGTAAAGTCATACAAAAGAAAATATAAAAAAATATGAAAAAAATCAAAATCAAAATTTGAAAACTCTCCCTAGTGATTCTACCTTCTACAATTATTGTATAATGGTGCCTAACATGTTCTGGAATGCATTCCTTTCTTAGCTTACACCAAATCATTCGCTTCAGAGTACATCACTGTGAATTAAAATTTTTAGAATAATGGTGTTAAGCAACGATGGGAATGAAAAAAGCGAACTGGATAAAAAAAATATATTTATTTTTCCAAAATTTTCTTTCTACAACAATTACTGATCTTGTATTTAGGAAGCTATATAAACTGTCTATAAGAATTGAAGAGAAGATCGATCAACAATTATACATATAATCTTTATACCATTCACCATGAGTGGCAAGGGTATATATAAGTGTGTCATTCCGTTTGTAATTTCTACATTTTTCATTTCCGACCCCAAAAAGTATATATATATTCTGGATCGTTACAGATAGCGAAGTCGATATAGCCATGTCCGTCTGTATGTTAAAATAACTTTCCGTAGCCCCCAAATAACTTACATACATGATTCATTAATATAGACAATATGGATATCTAATGATAGATATTTCAAAGTTCATTGTAACGATATATATAAGGCTATAGTAATGTGAACCTATAGTGGGTCAAACTCGGGAAAAATGTTGTCACAAATTTTTTTTCAAAAATTAAAAAAATAAATTTGGAAAAAACTTTTTAAAAAAAAATTAATAAACAATTTGGAAAAAAAGTTTTTCATAAGAATTTTTTAAAAAAAAATTAATTTTGTTTAAAGAAAAATATTTTTAAGTATAATTTGGTGAAGGGTATATAAGCCGAATATAGCTCTTCTACTTGTTTTTTGGCCCACAGACCGATAATCAAATATCTGACTTTACAGTGTTACTAAGTTTCTTGTTTGCCATTGTATGTACCCTGACTGTGACATAGCTTAACTATACCTAGATTTTTATTTTATTGTAATGAAAATTGTAGTTCTCATTTTGTTTTTATTTCATTTTATCCGCACAGAAACAAACACATTTTTTCTATTTTCATCTTATTTTTATTCATTGTTATTGTTTACATGCATTGTGATGCCGTTACTGATGTTGTATATGAATGAACGTACTATATCTGTGTATCTATATGCGTGTAGATTGTGTTCATGTATGGCTCATAAACGTAACACAAAAAGATAAAAATCTTATTTGATTTGTCCCAACGCGTAAATAAAACAAGTTGTTGTTTTTTTGTTGTCATTGTCGTAGCTATTTTGTTGCTACTTGTACTTGATGTTTTCTTTTCTTCTATTTTTTTTTTGTTAATAACAAAATCACTTAGATTGCCTTGCTAGATTTTATTTTCATTCTCATCCTCTTTAACGCTGTCTTCACTTGTACATCTCGCTTTCGATTGTCATTTCATACTGTGTTGTCTGTCAGGTTTCTACTAAAATGTAGTACGCAGACAGGCAAAAATGTACTTTAAGTTACAACTACCGGGAAACCTTCTTCTGAAATTAAATATGACCAGTGCCCCATACAAAATTATGTAAAGTTGATTTGTATATAATTTTGATGGGCTTTTGGATGGTTTATTTTTTCTCATGCCTTCTTTAATTGCTTTTTGGAATAAGTATTGCACTAATACCACTTGTTTGACCTATTTTCATACAGAACTTAAATGATTTTAAAAGGAATTTTCATACTGCCGTTCCACTACTATGACAGTGGTTAATATAAAGCTCTCATAAATATAAAATTGTAGCATTGCTTCAAAGTACTTACAATATAGGGTAGCAGATATTTTTAACTTTTTCGATTTTCAAAGATCCGAAGATCTGTTCCTCGCCAACTAAAAACCAAATGCTGAATGCCAGCCAAAAATATTTTCAAAAAACCAATTTTACAAATTAAATGATAAACAAGTATTGAGGTATGACTTCAATAGATGGTGTGTCTTTTGAACGCATATTTTTTATTTTTAATAACTTATATGTCATTTTGAAGAATACATATTTGTTATTTATTCTCACTTATTTATTGAAAAACAAAGTTTTTTTCTTACTTCGACAATGTTGCATTTTTTGCTAACAAAGCGTCGTATGCGGGAAGTTTTTACTTACTTTTTTTAATTTAAAAAAAATTATGTATTCTGCGGTTAAGAAGTGATGATTTTGACAAAAATCGCCAAGTCCAGCCAAAAAGGTTTTCAGACCAAGAATTGGAGGCATCATGAAGATTGTTGTTTTCGAGTATCAATATTCATCAATTATCATAATGTTTTCGAGTATCACTATTCATCCAAAAGAGAAATTGCGTACCATACGAATTGAAGCCGAGAGATCTTGAAAGACGATTTTGCATATCCTACATGCTGCTGAACTGTAAAAAAGAAAATAATTTTTACACCGAATCATTAATTGTGCTAAAAAAATGGATCCATTACTATAACTCGAAGCGTTATTAATTGTATATGAAGCAACCAGCCAACCATCCCAATCGACATGAAAGCTAAATATCCATGGCGCTAAACGGTCTTATCTATAATGAACTGCTGAAATCTGGCCATCACAGGCAACCTGTACCAAACGCAACTGATTCGTTTTAAAGGAGCATTAAGTTGTGGAAAAGCATTACCGGTGAATGCATTCCATAATTCAGTTAGATAATTGAAGAACAAGTTCTTCGTTCATTACTGTGTCAATCGATTTGTATTTCATTGCTTCACCAGACAGTTTCAATTGAATATGCTAATTGCCATCATCATTTTTTGGTGCCAAAATTTCACGTTCCTACAGGCAATTCGAATTTTTATAGTAAGACTTTTGAATATATTGTCGACAATGGATTGACCATACATTTGTCAGAAGTTCGACAGGGATGAATTCTCATTTCTAATTTTTCCATTTCCGATGTCCAAAAATTGTTTTGATAATGTTTCAGGAAATGCACACGCATGTTTGTGGATAGACAAACTCGTCTCTTGGGTCGAAATCCATATGTTTCCGGAAAGATGGGAAAAGGACATCATAGCTTACAATGGCCAATACTTTGAATAAAATTATATTGAACAAATGTTTCAAAAAATTCCGCATTTTTATGTCATAGATGTAGACAATATTTGGAGCTCACCAATTATTTTACATTGTGCAAACAAATATAGTTATTTTATACTTCTTTTAAAATGCTGGTAAAATTAAATGAGAACTTACGAACAAAATTTACTGGATTTTGGTTTAAAGTTCTGGGAAAGTATTCCGGGTAGAGATTTGTGTGGGTACTGGAAGAAATCATGGAGCAATTGCGACAGGGCTTGCGTTCCTATCAAAACAAAAATGATTGCAAAATTTCATGATAGTATACAGAGAATACTAGAAACCGAATTTGTAGCCAATCGAATGATTCTACCTAAGTGGCCGAATTTTACAGCTGTTGTAACAAAATTAAAGGTGTAGCAATAGTTTGCTTGCTTTGACCGAAATTCTTCTTTGTCAACTGAAATTCTGTTGATAGAACCGAAAAAATCTATGTGTGAAACCGAACCATTCGATTGGCAACAAATTCATGGGCAGGTATCCTGTACAATGTGAGTTCATTGTGCGCTCCGGGTTCATTCAAGTATGGCCAGCAGTCCATACCTACACCAGACCTCACTTCATATGACGATAAGGCTCTAAGAGCAGCCTGGCTATCTGACATAACAATATCCTAGTATTCCTTAATCTCCTTCTTAAACATTCATTAGAGCATATAAGGCTGGCTGAAATATTGATGGAAATGTACCCATTGGGATACGACTTTTTAAACCCATAAATACCAGCCCCAGTGTCACCATTATCCTCCTTGGAACCATCAGTAAACCACACTTGATCGGCATTATCCTGCAAGCATATTTGATGCAATACTAGGTTCATTCCTAAAGATGCCTAGAATGTGCATGTGCCCAACCAGATCACCCAGCTTTATAGGCCTCCTCTATTTCCAATATATATATGTAGTGGTGGGATGTGTTGTGCAGTGATTTAAAATTGGTTAATTTCGAGGAAATTTGGAGTTTCGTTACAAATTTGTTAAATTATTTCTTAAAAAATATTACGTAGTCGATTTTATAATTTTGAATTTCGGATTGGTTAATTTACGTGTTTGTAATTTTAACTTTCAATACAGCAACGAAGACCTCCAAATTAAAATTAATTTTGGTTTTTAAATGATGGAGAACAATTGTAGATCTTGAGAGCATCGAAAATCAAGGCCATCCTATTGTACATACAACCATCTTTGTTACCTACAATACTGTAACAAAATCCAGACTGAGTGTTTGTCAGTACTTATTTGGTTTTATCTCTAGTTTCTTTTTGTTTTCAGTTTCAGTTTTATTTAAGCCTAAAGTTAAATGATTGTTTTTCCATTCTAAAGACAACAACAGCCTAAGCTAAAGAATAGTAGTAACATGAAAACGTAAAACAAAAGAAAAACAGCATATGTCTAAAGAATGGAAATGTTCAATGGTTCTCCACAAAATAAATTTTCCGTTCCCTTAAATTTGCTGTCACAGTGGTAAGCAAAAACAAATTAATGCACTCCTGGTATGTCTTGGTTTTTAAGGTTAAACACAAGTATATTAGTGCATACATATTCATATAGTGAAATCAAATACCAAGCATACAATCGTTGCAAAGGAGTGATGCATGGACTACATCTGTACAAACTAGGGTATTCATTCGACTAATGATCGTTCGATTAATCGAATAATTTCTTACGAATAATTCTTCGAACAATTTAAAAATTGCCATTT
Source organism: Calliphora vicina (assembly GCF_958450345.1). Classification (NCBI taxonomy): domain Eukaryota; kingdom Metazoa; phylum Arthropoda; class Insecta; order Diptera; family Calliphoridae; genus Calliphora; species Calliphora vicina. Next base: position 74,412,712 of record NC_088783.1, on the reverse strand, counting down.
TCGAATAACGAATAATTCGAACAATTTTATGTAGAATAATCGAATAAAACGAATAAATGTTCATATATATTTAAACTTATTAAATTGCTTAAAATTTTTCATAATTTCAAATTTAAATAAGTAATAATGACTCACAAAATTTTGTATTGTATCTGAAATTCGAAAAATAACTAAAGACAAAGGGACTTTCGATCACTGTAGATGAGTGTTCCGATAGCTCATTCTATAAATATTACATCAAGAAGTTACAATTCTAAAAACAAATCTTTCAAAATTTTTAACTTACGACTTGAGCCAATGAAAATAAAAGGTGCGGAATAAAATATTTGTTATTTCGCTGGCGAAATATTAGAAGAATCGCAATTAATAATCAAAATATTAACATAGATTAAAGTAGAGTTAAATGTGATGGAGAATGTGATTTTGAAACGGTCATCGAAAATGATATTGAGGATGAAGGCCATGATCTTAAAATATATGTATATAAGTGATATTATTAACCGCGTAAGTAAGTGTTGCAAAATATTTAATAAATCAAATGATAATCACAAATATTGCAAACTAACGTTTTGTTGCAAGAAAAGTATGGAGTTCGTCTTATACATGATTTTGAACATCGTTGAACATCTTTGTCTAACATGGTAATAAACTTTTTGCGTATTTGCAAATGCGTCAATCATGCACTGCCTGAATTCAAATTAGCCACGTTCACTGACAATGATATCAAACTTTGGACAGATTCCCTTTATTGTGTAATTCCCCAAGATTCGGCAACGTTGATAGAGCTTGATGTATAATACAATTTGTTATAAATAATTTAGAAATAGTGAATAATTAATTTACTAAAGAATTAGTTATACAATTTAAAAAGTTCTTAATACGTTTATATTGTATTTGAATTCTAGGGTTTGCTAGTCAATTGTTTTGTAGATTGTTCGGCATTTAATCTGATCAGAATATTTCTGTTGAAAATTTAATGATCGACTTTGTTTTCGAATGTTTTTTAACATTATCAATACTTAAATTGGTTACTTTAACGTTATTTTTTGTTTTTCTTTAACAATAAAATATTAAAAAACCGACATCAAAACTTCATTCTTTACTTTTTTATACAAATTTTAATTATTCGAATAATTCGATTAATTTTAAACGTGTGATCGAATTATTCGAACAAGTTAAAATCTCTTATTCGAATTATTCGTTTTATTCGAATAAGAGAAAAATCGAATAATTCGAATACCCTAGTACAAACCTACATAAATGTCAGTTGTCGCATACACAAACTTATATACAAACATATTCATATACATACATACAGGCAAACAGCCACATTATCTACCGTCAACAGTTGAAAGTGCAGACTTTTCGAAAAGAAAGCAAAAAAAGCCAGTAAGAGTGTTATATTCGGCTACGCCGAATCTTATATACGCACTATCAGTATATAGTTTTGGCCTTTTATTGGGGTTTGAATCAGTTATGGTCCGAACAGTACAGAACTTGATAGAGTGATTAATTTCTTAAAACTTTAAATGAATTATATCGGAATTTATGTTAATATCATTATATTTTTCTGATGAAAGGATGAAGTGCTACGGTAAATTAGGGACCGATCCTTACAAATGTTGGTAGAAAGATCGATTTTCGCGATACCTTACAATATAATTCATTGTGTAAAATTTTATTTCAGATTGCTCAATCAGTATTCCGGAGGGACAGCAGAATGAGGGTATTAGCAAGATTGTTCTACCACCAATATTTCGATTTGTTTCAAACTAAATGACAAACTCAATATAACCCCAGCATTTTTTAATGGTGGGTATAAAAATATACATATATTTTTTTGGTAAAGCATTCGATTAAATGATTGACAAAGCACTTTTAATGCCGTTTCATTGCAAAAGAGTGCAGCAGTGTAGTGTGGTGCTGTTTGAGTGCCGAGGTTGATTGCAAGTACTTTTGTGTGGGAATGAATATGAAGAGTTTCTGGCAATAAAATTCTTTATGATTTAAAACATTTCATTGTAATATTTAACTGTCCGTTTTTATTGGGATGTCTGTTGCACCAACTATGTATTTTAAACCAAAAGTACGATTGCACATGAGGAACATTTACTTTAAAAAACGTCACCATATGTCAGCACACACATCTGTTAGACATTGTTTAGTCTTATAAGTGTTTTGTAGGAGTATATATAATCTGTGAAACTAAATGTATACTGTTATTTTTATTCAAATAAAATACGTATCTAAAATAAGCTCAAGAATTAAAATAATTTTATTTAGAGGTTTCATATATTTTTCGGTTAATATTTCTCATGTCCTACACACAGTGGGGGAGAATCAAAATTATTTTGGAAATAATTCTGGCATTTCTAAACGGCAGATCCGATCAGTATAAAATTTGACGTGGGAGTAGCCAAAGAGTATTCGAGTATAAATTATTGAAGCGACGCTGCGGGGGCTCAAAGAAGGGTACCTTCGACATTTACAATTTTTATACTCGTGCCTTTTTTTGTTTCCCATCCGATTTCAAAGATTTTTATATTTTTGGAATGTGCTAAGTCTTGAAAAACCATGCTTGTATGTGCTGTTTATCTCTTATTTCAATTATAATTTCAAAATTGAAATTATAAAATTATGCCATAACTTTGTCCGCTTATTCTAAAACATAGGTCGTACTTTTGGACCGAATTAACTCGTTCCAAAATTACCAATAATATACAAACTATTTCAGAGCAATATCAATTACGGATCCAAAAATAAACGATTTTCAGTTTAAAAATTCTGTTGTTTAGTCGAAAAGGTGACTTAACTCTTTACGGAGAATATTTTGGTTTAAAAAACATGTCCTATTTTTCGAATATGTCGCAAACTTTGGGCCACATGTTCTAAAATCTCAAAGCTGTGATCAAATGTTGACCCTATGACCGAAATTGTAAAAAAAAATAGAATTTTTGGAATTTTCGGTCCAATTTTTAGGAATTGCGGGATTCCCTTTGACTTAGAATGACAAATTTAAAAAATTTTGAAAATTTCATTGACTTTTGTTAAAACATAAAGATTTTATTACATACTAGCTGACCCGGTGCGCTTCGCTACCCCAATTAGAAGAAAGAAATAGTAAATAGTCAAGTCTCACTTTGTGAATCTAATTGAAAATGTCTAATTTCATATTTCTGGGTCCATTATTATAGAAAATGCAAAATGTGTTCCTAATTTTCAATTTTTAGGTTTATTATTATAAAATATTCAAAAACTACCATTGCAATAAGGAAATAGTACAATTGATTATCACTTTTAAATTCGCATTCACTAAACCATAACCCGTCAAGTTTGTATTTTAGATTTGTATATCATATCCTATATTATCAACTAATTTTGTTTCTATAATACTTAAGATTTAATAAATTATCACAAAACCGAAACCGATCGGTTTTTAATTTTTTAAAACCGAAACCGCGGTTTTGAAATTCTTCGATTTTTTAGAAACTCTAGGTCCATTATTATAGGAAATTCAAAAAAGTACCATTAGAATATATAAAAAGTACCAAAAATCCCCCACTTGTGGTTTCCCACTCACTCGGGTTCATATAAGCTTAATTTCATGGCTTTAGGTTCATTGGTGAAGAAATTACAAAAAGTACCATTCCAATAAAGAAATAGTACCAAAATGTCTATCTCTAGAATTCTTTAAGTCCATTGCTATAGAAAATTAAAAAAAAGTACCATTAGAATAAACAAAAGGTACCATGAGGTATCCGCTTGAATTTTCAATCACTTAGGACCATATACGCTTAATTTCATATTTCTAGGTCCATTATATTATAGAAAATTCAAAAAGTACCATTAGAATATAGAAAAAGTACCAAAAAGGACCCACTTGTAGTTGCCCACCCACTCGGGTCCGTATAACCGTTATTTAGGCCCTAATTTTGTAAATCACGTCACCAAAGTGATGTTTATGTGCAAAGCAAAAACAACATTTCACACATTTTAAAAATTTGTTTTTGTTTTGTGTACACAATTTTCAAATTATGAAAGGCAAATCAACGCTTGAATTTTTGTGCGTTTGTTTGGTTCACAATTTGTACATAAAACAAAAACAAATTTTTGAAATGTGTGAATTGTTGTTTTTGCTTTGCACATAAATATCACTTTGGTGACGTGATTTACAAAATTAGGGCCTTAATGTTTCTAGGTTCATTGGTGAAGAAATTACAAAAAGTACCATTTGAATAAAGAATAAGTACCAAAAAGCCTCCCCCTAGACTTCTCACTCACTTACGACCATATATGTTTAATTTCGTGTTTCTAAGTCCATTGTTATAGAAAATTCAAAAAAGTACCATTAGAATATAGAAAAAGTACCAAAAAGCAGCCACTTGCGGATTTCCACTCACTCTGGTTCATATAACCTTTATTTCATGTTTCAAGGTTCATTGGTGAAGAAATTACAAAAAGTACCATTCGAATAAAGAAAAAGTACCAAAAAGTCTCCCCTAGAATTCTAACTCACTTAGGACCATATATGTTTAATTTCGTGTTTCTAAGTCCATTGTTATAGAAAATTAAAAAAAGTACCATTATAATATAGACAAAGTACTAAAAAGTATACACTTGTGGTTTTCCAGTCACTCGGGTTCATATAAGCTTTATTATATGATTCTAGGTTCATTGGTGAAGAAATTACAAAAATACCATTCGAATAAAGAAAAAGTACCAAAAAGTCGCCCCCTAGAATTCTAACTCACTTAGGACCATGTATGCTTAATTTCATGTTTTAAAGTCCATTGCTATAGAAAATTAAAAAAAGTATCATTAGAATAAACAAAAAGTACCATGAAGTATCCGCTTGAATTTTCAATCACTTAGGACCATATACGCTTAATTTCATATTTCTAGGTCCATTATATTATAGAAAATTCAAAAAGTACTATTAGAATAAACAAAAAGTACCAAAAAGTCTCCCCCTAGAATTCTCACTCACTTAGGACCATATATGCTTAATTTCATGTCTCTAAGTCCATTGTTAAAGAAAATTCAAAAAAGTACCATTAGAATATAGAAAAAGTACCAAAAAGCCCACACTTGTGGTTTCCCTCGGTTCCATATAAGCTCTATTTCATGTTTCTAGGTTCATTGGTGAAGAAATTACAAAAAGTACCAATCGAATAAAGAAAAAGTACCAAAAAGTCTCCCCCTAGAATTATCACTTACTTAGGACCATATATATTCTCACTCACTTAGGACCATATATGTTTAATTTCATGTTTCTAAGTCCATTATTATAGAAATTTCAAAAAAGTACCATTAGAAGAACAAAAAAGTACCTATAGTACAGTTCACACATTTTGGTACCTAAATATTATCCCCTATTCCTAACACTAACTTCACTCAAATACATATCAGCTAACTTTAATGTCGATAACTGAAATATTTTAAAATTTTAAAAAAGTACCATTAGGAGAAAAGTACCAATTTCCCTTTTCTTACTTGAACACCCCTCAAGTTTGAAATTTAAAAATATTCCATTTTGCCAAAATTGTTTATGCTACAGGCATGTATCAAAATATTAAAATCTGTGTTAATGTGCCCAAGAATAAAGATGTTTTAAAAAAAGTACCAAACTGTTTACCCGGATTTGGCCCAATATAACCTTGGCACTCGAGTTCCAAATAACACCCTGTTAGTTAATTTTTGTATGAATCCAGGAACCAACGTTAAAAAAATTATCAAAATTGGCTTAATAATTTCAAATATAATGTATTTTCCCGATTTTATCCCCTTTTTGGTACCTTTTTTATCCCCATTGAGGTGGTACAATTTCATTCAAATAAATTTCTGTAACGTGGTGGGAGCTCGAAAAGTACCAAAAATAAACATAATTTTTATCCCTTAATGGTTCGAATTTCCAAAAAGTACCAAACTTATATTTTTTATTTTTTGTTAATTAAAGAATACGATTTAAAATTTGTTTCTATGTTTATTGGTTTAAAAGATACATAGGGTGCAAAAAAGTACCAAAATACAGTTTTTACCCGTTTTCTCCCCTAAAAGTTTCGAATTTCCAAAAAGTACGAAACACCTGTCAGCTTATTTTTTAAATGGAGTAACATGCTATTTTAAGTTTTTTTGTATCTTTATTAGTTTTGAAGATATAAGGTTACCGAATTTACCGGGAGGAACCCACAGTTAAAATTTCGTGATTCTAGCTTCAGCCGTTTGGGCTGTGCGATGATGAATCAGTCAGTCAGTCAGTCAGTCAGTCAGTAACGTTACTCTTTTATATATATAGATTACATATTTATAGAGTTTCTAAAACTAAAATTTGTATCAAAATTTTAATAGGATTGCAAATACTAGGAACAATTTGATCCACGTTTAGACCGAACTACACCTTTTTTCATTGAAATTGAGAAAATTCTAAATGAAATTGAGAATTTCCATTTTAAATTGAGAAAATTCCAAACGAAATTGGGAAAATTCCGAATAAAATTCAGAAACATTACATAAATTATTTTAAACTAAAAAAAAACAAAATTAACTATTATAACAGATGTGAAAAGATGTGGTGGAGAGAGACCAATTTCAATTTATTTTGTCGTAGAAACCATGGTTGGTCTCATGTTGGATCCCGAACAGTTCTTTCGATACCTACTTCCCGTGGCCCTGACATCCATCTGGTAGGTGCAATTGATACCGCAGGCATTATTGAAATGGATAGTCGCAGAGGTTCGTTCACTGCCGAAAGCAAACGAATGGGTCTAATCAGTTATCTGCACTCGTTCTGGTATGAGACAATGCCCCTTGCAATGGGTTAAAAATGTTGATAGCAAGAGTTGGGTAATCAGTTATCTGAAGTCGTTCTGGTATGAGACGATGCCCCTTGCCACAGTCGCTTACGTGAAATTTTCGACAACTCTCCAGCAAAACTTTTACCATTGAGTCCCTATTCACCAAAGCTTAACTCTATTGAAATAATTGAAGGTGCTGTGGCTTAATCGGTTAGCGCGTTTGATCATTACGCATGATATGGTATTTGTGGCCTGGGTTCGATTCCCAGCCGCTGCCAATCAACAACATCAGTTTATAATAATTATTAGGTTACTAATAACTAATATTTATCACAACGCCCTCCTTCGGTAGTATAACACTAAAACGCCACCGAAGTAAAATAATTAAATAAAGGTTGTTGGCTTGACTAATGCGCCATCTCACCACCACAGGCGCTGCAACCTGCACTAATAACAAACATAACGCGCAATTGCAGAGTTGTCAATTAAAAAGCTTTTCTCCTCCTTTCAACACCTTTTCTTCTACACTCTATCACCTTTCCAAAAGAAAGTAACACAATTATATATAGGCATATTAATTGCATGAGTGTTACTTCTCTTTTTTAAAAAAAAAAAAAAAATTGTTTGGTCCAAAATCAAATGTCAAAGTTGAATATAATAACCATAAATCCTCCTAATGTAGGAGAGCAGAGGATTTTATATCTGAAGAATTAATTAACGATTCCAAGTCCTGTATAACTACTGGACATTGCAGTAGAGCTATACAACATACAACATCATTGCACCAATGTTGTTGTGCTTTGAAATTGCAAGATAAGACTGTGTACGAGTTTTGCCAATTCTTGGTGAACAAAAAGGGCTAAATTCTTAAAAAAGGTTAAAAAGGGCTAACATTTTTAATTAAAAATATACATACATTTGACACAAAAAACAACTTAGAATGTTACATTTGGCTATGCCGAATAATCAAACAAAAATCTATGAATATAACTCACGTTCAAATGGAAGAAAATAAGAATATTTATTCCTGTATGCTGATCCGTAACGTAATATGTGGCCACACGTATATCATATGCCGATGTTTATAAAACCTCGTATTTATCACCTGTTCTGCAAAATGTTCCTAGACAAATTGTTTATGTGAAGACAAATTATGTATAAAGTAATCCTTTGTGATAACTTCGAAATCGATAGAGAATAAGTGAATATATTGCAAATATGCCTCTCGTGTAATGCAGAAAAAAATATTCTAAAAATTATACACGTCGTCGGACAGAATTGATTTTCATTGGCAAAAACATAAATTTTGCTATTAGTCAGTAAACATATCAAAGCTAAGGTAGCCAAAATATTTGAATGCGTCCTTGATGCAAATAATAAAATGCGTGAGCAAAAATTTAAAGATTAATTTGAGAACTAGAGCAATTTTGAAGAATGTATTGAAGGTTCCAACAATTTGTATGTGATTAAATTGTTATTGGTTCAACATCTTTAGTTAATTTTTGTCATAATATTCCTGCCAATTTTTTTGAACTTAAAATGGAAATTCTCAATTTCATTTGGAATTTTCTCAAATTAAAATGGAAATTCTCAATTTCATTTGGAATTTTCGCAATTTAAAGTTGAAATTCTCAATTTCAATTGGAATTTTCACAATTTAAAATGAAAATTTTCAATTTCATTTGGAATTTTCTCAATATCATGTATAATGTTCTCAATTTCAATGAAAAATGGTGTAGTCTTCGAAATATTAAGATATTTTTACTAAATATTTATTAACTCGTGATCCCCTCTTGGTTCCGCTCTGAATTTTCTATATGTTGTTAAACCTGCAATAGCTCATAACTGAGGAAAATTTTTAGAAAATGGAAGATATTTTTTGGAGATATTCGTTGTTCAAATACAATTTTTTGGTTCAGTAGCCGTGTTAAAAAAAGAATTTTGGAAGTCATTACTATGAGACATGTATAATGTTCTCAATTTCAATGAAAAATGGTATATTCAAAATGGATATTCAAGTCAATATCTCCATTAGATTCAAAAATATACCACTTTAAATCTCCGTCCTTCAAAAATATTGAACTTTTTCGTGCTGAAAATATTTTCAAAATTGAAATTTTATGATTTTAACAAGACCTAGCCGCATAGCGATTCGTTTTCCAGTACATTCCATGTATATAAGAAATATTTAAAATCGGATAAAATCGACTTCAACTAAACTTCCTCTATAGCCATGAGAAATTTGATTAAAATCGGATTATCCACTTAAAAGTTACAGATTTGTTTTCACTTTGCCCCACTCTGCATCGTTAGAACTTAGACAGTGATTCTGAAATGATAACAGTGCGAAATGTCTGAAAACAACAAAATTGTATTTGATATGCCATATACAAATCTCCATAAAAAACATAAAATACAAACTCCTTCATGCCTGAATTACCTTAGCGTAAGTTATAGATGATTTTTTGAGCCCTGAAAGAAATCTATATTAAGGGGATTACTTTGAGTATAAGACTAATAATAATAACAGTTTTTTCTTCAAAATCTCCAAGTCTATGTCCCATTATTTAAAAAACGAATAGAATGTTATTTCTAATAAATTAGAAATATGGTTTACTTATTGCAGCATGCATAAATTTAATTTCTTAATCTTAGAATTAATTTCAAATGAAATAAGAATATTAATAAATACTCATAAATATATCTGTGTTTACGCTTACATCCGTCTGTCAACATATCTGTTCATCCGTTAAAACTTAAAATACTAAATTCTAGCTGTTTGCCTCTTTACACTTTTTTTAGGAATTCCAAGAAATATCACCTTCTTTATTTATATTTAGAATCTTAACATTTCAATTATTTCAAAAAAATGTTCACAGTAACACCCACTAAGTTTTCCTCCAGCAGCCACTTCAAATAATTACAGCCATTTATAATAAATTACATTTTTCCCAAAAATTCAACAATAATTAGTCATCATTATAGCACAAAAGAAATCTGTAAATTTCAAGTGAAGAATTACTTATTGTATTTAAAAATGAAAAACATCTTTGGTCTGCTGTAAAATCTTAATGCATGAGTTGGTTCTTTAAATAATTTTCTTTATCTTTACGTATATTAGGAGAATAATATACCTGCCTCCACTTACATAAATTTATAATGCAGCAAACATTTTTGTGTATCTCTCAAAGGGATGTGCAAAAGATCTGGAGATTAGTTTTGCCACATAATCCATTATTGTTAAGACTAGACGCAGCAACTCGTACCACTGTAGTTTACAGTATTTAATTTATTACACTTTTAGTACTAGTATGAATAGTTTATGAGTATCGTTGTTGTTGGTTGTTTTTACCAACAAAGATGCACAAATACACTAGTTATAATGTTCATATATGTATTTATTTATGTTTGTATGTGTTTTTTTGTATATAAATAGTTGTACTAAACATATTTAGGTGTCTTTGGCTTTTGGTTTGCACATTTTTGCCTTATTGTTGCATCTTAGACAATTTCTTTGAAAGCCAAGTTTGAACTTATATAAATTGTTTCATATTATTTCATGCATTTATATGCATGCAATGTAAATGACTGGAATTCAGACATAACTATACTTTGGTGAAAAGTTTTAAGGAGAGTTACTATATTTGTCAAAGAATGCCAATTTGTGAAGTTAATGGGAACGTAAGAATTGCGAGGCAAATCATATAAATTTTTTCACATATTACCACTGTTTCCTATTACTTGGTTCAAAATAAAATTATTTGTTCAAAAGGTTAGTATTTTTTAACGAAATATTAATATTTGTACCAAAACATGCTTTTGATTACACTACGCAACAAATTAAGACTTTTTGATTAGAACAGAAGAATTCTAGAAGGGCATATACGGTATATTTCGTTTGTGCAGATGTTTGCAACACCCAAGCATATTAGTCTAACACCCACATTAACGTTATCCGATCGACTCAGAATCACTTACGATGTCCGTCTGGCTGTCCATGTAAGCTTTGTGCGCAAAGTGCAGGACACAATTGTCCAAGGTCGAAGCCTATTGAATCCTATTGGCTGAAATCGGACCATTATTTTACCTAGAAATTGGACTTTATCAGTCATAAATATTTAATTCATATAGGTATCAACATAAGGCCCACTTGCGAAAATCACTTTAATGAGTATAAATCTCTTAAAATTTCAACAAAAATAACTTTCATATAAACATAAATCACATGAGCTAATATCATGGCGATCAGTCCATAATTAGCCATAGCTCCCATATAAGGCTCTCTTCCGAAAATCATTCACGAAAATAAATTATTCAAATTTCAAAAGAAAAATGATTAGTTTAGGGTAGTATATAGTTGGTCTTGACCGACCATACTTTCTTACTTGTTTTTCATTTATAAAATAAAAATTTCTTCTGGACTATATACCATTTTTATATGATCCGAAAAAAGAACTTAATTTAAAAGCGTGTAAAGAAAAATTTGGCTCACTTAAGCGGACCTAGTCCCCACCAGACCTATCAAAACTTAGCCAATTAAAAAAATAGGTTTAAATAAAAAATTCTAAAAACGCAAAGGAGCGATTCTTGATAAAGCTTCATATTTGTGTAACGACAAACACAAACCTTAGCATATTTAAATTGTTTGAGCAACATAAAACTTTGAATGACAATATATAATGAATGCTGATGCTATTAATTTGTACAGGTGTCCAAATTTGAGGGGTCACGCACTGGCCCCAGTTACTCCTCAGAAGCTGAATAAGTGTAATTCAACTTGAAAATACCTCAACTACAATCATGTGAAATTTGGTAACAATATCTCCAATAGTTCCCGAGATACCGAATTATTAAAAAAAACGTTTTTAAACTTCTGTTAAAACCAAAATTAAAATTTATATCAGTCCGCTCACAATATTTCTTAAATTTCCTTTTTCTGTTGAACCAAAAAATTGTCCATGAAGAAAGAATATCTCAAAGAATATCTCATCTACCATTTTCTAAAGATTTCCCTTAATTATAAGCTAATGGTTAACAACACATACAAAATTCGGAATGGGAACATAAAGTGATTTCGAGATAATAAATGTTTAGTAAAAAGTTTGTAATATTTCAAAGAATAATACAGCAACCTCAAATATATTTATAGGCATATATTTGTCTTTATTTGTCCGATTTTGATAAACTTAGTCATATATCAATCGTAGCAAAGTAAACATTATTATTTATATAACATACCATAACGTGAAAACATATCGTATGTCTTTTCCGATTTTTACTTGTATTTTCTATCAATACGAAAATATTCTTTGGCTCAATTGTCATTAACTCAAGCGAAATTAAAACATAAAATTAAAAATCTTGTTTTTCTGTTTTTCTTATTATAGAGACAGTATTCTTAATCTATAATTTTTTAGATAGACCTACATAAGAAATTTCTAGAATTTGAGTTTTTTCTTATTGGGTGATATTTAAGACATAACAAACTAAATCAAAAAAAATTAATAATACAGGTAGGCCTCCAGTAGGCCTCAGTCACATAACAAAAAATAAATTGGGACCTAAAAATCGCGTTAAATAGAAACACATATGTACATTAGGGTGGTTTTATCTCATATGGTAAAAAAATGCGAAGATGCGTTATTTGTATTATTATTGCTTATTATGGAGAAATACTTGTACTTTGGAATCCCATTTCATTTAAATATGTTTGCTACGGTTTGCTACCGTTAATATTTTTTATGTCAGATATTAGGGTGGTTTTATCTCATAGGGTAAAAAAAATTCAGAATTTGTTTGGGGGCACTCCCCTAAAATGGTTCTTTCTGTCAGATTTTAGGTTTGCCAAAGTTTAAGCTCAATTGGAAGATGTTAACCCGTGTCACTTGGGCCTCAAAGTTTTGAAATCTCGATTTTTTGGCAGTTTGGCGACTTCGGCGACCCATATCTGTGGAATGGCTAAAGCTATTTGCCCGTGTAATACATCAAATTAAAGGCCATACTGTTTACATCCAATTACAACCAATTACTTAAAAAGGATGAACAACAAAAACAAGTCGCCAAACTGTCAAAAAATCGAGATTTTCAAAACTTTGAGGCCCCAGTGGCACGTGTTAACATCTTTCAATCATGCTCAGACTTTGGCAATCTTAAATCTAACAAAATGAAACATTTTAGGGGTGCCCCCCAAAAAAATCCGACATCGATTTTTTAAAACCACCCTAATATACATACATACATATCATCACCTTAAATGAAAGCGGAACACAAAAATTCAAAATCGAGTTTTTGATTGATTGAACAATTGCCAATAATACTCTATTATTATTGATTTTATAACATATCCTGTAAAAACAATACAAATGTAGTTACGTCCGTTTTTATTTAAGGCGACGATATATACTTGAAGTAAACTTATTTTATTTGTTCTTTTAAAAACTTACTTAAAACAAAAGTAAAGTAAATAAACGAAATATTCTAATACATAAAAGAGATCAAAACATAACTAACAATTCATAAAAATTAACGAATTTTTCAAAAAATAAATCTGTTATTCGCTTGTATTTTTTCGTTTTTCGCGTATTTGAAAATTTTTTTTACTAATTTGAGTTCGCGTTATATCGAATTCGCGTAAATAAAGTACCGCGTAAATGGAGGCTTCCCTGTATCTTGTATATTGAATAAAAATATACTTCTTAAGGCAAGTTTTTCCGAAAAATTCCAAAAAATAGGTCGTATTTTATTGAAAAAAATTCGATAATTAAGGAAATGAAATTCGAGATATCCTTCATCAAATTATCTCCATTAGTATAAAGATAATTCTAGACTTAAAATAAAACTAAGTTTATTAAAATTGGACAATTATTTATACTCGTAAAACGTCAATAGGTGTTTTGAAATATATACTTAAATTTCAATTAAATTTTTTATATGTTTTAATCGTACAATTTTTATAACCTACACTAGCAAAGTTAGTTTGTGCTGATGTTTGTAACGCCCAAATATTGTTACGAAATTGTACTTGAATTCAAATATAACGATTTTAAGGGCTGATTTAAAAGTAGCATAATGCTTTCAAATAACAGTGCTGTAATAGCAAACTGTAACATATCTGTGGACATTATTAAATAAAAGCTTTCAGTTGACCATTGATCGTAAGTTGGCAACGCTGTTTGAATTTGAATATTCAATTAAAGAACGTTGTCGAAAGTCAACACAGGTGTATGTATTAGTAAGATCTAGAATATTCGAACTTTGACAGTTAAAGAGCAATCTAGAGTGCAGATGGCAGTGTTATAAATAGTGGCAGAGGTTGCAGTCGTTAGTGATTTTATCAGAGACGCTATTTGAATAAACATCAACTGAGTGCCTTAAAGTGTGCTATATTTTTCAAGTGAATTCATATACATTATAAAGTGTCTGTATTTCTGAGAAGTTATAAACGTGTATAAAAAAACATTGAGTGCCTATTTAATTCTGTTGTTGTACATTTTAAATAAATAAAGAGTTGTTACAATTTTCAAACTACTAAACGGCATTTATTTGCAATCAAAAGTATCCGGTTTATTTAAAGGAAATAAACCAAACGTTTTGAAAAGGTTAAAACGTATATATTAGCCTAAAGTCCAACTTAAATTATACTGATCAGAATCGCTTTCTCAAACAATAACCGTCCATCCGTCTGACTGGCTGGCTGTCTATATGTCCATGTAAACCTTGTGTGCAAATTACAGATCGCAATCTTTAAGATATTTCGATCAACTTTGACCTGAAGCCTATTTAAACTGGCTGAAATCGATCCATTATTTCACCTAGCTTCCATACATATTTACACAAATTTCACTCCGAATAAGTTTTGTATGTACGGATGTCATGTCACCTAATTTTATGACGACCGGTCCATAATTATGGACCGTCATAGTCATAGCTCCCATACTATAAGATTCACTTCCTAAAATCACATTAACGAGAATAAATCTGTAAATGTTGGAATCCAAATATAATTTAATAAAAATATATTTCATATACAAATAAATCACTCGGCCTAATCTCATAGTGATCGGTCCGTAATTGCTCTTAGCTACCAAAAATGGCTCCCATAAAATAATTGTTGAAATTTCAATAGAATAATTATTTGCTCATACTCACCGTTGGGAGACAGAACATACTTTCTTACTTGCTTATATGTAAAGAAAATCCTTGAAAAATGGAAAACAGCTTCATTGAGATATCCATTGTTCAAGGACGATTTTCAACGTTATATCATGTTTTAACGAAAAACGAATTTCTAGATTATTACTTTAATATGAGATAAAAAATTGTGAAATCCGACTAAGTGTTCTAAAGTTATTAACAGTTTTGCTATAGGTATATGAACTTTTAACTTATTTAAAAACCAAACTAAAACAAATTTGAAAATTCTAATTTTATACGGCCACGAAAAACATGTATACCAACCGCGGAATTGAATGTCGTTCAAAGCCGTCAAATACGCATGCTCTCCTCGTTTATATATAGGTACTGCTTGCATGCATCGTGGGACCCTTCAACTGTGAGATGCCGTAGTTTGGTTGTCTACACATGTGACAACCCAGTAGAAACTGTCAACATGACATTGTGCCCTTTAAATGCTAGAAACGAATGACTCTAAACTCCACAAATCACTGTCTACCACTCAGATAATTCAATATCTATCTTCGTATTTTTGGGCCTTATGGACGACAGGCGTGTGAGTGTACCATGACTGGTAGTGTCGAAGGCCTTCAAGGGCTCATGAGCCACTAGGATAGGCCGTTCAAAGGATCTCTGCAACACCAGGCGATGTGATATCCGAGTGAATTTATCGGATAATGATGCGGTGGTGCTTCGAGTTTCCTCGCTACACATTACAAGTGAGACGTGGGACTGTGAAAATGGGAAAAGTTTAAAAATATTGCCTGATAGTTAACCAGTATTCATTGAATCTTAGTTTTCTCTTCTATTGTATATTGAAATAACCCTAATCCTAAAAGCTTTATTCTTGGCGACAGGAATTGCTTTGGTATAACTAAACCAAACTAACTCTGTGGGGAATTATTAAACAAATGTTTGTGGTTTTTCTATGACAATAAGAAGAAAATAAATGTATGTTACTATAGCTATAAAACAAAGTATGCTTAAATGTATTTGCAACTACATCTGTATTTGCACACTCTTATACGCACTTATATTTATTTTATTTAAGTATTCGTTTCCCAGTAAACGCACATACATATAGTATGTGTGTATTAAGGAGCCCCTTTAATTTGACGGCCTCTAAAAAAACAAACTTTAAAATTGAGACTACAGCTTTGCACCTGTATAGAGTTCAAACCATAGCAAATGTTAAAATGTTAAGGAACTTAAAATTTCGTATTGCCATAGAGAACTCTTGCTCAAAATTTTAACAAATATGGAAGTGGAAAGATACAAACAATAACTTTAGATATCCCAATTGTTAATTTTTTTGAAATATTGTTACTGTCACCCAATTCTCGAAACATCAAATCAAATGTACAAACTTTAAACGTTATGCTGGAATTATCAGCATTTTATTTTTATAAGATGGAGAACAAATTTAAACCTTGGCTACATCGAAAATCGAAAAAGTGCAAACTAATGTCCACCCTAATATAAATAAATATGTAAGTGTATATCCGTTTATCTTGTTTCTTTGTAAATTTCACTTGCATACAGACACATACTCACAACACTTACACATATGCTCGTTTGTATAAATTTCGCATATATTTTGTAGCAAAGCAAAAAGGATTCCTTCTACTTGTTCCTTTTGTTTTATATTTGTGTCTTTTTTTCTGCATTTTGTTCAACATATGAAGTCAACGCATTTCAAAAAATTTATTACATTTGATTTTCATGTTTTTTAAGTGTATTTCTTTAGTAAAATGCAAAAAAAAATAACACAATGAAAAAGTGAATGAACGAAGAAAAAAAGGCAAATGGAAAAATATAAAATAAAACGCAACATGAATTCTATAATAAAATTTAAGTTCTGCAGTTTATGGCAAGTAGAGAGTCATGCAAAAGGAACTAAAACAAAACAGTAACAGTATATTTTATTGCTTGTTTTAGTTTTTATTCTTTTTCTGTTTCTGCTTCTCGTTGCTATTAAAAATAGAAACATGTATTATTTCAAATTTAAAAAAAAACTGCTACAGTAACAAAAGCCTGATTACAACAAAATAAAATAATAAACTATTGCTGAAAAACTGTAACAAAACACAGAGGAAAAAAACCTTGAAACAAAAGACAAAACAGAAAAGCTGTTTAATAATCCTTTATCCTTATTATAAATAACGACACAAGAGAACAGTTCTTTAAATTCCTTATAGTTGAGAAAGCGTTGAAGGACAAAATTTAGATCACAAAAAAATGTAAAACAAAAACATCTTGAAAAAAGTTATTGAGTTTATTAAAAAGTTAAATAAAGTAGTTTGCTGTTTCAACTTATAAATCCATACATATTATTGCTTTTCCATTTTCCATTTTCTAATACTTTTTTTCATCATTTCATTTATTCCTTAATGCTGGTTACTTTAAATCTGTTGGAATATTTAAAAAAAGTTTTTGTCTTGAAAATATTTCAAGATTTTATTTAAAGATTACAAAAACTATAAGTACCATTTCATACTTAAATGAACCCAGTTACACACAGATACAGAAAAACTTATACATACACATACCAAAAACACACATACATACACACTTCCAGTTGCTAGAAGTTACTACAAAAAATAAATAAATTGATGACGATGACCAACAGTTTTGTCTAGACAAATATTAGTTAGTTGGATTAAGATGAGGTCAATAAGTATGATTTTGTCATAGTTATCTTTTTCCAAAAAAGAAACTATTATTTAAAATTAATTTCTGGTAAAACTAAGAGATATTTATAGGAATATTTTTTTGTGTATTTTGCAATAAAATCAATAATTTTTACTCATTCATGTGTATTATTGGGTTTATGACTTAAAAATACGGGACTGTACATATTAGTAATTTTTTGCAACAATTGATTTGCCGCTTGTTGCACTCCATTTTGAAGCAGCCGTACCCCTACGTTTTGAGATTCGAGAGATCGAAAATGCTATTGTTGATTTAAATCCCAACAAAGCGCCTGGTATGGACAAGATCAGCAATAAGATGCTTATGGAGCTACCCCGGATAGCAATAAAAATAATTCTTTTTATTTTTAATGCTATATTACGACTTGAATATTATCCTCCAGAATGGAAGGTTTCACTGGTTACCATGATACACAAGCCGGGAAAAGATCACACAAAAGTAGAATCATACAGACCCATCAGCCTATTGTCTAATATATCAAAGCTATTTGAGAAGATACTTATGAACAGGTTGTACCCGATATTAACTGAAAACAATTGTATTCCAAATCATCAATTTGGATTTAGAAGAAAACACAGTACTATCGAACAAACCCATAGACTTGTAAATATGCTGAGAAAAGCGTTTGAAGTAAAGAAATACTGTTCCGCACTCTTCATCGACATCTCTTAAGCGTTTGATAAGGTGGATTAATATACAAATTGAGTCAAAATTTACCGCAAACACACATAACCTGTTGAAAAGCTATTTAACTGGTCGAACATTTAAGGTTAAAGAGGGAAACTTTTTAAGTACTGCACAACCCATTGAAGCTGAAGTCGCCCAAGGTAGTATCCTGGAACAATCGCACTCCTACATCAACATTTGCTGATGATACTGCTATTCTAAGCATTTATGAAAACCCTCAAGAAGCGTCTCGTTGCTTACAAAACCACATATTTGAATTAGAAAAATGGTTAAAACAATGGAAAATTAAAGTCAACGAGCAAAAATGTACACACATAACATTTACATTGCGTAGAGAATCATGCCCCCTATTCATATCAATAACCAAACAATAATTCAACAATCGGAAGTGAAATACCTCGGAATACATCTCGATAGATAACCGTGGCCACACTCGATTAAGAAGGAGGGACACAGCAGACCTAATCTAGAAGGAAGAATGCCAATTTGACCAATACAATCATGAAAACAAAATTTTTTCGTCCGGCACTGGCTGGACTAATTAAATAATAATTATTAGATATAAGATTTGAACCACTTATTGTTAGTTCATTAAATAATGAACATACAATAAATAAATGATGATAAAAAAAAAATTATTCAATAGTGTAAACAACAAAGTATTTTTTTGCTTCGAAAATGTTGCTTCCAAATTAAAGAAATAATTTGGAAAAAGTGATAAACCAATTGCTCACCAAAGCTTATGGTGAAGATGGTTCGTTAGGTTCAGAAGTGGTGATTTTGACACAGAAGATTGCCCAGGCCAGCCAAAAAAGTTTGAAAACCAAGAATTGAAGGCATTCCTCCATGAAGATTATTGTAAAACCCAACTTGCAAAATCATTGGGTGCTACTGAAGCAGCAATTTCAAAATGATTGCAAAAGCAGGATTTATCCAAAAGCAGGGAAATTGGGTACTATACGAATTGCAGCCGAGAAAACTTGAAAGACGATTTGGCATGTCCGAAATAATGTTTGAACGCTATAAAAGAAAATCAGTTTTGCACAGAATAATTACTAGCAATGAAAAATGGATCCCTTACGATAACTCGAAGTGTAATATATCATATGTGAAGCTGGGCCAACGAGCCGAATCGATACCAAAGTTAAATATCCATAGCGGTAAGGTAATGCTCTCTATTTGGTGGGAGCAAAAGTTTAATATCTATTATGAGCTGCTGAAATCTAAAAAGACCATCACACGAAACCTTTACCTACCACAACTGATTCGCTTGAAGCGAGAATTAACCGAAATATTTCATTATGATATCGCTCGGCCACATGTTGGAATACCTGTTAAAAAGTACTTAGGATAAAGTGGTTAGGAAGTTTTGTCTTTCGACTACTATTTGTTTCGATCGATGAAGAACGCTGTCTCTGGGCTACGCTCCGCTTTGGAATAGAGTATCCGATATTGGCTTGATCCGTTCTTGATTCGTTCTTGGCAATTCTTATCGCTTGGAATCCATACGTTACCAAAAAATAGGAAAAGTTCATAGCTAATAATGGCCAATAATTTGAATAAATTTATATTGTACAAATGTTACAAAAAGCTAAACATTTGAAAAATCCCTCATTTTTAAGTCATATACCCAATATCTATTTATTATTTAACATAGTTTTGAGAAATAAAACAAAATAAAACTTAAGTTTATGCAAATAATGTATAAAGCTAGGTTACCGCATACACCGTAATCGGCGCCGATAACGAAAACTGAAACTAATAAACGTTGGTGTTCGTTACCGTCTCGTTTCTGAATTGTTTTCACTTCAGTTGGGTGCGTTGCGGCATAAAACAGAAACGAAATTAGTTTTTAATTTTAGATGTTAATAACTTTTATTTCAACAGCAGAACTGCTTTACGCATGTCAACATTAATATACCTGGGTATGTTCATACGTTTTGTATTGTGAATGGCTGATGTTCGCATAAAAATGCTAATATCTAACTCGTTTGTTGGAATTTCTGCATTATTTTTTTTTTATTTTCTTAGAAATAGACAAAAGGTTAAAAAATTTTATGATAACCAGTTTTACCCTTACATTTAGTCATTGTTTTTTGAAAAAAAGTGGTTGTGTAGGTATGACAAAAAATGCTTTTTATTGATTTTGCATTGTTTTTGCAAAAATACAAATTTTTTAAATTAAAATATTTTTTTTTTTTTATTTACCAATAGTTTTTAATGAAATTTTACAGATATTAAGACTTTCTATTAGGTATAGAAAAATAAAGCAGGAATCCCGTGATTCACAAAAAAGTTTTGAAAAATCCCAAAAATGGGATTTTTTAGTTTTTTTGCTACAATATCCCCACCAGGAGCGGGGTTATCGGAATCCTTTACAAAATAATTAAGAACATATTTGGCCATCTAAAATAGGTTACCTTATTTTGATATCAACTATGCGATTTGAGAATTTTTGCCCTAAATTCGAATTTTATATAAAAATAGGCGTTATTTGAATGGACGTGGTCCCCTCCGTATCAAGAATTGTTAAATTTATTTTCATTTAAAATATTTAGTGTAAAGTTAGCTTTTCAAAAGTATAAATTTTTTTAGATAACTTAAAAATAAAAAAAGTACTTTTTCCCCAAAAACTAGAGAAAACTAGCCTTTTTAAATTCAAATACATATAACATTGGAGTGAGTCACGATTTTTAAATAACTCTTTTTTTTGTTTGACATATACATTTGTTGTTAGTCCAATAAAAGAAAAATGGAGAAAATCGGGATATATTTGGACGCGTTGTTATCAAACATGTGGAGTAGGGTAGGTAAAAGCGATGAAAAAATACTATACTTTTCAATTTTATCATTATATTTGCATGCGTTTTACTATGGATACCTAGGTATGTATGCTGTTGACGTAAGGGTGCAACTTGGTAAATGGGCTTTATCTTCCAAACGGGTGATCCTATTCTTACCAAGCTTGGGAAAATTGCGGAAAACAGTTTTGGCTAGGCTATCAAGAAGTCAAAGATATTTCAAGTCAATCCAATTATCCAATTCAGAGCTACATCTTTTTAAAAATGCAAAACATACCCAGGTATGTTGCCGTTGACATAAAGGTTAAATAGAATTTCATTATTTTTGACAAAATCTGTTATTTTTTCCTCTTCCTATAAAGAAAATTTATTTTTTTATTCATTTTAATTTTCATTAAATTTTAAATAACCTACCTGAAGTTGCTTTCGTTCCGGCCCCAAATGACAGGCTTTTCGTTATTGATCGGTGCTGTTTCGTTCCCAATTTTCGTTGCCGATTTCTGAAACGAACTTTTTTTAAGTGCAAATGTATGGAATTTCGTTTTCGGTGGCGATTACGGTGTATGTGGAAACGTAGCTTGACAGGATTCAGTTAACTTAAGTTGTAAACGAACATGATATTTTTTAGAACTTTCAATTCAACAATAAATAATTATATATGGGGGATTTCATGTCAAGTGAACCAACTTTTGAAATCGATGTCTTCCACTCGGTATGATATCCAACTCGCATCCCACAAGCGACTAAAAAGGTCTTCAAGGAAAATACCTAAACTATCTTCGGAGCAAAAAAAAATTGAAAAAAGGTTCGCTTTTAAAAAAAAAATAATCAAAATTTTTGATTTTGCAAAAAAAAATCAAAAATCGTATAGTTTGAGTTACAAAACATTTATTATGATAGATATCCAAAACGCATCCCACTAAGCGAGCAAATAGGTATTCAAGGAAAATATTCTTTTGAGAAAAAGGGCACATTTTCGAAAAAAGTAAAAAAAGGTTTTTTTCTTTCGAAAAAAAAATCATAATGCACTTAGTACCAGTTTTCTTTATTAAATTGTTTGTATACACATTTCATTTTTATTTTTATAATTTTAAACCACAGCCCTTGCGTTGCGAAAATTTCTTTGAAAGTAATTAACTTTTGCTCATTACTGCAAGAACAATTTTTTTTATTCGTTTTATGTTTAAAAGTCTAATGAAAAAGAGGTGAAAAGTAAAAAAAGAACAACACAAATTCCAATATATTTTTCTTCATCTTTTAGCTTTAATACACGAAACAACAAATTGAAAGTTTTTTTTTAAATTTCAAGCCATTGATTTTTTCAAATGTTGTTGTATCTGTGATTTTTCACACTGGCATAAAATGAATTTTGTATTGAACTTAAATTATAATTATTCTTAGTTAAAATTTAAAAGCAGAAGTAAATGCTGTTTAAACACTTTTAGAGCCAATATCCTTATAAAAACTCTCCATAAATAAGAAAAACTGCAAAGAAATTTTTAGACAAATGTATATTTTATTATTTTCATCTATATTATTGGCAATGCATTTACTTTCTACAAAAGTGTTTCACTTTTTTTATAATTTATATATCCGTCATTTAATGCCAGCACTAAAGTGCAGAAAATATTGTTTGAACATTATACAGCATTTTAGCTTGTAGTTATATTGATTGGCAATTCAAAAAGTAAAACGTCATTCAAATTTCATCTAGCATTATCTCCTTATCTATTATATCTTTCACCCCCTCCCCGGAAAAATAAACTCTAAACTTGTCAATTTAATCCCTGGGATAATGTTAACTACTATTTAGATTGCTATTTTTAAAAGTATGTCACATTTACATTGGCTGCCTTGAAATATTCTTGAAAACATATTCATACTACTCCTTCAAATATTTAAGTATATGTACTAAAAATGGTACGTATGCACTCTCTGCTTAAAAATATTCATTGACATCGAATAATTTGTCATAGTTAAATCTCTGACGATATAAAATGTAAGCAAAAACTTTCAACTTATTTGCCACAATTACACTGTAGTTAAACTTTATTGAAAGTATCAAGTATAGCGAAAGAGGACATTAATTTAATAGCTGCTCATTTTCTTACAATCTATAATTTATGACAAACACATCGCCAGCACAACTGGTCACATACAGTATATTATAGTTACACACACCAAATGACTTAATTAGTGTAAGAGATCGTAAAAAAAGAAACTTAAAACAAATTAAAGAATGGCTATAAAATTTCATGTTGTACCCTCTATTAAACTATCTGTCAGATAGTCTGTTTTTACTGTATTCAAGCACAAAACGCAAAGAGTTTTTAAACAACGTGATTTGAATTGGTTAAAAAAATGTATGTAAAATTTATATTATTTAATACATATTCAATTTCTATGGTTTATTTCAAAGTTGGCTACCTTAAAACACCCATTCAGCCCAAAACCCAAAAAAAACTGCAACTGTCGTTAAACAGCATTACCTAAGTATATTCTAGAAATAAATGAAAAAAAAAATTAAAAAATATTTCTATTTAAATACAAATAAATAATTTAAACAAAATAATAATTTAGAGAAGCAGAATTAAAAAATTGTCAAAATAACTCATAAAAGACTCACTTATACCAAATAAGATTCATATATAAGCAAATCATATGTCTAAATTTAATGACAAATGATGTCTTTTGTAGCTTTTTCACAAATTTTCTACTTTTTAGTTATTATAATAATTTAGGAAAATATGATATACATAGTGCATCTCCAAATACTGGTGTGTATACTTAATAATTAATTATTCAAAAATAAAATATTACTCATACTTACCGTTGGTCTCATATAGAAAGGCCCCAACTCAAATAACAATGTACAACAGCTTTTTTGGAACAGAATAGCGACCCTATAATTCTGAAAGGGCATGTTGAGTAGACCATTTTTGTAGAATAAACTTATAGTCCAGCTGGTCTGAATTTTTTTTCAGAGCGTCAAAGTTTACATTTTTTGGACGAAGGGAGCATGATAGTATGTGAAAAAAATGTTGTAAGTTAATGTCTGAGAGAATTCTTATTGTAAGAGTTATATGATGGAATTTTATGAGGATAATTTTTGTGGAAGACCTTAACCCTCTAGCTCCTTTATTTTCCGACAAACATTTTCGTGGAGTATTTGAATCCTTTCTTTGATTTTCTCGAAAAAGGGGTTAAATTGACCGCTAAATAAAGGAGCTAGAGGGTTAAGGTCTTCCACAAAAATTATCCTCATAAAATTCCATCATATAACTCTTACAATAAGAATTCTCTCAGACATTAACTTACAACATTTTTTTCACATACTATCATGCTCCCTTCGTCCAAAAAATGTAAACTTTGACGCTCTGAAAAAAAATTCAGACCAGCTGGACTATAAGTTTATTCTACAAAAATGGTCTACTCAACATGCCCTTTCAGAATTATAGGGTCGCTATTCTGTTCCAAAAAAGCTGTTGTACATTGTTATTTGAGTTGGGGCCTTTCTATATGAGACCAACGGTAAGTATGAGTAATATTTTATTTTTGAATAATTAATTATTAAGTATACGCACCAGTATTTGGAGATGCACTATGTATATCATATTTTCCTAAATTATTATAATAACTAAAAAGTAGAAAATTTGTGAAAAAGCTACAAAAGACATCATTTGTCATTAAATTTAGACATATGATTTGCTTATATATGAATCTTATTTGGTATAAGTGAGTCTTTTATGAGTTATTTTGACAATTTTTTAATTCTGCTTCTCTAAATTATTATTTTGTTTAAATTATTTATTTGTATTTAAATAGAAATATTTTTTAATTTTTTTTTTCATTTATTTCTAGAATATACTTAGGTAATGCTGTTTAACGATAGTTGCAGTTTTTTTTGGGTTTTGAAACTAAGGTAGCCAAAAAAATTAGATACAAATATTGTCAATTGTGTACGTGGCATGCTGTTAAAGTCAAATATTTTATGTCATTTTATAAAAATGTGATTTTTGTAAATTTGATCAGAAGTAAATTATCATTACTCGCAATCTATTATAGATGATTGGATGATTTTTCTTTTGTTATGTTAGTAGGATAACAGTATTTAAGAGCTGATATGATTTGTCATTGTACCGTTTATTCCTGATGTGTTATTAATTTTTTTCTCAGGTACTATATTTTAGCCAAATTTGAATTTCAGTGGAGTAAAAGTGCTTAGGGTCAAAAGGGGTTAAACAAATTTTACAACCAGGAGAAAGCCCAAAGTGTCCTCTTTAAGCCTATATATACTTGTTGACCAGTTTTGACCTGTTTGTTGAACACTTTTTTCATTTGAATGAAATTACTCCCAAATTTTTGTTCTATTTTTATTTTATTTGTTCATATGACTGGCGCAAAGTACAAGTCTCAATTTTGAAGATATTGCGATAAAATTTGGTACATAAATTTTTTTCGTGCCCGAGGACGAAGTCTGTTGAAAATTACTGAAATTTGTGCACTATTTCACCTAGCACCCATACAAATGTTCTCCCGAAGTTATACTTTATCGGTCGTAAATGGTTAATTTATATATGTATCTACACAAATTTTGCTCCAAATAAGTTTTATATAAACTGAATTAATGTCACCTAATTCTATGATGATCGGTCCATTATTAGTCATAGCTCCCATATAAGACCCGCTTCTGAAAATGACTTTAACGAGCATAAATCTCTTAAAAATGTTGGTATAAACATAAAAGTCAATAGAAATAACAATCATATAGACGTAAATCACACGACCTAATTTCATGGCGATCGGTCCATTATTAGTTATAGCTCCCATATAAGATCCGCTTCCGAAAATCACTTTAACGAGCATAAATCTCTTAAAAATGTTGGTCTAAACACAAAATTCAATAGAAATAACTTCCATATAGACATAAATCACACGACCTAATTTCCTGGCGATAGGTCCATAATTAGTCATAGCTCCCATATATGACCCGCTTCCGAAAATCATTCACGAAAATAAATTATAGTGTAGGGTATTATATAGTCGAGCTTGGCCGAACATACTTCCTTACTTGTTTTTATCTGCTGATAACTTTTTTAATAAGTATAGATGATTCCAAAAACAAAAAATTTGCAGTTTCATACTAAAAGCTATAAAAAATTAAAAGTTCAACTTTACCCTTAAATTGCGCAACAACTGCTAAACCGATTTTAATGAAATTAAAACTGGAGAAAATGCAAGAAGTTATCTGTCCACCAAAAAATAAAATATCTCTATCGGATCAAAAGTTACAGAGTTTTGGCCGATGAAAAACGAAAATGAGCCACTGTGCGCCATACCGTGTCTCACATTTTTCCAAAAAAAATCGCCAAAATTCATTTATTATCCGACTGAACCGAAGTTTAAAAACTGATCTACAATAAGCATGCATATGTAAGTTATCTGTTTATGTTCAAGAGATATTTAGGTTTGTGTATTTATATATGTATATTCAGAATTTTATAAATATAGCTGATATTTAAAAAAAAAAACAAAAAAAGATAGGGCGGATTTAAAAAATAAATAAATCTAAATATCTCTTGAACCAAAAGAGATAAATTTCATATGAATGCATGTTTTTGCAGACCTTCTTAAGAACTATTTATATTGTAAATTTCAGCTCATTCGGATCATACATAGATTTTTGACGCTTTTTTAAAAAAAAAAAATGTGAGACCCCAGATACGTGTAATTTTACAAATTAAGCGGAAAGAGCATCACTTTGGTGACATTTTCGTGGAATATTTGAATCCTTAAATTTTCTTTTTGGAAAAGACTTTTTGGATTTTCTCGAAAAAAGGGTTAAATTCAAGAAAGGAGCTAGAAGGTTAAGATCTTCCACAAAAATTATCCTCATAAAATTCCACCATATAACTCTGACAATAAAAATTCTCCCAGACATTAACTTACAACATTTTTGTCATTGAGTATAATGCTCCCTTCGATCAAAAAGACCAGCTGGACTATAAGTTTATTCTACAAAAATGATCTACCCAACTCGCCCTTTCAGAATTATAGGGTCGCTATTCTGTTCCAAACAAAAAGTCTCAATTTGTTGGACAGTGTTATTATTGAAATGTTTAAATATTAAACATTTCTGGCCATTAGCAGCAAATTCTTATTAAAAATAAAATTAAAATGTTCTTTTCAGTGTATTTCAGAAACTATTAAATATTAAATATGAATTGCTAGAGATTTCTATGAATTGCTCTCATTTTTATTTTAATTATTCAAAAGCTATATTTTACAGAATTTTTTTTTAACTTTTTAATTACAAACCAACAAAGTCGATTCGGGGAAATACACTGGTATACCAAAGAAGCATGTGATTTTTAAATTTAAATTTTAACAGTTTCAATTTTTTTTTAATTAAATGGCCTTCATAAAATATTCCCTAAAAAATACAAAAATATTTATAAATTGACAGTTTAATGATATATGAGATTTTTATAATATTTTGTTTTTAAATTCGCTATGAAATAGAGAAATAATCAAATAAATGACCTTGATTCTATTTGTAAAAAATTTCATATTTCTATTTAAATGCAAAAAGCGAATTAAATTAAATAACGAAATATAAGACAAACTTCAGATTGTCAACTTTAACACCAATAGGAAATATCTTCAGAAAGTGATTCTAAGTCGATCGGTATACTTTAAGGTGGGTGTTAGACTAATATTTTTGGACGTTACAAACATCTGCACAAACGCATTATACCGTCCCCACTATGGTGGTGTAGGGTATAAAACATGTTTGCCTGTATCAACCAGATCAGTTGCGTGTAACGGAGGATTAATACTTCATTTCACATCCCTGATATGCATTCAATTTATGAATACAGGTACGTATACTTAATAGATAATTCTTCATAAATCAAATATTACTCATACATACTAAAATCCGGAAATTATACATATTGTATAGAAATTCAGGTAAAAAGAAATAGTAATAAGACCAGGGCCCATCTCCACAAAACAACTTTTCATATTTAGAACATATTCAAGTTTACATTTCATTTGCAGTTAATAAATTAGATAAACAGGCTGCCTGCGAGGAAGTCGGCCCAAAAAACTTGAACCATTTCGGGGCAAATACAATCACAGTAGCAGTTGATTTTCAGCCAAAAATAAATTATTGAGCTGTGTATTGGCTCTAATTTTATTAAAAATAAAATCAACTTGTATTTGATTTAAACAGTATTTGATTTAAGACAGTGCGCAGTAATGCTTTGTCGGCTGAAAATCAACTGCTACTGTGCTTGCGTTGGCTCGGAAATGATTGTCATTACCATAGAGTTGAAGCTATATATGGTGTTGCAAAATCAACAGTTTCCAAAACCATTCATTGAGTTGTCGAATTTATAATATATGTTTTATTTCACTGCAAGGTTTTTTTATTTATTTTTTTTGCGGCTCATTTTTACAAGTTTAAGCAATGCATATTAAAAAGCGAAATGCAAAGATGACTAAATGCTGTGTGGAACATCTTGCACACTAACTTTGTAGGAGAACGCAAAAACTTTTCAAAGAGAGCAATCGGGATGCTAATCGGGACTGATTTTTGAAAATCCCGGGGTTCGGGATTTTCGTCTTTTATCCAATTTCAGTATTTTTTTTCTAATAGTTTTTTTTTATTTGATAAAATACGAAATATGCAAGACAGGATTTGTTTTTAGAACTATGGTTTCTTGAGGAAACTTTCTTAGAATTTTCCGTAGATTGCGTTTATGCTATAAGTTTTTTTAGTTTTTGATCGTCCATACAAATCGACCCAGCCTAATGTACATACTGGTAAAAACAGTACCTTATCTTTTATCTTTTAGCAATCGAAATTTTTTTCATTTTGTTCCAGCTCTTCACCTGACATAAAATCTATTTCATTTGAAGAGGATTTAAATTGACAACTTACAAAAAAATGTGAAGAATTGATTTTCTAGAGCCTAACTCAATGAAAACCAAAAATACCGTTTTCGTCTATAACTACATTGTAGTAGTAGTTGAGCTTAACAACTTTTCTGAACATCACTTTGTGATATTTGGGCATGTAAAATGCATGAAAAAGGCACATAAAAATTACAATTTCCCCTATTTATTTATGAAAAACGGGATTTGGAAAATCCCGAAAATCCCGGTATTTAAAATTAAAAAATCCCTGGATTTTCGGGAACGGGATTCCCCGTTTGGCATCTTTAATTGTGGAACAGAAACTTTTATCATTTTGGCAAAAAAAAATGCAATATGATAACTGCAAATTGAAAAATTGTTAAGTTTTTTTATGGAATAGGGCCCAGTTTATTAAAAACAGATACATAAATTTAAAAGTTGTTTTTCTATACAGAAGACAAGTTATCGATGGGAAGAGGTCATAGCTAACAATGGCCAATACTTTGAATAAATTTATATTCCACAAATTTTTCAAAATAAAAACAAAATATTTAAAAAAATCATAGTCATCGAAAAGTAAGCTATTGAGTAATTTCAAGTTATTATCAATTTCTTTGCTGGCATATTCCACAAATAAAATGTATTATGTATCAATGGAAACTTGTTGGGCGGTGTGAAATATGGTCGGCCAATTTCTGACACATTATAGAACAATTTATAACATTACTTCTTGTAATGCCATTTATTGGATTTTTGTTGTTTTATTATCGAACCATGACCAAAGTGTTAATAGGGTTAAATGTATCCTTGTGGAATCTAATGGAAATATTTTTTGATAGTAGGATTTAAAAAACCATTTGCAAAGAAAAAGGATAATAAATTAAAAATATGTATATAACAAAGTCCCCAAACCGCAAATGAATTAAATCCCCAAACTTTTATATAGAAAAACCAACCAACCAATTTAGGGACTTAGGGTAGAAGGGGGATCTTTCGCCAAAGGGGCACATCTGCCAACACTGAATAACTTAAAAACCGAGTAATCGATTTTGTTACATTATCAAGTTAAGTTTTCGTTTATCGATTATTTATCATCCCTGAAAGTTGGAAAGTTTAATTTTACATATGATGTGAAGCAGACGCTATTAATTGTTTTTCAACAAGCTTTGAAAATATTTCAGCGTGTGAATTTTTCGTGCTAACTTCTTCACGTTTTGTGATACAAAAAAGATATTGTTTGGTGATAGAATTTCAATAATAGTGAACAATAAGTGACAACAGCTTTCGACCATGTAATTTGAAGTACGAAAAAAATTTATATTAAACCTAATAACTCCCCCTGGGGCACATTCACTAGATACAAGGAATCCATTTGATATAGAGCAAAATGTTGATAAAATATAGAAAAATTCAGTCTTAATTTGTTTAATTTTTATTTTTTTTTTTTGTTAAGTTGTGTGAAATAAACAATTGTCCAATTCACAACGCAGTCGTATGTTGTATGATACAACTATTGTGGTTGTGAAAGCAAATTTCGCAAAGTCGTAAATGCCTTGAAAATGCCAAAAGAAACAAATAAAAACAAAACATCCCAAAGTCTATTAATATGTAAAATTAATAGTGCAGCAAACAATTGACAAATATTTAAAACAAATTATCGTTTTTCATAAACTAAATAAATCAACTGATTTCAGTGTTACCGTTTGGTTGTTATTTTACACTAAAATGAAAATGTTTTTTGTTTATTTATAAATATGAACTTTTGGTAACACTTAAATGCACATACAACATTCGAAAAACAAATGAGGGGCTTAGAGCACAAGAGATTCAAGTGACTAATGTTTAATAATGAGAAAAATGAGGCTAAAGTTAATTTACAATAAAGAATGTTAGATGCTATCTGGAATATTGCTTTTTAATGAATGGATATCCTGAGATATATTTTAATCTAACACGATAAAAATACCATATTTTACATATACAAATACCCAAAAATTACCTTTAAAGTGAGGAAAGTCAACTTATACTCCTTGTGCTTTAATTTTTTTCAAAGTTCTGAATTACCTACTTAATAAGAAAACCACATAGACTCAATTTTTTTATTAACATTTTATTAAGAAAAGCTTTTATGGTTCTTTGTTACATTTTTTAGTCGTCATAATCAGATTCCATGACATCATCAGGGATATCCTCACCTTGACTTTCGATTCTTTCCGGAATTTATTCCATTCCATCGTGAGGAAGTGCTTTAAACCATTCAAGGTAAATTGGTGGTATATAGCAAAGAAGATCCTGTAGGTTCTTGAATTTCTGGAATATTATTATTTTGACGCTTTTTGGAGGAAGTTGTGGTAGTAACTACACGACTCGGTCAACATTTCGAGCTTTCAGATTTAGTTTGGTGAAGTTTTCTTGCACATTCATAAGATCATCTTTGCATAAGATGATCAGATTCAGAAAATTCGTCAATATTGTTTTCAGACTCACTTATTTTTAATGATGTTGCGTACCATAAATGATAAAAAAATCAACAATTATTAATATACTAGATTTCATTATTTTATGTTACTTTTTCTTTTTTGGAAAATAATCCACAAAGGTAATTGAAACAGGTGTTTTGATAACAAGTGATGGAATTAATTGCTAGATTTTAGCTGATCACTCATCTGAATTCACTAAATTAGTCCATGTGAAAAATGAATTTTAATATTTGCTTAGAGCACAAGGGGTTTAAGTGCTCATGTACCCCTTGTTCTCCAACCGAAACAGGTATTTTAATGACAAGTGCTAGAATTGGTCGCCATATCTCGCTAACAGATGAGAATCCCACATTCAACTCTTGTACTATGAACTTCACCTACTAACTCCATATGTTAACTCAGTTTGAGAAAAAAAAGGCACTTGAACCCCTTGTGCTCTAAGCCCCTCAAATAAAAAATGTTGTAGGTGTTGTAAAAAATATTTATATAGAAATTATCAACAACATTTGTACAACTATTGTAGATTCAGACGACTTATATACGAAATATTATACGTTGATTTGCGAATTAAGGTATAAAACAGTAAAATACGTTTATATTTTTTGATTTTTTTGTTTTATTTTACAAATCACAAATCTGCCCCATCCCTTTGGCGTATATACCCCATGGGTGGGGTGGTTTCACCGTTTTTCTCAGTCTATAAATGATAAAAAAAATATTGGTATGAAGATGAAATAGGCAAGATCGAAATGATAAAAACTAAAACTGGCTTCGCTCAGAAAAGTTTTTTTGCATTGCTTAAGGCGCTAAGGTTTTCTCCTCTGGAGTGTAGTAAAAACTGGCCGAAGGCCGGCAATGCAACTAAACTAAACTCCCAGAAGATTTTGGTTTAGGTCCTTTTGTTGGGAATTTATTACATTTAGAACTTTTGGGTTTTAATTTATAATGAATTAAGCCCCCAATTTTTGGGTTTTAATTCATTTGCAGTTTGAGGTCTTTGTTCGTAGTGCAGTACAAGCTCTAAATGATTAAAATATGTTCGTCCACAACTTTTGATTTTATAAACAAAAGATAAAACAAATAAAATTGTTTCCCATATTTTTGCAAAAAGTCTTCCAAAAATTTTTTAATTCTTAAAAATTGTATACATTTTTATTATTTTTTTTTTCTCAAAAGCTGAGATATTTTCCATGAAGATTTGTTTGGTCGATTAGTGGGATGCAAGTGGGATATCTATCCAAATAAATATTTTGTTACTCAAGACAAAAAATTTTTGACTTCTTTTTGCAAAATCAGAAACTTATTGAAGTTTTGTTATTCATTGGTCTACTTCTGCTTAAAAATATTGTCTATCAAACAGGAATTATTCTCAGACTTAACTGTCATTTCACTCAAACAACTTTTTAACTTATACCTGGAAGCAATTTCTCTATGTTTTGTAATGAACGTTTATGCTTCACCCCCAAATTTTTTTTTCTTCAACGTTTTAATAAAGAAAATATTTCCAAAAACAATATTCTTTAATATTATAATTATTTTTAATGAAAATTCATTAAAAAAGCTTTAAACTTATTTAAATAATTGTTACAATATGTATTGCACTCAAAAGTAAACAATACATAAACATTACATGCATTCATTTTACTTTACATGTATAGCTGCCAGATTTGACGATTTATCGTCCTTTTGACGATTTTTGGTTTCAAAAATAGCAATTTGACGATTTGACGATTTCTTTCTCGAAAATGGCGATTTTCTGCATTATGAAAATATGGTACTATTTTAAGAAACAGTTAAAGAATATTCTCATTTTGTTGGTGAATATGAAAGGCAATATATAGATTTTGAATTTGGTCAATTAAATTACTGAAATAAAACGGGAAAATCTAAAGCAACTTTTTCTATTTTGACAAAATTTATTCAGAATATAATGACATTACCCCATTCAATTGAAGCCGCCAAGCTTGAATTTATTCTTTAATCTCAGGCATTATTACCTTTCGAATGGACCACCTAAAGCGTGGTGCTATATTTTAATGAAATTATCTTTAAATAATAATGTCAGATTGTTCTTTCGGGTCATAATAAAGATTTAGACATTAAATTCTATTTTATGTGTTTTATTTAAAATTAAAAAAACTTCTGAATGAAACCTTATATTATAATTAAATTGAGCTTTACTTTTTTATTTTAGTGATCCCTTATTTATAAACTTCAATTTTAAGAAATGTTTTTTGATATACGTTATGTTTTCGTTCACTTTTTAAATAGAAATTTAAAATTCCTGTTAGAAATCTTGACCTTTTTAATTTTCCGATTTTTTTGATGATTTTTAAAATTCTAAATGACGATTTTTTTCTTTTTTATCGGGATATTGACGATTTTTTCCCAAATTCATCTGGCAGCCCTGTTTACATGTATTTCTTCTACATGCATAAACATTAAACAATTCTACTATATGGTCACCTTAAACATTTGTTCTCTCAACATTGATGTTTATAAACATTTAAGTAATATTGTGTATACAAGGTTTATGGAGTTTTTGTCAAATGCCAAACAACCAATTATATGCAAAAATAGATTTCTAAACAAAATTTAATTAAACAATATTGATTTGGAAAATAAATCTCTTTATTAGAAAAAA
This sequence comes from Calliphora vicina, assembly GCF_958450345.1. NCBI lineage: Eukaryota > Metazoa > Arthropoda > Insecta > Diptera > Calliphoridae > Calliphora > Calliphora vicina. The sequence goes on along the minus strand of NC_088783.1, from coordinate 74,378,499 downwards.
CCATTATTAATTTTTGTTAGAAAGATTTTTTTTCATTTAATGGGGTAATGCAGTGTCGATTAAATCTACTACAATAAACGAATAATCGTTTTATTAATAATCGGTTACCTATCTGAACCAACTAAAAAAATGTCATAAGAACCTTTTCAATACTAAAAATGTGATCAATCTTTCTTTTTGTGTGAAATCGTGGTTGAATTAAGATCGAATTTAGCGAAGAAAACCAATTTTAACACTTCCTAAAGATAACCTAAAAGTAATTAAAATATCCAACAATTTTTGCTCTAAAGAATTTGAAAACCAATTCTTAAAAACAGGTATGCATAATTTTTTTTACCAAATTTGGGTATATAATATCGATGATAATTATATTTTATATTAAATATTTTAAAACACAGATCCAAAATCTGTTGGGATTAGGCTACTCACCAAGCAAAGCTTTGCAATATCGTTTGCATATTTGTTTAAACTCCCATCTAATCATCCGGGTGAGATCCGATATTGAGGTTAGCTTCAACTCGGAAGAATAAACGAAGCACTCAATCTTACCCCAGTATTAAAGATTATCGAGAAAAATCACAGCACAATTCTTCTTTTTATCTGGATGAAAGTTAATTTAGTTCTTCAATTGTGTTCGCTAAATAATTCTTCTTATAAATTTGATTGCAAGATATTGACTGGTAAGAGTTTTCTAATTTAATTTAAAAGTATTTAAAAATTGCAACAAATTCATTTTTTTCACAGATTTGCTTTACCAAGTGATCAGTCAATAAATAAATAAATAATAAAACAAAACAAAATCTTGCATATACCCTTTATATTCCTACAAACATATCACACAAAAAGAATTTGTCGAAATATCAAAAGAAAGAAGTAAAAACCTAAAGTCATAAAAAGCTTAATCTGATTTCAATAATGATGAACAGTGGAGGTCAAAATTTGTTCAACTAATTCTAATCTTATTTTTTTTTCATACATATCAAACCAAACTCAGTAAAATGATACTGTTTAAAGTTTAAAATGACAAACAGAACAATAAACTAGTCTAAAAATATTTTCTTTTTACCTAAATTAAATCAATATTCAATATTTTCTAAATTCACTATTTGTCGAAATTAAATATCAATCTTAAAAATGTTAAATCTAAATACATTCAAAATCTAAATTTATTTTTTCTATTTTAAATAATAATTCTAAAAATATGTAATTAAAACTCTAAAATAATGAATTCCTAAAATCTAATATTGCACTTCCCCAATTTTTGTATTAATAACCTAAATCTAAATTCTATATCTTATATGAAAATTCTAAAATATCTAATCAAAAATACGTATATGCAAGAAATTATAAATATTTTTTAAAAAGAGAAACATCATTTGGTACAATAACGTGTAAAGATCGAGAGGCCTCTACATCTTCATGAAAGTTGGTGAGTTATTAAAAACAAAATAAATAACATGTAAAACTAAACTCTCTTGCATATTCTAAAAGTAAAAAGTAATAATCAAATAACAAAAACAACAAATATTTAAATTATAAAAATAAAAGTTAAAATAGATTGCAAAGTGTAATATAATGTATGCAATAATAAGAGCACCAGACTCAAACCTTTATTTATCATTCTCAAATTTCTAAAAGCGTAAACAAACAAAGAAAAGACAAACAAAAAGACGTCATATTACTAACAATTGTAATCTCTTTTACTAAGTACATGTTAATTACATATTAATGTAAATTATTTATTCTAAAAAGTGTTATTTTTGTTATTTGTTAAATTTGCCCATTTGTTAAAAATTTAAATCTTTATTATTATGTATATTTAGTTATTAAATTTGCTAATGTTTATATTACTATTTTTATATACCTAATTTTTATTATTTTCTAAACCTTAATGGGATGAATAATTTGTCTAATAAATTTAATATGGATTGCAAATCTCTCATTATGTTTTCAATCATGGTATAGTAAGCTAGAATATATCTAAATTTCGGGATTCTGACTAATATATTTTGCTGTCAGAATATAGGTAGGCGCGGGTTCTGAAGCATCGTTTTCTACTAACATCTTGAAAACTTTTAAACATATAGGTAAAATTATCACAACCCTTGTATATTTCTTTGCTCAACTTTAACTATATTGGTTTTTTTTTATATGAATATAGTTATCATGGTCCATTGTAAAGTAATGTTAGTAATATTTAGGGAGTCTATATAAAATAAATATAATCTGTATTCTGAGACTAGATAGAGAAGGACACGAACCTCCCCACCCGACTGAAGCTAGCGATTTTATGGCTCCCATAGTTCTTCTTATATTTAGCCTTTAACAAAATGTGCACTTTGTGAAACATTTATACAAAAGAAATCTTTATTTTGAAGAGTTTTATTACAGTTTATCTCATTGTTGCAATAATATAATCCAACTTTTACATTCTGGTTAATTACAATTGGGATGAACCATCCCAAAGCGGACAATAAATTTTATATTATCATAGAAAACAAATTTAGAAGTAGTAAGATACCAAAATGTTCCCAATAATATACAACTTTTCATACACATCTTCAATGTCACATCCTGTTCACAGTAAACTATGTAGGTGCATGTGCACTTTCAGTGTGATTGTGTAGAAAACTCTTAAGCTTTTAATGATGAGCTTGTGTTCTGCGTCATACTGTAGAAGTATGCGTGTCTAGTACACAGATACTTATTTGTATGTATGAATACAAGTTCAATCGCAATCCAGTACATGTAGGGCTATGAGTATGTGTGTATTTTTCTTATGCAGCAGTTTAATTTGTTTTAAATTGTGATGGATTTCATTGAGAATTTGTATTCCGACATGCTACACTTGACACCAATGCATACACGCATGCATGGATATTGCAACGTATAGAAACCGAATACGTTGTTGCACGTATGTGTGAATGGCTGATTATGATTATAGTTGATAAACGTTGATTGGTTGTATGTAAGAGTACATGTGCATGTGCAGTTGCATGTGTCATGTATTGAATATTTTAAATTTGTAAATGCCACTTTATTGTCCGTTGTTGCATTGTGTTGTATTTGTTTATGCAAACGTGCATGGGTCTGTATACATGCTGTTGCTCTGAGATATTCCGTCCTGAGGTTTCAACATCAGGTAGCAATTACATGGTCGCTATTGTTCTTGCTGTTTTTATCATACTTTTTGATCGGTATTTAACATTTCCACAATGAAATTTATGTTGACATGTGAATCATAATTACATGCGGTTTTGGCTTGCAAAAATTTGATTGTAAAACTAAATATCGTTTGTGCATTCGATATTTATTTATTCATTTGGTCATTCATTCATTCGGTCAGTCAGTTATCCATACGCGAAACCATGAATGCAAATGTTAGCGTATTTGTCTGCATACTATTATCTACATACATATCTGACCTATTATGGTTTATTGTCAATAAAATATTTGAAAAGAACACAAACATCATTGAATAAATATTGATAAGCAATTAGTTAAATTCTAATTGCTTATCAATTTACATTTAATAGGGACACCATTAATGGTTGTTTTCAGGCAATTTTCAGGAGATGGTTTGTAAAGAAAAAAAAATCAAAAATTCCGGGTAAAACTCGAATTTTTTTTTAATTACAGTCAACTGTAATAAAAAATCTCCCTAAAGTATGCAGTACAAATTTAGATATTTTATTTGCAAGTAAATAGGAATGGTCCATATAATGCTTCTAAAGCCAATATTTGGAACGAAAAGTTAAAGCCAGTGCAGGTTTAAAAACATACAAGGCTCAAAAAGTTCCAGACATGAACTCTGCCATAGAGAGAGCACGGAAAATGAAATCAAATTTTCTAAAAAACAAAAATTTACCTGCAGCATAATGGATGACGAAACGTATGTTTTGGAAAATTCGCAGCTTCCGGGTCAATACTTTAATGATGCTGGAGGGAATGTTGTAGACAAGTTAAAGACCCAAGAGCAGAAAATTTTAAAAAAAAAATTCTTGGTAAGGCAAGCAATATGCAGTTGCGGCAATAGAAGCCAAACATTTGTTACTAAGGGATTTATAAATACCGATATTTACATCAAGGAGTATTTACAAAAGAGGATGCTTCTTAATGCGTCTACTTATTTTTAGTCTGATATGGTATCCTATCACTATGTTAAGCAAGGTCTTGCAAGAACAAGAATGTGGTATTTGTACCAAGAGAGGCAAATCCTCAAAACTGTCTGGAGCTAAAGCCAGTGCAGAGATATTGGGATCTTGTTAAAAGAGAATTGAAGAGCTCAAAAAACTCTAATTTAAGGGTTTTCGGAAATGGTTCATAAATTTATCACTATTGATTAGAACTATCAAAATAATATTGCTTGTAAGTTGTAATAATAATTTCAATGAAGTAAAAAAAAATCAAAACTGTAGGATTAGTGTTTTCTTTTATATTAACACTAGTTGACCGCCCCGGCTTCGCCCGGTAGCATTTACTAATGTTAGTTCTTCAAGTTTCTCCAAGCCACATACACCAGCCTGTTCTTATTTACTTACAAATAAAATATCTAAATTTGTACTACATACTTTAGGGAGATTTTTTATTACAGTTGACTGGAATTAAAAAAAAAAACAAGTAAGAAAGGATGGTCTGTCAAGCCCGACCATATAATACCCTAAACTAAGTAAAAGAGCAAAAACATTTTTCTTTTAAAATTTCAATAATTTATGTTTTTGAGTGATTTTTGGAAGTGGGCCTTATATGGGGGCTATGACCAATTATGGACCGATCACCATGAAATTGGGTCGTGTGATTTGTGTCTATATTATAGTTAACTATGTTGAATTGTATACCAACATTTTTAAGCGATTTATGCACGTTAAAGTGATTTTCGGAAGCGGGTCTATATGGGAGCTAAGACTAATTATGGACGGATCGTAACAAAATTTGGTGACATGAATTTTGTATACACAAAACTTATTTGGAGCTCAATTTGTCGAGATAAATTTATAAATTAAAAATTTATGACCGATAAAGTCCAATTTCGGAAGGACATTTGTATGGGGGCTAGGTGAAATAATGGACCGATTTCAGCCAGTTTCCCATATAAGGCCCACTTCCGAAAGTCTCTCACGAATATAATTGATTTATGCTTGCAATTTTAATACAGATGTCAGAAAATTTTTATATTCATCAGGATATCGAAGTGCAAATTGCACATAAAAGGATTCATGAATAAATATCGCTAAGTTTTCAGACGTATGCACCTGTAAAATATTCTTCTATGGTGGGAAAGTCAATTTTTATAATATGAAAACATCTTATAACTTCCTGTTTTTTTTAACGACCCAGCAAAAACTTTGCTTACAAATAAGCCGAAAAATAAGGGGAATTTGACGATTCGACTACTTATTTTTCTACTGAAAGAAGTCATTATTTTTGTTCGCGATGTCCCAAAAGTAATCCTTTATATTTTGGCCGGAAATAAGTTGTTTTGTTAGTAGAGTTATTTATAGAATTTTGTATTTGCAAACAAGAAATAAAAAAAAATAAGTCGCAGCCACGAGTCGAACCACCAACCATCCGTTTGCTAGTCTGTTGTTGTACTCACTACACCACTGCTTAGTTATTTCATTGTGCGTCAAATAATGGTTTTCACACAGTAATGCAATATTCTTTTCTGTTTTTCTAAAAACAAACATGCAAAAAAGGGAAAATTAAAAAAAAGTAACAGTTTTTTTGTCTTGTTTGTTTATTTTGTTTTTTTAGACTTTACTACTTAAAAAGTAAGTTATTAAAAAGACATTACTTGTAGCTTTGTAAGCGAAGTTTTTGCTGGGGAGTTATAAATTATAATTTAAACGACGAAGTTTATAAGTTTTAATTGTTTATAGTCCATTGCTGTCTACCTAATTGACCGTGATTGAAGATTTTTCTCAACAATTTTTTTAGGTTTCTATACGAAATCATTTAACACACGTGTTTGTCCTTGACTGTTGTGCTTCTCCATAACATCAGCCACAGCTTATAATTTCGTAGAAAACGTTTTCATAATGCAATAAATATATTTTCTTGTTACGAAATATTTAGAACAATTTACAAGCAACACATAAACTTTTATTTCGATGGGGCAAAGTAAATGTTCTTTAAATGTATTGAAATATTTATATCTTTCTAAAGGTAATTTTATTGAGAAAAAGTTTTATAGCACAAAAATTGTGTGAAATTTTATTCAATAATTCTTCGTATTTAGACATAGCTAGCATGTAGACAGAATGATAAACGCACAGACAGCGTTAGCAATATAGAGACAGGGCATGACTGGTATTAAATGAATGTAAGTGTGGTTTAATGTAGTACTTACATGACATCTTGATATTGATTACAGACGCGACGTAACCTACCACAAATTATATGTCTGCTGTCCAAAATTAAACTTATGAGATAGCGAAATATATTTTATAAATTGATTTTCTAACATACGTACAGGTATGTGTAAATAGTTTTTAGGGGTAAAAAGAATCTTAGTTATGGTAAAAACACACAATATAAAAAGAAATACAACAGATGATACACTTTAAAAAAATGTTTCTAAATCACTGTGTAACAATTGAAAAAAATATTTTTTTATAAAATTTCTATTTTTTAAAACAGAAGATTATGAAATTTGTATGAATGGTAACTTAAACATATTATGATTACCGCAATCATATACGTAAGTACAGTAACCATAAAATTGTAATCAAAATTGTAGAAATTTTGAAATGGTTATTGCAAACATCTACAAGTATATTTTTTCTCCGGGTATAGTATTAGATGTCTTTAATTGAGTTTTCTAGGGTCCCACTTATTGAAAACCAAAACAACAACTCTTCTTTATTGACTATGTTGTAGCCGGCGGTGAGCTTAGCAACTTTAATGAAATACAAATTTAGATGACCTAGAACTAGAAACTAATTTTTTTTAAAAGCTAGAATACAATAGAATATATAGTTCCAAAGTATTTAAACTCATTTGTAAATACAAATAGAAAACTCAGCAAGAGTAAACAATTTATCCCCTATATTCAATCCAATATACATTTTTTCAATATTTGATCCCCTTATGAAAAAGGATCATAAACCGATTGAATGGGAATTAAAAAATATGGAACTCTGGTGGTCTAATATCACCACTCTAGACACTATAAGCTATTGGTAGAAATTTGATAAGGCTTCTTAAGAGTAAATTTACTGAGAAATGTATGATTCAGGACGCTTTAACTATTGTAGAAATTTTCTGCTGAGGAAGAGAAGGAAGTTATATAATATATTCTATGCGACAAGAGCGTAGAATAATACACATTGGTAGAGGTCTCGTTGACGAATCGGATTAAAATTTGTCAACTGTATCAGTTGGTTCTCATGGGTACCAAAGAAGTCACAAAGTTTTCTGGCATAAGGAGGGCGATTAACCTCTTTTCATAGAACATTTACAGCATGAACATTTTTAAGGGTATCACTATGTGAACCTAATCTAACCCGGTAGAAGTACCTCATTTCCTTGGACTTCACATCGATGTAGCAGTTATAATAAAATCATAATCTTATTGTAGTTAAACAGACCAGGGTCTCTGCCGTAAATCGAAAATTCAATATCCTGACTTAAAATTTAACATACTTTATATCATAGATTATAAATGATGTGTGGGACATTAAAATGATATCAGTTCATTAAAATCTCTAGGAGCTATCAGCGTCTGAAAAAATTTTCTTTTAATTTTTGCACGAATTCTTTAATATCAAGAAATGTTTACAATTTTCGGGTAAAATAAGATGTAATTTGCAATGCATTACCGAAAAATAAATTTTAATATTTGACGATTATAACATTAGCAATTGGATTAAATATTATCGAAAAAATTATGGCGATTCTTTGAAAGTTAGAGAAGTTCGTGTTTCAAATTAAAATATTTTTAAAATGCTGATATACATACATATATAAAATCATTACCACAATTATTTCCAGGCTATACAAATGTCGAACGTCTAACGGCTCTAATTAATATTGGACGGAATCTGTCAGTCACAATCCTAAAATTTCGCATGCTCTACCGATATACGAGTATTTCAATGGTTGTTTGCATTTCGAAACACAAAAGAAATACAAGACATTTGAATTCAGTTTCAGCCATTATTCATAATTTTGGATTTTTCTCATATTATTCAATTATCTTAGCCAACATTTGAATGGATGAGGATTTTTGTAAGATTTTTTTTGTTGAATAGGTGGGACTTTAAATTTTAATATGTATTTTTAAGAATAAAAATCTAATTATTAAAAAAAAGTTATGAACGGTTTAAAATACATTTTTAATTTTTTTTTTTTTTGGAGTTTTTTTTATAAAAGTAATAGTAGAGTTGTCAAACCGGTTTTCGAATTATTCGAAAAACCGGTTTATTTCCAATTTTCCGGTTTTTTTTAACCGGTTTTTACAAAAGGACGGGTTTCGAGGTTTTCGAGTCGACAAACCGGTTTTTGTATCGAATTATTGGACAAAAACGAATATTTTTTAAAATTTATTTTAAGATTTTAAGCGATTATTTCTAATAATTATCTATTCCCCTTTTTAATTTTAAACAAATTTTAATACAAAAATGTCATACATTAACCAATGTTAGTAAACTTTAACAGATAGAAGTCAGAAAATATATCGAGCTAAAAATAATCAGATGGCTTTTTAACGTCACCTGTAATAAATTCGGCTTGTTGTACCGTATGCAGTAACACTTTTTAATTGATTTTTTGGTCAGAACTAAATGAAAGTGACTCGCAAAATTTAGAAGGGCAGCTCAGTTTAACATTAAAAGAAGTTCAAAATCTACACAAAAGAACTAATATTGCAACAACGACTTAAAAGAAAATTTTAATTATTTGGACAAATTTTCAAAACTATCGAATTAAATCTTTTATACAATGCAATTTTAACAGATAGTCCATGTTTCTTCTTTAATAAAAAACAAGTAAGAGAGCTATATTCGGCTGTGCCGAATCTTATATACCCTTCACCAAATTATACTTTAAAATAAAAATTTTAAATATTTTTAAGTAAACAAAATTTAAATTTTTTTCCAGTTGTTTTTTCGAAATTTTTTTTTTAAATTTTAAAATTTTTTTAAACTTTATAATTTTTTTTTTAATTTTAAAAAAATTTTTTTTTTAGTTTTTAAATTTGTTTTTTTAATATTTAGTGAAAAAAAATTCGGGTTAAAAAATATTTTTTTCGATTTTGACCCATTGTACGTCCAACTTGCTATGGTCTTATATACGTCGTTGCACAGGTCTTTGAAATATCTATCATTAGATATCCATATTGTCTATATTAATGATTTAGTAATCCAGATATGGGTCAAAAATAGGTAAAAAATCGAGGTTGTCCTGGTTTTTTCCTTATATCTCAGCCATTTGTAGACCGATTTTCTCGATTTTAAATAGCAACCGAGCCGGAAGAATTTCGGAGATATTGATGTATCATTCGTGTATGTAAGTTATTTGGGTGCTTCAGAAAGTTGATTTCAACACACAGACGGACATACGGACATGGCTATATCAACTCCGCTATCTATAACGATTCAGAATATATATACTTTGTGGGGTCGCAAATGAAAAATGTAGAAATTACAAACGGAATGACAAACTTATACCCTTGCCACTCATGGTGAAGAGTATAATAATTTAAGGAAAATAATACAATTAAAATTAACCATTATTATATAAAATATCTATTAATATTATATTAATATACATCCTTTCTTTTGAATGAACGATTTTTTAATTTGTTTTAATAAAAAAAATAATTTAATATACCTTAATTCTTAAATTGACAAAAAAAGACTAAAAACTGGTTATTCGAACCGGTTTTTAATAGACAAAACAGAAAACCGGTTTTTAAAAAATTAGCCTTTTCGAATTATTCGAAAACCGGTTTTTAGAATATGTCGAATATTTGATAACTCTATACTATAGTACCTCTTACTCACATATTTTTAGACCGATTTCAAAATTTTAAACAATTATGGAGAGACATCGAATTAATCATTCATAAATGTCTGAAGATTTCATGAAATTATATAGGTTTTTATAAAAAGTTTAGCATTTTTTTATTTTCTTTTGTAAATTTTCAAATTCTACAATAGTTATTTTAATTTTTTTCTATGAAAACCTATTTTCTTTTGCACAATGTTTTAAAGACAAACATAGCTATGAAAAGCAACTAAAATTAAAAAAGTTGATAGTTTTTTTTTCTTAAATTTCTGAGTTGCTCAACATTTTTGCATGTCATTTGTTTGTAGGCAGCAAGAGGCAGCTAATTTTGATATATTGTTTAGATAATAAGTAAGGCATAATAACTATATTTTCTGCAAATAATTATTGCTTGACATCTTAACTTAACGACACAAGTTGTCTTATGGTTAATTTCAATCATTTGCAAAAATCATTAATGAGATGCATACACCTTATATAATCCACTGTGAAGTGGGCCTATATTTGAGTTATGACTAATTATGAACTGATCCTCATAAAATTTGTTAACTTCGTGACTTCGGCATGTATCAAATTTTGTTGAAATATCTACAAAATTTCGACTTGTAGTTTGCTCACAAGGTTTACATGGACAAACACTGAGACGGCCACACAGATGGACATCCTTAAATGGACTCAGAACGTCGATCAGTATATCTTAAGATGTATGCTGGACTAATAGTTTTGTCCATTACAAACAACCCCACTATGATGGCGCATACAACCCACTCATGAATGGTGGTTATAATAATTTTAAAATCATTAAATAAAATACACAAGGAATATTTATTACAATTACACACATACATATATTTTAATGCCTTAATCTTCACTCAATTTCGTGATGCATTAAGGTTACAATTAATCGGGTAAAGTTGATATATTTTGCTACGAATAATTACGAAAATATCGATTACATTAACTACTTAAAGGCTTATAAATTCATTAACTGTAAAGAAACAATCATTGAACATGTAAATGCTAATTATTCTGTAATTGTCGGAAATAAATTACACATTATTTTAAAGGTTTATTATTAATTTTGAGAAATACCTTAAGAAAACACGTTTTTATGTATATATATTAAATGTCATGAAATGTTTAATATTTACGAATTATAACAACAAACTGATTGAAAGTAATTCTTGGTGATTATTTGAAATTAATATTTGATTAAATAACACTATACAACAAAATCAATTTTTTTCCAAAATTACAAGGTCGGACCAATAAATTCTGATAGAGGAGACAAAAAATAAAAGACACATGTATCGGCGTTTTGAAAGTTTACATCTGAATTTCATTTGAGGGGTGTTAAAGTTTCCGAACTCTGGCAGTTTCTTATTGTTAATCGGCATAGGTCGGACCAATAAATTCTGATAGAGGAGACAAAAAATAAAAGACACATGTATCGGCGTTTTGAAAGTTTACATCTGAATTTCATTTGAGGGGTGTTAAAGTTTCCGAACTCTGGCAGTTTCTTATTGTTAATCGGGCTAAGAAACCATGTGATCCTTACATTTTAGGTATAAAATGTCTTTAGAAAATTTATGTAAACTGTTACGGTGAACATTTTTGCAGAATATGTTAACCCTCTAAATCCTCAAGGCATTGGTCTTTTTTGACCTTATTTTAAAAAATAGCAAAAAACACCAATAAAATAGGGATAAGATGTTCCGCAAAAATATTGTCCGTGAAATTTTACTATAAGTCCCTGAATTCACTAAAACGGAAAATTCAACCAGAAAGCCAGAAATAAGACATAACAGAAGAGAGCCTAGGGTTAATTTCGCATTTATTAAGAACAATTTAACCCCTTAAATCTATGTTTTAATTGTGTTTTTTCTCTTTTATAAAATAAGGACAAAAAAGTCCCATACCTTGAGGCAAAAATGTTCTCCATAACATTTTACATAAATTTGCTGAACACATTTTATACCTAAAATGTAAGGACCACATGTTTTCATATGCCGATTAATAATATGAATGTGCCAGAGTTGGGAAACTTTAACCCCCCCTCAAATGTAATTCAAATGTCAATATTCTAACCGCCGATACACGTGTTATTTTTTATGTCTCCTCTATCAAAATTTATTGGTCGGACCTTGTAATTATACCCTACACCACCATAGTGGGGAGGGTATTATGGATTTGTGCAGATGTTTGTAACGCCCAAAAATATTAGTCTAACACCCATCTTAAAGTATACCGATCGACTTAGAATCACTTTCTGAGTCGATTAAACGATGTCCCTCCGTCCGTCCGTCTGGTCGGCTGGCTGGCTGGCTGTCCATGTAAACCATGTGCGCAGAGTACAGGTCGCAATTTTGAAGATATTTCGATGAAATTTGGTGCATATTATTTTTTCGGCTCAAGGACCAAGCCTATTGAAACTGGCTGAAATCGGTGCATTATTTCACCTAGCCCCCATACAAATGTCCTCCCGAAATTGGACTTATCGGTCATAAATGTTTAATTTATATATGTATCTCCACAATTTCTGCTCCAAATAAGTATTATATACACAAAATTCATGTCACCAAATTTTGTTACGATCGGTCCATAATTAGTCATAGCTCCCATATAGACCCGCTTCCGAAAATCACTTTAACGTGCATAAAACGCTTAAAATTTTGGTATACACACAAAATTCAACATAGTTACCTTTAATATAGATATAAATCACACGACCTAATTTCATGGTGATCGGTCCATAATTAGTCATAGCTCCCATATTAGGCCCACTTCCGAAAATCATTCAAAAATATAAATTATTGAAATTTTGCAAGAAAAATGTTTTTGCTCTTTTACTTAGTGTAATGTATTATATGGTCGGGCTTGACCGACCATACTTTCTTATTTATTTTTTTTTTGTGTTGTACAGTGTAATTGTTTATTTATGTTTAGAAATTGGGTCATTAAATATATTTAAATAGCTGTGAAATCTCACATGAAATAATTAAGCTTATTGAGAACAATTTATTTATACATTATGAGTTTATGTTTGTGTTTTATCTTTCTATTTAGAATATTTATTATTCTATTAAACTTAAATATCTGTGGGGAACAAATGCAACAGTTATAATTTGCGCCCAATGATTTGTCAACGTACACGTAGTAAAATAAAATTAACAAATAAATGTGCAATAATGTTTATAAATATAATATAATTTAACTGAAACTTCCTTAAATTTCATCAAATGTTTGTTTGTTGTTCTAAAACAAATCAATTTAAAAGCGATATGTGTTAATAAATAATTCCAGTTGCTGTAAAATACTTTTTTAAGGCATTCGTTTAAAATTTAACTTTTATAATTATTTTATCTTTTAAATAAGATAATAAAAAAGTCTTGTCTTTTATATTTCACTTGTTAACTAATGTATCACATTGCTCTTCCTGTTTACGGAAATAGCATTCAAACGTTTAAAATAGTATAAAAATATAATTAAATAACAACAAACCAAATGAAAAGGAACAATTATTTTTTTTCAAATGCATGATTCTATATATAGCAGCACGTATACTTAATATCCATTTCTGCACCAAATAACGTATACGTCATTTGATACACCACACAGTGGGGAAGATCGCAAGAAAGTGGTAATAATTCTGAATCTTCTAAACTACTGCTGTGATTTGAAAACGATGTATGAACGAATCGCAGAGAAGAACACAAACTCTAAGCAAACGGAATCCTTGACTACCCTGTTGGAATACATGGAAAATACAGCTGATTCTTGGACAGATTTCAGTGAATGAAACTTTGTTATAAGGAAAGTAGGATAGTATACAATCTCCAGTTTATTTCAATAAGTTTCTTATGCAATTTAATATATACTTGAGCTTAAATTTTTGAAATTCTCGTTTTTTACCTTGACTTTATTTTATTTTTGGTACTGGTTTCTATAAATAGCTTTTATTTCTAGGAAATTCCCAAATAATATTGAGTGTATGACGGCTTAACTTTTGAATGCTGATTTTGTTTTTAATAACTTATATGTAATGTTGAAGAGTACATACATATTTGTCTTTTATTCTCACTTAGTTATTAAACAACTGTTTTTTTTTTTTGCTTCGAAAATGTCGAATTATGTACCAACCACATGTGGGAAGTTTTGCTCTACTTCTTTAATTTGCCAAAAAAAGGGGAGCTGAAGCACACCGATTGCTCACCAAAGCTTATGGTAAATGTGCTACATCGGTATCAAGATGCAAGAAACCATTTGTGTGGTTCAGATGTGGTGATTTAACAAGAGCATGCTAAATCATTTGAATCTACTCAAGCAAAACGTTTGCGAGCATCATGATTTATACAAATGAATGGTAACTAATCGGTTAATCGAGCAAATAGTTATTCGAGGTTTAGATTTAATCGGTTAATATTAAATTATTCGATTAACCGAATAATTTCTATTTTAATTTTAAATTGAAAAGAAAAACAATAAAAAACAAACAAAACATAATAATTCAACAAAGCCATGACACAAAAATATAAGGTAAACTCAGTAGAAAATAAATTCTCAATTATACAATTCTTGTAACGACAAACAAAAGAAAATATGAAAAAATGTGAAAAAATCAAAAGCTAATTTGACGTTCTAGGAGTAAATATTGAAAACTCTATCCAGTGATTCTATCTTCTACAATTATTGTATCATGCAACAAAACAATAAATAAAAATTTACATATGTGAGTTCTTTTTATCGATTTTTGGGAGATCTTCTGAAATAATCTTTTAAAAAAGAATGTAATTTAAAAGCTTTAAATGCTCACTGATTGTAGATGTTGGAAAAATCGAAAGTAAGGCATGATAAAAAGTATCCAATTTCTTAGTTCTTTTTTAGTATTTTCTAAGCATATTTTTTTTAGATTTCTAATACTTTAATAGTTTCGTTAAGTTCTGATTAAAGAATCGTTTCAGTAATGTCTTCAGTTTCGTCTATTACCATGTCGTCCTTCAACTCATTATCACATAGATCATCATAGAATATTCTAGAAAAAATGTCATTTTCAAATACCTAAGTTTAAGTTTTCGTACTATACTTCAAAAAACTATTGCCAGAAGAGAAAGACATTTCGGTTAATCGACACAAATTAATCCGTTTATTCGTTATTCGAAAATCGTCAATATTAAATTATTCGAACAGTCAACCGACAAAAATTAATCGGTTAATCGATTGAATACCCCAGTAGCAACAAATTGAAGCCAAGAGACCTTGAAATTCAATTTTGTATGCCTCAAATGCTGCTTGAACGCTATAAAAGAAAATCATTTTTGCAACGAATTATTACTTGTGATGAAAAATGGATCCACTACGATAATTCGAAGCATAAGAGATCGTATGTGAAGCCCGGTTAACCAGCCGAATCGGCACCAAAGCCAAATATACATGGCGCCAAGTTAATGCTCTGTATTTCCTGGGACCAAAAGGCTCCTATATATTATGAGTTGCTGAAATCATATCAGACCATGACAAGCAGCTTGATTTGTTTGAAGTGAGTATTGCACAGTGGGTGAGGATCAATATTTTTTGGAAATAAATCTGGCATTTCTAAACGGCTGGACCGATCGGGATAAAAAATACGCCATATTAAAACTCCGTCCTTCAAAAAATTGCACTATTTCATAATTTAGTATAAAATGTTGTTGAATAAAATATTAAGAAAATTTATAAAAATGTTTGATTATGTTGATTTAGTAAGTGGACGGAGCTTTATTTTTGAATCTAATTGATATATTGACTTGAAATATTTTTGCAAGACCAAAAATTAACTTATCTAAGCATAAAAAATTAGTTCGGTATAAATTTGGATTATATTGTTCCCAATATTTGCAATCCTATTAAAATTTTGATTTTAGAAACTTATTTATTAACAAAACTCAATGAAATTTCCAACGTTTATTAAATTCATCATTCTAAATAAGAAAGTGTAAAAAACTTGTCAAAAGATCAAAGGGAATCCCGCAATTCTGAAAAATTTGAACGAAAATCCCAAAAAGAATTTTTAACAATTTTGTCCATAGGGTGGTTTTATAAAATCGAAAGCAGAAAGTAAAAATCTGAGAATCTCAATTTTGGTTTTGACTTGTTGCTTGTAAGCGTACTTACAGCGATATATTAATTTAAAGTTTGCTGTTACAATTTTGGTAAGCAAAGAGATGGCGAACAACTACTGGGAATCTCAGCTTTAGAGAATAGCACAGGTATCAGTCAGGCAGAAGCTGTTAGCGATAGCCTTTTTGAAAATTTCAGGACACTTTCGGTACGGTAAGGCAAAGTCCGATTAAGCTAAAACTTTCACAATCGTATTTTTCACTAAAAGTAACAATTCTAGATGAGAGCACTTAAATATTCTAAGAAAAAAAAAATTGCCCTTTCACTTAAACCGCCCTACCAAAATGTTCATCGTAAAGATATATTATAGAGAAACATAAAATTGTTATTTGTTCTTGAAGAAAGTTGTTTTAATAATAAAAAAAAGTTAAGTCACCTTATCTTTTCGCCCAATTAAATAGCAAAAATCTACTGTTTTTTGAATTTTTAAATTAAAAATCGTTTATTTTTGGATTCATTATTAATATCGCTTTGAAATCTTTTGTATATTATTGGTAATTTAGTTGTCTAACTAACAAAAAAAGTACGCCCTACAATCTGTAAAAATTGCACACAACATTTAGTAATGGAACTTGTACTTAAGAAATTTAAATTTTTTTTCCACTTCCTTTCGATGGGTCCCACTATGCAGTACCATATCTTTGCCATTAATACTACCAGCAAGCACTCTTTTTAATTAAACAAAAGCAACACCCAACAAAACCAAATTATATTTTCGCACTACAAATGCCAACTTTTAATTAATGTTGCTTTCAAACGTCTGCTGCCAACAAGAAGTTGTGAAAAAAAGGCAAAAGACAAAATCTATAAAATTTTATTGTTATGACCTTTAGTAATTAAAGTAATTTTTTAATTAAGTTATAATTAACCCAACACACAACATCCTACCAAAACCACTACTATCAAATACAATTCATCATCAGACATACACAGACACAAACTCACATACACAATCATATACGAGTGAGTATGAACTTAACGTGTAAATTTGTTCTGACTGTATGTTTTGTTTTAAGGATGTGCTCTCTTTTTAACATATTTTATTTTCTCTTTCAGTATTTACATTGTTTTTTACAATTATCTTAGCTCTTTTAATGTTATTCGCATAGTAGTGTTGCCATTTTAATATGTTTTCTCTTAAAATTACTTAGCAAATTTAAAGCATAAATTAATTTAATAAATTATGCTAAATAAGTTTCTGTTGTTTACAAATTGAGGTCATTCCTATTCTATTGTATTATTTCAACGAAATGCATGTTAGAATATAAACTAAATAAAATTTAATCAACATACTTATATCCTTAAATATTTACAATACTTTTGAATCTTATCCAAATAAGTGTCTTATAAAAACTCATTCCATCTCTTTATTTTATTTCCAATTTTTTAATTCAGAGACCCTTAGTCCGTATAAAAAAGGCACTAATAAATTTTGTTCAGCAAGATTTGAATAAGGAATCATACTTGGTGTCATATATTTCCATTTCTTTAGAAGCTAAACATATATTTATTAGAGAATCTGGTTGGCTTAGCAAGATAATCACACATACCAATTGCTAACCTAGTATGCAGGTGAACTGCTAAATCGACCCTAACACTTAACTCATATACCTGATTGCTACAATGCATTGCAATGATGTGAATGATAACTTAAACATATATTATTTACGCAATCATACACAATAATTATAGTGACCATAATATTGTTAAAACAAACTTGGAAAAATGCTGAAATAGTTATGGTAAACATGTAAAATTATATGCTTTATCTGGGTGTAGTCATAGCCTATCCGCAATCTCTACCAAAGTTGACATTTCAATGCCGATTTTCATGGCCTTAAAGCGGAAGGTATCTGGGTTTTCAAGATTTTGTAGTCGGAAAGCGATATATTAGACATGGCTCATATAGTCTCAGTGAGCTTCTTGTCGCTATTTCCACTGATAATTCTATTTTTGCCTGTAGATCTCCTACAGCTTATAAGACTCTCCTTAAATTTCTCCTGCTTATTTTTCATCCAGGATAGTTGAAAAAATTACTCTACTAGTGTTAGTTCTACTCCACAGAATTTTTACTAGCAGTAACTTAGCTGGATATCTCCATCCTTTGCTCGTACAGGTAGAGATTACTATTTGGGTAATAAAATATTAATTGTTTTTATGGTTTGAATCCCAGAAAATTTTCACATCAATAAATTTAATAAAAATTCATAAATTTTAACAAATTTGATTACTAAGTTTTAAAAAGGATTAAAACTAATTGCGTTAACAACTTATGATCACTCAAATTAAAAAAAACAGGTTGAGACGAACTTAAATCTTGACAATATTTACAGTAATGTGCCTTTCAATATTTTGTTACAGTGTCTTTTAGAATTTTATTTAGTTTACAATAAATTGATATGTCGTGAATATGATTATAAGACAATTTTAAATTTACCATAGTATAATTAAAAAGTATATATATATAATCATAACTGATGTAAATAAGCGTCGTTTAAGCTAGGTCTCGATAATGTTCCCGAAGTGCAAACGAAGTAAGAGCACCTCCAAAAATTTATAGAAATAACGTGATAGTTTTAAAAATACACATTTTTGCGGGTTAGCAATCTAGAACATCGCGTGATAGTAATATTTTTACACAATAAAATTGTTGGCACATGTTACCGAAAAATCTCCAAATCTTAATTTTTGATTTTTTTTAATATTTCGCGACTTAAAGAATGATAAGTAAAAAATGGTCATCTATAAATATTTTTAATGACTCCAGCTATTACTCAATATTTAAGTGGTAGGCTCATCCAAAGCGCTGAACGAAAATCTATAATAGAGAGTGAAGGTATGTCAAACAAAAATATAAATTTTAAAGAACAGTGGTTAAGTAACGTTTTTATTTGGAAATAATTCGTTATCTCGGGAACTATTAGTGATATCGTTACGAATTTTTTACTTGGTTGGAGATGAGGTGTTTTGTATCTCAAGATATACAATTTTATGGTCGCATAGTGGTGATGCCAGTGGGATATCTATCAACATCACATCCCACTAAGCAACAAAATAGGTCTTAAAGGAAAAGACCAAAGCTTTATTTTGAGCAAAATAAAAATTTAAAAAAGTATGTCTTGAGTTACAAAATATTTATTTTCATGGATATCCCACTCGCATCCCACTAAGCGACCAAAAATATCTTAAACGATTGGATCTAGACTTTCTTTTGAGCAACAAAAAAATAAAAAAGGTTCCATTTTGAAAAAAGTTAGATTTTGCCAAAAAAAATAGTCAAAAATTGTATGTCTTCAGTTACAAAATATTTATTTTGATAGATATCCCACTTGCATCCCACTAGGCGACCAAAAAAATATATCTAAGCTTTAGTTTGAGCTAAAAAAAATTAAAAAAGGGTCCATTTTGAAAAAAAGTCAACAAAGTTTGCAAAAAAAGTCAAAAATTGTATTGTTTTGAGTAACAAAATATTTATTTTGATAGATATCCCACTCGCATCCCACTAAGCGATCAAATAGGTCTTCAAGGAAAATATCTAAGCTTTATTTTAAGAAAAAAAACGCCCATTTAAAAAAAAAGTAAAAAAAAATTTGTATTTCGGAAAAAAATATTAAAATTTTTTTTTTATATATTTTCATCGAAAGATTGAAGAAAGAGCTATCTAAACTGTTTGGGACACATTTTGCTAAGAATAATAGGTAATAAGTTACATGGATAAGAAAAAACACATGCTTGGCCAAAATGTCAAATTTTAACCTCTCTAACTCAAAGAGTTCTCGACCGATCTTGTTTAAAAATTGTATCTGAGTTACTATCCAATATAACTAACCTTGGTGCATCGACATCGATTTTAAAAGCTGGTTCACTTTATTTGAAATACCCCATGTATTTCGATTTTTTAAGTTCAAATGTCCTTGGCATTCATTTAGATAGACGTCTTACTTGGCGTCGGCACATAGAAGCGAAGCGGCTCCACATGAAACTAAAAGCTTCTAATTTACACTGGCTAATCCATCACCAATCAAAATTAAGCTCTAACTGCAAAGTCAGCCTGTATGAGACAGTCTTAAAACCAATTTGGACATACGGAATCCAATTATGGGGAACAGCAAGCAGTACCAGTATAGATCTTATACAGAGGGCACAATCCAAAATTCTTAGAACCATGAATGGAGCTTCATGGTATATAAGAAACGAAAACATCCACAGAGACTTAGATGTACCCTTGGTCAAGGATGAATTCAGAAAAACTCGTGAAGCTTATTTATCAAAATTACATCATCATCCGAACCCGCTCGCAAGGCTACTTACAGTAACTCAAGACAGCTCAAGGCTGCGTAGAGCTGATTTACCACTCATCTAATTTTCCAAATATGATATTGTTTAGTTTTAAGATTTAATTACATATTGTAAGGCCTAGAAATTAAAGGCAAAAAAATGTTCAAATGTCCTTCAAAAATTATATCCTTTAACTGTTCCCATAATTATTCTAAACTTTTAAGACATTATTATAGATTATAGGTAGCAATAATTACACAGAAAAAACTATTTCTTAAACCGTTTCAATTCAAATATTTGTCACATATTGCACTGGTTTCAATTATTTCATAATTAAATCAAGTATTCATTTGCTCCAAAACAAAATTTCTTGATATATTCTATTGAATTTTGAGTTTTGAATTTGATTATTTTGACAATTTAATATACAATTTTCGTTATTGGTTGAATTTCAAATACAAAAATTATTGAATAGATAATTTTCGTAATTGAAAACACATTTTTGTTATTTTTTGTGTTTCAATTACGAAAATTATCTATTCAATAATTTTTGTATTTGAAATTCAACCAATAATATTCAATTGTCAAAATAATCATTCAAAACTCAAAATTCAATAGAAAATATCAAGAAATTTTGTTTTTGAGCAAATGAATACTTGATTTAATTATGAAATAATTGAAACCGGTTCAATATGGGATAAATGTTTGAATTGAAATATAATTTTTTCTGTGTACATTTACATAAACACCAAAAAAACAACAAAGGAAATTCCTGTCCAAAAAACTAACAAATTTCCACCACTTTTTGTTGTTTTGACACATTTCGATTTCAAAGGTTTGGCAACATTGGAATATTTGTTTAATTGTGTGATTTACTTACTCTCTTATCTAAAGAGAACTTCTCTTAGAGTTTTAAGAGTATTGTGCAGTTATGTTTGTTTTGCTTCCGCAAAGGAAGTATATGTATTTGTGTGTATTTTTGTGGGGAGTAATGATGAGTATTGTAATTTTTAAGAGCTGTTTTACAAATACTACAAAGGCAACAATTGAATCCCGGTGCGTAAGGAATCACAGCAACAACAATATTATGCAGAGTGTGTGTGTGTTTGTGTGCTTTTAAAGATTATAGTTGTTTTGGAGTTACTCCAGCTCAATGGCAGCCACCAGTAGTAGTACAACTTTTAATGTTACACTTGACGGTTGTGTGAACTTGTACGGTACTCGTTTGCCATTTTGCTTTGGTGTGTAACATTTTGAATTAAAGTTTTTCGATGGTACAAAAAAAAAAAACATAATTACATTTACATAAACACCAATAACAAAAAAAAAGTAGACAATCCTTTGTATTTGTCTTATTTGTGGTATTAAAGTGAAACGTTTTAATGCAAGTGAAGCAAAAAGTTTTACTTTTTTGGTTTAAAGTGTATAAAAAAAATATAAAATTCTGAATATTTTTTTAGAATATTTAAAATTGTGTTAAATGTTTACTAAAGAGTCTTTAGCAACAAAAATGTGCAGCATAGAAAATCTATTGTTATGCCATGTATAAGTATATAGAAGTAAATGAGTGAGTTAAAGTGACCTATATTCAAGAAAAATTTAAAAAAAGGGGAATAAGAAAAAAATTTGTAAAGAAATCAAAATACAAATGAAAATTGCAAAAAAAAAATAATATAAAAAATAATGTAGATTTCTATAGATGAGCAGTTAAGGGTAAATTAAAATTTCCATAAAAAAAAAATTATTCAGTGTAATAAAAGTGAATGAAAAAAAACAGTTTAATGCCGCACATCAAATGTCAGACCTCAACACACTTTTTTCTATTCTCAGCATAGAAAACGATAACAAGCAAAAAAAGCATATACTTATTACTAATAATAACAACAACCAAATAAAAATAAAAAAAATATATATGTATAAAGGATAAGGCAACAGCATCTGGTTGACTTACTAACGGGGAAAATATAATATATAGTGGTATTACAGTGGTATTACAGTAGTACGAATATCTGTGTGTCTATAGCTATGTGTATTAGTGGTAGTTGTGTATCCATATTAAGTGTAGCTCGAGTAAAAAGTAACAGCATTAGCAATAACATCAGTTAGTTTATTGTATGGTGTATTATTGGTGCAGCCGTTTGTTGCCATTGTAGTTATGGTTGTTGCTATTATTACTATTATTGCTGGGAATACAATATAAACGATAACAACACATAAACATCAGTTTAAAAGCAATGACTGCAACAGCACACAATTTAAAATCCAACACACGTTTCATTTAAAAGTGGCACCTCCAAGCGTTACAGCGCTTCAAAAGGATTTAAATTCTGCAAACAAATAAAAAAACTTTACAAGGAGTAAACAATTTATAATGGTTAGTATAGAATGATGGTTTGGAATGCCCTATATATTTTATACAACTAGAATAATTTATATAGAAATAAATATTGAAGACATTATTCATAATCAAGGCAAGTTTTTCAAGCATCTTGCTTGAAAAATAAACCTGCATATTTTACTTTCAAAGTTTTTTTCTTTCTTTAAAGAATATATTATAATTTCTTTAAAGAATATATTACTTTTAAGTTTTTTTATCCATCAACACGACACATCGAATATTGGTAGTAAAGCCCAACATTTATCTACAAATTTGGTCTTTGTGAAACTTAAAGACCATGTATGTCCGTCGGGTTTTCTGTCTGTTAATGGCTTTGTTTATTCAAATAATTTTTTTCTATAAAATTATTAATTTTATTTTACGAAAATATAAATAACAAATTTTGGCATTTTATGCAGCAAATAAAGTTTATTTAATTTTTAAAACTCGAAAAAACACTTGATTGTACTTTGTAAACTATTGTTTTATTACAATAAAATTAATTTAACGTTTTACTTTATATTTTACGATGCTTTTTTGTCTGCATATTTGTGTTCATATTTGTTGTTTGAGCTTTTCTGCTAGCTTATTTTTAATCTTGTGGGGCATATTTAAACTTGACCAGTTCATAATAAAAATTTAATTTATGAAAGGGGTATAATTTGCATGAAAATCATGTTTTATAAACCTTTGAAACTAATTATGAATATGAGTATTTTACAAAAAAAAAATATTTTTTTTTATTCCTGCACTTTTTTGCGGCAAAATTTCAAATGTTCAACTTTCGCTTTTTGAAAAAAAAAATTACGGTTCAATTCCTAACACTTCGACGACATAAATGCCAGTTTATATACAAACAGTTGTGAAAGTGTTTTAAATAAAGTTTTCTAGCTGAAGAAAGTAAAAAAAAATTACATTAGCGAAAAAGTGATTTAAAAAAAAAAAATAGTTATAACCAAGATTTTACCAAAGTGGATTACAATACCGGAGGTGTGTACTTAAAAAAAAAACTTAAAATATTTTACTAAATGTTCATAAAATTTATATAAAATTTCGTGTTTTTATTAGTAATGTTTTTTGTAAAGTTACGAAAAAGTTGTTTGTCTTCTGTAGTAGATATAGAACTTATGTTACAAAAACATTTGCCCAAGGAATGATACAAATGTAATAATTTGTGAGAAGGTCAAGCTTCATTTCATACTCAATTTTTTTGCAACTACTTGCACCGATGCAAATAATTATATTTTTTTAGAAATATACTAAAATTTTTTACAATTTTTACAATTGCTTATTTAAAATTTACTTATAGCGGAGCCCCAAGAAAACGTCAAACAAACGAAGAAATGCTATTTGTAGATAGTGCTATGAGAATATAAATTGAATTTTTTTTGAAAATTGCTGGTGAGTTAAGCTACGTTTCCGCATACACTGTAATCGGCACAGAAAACGAAATTCCATACGTTCGTTTCAGAAATCCGCAAGGAAAATTGGGAACGAAACGGCACCGATCAGTAACGAAAAACCTGTCATTTGGGGCCAGAACGAAAACAACATCAAGTAGGTTGTTTTCGGTGCTGTAGGAACGAAATTATTTGAATTATTTTTTCATTTCAAATTTAAAGAAAATCAAAATGAATAAAAACAAGTAAGAAAGTATGGTCGGTCAACCCCGACCATATAATACCCTACACTAAGTAAAAGATCAAAAACATTTTTCTTTTAAAATTTCAATAATTTATATTTTGAGTGATTTTCGGAAGTGGGCCTTATATGGGGGCTATGACCAAATATGGATCGATCACCATGAAATTAGGTCGTGTGATTTATGTCTATATGAAAGTTTACTATGTTGAATTTTGTGAGTATACTAAAATTTTTAAGCGATTTATGCACGTTAAAGTGATTTTCGGAAGCGGGTCTATATGGGAGCTATGACTAATTATGGAGCGATCGTAACAAAATTTGGTGACATGAATTTTGTATATATAAAACTTATTTGGAGCGCAATTTGTGGAGATACATTTATAAATTAAACATTTATGACCGATAAAGTCCATTTTCGAAGGACATTTGTATGGGGGCTAGGTGAAATAATCGACCGATTTCAGCCAGTTCCAGTAGGCTTGATCGTTGGGCCAAAAAAGTAATATGTACCAAATTTTATCGAAATATCTTCATAATTGCGACCTGTACTCTGCGCACAAGGTTTACTTGGACAGCCAGCCAGCCAGCCAGCCAACCAGACGGACGGACGGACATCGCTTAATCGACTCAGAAAGTGATTCTAAGTCGATCGGTATACTTTAAGGTGGGCGTTAGATTAATATTTTTGGGCGTTATAAACATCTGCACAAACGCATAATACCCTCCCCACTATGGTGGTGTAGGTTATAAAAATAAATTTTCTTTATTGGAAGAGGATAAAATAATAGATTTTGTCAAAAATAATGAAATTCTATTTAATGTGCGACATCCAAAATTAAACAAATAATTTCGTTTCTGTTTTATACCGCAACGCACCCAACTGAAACGAAAATAATTCAGAAATGAGAAGGTGACGAACACCAACGTTTTTCAGATTCAGTTTTCGTTATCGGCGCCGATTACGGTGTATGCGGAAACCCAGCTTTAGAGGGGGTGTTATAAGAAAAGCGAGGGGGGGTTAATGGGGGGTTTTAAATGGTATTTATGGAAAGTGCTATGAGAATATAGATTGAGATCTTTTTGGAAATGTTGGGTGAGTTGGGGGGGGGGTTACAGAAAAGGAAGGGGTACGAACACCAACGTTTTTCAGATTCAGTTTTCGTTATCGGCGCCGATTACGGTGTATGCGGAAACCCAGCTTAGAGGGGGTGTTATAAGAAAAGCGAGGGGGGGTTAATGGGGGGTTTTAAATGGTATTTATGGAAAGTGCTATGAGAATATAGATTGAGATCTTTTTGGAAATGTTGGGTGAGTTGGGGGGGGGTTTACAGAAAAGGAAGGGGTATTGCCAATTCTTTTGAAAATGCTTATTTTAGCAACAGAAGTTTCTACAAAAAGTTTTATGCTGTTAGATGCCTTGCATATAATTTTTACCGCAATTTTGGCTTTTGGACACATAGTGCATTGAATAAAACATATGTTTTTATTAATTATTTTTTTTTTTGTTTCTCAAAGACATTTTCATTTTATTTTATGGAGCGATATGCACAACATCCAGTAGTATGATTACTTGATACAAATTACTGCTCAAATTATTTTGATATCGATATGTTTTAGATATTTATTAAGGTTAATATGTTTTTCGGAAATGGTCCATATATGGGAGCCATGACCAATTATGGTTCAATCTTCATAAAATTCGGTATGGTGATTTCTATATATATAAGTATTATTTGTAATAACATTATAAGGATATTTTTGAGTAGTTAAATGATTTTCAGAAGTGGACCCTATATGGGAGCTATCGCCAAATATGGACCGATTGTCACAAAATCCTGAACTTTATATGGGGGCTATGGTCAAATATCGGCCGATCCAAAAAAAAAATAGTGTTGTGACTTCTTTAACACGAAACTTTTTTTTGCGGAATTTTGTATGGATACTGCAATTCTGTAGGCATTTATAGACTATAGGGAAGAAATGTGTATGGGGACTAGGAGAAATCATAGATCCATTCTTACCATTTTCAACAGAGTTAGTCCTTTTATTATAAAAATAACGATTGTAAAAGTGTATGGTATTGTCTGCAATATATTTACACAAATAATAAAAAAATATGTGAAAATTATTAATTTTTTTTTTGGTTTTCTCACATTTTGGCGGTACAGATTTTCAATACCAAACTGCATAGGACAACAATAAACATATTTTTTGCAAGTTCACCAATTTGGTTCAGCGTGTTTTACACAGACACACACAGACGGACGGACAGACAGACGGACACGGCTCAGTCCGCTTTAAATTTCATAAGGATCAAGAAAATATATACTATGTTTGGCTTCAGATGAATATTGCTCAATATTGCACACGAAATTACACAATTAAATATACCCTAGTTCACAACTTGTGGTGGTGGAGGTGAACAAAAAGTAAACATATGATGGATTTGGTAGGATCTATTAACCTTATTGCATTATATAAGAAAACTGAAATTTTGTCTTTATTGAAAACAATTAATATTTTTAAGAGGACTCATCGTGCGGATTTGTAAAAACTAATTCAACAAACGTTAAATATATCCAAAAATCGAAAAGCCAGTATTTTTCTTTGTTTGCATTGTGATGAAAGTAGATTATTTCAAATAAAAACAATGATTGAAGGACCGTTTTAGATTATAATATATACCGTTAGAATAGGCATATCAAAGATTAATAAAAGGATTTTTAATGGAAATTTTGGACTTGTATATGAAAAATACAACTTTGCATGTATTGTGTATCATAAATCAAAATAATTCACAATTATTGTATCACTAGTGAAGAAGCTTTCTAAAAGTTTATCTGAAAATTGTATTTGTATAATGAATGCATTTTTTTTTTTTTTTTTTTTGAAAAAAATAATTTTTTTAATCGTGCTGTCATTCTATATTGAACATATTTGTATTGAATTTTTTCTGGTTAGCAACATTTTTAAGAGTTTTATGATTGAAAAGCAATTTTCGGAAGTGGGCTTTATATGGGAGCTTTAACCAATTATGGATTTATCCGCACAAAATTCTTAGGTGTGATTAATTTATATATAAATTTGTGGTAAAATTTGTGTGGATATGTGCATTTATGACCAATAAAGTCCTATTTCGGGAGGATATTTGTATATTCGTTAGATGAACTAAAAGACTCAGAAACTTATTCTGACTCTACGGGTATAGTTTTATGTGGATATTTTTGGGCGTTACAAACATTAGCAAATATCGCTTGATACCCTCCCCACTATGATGGTGGAAGGTATTATAAATCGTGTTTTTTTAAATTTAAATGGATTAAAATTAAAATCTCTAAAGTACTCCAAAAGGTATATGTTAGACGAATATGTTAAAAATTGGAAGAACCAAGGACAAAAACTTAGTTCTTTTCCGTATTATATAGTTCATGATATTTTAAACCAAATTATATACAAGTATTCCGACTCTTTGACAACAGTACCTGACTCTTAACATGTGTTAGTGAATAAGTAGCAAAAATGTAAATGTGTTGATGTATTTTGTATTTAAATTTTATTTTAATTAATTTTCTGTACCAAAAATTTAAACTCTGTGCAATAATAAAATTTTAACACAAATAAAATTAAGTGCTAAAAATTAATTAAAAATATTTTAGGTATAAAAATTTGCTGAAAAGTGTTCAAAAATATTGAGTGAAAGTATAACGCGTGGTTCGTCCTTTATTTAGTCGGAAAATCGAAGTTACAATTGCAGGTATTTTGATATGTATAATTCTCTCACAAGGAAGTTGAATTCACATGGTACACGTATATGTGAGTGAGTAGTTTTCAAAAATATAGAGTCGGAATACCTCTTGTACACAGAATAAAGTCCAAACATAAATAGTATGATTTGATTTCATTTATTCCAATTCATAATATTTATAAATAATTTATTAAAAAAGTATCAGCCTAACCACAAAAGTCTTAAAGATAATTTTAAGTCCATAAAGTTAATTTTTGTTAAAGTCGACTTTATTTTAAAATAGAACTTTTGTTTTTATTTGAAAAAAGCTTCAAAACCTTTTCCAACATATACATTCAATTAATCGAAAATATTTTTCAATGAATGTAAATAAAAAGAAGAAATTTCAAAAAATTATAAAAACAAATTGTACATAAATGTACAAAACAAAAAGCTTTTTTTAAATAATAAAACAACATTTTAAATTATATTTGAAATTTATTTTATGGTACGAAATTTAAAATGATAGTCAACTTTATGGTCTTAAAATCGATTTTAAGGCTTTCGTAGTTAGGCTGTATTATTTTATATTTCGTGTTATAAGACAAATTTCAAATATAATTTAAAATGTTGTTTTATTATGTTAAAATAAGCTTTTTTTGAAGTGTCATGCACATCTATTTTTTTGAAATTTATTTTGTATAAGTTTGTCATTCCGTTTGTAATTGCTACATTTTTCTTTTGCGACCCCACAAATTATATACATTCTTGATCGTTATAGATAGCGAATGTCCGTTTGTTTGTTCGTCTGTATATATGTTGAAACGGCTCATCCGATCGGGATAAAATTTGACATGGGCGTAGCCAAGGCGCATTTGAATTTAAGTTATTAAAATGGGCTATAAAAAAAATGGGGGCTCAAAGTAGGGTACCTTCGACATTTAAAATTTTTAAACACGTGCAATGTTTTTGTTTCCCATCCGATTTTAAGCTCTCGGCTAGGTCTTGAAAAAACATGCTTGTGTGTGATATTTATCTCTTATAATTTCCGAGTTCAAAAATGGTATTTATTACAATTATGCCCATGGGGTCCACATTTCCCTCTGGGCTGAGAAAATACTTTAGAGATAAATAGAGAACACATCAAGGTTTCTAAAACTCCTTCCCGTTTTTTGATTCCGGCTTTGGGATTTTAGAACATGTTGCCCAAAGTTAAATTTTTGATAAAAAATAGCTCACATTCCGAAGGGAGTAGGGGCGACATACTAGAAAGATAGGACATGTTTTTTATACCAAAATGTTCTTCGTAAATACTTAAGTCACCTTTTCGCCCCAAAAACTGCAAAAAATAACAATTTATTGAATATTTAAATTGGATCCATAATTGATATTGCTCTGAAATCTTTTGTATGTTCGAGTCCATTCGGTCCAAAAGTACGACCTATATGCTTAAAAAAGCGGACCAAGGTATGACAAAATTTTAAAATTTCAATTTTGAAAAGCTTATAACTCGGAAATTATAAGATATAAATAGCACACACAAGCGTGTTTTTTCAAGACTAGCCGAGCGCTTTCCAAAAATATGAAAATCTTTAAAAAATTTTACATGCCGAAGGTACCCTAATTTGATAATTTTAATAACTTAAATTCGAATACTCCTTGGCTACGCTCATGTCAAATTTTATCCCGATCGGATGAGCCGTTTAGAAATGCCAGATTTATTTCCAAAATATTTTTATTCTGCCCACTGTGCATTGCAACGATGTATATAAGGCTTATTATGTAAGTTGAACAATGGGTAAATTTTTTTTTCACCAAACAAATTTTTGTCGTAAATTTTTTTTTCAATAAATTTAAAATAAAATAAAAAAAATTTCGAAAATAAAAAAAAAATTTTTCATTAAAATAAAAGAAAATTAAAAAACTTGTTTAAAATAAATTAAATTGTATACCTGAAAATATTTAAAAATTTTATTTTACAGTATAATTTGTTGAAGGGAACATAAGATTCGGCACAGCCGAATATACATATAAGTAATATAAAGCGAAATGACTAATGTATCTGCGAGAATTACGGTATTGTATTTTGAACATACTTAATTGATATAAGTAAGCTATTAATTATAGATGAGACTTCAGTAATCACGGTTTCTTTTCTCCTAATATGTAATTATTTCTAGTAAACAAGAAAGGTTTATAAATTCTGTTTGTGCACATTTATTGTGCTGCTCTATTGCACCACTAAACTTTCATGTCTTACAAGAAAACAGCAAATTGAAGCCATTTTGTACTTTTGTGTATAGGAAAACCAATAAGGCGAAGCCATTTTACTGCATGTCACGTGTGATGTTAAAGATCATGATGATA
The DNA here is from genome assembly GCF_958450345.1 of Calliphora vicina. Classification (NCBI taxonomy): domain Eukaryota; kingdom Metazoa; phylum Arthropoda; class Insecta; order Diptera; family Calliphoridae; genus Calliphora; species Calliphora vicina. Next base: position 74,347,945 of record NC_088783.1, on the reverse strand, counting down.
ATGCAATAAACACATCATATTATAATATTAAAAAATTGTTTTATCTTTGAAAAAATATGTAATGGTTTAAAAGCTCGTAAAATAGTTTTGTTAAATAAAAACAAATTAAATTAAAACCATAGCAAATACTACTCATATTGGAGATTTTGGTAAGACTTTTAAAGCATAAATACATATTCCTTAAAGTTGCAGTAAACTACAAAATTCAACTGTATCTTACCTCAACTTAAAATGCTGAAGGCAATCGTTGCTTATATTCCGATAAACCTCAAAGTGCTTTCATGCTTTTGTAAGTGTATGGATTTTGGCAGTTTAATACGGTACCTTGTTTTAACATCACTAGCAATTTTAATGGAAATGTAGGAAAAAGCAGGAAATAGTGTTTGGGAATAACTAATTGGTATTTTTCTGCACGTATGCAACAGGAAATTCTTCTACGATTGGATTATTCTTTAAACGAATAGTAGCACAATAGGAAACCAAACTTCCGTGTAATATGCGATGTGTGCGTTGAATTGACCGAAGGCTGGCTTTTAGAGCTGGATTTGTTGTCCTGTTTAGTTTACTGCAACAATAGAAATGGTTTAGACATACTGCATGAATGTAACGATTCTATGGGAGAAGTAAGCATTGTAATAAATTTACAAAATGTTGCTGCATTGTAAGAAAATGTTAATGAGAACGAATAAGCAAATCTGTAGATGTGTACATTGAAAAACTTGTAAATTCGACTTAAGTTAAAGTTTGAGTGTTTTTCTATCTAATCTAAAATGGGGACTAGGTGAAATAATGGACCGACTTCAACGACTTTTGATTGGCTTCATCCTTGAGTTTCAAAAAACGAATATAAATAAAAATATTTTTAAAATTGCTACATATACTTTAAAAAAATGTTTACATCGACAACCAGCCAGTCAGTCGCTTGAATAGACTAATTAATCGACTCAAAAGTCTAAGATTCTAAGTCGATCGGTGTACTTTAAACCAGAGTACTTAAATAAACAAATCGAAACGATTGCTATCGTTTTGTTTTGTTCTTTTCAGTGAGTAAAACAAAAACCAAACATAAACAATGAAAATGATTATGCCATTTTGTTTTGAATTGTTTTTGCTCGTGAGCACAAACTGTACATTAATATAAACGTATGAAGCTAGAAAAGAAAAGAGTAAGAACAATATTGAAACATTCTGATATAAAACGTTTAACAAACGTTTGGTAATTGATTTACCCTTTTAATAGAGAACGCAGTAGAAAAAAAAACAAAACGAATAAAAAATACGTTTCTCTATCTGTTTTGTACTCAAATGTACGATTGTAACGGTAAATTAAATAATGCAGATGAGTGAAAAGCCAATCGTTTCGTTTTCTCTCCTTGTCACTTGAAAAGTTTTTGTTTTGTTTTTGCTCATGTACAATACTATTTAAAATTTTTGATTTGTTTTGTACATTTTGCAAACGTTTGCGAAATGTTTTGTTTGTTTTCATACTCTGCTTTAAACTGGATTTTCGACTAATATTTTTTCTGACGTTACAAACATCAGCACAAGCTGATGTTTTACATGTTGCACAGACTAAAAATATTTTTTTGCATAGGATTCATTACATGAATATTTATTGAAATACCAAAGATTCTGACAAAAAAATATTCGACGATACAATGGCGCATCCTTTTCTTTGCAACACAGTTTACTCAACCAAATAATCATCCTTTAACAAAGGGTATTTCAAAAATGACATCTTCGCTATTTTTAAAAACCTTTCTCAATTATAAGCCATTGTATGGTTAACATTACATAAAACACAAGTAAGAGAACTATATTTGGATGTGCCGAATCGTATATACCCTTCACCAAATTATTCGGACTATAGTTTTTTTCCACGATTTTGTCCCATTATACGTCCGACTTACTATGGCTTTATACACTGACGGACAATACAAAGAATCATTACATATAAATTCTATTAAAGCATAAACTACAAAAATTGATTTTAAAATTTTAAATTTTTTTCTTATATACACTAGGGTGGCCCTTAAAAAACGAAAGTTGGATTTTGGCCATTCTCACCCTCCAGTTTGGTGAACATTAGCAAAAAAAACATCCTGAAAAAATTTTAGGTAAATCGGTTGGGGTTAAGACGTGCCGCAAGCCCTCTGAAGTTTTGAGATGCAAATTTTGCCATTAAAAAATTACTTTTGTAATTCAATTTAAAAGAATCGAAATGTGTACGTAATTGTCGTTCTAATGAGACATAAAAAACAGAAATCGGTCAAAAAATGTTAAAGTTATTAAAAATTCGCCAGGCCATTAACGTGTCTCAGGCCACTAGAACATGAAATGTAGGAACAAAATTAACATATTTTGAGAAATATTAAAATAAAAGCTCATTTTTACTTAAAATATGTCCATATTTACTTGTATATGAGTTTTTGTCTTCGTAGGATACCGTTAACCTATTCTTAGGTATGAACAAAAAAATTTTATTTTTTTATCGGCAGTTTCAAAACTCCATTTTCAAATTTTTAAAAATTTTGTTAAACAAATTTCAGAATTTTTTGATCATCTCATTGGGATTTATTAAGAGTATAATAGGGAATAAAAATGTGAAAAAATTATGAAAATATCTCTTATAGTTTTTCCGTACCTGCGATTTAAATTTTGAAATTTTCGAGAAAAACCAATTATTTGGCAATTTTTAGGCCAATGAGCTCTATTTCCTTACTCTTATGAATTTTAAGTAAAACCTATTCAGAATATTATAGTCCAGATAATTCAAAATATACTCTGAAACTTCTACTAAAATCGGAAGACGTTAACCCTTAAATCGTGAAGGTCAAAGGTAAAATTTTTCAATATTTGGAATTTCTCTTGGAAAGATTTCGAAATGATCGAAATGTTGTATATTTTTGGGCCGATTTTGATGAAATTTAACAAAAATATAACATAAACTCTAGGGTTTATAATAACAGCACAAGAATGGAAATTAACGCTTAATGGCACTTGGGGTTAAAATGACACCAAACTTTTAAAATCATAATTTTTTATGGTTTTAGAAGTTTGGGGTCATTTTAACACCAAGTGCTATATAGGGTTAATTTTAATTTTTCTGCTGCTTTTGTAAATACTAGGCTTTGTGTTATATTTTTGTTAAATTTCATCAAAATCGGCCCAAAAATATACAACATTTCCAACATTTCAAAATCTTTCCAAGAGAAATTCCAAATATTGAAAAATTTGACCTTTGACCTTCACGATTTAAGGGTTAACGTTTTTTGATTTTAGTAAAAGTTTCAGAGTATATTTAGAATTATCTGGACTATAATATTCTAATTAAGTTTTGCTTAAAATTCATAAGAGTAAGAATATAGAGCTCATTGGCCTAAAAATTGCCAAATAATTGTTTTTTCTCGAAAATTTCAAAATTTAAATCGCAGGTACGGAAAAACTATAAGAGATCTTTTCATAATTTTTTCACGATTTAATTCCCTATTATACTCTTAATAAATCCCAATGAGATGATCAAAAAATTCTGAAATTTGTTTAACAAAATTTTTAAAAATTTGAAAATGGAGTTTTGAAACTGCCGTTAAAAAAATTAATTTTTTTTGTTCATACCTAAGAATAGGTTAACGGTATCCTACGAAGACAAAAACTCATATACAAGTAAATATGGACATATTTTAAGTAAAAATGAGCTTTTATTTTAATATTTCTCAAAATATGTTAATTTTGTTCCAACATTTCTTGTTCTAGTGGCCTGAGACACGTTAATGGCCTGGCGAATTTTTAATAACTTTAAAATTTTTTAACCGATTTCTGTTTTTTATGTCTCATTAGAACGACAATTACGTACACATTTCGATTCTTTTAAATTGAATTACAAAAGTAATTTTTTAATGGCAAAATTTTTACAAAAACTGAAAAAAATGAATGAAATGAAAATGAAAACTTCAGAGGGCTTGCGGCACGTCTTAACCCCAACCGATTTACCTAAAATTTTTTCAGGATGATTTTTTTACTAATGTTCACCAAACTGGGGGGTGAGAATGGCCAAAATCCAACTTTCGTTTATTAAGGGCCACCCTAATATACACTATGTGCAATTTTTTGAGTCATGGAAATATAACCATATACGGACACCACTACGTGATAACATTTTTTTTGCCCAAAGTCATGCTCTTTTTTTAATGGGCCCCCAAAGATTTGGGGCCTCGGTGTAATTTTTGCAAAAAAGTGATGATTTTCTCAGGCTCATATCTTGCAAACAGATCGGAATTTTTATGTACTCTCTCAAGCAAAGTTGTAGCCCTTGTCATAAAGAACAAAAATTGTTAATATATAAAATCAATCCCAAAAATCTTTTAGAAATTTGAAATAAATTTAGAAATAATTTTTTTAAGCTGCCAAAAGTATGCTTTAGTTTATAATAATTTAATAGTTTATGGCCCAAAACACTTAATTCCTTTAGTTTTTTCTTACTAACTTGTATTGGCCTATCTAAACGGTGTTAACCCTTTGACGACGAAGAATTTTCCGCTGGAAATTTTTAAAATTTTATTGCGGATTCTTACTCGGAAATGCGACATTGCGAGACTAAAGTGTTGTCAAAATTTAAAAATTACTACTCTTTCTACAGGACATATGTGTCCCATTCGTCGTCAAAGGTAAAAATTTGGGAACAAATGCACTAAAATAAAATTAAACAATGACAAAAGGTGTCCCAAACCTAAAGCAGCCAAAGAGTTTTTAGTTAAACATCAGATGAAAATAGCCAATCAAAATTATGTTTCGAAAGCTTATACCGACCCTGATTGCATATACCGGCAGATTTTATACCCAAAGGTATTTTAGAAGAGTTTAATACAGTTTGAGAGTTCGATACTCTAATAGAGTACATAATTTCCCAAACGAAACGTTATTGTGAGCAGAAAGGTATAATATTTTCCATAAGTATATAAAAAATGTTTGCTCATTTAGTTAGTGTAGGGTATTAAATGGTTGGGCTTGACCGACCATACTTTCTTAATTGTTTTCTTTTTAAATTTCCCGCAATTGCTTTACATAGACTTAAAAATATCTATATAGTTATTAAGACGTAATTAGAGCTCAAAAATATAATATTATTTTGACGAGATTAAGAAAAATTTAATTTTAAAGTTTTATGTGTCACATTAAATAAATAACAGACAATTTACTCCATAATGCAAAAAATATGACTAAAATTATAACTACATACAAATTGTTTAAGAGCATTAATTACAGCTATTATGTTAAGGTATAAACTTAACAAACACAACCCACATTAAAAATCAACAACAAAATCTTTTTCTCCCTTAAATAGCAACTTTTTTCCAATTTAAAAGTTTTTTGGCATGTTTTAGAATAGATTAAAAAGGTAAGACGAAATGTGTCAACTAAATGACCTTGACCTGACTTAAAGTATTTATGCAAACAAATATACAAACACAACATAATAGAGGTATGGGTGTTGATCCCTTAAACAATCCAGGTGATTATAAAATTCCAAACTCAAAATAAATAATATTGCTTTGGATTTTTTGTATATACTTCAAAATGGTTTTCCGGTAGTGCCACTTATTTCTTGCATTACCTGTTAAGTCTCATGTTTCCTTTTGCTGCCAAATTTTTGGCCCCATATCTAACATCATTGACCCATACACCATGACAAAATAGTGTGTAGGGTATAAATATGAAAAACAAATATTTTGAAAAAGATTTTGTTTACTACAACTAGAAAAAAGTGTTACAAACGGCACATATATGTATGTATGCTTGAACTCATACATGCTCTCTCATTTCCGCATAAACAAAACTCACATACCCACATACTCACTCCCACATTGTGACAAATAATCTGTACTACACCAGCAGTTCTAGAAAACTGTGTCGAACTAGTGATTTCACCTATCATTTAGGGTGACTAGTTGTTTTAGCACGTCCTAAGCCTTGACCATTTTTGGATTACAATGAGACTCTCTGATAGTTGGTCCAAAGTAGTCAACGCACTGGATTCACATACCGGTTATTGAGACTCAGTTACCTTAATAGATACCAAACTAGTTTACCAAAATGTAGGGGTGCTAATTGACCTCAAAAAAAGTCTAATGACCGATTGTTTAGAAATAAACCTTCATTCAGATTAAAATAACTAGTTTCTAAAGTTCAGTAAAAAAAAACGTGAAAGTTCAGGTTACATGGAGACACTAAAAGACAATTGACTTGACGCTAGGCTACATGGTATGTCAAAGTACTTAAGCAAATAGAACACAAACTGTTGAAGACTAATATCACAATTTATATAAAACCCGTTTGTACGAATTACTCATAAAAAATGCAGTATAAAATAACTACATTATAGATTACTTAGAGACACTAAAGAGACAATTAACTTCACGCTTGGTTAAATGGGATGTATAAAATAACCAATTGACTTCTATCTGCTCTACAAAGAGCACAAACATGTCAAAATATATAAATTGGAGTCAGTCAAGTGATCAGACATTACTGACAACTACTGTCTATAAGGGATACAATGACTACTTGCTAAACTGTTGGGCAGGGACCGTAGATAAAAATGTGTCTAAGTATGTGTGTGTGAGTATGTTTATTTTACATACACTGGTAGCCTATTGCTGCATGATTGTATGTTTTGTAAACTTAGTAGTAAAAATTATCAACAGCACAGTAGGCTGTAAGCTTTTTAAATAGTGTATGAGGAAAATTAAAAATCACGAGCAACCGTATTATTTCCAAAATAATTTTTTTCTAAAATACTGTGCAATACTGACTTAATTGCGTTTACTTTATATAAGATTCGAAAGAATATATTGCTCATACGCATTGTATGATTGTTAAAAAAAATGTACAAAAATATTGCATACTTTTTGGTGTAAAATATGTATAATGGTGCAGGAATGCGTATACTTAATATGAAATTAATTATATTTTGTATGGTACTCATTAAAAAATCACATCCATCACATAATTCTCTATGAATTATCAGCTGGGTTTAAAGTATTTAGTAGGTTATTCATTTGACTAATGATCGTTCGATTAATCGAATAATTTCTTACGAATAATTATTCGAACAATTTAAAAATGGCCATTTTCGAATAACGAATAATTCGAACAATTTTATGTAGAATAATCGAATAAAACGAATAATTGTTCATATATATTTAAATTTATTAAATTGCTTAAATTTTTTCATAATTTCAAATTTAAATAAGTAATAATGACTCACAAAAATTGTATTGTTTCTGAAATTCGACAAATAACTAAAGACAAAGGGACTTTCAATCACTTTAGATGAATGTTTCGATAGCTCCTTCTATAAATATATAAATATTACTGCAAGAAGTTACAACTCTAAAAACAAATCTTTAAAAAATTTTAACTTAGGACTTGAACCAATGAAAATAAAAGGTACGGAATAAAATATTTGTTATTTAGCTGGCGAAATATTAGAAGAATCGCAATTAATAATCAAAATATTAACTTAGATTAAAGTGGAGTTTAATGTGATGGAGAATGTGATTTTGAAACGGTCCACGATGGGGCCAATGACCACTTTTTGAGACAATAAATCACAGGAAACCGCTAGACCTTTCAAATTTCGTACAGATGATAATAATGAGCTTTTAAGTCTTCAGTAAAAAAATTATGTCAATCGGGCAATGCCACGCCAATTTCCAGTAGGTGGATTAAAGTACTACTGCGGTTGATGATCACCGGGAAATAATAAGTTTCTGAGTTTCAAATAGGTCTCATAAATGCTCACCTAAGACTTTAGTAATCATTTCAAGTCAATCCGCCTACTGCCACACCCACCTCTAGTGACAGGAAATATATGCATGGCTATAGGCGGATCTTGAAATTAAGCGATAATTGCATCAGTCTGTTCAAGATACATTTATTTAGAAACTTACTTTAAATAAACAAAATAATTCATATTAATACATTTAAGAAAATTACTTAAAAAAATAATAAAATTCTTGCTGTGTTAGTGTTCACAACATAAAAGTGATTTTCGGAAGTGGGCCTTACATGGGAGCTATGTCTAATTAAAGACCGATCGATACAAAATTTGGTGGTGCGATTTCGACTTATATAAGACTTATTTGTGCTGAATTTGGTTTAGATATATTTATAAATAGGATTTTTATGAGAGCTTAACTATTTTCAGATAGGGCAATCGTATGGGGGCTAGGAGAAATAATGGACCGATTCTAACCAAATTCAACAGGCTTTGTCCCTGGGACAAGTGAAAAGCTTGTACCAAATTTTGTCGAATTTTCTTTAAAATTGGAACCTGTAGTTTGATTAAAATGTTTACATTGACAGAAGGACAGACGGACGGACGGACATCGCTTAATCGACTCAGAAAGTGATCCTGAGCAGATTGGTACACCATAAGGTGGGTGTTGGAACAATATTTTTGCTTCTTATAAACATCAGCACTAACCCAATATACCCTCCCCACTATGGAGGTTTAGGGTATAAATATCCAAATTTTTAAGTTATACGCTATCTGGAAATAAATTTTTATAAACAGCGGCAAATGGCGGCAGATGGTTTTTCCAAAAAATTATAGTACATATTATTACCTTTCCCCACACATATATTTTTTCACGGATACGCTCGGATAAACAAAGTTAGTTCTATTCCAAAGAATATATGGACGACTGCAAAAACTTCACAAAAAAGGCAACACAAGTTGACACAAAAAATGATTTACTACAACTAACTTTTTTTTAAAATTTTTAATAACATTTTAATTTACACACCTTTACAATTGTTTTTCATTTTACAAAATTTTTATAATCTTAAAAGTTTTTGTTTGACGACTAAAATTCCTTTGTTGTTTCATTGTGATTGAATGTCGGAAAATGTAGCAAAGCAAAACTTGGCAACTTTGGCAGCTCGGCATGTCGCCATGAGTTGCCACCTGACATTAATTTTTTAGTATTTGAGTGTTTCAAAGTATTAAATATAAAATTCCGTTATTATTTTTTTTAAATGGTTGACTTGAAAAAAGGACTTTTTGCCTCAAAACCTGTCATTGGCCCCATCGTGCGGTCGTCGAAAGTGATATTAAGAATGACATTTATAATGATTACATTGAAATAGATGAAGGCCATGATCTTAAAATATATGTATGTATATAAGTGATGTTATTAACCGCGTACGTAAGTGTTGCAAAATATTTTATAAATCGAATGATAAACACAAATATTGCATACTAACGTTTTGATGCAAGAGTTCGTCATATACATGATTTTGAACATCTTTGACTGACTTCAAATTAGCCACGTTCACTGACAATGATATCAAACTTTGGATAGATTCCCTTTATTGTGTAATTCCCCAAGACCACTTTATTAAGCAAAGATTCGGCAACGTTTATAGAGTTTGATGTATAATACAATTTGTTATAAATAATTTAGAAATAGTGAATAATTAATTTACTAAAGAATTAGTTACTCAATTTAAAACCCGAATTAATGAACGACATAAAAAAGTTCTTAATACATTTATATTGTATTTGAATTCAGGATCATGTCCAACTAGCTCACATTTTTTAAAGCATAGTTACAAAACGGAAACAAAAGATTCTGCTAGTCAATTGTTTTGTAGATTGTTCGCGAGTTAATCTGATCAGAATATTTTTGTTAAAAATTTAACAATGGACTTTGTTTTCGAATGTTTTTTTAACATTATCAATTCTTGAATTGTTAACTTTAACGTTATTTTTTGTTTTTCTTTAACAATAAAATATTAAAAAACCAACATCAAAACTTCATTCTTTACTTTTTTTAAAAAAATTTAAATTATTCGAATAATTCGATTAATTTTAAAAGTGTGATCGAATTATTCGAACAAGTTAAAATCTCTTATTCGAATTATTCGTTTTATTCGAACAAGAGAAAAATGGAATAATTCGAATACCCTAGTATTTAGTCCATATTTCATAATTCTTAAAATAAACTTAAAAGACAAAATTGTAACTTAATTTTGAATGTTTAAAAATGTTTGCATTTCTGAAAAAATTAAGTAAATATAAATATTGGTTAAAAAGTTACATAATTATTTTCCTTCATAATACACAATTAAAAAGCACTCGATTTAAGTTTTTCACAAGTTAATATCTGATGACGTTTTGTGGGCTTTCCCAAGTTACCGAATTCGACATTTAATTTATTTATTATATTTAATGCTCAATGAACTAACAATAAGTATTTGAAATCTTATATATAATAACTATTGTATTATTAATTTATTAAAATAGCATCCCTCCTTCTAATCTTTGAATTAGGTCACTATGTTTCCCCTTCTTAATCGAATGTTGACACTGTGGATTTTTTGTATCCCATAACACCATATTGGTTTTATGTTCGAGTTATAAAGTAGTAGTTTACAATCTAAACGAAGCGTAGAGTATCTGCCAATGAGCCAATTAATTTGAATTGATTTCAATTTCACTTGGGTCAACATTGCATCTATATGACTTTTCCATATAAGCCTACGATCGAGATGATTTAACATTCGATTGTTTAATTACACTGCGCAACAAATGAAGACTTTTGGAAAAACTCACGGTCATTTCAGTATTGGCTCGACGCTACTACCAAAGTGTAGAAAAACCATATACTCAGTTTGATAATTTTAGTGACAATTTTTTTTATATCCCTCTAAAGATTAAAAAATCAGTGGGCCTTCAAAAAAAAAATGCCATCAGTTTTTGGCCAACATCAAAATTGCAGGTACGGTTAAGCTGAACAACTCTTGAAAACATATCAATGCAATCTGATTATGTCTAAGCACTCTAAATACTCTAACAACATTTACATCTATATTAGTTCAAAATTTTGTTATGATATCTTTAAATCATAAAAGTTTACATTAATTTAGTCACCATATTATAATTTTTTTAGTCTTTAAGGTAAATGACATCAGAAAAAGTATAAAATTATTTAATTTCACTAAAATAATAATTTCCAAGTCCTAAAGTTTTCATCAATACCAAATTCTTATATAAAAGGCTTATATTTATTCTCCACAAGCTCTACAAACCTTGCCCCCTTTCTGAAATGTTAACGTTCTTTTCATATATTGTATCAAGTCGATCTTCCGTGAATAAGACTCAGTAACATAATGAGCCCCTATCATATAGGTAATGATTTGCCCATTCATCGCTATTGCAGCACAATAGAGAAGTGTGCACTTGATCATACTTTTTTAACAAAAAATCTTTGTTTTCGTATCAAAACTATTTAGAGTGCCTAGACTTTTTGAACTATTTAGAGTGCCTAGACACATTCAGATTGCATTGATATATTCACAAGAGTTGTTCAGCTTTACCGTAGTTACAACTTTGCTAAATATAGTTAGTGAAAAATTATGAGTCCCTGAAAGTTATTCTAAAAAAGTGAAAAAAAATTGTTAAGCGGTATCACCAAGACTGAATTAGCAGTTGGCCAAAAACTGATAACGAATTTGTTTGGTGGACTCTTAGCTATATTATTGTCATATATAGTAAAGAGGTATCACCAAGTCTGACTTAGCTGTTGGCCAAAAACTGACGACACCTTTTTTTAAGGGCCCAATGATTTTAGGAATCTTTGGAGGCCTATAAAAATTTGCTCACCAAAATCTCTAAACTCAGTATAGGGTCCAACGATATGTGTCACTGATTTTTTTATTTTCAAACATGAATGAATTACAAGCAATTGAGTTTCAATTATTTTCCAAAATTTTAGATTTTCTTCATATAGAATTATTTTTGGTACTGTTTCTTGGTTCCAATTTAAGATTATGTTTCTAGCCCACTGTGCTCTGTTACAAGTCTATGGTATATTTTTTCTGCTTATATGTCATTGTTTGTATGTATATTAAGGTGGCCCCATATGAAGGAAATACATGGTGTCGGTGTTCACAACTAAAATCAAAATTTTGTTTTTTTTTGAGGAGAAAATTTCAAAAAAAATTTGTCCTGGTGTCAATGTTTGGTGAGATGTATCTAAGAATAAAAAATTTGATTTTTTAAGTTTTTAACGGTTACTTTCATCTTAAAATCCTTAAAAAAGGCGACCAGCTCGCCATATACATTTTGAGAAATGGTAGCTTAGAATGAATTAAACTTTTACTTAAGTTGGGAACATTCACAGCATACTTTTGGGGGCCAACCTAATGTATATATACATATGTATATATGTAAGTGTATTTATTTATGCGTGACATGTATATGCTTCTGTATTACCATTATTATTATGATTATGATGTTGCAATATAAACGTTTTTATTTGATGGAGCAAATCACAAAAACAACAATAGCAAGACGTGTACATAACTAAATAGTTGTTGTGTAAGTTTAATATGCCATATACATATTTACCATGTTCATCTGACACATTTGAAAACACAAGTAATCGCACTTACAGTATTACAGCTTTAGTGCAATGAAAATTTCTGTAAGCATATCATGTCATATTGAATTTATTGAATATTTTTATGTTATCAAAGTACATAAACATTGTGTTTGTGTGGAAGAAAAAACATAAACTAAAATAAAGCCTTTTTAATTTATTGTAGTTCACATTTTCTCATAAAAAAATCCATTATGACTCTTAACCATATGAAATAAGTATAAATTCTTGAAATAAAAATAAAGATCATAAAATCTTCAAAGACATTTTAGCCAGGGTATTCCTGGCTCTGTAAATGCATGTATCCAATATAAATTTCGTGTTCGTTATTATTACTGTTGAGTTAGGAAAGTATTGAGTATTTCAGTTCTTTGCATTTTTCCTAGAACCCAATACCAAGAAACTTTTAATCAATTCTATCAGAGTTGTACTTTTAGGAAATCAAAATGAAATGTATTTTAGAGAAAAAGTACAATTATAGCTATGTTCAAATACATTCCTAGCAAAAGCAGTGCAACAAGAGAAAACTTAAAAATCTTCTAAAGAATAAAAAAAGTTAACAAACGAAATCAAAGCTAATATTGTTTTGTTTACATTATATGGAAAAATAAAAAAATCTTATTCATTTTTTTTCCACAATATTATTTTACTATTTCTTTACTAAATTTGTTCAAGTAGGAAATAGTAAACGATTATTACCAAATGTTACTATTTTTTGTGTAAGCACAGTTTAAACAAAACGGCAAGTTTAAATATGCACAAAAAATTAAAAATGTGCCAGCAAAAAAATTTAAAATGTTTATCTTTCAAATGCATCTCAAATTAATAAAATCCAACCTCGGTTTCATAAAATACGATTATTTAAAACTAAAGCCCATGTAAATTTTTATGATTTAAAAAAAAAATTAATAGCTAATTTTTATACCAACCACCATAAGCGGTGGGGTTTATATTGATATTGTCATTCCGTTTGTAACATATCGTTAAACTAAAAAGTATATATGTTACTAGCTGTCCCGGCAAATGTTGTTCTGCCATAGTACACACAAAGTTTGAAGACTCCCACTATAATAGTAGTACTCCACATATGCAATAATAAATTTTTACTTTGTATGGGAGGTGCCATGCCCATTGTTCCTATATAGATCAATTGTGAATCTAAACCATCCAGGGACCCACTCAAGCACACACAACAAATTTCATCGAAATCGGCCCAGCCGTTAAGGAGGAGTTCAGTTACTAACACACGTACCGAAGAATTATATATATTGTGGGTCTGCATAAGATTCTAGTTCCATCTAGCTATGCACGTCCATCTGTCTGCTTGTTGAATGAAAGGGGCTAGCTGGATGACAATATCGGTCCATGATTACACTTAGACCCAATACAATATTATTTGAGCAGTCATAAATATGTTGATTATGCGGATATTCTGATACAATTTTGCACAAATTCACTTTTAAATTATACTGTAAATTATGTAAGGTATAAAAATGAATGTACGTCTGTAACATAAACCACTGGACCGTTGCTCTTGAAATTACTGTAGGTTGCTATATATCTGGATGCAATAATAGGCAACTTTTGATTTTGAAATTTTCGCAGATTGGCTGGAAATGGACACGATTGAATAGATGGGCTTTCGAAGTAAATTGTTATTTTAGAATATCTGCAGAACTGTAACCGTAAATCGCAAAAGGGGGTTTGTCACCTCTCATTCAAAGTAAATAGTTGTTTTCGAATATCTAAAGATCTGTAATCGTAAAAGTATTTAAACTTTGTATTAATCAATTTCTTATCACTGTACGGAGTTTGGCTGAAAATGGGCGGGATTGTGTTAGTGGACATGATTCCTATCATACAAAGTAAATAGTTATTTTTGAGTAATATAGTTGTGAATGTCGTCAAACGTTACATGAATTAATTTCATATCACCGCATGAAGTTTAACCAAAAATAGGAAGGATCGGAACGGGGAATGAGTCACCTCCCATACAAAGTAAATAATTATTTCCAAATATCTTGTGAACTAAATTTACATAGTCATTTAATCATACCCTACACCACCACAGTGGGGAGGGTATTATGCGTTTGTGCAGATGTGTCTAACACCCACCTTAAAGTATACCGATCGACTTAGAATCACTTTCTGAGTCGATTAAACGATGTCCGTTCGTCTGGCTGGCTGTCCATGTAAACCTTGTGCGCAGAGTACAGGTCGCAATTTTGAAGATATTTCGATCAAATTTGGTACATATAATTTTTTCGGCAAAAGGACGAAGCCTATTGAAACTGGCTGAAATCGGTCCATTATTTCACCTAGCCCCCATACAAATGTCCTATCGAAATTGGACTTTATCGGTCATAATTGTTTAATTTATACATGTATCTACACAAATTTCGCTCCGAATAAGTTTTATATATACAAAATTCATGTCACCAAATTTTGTTACGATCCGTCCATAATTAGTCATAGCTCCCATATAGACCCGCTTCCGAAAATCACTTTAACGTGCTTAAATCACTTAAAAATGTTGGTATATACACAAAATTCAACACAAACAACTTTCATATAGACATAAATGACACGACCTAATTTTATGGTGATCGGTCCATAATTGGTCATAGCTCCCATATAAGGCCCACTTCCGAAAATCACTCACGAATATAAATTATTGAAATTTTAAAAGAAAAATATTTTTACTCATTTACTTGTTTTTTTTAAATTCTTTTACATTTTCTTTATTTTACTACGATAGGGGTAGCGAAGTACAACGGAAAGCTAGTCATTATACATATATAAATTATTTACAGTGACAATAAAATATTTTTCTGATACAGGAGTTATATGGGGGGTTGGGTCAATCATAGATCGATCCTCACAAGAGTTGGTAGACATACTTAGGTTCATATAAAACTTGTTTACGTCCAATTTCATCAAGATATTTATTATTATGAGACAATTATGAATGTTCAAATAATTTTCTTAGGTTAACCTTGTATGGAAAATAGGGAGAAATGTTGACCAATTTGCGCCATACTTTACTGTATAATTACAAAGTACTTAGAATTAATTTGAAAATTTTATCAATATTGACCCATAATCATATTTATGACTAAGCTGAATCAAATCACTGGAGAAAACATAAGTTCTTGAACGAGATGGTCAATGCTAAACTACAATTAGCTCTGGCTATACACAGAAAAAAGTTTCAACATAAATATTATGATTTGATTTCATTGATTTCAATTCATAACATTTATAAATAATTTCCTAAATATTAAGATTTTTTTCATATTTTATGTTTTCAAATTAAATCTAGAAGGCTTGAAAAATATTATTTCAATTTTCATTTATATTTTTATGTTGTTGAAAAATGTTTGAAATTTTCTTGGAAAATTTTCTATTTATTTTTATGATTTTCAGCTAAAAAATGAGAAAATATGCGCGAAATTTATTAAATTTGTTTAAGAGGATGATATGCTTAAAGTTTATGGATATTTTATTATATTTAATGATATTTTTTAATTTACAGATATTGTTGATTCGTCTTAAACTATTGGCAAATATATGGCTATTATGCAAATAGTTATGAATTAATTCATTAGATAATGCAATTATAATCCAATTTATTATAAAACATTATTAAATCTATGTAAAAAAAGCTAAAATTTCCGACATGAACAATTTTATAATATTTATGAACATGTTCTTATTCTGAATGAAAAAGTTTGGGAAAAAAAAGTCATGTTCGATTAATAATATTTATTACAAAATTCATTCCAATTATGAATTTCTTTTTTCTATGTAAAATGTATTCTAAAATTGTGAAACTGAGTTGTGAAACAATTATATATTTTTCAATAAATATTAACAATTCCTGGCGTTTTAGCTGTTTTGAGAATCAATAATTAAATATTAGTTTAAAAAATTAACATGCAAATTAATAAGACAATAATACTTTGCAGAAAAATTCGAATTATTATAACAAAATGTGATGCAACATGTCTGCCAATTTCATGTTTCAGTGTCCTTTATACTGAAAACTCCAAGAATTAAGAAGATATTAATTTATTCCTGCCATACTTATATTTTCACCCGCTGAGCTGATTGTCGCTAAAAAAAACAATAACACCAATTCCAATAAAATTCTCTTAAAATCCACGTTTTACGAAACAATCACTCATTTTACAGAAAATTCTTACAAAGAAACCGAATGCACAATTACCCTTCTCAATAAAATAATTTTAATTCCAAAAACAGAAATTTTCCATGAACAATATTGTAGTTTCCAGTAAATGAAGCATTCTCAACAAAAAAATGCTTTCGACTTTTGACCACATTTGATTGTGTAATTAAAAAAATAATATTTTGTTAATATACATATATTGCCCTTATTGCACTATCAGGATTCTCGAATGCCCCAAGATCGAAAATTGTTTTCCGTCATCTAAAAACCAAATGCTGAAAATTTCAACATCGCAACATGTTTAGAGGTTACACGCTTCATTTGAAGTATAAACAAAACAATAAATTCTTACGTTTTACCTTTTAAAAATGGTGGTTTATTTCTTCTAAATAAACCGCATTCTCTTTATTGTAAATAAAAGCGATCAGTAGTATACAAGTTTTAACAACTCTTTATTTAATTAATTTAACACAGCAATTTTAAATAGTCACTCTCTTTTAATACACACACTTAAAACCAGACTTTATGATGTTTACTTAACAGATCCTACGATATACCGACTCACCCACAACTCGCTGATAGTATTTATATACACAGCGTCATCTTCTAGAAGTCTCATAAGTAATCTAACGGAAATACTAGAATGCTTTTAAAGATTATTTATAGTTAATAAATAATGTTAATAACAGCGTGTTATCAATACTGTTGATAAGTAGATGAACGTTGCAAGCAGCCATTGCAGATATTGCAATTTCGTAACGATATATATAGAGGATTTCATGTCAAATGAACCAACTTTTGAAAAGTTTTGGATAATAATTCAAAAACACTTTGTCAACAAAATAGGTCAAGAATTCTTTGATTTAGATGGCGTCCAGGTAATTTTAAATATAGTAAATTAAATCGTGAAGGTCAAATATTTGGAATTTCTAATGGAAAGATAGCGAAATGTTATATATTTTCGGGGTGATTTTGATGAAACTTATGAAAAATATAGCATGAAGTCTAGTATTTACAATAACAGTACAAAAATGGAAATTAACCCTTAAGAGAACTTGGGGTCAAAATGACTGTGCTATTAAGGGTTAATTTCCATTTTTGTACTGTTATTGTAAATAGTAGACTTCATGTTATATTTTTCTTAAGTTCTATCAAAATCGGCCAAAAAATATATAACATTCGCTATCTTTCCATTAGAAATTCGAAATATTGAAAATTTTTACATTTGACCTTCATGATTTAAGGGTTAACGTTTTCCGATTTTAGGACAACTTTCAGACTATATTTCAAATTACCTGGACTATAATATTCTGAATAGCTTTTACTTAAAAATCAAGGAAATTCGGCTCATTCGCCAAAATATGACCAGTTTTTCTCGAAAATCGTAAAATTTAAGTCGCAGATATGGAAAAACTATAGGGGGTATTGACGTACTTTTTCCACATTTTTATTCCCTATTATGTTGTAAATAAATCCCTATGTGAAGTTCAAAAAATTCTTAAAATTCAAAATTCTTAAAAATTTGAAATTTGAGTTTTGAAAGTGCCGTTAAAAAATATTTTTTTTTAGTTATACTTGCGAATAGGTTAACTGTATCCTATGAAGGTAAAAACTCATATGCAAGTAAATATGGATATATTTTAAGTAAGAATAAACTTTTGTTTTAATATTACTCAAAATATGTTAATTTTGTTCCTACATTTCTTGTTCTAGTGGCCTGAGTTTTAACCAATTTTTGACTTTTATATCTCATTAGAATGACAACTACGTGCACATTCGATTCTTTTAAATTAATTTGCAAAAGTAATTATTTAATAGCAAAATTTTTACAAAAACTGAAAAATTTAATTTTTTCCCCTTGTAAATGAATCTCAAAACTAAATCGAAAGTCGGCACGCTAAACAATTTTTTGGTGGTCTTTGTGATCATTACGAAAGTTTTCAGCGGGTACAGTGTCAACATTAAAAAAAAAATCAATTCTAAGGGACACTCTAATACATATATTTATTTAAAACTAGTTGACTGGCCCCGGCTTCGCCCGGTAGCATTTATTAATGTTAGTTCTTCAAGTTTCTCTAACCCACATACACCTGCCTGTTCTTATTTATTTGCAAATACAATATCTAAATTTGTACTGCATACTTTAGGTAGCTTTTTTATTACAGTTGACTGGACTCAAAAAAAATCCGCGTTTTACCCGAAATTTTTGATTTTTTTTTCTTTACAAACCATCTCCTGAAAATTTCGAATCGAATAAAAAAAAATCAGCCAAATCGCTCCAGCTGTTCTGACGTGATGTCATTGCTGTCCCGGCAAACGATGTTCTGCCACACAAAGTATGAAGACCCCTACTATAATAGTACTCCAGGGGCCTATTTCACTAAGCTACAAGTTCACAATTACAAGTGTTTTTGCCTGCAAAATTATGAAATTGTGAATAATTGTGTTTCATCAAAATACAATTACAAGTTTGTAGCTACAAGTGAATTTTACAAGTTACAAGTCTACAAGTCATACTTCTACAAGTGGTTCACTAAACTAAATTTGCACTTGTAAACTTGTAGAATTGTTGAAAAAAAGCTTAGGGTCGACAGAGACCCTCAGAAAAATGTTTACAAGTTACAAGTGAATTATAAATTGAAATAAAATTTGATTTTTAACTATTTTTTAATAAAAATTATTTAAAATAAACACAAAATCCAAAAATTTTAATATTAATTAGCATTTAGTTATCTTAATATAGAAAGGCCCTAACTCGTGTTTTTTTAAGTCGAAATTTTTTTTGCTAAATATGATATATGTATGAGTGGACCATTTATCAAAATAATCGAAAATGTGGGCTTATAAAAAACACGAGTTAGGGCCTTTTAATATTAAAGTAACGATTTATTTATTTTGTTTATTTTTAAATAGGTTTCATATATACAGAAGTTATGCCACCTAATTTTAAGGCGATTGATGTAGGGTATCATATGGTCGGGCTTTAACGACTATACTTTCTTACTTGTTTTTTTTTTTGCTTTTGGGAATAGCCACTTTGGAAATCTAAACATATATAGACAATTCGAAATTAGTACCGAAAATTGCAAAAGTATTTATTGTTATCAGTCCCCGCACATTTTTTGGAAAAAAATATTTTTCGATTTTTTTTTTAAAATTTTAAAATTTTTTTGTTTTTTAAATTTAAAATTTTTTTTTCGTTTTTTAATTTTTTTTTTTGGTGAAAAAAATTTTGGTTAAAAAATATTTTTTATATGAGAAATATTATTGAAATATGTTATATTGCGTTTTTATAGGATATTTTAGCATTTTGAATAATAATAAATAAGAATTGTAAAATTAATATAACAATATATGTACAAGAACTTGTAATTGTAGAAATTGTAGTTTACAAGTGCAAAAAGCTACAAGTGATGTGAAAATTTTAATGTAACACAATTCATCAGCACTTGTAAGAATTAGATTTGTAATTGTAACTTGTAAACTTGTAGAATTGTAGTTTAGTGAAATAGGCCCCAGATATACAATAATAAATTTTAACTTTGTATGGGAGGTGCCATGCCCATTGTTCCTATATAGGTCAATTGTGAATCTAAACCATCCAGGGACCCACTCAAGCACACACAACAAATTTCATCGAAATCGGCCCAGCCGTTGAGGAGGAGTTCAGTTACTAACACACGTACCGAAGAATTATATATATAAAGATGTTTATTAATGAAATATATTCTTCTTAAATTTTTTTTAAATAAGTGTCAAAAGCTAAGGATCTCTTAACTAATTCCATTAAAATATAGTTAATTGTGAATCCCTTCCCCTTAACCTCTACTCCTATTGTTGCAATATTTTAACTTTAATAAATACAAAAAAATAATAAAAGGCATGCCATGCCATGTCATATCAATTTATTTCATTGCTATCACGTTGCACGAGCACAAACCCACAAATATCCAGGCATATGTCTATTTTAATAAATATGAAAATAAATGTAAAATGTATGTATGAATGTATGTATATAGCTTTAAATTACAATTTATAATCAAATACTTTTCACTTTAAATTGAAACTGGCAAACCAAAAAATGTCATTAGTTGCGTGAAATTCACGGAAATGGCACAAGTTGTTTCAAGCCATATTGTTCATTTTAAACATGAATTTTGGAATATGCTTCAATGAACACAATAATACTGTTTCCTTTTAATATACATTCAGACACCACCCCATATACATTCACTCAAACCCTGAGAAATACTTAGGTTTGTATGTCAGTTGAGAAGCAGCAGAAAAAGATTCTTTTGACAACCTATCTACTCAAGAATGTCCAAAGAAAATTCTAGTCTCTTTTTGTATGGCCTTGTGAAACTTGGCATAAAATGCCTAGAGCTTTAATAACTTCCCTAAGAAAATGTTGGAAATTAAGCACCATTAAGACAGTTGTATAATTTGAATTGTCTTTTAGTAGTCAAAGCTACAAATTATCAAGAGTAAATAAAATTTAAATAAAGAAAGAAAAATTAGTTGAATTTAAAATAAAGTCACTGAAAGTAAATAAAATTCCAAAACGTAGAAAGCTATGTAGAGCTCGTAACTTGTTTCATTCAATTAGCAGAATCAAATATATCTTTGTAAATTTGTGTCATTAACTTCCATAGCTACTTGCTAAATACACCACTTTATTTCTAATTACATAATGTCTAACCAGCAATGAATGCAATTTCTAGACAATAATTTCCTGTAAATCTCTAATCTTCATGGTTTAAATGCCACCAATTTCAATGATCTGTATAACATCGAATGACTGCATCGCCACCACCCACAAACTTTACACTCTGTCAAACACCTTGAGGTGAACTTTACTTTGTTTACAGCAGCGAGTAGTATTTGAGCAGAATACATATTAAAACAAATCTAAATATCATTGTGGTTAAATGTATCGAATAATGTTATACAATCCACAAATATGTGGCAAAATGGCTAAAACATTCGTTAGATTGTTCCATATACAATGCACGAGCAGTTTTTTTGTTTAAATATATAAAAGAAATGAAAATATACATATGTAGAAATGTATATATTTTGTGTGATAAAGAATCTGAAAAAAAGAACAAATAACTGCATGAGATTATGGTTAAAATTAAAAATCTTTAACAAAAAGGAAACCAAGAAAATGTATGTTTGCAGTTAACTTTTTCTATTGCAGCAATTTGTGTTTTCAAAGAGCAGAGTGTGGTTTTGGATGATTTTTATAGGTTGCAGAGAATTTAAATTTATAAAAGAAAATATGCAAAATTCTTAGACAAAGTTGCAGTTCTTGTGGAACTATTTTAAAGAATATATAGTAGTTGTTACATAAACTTTATCTGTGTCATTGATATCATTAGTTTTTCTAAAGTATTTTTTAATTTGTTGTTTATTAAATGTTATGCATATTTTGTTGGGATTATATTTAAAGTTATCGTAAATAGTTAAAGTTAAATCTACAGAAAATTGAGTATATCAAAAATATGTTTTTTTTTTTGTTGCAAAATAATCCATGTTTTAGGTTATTTAATATCATATATAATGTAAATAGCTAAAATTTAATATATATTAAAGATCGAACAAAAAAATTAGTTTGTTCCATAACGTCTCACGTAAGCTTATGCTACTTAAATACAATAAGACCACTTAGTTTTACCTGAAATGAAAATGAAAAATCATCCAAATTATTAAGAAAAATATACGAGAATGAAATAAATGAGTAAATAGATAAATAATAATGAATTTTATCATTAAATTGTAACGTGTTTCATTGAAGATCTAAATAAAATGAACACAGTGGCAGATGTAGATGAGGACACATGAAAAGGTAGCACGCTTTTACACCGGCCTTATTGCTCGTCGAAAATTAGGCGGATTCGGTTATTAACTGTCCAATTGCCACAATACTACACAAATAAAAAAATAGTTTTTATGCGTGATTATTCGATTTTAAACATATGCTTATCACAATCTCAACTCAATTGGATTTACTTTATAAGTCATTAGATCGAATGTAATGACTTTGCCCACCCTACCATGATCATAAAAAAATATCCTATACATTTTAAACACTTTATGATCCCTTTTAAAAACCCTACTACAACGTAATTTCCCAGATCAAACAAACAAATAGATTCGAAATTAACTTAAGCATACATATTTAATGAAACAAAATTAATCATAATAAAGGTAACAAAAAAAATTTTAAAAATAAATAAAAGAAAAAATATAAAGTTAAATAAAATTTTGAAATATTAAAAAAATGTTTTAAAGGTTTTTAATGAATCAAAAATTAAAAGTTTGTTAAATTAATGAAGGTTTCAAGAAAAAATATACGAATAAATATTTACTAAACTGCATGTAGTTTAGTAAATATATGAATGAATAAAAATTTAGCTGGTCACCTTAAACAAAAAAATTAATAATACTTTTGAAATAAAAATGTAAGTGAAAGAATAAAAACTGAAGATAAAAACAAAAATAAAAAAAACTCACTTTATCCAGCTGCTCACATTCCAAAGATCTTTGTAGTGTTGCTGCAGGTTCTCTTTCTCTTACATTTGATGTAATGTTGCTGTACAAATGTTTATAAACCAATAACACTGATACATGTTTACACAATTAATAGCCCAGCAGTTCTAAGAGACAGTACCGAACTAGTGATTTTACCCATCATTTAGGGTGGGAGCTAGTTACTTCAATAGCCACGTGACTAGTCATTTTAACACGGGCAGGGGGTCAATTGTCTCTTTTTGATTACAATGGGACTGTCTAATAGCTGGTCCAAAGTAAACAACGCATTGAATTCACAAATTGGTTACATAGCGTCAGTTACCTTGCTAGCTTTGTAACTGGTTACTTGATCAGCTACTTGACTAGTTATTTTAACATGTGCATGTCCTAAGCAGGGGGACCCTTTTGATTACAATGTGACTGTCGGATAGCTGATCGAAGGTAGTCAACGCTTCTGGTGGGTAAAATAAACTGCATTACAAAAATAAGTTTGAAGTGACTTCACCATAGGTTACTAAGAGACACTAAAGTGACTATTGACTTCATGCTATGTTACATGTGATATCAGTATACTTAAGCAAAAATAAAAATAAACTGTATGAGAATTATATTAACACAATTTGTAAAAAACCAGTTTGTACGAATTACTCACAAAACGTTTAAAGTGACTACACTCTCGATTACTTAGAGACACTTAAGTGACAATTGTCTTCACGCTAGATTACTTGGGACATATAAATTAACCAATTGTCTTCTCTCTGCACTACAAAGTGCACACACGTGTCAGATGACCAAAATATATAAATTGAAGTTAGCCAAGTGATAAGACATTTGTGACAATTACTGTCTTTAAGGGATACATTGACTACTTGCTTTACTGCTGGGAGTTAACAAAGCTTTTGAAACACTCTTAGAAGCCTACATATGTATTTAACCATATTCTATATATGAAACTTTTAATTTTAATAACATAAATTTTGGTAAAAATGCATAAAACAAAATATGAAAATATTTAACAGAGGTAATTATTTATGACTTTTGCTAATATATAAACTGATTAACAAAAGAACAAAACCTAATACATAATAACAGTTAAATATTTCATTCACTAGTTAAATTTATGAACAATTATTGGAAAAATCATATGGACTCATTATGTAAAACATTTTTATACACTTTTTAACACATTATAACAAATTTTAAAAATTTTTGCAAATTTTAATCATTTTAGCAAATTTTAAATGTTTTTAACACATTTTAAATTTCAGAATTTACTACTGAGATCTTTTTTTTTGTACTTTTCTTGTTGTAATTTTACTTATTTTAGATCTAAACTTTTTATATTGATGCATTTATCACATTTCTGTATTAATTTTAATATTCTAGAGCAAAATTTGGCTTAGATCTGAGACAGTTATAAGTGATATATATTAAAAATATTGTCACATTTAATTATTTTCTATTAAATTATTGGTTTCTTAGATTTTGTTATTATTTAGATCACTATCACTCAATAAGATTTTTCATGTATTCTTAATATTTCACCGCACTACGATAGATTACTGTTTTAAGTTCACCGTCATTAATCCAACTGCAGAACAACAAAATATATGAAGTGATTACCAAACCAGAATTAAAGAGAGGACAAATGCATTTCTTCTTCCTTAAATTATTAGATCATCAAGAGTAATTTGAGCAATTAACAAATTTGTATTGTGGATAAGGTGCCAAATCTAGATTACAAAAACAAAAGTAATCTAATAAGAAATTTATATAAAAGAAGAATTTAATTATAAAAATATTACCCTCTCGGAGATGGCATCAGGGAGTAAAAAGAGAAAAAACGAGTATTGATTGTATTTTTTAAGAAAAGTTCCTTTTCCATGAAAATAAGTTGACTTCTATGATTTTTAATTACACCTTTTAGACAGTTTTGCCAATATAAATTACAACGAGAAACATTTCTAATAAAATTAAATTTGGCTTATAATAAAATTTTGTAAAAATTCCCAGTATAATTACATACTCACAATTCAAAAATGTATACACAAAAATAATTTTGGTAAATTCAATTATAAATATCACAACTTGGGAGATATTTCTTTGCAAACTGTTTTAAAATAATGCATTGCTTATTAAAGACAACAAGCAGTTATATAATTCCTATTTAGTTTATTTGGAAATAAATATTAGTAGAGAAGGTTTTGTCATATTCGGGGCGGTTCACACAAGACGAGAATCTGCACCTCAAGTCTCGCAAATTATAGAAATATAACTGAAGAGCCGACTGATTTTACATTTGTGAAATTAGTTGTGTTTTTCTAAGGTAATGCTCGGCCTTGGGCTGAGTATTTGAGTATTAATTAATAACCGTGTCTTCGGTCGCCTGTTCTTACCGTTACTTTGGTCGCCTGTTCTTACCGTGACTTCGATCGCCGGTTCTTACCGTGACTTCGGTCGCCTGTTCTCGTAGCAGATTCCGCAGAAATAGATTTTAATACTCGACATTGAGTCTAGTTTCTTTAGATATTCTCATCATTCTTATAACCACCAAAAAAAGATGGGCTGTATATTAATTTTGTCATTCCATTTGTAGCATATCGAAATATTGAACGTATAATCAAAAAGTATAATATTCTGGGTCATCATAAAATTCTAAGACGAGCTAGCTATGCCGTCTGTCTGTCTACTGAAAATACGATATGGCCAAACAAAGAACTAACTTACTGACATTTTCCAAATAATCTCCATAGTTAAGGTGTCATTGGTATTGAAAAAAGTCAATATCGGTCCATGATTTCACCTTGCCCATATACAAATGACCCCCGAAATTCTGTTTGAGCACTCATAAATATTCTAATACAATTTTGCACAAATTAGTTTTCGGTACTCTGAAATTATACTGTAAAGTATGGCGAAAATCGGGCTACATTTTTCCGTATCACCATAAAATTTCCTCCTCAGAAAAAGACTTATAATTATTTATATCTAATGATATTAATGAAAATTTCAACATAAGTAAGTCATCTAAAGTTTTAAGAAATTGGTCACTATATAAAATTCTGCACAGTTCGGACCATAACTGATTAAAGTCCATATAGAAACTCAACACTACATATTGATGGTGGGTATATAATATTGCAAATTATTCAAATTAACCCAGATATGCCGAAGGCTTGAGCTTGATCATTTTAAACTTACTTTTATATTATTGGAAGCAAATGAGAAATAAAAAACAGTGCAATTAGAGTTTTTTAAAAATGTATTGAAAAAAGTGTGTTTTTAAGTCGTCCAATATAGACGACATTGGGGTCACAACAACAAAATTAAAACGCAATAATGAAACATTCATGCATATAACAATCAAGCTACTCTTCATAAATATAAATTCCAAAAAAATATATGGGGTATTCAAACGGTCTTCTATTAGGTCGTATTGTCATAATGTCGTAAGATATTATTTTAGTTTAAACAAATTATTGTTGAGCTGCAAACAAAAAAAGTGTTATTTTATGACAAAACAATAAACATAGTTCAAAAAGTCTTATTAGTTTAGAACTTTTTTGTTTGAAACACAACAAAAATTAGTTTAAACTAAAATAATATTTTACGACATTATGACAATACGACCTAATAGAAGACCGTTTGAATCCCCCAATAGTATTTATTCATTTGTAAATGTACAAAATTTTACTTTCCGTGCAAACGAGATATTTCCATTATGTCTGAATATTGGCATTATGAAAATATCACAAATTAAAAATTTAATAACTCAAAAATAGTAGCAAAAAATAATGTGATCACACAATCTCATATGGTATTTTGATAAACGTGACGTATCCTGTAAACAAGAACTACATGTAGTACATGTAGTAAACTCAGCATATCTGGGTTAAGAGACGGAAATCTAAAAATATTTGCACAAAAGGTTTGTATTTTTGCAATAACACCAACGCTTTTAAGTATTCATATAAAGAGGTAAAAGGAAAATATTAATTGGGATGACAGAGAAAATGGCACGTTGAAAGTAGTGATCCATATCGAAATGCACAAAGGTTAATCATATTGGATAGTAGTTTGGACACAATTTTTCAATAAGATTGGTCAAGATATCTCTGAGTTAGTTTTTTCTTATCCATGTAATTCATTATTTATTGTTCTTACCAAAATGTGTTTCAAACATTTTAGATAGATATTTTTTCAATCTTTCGAAAAAATAAATGTTTGTCAATGTGGCCAACAGTAACCGACTTAGAAATTGTCATCTATGCAAAAAAAAACCTTATTTAGAAGAATAAAATGTCTTACTACACTGTGTGCCAAAAAAAAACTACAAATGTTCTTCTGCATAATTCTAGAATCATATGCATGATTATATCAAATTTCTAAAAGCAAAAGAATTGATATGAAATTTCTACAAAGTAAAAATTGTATTATTAAATTTGGCTTCTTGTATTCCGATTATCTGCATTCAGTGAAAAATATACATATAAACTTACACGAACTCATGCAACAATGGTCATCACATCATAATGGGATTTCAATCGATAGGTGCATGAAGCTCAAAAAGAAATTATCAAAAAAAAAAAAATAAAGTTTCACAGAAAACAAAACGAAACTAGTTCTATTTCACAGTTTCTGACTACAAAACACACTTGCACTAAACTTGTCTTAAACGTGCCACAGTAATATTTAGTACACAGCGTAACAAACAATAACACAGATACGAATATTCAACAAATAAAAAACATTCGTATGTATCTGCTACTTCTGTACATTTGTATGTAGATACAAACAAATAAATAAACAAACGAAAAACTATGTTTTTATTGCATAAATACTAGGGTATTCGAATTATTCGATTTTTCTCTTGTTCGAATAAAACGAATAATTCGAATAAGAGATTTTAACTTGTTCGAATAATTCGATCACACGTTTAAAATTAATCGAATTATTCGAATAATTAAAATTTGTATAAAAAAGTAAAGAATGAAGTTTTGATGTCGGTTTTTTAATATTTTATTGTTAAAGAAAAACAAAAACTAACGTTAAAGTAACAAATTTATGTATTGATAATGTTAAAAAACATTCGAAAATAAAGTCATTAAATTTTCAACAGAAATATTCTGATCAGATTAACTCCCGAACAATCTACAAAACAATTGACTAGCAAACCCTTTAGTTTCCAGTTTGGAGCTATGCTTTAAAAATTTTGAGCTAGTTGGACATGATCCTGAATTCAAATACAATATAAACGTATTAAAAATTTTTTTATGTCGTTCAAATTGAGTAACTAATTCTTTAGTAAATTAATTATTCACTATTTCTAAATTATTTATAACAAATTGTATTATACATCAAGCTCTATCAACGTTGCCGAATCTTTGCTTAATAAAGTGGTCTTGGGGAATTACACAATAAAGGGAATCGATGACCGTTTCAAACCCACATTCTCCATCACATTCAACTCTACTTTAATCTAAGTTAATATTTTGATTATTAATTGCGATTCTTCTAACATTTCGCTAGCTAAATAACAAAAATTTTATTCCGTACCTTTTATTTTCATTGGTTCAAGTCCTAAGTTGGGGGAGTTACCTGTTCGGATAGGAACAGACTCCGAACTAATCAATGTTGGTATAGAAGATGTTCAGAGGATCATAAAGGACAATATTAAACTAAGAAAATCTCCAGGTTATGATTTAATTACACCTTCCATGATTGGAAACCTACCAGATGTGGCAATTATTGTGCTCACAGTATTATTCAATGCGATCTTGTCTCTAGGAGTATTTCCGAATGATTGGAAAATCTCCCAAATTATAATGATACCCAAGCCAGGAAAGGATTTGACATTGGCATCATCCTACAGACCTATTAGCCTATTGCCTTGCTTGTCTAAACTATTTGAGAGAATAATCCAAGGGAAAATTTTAACATTCTTAAATAATCAAAACATTATCCCAGATCATCAATTCGGATTTCGTAAACATCACGGAACAATTGAGCAAGTTAACCGCCTAACTGGAGAGATAAGAAAATCCTTCGAACTAAAAAAGTACTGTTCGGCAATATTTCTAGATGTTGCCCAGGCTTTTGACATGGTATGGCATAAAGGTCTAATACACAAGATTAAATGCCTACTGCCTTCTAGTACTCACAAAATACTAGAGTCTTACCTATCGGATCGCTTGGATAAAATGCGGCGATTATGTGACAAGCGACTATGCGATCAATGCTGGTGTACCTCAGCGAAGTGTTCTAGGACCAACCCTGTACTTATTATATACCTCAGACTTGCCCGAGTCCGAAGAATTAACCATTTCCACCTTTGCAGATGACACTGCAATTCTAAGTTCTCATGCGGACTTAAATGTAGCATCTACAAACCTTGATAATTATCTCAGGCACGTGGAGACGTGGTTAAAAAATTGGAGAATACAAGTGAACGAAATTAAAAGCAAGCACATAACGTTTTCACTTAGGAGAGGAAATTGTCCACCAGTGACCAGGAAATTGTCCACCAGTGACACTAAACAGTGTGAACATTTAGATAGATGTCTTACTTGGCATCGGCACATAGAAGCCAAGCGGCTCCACATGAAACTAAAAGCTTCTAATTTACACTGGCTAATCCACCACCAATCGAAATTAAGCCTTAACTGCAAAGTCATCCTGTATAAGACAGTCTTAAAACCAATTTGGACATACGGAATCCAATTATGGGGAACAGCAAGCAATACCAGTATAGATCTTATACAGAGGGCACAATCCAAAATTCTTAGAACCATGACGGGAGAAACGAGAACATCCACAGAGACTTAGATGTACCCTTGGTCAAAGATGAATTCAGAAAAACTCGTGAAGCTTATTTATCAAAATTACATCATCATCCGAACCCGCTCGCAAGGCTACTTACAGTAACTCAAAACAGCTCGAGGCTGCGTTGAGCTGATTTACCACTCATCTAATTTTCCAAATATGATTCTCCACTGAGAGAACAATAATTGTTTAGTTTTAAGATTTAATTACATATTGTAAGGCCTAGAAATTAAAGGCAGGAATAATATTATAATATACGTATAAAAAGTGCTAAGTTAAAAATTTTGAAAGATTTGTTTTTAGAATTGTGACTTCTTGCAGTAATATTTATATATTTATAGAATGAGCTATCGGAACACTCATCTACGGTGATCGAAAGTCCCTTTGTCTTTAGTTATTTTTCGAATTTCAGATACAGTACAATTTTTGTGAGTCATTATTACATATTTAAATTTGAAATTTTGAAAAATTTTAAGCAATTTAATAAATTTAAATATATATGAACATTTATTCGTTTTATTCGATTATTCTACATAAAATTGTTCGAATTATTCGTTATTCGAAAATGGCCATTTTTAAATTGTTCGAAGAATTATTCGTAAGAAATTATTCGATTAATCGAACGATCATTAGTCGAATGAATACCCTAATAAATACCCAAAGTATGGGTATTAAAACACCATTTTATGTACTATGAAAGAGTATGAGCACCAGTACTAATAATATATGGGGAATTATGTATGAATATTAGGGTCACTAAGTTGTTTTTTAGACCAATTTTGCAAAATCTCGCTACGAGTATTTATTTGTTAAAGCAAACATTTTGATATCCATATTGAACATTCTATAAACATGATGCTTACCAGGTTAAATGTCTGATAATTCGCGAAGTATTGTAGTACAAATATAAACAAGTAAGAGTGCTATATTCGGCTGTGTCGAATCTTATACCGCTTTACCTAAATTTCAAAAACTATTTTCGGTTAAAAATAAAATTTTGGGGAAAAATAAAAATTTGGTAAAAAATTCACCGTACAAACCATACATAGTAAAAACAACAACAAATCGAGTTAGTTGCAAAAAAAGTCAAAAATTTTATGTCTTGAGTTACAAAATATTTATTTTAATAGATATCAAACTCACATCCCACTAAGCGACCAGAAAGTCTTCAATGAAAATATCGAAGCTTCTTTTGAGCAAAAAAAATAATTAAAAAGGTCAACAAAGTTTTTGATTTTGCTAAAAAGTCAAAAATTTTATGTTTTGAGTTACAAAACATTTATTGGTATATATCCATCTCGCATTCCACTAAGCGACCAAATAGGTCTTCAAGGAAAATATCTAGGCTTTCTTTTGAGAAAAAAGGCTCATTTTGCAAAAAAAAAGTCAAACAATTTTTTGATTTCGGAAAAAAAAATATTTTTTTTAATTTTTTTTTTCGAAATATTGAAGAAATAGCTTTCTAAAGTATTTGAGACATATTTTGCTAAGAACAATAGGTTATATGGATGTGAAAAAGACCTGCATGGTCAAAATGTCAAATTTTGACCCCTCTAACTCAGAGAGTTCACCACTTATCATGTTAAAAAATTGTGTCTGAAATACTATCCAATAGAACTAACCTTAGTGCAAAATTCACCCCAATCGGAAGACATCGATTTCATAAGTTGATTCACTTGACATAAAGTCCCCCATACACTATATATTTAGGTAAATGAATTTACTCTAAACAAATACATATTCATGGTTTAAGGAAATAGTGCGTATGAGTAATATTTTATCAATTATACGTAAAGTTGTACATAATGATATGAATTTTGTTTGTAATGAACACTAAATAAAGAGGTTTCGCGGGAGTAATCAAAAATAATATTGTATATGTAAACCTGAGCATATTTTTTGATCCAGTTCAACAACGGCTAAACCAAATTTTTGAGATACGGCTTCTTAAAAAAAACTGTTAGTCCTATTTTTGACAGCCCTAATTCATATACATACCTACGATATTGTATGTTAAATTGTATACTATATTTAAACACAATTACAAACAACCACTCGACATGGATGATTGTACTACACTCTCTATGAAAATGCAATCATACACATACTTATTGTACGAATTGAATACAGTGATGGTTAAAATTTGGTTTCTAAAAATACATTTTTTAGCTGTTTCCTTCTTAATATTTGGAATAAAAGTTAAACTAAAATACACATATTTATATAGAATTAAATATAATAAAATGCAAGCTCCTTTTTAAGTTATATTTTAGAATCCCAAATTTTTGCTGATTTATGGTAAGACTCTTTAAAATTTCAAATGCAGAAAAACTAGAAGGCAGTTACAAATTAGTGTTAAATTTTGATCTTTACAGTTTACCTTCACAGTTTTTGTAAGATTGTGTGTTTGCTTCATGTGTTTAAATTTCTATCTATTCATGCATTCAATGCTCCAACATTCAAATTTACAAACAAACAATGCTCATATACACATATACATTAGGGTGCCTTTATTTTCCGTATCTAAAAACTAAGTGCAGAAAATGTAATCAAAAATTAATGTTATTTGAAAATGTTCACCACTAATTGTTTTTCTTATTTTTAGCTTTTATTCAAATTACTGACCCGGCAGATGTTGTCCCGTTCAAATTAAAAAATAATTCAATTTTGATTTGTGAATTTAAATGTGGAAAAATAGTTAAAATTAGTAAAAAAAAAGTATTTTTGAATGATAATTTTTATTCATATACACAGAAAAAAATAAAAATGAGTTTCAATTACGAAATTGACATTCATTAAAAAATATTTGATTTTGCTCCAATCATCAAAATGATACTATTAATTAAATTGAAATTAAAAATTTTAATTGAAAAAAATCCAATTAAAATAGTATTAAATATACTAATTGAATTCCTGGACAAAATTCAATTAAATTTTTAATTGAATCAATTATGTTTATAATTGCAATTTTCACTAAATTTTATTAAAATATTAATTAGCACAATTATGAAATTAATTACCAATTTTTAATTTTATTTCATTATTATAATTATTTTACATATTGTATAAACATATAAAGGCTTAAAATTAATTTACATGTAATGTATGTAATTTATTTTATATAACATACGTAATTTATAAAAATATAAATATGTATGTTTACCTAATAATAAATAAACCCATAAGACTGCAACGGGGTCAGCTCGGGCACACATTCCTAAAAAAACAAAATCTAAGGGATGATAAGAGAAAAAGCACATTAATTTAAACATATTTGAAAAAGGAATTTAATCGTACTTACCTAACGAAAGTCTTCTCCAAAAGAAAATGTATTTCAAGCATCATCTTCCGCATATACACATCCATAACGCTGTCCTTCAAAATTAACAAAATGTCTTAAAAATCGAACAAACTTTTTTATAATTTAACATGTTCGTACTTACCGTATAGCTTAATATAATCCAAAGAAGAACAGTAATATATCTTCCTATCATTTTGCATTAACGGCTCTCAAAATAATCCAAATAGCTCACTTTTTTTATAAAACTATTATGTATGTATGTTTGACTTATAAAATAAAGTATACACAATTTCAAAATATTTTTGCTTTTCCTATTTTAATTTCTTTAAAAACGTCAGAATTTTTTTGTTTTCAAAAAAATGCTACAGCCAATTAAAAAAATAATTAAATAAAATTAGATAAAATGTGCAACATATAAACATTATCCGATTTTGCTCAAATTTTTGTTTTTATTTTTTTTATATGACAGACATTAAATAGATCTTGCAGACATTCAAAATCCAAAAATTGCAAAGTAAAGGCCACACTAATATACACACATACATAGATGTGTAAACGTTTTTATGTAGATGTAAACATGTACTCAAACAAATGTACTCAACAAAAAAAAAACTTAGAAACATTCACATATATATTACGGTGGGCACTCTTGTATGGATGGAAAATAAGGTGTCGATGGTCCCAACTGAAATGAAACTTTAGTTTACTTGCGAAGACCATTTCATGAAATATTGTTTCTCTCGTCAGCATTGGGTGAGCTGGATCAATGAATAAAAATGCCCAGCAAATAGGAATAAAAATAGATTTACAAAAATTCAAATGAAGTTCGAATTAGATTCAATTTCCAAAAAAACGGAAAAACACGTTTAGGTGATATTATGGGAAATAGAACTTATTAATATAAACTAATTATTTTAAATTATTATATGCATAATTAAAAATTTTTTTATTAAAAAAAACTAAAAGTAACTAGAAAAAAATTTTTTGGAAATTGTATTGAAAAATTATTATTTTATTTGGGAAATATTCACAACATTTGTTGGGGCCACCCTAATATATTTGTATGCAATTTGTTTAAATGTGAGTGTGGAACATATGTATGTATTTAAGATTACAGTATGCATGTGAATGTATGCGTTGCAAATGCATATGTAGTCGAACATTTGTTCTAAAACAAAACGTGTTATTTTCAAGCATACTTATCTAACCGTAAACTAACACGTACAATTCCGTCCATCCGAACACACTGTTACAAAAGATTTGATTTCGTTTTGTACTCTTTATTTGCACATTTTGTTGTTCTTGTTCGCCCTTTTTTTCTCATTTTAGCAGTTCGTTTCAGAATTAATGCTTTCAAAAAAGTAGCAGCTAGCAGAACAGTCTATTTTTGTGTTCAAAAACGTTTTCCACTTTTTGTGTTTTTTTTGGTTTCGAATTCTATGACCCTTGCAAATCTCAAATTGAGATAACAATATTCTTTATTACACTTTCAGAAAACAACATGTTTTATTCTTTTTATATCAAAATTAACTTCGCCCAGCATTAGAGTAACAAAAGTTTTTTACTTATTTCTTTTTTGGAAAAAGTTTTCTCTTAACGCTCTTAAGATTTCCTAAGAATAATAAAAAATATATAAACTATCTAAGATTTTAGCAAAAAGTTTTTGCTCACACACTAAACTAAGAAAAAGTTGAGTGATTTGTTATTCTACACTAGAATTCGGACTGTGTGCAGTGTTTGCAAATAAAAGATTTATGTTCAATACTTTACCTTAGTCAATCGATTGCTGGACATGTAGATGTGACAGAAATAAATCTGTGTAAATCACCTTGCCATAAATAATGTCACGGAATTGTTGTAAATATACGAAATTAACAAAAAAAAAATATAGAAATTGTTTAATTAATTTATTACATTTTTGTTATTATGACAATATCGCAGAAATATAACAATAATAATGTCCATCAGTGTTGCAACAACTCTCTAAATAAATACAAATTCGTGGTCTTAAAGAAACATTGCGTATGAGTAATATTTTATCAATTAAACGTTAACAAATTTGAAGTAGAGATGAGAGATATTTCCATACTTGTGATTTAATCACAGTTAAGTCGTTCTTTAATATTTTCCAATATACTGTTAAAGCTCGTTATTTTATATTTTTTAACATTCACTCGTATCGTTTTTTAAAAATCACTGGATCAACTGGATTAAGTAACAGGTACTTTAATGTCGTTCTTTCACACTTTCCAACATACTGCTAAATGTTGTTCTTTTCTATTTTTCAACATTCACTAGGGACGAACAAGACAAGTTTTTAAATCAGCAAATCACGTTCACCGAAAACAACTAAAAAGACTTTTAATTTACTTACTAGCTGAACACAAGCCGCGTTACTGGTCCTTATATATTAGCTTGGTTTATATGTTTAAGGCATCTCAATACGCAATAGATTTCTTTAATTTGAACTTAATTTCTAAAATCCTCATCTATGATATAAATACTTCGTTTCGAGTATATAGACTTCGAGTATATAGACCAAACTATAGACGAGAGTATAGAAAATAATATAGACGAGACTATAGACGAGATTATAGAAGAGTCTTTAGACAAGGCTATTGACGAGACTATTAGCAAGACGATAGGCACGATTATAAACGAGACTATAGACTAGACGATATTTCAGACTATAGATGATAGTATAGACCAAACTATAGACGAGAGTATATAAAATAATATAGACGAGACTATAGACGAGATTATAGAAGAGTCTTTAGACAAGGCTATTGACGAGACTACAGACGAGACTGTAGACAACAGAGGAGGCTATAGAGGAGACGATAGAGGAGACGATAGACTACACAATAGACTACACGATAGACCAGACCATAGAAGATATTATAGCCGAGACTATAGATGTTACTATAGACGCTGACGTAGACGAGGTTATAGATGCGACTATGGACGAGAAGAATGGCAAGACAATAGGCAAACCTGTAGACGAGACTATAGATAAACCTATAGACTAGCACACGATAGGTGAGACTTCAGACATGAATATAGCCGAGACTATTGACAATATATATAAGAATATAGACGTGAATATATTAATTTATAGACGGTATTATAGAGACGGTATTACGAGACTATAGACACGAGATGATAGATGATACTGTAGATAATACTATAGCCTAGACTATAGCAGAAATTATTTACAGAACAGAGAACTTATTTGTGATGATTGTGCACACTATAAACATGGATATAGATGACGCAATAGATGAGACAATAGACGAGACTCTAGACTATACTATAGAGAAGACTATAGGCGAGACTATATACGGTACTATAGGCAAGTTTATAGTTAGAACTATAGACGAGTTTATAGACAAAATTAAACGAGAGTATAGACAAAACTATAGACGAGACTATAGACGAGACTATAGACGAGACTATAGACGAGACTATAAATCGTACTATAAATGAGACTATAGAACACTATAGATAATACTATAGATGAGACTACAGACGAGAGCTTAATACTATGTTCACATTTGCAGAGTTAATAATCTCAAACGTGATTAAGCTCTAATCACTTCAAAATCAAGATGATTATCCATACATTTAAATGATTTGTTAATCACTTCAAATTGACATGATTAAATCTTAATAATTTCATTAATCAAGTAAAATCAACTGAACATACCTCAAACTGATGATGATGTAGCATCGGCCACAAGGAATATACCTATCAGATGTACTACCGATAAATAAATTTTTCATAAACAACTATAAATAATACATCAATTCTCACAATTCTTTCATTAATAAGTAAAAATAATCTGCTGATAACATTATTAAAGTATTTCTTTCCATTTTGAATGCTTTAAAGAAATATATAAATTTGTTTGTTGTTTTTTTATTTGTCAACTTAATCACTTTACTGTCAACTTAATCATCTCAAATGTAATGTAACGGCTTTGATTAACTTAATCAACCTTTATTTTTAAACGCGTTTAAAACCCCAAGTGTGAACATAGCATAAGACAACACTACATACAAGAATACAGACGAGAAATGTATGCCAATTCTTTAAAAGTTTGTGTTATTAGATTTTACCTACTTGAGCCCCGACAACAAGGAGATATACTTAAGAGTGTAGCAAAAGACAACAACATTGTTCTTCAAGTTCTACTTTTCTACAGACCTGTCTAGTATCTTTGGAATATGTTTGTTAGCAGTCGAAGCTTCTAACGAGATAAACGATTCGTCTCTTGATCGGCTAACGACTAATTATTTTTAATTATAGTTATGGATGCATAAATTCTTTAGCTCTCATCGGCTGACTGCAACTTATTGGGTAATTCTGGCTAATGAGTACAATAAGATGAGATAAATGCTTCGGCTCTCGTTTGGATAACGACTAATTATTGGTAAATGCAATGTAATCAGAGGAGATCAGTTATTTAGCTCTCATCGGCTAACTACAACTTTTTGTCTATGACTAGCTAATAAGTACAATACAACGAGATAAATAATTCAGCTCCCGGTTGGCTAACTGCGGTATTAGTACGAAGTAAGAACTATGGCCTCTTCTACTTATACATTGTTACTCAAGTTCATGTTTTTCTTAGATGTCTTATATTAAAATTCACATAAACTATTTGAGAATTATTAACAACCATATACTAAAATACTAATATATGTATATTGGTTTTGTATTTTAGTATATTGTTGTTAATGGATTGACTTTTATAACTGCACGTTACAAGTTTAAGAGTTGCAACCCAAAGTTTGGTCCTAAAATTATAACTGCTGATTTGCCTCAATGAGTTTTTCAACTTTTCTTAAAAATGTTTAACTTTCCTCATATAAGGTTTTAATTATTTCTAGTCTATTGCCATTCGCAACTCTAACACATTTTTTGCTTAAGTGTAGAAAGATGCACTTAAACACAACATTATAATAAAAAGTAATAAAAACAATGACACAAAAATAACAGCATCATCAAAAAATAAAATTTAACCTTATAACACATGAGTTTGAAATATTGTCTAATGACCAATATTTATTGCTGTTGATGGGCCATTAAAAAGATTGTTAAATATTCTATTCTAAACCGAATAAAATTGGGTAGGTAAATGACCTTTTTTGTAGGTTTTAGCTGTAAACTTTAATTGAGGCACAGTACATTTAAAAACAAATTTATGTATCTGTTGCGCTGCAAATACACATGTGGTATAAAACTTAAATTATTTTGGGATATACAATGTATATATAGAGATAGAGGCAACGTATGGATAGAGATCAAATGTGTTTTGTTTTTTAATTTTAGTTCAAATATAAGTAAATATTATTTTGTTTAAAGCTATCTTAGGCAATTTTAATTTCCGTTTGCTTAATACATATACAGATTTTGATATCATTTTTAATTTAAACTGCTTTTTTGTGCACTTTTAATTAAACTTAATATTTACGACGAAAAGCAGGAAAAACATTTCCGATTTTTTTTTGGCGTTAATATTATTGTATTTTTTAACTTTTGAAAAGTAATCATAACAAATAACACTATAATTTGCTTTTTTTACCCTATACCGCAATAATAGGTGGATACAGATTTATCGTTCTGAGTGTAAAACAATTGCCTCGTGAAAAGCATTTGGCATACTAATTTAAAATATCTAGTCTGTTTATAGCTGTAGCATATACAAAATTCAACACTATCGTACACAATCTAACTTACTTTGTTTTATATTTTCGCTATAGAATAGAGCTTATAGAACAAATTAAATATTTCATTTATGTTTATACTACTTAAAATAAAAACTATACGAAATTATAAAAAACAAAATAAAATAAATATTTGGCCACAAAAAACTCGACATTCATTAACAAAAGTGGGATGGAAATAATAACGTAAAGTTTTTATAGTTTTCAATTTATTTTAACAATAATTTTAAGCTTAAAACAATGACAGTATTAAATTTACAAAAAACTGGTTAATGTTAATAAATGCATTGAATATAATTAAATATATTAAAATATATTTTTTAATTCTGAATGTAAGAGCCAATTATGATCCGATCATTACAAAAAATATAATTAACATAACACTAGGTAGTGCATATAAAACTGAATTAATGAAATTTTCGTTAGTACGGACATTTACGGAACGATCATCTGAGAATTTTATAGAAATTAAGTATAATTTACAGAACTTATTTGTTCTGATTTCTTTCAAAGCCACCACACTTCATATTTAAGCCATCAAGCCAGATTGTATCCTGTTCAATAGCATTTACATTTGGTAAAATGTTCTTCAAAATGACATCTCTATATCAAAACATTATCAAGAAATCAACACCTTGGTGCATCCTAAACATGCAATCCAATTTAATATAAACCATCCTAATTCTATTATAAATTGTTAGATTAATCCAGGAGCATGTATTCCTGTGATCCTCGGTAGACGAGTTTATAGGCAGACTATAGAAACGGATATAGGCAATTGTATAGATGCAGCTACGAACGAGAAGGTAGGCGAGACGATATGATAATATATAGAAAAGACTATAGACGAGACGATAGATGGGACTATAGACGGAACAATAGACGAGACTATAGACCATACTATAGACAAGACTATAGACAAGACTATAGACGAGACTATAGACGGAACTATAGACGAGACTATAGACGAGACTATAGACGAGACTATAGATGGCACAATAGACGAGACTATAGATGAGACTATAGAAGAAACTATAGACGGAACTATATTTAGACGATACCATAGCCGATACTATAGACGAGACTATAGACGATACCATAGGCGATACTATAGACGATACTATAGACAAGATTTTAGACAAGACTTTAGACGAGACTATAGACGAGACTATATGCGAGAATATAAACGGGACTATAGGCGATACTATAGGCGAGAATATAGACGAGGCGAGAATATAGACGAGACTATAGGCGAAAATATAGTCGAGACCATTGGCGAGAATATAGACGAGACTATAGGCGAGAATATAGACGAGACGAGAACGAGAAGGTAGGCAAGACGATATGATAATATACAGAAAACACTATAGACGAGACGATAGATGGGACTATAGACGGAACAATAGACGAGACTATAGACCATACTATAGACAAGACTATAGACGAGACTATAGGCGAGAATATAAACGGGACTATAGCCGAGACTATAGGCGAGAATATAGACGAGACTATAGGCGAGAATATAGAATATATCGTATATAGAGACTATAAACGACCAGACTATAGACGAAACTATAGACGAAACTATAGACGAGACTATAGACCAGACTATAGACGAGACTATAGAAGAGACTTAAATTTTTGGACATGAGACAAAACCACTTCATGAATCCCATATCCAACTACTTCCAATATCACAGTCATCCTAAGCTCTCATCTGTCGCGTTTTACCAATCATATCATATATTTTTGTTTATGTTTATAAGACAACGATCGAATAAACCTAGTTCAATAAATCGCATATTCAATATTTGTCGGATTCACACTAGGGATGCCAAACTGGACTGGGTTTTACAAATCCCGGGATCCCGGGATTTTTAGGGGTTTCGGGATTTTTCGGGACTACGGGATTTTAGTTAAACCACAAATTCATCAAATTCAACAATAAAAACTATCTATTTCGTTAATATGAATAAAAAAAAATATAACAAAGCAAAAACTAATGCATTGAATTAAAATAAATTTAACCGTGATAAATCCATAACAAAATTGAAAATTTTATAACTTTTGTATTGAGTACATATTAGGGATGCCAAACGGGACTGGGTTTTACAAATCCCGGGATTCGGGATTTTAGAAATGTAAATCCCGGGATTTTTCGGGATCCCGGGATTTTAGTTAAACGTCAAAAACATCAAATTCAACAATAAAAATTATTTATTTCGTTAATATGAATAAGAAAAAATATAGCAAAGCAAAAACTAATGCATTGAATTAAAATAAATTTAACCGTGATAAATCCATAACAAAATTGAAAATTTTATAACTTTTGTATTGAGTACATATGCCATGTTCATAGCAAGAGGATTTTTAGGAAAGCGTACATTGCCCTTACTATGAGACCAATCGTGTAAAAATTGGTAATGAAGTTTAAAGTTATTTGCAATTGAAACTGCACAATTTTTGTCGAAAATGTTTGCTCCAACCCTATATTAATATTAAAAATAAAAAGTATTGTTTTATTATATTACAAAAAATGTCGGCCTGTCTGTTAAAAACACGATAGGGCACAAACGAAAGAAGCCAGCTAACTAAAATTATCCACAACTATAAGGTTTGTTTGGTATTGAAAATGGTCCATGATTTCCCCTAGCCCCATACAATTGTCTCCTGGAATACTGTTTCAGCAGTCATAAATATGTTGAATATGCGCCAATCCTTAAAAAATTGTGCACAAAATAAGTTCTAAGTACTCCGAAATTATACTGTAAAGTATTGCGGAAATCGGGCTACATTTGTCCCTAGTCCAAATTGGTTTATAATAATTAATATCGTGATGAAATTGGTCATAAACAAGTTGTATATGAAAATAAACCCATCCACCAACTTTTGTGAGGTCCAGTCCATAAATAATTTGTATATAATGATATTAACATAAATTTTGATATAAGTCATTCATTCATAAATTCTAATCAAGTCTCCATTGATGGTGGGTATACAAGATTCGGCGAGATTAGAATTATAAGTATGCTGAAATTTAGCTTTCTAGGTATTTTAGAAGCTTGAAAAATCTTCCTGAAAATATCAAAAATCTTGTAATATTCCGGGATTCGTTAATCCCGAAAAATCCCGGATTCTTTTTCACAAATTCCGGGATTCGGTAAATCCCGAAATATCCCGGGATTTTCGGGATCGGGATTTCGGGATTGGCATCCCTAAGTTAGCTACATACAGCAGTTTGAGCAACGATTTTATACAACTGTAATATTTGAATATGATTCGAAATTATTAAAAGATTATTTTATATCCAGAAAGACAACTTCTTCTATGCATTTCGGTGTAACTCACAAGCTAATGGAGACCAGTTTCCATCAACTTGTTTTAGTCATGTTCTGAAATTGATATAAACTCGGCACAAATGGTCACCCTTAGACGAATGTCTATGGTCCTCTTCTCAATATAAAATATTTAGGACTTTTAAGTCTATTGACAGAGAAAACAGATCCGTGATAGCATCCGAATTTGTTGCGAATCTAACGCTTCGGTTGCACACATAGAATTTTTCAGTTTTATCAACAGAAATTTAGCTGACAAAGAAGAATTTCGGTTAAAGCAACTAGACTTTTGTTACCCCTTTTAAAATGTTGTAGCCACAACTGTAAAATTCGGTCACTAAGATAGGATCATTCGTTTGGCAAAAAATTCGGTTGCTATCGCGAATATGTTTTCTCTGTGTAGTGATTGGTTTTCATGTGAACTGTCTTACATTTTTTGTAAATAAACTCAGCACAAGAAGTTGGAAAAATATGATAATTTTAAATAACTACATACATATATACACCGATTGTACAAACATATATCTGAGAGACGATGTGTAATGATAAAGTTGAACAGGTATTTTTCAAACTGTTGAAACCAAAAATCAGTCTTCAGTGCTTCAGAATTTAGTTCCTTGAAACCTAAAATAAATCTGTAAAATGAGTGGCAACAAGTACATTAATTACTTTGTAAAGAGCGGACATTAACTAGCACATTATATTATTTAGTAGAGTATTTACTTATTTTTATACAGGTTGGTAATGAATACAGCTTTTATGTGTATCTCAGCAGCTGAAACCAAAAATTTGTATACCCATCATCAAAAAAGATGGGGGTATATTGATTTGGTTTCAAAGTATTTATATATTCTGGGACCTTTTGAAATTCTAAGACGATCTTGATATGTCAGTCCGTCTGTCTGTCTGTTGAAAATACGATACTGACAAAACGGAAGGAGCTAGCTGGCTGAAATTTTACACAAATACTCTCTGTTGTTAAAGTTTCCTTAGCATTGCAAATGGGCAATACCATTCAAATTATTCTACTAA
The DNA here is from genome assembly GCF_958450345.1 of Calliphora vicina. Taxonomy (NCBI): domain Eukaryota; kingdom Metazoa; phylum Arthropoda; class Insecta; order Diptera; family Calliphoridae; genus Calliphora; species Calliphora vicina. Next base: position 74,304,556 of record NC_088783.1, on the reverse strand, counting down.
CTTTTTTGATCGGTTCATAATTGACCCTATATCATAAAAATATGTTATTGCTGCATATTATATCAATCTTACTTGTTTTCAAACCCATAATTTACAGCGAACGGTAAGTACATTTGTTAGCGAGACCAATGAATTTATAACATTACTTCTTGGCTTACAAGCTAAGTAAAAGTTTTGCTGGTTTATAGTACTGTCCTTCAGCTTTTCATGAAAAAAATAGAAATTTGATTAAAAACATTTTGTTTATAAATAAAAAACCTACCAAGAGAAAATATATTTTTAAATAACACTAAAATTTCTTAGAATATATTAAATTCTCTAGGGATACAGTTTACTATGTATTTCCTTGAATTCGTTTAAACTTTAAATTTGAAAAATGTCAACATTAAGGTCATCAGACAATCACCTACAGAAGCATGAATCGTTCATAGTAATAAAACATCAAATATCCTTTCGATATTTAAAGTTCTTAAATCTATTCACAAAATGTCAGAATAAAACACAGCAATCAATATCATTTAAATGTGACTTTAAAGATTCAATCATTCTTTAATATTATTCTCTTCGCATTGTTATTGCTTTGACATTAGGCAAATGAAAACGAAATTTCAAGGAAAAACCCTACACTGGCATAGAATAATAATAGAAATAAAAAAGTAAATTCAAGTAAAGTAATGGTAAAAAAATATCTACGTACTATTGTAAATATTTAGGGGATTACTTTGTTGTTTATTTGTTTGTTTTGCTAAGTAGAGATATTTCTGTTGAATTGCACAAAAGAAATATTTAATGGCGCCAAACTCATCATTCAAATGGAATTCTATGGGTATTTGTTAAAGTCTTAAAAAAGTAAACGGAAATGTTTGTTAACTAAAATGAGTTTAATGATGAAAACAACAAATCTTGAATAATTAATAATTAAGTGGGAAAATTAAACTATGGAAGTGGTACAAATATGTAATTAAATTTAAAAGTTTTTGTTTAAGTAATTAATAGTTAAAGCCAACTAGTTATCCACAACATATAATATGCTGTCATCGATAGCGATAATGAGGGTTAAAACTATCAATCATATTCTAATGTATTTAATATATGTTAATTATATCTCTGCATATATCAATCAATTAATTCATTGTATTATTTCTGATTTACTAATTTAGTATTAACGGCTAGTTTTGCCCACACTCCAGCCTGCTTTAATTGTATGCAATCAACAAATTGTATGGTAAATGTTATCATTGAATTTAAGCTGCAATTTAACAAATGCGATTTAACACTTGAATTTCCCCAAAAAACAAATAAAATAAATAAAAAATACATTAAATTTTTAATGTTGGTTTTCCATTTCCGGTTTATTTTTTTTATTTTTTGCTTTTATCTGAAAAAGCACATCAAAAACAATCGCCACATGCAATCGCGCACAAAATTAAATTTACTGTATTTCAGCCATTATCCTTTGCCAATGTAAACAGTTTTAAAGTACTTGTCAAACATTTGCTGTGTAATGTTTTCAGTTTTATTTTCGCGCTTAATGCATTAATTCCTTTTAATTTATTTTTAATGAATGACGAAAGAGAAATCTAGATAAATGTGTTGGTGGTTTGTGTTGCTGAAATAAAATAAGTTGATTTTATGGTTTAAATTAAAAGTCTGCTTTACTTACACTTTAAAGTGAGGAGTTGGCAAGTAGATTATAAAGTTTGGTTTAATTTTTTAAATGAATATCTACATAGATGACTATAATTGTGAAAATCCTCAAACTTCACATGATTCAATTTCATATCAGTGTATGCATTTTATCTAAAAAATGGGAATAAATTACGGTATTCTTAAAACTCTGAATAGTTCTGTTTTCACTTTACATAGTTTGAATGTATTGTATTTGTTGGCGTGGCACCTTCCACTTGAAGAACTATAATCGTAAATGTATTTAAACGCTTCTATTTGAGCGCTGATAGAAGGCCTACTTAAGAACGCATATTAGAAGATCTTCCGATGATGGCCTGAAAATCAAAGCCTAATTAAAGTTCTACTAAAGCAATGACATTTTTCTTAAGACATTGATAAGGCAAAATAATTTTTACATATAAAAATCTATTAACAAAGCTGAAATAAAGAAAACATCCACAGTTTTCAGATTTTTAACATTAGAGTACTTTGAATTTCAAAGAAAAAATTTAACTCAAAATGTATTTATTCAATATTTTAGTAACTAGATCAATAAAAAAGCCAACCAAAAGATTATTAAAATTAATTTTTTCTTCCAAATTGATAAAGAATATAATACTGAATGAAGAGTTTGGCATCAAACACCCAGTTTGTAAAACCTGCAGATAGCGCTTTCTGAATATAAGGCCTCGATATGTTTTACTTAAACAGTGTGAAAATATTAATTGTTTTTAAAAACAAATGAAAAACCTTAATATTTTATAACATAAATAGAAAGTGCCCCAAGTGGCTCAACAGCTATATTATATTTTTAAAGCTTTATATACAATTATTTTAACAAATTTATTCTTCTTTGCAAACAAGATTTTCAGGAAAACACAGCAGTTAGTCTGTATTTTTTCATACCTCTTCCAATGAAACAAAATTCAATTGAATGGCTCATGCAACAAATTAAACATTATTACGTTTTTTCTGTGTCATGCTAATATACAAACATGCATTTTTCTGTTGTAAAAAAATCTACAAAAGACAGGAAATTTGTTTTAAATATGAAACTGGTTTTGTTGCAGCAAAAATATATAAACAAGCAAAAGGTTTAAAAAATTAGCAGTAATACTTTAATATTTTATAGGCTTCAACTATATTAATATTAACTTTAGCATGTTTAAATTTTACATACATGTGTATCCACTTTAGAAATCACAATAAATTTATATCCTTATTCATAGTTAGTTATATCTATTTCCCATTTTAAAAACCAAAAAAACTTAACTCCTCTTGTTTGGGCCCTATCGTGCTTTCGACAGACAGACATTTTCAATACCAAAAAAACTTATCAACACAGAGTAATTTCAGCCAGCTACCTCCTTTTATTTGAACCTTATGGGTTTTCAACAGACGGACTGTCATTGCTAAATCGTCTTAGAATTTCATGGGAACCCACAATAAATATACTTTTTGGGTCTGCGATGAATATTTCGATCTTTTTTGATAGGGGGTAAAAAAAAACGAAAAAAACTGATTGCATATTGAAAAAAATCTATATATAACACTTTGTTGCAAATTGTCATAATCTGCATTAAAATAAAATATGTATTGCTATTGCAATAACAAACTCGGAAATTAAATGATAATTGTTTAGTAGGAAAACCAAATTCAAATAATTTTTATTATGAATTTTTAAAGTAATAACGATTTGGTAAACTTTATCCTTAATTCTATGAAGTAAACAAAATCTTTTTATTTTAATTAACACAAAAATATTAGCAATTTCCTAAAACTATGAATTATCAAGAATTAAAAGCTTGAGCTGATTGCAATAAAAATCTAAAACATTTCGCAATAATTTTTTGAATAAAAAACAACTAAACTACCAAACTGTATTTTGAATGAATATGACTTATAATCCCACATTTTAATATGTAGTGCATTATTTGTTGCCACATTTAAGCATAAAGGAAAAAGTAATTACATATAATTATTAGGTAATAACATGTTCATGTATAATCCACACAGTTTGCATAAATGATATTAAGTATACGCCTACTGTATACTTTACACAAAAACGTGTGATAAACAAAATGTAGCATATTTTTAGGATTTTAAAATGTCACTAGCAGATTTGTATACATGTAATTTACTACATATCACCGTTTGAATGAGCAGCCATATCATGTAAATGTGCATTTTTTTATCAAGTTTTAACAGGAAAAAAATTATTTTTCAATACTCAGAATTAATAAAAAAAATATCAATTTGTGAAAGCTTTATAAAACATAATTTCCATGGAAAAATAATTTTGTAAAGCTTTAATAAATTCGTATTTTATAACTAAGGACTCATTCAACCTGTTCGCGTTTTTCATAATGAATATATTGTTTCGAAATATTTTCGAGAAAGAACTCTAGTAAACATGAAAATTTTGTTTTATTTAGTATAAACAATTTCAAAATATCACAAAGAAAAATTTTGCATGTTGTTTCATTTCATACATTTTAGGACATGCAGTATTATGCTTCTTTATTTTAGAAAATTGGGAAAATCTCTTGTTGAATTTTCATTCTACTTGATTTTTATGACTTCATTCTAAAATATGGCACAAAATAAAAATTTTAAGGGACTTCAGATTATATTACTTAGAGATACTAAAGTGAAAACTGAATTCACGACAGATTTTCTGGGATGTATAAAATAAGCAATTGACTTCCCATTGTACTGCGAATTGGATATCATAATTGGCAAATAGTTGTTTCCCTTGTGAGATGATAAGTTCTTTACAAGATTTAATATGATTTAAATGTGTTTTTTCGTTTCAGTTTTAAACTAGAAAACTTCATGCCCAAAAAATTTACTTTTTTAGGTATTTATTATGGAATGATCATCATCAATATTTTAATTAAATGTTTATTTGATATTTACCTAATTTAAATCGTTTCTTTTTTTTCTTTTCAGGTATGTAATACTGCTTCATAACCACACAAAATTAAATCTGTAAGAAATGAAAACAAATAATCAAAAACTAATTGGTTTTAAGGTAAAATTTAAGTCGATTCGAAAAAGTAAAAAAATTGTTAATTTTATTTAAAAGAGTTATTATAAATACGAAATGGTATGGGCATTTAAATTTGTTTCCCATTTTAATGAAAATATATCAAATTTTAAAATGACCCACAAAAGAATATATCAAGCCCTTAGCGCCAATTTATCGTAAGCGACATTTTCTAAATTTTTTTTATTGCAAAAATTAAAATTTTATGGACCGACAGATGTTTTAGCGTTCTCAGAATATCAAAATTGTTAATAACTTCAAAATTATAGGGGGTACGATTTTATCGTAAGTCAATGTTTACATTTTACAATAAACGAATTTTATCGTAAGCGACACATAGTGGTATAGAAAAAAAGAGGGAAATAAATCTGTAACTTCTAAATGGTTAGATTGGTTTGAATGAAATTTCACACGGGAACACCAGGGGCGTGACCAAGGGTCATCAAAGTAGGACACCACGGGCATGTTACATTTTTAAAACGATCCTATTTCTTCGTTTGTGTTCCGATTTCAAAAAAATTACACATGTAAAATCTTTTCATCGAGCGCTAAGAAAGTCCTAGTCGTAGCTATCAATTATATCTTATAGCTTAGGAGATATTCGCATTTGCAAATTAAATTTTCAACATTTTTACCCAACCTACTCCAGTTTTTTGATAACAGCGTATCCAAATTTTCTCCAGTTTTCCTTCATTGGACTAACTACATATCTATTTGTCAAATATAAAAAGAACTGTTTAAAAATAATGACTAAGTCCAAAGTTATATGCATTTGTAAAAAGAACTTTTTTTCTTTTTAAGTTATCGCAAAAAAATTCTAAAAAAATGTACAAAGAATTTATACTTTCTGAAAGCTAAGTTTTCATAAAACATTTAAATGAAAAAAGAAGTTAAAACAGTTTGTTACCGAGGGGACCAGGTCCATTCAAAAAACAACTATTTTTTATGTCAAATTAAACTTTAGGGCAAAAATTCTCAAATCGCATATTCGATATCAAAATATTGTAACCGATTTTAGATGGTTATTATGCTTTTATTATTTTGTAAAGGGTTCCGATAACTCCGACCCTGGTATGGATATTATAGCCAAAAAACTAAAAATGTTCATTTTTGGGATTTTTCAACACTTTTTTGGGAATTTTGGGATTGCTGATAATAAATTTCAAAATTCGTTTTTATTTTTCCATTTTAAATACAAAATTTTACATAACTGTGAAATTTCATTAAAAACTATTCATAAATAAATATTGTATTTCAATTCGGAAAATTTCTATCTATGCAAAAATTCAATAAAAAATATTTTTTGTCATATTTTTCAATAATGTATTCCATGAATATTTAATTGTCAAAAGTTATAAATATTTATTTAATTACATTATATCGCATCATAACATTTTTAATTCTATATATAAATTTTAAAATAATCGAAAAAACCTTCTCCTGTAAAATTTGTGTTTTGTCGCTTACGATAATTTGGCGCTAAGGGCTCGATATATTCTGAGTGAGCCGTTATAAAATTCTAAAGCGATCTGGCTATATCCGTCTGTCTGTGTGTTAAAAACACTTTTGGGACCAAAAGGAAAGGAGCTAGCTGGTTAAAATCCACAAATACATTCAGTTGATAAGGTTTTTTAGGTATTCAAAATGGTCAATATAGTTACATGATTTCACTTAGCCTCCATACAAATGTCCCCTAAACATTTCTTCCAACTTTTGTGAGGATTGCACCATAATTGACCCTAGCCCACAAATAACTCCTATATCAGAAAAATATTGTATTGTAAAAATTCGGCACAGCCAAAGATACTTAAGTATGCTTTATCACTTAAATAATAAAAAAAAACAAGAAAGAAAGTATAGTCGGCCAAGCCCGACCACTAAGTAAATGTGAAAAACATTTTACTTCTAAAATTTCAATAATTAATAATCGTGAGTGATTTTCGGAAGTGGGCCTTCCCAGCATGCAACATTTCGAGTCAGTTCTTTTTATCGAACTTATTTCGAATTAAAATCGAAAATATGAATTTATTATGATGCTCTATCCAATCTACATTTATTAGAATATCGTATTTTAATATTTTATAGAAATGGCGAATAATGTTCGAGTTTTTTTTTAATGTCAAATTTTATTTTTTCACAAATTGACAAATTCATATACATACATATTATTCTTTTGTCAATTTGTGAGAAAATAAAATTTTATTTCTTATCCTATCAATTATTGATGTTGTTTTTAACAATTCGAGTCTTCAAAATCAGCAAACATCAAAAAATATGTGCAGAGTTTATTGTATTGAAAATGAAAACACATCTAACGCAACATTATTGGATAATAATAAAGGTATTGAATATGCATTATTTCAAGAAGAAATTGCTCGATGGTATAAAGTTACGAAATTGTTCATATATTTAATCGAAATCGAATCATTTTAGAACATTTGTAATACCGAAAAAGGTATAGTATATCGATAAAAATTAGAATCAGAATAAAAAACGATTTTCGACTCTTTATCGCTCTGCACTCTGCAAACACATTCTCGACATTACATCGAAGTCGATATCGACAAAATTTTACGAAAAAATTATTAATTTTCGATATAACTTCGAATCATTTTGCATACTGGGTTATGTATATGGGAGCTATTACCAATCATAAACCGAACATCATGAAATTAGTAATTGGAACTTTTTTCTGTTAAATTTGCATACCAACATTTGTAAGAGACTTATGCTACCACAACTTTAACCAATTTTCCTTTTAACTACTACCACTTCTTATCAATTTTAATAATATAAGCCACATTCCGTAACAAATATTTGGGCAGCCATTTGTCAATTTTATTGTAGGGATAAATTGGCCAACGCAAAAAACATTGTTATTCAATATTAAATGCATTTAACATTTTATTTAAGTTTTTATGTATGTGTAAATGAATTTTTACAGTTTTTTTGTCCTCCATTGAATAATTTTCCCATTCGATTTGGGCATTAAAACCAGCAACACATGCAACCGCACTTGAAATTAAATTCACTGCACTCCGTCAACATTCATGGTTAAAAACAAATAAATAAATTTATTGAAAATGGTTCCACATTTTACACACAAAATAAATGCATTAATTTTTGTGTATTTTATGGCGTTGAAATTTTTTGCTTCAAATGAATTTATATAAATATACTAAATGCTGGCTGCTTTTCAATTGCTGAGTGCGAGAGTAGAGATTTTTGGCCTTAACTCTTAATGTTTTAAAGAATAGCAAATGCAAGATATTTTAATTTATTTATATAGATAAAGTAAACAGGATTTATATTGAAATTACAAAGATGTTAAATTAATTATGTAAATTAAATACAATATACATTTGTTTTATTATTCTTGTTAAATATTCCTAAGAACTTTATCTAAGTTAATAGGAAGGATGAAATTGCATTCAGTTTATCTGGTTATAAAAACACTTAGCAAACAGACTTCAAAAACGTACATCAGAATTCATTCATTGTTTCTCCAATTCAGGTTATTGTTACAAATTACTCTTTAGTAGATACATACAATTTGCTGTCAAATCTCTAACATATTTCTGGAACACTTAAGCACTTATTATCATATTCAGCTTTTGTATTGGTCAGTTGATAGTTGGTTAAATAACTTAATTAATGCAACATACATAAATATGTTTTATCTACTTGTCTACACGCAGAGAAAAAATATAGTTGTGCATGGTTACTGTAACCATTTCAATATTGTTACAATTTTTTAAACAATATTATAGTTACAGTAACTATTTATATGATTGTGGTAACCATAATAAGGTTAATTTACGATTCACATGATTGTATCAACTATATATATGGTTACTGTAAAAATGTATAACTATAAACATGCACAACTATATTTTTTCTGTGCGCGTATTGTCTGCCTATTCATATCTTAATCAGTCATTGTTACGGAGAAAACGATAAGGATGTGTAGATATTTTGTAAAATGTTGAATCCTTTTCCATTAGTCTAGCTGTGATGCTGTCAAACAGCATTTTTGGAACAGAATAGTGACTCACTGAAAAAAATGTTGTAAATTAATGTCTGAGAGAATTTCTATTGTCAGAGTTATATTGTGGAATTTCATGGGGATCATATTTGTAGAAGATCTAACCCTCTATCTTCACTCTTTAGTGGTCAATTTGACCTTTTTTTCGAGAAAATCAAAACAAGTCCTTTCAAAATGGAATTTAAGGATTGAATATATTTGTCGGAAAATTTCAAAGATACAAAAGTCGTAAATAAAACACTTCACGCTTAATTATCAAAATTTTTCATGAAATATATAAAAAGACGTTAAATTTTTTAAAACGGGAGCTAGTTTTGTGGAGCTCCTGTTGAATAAATATCAGCTATTTGTATAAGTAGTTGATATTAATGAAAATCTTAAGACTTGAAGATTAACAGTTTAGTAAAATGAATTACTCTGTTGAATTTTACGTATTTACCTTAGAAACTACAAATTCTAATAATTTGAATTAATTTACAGTTTTAATGGTTAACGATATTATAACAAACTTTGAAAATAATGTAGATCCAAATATCCTTAAATCAATGGCTTTATAATTTTTGACATTTTTTATTTAAAAATACCAAACTTCCTATAACGGGGAAATGTGTTCCAAAAACTATTTTTTTTTTAAAAGTGCCTACTGTGACATTATTTACCGTTCGATAGTTTTTAGAATTTTTTACTAAAACCGGATTTTTTTTTTAAAATTGGCCGAATTTTGATGAGTCCGCTTAAGTGAGACAAATCTTTCTTTACACGCATTTGCATTAAGATATCTTTCAGGGTCATATAAAAATTCCATATTGTCCCGAAGAAAATTTTTTCTACAATAGAAACAAGTAAGAAAGTATGGTCGGTCAAGCCCGACCATATAATACCCTACACTAAGTAAAAGAGCAAAAAAAAATTTTCTTTTAAAATTTCATTAATTTTTATTTTTGAGTGATTTTCGGAAGTGGGCCTTATATGGGGGCTATGACCAATTATGGACCCATCACCATGAAATTAGGTCGTGTGATGTATGTCTACATTAAAGTTAACTATGTTGAATTTTGTGTGTTTACCAACATTTTTAAGCGATTTATGCACGTTAAAGTGATTTTCGGAAGCGGGTCTATATGGGAGCTATGACTAATTATGGACCGATCGTAACAAAATTTGGTGGCATGAATTTTGTATATAAGAAACTTATTTGGAGCGAAATTTGTAAAGATACATGTATAAATTAAACATTTATGGCCGATAAAGTCCAATTTCGAGAGGACATTTGTATGGGGGCTAGGTGAAATAATGGACGTATTTCAGCCAGTTTCAATAGGCTTCAAAATTGCGACCTGTACTCTGCGCACAAGGTTTACATGGACAGCCAGCCAGCCAGCCGACCAGACGGACGGACGGACGGACATCGCTTAATCGACTCAGAAAGTGATTCTAAGTCGATCGGTATACTTTAAGGCGGGTGTTATACTAATATTTATGGGCGTTACAAACATCTGCACAAACGTATAATACCCTCCCCACTATGGTGGTGTAGGGTATAAAAATATATGGGTTTTTTTGGAAAAAAAATTTAAAAATACTGCCCTTTTTACAAGTTCCAACTTTGGATGCGTATAACTTTTTATAAGGAAGTGATAAAAGACAGTCAAATCTAAAGTTTGAAAATATTCGGAGCAAGGATTCGTGTCCTTCCCATATATCCTGAAAATTAAAATACTAACAAATTTAAAAAAATTAATCAAAATTTTGTACAATAATTTTCTCGAACATTTTTAACGATTTGACCAAATTTGGATGAATTCTGGGCAAGGATTCATATATCCTGAAAATTAAAATACTAACAAATTTAAAAAAATAAATCAAAATTTTGCACAATATTTTTCTGGAACATTTTTAACGTTTTGAACAAATTTGAATGAATTCGGAGCAAGGACACTATTGGATCCAAAACGTCCTTTTTCAAAAATTAAAAACGAATTAAAAAAACTTAAATTTTCATAACGTAGTTTTGTAATGTTTCTTATAACATCCCAATATGTCAATAAAATATTGTTGCCGAATGGGAGGAAGGATATACCCATACTTATTATTTACATAAATGGATTAACATCCATATAAAATAAGGTTTTTTACGGTAATAGCCTACGGAATAATTTTTTTAGCTTCTAAAATTAAGTAATAAGACGGGAATGAATATAACTCAATACTTTTCACATCATATTATATTGCCTAACAGAGAGATCCATGTCTATATATAGAGCTAATGCTTGTTCCACCGATAACTTGTTAACTGTTTGTGCATCAGATATTTTTTTTGCTACTTTAGCTATAGCATCGACTGAAGTTGATGTAATAAGTTCATCGACTCGCCTTCTTTTCGTGCGCTTTGATGCTTCTTCATAACTTAATTTGGGTCGACCTTTGCAATTGTTTGTATTTGGAACCTATACCAAACGCTTACTCAAACTGAATTTGTGTAAGTTAAATTAAAATAACTCACAGCACAAAATTCTTCACTAAATAAATCAGCATCTAGCCAATCACTCGACTCAGCTTCAAATCTGCTTCTTCTACGCTAGTGTTTCTTCCCATATTTGTTGAATTTTAAAAGTGTAAAAATTATTTTCTGCTCCTCAGAATACAATATATAATTCCCTTTGGAAACGATTTGCTATATATTGTTTAATTCATTAATCACAGTACTTGTTTTATATTGTTGTAGCTCTACACAGAGATTGAAAATATCAGTAATTTTTTTAGCGACCGTCAGAAAAAAATAAAATTTTACTATCATAACCAAATTTAGAAATTCCATGCTATTCTTTAAAATCACTATTTTGAATACAAACTATAACTTTGAGCCGCTATAATTTCAAAACTACTAAACAGTTTTCATTAAAATTTTGAATATAATCTATTTGAAGTCGTTTCTGTTTAAATATAAAAAAAATAATTAAACTCCTACTTAACCATTCCTACATTAACCATTTTTGGCCAAGCTCAAAACACTGTGCGTCATATATAAAAACCCATAAAATGATCGAGCAAAATTAAAAAAAAAATAAATCAATTAACCTAAACTAATAGAAATAATCTATACTTGTATGCGCATTTTTGTAAACCTTCTCAAGGACTTTTTATATTTAAAATTTCAGTTCATTCGGATCATAAATGGATTTTTGGCGATTGTTTTTTTAAAAAATTGATACCCGAGGTGACCAAATTTGAGGTGCTATGCACTGGCCCCCATTAGCACTAGGAAGCTGAACAAACGTAAATTAACTCGAAAATAACTCAGCTCAAACCATATAAAACGTCATAACAATATCTATAATAGTTCTCAAGATACCGAATTATTTCCAAAAAAAAGTTTCTAAACCACTGTGCGGAGATAGATGGACTACCTGTTCGCACATAGTGACAGAAAGCCTTAATTTACCTTAATTTAAGGGTTTCCGTTAAAGGTTTATAAATTCGTCACTATTGATTAGAACTATAAAAATAATATTTTTTGTAAATCGTAATAATAATTTCAATCAAATAAAAAAATCAAAAAAAAAAGATTTTTTCAATTTAAGTACTTATGTGTGTATTGTGTATGTTTCTTTTAAAAATACTTTTGAAAAGTTACTTCAATAATTTATTTAATAATGATTACTTTATTGCTAGATCATTATGCAAACAAAAAAAACATATTTTTATATACTACATAATATAGAACAGAACATTTCGTAAATGCCAAATTCCCTTTTAAATACTGCTATTATTATAGAAATTATACAAACATTTTCAACAAAAGAGAAAGTTATTTATTTATTTCTCATTAAAATTCCAATGAAAAATAAAATAAACAAATATAGCTCGCAATGCACCAATAGCAGGGACTGTGTTCTTTTACAAAAGTAAAAGTTTTCGTTAAAGAATATAATTTTAAAACATACATACTTCTCTTTATTCCTTGGCAAAATACAATATAATAATATTATAAATTGTTAACAAAAATAGCAAAGTTTTTTAATAAATAACTTTTTTTGTTGTTGTTTTCGTTCATGACCTTCTCGAACAAATCATGCAGAAAAATAAACGGATTAAATGCAAATGGTTGAAAATAGATTTTAGTCTTGTTATAAAAATTCAAAATTTGTAAAAATAGAAAGCTGAAAATCTAGATAGATATAAATAAATAAATACACAGCTAATATCAAAAAACAATATGATACCAATTCATTCATTTATTCATAGATTTAACCAACCAACCAGCCAACCATTCATCCATCCATCCTTCCATCCATTTATCCAACGAACCAATCAAACTTTCATTTTCAACCAATTACATTTGATTAGCTGTTTGTTGTGTGTGTATCTATCTATGTTGATCTCATGAACATGTGTGCATGTATATGTTCTTTCGTAATCAATGTGAAAATGCTTTTTTAAAACCCATCATCAGACAGTTGAGATGAGTGGCGATTTTACCAAGTAAAATGCTCAATTTGACAGAGCATATGTAGTAAACAGTGAGACATATCAAAATATAACATTTCCTGTTTTAAAAAAAAAAAATGTTCGTGAATGAACTAGTTCTTTTCTCTTCATAAATGTTTCATCTCTGATTGGAGTACTGTACTGAAACAGAAACTTTGAGCTCGATTATTGTACTTCAACCATAGTTCATTTTAATAATTACACAGTGCAACACGAAAAAATATAACCAAATACGGACACCACTATGTGATAAAAGACCCGTGTCTCCCAGTTTTGCCCAAAGTCATGCACTTTTTTTATGGGCCCCCAAAGATTTGGGGCCGCGGTGTCATTTTTGCAAAAAAGTAATCATTTTCTCAGGTTCATGTCTTGCAAACCGTTCGGAATTTTGATTTACCCTCTGAGGCAAAGTTGTAGCTCTTGTCATAAAGTTGTAGCTCTTGTCAATATCAAAATCGGAAAAAGCTTTGAAAACTTAGATTTTTTACTTTTTTTCTCCTGGAGAGCAATCTCCATCTTAGTGATCGAAACTAGAAATAACTCCACTAACCATCTACCTTATAAATACCTTAATTCACACAAAAAATCTACCCTAGCAAAATACTACAATCATCTTTGTCATCTTTATCTTCTTTAAACATTTCATTGTATGTTATTCCTCTATTTTTCTCGTTAAATTTCAAAAGTGAACAATTGATTTTATTATTGCTGTTTGCTGAACTTTCAGCTGCTGATGGCCTGTGAATGTGCACAGTGACTGGGTTATTGTGCATACATCATTCCTGGTCATCACAAAGATTATAATTTTTATTTTTATTGTTGTTGACATTGATGTAAGCATACGAGCATACTAATGGCACAACATCACTCAAAGTTACAAGTGCCAAAAAAAAATTACCAAAGTTACTTCCCATAAAACCACTTTTCAAGTTATTAAATTAACTTTCCCAATATTCAACAAAATCCATTTAAATCTGTGTTAAGCTCTTTTTTGTTCACACAGAGCCAGAGAGACACAAGGACTACAATAACTTAACATAGCTTTAAATACTGCTGTGGGGGAAGAGTGTTTGGCCATGGCCAAGTAGGTTTTAATTAAAGTCAACCATATGGTAACCTATGTTATTTTTACAGAATATGTACTTAAAAAAAATGTTGTCCATTGGAACAAATTGTAGTAATAAACTTTTTGATATATACATTTTTTGCTAATCAAACATAATGTGGAATTATCACCAAAAAGAGAACAAGTGAATTTGACTCTGACTGTTTTTTTTTTGCTATTATCACCTTGTTTATAGAAACCGAATATATATTTTTTAATTTTTGAACACATATGTATGTATATATGTTTACAGAATATATATTGTTTTACTCTAAGAGAAACATCTGTCGCGTACGGTATGTCACATACGATATTAAATTTTATTTCTTATAAAATCATCCAAAGATAATTTTCATTTAATTATGATGGATTGTAGAGGAAAAATATATGGTTTAGTTTAAGAAATTAAAAGAAAAAATAACTCTTTTCACGATTCGTAAATTTTAGCATATTTTTACATGTACTCTTATTTCGCTTGATATTTTGGGCAAAAATGATTTGAAAGTACTTATTATTTTTTAAAATGTAGAACCCTCTGAATGGAACATAAATCCCAAATTATTTTTCATATACTCTTATTTTTGCAAAATCTTTTCCACTCTATAGGCGTACAAATATCACGTACGATGACATGGAATTGCATTTTGAAGGTTACATATCTGTTATTTATTCTCACTTAGTTATTAAACCACAAAGTATTTTTTTGCTTATGCGGGAAGTTTTGCTTTACTTGTTTAATTTGAAAAAAATGTGCCGCTGAAGCACTCCGATTTCTTACCAAAGCTTATGGTGAATGTATGCGAGAGATTTTTTGTGCGGTTCAGACACGGCAGACAAATATTGGCCAGGCCAGCCAAAAAACTATTGAAGACCGAGGCGGCATTTCTCCATGAATATTGTTATCAAACTCAACAAGAGCATGCAAAATCATTAGGATCTACTCAAGCAGCAATTTTAAAACGTTTGCAGCAGGGTTCATCCAAAACGAGTGAAATTGGGTACCAAGAGACCTTCAAAGATGATTTTGAAATGAGCTTGATCGCTATAAAGTAAAATCATTTTTGCTTTACTTACGTATGAAACCAAAGACACATATTCATGGCGCTAAGGTAATGTTCTATATTTTTGGGGCAAAAGGGTCCGATTGATTATAAAATCTGGGATACGCTTCACTTTAGAACAGAGTACACGATATTTACTTGATTCGTTTTCGGCCTCAAAAGTTGAGCAGTTATTTTGGCTTGGAATCCATATATTTCCAAAAAGATGCGAAAACCTCATAGCTAAGAATTTCCAATAATTTTAATAAATTTATATTGTACAAATGTTTCAAAATAAAATTTAAAAAACTTGTTAAAATATCAAACGGAATTCCGCAATTCCTAAAAATTGGAGCAAAAATCCTAAAATTATATTTTTTAGAATTTTCCCCGTAGGGTACACATTTCCTTCGGAGCTGGGAAAATACTTTGGGGATAAATGGAACATATCAAGGTTTCTAAAACTGCTTTCGGCTGGCTTTGGGATTTAAGAACATGTGGCCCTAAGTTGAAATTTTGATAAAAAAAAATAGGTAAAATTAGAAAAACAGGACATGTTTTTTATACCAAAATTTTCTCCGTAAAGATACTTTACAGAAAAACATAAAATTGTTATATCGAGCCCATAGCGCCAAATTATCGTAAGCGATATTTTTAAAATTTTGTTTTTTACTGTAGAAATTAAAATTTTATGGACCGACTGATGTTTTAGCGTTCTCAGAATATCAAAATTGTTAATAGCTTCAAAAATATAGGGGGTACGATTTTATCGTAAGTCAATGTTTATATTTTACAGTAAACAAATTTTATCGTAAGCGACACACAGTGGTATAGAAAAAAAGTGGGAAATAAATCCGTAACATCTAAATGGTTAGAATGAAATTTCATACGCAAAAAGAAGAAGTTCTCGAGTTTAAGTTCTGAACATGGACCTCATGGGAACATCAGGGGCGCGACCAAATCAGGGGCACGATATTATTCTTGGTTTGAGTTCCGATTTCAAAAAATTTACACATATAGAATTTTCTTATCGACCAATACAAAAAACCTCGTCGTAGCTATCAATTATCACTAATAGCTTAGGAGATATTCGTATTTGAAAATTAAATTTTCAACATTTTTACCCTCCCTACTCCAGTTTTTTGATATGCGTATCCAAATATTTCCCGATTTCCTCCGTTTTTCCTTTCTTGGACTAACAACACACGTTTGTGTCAAATAAAAAAATGACTAAGTCCAAAGTCATATGCATTTGAATTTAAAAAATTTTAAAATGGAGATTTTTCGCAAATTTTTTGGGAAAAAATAACTTTTTTTCTTTTTAAGTTAACGCAAAAAAATTCTAAGAAGATGTATAAGGAATTTCTACTTTCTGAAAGCTAGGTTTTCACAAAATATTTCAAAAGAAAACCAATTTCAAAATTATTATTACCGATGGGAACAGGACCTTTCCAAAAAGACCTATTTTTTATGTAAAATAAAATTTTAGTGCAAAAATTCTCAAAGCGCATATTCGATATCAAAATATAGTAACCGATTTTAGGTGGATCAATAAGTTACTAATTACTTTGTAAAGGGTCCCGTTAACCCCGACCCTGTTATGGATATTATAGCCAAAAAACTCAAAATTCCCATTTTTGGAATTTTTCAACACTTTTTTGGGAATTGCGGGATTGCTAATAATAAATTTCAAAATTCGTTTTTATTTTTCCATTTTAAATAGAAAAATCTACATAACTGTAAAATTTCATAAAAAACTATTTATAAATAAAAATCTAATTTCAATTCAAACTATTTTTATATATGCAAAAATTCTATAAAAAAACATTTTTTGTCATATTTTTCAATAAAGTATTCCATGAATTTTTAATTGTGAAAAGCTATAAATATTTTTGAAAAATAGACAAATAGCTTGAACGAAATTACATTAAATCGGATCATAACATATTTAAGACTATGTATAAATTTCAAAATAATCAAAAACAACCTTCTCCTGTAAAAATTTGTGTTTTGTCGCTTACGATACTTTGGCGCCAAGGGCTCGATATGTTCTTAAAGAAAGTTTTTTTTAATAAAAAAAGAGTGAAGTCAACTTTTCGCCCAAGAAAACAAAAAGTACTATTTTTTAAATTTTTAAATTTATTTTTGGATTTGTAATTGATATTGCTCTGAAATCTTTTGTATATTATTCGTAATTTAGTTGTAAAACCAACAACAAATATTTGAGTCGAATCGGTCATTATTCGTACGCTCTATATATTTGAAAAAGCGGACCAATGCATTGGACCAATTGCAATGTTTGGCAAAATTTTAAAATTTAAATTTTTACATGTCGAAGGCATAATATTTTGAGCACCCATTCTGCCGTGTGTCTAAATGTATCTTTTTCTTTATTCTTTACAAATTATAAAAATTTAATAAAATAAAATTGTATTTCTATATAAATCAATTGAACTTGAGCCTAAATAATTACACAGAAAAAACTATATTTCAATTCAAACATTTATCACATATTGAACTGGTTTCAATTATTTCATAAATGAATCAAGTATTCATGTGCTCAAAAACAAAATTTTCTGATATTTTCTATTGAATTTTGAGTTTTGAATTTGATAATTTTGACAATTGAATATACAATTTTCGTTATTAGTTGAATTTTAAATACATACAAAAATTATTGAATAGATAATTTTCGTAAAATAATAAAAATGTGTTTTCAATTACGAAAATTATCTATTCAATAATTTTTGTATTTAAAATTCATTCACAAAAGGTCCTAGTGCTAGCCTTAGAGGACATTCACATATTTCCTAAAAGTAGTCATGGACCCATTCCAAAATCTACCTTGACCACATGGTTTACATCGACACAAATATGGACAGAAGGACATAGTTTGTCGCTAACCAATCGCCATCAAGCTTGAACGATTTTAATGAAATTTACTACATTCTATATGAAAACCATACAATTTATGACCACTATAACTTAAAATTAACTTGACTTATGGTCTGCAAATTACATGTTTAAAAATAAATTCGCTTTTAAATTATTTTAAATCATCAAATACATTCATATGTACGTTTGTCTTAAACATTAAAGAGAATTATCTAACATGACTTTCAACAATAATGGAATTAGTGACTGTACAATATAAACTGACCCCTTATCTAATGAAACCTTTAATTAACCACATATTCTTTACCGCCATAAAGTAAGTTGGAATTGACCTTTTAGAGGTAACATGTATACATGCTTTTGATGGCATATTACCAACTAACATACTTACATATAATTTTTATTTCCCTTAATTTTTCCGTGTTTTCTTTTCTCTTCTCTTCTGGTGGGTTTATTGCGAAACCGTTATGCTGATGATAAACTCTCAACTCATCATGTTTGTTGTATGTTGTACGTTACATTATACGTTGTATTTCACAGTGTTTTTTTTTTAATTCTTTTCTTACTGCTATTTTTTCCGGGTATATGTGCAAACTTGTTACAACAAGGTTAATGAATATTCTACACTAGAAGCAATTTCCAACGAGCCATGGCTAATATACAGATAGTAGTGTAGCAGTACATTTATATTGTAACATGGCAATTCATATACCCTAACAAATATAACATAAATAGCAATGTACTACATACATATACATACACATGTATGTATAATATACAATACAAAGCTACGACCGCATCATCATGATTTTAGCCGAAAGCCATAGAGGCTGGAATAATGAACATTGTTATTTAGTCCAGTACAGTACGCATTAGGGCGACCCATATTTTACAGTTTAAAGGTTTTCGATGCTACAAGGTCTAAAATTTTTCTCCAGAATAATCGTATATTAAATATTAGAAACCATCAGTGGCAAGGGTATATAAGTTTTTTCACTCCGTTTGTAATTTCCAAATTTTTAATTTTCGAGCCCATAATGTTTATCGAGGGTTTATATTCAAATAGTGCTATACGACATTTTTTCGAAGATGATGTTTTTATAGCAACGTATTCCCTGACTAATTTTTCATCTGTCATTTAAATTTAAAAAAACATTTCCAATGGTTTTTTTCATAAAATTTGTAAAATTGCTATCTAACACACAATTTATTTTGTTAGTAAAAAAGTGCTATATGCATGTGAAATATTCGTGTATATAATAAAATATTAAAAGTGTTTTTTATAAAATATAATTTATATTACACCGAACCGGATGATATACATACGTCTAAAACTATAAATTAAATGGAGAAAAACTTTTGATTTCGTGATCCTGTTTCCTTCTAAAAGGACTTCAAATTTTCAGAGGAGTAAATTTTTGAAAACATGTTTTAAAATACTTCTGATCATCCTACTCATTTTTATTTTATCCTGTCAGGATCAAAAGATGTTCAAAATGTCCTTTCAAATTTTTATTCTTGAATATCCTTTTAGATTTCCAATAATTTTTTTTCAAAAATATAGTGAGTTAAGGATCCATATATTGACTACCACATGCCAAAATTTCATCCTTCTATCTTCACTACTTATGTTTTAAATAATATTTTAAATTTGCATTATTTGAATTTTTATATTTTATTTTAATATTTCATTGGAAAAAATATAACAAAAACCGTTGTGAAAAGAAACGAAGAATACTTTATAATAAACAAGTAAAATGGTATAGTCGGGCAAGCCCGATCAACCAACAAAATGAATTCCCTACAGCCTACATTTGAAACGTTTTGGAGTATGTCCTGAGTAAGTAAGCAAATTTGTTTAAAGACCCACGTAGCACAGCTTCCTACAAAAAGAAATTCTGTGGAAAATTCTAGGAAGCTGATTAGCTTTATGTATAAACTATGTCCTATTCAACTAAGCAAATATTAAGAACTCGTGTTATAGGGTAGTGTGATTGTACCAGCTGCTGGCTCTTTATCAAAAATAGTTTGATATTTTTTTGATTGTACCAGTATGATTGAATCGAGTGTTGTAAAATTAGCTCATACAAGTTAAATAAAACCTAGCTTTCCTTTGTTTTCTAGCAATTTCTTTATCCAAACGCGTTTTTTTAGTCCTTTGACGTGTAATGTGCGTGCATGAGGTGAGTGTAACTTTACACCAGAAGTTTAAGAAAAAAGGAATAAGATGCAGTAGTACACAATTTAATAAAAAAATTAGAGTATCTAATGTAAGCAATAACACATACTAAAATTCACACGGTTCATTCTCATATGCCAAAATCAAAACTTTTGCATTATTAAACTTAAAGCAGTTGTTTTTGATATATACCACTTGAACCCAATAACTTCCTTCTACCATCAATATTGTTGAGTGACAGTGAGTCGGTGGGACCCGTCTTAGCCGCTAGCTTCAGTGGTGTGGGGAGGTTCTTGACTCCTGTCAAACAAAACACCATTACCGATTATTATTAAAGAGTCCCGGATTTAGAGTGATGCTAACAAATATGTATATATGAAAAAACTATTAACTATTGATTCCCCAAAAAAAAATTAATAAAAATAAAATTAACTATGGATTATTGAAATTTAGTTGGTATTAAGTGTCGAAAGTAACTAAGTGGGCTATGATGTAATTACCCGTGTTCAAAACCCTCCCAAACCATTGTTCTCCTAACACGAAACTAATTTTAAGAAGAACCCTAGCCTACGATCAAATTTTCTTCAACCCCAAAGGATAAGTCGTAAAATTTTTACTCAAACATTATGTTATGTTTTTTTTTTTATTTAAAATTTTCAAATTTTAAACATTTTCAAATATATTTATAAAAATTCTTAAAAAAAATCAACTAAGGAGTGAGATCGAAAAATTCTTAACATACATATATGTTTATAAAAAAGAAACCACTAAACTTACAGCTTTAATTTTTTTTTTATTTGATTGAAATTATTATTACAGTTTACAAAAAAAATTATTTTTATAGTTTTAATCACTAGTGATGAAATTTTGAACCTTTTTCGGAAACCCTTCCATTAACGTTTTTATAGTGCTTTCTGTCACTTTGCTCGAACATGTAGTCCATCTCCGTTTAAAATCTACCACACTTTTGGACACCTTTTTTGTACTCTTCAATTCTCTTTTAACAAGAGCCCAATATCTCTCCACTGGCCTTAGCTCCGGGCAGTTTGGAGGATTTGCCTCTCTTGGTACAAATACCACATTATTGTTCTTGTACCACTCAAGGGCTTGTTTGCCATAGTGACAGGATGCCAAGTCAGGCCAAAAATAAGTGGACACATTATGAAGTCTTATGAATGGAAGCAGCCTTTTTTGTAAACATTCCTTGATGTAAATTTCGGTATTTATAGAGCCCGTTGTAACAAATGAGTGGCTTCTTTTGCCGCAACTGCATATTGCTTGCCATACCAAGAACTTTCTGGGAAATTTTGTCTGCTTTTGGGTCCTAAACTTTTCTTCAACATTCCCTCGAGCATCAGCAACATAAAATTTTTGACCTGGAAGTTGCGAAAAATCTGCCAGAACATACGTTTCGTCATCCATTATGCAGCAAGAATATTTTTTTATAAAACTTGACTTCAATTTCCGTGCTCTGTTTTTGGCCTCTAAATTTTTAGTAGCGTTCCTGTCAGGAACTTTTTGAGCCTTGTATGTTTTTAAACCTGCATTAGCTTTAACTTTTCGTACCAAATAGTCCGAGCACTGAGCTAACCGGGCTGCTTTCCTACCGGATGTGTTGGGAGCTCTTTTGAAAATGCGTTCTATTTTTTTGGCTTTAGAAACATCATGTGGACCATTCCTTCTACCTGAACCAGGTTTTCTATCAACTGACAAGTTCTCCCGGTACTGTTTAATAACATTGGAAACAGTTTGACGGCAGACCTTTGTATGCTTGGCCAACTTTTTGTAAGACCAAGTTGGGTTTTGTTGAAAATATTTAATAATTTCAGTACGCACTTTTTTCTGGTCACTCATTTTAATCAGATTAACAAAAAAATTAATATAATTGACATTACACATAATAACTGACATGTTTTTCAAAGGTAACTTGATCAAAAAAAAATTCAAATAATACTTGGGTTAAAAAATGTAATGAAAAACGTGTGTTAAGAATTTTTCGATCTCACTCCTTAATATTAACATACTCAAATACTGAGTTAAAATAAAACAAATTTTAACAAATTTCGGTGAAAAATTCAATCTAAAAATTTTTAAAGCTGTACAATGTTTATCAATTTTTAATTTAGCTTACTGAAAATTTTATTTTTATATTATTAGTTGCACTCATAAACCTTTTTAAACTTCTACACAAAATTGAATTATAGAATTACAAACCGAGTACAAAACTAAAATTTCGAAACCCCAGCATAGGGTAATATTTTTAGTAATCGCGATCACAATAATGATTTTTCTAATTTTGTTTTATTTATTTATTTATATTATATCATTTAACTTTATTTGTTTATTTTTTTTTATTTGGTTATTGGTTAAAAAAAATATGTTAAATAAGAAAAACAAATGAATAAAAATGCAAAAATTGAATAAATCAAAACTGTTTTTTTTTCCATTTCCAAATTAATTTTTGGAATATTTGTTTTTTGAATTGAGCAAAGTTTAATATTAAAAAGTTCTGATAAAATATAATCAATTTATTCAAAGTGGTTGCTTTAAATTATAAATTAGTTAAATTTTTGTAAAGTTTTGGAAACAAGAATGTGAAAAATCATATTAAAAAAAAAACAGTATTGATTTTAAGAAAAAAAAACTAAAAAAAATATTACAAAAGCGTTGTTAGTTCAATTCTCTTTAAAAAAATAATATAATTTATAATAATTAATAAGAAACTAGAGTTCTTAAAATTTTTCCACTACTGTATGTAAATTTTATTGAGATTGTACTAACAGAGCTTATGTAAATACAAAACAAAAAGAGAATATGTACTTACTTGCAGAGATGTTGAAAAGCTTTCCAAATCGCCGCTGCTAAGTTGTTAAATTAGAAGAGATGAGTATCTCTGTTGTCTGCGTTATTCCTTTTTTTTTTTTTTTGTTTGATCGAGTTACGCAGTTATTCTTTTTTATTGGTAGTTTTTTGCTTTTGTTTTAATATTTAGTTTATTTTTTCTTTTTTGCAATTTACTTTTTCTTATTTAACACAATTTTTGAATTCTTTGATTCACAGTGGCACGATTTAAAAAAAAATACTAATTTTTTTGTTATGAAATTTTTCTTCTTTTAATAATTTTTTTTTTTATATATAAAAAGTAGGTTTAATTTTTCTTGTTTTTAGTTGTTTTAATTTTAGATTTGTTTTTTTTTTTAAATATTTTCAATTTTCAAGGCCATCTGTGATATTTTTTTATATTTTAAAAATCATTATTGTTTTCAAGAACTTTCATTTTATTTTTTTTTTTTGTGATAAATATATATATAATTAGATTTTCTTCTTTTTTTTATTTAATTTATTAATAGCAAAAATTGTTTTTCTAATTTTTTCACTTTCGTTACACTGTTTTATAAATAAACGATTTATGAGTGCAACATTTTATAAACAGTAATTTTTTTTGCATTTTATTATTTTTAATTTATATAGATTTAAAAACGAATTTTCACATACCACTTAATTTTTGATAAAAAAAAACTTTTGTAATTTCTATAATTTTAAATTTTAATAAAAAAATTTGTAACTCTGACTATTTATGATTTTCGTTGTCTTTCTTTAAGGTTACACACTAAACTGGTTTTCTTTATAAAACTGCATATTAGTACACCATTTTCCAAAGCTATTTTGTCGAGTCAGAGAATTATCACACTTTCCCTTTTGTGTCGATTTTCGAATAATTGGAGACTAATTGAGAATCCCTCTTCACAATGCAATTAAGTGTGACTTTTTATGATAATCTGTACATGGAGCAGATTAAATTTAATCCTTTAACTGAGGAGAGAATTATAATAGTGTTGGTACGAAAATGATTAATTTTTCCCTTTTTTATGATTTCTTCCTCAATATTCCTCTTAAGCAATGGTATGGTAAATTTTACAGCCTTTTCTTCTTTCTTAACCAAATATTTAAAATTTCCAGGTGATAATTTTCCTTTTTAAGTTGTGGATTTTTTCAGGTGTTTTCGAAATAGCTTTTTAAGCTAAAATTATATTTGTTTTCTTTTGCAAATTGGAAATTTTCTTTGGTTAGGAAAGTCAAGTTGAAGTATAATATTAAAATTCAAAGGTGTTGCAAGCTCTGTGGTTAAATTGAAAAAAAAAGATGGCGTCTAATTTTTTTTGGTAACTTGATTTTATGAAAATCACGAGGATCATTATATGTTAATTTTATTGGAAATGCTTGAAGATACTTTCAACTAACGTAAATTAGGTAGCACTCTAACAGCATACTAAGTACAAAGATCTCACTGAACAACAGTTGAAACACCGTTAATAAAATTAAATTTTCAAAACAACTATCTTTGAGATTTAAAGATAGATTGACAAAAAAAATTATTTAAAATAGGTAACGCAATACAAATTTTAGCTTTAGTAAAAAATACAAAAAAAAAATGATTACATATGTTTACATATTACAGACGTTTTAGGATAATAGCAATAATAAATGCATTACAAATTTAATCGTTATTCATTACAACCTTTTCCACACAATTCTTGGTAAAAAATTTATTTTGTACCAGCATTCTGATTGTAGTGTGTATGTCCAGCTTAATTGCACAATCACTTGATGGCACACCATTGATGGTGTTGTGTATGAGCCCTATTACTTACATAAAAACCTTAAAGTTTACATTAAAGCTCATTTTTATTTTTTGTTCAAATAGTGCTATCTGCTTATTTCGTTTGCTATCACGAATTTGTTTTCTCTGTGTATACAAATTTTAAAGTTCTATAGGTTCGAAGATATAGATAGATAGATGAGTGCAAAATACATAATTTTATAAAATATCAGATTACATAATTGTTGATCTCATTAGATTTTAAAGTTTTTTCTAGAAATCCGTTTTTCACCACAACATTATATAGCTACACAGAGAAAACAGATTCGTAGTAACAACCGAATTTGTTGCCAATCGAATGATTCTCCCTTGGTGACCGAATTTTACAGTTGTGGCTATAAAATTTTAGAACTTGTAACAAAAGCTTGGTTGCTTCAACCGAAATTCTTCCTTATTAACTGATTTTCAGTTGCTAAAACCGAACAATTCTACGTGTGCATTCGAATCATTCGATTGGCAACAAATTCGGTTGCCATTACGAATCTGTTTTCTCTGTGTAAAAAATCGTCCTCGAACAAAGAATATCTCAAAAAAGGCATCTTCTATTTTCCAAAGATTATACTTAAATATTAGCCATTGCACCATTATATATATTTGAAATTTCGGGATATTTTTGAAAAAAAAATTATTTGCGTTTTCAGGGATATGTAATTTAAAATATTCTTGCTTAAAAGTTGTTGTTTAAATCTTCGGAAAAAGCTTTTGGTGATATAATGAGAATATTATTATATCACCCAAAATTTTAAAACTATTGAGTGTATGCTTAAAAATGCGTTAATTTTTAAATGGTTAAGCTTTTATTTTGAAACATATGTACAACATAAATTTATTCAAAGTATTGTCCATTCTTAGCTATGAGCTTTTCCCATCTTTCTGGCAACATATAGATTACGAGCCAAAAGAACTGTTCATCTTTTGAGGACAAGAACGAACAAAGCCTGTTCTGAGGTGATGCGTATACAAGAGATGACTTTCTGTGGCGTTCTGAAACAAATAGTAATCGGACAGGGCAAATTCTAGATTATAAAGTTGGTGAAGCAAAACTTTCCAACCACTTAATTCTAACTACTTTTTGCCAGGTATTGTAACATGTGACCGAGCGATGTCATGATGTAGACGGTTTCATGTCTAGCCGCATATTATGGGCGTTTTAGGCCAATGCTCCCTTCAAACGTGTCAGTTGTGATCGGTACAGGTTCCTTGTGATGTTCTGACCAGATTTCAGCAGCTCATAATAGATACGACCCTTTTAGTCATACCAAATACAGAACATTACCTTACCGCCATGGATATGATTTTCTTTTACAGCTTTCAAGCTAAATTTCGGACCTGGCTTCAACTAGTATAGAAGCCAATTTCGCTGCTTCTGAATGAGTCATGCTGGTCGCAAATATTTTTTAAATTACTATTTAAGTAGATCCAAATGATTTTGCAAGCATTTGTTAAGTTTAACAACAATTTTCATGGAGTAATGCCTCCAATTCTTGGCCTTCAAACTTTTTTGGAATACATTCACCATAAGCTTTGCTGAGCAATCGGTGTGCTTTTTTTAAATTAAAGAAGTAAAGCAAAACTTCCCGCATATGACGCTTTGTTGGCACAAAATTTTACATTTTTATAATGTTCAATAACTAAGTGGGAAGATTTCTTTTGTTCAAGGACAATTTGTTGGTTCAATTTACTGTCTAAAAAATATTTTGAACCTTAATAAAGTAAATTAAAAATTGATGAACAAGGTCAAGAACCTAGGTACCTAGTTTTAATAAATTTGTAACATTTTATTTTTGGATTTTGAGCTATGTTAGAAATCTTTAATATTAAATAAATAACTATTTTTAATTGGAAATTTTTCAATTTCAACTTATACAATTGACCCAAAGCTCGAAACCTCAAATAAAATGTGCAACCTATAAAATGTCTGCATTTGGTTTTTAGTGAACGGAGAATAATTTGAAACTTTAGGAGCATTTAAAATTCATAAAGTTTAAAATAAGGGTACCCCTATTACGCATAGATTCTCCTTGTTTGAACGCTAATACGAGGGTCGCTTTGGAAAACCTTATACATAAAAAAGAAGGTAATTTAAGTTTTCAAACTTCCTTTACCAATTGTTAGACAAATTTTTGGATTATTCCGCACGAACATTGGAACATCAACAAATTTTTCGAAGATTCAAAATGAACGGCTAATGAGAGCATGTCAACGTTACTTCAATAAGGGTAAAAGGTTAAATGGTGGTCACAACATCAACCAAAATTTCATATTTGTACTCCATTCATTACTTACTTTAAATCGTGCAACCTGCTCATATGTCAAGTACAAAAGTGTTAAGAAATTTTACTATTTATTAAAAAATTATAAAAAAAAACAACTTTAAGATTTTGATTTATAGAGCTAAAGCAAATGCACTATAGCTAAATCGAAATAATACTTAAGTTGATACAATATTTCGAAAGAACTGCTTACTCGGCCCTCCTAATTTATAGGAAAATAAAGCACAATAACATTAACAATGAGTAGTAGCTGTTTTTGCTGTTGTATTGGCTGTAGTATACCTAGTCATCGTCGTCATCGTCATGGTAGAGTAGAACAAGTAGCATCATTATACCAGTCATACCCATTAATGGTTTGCTACAGTTGTAGCACAAACAACAACAGCAATAATAACAACAATACCAGCAACACCAAATCGTTAAATAAAAATTTCCCATCTTTTATAGCATTGACGGCGAACAACAAAAAAAATATGAACAATAAAAAAAGAAGAAAATGGGGAAACAAATGCAGAGGAACATGTTTTAATAGAAAAAGTTATAAGCGGATATGCTCGTTCATATACAAAAAGGAACAACAAACCCAATATGCCAGTAACTAAACAAACAAACAAACCAACGCCAATATAGACACAGAGATGCTACATTCTATCAGCCAGACAAACACACCAACACAGATATTCAATCAAAAAAAAAAACAACCAAACAAAAAAAAAAATAAACATGCCAACAACACCAGCCAGTATTAAACAACAATGTACATATTGACCTTCTTATATTTATTGTTGTTGTTCTCCATATTTTAATTTACACCCTCACAGCAACACAATCAGCCATATTAAACACAACAAGTCATCTTTATAATATACACACATCCAACTATTTATATTTAAAACAATCGCACTCACAAACAAACAAATGCTCTTTCGTGCTCTCAGAGCAACATTCATACAACTACTACCTATTTATGCACTTAAGTATTTACCTCATACAAGTAAAAGTATAACAATAACAAAAAAACACTGTTTAATGTGTCACAATTTCAAGTAAAGGACACTCAATATCGTTGTTATGCTGGGGACCAAACCGACAGCAACAACAACAATTGCCTCACCAGAGATAACAATAACAACAACACCACAATGTACAAAAATTAATTAACAGTTGTTGTAGTTGTATTGTATATGTAAGAGAGCTGTCTGAAAATTCATAAGTTTTGTTTCTAAAAATTCCTGATAAAACTCGGAAATTTAAACTTTCTAATATATTCCCTCCTTTTCTTATTTCTCATTTTTCTTAATAATATACATTTTTTGGAGAAACTTGAAGAAATTTCGGTATTAATTATAATCATTACCTTTTTTTATAAAATCCTTTCACATTTATTTTACTACGACAGAGGTAGCGAAGCCCACAGGGTCAAGCTAGTATTAAATATAAACTCATTAGATCTTAATACCAAAGAAAATCATAAAATATCATACTTATCTCAAATTTTACATTTGATAAAATTTTTAAAAGAAATTTTAAAAATTAGTGATTTCACGCTGACTACCAACCAGGCTTGCCAGTATTGGGGATTTGTCCCCAAAGATGGGGATTTTGTAATGATTTTGGGGATAGAAAATTTCGTTTGGGGACTGGGGACTGGGGATATATTAAAATATAGCAATAAGTTACCAATAATTGAACTTTATTTCGTGTTCTTTGAATTGAAAATTAAGATGTTTAATGCTATTAAATGTACGTACCATAACACATAATATGACACAATCTTTAAATCAGTATCTCCAAAAAGTTTTCTAATTGTCGAATTTTATGTGCAGATCACAACAAATTTAGATGGTAAAGCTAAATTGAATTTACAATCGATTATTATACACTTCACCATGAGTGGCAAAGGTATATATAATTTTATCATTCCGTTTGTAGTTTCTACATTTTTCATTTGCAACCCAAACCAAAAGTATATGTGACCCGGCCTATGAAAAGGTGGCTTATAACTCCAAAAAGAAATTGCGAGAAACAGCTGTTAAAGACAAACAATGCATATCAGTTTCTTAGTTTTTCTCAGTTTCATAGGCCGGGTCACATATATATTCTGGATCGTTATAGATAGTTTGTTGAAATCAATTTTCCGTAGCCCCCAAATAACTTACATACACGATTCATACATCTATCTCCAGAATTCTTCCGGCTCGGTTGCATTTAAAATCGATAAAATCGGTCCACAAATGGCTGAGATATATGGAAAAAAAACCAGGACAACCTCGATTTTTAACCTATTTTTTACCTATATCTGGATTACTAAGTCATTAATATACACAATATGGATATCTAATGATAGATGTTTCAAAGACCTTTGCAAGTTGGACCTAAAATGGGTCTAAATCGGAAAAAAATATTTTTTAACCCGAATTTTTTTTACCAACATTTTTTTTCACTAAATATTTAATAAAAAAATTTTTTTTAAAAATTTTAAAATTAAAAAAAAAATAAAAAATACTTTCGAAAAAAATTAAAAAAACAACAGGAATAAAAATTAATTTTTGTTTACCTAAAAATATTTTAAATTTTTATTTTATAGTATAATTTGGTGAAAGGTATATAAGATTCAGCACAGCTGAATATAGCTCACTAACTTGTTCTTAACTCGGTTTATGCAAAAAAAATCTTTCGTTTCAAGATTTGAAACGATGTTACGAGATGCACAGAAAAAAATGTTCAACCAATTGGAATAAATATTTTCAAAAGAAACTTTGACTAATTTATAAGAATTTTGGTTTGAAGGAATCTTCATAATATTTTAACAACTAATTTGATCGGGTATTGGCCAATTAATTTAATATAAAGTTTAGTGTTTGTAAAAATTTCAAGAAAAACAATGTTTGGGGATTTTTGGGGATATTTTAAAATTTTGGTTGAGGACAGGCATCAAAAGTACCTGGCATCCCTGCTAACAACACACATATTCTTATTCTCTTGTGTTTAGTAGTTACTGAGACAGCGTCAAATGTACATGATAAGCGGGTGTATTGCTAGTTTTTAATTTTTTTAAGATCACTCCAAGAAATATTTGGATTGTTTAATATAATTCCAACTTTAAAAAATCATTGCAATGTTGTCTGTTGTTTTTTCCTCAATTTACAATGTAATAATTTAAAAAAAAAGAACTGTGACGCTCAGGCAATTAATGCCTATTTATTAATTGTGTTTCTTTAGTACAGGTTGCAGCGCCATTATTTATTTATTTTACTTCCGTGGGGTTACAATGTTATACCATAGAAGAAGAGCGCTGTGATAAATATTTGTTATTAGTAAACTAATAACACTGCGCTAGCTGAAAAAACTATCAAGCGGGACACCAAGTGGGTTAAACTAATTCGGGTACGCTGAATTCATTGGTGCCAACCGTTTTTCTAGGTTAGCTCGTATTTTCGAGATATACCATTATTTCGAAATTGGAGGAGGTTGCACAACATACATACAGTGGTGGCCAGGAATTTAAGACAAAAATTGTTTGCTAAATTCCACGTGATTGTCAATTATTTTTTTAAATATTTCCACAAATATGTATGCATGAGGACTGTTTTAACACACAAGTATGTTTTATTCGACTGTGTCAATTCATACATATTCACCACGAACACATAAAATTTTTCTATAACTTGACCAAAAAATTTTTTTTTTAAATAAACATATTTTCTCACATTTATATCATTATATTTTTATTATTATAAAATATTCGGACCAAATTTCGTATTTTTAGTTCCACTAGTTTCGGTCATATCATGTTATTAACAGCGGATGTTCGCTGAGGTGGTCAACGTATTTCCACATATCTTTGTCCATATATGTTACACCGATTTTTCCAAACATTTTACAGAAACTAGAAATATTAATAATAAATTTCAGGTCTTAGAGGTCCTTTTATTTTGGCTCTATCGCACTTAAAATTCAGTTGATGAAAAAAATTCAAGTATTTGTCTTAAATTAGTGGCCACCACTGTATATTCGCGTAACTCAAAAACGGTTTAACTTACTGAATAAACTTAAAAAAATTAAATTCCGCAATAGAATCACCTTAAAGTAAGTCTAAAACTTTTTTTTAATCTGCGCAGTTGTTTTAGGGCCATTACTACAACTTGCCGTTGTAGTTAAAGTTAACTTTAAGGGTACCTTTTTCTATTGCTTAAAACTACCTTTAAAAAAATTTAAATTTTTTTGTTTTTTAAAACGGCATAAAAAAATCTATATATTTCTGAAACGATTGCGAAGATTATAAACATGTTAAGGCCTACTAAAAGGTAATTTTATTGCGGAATTTCGTTTTTTTCAGTTTATTCAATAAACTAAACTTGAGATACTATTTTGCATGTCCTAAATGATGCTTTAACGCTATAAAATAAAAGTATTTTTGCACTGAATCATTAGTTGCGATGAGAAATGGATCCATTACAATAACCCGACGTGTAAGAGATCGTATGTGAAGCCCGGCCAACCAGCCGAATCCACACCAATTCCAAATATCCATGGCGCTAAGGTAAGAGCAAAAGGGTTATGCTAAAATCTGACCAGACCTTCGCAGAGAACCTGTAATGAATGCAACTGATTCGTTTGAAGTAATGTAGAAATATGTAGTCCAAGCTTTGCCCCTTCTGTGTACTATATGTTTGGATTGATGAAAAACGCGATCTCTTTATTGAAGAAAGCGATTGACTTGATTCGTTCTTTGCCTTAAAAAATTAGCAGTTCTTTGGCTTGGGATCCATATGTTGCCAGAAAGATGGGTAAAGGTCATAGCTAACAATAGCGAATTCTTTGAAGAAATTTATATTGCAAAAATGTTTCGAAAAAAAATCTAAAAATTTTGTGATGATCAGTCCATAATTAATCATAGATCCCATATAAGACCCACTTCAGAAAATCAATTTAACTAGTATAAATCTCTTAAAAATTTTGGTATCACATAAAATTAAACACACATAAGTTTCATATATGGACATTCCACCTAATTTAATGGCGATTGGTCCATAAGTAGTCATAGCTCCCATATAAATTTTTAATGAAAACTGTTAATAACTATCTGTTATTAACTTGGTGTAGGGTATCATATGGTCGGGCTTGACCGACTGTACTTTCTTACTAGTTTTAATTCTTTTAAGGGTTAAATTCCAAAATTATTTTGGAAATCCACTCACCGCTAATTACTGAAGTAATCTTATTTACTTGTTTCTCGTACGTTATTCTGTATCCCTCATTATATATACATATGTGAATATCAATATAAACCTTTGACCAGCTTTACAAGTTTCAAGGGATAGCTTTCTGAAAGTTCATGAAGATTAGGTAAAGAGTTGTTATACAATTGCCTGACTACAACGCAATCATTATCAAACTGTTGACTTGCTCGACAAAGATTTTCTGTTTAGATTCTTACTGAATCAATGGTGAATCTTTGAATCTTTGTATTACATACATATTTAGTCTCTAAATTCTATGAACTCTTGATTTAAGTTTTTCATATTCTTTGATCAAATTTGGCACACACACACATTTTATCTATTAGACACTGCCTTTTCGACTGTCGTCGTTTATTTTTGTTGATATTACGCCTGATGTCGTCATTGTTGTCTGCATGATTTTACTGCTCATGTTTTTGGCATTTTTATTTTATATTCATACCTTGTTATTCATCCTTTTTATTTGTCTTTCAGTTAGTTTTTTCGTTTGTTTTGTTTTAATTTTAATACATCCCGTTTCCCCTGCTTATCGTCATCGTTTGTAGTGGAAAAATAAAAAATAAACATAAAGTGGCAAATGGTTACTCTTCCCTGCTTTTACCCTACAGCAAATTGTTTGTTGTTTGTCAAATGCGGTTGATGTTTGTAACACCCCAAAGGACTTAGAAACGTGAGAATTTAATTTAAAAGTTGGTTTAATATGAAAGTGTTTTCATGAACCCCAAAATGACACTGTGAACCACAGTGAAGTGAATAAGGCCAGCTTGTTTTTCGTTTTTCCTATGGTGTTTTTCTTTACCATAATTTGTGTCATTTGGACAGAGGTTTAAAGGAATATGGAATTAAGTAAACAAACTAAATAAACAAACGCATATTAGAAAAGGCAAAGGGTAGGGAACCTCAACATGGATATGATGTTTGTAAATTCATTTAAGGATATATTAAGTATATTCTTATGCAGAAGAGATTTCTAAGGATAATCAAGATAGATTTACTTAACAAGACATTTGGAGGTTTTGAAAACATTTACATTTAAATCAGCAAGTGTTTATAATTGAGAGCTTATTTTAAGTTATTAATCTGTTATCCACAAATCAATCAAAGTTCAAATTCTCTCAAACATCTGTCTCCCAAAATGTTGTTGACAAAATCATGGCAGCGTTAAAAACTTTCAGCTATAGTGTGATTAAAAGGCATTATAATGCCTCCTTCTCTTACATCTCAAAATTTAAAATCTCGAATAGTTATAGCAACTTAATTACAGTTTTACTACATTTAAATATTATATATGCTTGAAAAGGGAATAGGAAAAACACATAAAAAGTGCCTGAGGTTGTTGAGCCAAAAGTATGCAGTAATACCCACCATTTTTATTTTGTTTTCTTAATTATTGTAATGTGTTTTTCTTTTGCTTGTAACAGCATGAACTACTTAGGAGAGACTTAATCTTATTATAATTGACTGAAATTGTAAGATAATTTAACTACGTTTCAGTAGATTAATTAATATGTTTTTAACAATGCTTTCGTAAAGCCAAGAATTCATTAGTAGTTTACTCTGTATAGTTTCTGGCAGGTTACAATTTTTACTTAACACTACAAAGACCAGCATAACTAAACCAACTCTACTTATATAGCTTTTTTTCCAAAAAAAAACCTTTTCTTAAAGACAGTCAACAAAGTCATTACACTCACGAAATGAGTCAGTTAATGAGTCTAGCACAAGCGAATTTTAAAGTTTATAATAAATGAACAAATCCATGTTTCTAACAAAAAGTGTTAAGCAAACATTCATTAACATAAATATTTTGTTTGTAAATAGCTATTGGGCACAATTAACTAAGAAGTTGGGAAAGAAATATTTGAAAGTCCTTTTCGTTGGTATTGTTTAAAACTAAAAGTTAATACTAGCGCAAATTTTATTGTATTACAGTAAAAATTTTGAAAATTATTTAATGGACTTCACATAGAACGAAATTTAGCACACAGTTTTACATATGAATAGTTAAGAAAAGTAGAAATCTTTGAAGTCGATGCGAGAAATCTGACACATCCCATATATTGAGATCAATGTAATCCATTAACTTTAAAGTAAAACTCAGAATTATGATTAAATTTTGACATATAAGGGAGGATATGTGCCGTTTGTAATGCCCAGAAATATTAGTCTAACTTCAATATTAAAGTATACCAAAATACCGACTTATCATTTTCTGAATATGTCCGATTACAAGATGGCCATCTATCTATGAAAACCTTGTACGCAAAGTACAGGTCTCACTAATTAATACATTTTGTATAGCGTTTTATAGACAAAACCACCAACAATTTCAAAGCGACGAAAAGACCTAAAGGCATAAAATTTTGCACAGAATAATCTCTTAATCAGAAGCTATTCAAATTAAAAGAGGGACAATATTGGTTTACCGAAAAAATTATGAAACAACATGTTCGTCCTGTTCGAAACATGTGTCCTCATCTTTTAAGGCCAATAACGAATCAAGCCATTATCGGATAACCTATACCTAAGTGAAGTGTAATACAGAGAGATCGTTCTGAATCGATCCGGACCGGGGCACAGTCTGGACACAGGAAGATATCCCAACCACTTCATTCTAAATATCTTATAACAGGTATTACAGAATGTGGCCGACCGTTGTAATGTTATGGTTTCATATCTGGCCGCATATTCTGCCAATCAGTTGC
Source organism: Calliphora vicina (assembly GCF_958450345.1). Lineage (NCBI taxonomy): Eukaryota > Metazoa > Arthropoda > Insecta > Diptera > Calliphoridae > Calliphora > Calliphora vicina. The sequence continues at coordinate 74,269,206 of NC_088783.1, read as the reverse complement.
ATTCTGTACAGATTCCCTGTGATGGTCTGGTCAGATTTCAGCACATCAGAATATATGGGACCCACATACACATAAGGGAATTACCTTATGGATATGGATATTTGGCTTCGATATCCATTCGGCTGGTTGCTCGGGCTTCACGTACGATCTATTACGCTTCGATTTATCGTAATGGGGCCAATGGCCAAAATATAACATGAACTCTAGGGTTTATAATAACAGCACAAGAACGGAAATTAACGCTTAATGACACTTGGGGTTAAAATGACCCCGAACTTTTAAAATCATAATTTTTTTATGGTTTTAGAAGTTTGGGGTCATTTTAACACCAAGTGCTATATGGAGTTAATTTTAATTTTTCTGATGTTTTTGTAAATTATAGGCTTTGTGTTATATTTTTGTTAAATTTCATCAAAATTGGCCCAAAAATATACAACATTTCGAACATTTCGAAATCTTTCCAAGAGAAATTCCAAATATTGACAAATTTGACATTTGACCTTCTCGATTTAAGGGTTGACGTTTTCCGATTTTAGTAAAGCTTTCAGACTATATTTAGAATTATCTGGACTATAATATTCTGAATAAGTTTGGCTTAAAATTCATAAGTGTAAGGAAATAGAAATCATTGGCCTAAAAATTGCCAAATAATTGTTTTTTCTCGAAAATTTCAAAATTTAAATTGCAGGTACGGAAGAACTATAAGATATATTTTCATAATTTTTTCATATTTTTATTCCCTATTATATTCTTAATAAATCCCAATGAGATGATCAAAAAATTCTGAAATTTGTTTAACAAAATTTTTAAAAATTTTAAAATGGAGTTTTGAAACTGCCGTTAAAAAAATTTTATTTTTCTGTTCATACCTAAGAATAGGTTAACGGTATCCTACGAAGACAAAAACTCATATACAAGTAAATATGGACATATTTTAAGTAAAAATGAGCTTTTATTTTAATATTTATCAAAATATGTTAATTTTGTTCCTACATTTCTTGTTCTAGTGGCCTGAGACACGTTAATGGCCTGGCGAATTTTTAATAACTTTAAAATTTTTTGAACGATTTCTGTTTTTTATATCTCATTAGAACGACAATTACGTACACATTTTGATTCTTTTAAATTAAATTACAAAAGTAGTTTTTTAATGGCAAAATTTTTACAAAAACTGAAAAAATACATTTTTTCCCCTTGTAAATGCATCTCAAAACTTCAGAGGGCTCCCCAACCGATTTACCTAAAATTTTTTCAGGATGATTTTTTCACCAAACTGAAGGTTGAGAATGGCCAAAATCCAACTTCCGTATATTAAGGGCCACCCTAGGGGCCATGTTTCATCGCAAGTAATGACTTTCTTTTATAGCGTTCAATTGGTAAAGCGAACGTTAATTCTACTTCCACAAAGTGGGTCAAAAGATGAATTGAAATATTACTTTTGTTCTAGATGTCTCCTAACACAAAAATTTAAAACTCAATTATTTCGAAATGGCAAAAAAATTATACACTATTTTTTTATTAAGGGGGCGATATAGAACTCTGAAATTATTAAACTTATAAAAACCGAGAGGTCACCCGGGTGGGTATTGGTAAAGCGAATGTTATTCAATATTACACATACGCCCTGGCGATCAATGCGAACACAACAAACGTTTGTAATTAATATAACTACTTTTTAATGATTTTCAAATGTAGCCAATACTGTTTAGAAGAATGGAATACGAAGCAATTTAACTCTTCAGCCACGCATTTTTGTGTATAAGTTTAAAATAAAAACAATTGCATTCTTACTTTAATCAATGTTAGTTTATTATAAAAAGTAAGAAAAAATTAAAAAAATATAATTATTTAGCAAAATGGCAATAGATGACAATAAATAGAAGACAATAAAGACTATAGAAAATGTGATTAGTAAACTGACCACCCAACCGTAAAGAGTTAAATAAAATAACTTCCCTTGATACAATCACTACTCTTTTGGAGATATCTGACGGCATCGGTCCAGAATACAGTTATTAGCAAAAATTGTATAAATTCTACAAATATTATTTATAGGTCTCATCTGTAATTTTATTTCCCCAGAAGACTTCATATCATGGAATGGTCGATATCATTTAGCCCGCATGTCCCTTTAAAACATTTAGCCCGCATGTCCCTTTGAGTCTTAAATATGAATTAATATAAATCAATTTGATGTAGACCTCAAGGGAAAATATGCCTATTATCGTTTTAAAACTAGCATGAGTAATGCAGATCAAGGTAGTGAGACATGCTAGTCTCAATATCTTGTACAGAAAGATACGAGAGTCATATATGTTGAATATTCTCTCTCCAGAATTTTCTTAACTAGAGGTGATAGAAATTTCCACCCTGTATCTTTCGTTGTCTTCCAACACAGTGGTCAGCAACATAATTGTATATTCATATTGCTGGTCATGCCATTATTATTTGTTTTTTTATTTTAGTTTGGCTGTAATATGAATGTCTAACAGAGCTGTAAATGAATCATTCATTTTTGATTTTAATTCATTATGAATTAGCTAAATTTTGAATTAATTCATTGAATTGAAAAAATGAATTGAATGAAATTTGAATCAATTCAAACGAATTAGGCAGAAATGAATTTCAATTCATTTCCAATTCAAATGAATTTGTAAAAATGAGTTGCAATTCATTTCCAATTCATTTGAATTGAATTGATTTTGAATTAATTCAAATGAATTTGTAAAAATGAGTTGCAATTCATTTACAATTCATTTGAATTGAATTGATTTTGAATTAATTCAAATGAATTTTTAAAAGTGAATTGCAAATCATTTACAATTCATTTGAATTGATTTTGAATTAATTCAAATGAATTAGAAAAAAGAATTAGCAATTCAAATGAATGAATCAAAAATGAGTTGCAATCAATCAAATTCAAGAAGCAATTAATAAATTTTGAAATTTTGTGACCCACGACCACCCAACGACAAACTTTTTGCTAATATTTATGTTATATTTATTTCAAAAAAATAAAACTATCTTCAACAAAAAAACAATTGTGTTTCATAAATATGCTAAACAGATACATACATACATATGTATGTACATATGTATATTAAATGAGCTACATATATAAGGAATTAATTGCATCAACTAATTATGCTATTATTTTAGTTACAAAATAAGGCTAATTATATTTAATTAGAATGCATCATTCACCTTCAACAACAATAACTTTTCAAAATTATCATCTGAAAGAGATCCACGTTTAGGGATGTTTAGAATAGAGGCGTACGAAAATAATCTTTCAACAGCAGCTGACGATGGTAACGGCGTATTAAATTTAAAGAAAGCCTTTTTAACCGTCGGATAATTATGCAGCATACTTAATGATTTTGAAGAATCTGCTAAATATGCTGCGAATTCCGCTTCCGCGGGAATATTGAGTAACACTGTATTTTCTGGAGTTTCTGTAATAAATGTTAAAATATTATGGTTAATGTTTTTTAAAATTATTCTGCAAAGCGATTAGATAATTACCACAAATAGAAAAATCGAAGTAATTTAACATGTTACTCTCTGAATTGGTTGACGTTGTGATGTCCTTATCAGACATTTGTTGAACAGCATCCTTTGCCATTTGAATAATGTCTGCTTCAGTGCCAATATCAAAATTTGGGTTCAAAGCTTTTAACCACAGACACTTAATTGGTGGACAAAGAAGAGATGCCACAATTGCTGTTTTGACGGTTGCATCTAAGTTATAGAAATTGTTAAATCTTTTTTTCGTCGCCTCCATTAATTTTGTAGCCATATTTTTCAGATAACCACTTCCATCTTTCAATTGTATTTTGGCAAATTTTATTTGAATTGTGGCTAAGGATGGCAACAGATAACCAAATAACATGCCGTCGTCTTTTTGGAGAAAGTCTATAGCCTCTGCTATTGGTTGCAGAAGCTGTAAGTACTCTTCTAAATATTCAAAATCACTGTCTAGAAAAATTTCAATATTTAACTTTTGGCATAGATCGTAGAGCTCGAACTTATGGGACAGTAAGTCTTTTATACTATCGTATAAAGAGTTCCATCTTGTTGCTACAGGGTATTTTAACTGAGTCCCCAAAGATCGCACTATCTGTTCCGATGACTTAGGCCTGTTAACTTTCGCCCACAGCAAGCTGCACTTTCTCAAAACCTAACACAAAAGCAATTTTAAAATTGAGAATAAACCTGAAAAACCGTTAAAGTATTTTGGCAAAATAAAGATTTGACTTACTTGCTTATGCTTTTCATAAATAAAGTTCTGTGATTTAATAATTATATTGAAATCAGTTGTCGCGACTAAATTTAGTGTGTGGGTTGCGCATCGAATATGATTTGGTAAAACCAGTTTCAAAGCACGATTTGATGAATCTGTTAATTCTTCATCCAGAATATTGTCCTCGTCTTCGTTGGTTTCTTCGCCGAGAACGCCGAATTCTTTGAAGGCCTTAACGAAATTCGATCCGTTGTCCGTTGTTGTTGCTACCAAGTTGCTAACATTAAGACCGTATTCGGTATGAATGTCGTTTATAATTTGACCAATCGATTCAAAAGAATGGGTACCTCCAAATCGTTTGCAAGTTAGCGAAATTGACTTTCTTTCAAATTTTTCATTCAGCCAATGACATGTGTACCCAAAAAAGCTGCGGTGCTTTGTAGACCAAATATCTGCTGTGGTACAAAAAAAACTTCCACTTTTTATTATGTCCTTGATTTTAGCCTTAAAGGTGTCAAAAGTTGAGTCCATTAGCTTCATTGCGGTTGGCCTACACATAACTTTTAACGTCGGATTTGCAAAATGCATCAATTCTTTAAATGAATTTGACTCCACAAGTGACACAGGTAGCATATTTTTAGCAATAAACTTAAGGACAAGTAAGTCAAATACTGATTGTGTTTTTGGAGCTTTTTTTTCAACTTTCATCATCAACTCGTACTCATCATATATTTTTTTATGTTGCGTGCGTAGATGGCGAATAAAATTTGATGTCACATTCAATGAGCCTGATAATATCTTATCGCAATTGTTGCACTTTGCCATGACTTGTCCTTTATTAAGTTTACTTATAGTCTCCTTACGCTGTAGAAATAATGTCAAACTTAATAATTTATAATTTTAGAAGCAAATTTCAAACCTTTGTTTTAATTGAAAAAAAATGTCCAAAAAGCAAACTCCTAGGCGAGCATTTAGTAGATTCTGACGATGTTGATTCTAATAATGTGCTGCTATCCGTCATATCTGCAAGAGCAACGCGCGAGATTTTAAAGGAAGATGGTCCGTCTTCATTTGTATCATCAAACAATCGTTTTCTGGTTATTTGTTGAATAGAATATGTTGGATCCATCGACTCATCATCATTTGAGAAATCACTTGCTGATGACATTTTTAATAGTTAAACAAAACAATATTAATTTTTTGATCAATCACAAGAAACTTTAAACAATATATTGACTCTCAATCACAAACAATAAACTATAATCAAAGCCATCTTTGACGACTCAAAGACATTAGAATCTTTAAAATTCGATTGAAAAATTTTCAAAAAAGAAATTTTCCACAATATACAAATATTTAAACAAATAATTATTGCTAAAGTTTAAATCTAAGAATTTTTTGTCTTTGGACTATATTAGGTGATATACAAAACGTCTTTTACATAAAAAATTAGTTGAATAACAAAACGACAGTGATGCTTACTGTAGATTTACTTACAAAATCAATTCAAATGAGTTGGAAATGAATGGCTAATTCTTTTTTCTAATTCATTTGTATTAAATCAAAATCAATTCAATTCAAATGAATTGGAAATGAATTGCTAATTCTTTTTTCTAATTCATTTGAATTAAATCAAAATCAATTCAATTCAAATGAATTGGAAATGAATTGCTAATTCTTTTTTCTAATTCATTTGAATTAATTCAAAATCAATTCAATTCAAATGAATTGGAAATGAATTGCTAATTCTTTTTTCTAATTCATTTGAATTAATTCAAAATCAATTCAATTCAAATGAATTGGAAACGAATTGCAATTCATTTTTACCAAATTCATTTGAATTAATTCAAATTTCATTCAATTCATATTTTTGTGTGAATGATTCACGAATTAATTCAAAAATGAATGATTCATTTACAGCTCTGATGTCTAAGCATCAACTATATTTAAAAAAACTCCCCTATGTTTTCTATTTTAATATACAAACTTCCAATATTTAATTGTTTAATATAGTAAGTAGTCTTCGTAATATCCATACAAGATAAAATCTTTCATACAAGTACGGAAATGTATGTATGCAAAACAAACTCTCATAATCTCATTTCAACGAGACCATTATAATTAATTTCATTTATTTTCCTCTACTTAAAATATAAAAATAAATGAAATAATCTTCTTGCACGTGAATATTGCAAATTCTAACCATTTCAATAAATAACGACGAAACCTTGTAATTTTCTTTATGATCACACCCAATTTGGTGAGATGTGAAGCCGGAATGTGTCACTCACTGATTACAAGTAGTTGTCACAGTTGTAATGAAGTTATCAACAAAAGTCTATCTTCATGCATTGTAATTTAATTCATTATTATCTTATTTTTTCACTGATATTTATACTTAAAAACATTTTTTTTTTTAATAAGAATGAGACTGTCAGGCAGGATGAAAGTCGCAAAAATGAAACAATATAAAAATTTTGAGTACAATTGGAGGGACGGACAAAAAGAAAGACAACAAGACAGACATTTAAAATGGAATAAGTTCAAAAAATTCCACTTACCATACTCGAGCTCTGCCTCTTTATCAGCTACCAATTTAGCAATTTATTGTACAGAATACAGCAAACACAACAACAAAAACACAAAAGTATCAAGCGAATAAGTAGTTGCTGTAGGAGTCATTTCAGTTATTGCCACTACTGCTGCTGAAGTTGTTCTTGTGCTGATATTATTATCGTGGCAGTCAGTGGTGATGGGAAATCTCAAATGAAAAAGCTTGTAGAAAAATGAAATTAATGAAAGATTGTTGTTGCTTTCCTTTTACTTTTTTCCAGACATTTTGGTCCTTTGCATTGTTTCGTTGGGAGAAAACACCATAAAAACCTCAAATGTAATTCGCATTAAACAGTATCACCGGCAGGATAAAACCAAACTGGAAAAAAGGAAAACAAAACAAGTCAGAAAGTTTAAACAGTCGGGCAGGAACGACATGTTAGTGCTTTATCCAAGTTCACGTTTATATTATGAAATAATTTATATGGTTTTGTTTTGAATTTTATTATTATTCCTCATAGATACTTTAAGTTAGCTAAAACCAGAGTCAATGGATATATTTCAGATAAGCTGATATCAAGTTATTCGGCCGTGCCGAATCTTAAATACCCTCCACCTAAATATGATGGTATAACAACTGAAATAATATTACAATTGTTAGTAAGACTAGTTTACGCAGAAGATATTTTATTTCAAATGTACAAAAAATTTTATCTAATTCAGCAATTTATAACTGAAATTCCTATTAGAACGTATGAAATTTAACTATTTATGTACTTAACAATTAGATACTACGTTTGGATCAACATTTTTCCCTTTTAATCTCAAGTGAAGATGTGTTAAGGTGAATATCTTTTTCGGCAATGTGCCTTATAGGGGAGCTATGACCAATTATCGGCCTGATAACTGATTTTTGGAAGTGGACCTTATATGGGAGCTATGGTCAAATATGGACCGATATTCACAAAATCCTGTATTATGATTTCTAAATATAAATTACGGATCTGTGTGAAATTTTGTTTTGATATTGATATTTCTTAGATATTTATGTAGGTTATTGTGTTTTTCGGAAGTGGTCTTTATATGGGAGCTATAACCAATTATCGGCCGATCTTCATAAAATTAGGAACAGCGATTTTGGTCTATATGGGGATTATTTATGTCGAATTTCAACTTGATAGCGACATTTATAAGACATTTATGCTTATTTAAGAGATTTTCGGAAGTGTACTTTATATGGGGCTATGGTCAAATATGGGCCGATCCACGAAAAATTTAGTAATATAATTTTTTTTATCACGAAACTTATTTTTCCTGAATTTCCTATGGATATTCCTATTCTGTAGGAATTTATAGACCATAGAACCATATTTCGGGAAGAAATTTGTATGGGGCTAGGAAAAATCATGGACCGATACTTATGGTTTTCACAAGAGTTACTCCATTTATCATAAAAGTAACGAGTGCAAAATCTTATGATATTAGCTGCAATATATTTACAAAAACGACCAAAAATATGTGAAAATTATAAATTTTGTTTGTGGTTGTCCCACATTTTAATTCATAACTTTGGTTCCACTGTACCGATTTCGCTGATTTTCAATACCAAACTGCTTAGGACAATAATAAACACTTTTCATGTAACTCTACTGAGTTTGTTTGCGTAGTTTGGACGTGAGCGTGTTTTACAGAGACGGACAGACAGACGGATATGGCTCAATCGACTTAGAATTTCATAAGGATCAGTAATATATATACTTTGTTGGGTCTCAGATGAATATTTCTCAATGTTACACACGGAATGACAAACTTATATATAACCTCAATCACCACTTATGGTGGTGGAGGGTATAAAAATTATCTATTCAATAATTTTTGAATTTAAAATTCAACCAATAATGAAAATTGTATCAATTGTCAAAATTATCAAATTCAAAACTCAAAATTCAATAGAAAATATCAGAAAATTTTGTTTTTGAGCACATGAATACTTGATTGAAATATGAAATAATTGAAACCAGTTCAATATGTGATAATTGTTTGAATTGAAATATAGTTTTTTCTGTGTACATATAAAAAATTAAAAGTGGGGCCATGAGGACATTTCGAAATATTAAACATTTAGTAAAAATATCCTAATACTTAGAAGAATAAACAAAAAACTTCAAATAAATTGTCTGGCATATATTTTTATTTAGTTGTCTATCGGTATATCACCAAAAACACTTTTCCGAAAAATTCTAATAAATTTGAACAATATTTTTGAAGCAAGGTTAGTTTAAAATACATATTACTAAAATGTATACATTATTGTTTTCATAATAGAACATAATTTTAGGTTTATGATTTATAACTGCGGGATTTTTTTAAATTATTGTCTTTAATTTTGAAATGTACTATTCAATGCAGAAATCCTGGGAAATTGTTCGCGAATTCCCGGGAATTATTTTCTTTAGTTTTATATGTTGTGTTTTGAACATTACTTTCTCTAAAAGATGAGTATCCCAGGGAGAGCGTTCTGCATCGATCGATGATGGAGTATTACGGTTTCATGTCTGGTCGCATATTTTCGGCCAATGCTCGCTTCAAACGAATCAGTTGCCTTCGGTATAGGTTCCCTGTAATGGTCTGGTCAGATTTCAGCAGCTCCTATTATATAGGGCCCTTTTCCTTCCACCAAATTCAGAGAATTACCCTAGTATCGATTCGGCTCGTGTCGAGTTATTGTAATGAATCCATTGCCTTTTTTTCAAGTATCATTTCGGACATACAAAATGGTTTTTGAAGGTCTCAGCTTCAAATCGTATGGTACCCAATTTCACTGCTTTATTTTGAAATTGCTGCTTTAGTTAGAGTTCTACAACAAGCTTTATGGATTAATGCCTCCGATTATTAGTCCTCAAACTTTTTCGGCTGGCCTGAGCGATCTTTGTCTTCCATGTCAACCACTACAGCACTTCACAAACCATCTCTCTATGGAACGCAATCTCCATAAGCTTTGGTGTCCAATCGGTGTGCTTGAGCGCCATTTTTTTTTTAAATAAATCTAGCTTTATCTGTCCGTCTGTCTGTCTATAGAAAACATGATAAGATCCAAACGAAAGGAGCTAAGTGGCTGAATTTTTTAATAAATACTAATACGACTGATTTGGAATATATTACAGTATCTACAATTGTTTGCTCATTTTAGAATCTCATCATTGGAAGTTAAAGAACAATAGCTTAACTTCAAGATTTTTATTAAAAAAATAGGTTAATTTCGAATGGCTTAGGAACAGCCCTATTAGCAAATTTTAAGAGTATTTTTTATTGTATAACTATTTTCGTTGTTATACCTTTCAAACAAATATAAAACAATTACAAGTTCTTTAAGAAACTTTTTTTCTAGGCATTTTTTCTCCAAAAAATACGAAACTTCAGTAATTTCTTAATTTTTTGGATACCACACACTACAATGTAGGGTATTAAAACCAAAAAGAAAAACAACAATAACAGTAATTTAAGGAAGAAAGAGCAACAAACCAGAAACAAACCTGTCAACTGCATCAAGCTTAATTTTCAGAAAATTAAAATTACAGCAGCAACAACAACAAAAACAACATCCATGGTGAAATTGTATGAGTGTGTGAGTGTGTTTTTAGCAAAAGATTCTTTTGAACTTAATTATGCGTTATAGTACGTACAATACTGGTGTGGATACTGATGAGTATTGCCTTCACTGATATTGCCTGCCAGTGGCAAAAACTTTGCTTAAATTATATTATTTGTTCTCTACTTCGTGTATTCTTTGCGTTTTTATGCTTTTTGTTTTCCTTTCTTTTTTTTGTTTTCCATTTATCCCAAGTTTAATGGTTTTCCCTATATCCTTCCTTTTTTGTTGTTGTTGCCTTTTGAGTCATCCAGTTCTGTTTTTCATATTTCGCTGTTGTTTTTATACATAAACATTATTATTAAATTATAATAAAATTTATGGCCCATTTCACTATGTTCATAAGTAAAAGCGTTATAAGGAATGGTAGAGCGAACAAATGGTCTTCGGAATAAATTGAATGAATATTGTAATTCTTCAAGCTAAAATTTAATTTCATTTGATTTTTTTTTTAATTTTTCACTAAAAAGGAAGTGTCTAAAAAGTGTGTCTAAATGATAGTAGGTACAAAATGAAGTACCCTACATTAGGGCAATGGTCACATGGCACAAAATGCTTTCTAATTTAGGACTAAATTTGTTACAGGCTGTATCAAGGCATCTATTTCGAAAACCTATAATATTATGTTTTTTTAGGAATATCTATATTGGAGTTAATTTCAAAAATTTGATTTGCGGGTATCATCATTTTTCTGAAGGTTTTTGCGCAAATAAAAATAATGGCGTCCTTTTTTTTGAAAATTTTCACTCCTTGTGGTGGTTCAACGCACCTAAAGACGCGCATTTTGAGCACATTTTTCTGTAGAGCAAAAACGGTTGAGTATATTGCAAATCTGATTTCACTAGTCTATTTTGCATCAAAAATTTATACAATTGATGTTTTTTGAATCCTTAAAAATAGTTCCAAAACGCCACAACAGGGGGCGCAAATTTTATAAAATGCTTGACGTCAGAATTACACACTTACAACATCGAAACAGTACCACAATAAAACTATCAATTTCCACATATAAGAGAGAATTCCCCTCTTTGCAAGAGTATCCGCTATGTGATTACCTGGTACTAGATTGTACCAAATTGAATTACGTATAGACACCCCTGATAAATTTCAGGCCTGCATGTCTATCGGTATAGATCCGAATATTAAACCTTTATATTTGACATAATATTAACCATTTTCACATAATAGTGCAAAAAAGCATCATACTTCGTATCTAGATTTATTTACCTCATTAAATTACTAGTATAAAATCGATGCAAAGAGACCACGTGACTTATTGTAGATGCAATGAAAAGTCTATGAAAACTGCTTTTTCGACAAATATTTGAGCTTAATTCAGTATTCAAAAATCCCTGAAAATAATGAGATATTTATAACCTACACATCAATAGTGGCGAGGGTATAATCATTTAATTTATATAAATTTCGCTGCAAATAAGTTTTATATTTACGCAAGTCGTCTCATGTAATTTTATGATGATCGGTACCTAATTAGTCATTGTTCCCATATAAGGCTCGCTTCCCAAAATCACTTTAACGAGCATAAATAACATAAAAATTTTGGTATCCACATAAAATTAAACACAAATTAGTTTCATACATACATAGTTAAATCACACGATTAATTTCATGACGATCAGTCCATAATTAGTCATAGCTCCCATATAAGACCAACCAAAAATCATTCACGAAAATAAATTATTGAAATTTTTGCTCATTTACTAATTGTATGGTAGTATTTGGTCGGGTTTGACCCACCATACTTTCTTACTTGATTTTATTTCTCAAGTATGAATAAAGATAGGAAATTAGGAAGCCTAGTCTTCACATTTGAACATTACACATTTGTTACTATACGTATGACCTATATGCAAATTTCCTTAAAAAATATCGATCATACGTCACATATGATAAAACCTTACATAAAACAATTTTGCATATTTGACGTATAATTGATATAAAATTTATATAATTCAATAGTAAGTATAAATTACAGCTCACAATAGCGCTGATCTCAAATAAAAGTGTGTTAAACATATATCTCAAATCAAACTGTAATTAGTATATGGGCACTAGAGTGCTCCAAAAAAATAAAATTACGAATTTTGAATGGTTCTATGTATTGTAGAAACACGTTGTGCCGCAAAGACACTGAAGTTTTGAGGTGCATTTACAAGGGGAAAAAATGTAAGTTTTTCAGTTTTTGTAAAAATGTTGGCATTAAATAATTACTTTTACAATTTAATTTAAAAGAATCGATATGTGTACGTAATTGTCGTTCTAATAAGATATAAAAGACAAAAATTGGTTAAAAAATGTTAAAGTTATTGTAAAATCGCCCGGCCATTAACGTGTCTCAGGCCACTAGAACAGGAAATGTAGAAAAAAAATTAACATATTTTGAGAAATATTAAAACAAAAGAACATTTTTACTTAAAATGTATCCATACTTACTTGTATATGAGTTTTTGTCTTCGTAGGATATCGTTAACCTATTCGCAGGTATGACCAACAAAATTTAATTTTTTTAACGACAGTTTCAAAACTCCAATTTCAAATTTTTAAAAATTTTGTTAAACAAATTTCAAAATTTTTTGATCATTACATTGGGATTTATTGAAAACATAATAGGGAATAAAAATATGAAAAAAGTATGAAAATAACTCATATAGTTTTTCCGTACCTGCGATTTAAATTTTGAGATTTTCGAGACAAACTATTTTTTTGGCCATATTTTGGCGAATGAGCCGAATTTCTTTACCGTTATGATTTTTAAGCCAAAGCTATTCAGAATATTATATTTCAGGTAATTCTAAATATATAAATATAGTCTGAAAGTTTTACTAAAATCGGAAAATGTTAACCCTTAAATCGTGAAGGTCAGAGTTCAATTTTTTCAATATTTGGAATTTCTCATGGAAAGATAGCGAAATGTTATATATTTTTGGGCCGATTTTGAAGAAACCTAAGAAAAATATAACACAAATTCTAGTATTTACAAAAACAGCTGAAAAATTAAAATTAACCACTAATAGCACTTGGGGTTAAAGTGACCCCAAACTCCTAAAACCATAAACAAATTGTCAATTTCAATAGTGCTGATCAAAAATAACTTTTTATAGGAAACAGACTTCAAAATATTGTATTGTGTATTAGAGAATAGTATTACTAAGAAATTTTGAAAAATGTTCACATTTATGTTCAATTTTTCAAACGGAAAAATATTGTTTTTATACCTGATTTTTGCTTTAATAACGTATTTAATATTTTATTGAGGATTTTTGAATAATAAAATTTAACCCTTGATTTATTAGATTTAAAAAATAACTCGAATGATTCAGTTTATTTAATTCTGAAAAACATTAAAGTTAGCACCATTCATATTGACTGTGTTTTTCGTGATTTTAAAAGTTGAGGTTAATTTTAACCCCAAGTGCTATTAAGGGTTAATTTTAATTTTTGTGATGTTATTATACATAAGGGACCTCATGTTATATTTTTCTTCAGTTTCATCAAAATCGCCCGGAAAATATATAACATTTCGCTATCTTTCCATGAGAAATTCCAAATATTGAAAAAATTGAGCTTTGACCTTCACGATTTAAGGGTTAACGTTTTTAAATTTTAGTCCACGGAAAAGCCCAACTTGACAATACATAATTTCCTTCCGATTTACATAGTTGCCATTAGGTTTTAGTCATGTTTTTTTAAATTTGAAATAAAATTTTCGGTTACATATTTGCTTCCATAAGAGCAATGATTCAAATACTCTCTTAACACATAATATTTGGTATAGCTGTGATTAACTCTAAGCACAGAGAAACTTTAAAAAAAGTTTATATTCAATTAGGTTATTGACTCATAAGTACATAAAGGTAAAAAAAATCGATTTTTCAACATAACTCAAGATTTAGCAGGTGTTTGGAACATTTCAAAAACAGAGTATTGTTATACTCGATAACACCTACCAGAAAAATATTATCACTTCCCTATTTTTATCGCATGTGTAATTTATAGAAAGACATATTTTATGAAAAGAAATTAAATTATCGCCAAATATTGATTAATATTGATCTCAATAAATAGATGGTGGCATTCGCCGTATGGCACATAGTCATCCTTTTTAAAACATATCTCGCCCGGATCAATGTCATCCATATTTTTAAACAAAAACTCATTGATCATGGTGGTATCAAACGATATAGTTTTATACCCATCATTCGGTTTGTAACGCTTCAAAACTTAAGTAAGTTTTCTGGGGGTACCGTGTCAACATTTCAAAACATTTAATTCTAAGGGACACTCTAATATATATTCTTAGTCGTCATAATATTCTAAGGTATCTAGCTTCGCCCGCAATTCTGACCGTCTGCCAATCAGGTGAAAACAAGATAGGGCCCAAACAAAAGGATCTAGTGGCTGAAATACTGTATGTTGATAAGGTTTGTTAGGTATTGAAACTGGGCAATATCAGTAAATGATTTCACCTAACACCCATACAAATGTTGATTATGCGTTAGTACTGATAAAATTTTACACGAACTAGTTCTAAATATTTTGAAACTAAACCGTAAAGTATGTAGAAAATCGGGCAACATTTGTACCTAGTCCCCATACAAGGTTCCCCTCAGAAAATGTTATGAACATTCATAATTGTCTTATAATAATTAATATCGTGATGAAATTACACATTAACAAGTTTTATATGAACCTTAAGATTTCTACCAACATAATATTCTAAGGTATCTAGCCACGCCCGCCCTTCTGACCGCCTGCCAATCAGGTCAAAACAATATAGGGCCCAAACGAAACTATCCAGTGGCTGAAATACTGTCTGTTGATAAGGTTTGTTAGGTATTGAAACTGGGCAATATCAGTAAATGATTTCACCTAACCCTCATACAAATGTTGATTATGCGGCAGTCCTGATAAAATTTTACACGGGCAACATTTGTACCTTGTCCCTATACAAGGTCCCCCTCAGAAAATGTTATGAACATTCATAATTGTCTTATAATAGTTAATATCGTAATGAAATTGTACATTAACAAGTTTTATATGAACCTTAAGATTTCTACCAACATTTGTGAGGATCAGTCCATAACTAAAAATACCCGTCATGTAACGCCTATATCAGAAAAATATTTTATTGTCACATATTGACGGTGGATATATGCGATTAAGGTACAGCCTAATTTAACACTCTAACTAGTTCTGGATGTAATGGAGTCTGTTGTGGATTATTCTCACTCCATATGCGGCAGTTTTGTTTATTAACAAATCCGTTAAGCCAAAACTGAGCCTCAACGCTGAACACAATTTTGCGATAAAATAGCCGTCTACACGCAGAGAAAAAATATAATTGGGCATGGTTACTGTAACCATTTATATAGTGTTACAAGTTTTTTAACTATATTATAGTCACAATAACCATTTACATGATTGTGGTAACCATAATATGGTTAACTTACGATTCACATGATTGTCTCAACCATATATATGGTTACAGTAAACATATATATGTTTGTGGCAACCATATTTATGATGAATAATTTTATCATAATATGTTGTTCTCAGATTATGATAAGCATTAAGCCGAGAGCACCATAATATGATAAGTCCTTCATCATATAAATGGTTGTCACAAACATATATATGTTTACTGTAACCATATATATGATTGAGACAATCATGTGAATCGTAAGTTAACCATATTATGGTTACCACAATCATGTAAATGGTTACTGTGACTATAATATAGTTAAAAAACTTGTAACAATATTGAAATGGTTACAGTAACCATGCCCAACTATATCAATACCTGATTTTCGAAGTAAGTTTGGATAATTTAGTAGCGTTGTTCAAACGTCAATCTATTAATAATGAGTTGCCATAGTATTCTGATCAAAAATGTCAAAAAGTGATTAAAAACACAACCAAATTTGAGGCCTTTAGGGTATGAATTTCAAAAAAGTACCAAACGTAATTTGTTTGTTAGTTTTAAGTAAGCTGAGAATACGATTTAAAATATACTTTTATTATTAGCATCAAAGGTACCAAAATAGTATAAAAAAGTACCAAAATTCAATTTAAAAATTTGTTCTATCTGTGCAAGTTTAAATGATATAAGTTATTGATGTATCAACCAGTTAGTAGCATTCCTCTTTTATATATATTGTTACGAAATTGTACTTGAATTCAAATATAACGATTTTAAGGGTTGATTTAAAAGTAGCATAATGCTTTCAAATAACAGTGCTGTAATAGTAAACTGTAACATATCTGTAGGCATTATTATATAAAGGATTTCAGTTGATTTGATCGTAAGTTGGCAACGCTGTATTCGAATTCGAATATTCAGTTAAAGAACATTGTAGAAAGTACACCACAGATGGCGTATGTATTAGTAAGATCTAGAATATTCGAATTTTGACAGTTAAAGAGCAATCTAGAATGCAGATGGCAGTGTTATAAATAGTGGCAGAGGTTGCAGTAGTGAGGGAGTTGATCAGAGACGCTTTTCGAATAAACATCAACTGAGTGCCTTAAAGTGTGTTGTGTTTTTCAAGTAAATTCGTGTATATTTTAAATTGTGTCTGTATTTCTGAGAATTTATAAACGTGTATAAAAAACATTGAGTTGCTATTTAATTTTGGGGTTGTTGTACATTTTGAATAAATAAAGAGTTGTAACAATTTTTAAACTACTAAACGGCTTTTATTTGCAATCAAAAGTATCCGGTTTATTTAAAGGAAATAAACCAAACGTTTTGAAAAGGTTAAAACGTAACAATATATAGATATTGTATATTTTATATCGCAATTAATTCCTTGGATTTTTATTACCGCCATCATTAAATGTTCACAGCAATATTTCTTAGTGAAGAACACTAAACTCCATTAAAACATTCTCCAATTTTTCACATTTTTTTAAGCTTTTCACCACACTGACCATTTAGACAATAAAAACTTTAAATCTAGATATAAAACCCACCAATAACTATTTCGGTTAGCAACAAACAAAATAATAAACTCAATATACCGACCTCCTACTGAGTCGAGAATAAAAAGAAATGGCTTTTGCTACCGAATCTATGTATGTAAATATTTTTTGGGGGATTTTTTATTAAACAGTCTTAACACGAAAATGTCTGTAAAAAGTAACAAAATTTCTTTTATATGTAGATTTTGAATTTTTCGCATTAAAACCTCAACGTAAATTCATTTTGTATTTTGGTTGAAAAAAAAAATTCAATTAGAAACATCCAAGATGACGGTGAAAAAACAAGCAACGCACTTTAATCGCATAATCGTCTGGTTATAAAGTCTTCTTGTTGAAACTGCTAAATAATACAGGCGAAAAAAAGAAAACAAAATAAAACCTGCCGGAAAATTCAATCAGAATTTTACTCAACAGCCAACCTCGACGACCTCACGCCGTCATATGTGGTTAATGAAGACATCGAAAACAAAGTGAAAACTTTGCACAAAATTAAAAACGCGTGAAACAAATGCCAAAAGAAAGCACATGATTCGTGGATTTTTATATAATTAATAAATATGTATGAGTTGAGTTGTATGAATGAATATCTTTGTACAACACCAACCAACATGTATCCAGTGCAATGTAGTGCTCGAGGAATTCACAGAGTATGTGAGATCCTTTAGACGAATTGTTATGGATACGTGTTTTATTTCAGTGTTAAATTTTCCTTCTCGTAACTATACAATATGTGTGGATGGGTGAGTATCTGTGTGAGTATGTGAGCTGTCAATAGTGTTTGTCATTCGTTTATTTGAGAATGTCATATGAATGTAAATGAAGCACTATGATGATTATCATAAAAGCGTTGATAGAATCATCTGTTAGTTGTTCACATAACACAAAAACTCCTGGGGAAACGCTAACAATATTTACTCGTATTATATGACAAATTCTCTACTGCATATTCGTGGTTATGCTATTGTATTTATACTAAGTTTTTTTTTTAAATTAGTACGTTTTTAGAATAGAAATTGAGTATGATTTATAAATACTTAAAAATAATTAGAAATTATTCGCAGTGATAAAATAAAGCAAATATTTTACTAAGGTGAGAAATTTAAAGAGGCATTGAAGAGTAAATTACTTTATAAATTAATAACTTAATTTCATACTTAAGAGTAATTTCATAGAAAGAGGATTATTTTATAAGCATTACAAGTATACTACATGAATGAATTTGAATTTGTGAACGTAACTCGTGTTGCTTAATTAAATGGTTCAATGTAGTACATCTTTTTTTATATCGTTTTCTAAATTTTGTCTATGATTGTTATTTGGTTTAGTGGTTAAGACCGAGACAGCAAACGAAAATTGGCATTTGAATGGGGTTCATCCATTGGTAAAATTGTTTAAATTTTTGCATTAGATTGTTTAAAGAACTTCCAGTCTGTGAACATCGGCTAAAAACTAGTGTCAGATTGATACCAGCCATGTTATCTTCACTGTCGGTGTACATCTCGGTATATTAGGAAAATAGGCACATGTATATGGACAATAACACTTTTTTAAAAATCTAAGAAACAAACTTTGATTGTTCATTATTTCGTTAATGTTTATGATTTTCACAAAATAGCAAATAATTTTATGTCAATGGCACTACTAGCAACAACATTGTACAGTTTCAGAATCCACAGCCTATTTTTTTATAACTTATCAAATATAAAAAATTAGTGAAACAAACAAGATTTTTTTCATTTTTAAAAACTCTGAATGTATAAATGAACTGATCAGCATAAATAGAGCAGCAATACGTTATATGCGTTATTACTTATTAAGCTATAATATGAGCGTTAGAGAGCGTAACCACGTTATGATTGCATTGATATGTTCACAAGAGTTGATCAGCCTTATAGCAGTTAAATATTGTTAGTTCAAAATTAGCAGTCCTTGTAAGTTGTTCTAAAAAATATTTTTTTCTTCCTGTATTTTGTTGGCAAACAATTCTAACAAACTAATTTTTTCAGGGTCCACTGATTTTACTACACAGAGAAAATAGATTCGTGATAGCAACCGAATTTGTTGCCAATTGAATGATTCCAACTTAGTAACCGAATTTTACAGTTATGGCTACAAAATTTTAGAAGGGATGCATCCGAATCATTCGATTGGCAACAAATTTGGTTGCTATCACGAATCTGTTTTCTCTGTGTACTCTTTGGTAATAGAATCAAATTTATACAATCTAGTCCGTGTGTTTTTCCAAAAGTCTTCATTTCTTGCACAATGCAGATATTCAGCTTAATTCAAAAATACTTTCATATTTTCTAAAAATCGTGTATGTCACGATCAAATTTTTAAGAATTTTAATTCTTAAAACTATTGTACTTGTATTCGAATTTTGTATAAATAATCCTGTTAAGAATGCTGTTTAGTAAAATGACAACGGTGAATGACATCGTTACTTTTGACTTTTGTCAATGGCTTTTTTCCATTGACTTTGACTATCATAATTATTGCTAGTATGACATAAAAATGCGGGATTTTCAATAGATGACGTATTTTTTGAACGCGGTTTTATTGGGTACATATCTGACAGTGTAATCAACAAAGCTTTTTTTTGCATCGATAATGTCGAATTTTGTGCCAACAAAGCGTCATATGAGGGAAGTTTTGCTTTAAGTACTTTTAAAAGTGCCACTAAAGCACATCGAAGATTGTGATGAATTTGTTTCATCGTTTTCAACATGAGATAGTTGGTTTGTGCGGTTCAGAAGTTGTGATTTTGACACGGAAGACAAAGATCTCCCAGGCCAGCCAAAAAATATTGAATACCAAGAATTGGAGGCATTACTCTATGAAGACTATTATCAAACTCATCAAGAGCTTGAAAAATCACTGGGAGCTACTCATGCAGATACCTCAAAACGTTTGCAATTAGCAGGATTCATCCAAAAGTAGGGAAATTGGGTACCATATGATCAATTCAGCTCCGAAGAATTACTTGCGATAAAAAATGGATCAATTACGATAACCCGAAGCGTAAGAGATCATATGTGAAGCCCTGCCAACCAGCCGAATTGACACCAGAGCGCTAAGCTAATGTTCTGTATTTGGTGGGACTGAAAGCGTCCTATCTATTATCAGCTATTGAAATCTGCCCAGACCATCACAGGCAACTGATTCATTTGAAGTAAGCATTGGCCGAAAAACGTTCAAAATGTGCGTCCAGACATGAAACCGTAATATTCCATACTTCAATTCATGTTTCAAGACCTTGTACCGTCCGATTAATATTTGTTTCGGTCGGTGCTGAACGCTCTCTCTGAGATACGATTCACTTCAAAGCAGAGTATCCGACATTGGCTTTCCACGTTCTTGGCCTAAAAAGAGTCAGTTTTTTTGGCGCGGAATCTATATGTTTCCAGAAAGATGGCCAATACCCTGAATTAATTTATATTTTATAAATGTTTCTAAATAAAAGTTAAACATTTGAAAAAATCCCGCATTTCTAAGACATACACCCAATACCAAAACAACATTTTTCTGGGAAGACTCCGAAACTATATCATGCAGCAGTTTGGATGACTCCTCCGATTACATAACAGGAGGAAATTCTGTGTCTCCAAGACATTATGTTTCCTTGTCTATATACTGTTCCAAGATAATTTGAATGTTTTTTTCTACACATGTATGAGTTAATACTTAGTATAATTACATTTAAAAGCTGATACGACCTCACATTGTTGTGAAAATAATAAGTATGTGTGTCTTCACTTTAATAAGTATATGCAATTCTGTCTTTCCGTATTATTAATCACACACACATTAAGTCCATTATAATAAGATTTAAGAGGAAATCCTTAAATAATTATTTGTTCTTTAGTCATCCTGTGCATTTATATAAAAGGAAGTTATGGCAGTAGGGTCAACAGCACAGCAATACATGTATGTGTTTTTATTAACATTTTTGTCAACATAAACAAAATTATAGTTTATTAAACTGCTAACTCTTTACACGAACAAGAAAGACATACGCTCTTGCAACATTATTGGTTAACAATAACACACAGTGGAGTCAATCGAAAATAAAAGTGGTAGTAAATCTGAATATTCTACACTGTTGGTTGCAAAATGATGCATGATAAATCAGAGCGGAGCATTTAGCCTTTAAGAAAACTAAATGTGTGACCACTAGAGTGGGTCAGTTTTTTTCTTGACCAAGCGGTTATCAAAATGGGTAGATTACCACTTTTAAGAAGGTTTGCAAAAGAAACTATGGGTCTAAAATTAAAATCGAGAATCTTGACAAAAGTGATTATGCTCACCAGAGGATAGTTAAAGAATCTTATTTAGTTGTGCGAGAACCTAAAACCGAGCTTTTGTATCACAGTGGAGGAAATGGAAATAAAAATGCAAATAAATCTGTAATTTCTAAACCGTTAATCTGATATTAATAATAAATAAAGTCAATGTAAAAACAAAAATTCTCAAATTTAAACTTAAACTTTTCACTTATTGAAATCTGTCCAAATTTGTACAAGCTTCAAAATCTACAAAGATTTTTTAGTTTTCTTAAAGCGGGCATTGGTGGCCTTCTTGGATATTGAGGGGGCCTTTAACAATGTGACGCCAGAGACGATCCTTTCGGCTCTAGGCGGTCTGGATATAGATCAATCTATTATCTGCTTCATAGGTAGACTTCTGACTAATAGAGTCATTATCTCTTCTATGGGAACTGCTACTATATTTAGATTAGCGAACCGGGGCACTCCACAGGGAGGGGTTTTATCTCCACTCTTGTGGAATCTTGCCATCAATATGTTACTCATGAAATTAGATTCCATGATGTGCAAAACTGTTGCATATGCTGATGATGTTGCCGTAGCTGTTTCTGGGAAACACTTGGACACATTATCACAATGCCTGCAAACTTCACTAAGTACACTCAGCCAGTGGAGCACTGCAAGTGGACTAGGTGTGAACCCTGGGAAAACGGAGCTTGTGCTGTTCTCCAGAAGGTACAAAATCCCTCCGTTCCCATTACCGCGCCTTAACGGTGTGGAACTTAAACTCTCGGATAGTGCTAAGTATCTGGGAATTATACTAGACTCTAAGCTATCCTGGAGCCTTAATATTCATGCGAGAGCGTCCAAGGCGGCTGTCGCTATCTATGCCTGCAGAAGGGCCATTGGGAGTACCTGGGGAATAAGCCCTAGGAATGAGAAATGGCTTTTCGATATGGTGGTTAAGCCCATACTAATGTATGGAGCACTAGTTTGGTGGAAGGCTCTAAGTAAATCCACCTACTGTGGGATAATTGAGAGAATCCTGCGAATATCCGCACTAATGATCACGGGTGCGCTACGCAGTACTCCGTCTCGTGCTCTGTTTGTAATGATGCACTGGCTACCGGCTGATCTGATGGCAAAACAATTGGCCATAAATTCGGCGGTTAGGTTAAGTACTGTTGGAGCATGGAGGTCTAGTTGTACTGGCCATGCGTCTATTTGAGCAGTATATCTTATCTCCCTGCTAATATTGACTACTGCACTCCCTTACCCTTTATTGACAGACGCTTCTCTGTGTCATTGACGGGTGGGTCTCATTCTTCCATGGACACGTTTGTCATATACACAGATGGCTCTAAGTCTGCGGATGGGGTGGGTGGAGGCTTCTATATTCCCCATCTTCAGAAGAGGGTGTGTTTCAGGCTACATGATCATTGTAGTGTAATTCAAGCTGAGATTTCAGCGATCAAAAGGGCGGTACACTGGATGAAGTACTATAGGCTATTTGGTGTAAATATCCGAATCTGTACCGACAGTAAGCCTGCAATTAAATCCCTATCTGGCGTCTACTCGACATCCAGATTGGTATATGAATGCCGGGTATCTCTTAATGAGATGGCGAGACATTCTAACCTGGAGTTATTCTGGGTGCCTGGTCACTCTGGTGTACCTGGCAATGCTATTGCGGATGAACTGGCCAAAAGAGGCTCTCGTCTACAAATTGACGAGATCGATAACTTGGTCGGTTCACCGCTGTCTTGCTGTAAGTCAATCATACAGCGTAAATTATTTGAGTCTGCTCAACTTAGATGGTCTAACTCGACAAACTGCACGATATCGAGACTCACCTGGCCCGTTTATGACCATCGTAGGTCAATGTCCCTGACGGGGCTACCTCGGGCTAGGCTTCGAGCTCTGATGTCAGTGCTCACGGGGCATTGCTTGATAGGTGAGCATGCTAGGAGAATGAATACTCCATATAATGACTTCTGTAGAAGTTGCCATGATGAAGACGAGAATGAGACGATTGAACATCTCCTATGTCTTTGCCCTGCCTTAGCAGGGGTGCGGGATGGATATCAGGAGGATGGATTCGTTCATTCGTGCGTCAGGTTGGTTCGGCATTGAACCCAGTTCTGACATGTGAAGAATCTCTTGAGGTCCTGAGCATGATCTTTAGGGTAACACAAAGCGACCAATTTCATGGACCCAAGTGAGCTGGCTGATAACTAGCTGCCTTCATAACCTAACCTAACCTAAAGCGGGCCAATAGTTTAGAAGATTTAGATTTATTCCCATTATTTTTAATCGACCCCACTGTGTAAAATCAGTAAAGATCTTAATATATCTTAATCTGAATTTAAGAATAAAAAATACTAAACTTAAGGTTCTTTCCTTAAGCGCTTCCTATATTTAATTTAAGATAAATCAAAGTGTGTGTGAGATATAATCGAAATTTTGTATTCGTTTGAAAACCCTTCCGATGTCGCTATGTATGGAATACAACATCGTGCAAATGTACTCCGCGGCTCCAATTTTAATGACTTCGGCGCATAAATTAAGCTGAATTTGACCTATGGCATGGGTTATGTTTACCTTGACGGCCGCAGTGGTTTGCGGTGGCCAGTTCACATCACCTTTGCGTCAGATGACCATGGCCTAAAAGCTTTCATGATGATTATCCAATGTGGCATAAGCTGTGAACCACGTAGCTCCGTCCTGTTGAAACCACATGTCGTTGGTGTCCATATCATCGAATTCAAGCGATGGCTTGGCTAACGTCGTTCTCAAAGAAATATGGACCGATTACGCCACCAGCCCAAAATCCACATCAAACAGTGT
The DNA here is from genome assembly GCF_958450345.1 of Calliphora vicina. Lineage (NCBI taxonomy): Eukaryota > Metazoa > Arthropoda > Insecta > Diptera > Calliphoridae > Calliphora > Calliphora vicina. Next base: position 74,244,647 of record NC_088783.1, on the reverse strand, counting down.
CTTTTTTGGGATTCATGGAACACTCTTGGATCTCATGGGGATTGGTATAGTTCCAAATTCGACAATTTTGTTTCATCCAGCAATGGGCTTCATCGCTGCAGATAATTTTTTGAATGAAACTTAGGGTCAGTTTCCAACTGCTTCAGGTTCCATTCAGAGAACTCATGTCGACCAGTGGTTTAAAAAAATTTGCTTTTGGAATCTTGGGAACTATTGGAGATTTGACAGGGTTGGAGCTGATGTGCTTTCGAATTGATTTACAGCTGTTTGGCGTGGCAGGCGGAATGGGTGCCAGAAGCTAGCATTTCAACTTATGTTGGTGACATTTCACATTGTCTCTCACATCCGAATGAGCTGAAAATTAAAATATAATATAAAAGAGATAACCTACACATGTACATACGAATATTTTTTGTAGACCTTCAATTTTCAACTATTATATTTTAAATTTAAGCTCATTCGGATCATAAATGCATTTTTGACCCATGGCGACCAATTTTGAGAGACCACTAATGGCCCCCATTCCACCTACGAAGCTGAACAACACCTCATATCAAACTTTGTGAAATTTCGCTAAGATATCTCCAATAGTTCTCGAGATGCCGCATTTTTTCTATAAAAAAGTTTCTAACCAATGTTTTGTGGTTGAACGCAATATCCGTTCATAGTGATTTCACAAAATTCGAGAGATGTAGATTTAACAGTATGGCCGCTATCAACTGTCAAAGTTCGGAAGTCCCTATTGGAAGACCCTTTAGATTATACTGCTCGTCGTTTTTTAATTTGGTTCGTTTTTAATTTCTTAATTGTGACATTGGTCACAATAAATAGTACCACACAAAAAATAAACAAATAATTCAAATTGTCACCAAAAATTAAATTGCAAATTAGAACATCTTTTTCAAATCATTCCCCTAAATCCAAACTAACTTCAAACAAAACAATATTCAAACATAAGTTAAAATAAAATTTCATTTGTTTTCCAATTTGTTACAAATTAAGTGACAAATTCAATATACTCACACTCGAATTTCTATTGGACGCATTGGGAGACTCACATTTTTTTATTTTGTTTCAAAGAAAACACAAGTGGTGCTTTTGTGCTATTTTCTTTGCTCATTTATAAACAAAAATATAACAAAAAATAAATACACATTTTTTTGTAAAAGAATAATAAAATTTGCAAAGATATTATTTATCTTGAATTGCAAAACGTCTGGGAATACTTATTTGAAGTTGTTTATACAAAACACAATTGAATAGAACAAACACAATAACCAAGAATACAATTTAAATGTCTAATAGGAAATTCTAAACAACTTTTACTAGCAGTAGAAAAATAAAATTAACCCATTTAAAAGTCAGAGCTGTAATTAGACATGCAAATGAAGTGGAATTTAAAAGTAAATTAAAATTTGCATATTTAGGGGATTTAGGAAGACAATCATAGAATAAATAAACGGCTAAACATACAGAAAAAAATGTTACTACAAAAATTCACATAATTAATCAATTCACAAGGTCTCCTAGCATATCATATTATTTGCAAGATATGAGCCTGAGAAAATGATCACTTTTTTGCAAAAATTACACCGAGGCTCCAACACTTTGCCATGGGCAAAACTGGGAGACACGGGTCTTTTTTTGGTATTTTAGTGTCCGTATATGGTTATATTTCCATGACTCAAAAAATTACACACATTGATTGAAAACACAACACATAAAAGGAAGGTAGAAAAGAAAGTGATGAATGAAGGAGGGGTGAATTCTTAGAAGATAGTAGGGAGGATGGTAAAGACATTTAATATTTGAAAAGTTCGAGGAAATCAGAAAAAAATCTGAAGTTTCAGTCATTCGACGGCTGGATGGTCACACTGACACAATTAAAGATATAAGCATCAATGAGTTCCATTAAGAGACTTCCGAGGGAATGGTGTCCTAGAAACCTAGTACACAAGTCTTCTTTATGGTGACAGAGATTTTCTCCCAGTCATCTGCAACATGGTTGTTTGTTGTATCACTATGTCCATGCAGCCATATACAGATGTACTACTATAGAATCCAATATCTCCACCCAATTTACGTATTCGCGGCAGTCTTTGAGCAGATTCGATGCTATGTACAATAGGTTGTCCCGAGATTTGTTTTTTTTCATTTCGCGTAATTGATTGTAGATTACCAAAATGATTTTAAAAATAAAATAAAACTATATCTTTAGGGCTTTACCGATCTTCAAAGTTTTGAAAAGTAGTTCTTTTCATGATTATATTTCGCTATCCTTAAATTCGACACATATTATAAATATGCCACAAATTTGCTAGATACAGTGGAGTTCGTTTATAACGTACACCGGTTAAAACGATTTTTTTATAAAAAAAATTCCGGAAAAAAAATTATTATGGTTAGTCATTTATTATAAGTTTTATTTTATTGTACATTAATTGCAAGTATAAAATATATCAATAAAAAAACCTTGTATCTCGTTTTTTTAAGCATACGGTTCAGGTTTGTACAAACGTTTTCAAAGATGGCATATAATTCGTGTAAAATATAATAATTTGTGTAAAATTACGCAAATTTTGATACCTCTTGTGAAAGTGTAGCTCGAAAAAACATGTTTCTCATCCAAAGACGGGACAGCCTAATGTACAATACATACCTGCCAGCGCTTTTTAAGAATACCACACCTAAAATACGTCCTTAATGCGTTAACTCGATCTCTCTTATAAACGAAAAATCTTCCGCCAATCATATGTCCTTCGAGATTGAGAAATCGAAGTTTCTCGAGAAAGATGGACTTAGAGACTCTTTTATGCTGGACATTATTTTATTATATGACTTAAAAATGTGGAATTTTTTAATATTTTTTGCTATTATTTTGAAAAATTATTAAAATATAAATTTATTCAAAGTATGAAACATTAGGGTGGCCCTTAATAAACGAAAGTTGGATTTTGGCCATTCTCACCCCCCAGTTTGGTGAACATTAGTAAAAAAATCATCCTGAAAAAATTTTAGGTAAATCGGTTGAGGTTAAGACGTGCCGCAAGCCCTCTGAAGTTTTGAGATGCATTTACAAGGGGAAAAAATTCATTTTTTTCAGTTTTTGTAAAAATTTTGCCATTAAAAAATTACTTTTGTAATTCAATTTAAAAGAATCGAAATGTGTACGTAATTGTCGTTCTAATGAGACATAAAAAACAGAAATCGGTTAAAAAATGTTAAAGTTATTAAAAATTCGCCAGGCCATTAACGTGTCTCAGGCCACTAGAACAAGAAATGTTGGAACAAAATTAACATATTTTGAGAAATATTAAAATAAAAGCTCATTTTTACTTAAAATATGTCCATATTTACTTGTATATGAGTTTTTGTCTTCGTAGGATACCGTTAACCTATTCTTAGGTATGAACAAAAAAAGTTAATTTTTTTAACGGCAGTTTCAAAACTCCATTTTCAAATTTTTAAAAATTTTGTTAAACAAATTTCAGAATTTTTTGATCATCTCATTGGGATTTATTAAGAGTATAATAGGGAATTAAATCGTGAAAAAATTATGATAATATCTCTTATAGTTTTTCCGTACCTGCGATTTAAATTTTGAAATTTTCGAGAAAAACCAATTATTTGGCAATTTTTAGGCCAATGAGTTCTATTTTCTTACTCTTATGAATTTTAAGCAAAACTTAATTAGAATATTATAGTCCAGATAATTCTAAATATACTCTGAAACTTTTACTAAAATCAAAAAACGTTAACCCTTAAATCGTGAAGGTCAAAGGTCAAATTTTTCAATATTTGGAATTTCTCTTGGAAAGATTTTGAAATGTTCGAAATGTTGTATATTTTTGGGCCGATTTTGATGAAATTTAACAAAAATATAACATAAACTCTAGGGTTTATAATAACAGCACAAGAATAGAAATTAACGCTTAATGGCACTTGGGGTTAAAATGACACCAAACTTTTAAAATCATAATTTTTTATGGTTTTAGAAGTTTGGGGTCATTTTAACACCAAGTGCTATATAGGGTTAATTTTAATTTTTCTGCTGCTTTTGTAAATACTAGGCTTTGTGTTATATTTTTGTTAAATTTCATCAAAATCGGCCCAAAAATATACAACATTTCGAACATTTCAAAATCTTTCCAAGAGAAATTCCAAATATTGAAAAATTTGACCTTTGACCTTCACGATTTAAGGGTTAACGTTTTTTGATTTTAGTAAAAGTTTCAGAGTATATTTAGAATTATCTGGACTATAATATTCTAATTAAGTTTTGCTTAAAATTCATAAGAGTAAGAAAATAGAGCTCATTGGCCTAAAAATTGCCAAATAATTGGTTTTTCTCGAAAATTTCAAAATTTAAATCGCAGGTACGGAAAAACTATAAGAGATATTTTCATAATTTTTTCACATTTTTATTCCCTATTATACTCTTAATAAATCCCAATGAGATGATCAAAAAATTCTGAAATTTGTTTAACAAAATTTTTAAAAATTTGAAAATGGAGTTTTGAAACTGCCGTTAAAAAAATTAAATTTTTTTGTTCATACCTAAGAATAGGTTAACGGTATCCTACGAAGACAAAAACTCATATACAAGTAAATATGGACATATTTTAAATAAAAATGAGCTTTTATTTTAATATTTCTCAAAATATGTTAATTTTGTTCCTACATTTCATGTTCTAGTGGCCTGAGACACGTTAATGGCCTGGCGAATTTTTAATAACTTTAACATTTTTTGACCGATTTCTGTTTTTTATGTCTCATTAGAACGACAATTACGTACACATTTCGATTCTTTTAAATTAAATTACAAAAGTAATTTTTTAATGGCAAAATTTTTACAAAAACTGAAAAAAATGCATTTTTTCCCCTTGTAAATGCATCTCAAAACTTCAGAGGGCTTGCGGCACGTCTTAACCCCAACCGATTTACCTAAAATTTTTTCAGGATGATTTTTTTGCTAATGTTCACCAAACTGGAGGGTGAGAATGGCCAAAATCCAACTTTCGTTTATTAAGGGCCACCCTAATGAACCATTGATAGCTATGAAATGTTCCTATCGTTCTGGCTACATGTGTATTCCAAGCTAAAAGAACTGATCATCTTTTGAAGCCAAGAACGATCTAATTTTCGTGGCAAATAATGATTCGGAGCAAAAATTATTTTCTTTTATAGCTTTCAATTCAGGCATATCAAATTGACTATGTTTTGAAATTACTGATTGAGTAGCTCCGAATGATTCTGCAATCTAAGTTTTACTAGAATTTTCATGCTGGCCTCGGCAGTCTTTCTCTTCAGTGTCAAAATCACCACTTCTGAACTTCACAAACCATCTCTGTCACATTGAAACCGATGGAACACATTCACCATACGCTTTGATTAGCAATTGATGTATTTCAGCGGCACTTTTATTCAAATGATGACTCTTTGTTGGCGCAAAATTCGACATTTTACACTATAACGTTCAATAACCAAGTGATAACAAATTACAGAATTGTGGTGAATTTCGTTAATATCGGAAATGAAAAAAAACTATCATATTTGTAATTATTATGTTGTAGAATTCAAAAATAATTGTTGTGTATGTAACAATTAAATGGTATAATTACCATAGTCCTACAATTGACAGCAAATACCCAATACAATAGTTAAATCAAAACATACTTATTAGGGTGTGTCAATTTTGTTGGTCAACAGGCGTATAGCAAAACCGTAATCTACTATAAATTCTAAGAACATTTTCCCAAGAAACCTAGCTCACGCAGAGAGACTTCAAAACATACAGTTAAGAAATTTATAAAAACAAATCTTAAATCTTTATGTCTCTCGGTGGGAGCTAGGTTTTAATTTTAGACCCACACTTTCTTTTGTTAATTTTCTTAGAATGTTGTGTAGATTCCGATTTTGCTATACGCCTGTCACGTTTTCTCTCACCCGAACAAATTGACCCACCCTAATACATATCCTTAAATAGTCAAAATAATGTTTTTTTGAAGAGACTTTTACTAAAAGAAAATGAAAACTAATTAGGTTTTCTTACTTAGTTCAAGTATAAATTTGATAGGAATTTATAAAAATACAAAGTAGTTGTAAAAATAACAATTTTACTTAGATTTTTTAGAAATTTAATAACGACATAAATATGTATTTTCATTCATTAAAAATCTACAAAAATATTTATGCTAAAAATAAAACAAAAATAAAAAATATTTATTTTATTTAATAAGAATTTTATAGTAGACATTGCTGCTGTGGCAACAAATTCAAACACACATTTCAACCTTAATAATAAATTTTAAAATAATGGTACAAACACAGAGAAACAAACAATGTTTATGAATGTATTTGTGATTGTTTTTAAAATTGTATGTGATTATGACACATGTTTCCTTTTTTTGTTTGTTTGCTGTATTTCCATAAAACACACTTCCTTTAATGAAAATTATGTAAATTTCCTTTGTTTCATTTTTTTCCTTCACCTGTCAAGGAAATATGTTGGCATATTTTTTTTTAGTTTGGCAATTAGAATTTATTAATGGAAACACACAAAGTCCTTATAGTGACCTTAGCTAGGTCTTAACGTCGCATTAAAATAAAGATGTATTTAAAACAAAACACTAACAAATTTGAGCAGAATCGGATACAATTTTTTCTAAAGTTTAGATGTTGCACAAAAGAAATGTGATTATTTTTGGTTAACCAATAAATCGGTTTCTAAAAAGGTCTGTTTTTGATACATTTTATTTGAATTTTCTAGTTTTGGATCAAAGTAGCAATATTCTCAAATTACCTTTAAAGTTGTAAAAAAGACGCTAAGTATGAGATTGTTAGTTTTTATTGTGTGTTTTTTTTATTTACGCAGACTTTAGTTTCACAAACAATGTTTTGGCAATAGCATTGTCCACCTTTTATCAGTCAATAAAGACGCAAAGCAGAAAATGCTCTTTCAACTGTAAATGCTCTTTAAAGCTGTATATAACTCTAGTGATATATTATTTTCCTCATCTTCTGAAGATAAATCCACTTCAAGTTTTCTAATTGATGTTGTGAGCAAATCGGATATTGGTTGAAGGGCAGATACTTCAGGAGGACTTACCGAAATATTTTTCTCCTGCAAAAGAAATTTGTTTACTTTGCACTTTGTTGCTTTGGTCTACAAATGTATTTAACCCTGAAATATGTAGCTTATGAAACAAATTAAATAATGGCTTGTGTGGGAATCGAACCGACATGCAAACATATAAATTATTATAATAAGAGCAAAAAATTAATAGCTACGACTGATGTTGAACTAAAAATGTTCAATTAAAAATGCGGAATTCTTTAAAAATGTTTAGATATTATTTCTAAATTATTTGTACACTATAAATTTATTCAATGTCTGGGCGATTGTTAGCCATGAAATTTCCCATCATTCTAGCAACAAATGGATTCCGAGCAAAAAGAACTCCTCATGTTTTGAGGCCAATTTTGTTCTAAAATAAAGCGTATCCCAGAGAGAGTGTTCAGCATCGATCGAAATAGTAGTTGGACGGGACACTCTCTGGACTATAAAGCGAGTGAGGCAAAACTTCAAAACCACTTCATTCTAAATACTTTTTAATAGGTATTACAACATGTGACCGAGTGTTGTCATGATAGAATATTACGGTTTCGGACAATGCACGCTTCAAACGAATCTGTAGCTTTCGGTACAGGTTCAACGTGATGGTCTGGCTAGATTGCAGCAGCTCATAATACAGAGCATTTTGCTCCCACCAAATACAGAGCATTAACTTAGCGCCATGGATATTTGACTTTGGTGTCGAATCGGCTGATTGACCGCTCTTCACGTAAGATCTCTAGCGCTTCGAGTTATCGTAATAAATCCATTTTTCATCGGAAGGAATGACTCAATTCGTATGGTATCCTACTGCCTGTGGCTGGTATGTGTGATGTTTGTCTTCCGAGTCAAAATCACCACTTCAGAAAACCACAAACCATCTCTAGCACCGTGTGTGCTTCAGCAACACTTTTATTCAATTTAAAGGAGTAAAGCAAAACTTTCCAGCACTTTAATGTTCAACAACTAAGTGAGAGTAAATGACAGATATGTACCCTTCAAAATTATATATAAGTTAATAGTGAAAAAAGCGCGTTCCAAAGATACGCATTCAGTTATGAATCTCGCATTTTTAAATAGATAAATGCACATAGACTGGAAACACTCCTATCACAGACCTAACTAAGTTCTCAGAAACCTAAGTTTCGAATTTTTTTTTATATCTTTTTTTCTTTATTAAATCTTTCTTTTTAGAAATTTACAATAAGTATTAAAATCTTAACCTAAACTAAAACTAAAGTTGTTATTGCCGCTGCAATGTCCAACATGAGTGCTCGTTAAATGATTATCTGGCCAGATCCAGTGTTTCCAAACGCCTCAGTCGTCTATGACCCTCAAATGACAGCTCCCTGACAAGGGGATATGGATGATCCATTAGTTTTGAAATGTATTTTAGACTGGAGAGTTTGATCTCCTCACGTATTATGGGGACATTGAGATCCCTATGGATATTACTATTGTGAATGTACCATGGGGCACCAGTTATTAACCAGTTATTAACAGTGCTGACTGCTTTCTTTGCAATTTTTCAACGTTAGATGAGGAGGCTGTTCCCCATAGCTGAATACCGTATAGCTATATCGGTTTTATAATTGTTTTGTACAAAAGCACTTTGAATTCCAAGTCTAGAGCAGACCGTTGGCCAATTAACCAGTACAATTGTACAGACTTTAATTTTATTTGTGTAATCTTGACTTCAATCTGGTGGGACCATGTTAAACGGCGATCATGATGGATACCGAGATATCTCACATGGCTCTGTTCTGGGATTTTGCCCAGCCATGTGTGAGTCAGTGCGCTCGTAGGCATATCTGCAGTATATAAAATATATAGGAACTGCCCTATATATCGAAAATGTATTAGTAACAAAAATTGATTTTTAGAGTAGTTTTTTGGTTTGAATTTTTATCTACACATAGATATTTCTTTGTGATTTAAACGTTATAAAAAATCTATGCATGAATACAAAAATTTAAAAAATATCTGAAAAAATTTGGTTTCTATTTACAAATACTAGAACAAAGTCTTAATAAATAAACAGTTTTCATTTAAGCTAAAGTGGTCATAAAATGTCTAAAAATATCAAACCTAATTAACCACAATGCAGACGCCTGCTCTCAAAACTAAAAACCTCAGCATCATCATGTTTATTCTTAATCATATTCCACAATATTTCTTTTACTCTCATCAGCACTTGAAGATTCACAAAAATAAGCAAATAAATGTCTTAAATAATTTAATAATTTTTCATGTTTTATTTTTTGTAAAATTTCAAGCAACAACGCAACACCAACTACGACTGCTATTCACAGTTAAAATTATCAACATATTTTATGCAAAATTCCAGATGCTTACTCTTGTCTCCGGCTAAAAAGCCAGTATAAATATATTTGTAACTATAATTCACACAAACTCTCTAACAGCCATAGATACAAACAAATATACATATTCGCACAGTTACTTTAGACATCAACACACATACATACATTAAATAATTTTATTGCCTAAAACTCAAATGCTAATTAAATTTTCGAAAATTTGTGACATAAATTCGTTAATGTCCTTAAAGAAAATGGTGGATGGAAATGGTGACAATAAGGATTATAATTTATGCATACGAGTATGTAGTATAAACACAGATATCCACAAATACACACACAGATAGTATACGACGACGCACTCATACATAAATAATATCTATAATGAAAATACGATAATTGATAAATGTTTATTGAAAAAGAAAGCAATAACGACAACAACAACGGCGTCAACAAAATGAACAATATTAACAACAACAAACACGATGACAACAAAAACAATAAAATAAAAGACAAATAAATATTGTTGAATTTAAACAAAGAAAATGACTAAACAAAATATTTGTATTTATAAGTAAACATATGAAAAAGTTTGTATGTATGTGCCCATTAACATACATACGTAGATATATTAAAAATACAGGTATATTTTTGTGTTGGTATATTAGGGAGCCACTGATAAAGCTAGCATAGCATCGAATGTCATAATATAAAAGGTCTTCCATTATTGACTTCCGAACTTTGACAGTTGATAGCGGACATACTGTTGAAGCGATATCTATCGAACTGGCTGTCATTTTGAACATCTACTTCTAGGACTATTCTTCTTAAGAACTATTTGTATTTAAAATTTCAGCTTCTTCGGATCATAAATGGATTTTTTTAAAAATTTGAGACCCGTGGTGACCATATTTGAGGTCGTACGCACTGGCCCCCATAAGCGATAGGAAGCTAATCAATCGTAGATCAACTCGAAAATACCTCAGCTCCAACCACGTGATATTTCGTAATTTTACGATACCGAATTATTTCCCAAAAAACTTTTCTAAACCACGTGGTGTTGTGGATAAATTTGAGTCCACTAATTCACTAAACAATGAACCAACATCCGTATGATGACGTAACGCAGCATCTGCCGAAAAAATTGCCAATGTCCTTGAGAGTATGAGGAGAGTCCGAGGCAGTCGATTTCAAGCACACAAGAACTCGACTTTCGCAGACAACTTGTCGAATATTGAGTCTTGACTTGGCCCTTCACCCATACTAAATTCAACTGTCACAAGTGCTGAAGGTAAACGACCATAGACAGGACCAGTTGGAAACTGGATGTTTTCTGGATGAATGGGTACGTCAGAAAACAAAATTGTCCACATGACGTACAAGAGTGTCCAATGCATCCCGAAAAAGACACTGTTTGGTTAGGATTTTGGGGTTGCGGCGTCATCTGTTCTTATTTCTTTGAGAACGCCGTTAAATATTGGAATCACCGTCAACGGCGAGTAGTATAGGTCAATGATTACCAACATAATTTCTTCTTATTTATCCACTCACAAATGTCACGACTAAGATGGACGTTGTGTCGATCATCAGTGTTGGTACTACGGGGGTATCGGTAAATTTTCTGAATACAAGCTACTCTGCTTTCATAGATGACGAAATCGTAAAGTCGATCCAGATAAACTATTATTGACGCAGTTGATCTTGTCAGACAAGGCAACGGGTCGCTATTGCGATATCTGTTTAGCTAGAGCAGTAACCCATAATTCCATAAAGAACACTGTATTGTGTTTTGAATTACAGGAATTATTTGTTAGTTTTTTCAACTGGTACGCAAAGTGCTGGTAACAAAAAGTTAATTGACAACTTTCATTTTACAACACTTCAATTTTCCTTTGTTCTCATATCTATGCCTGTTAAAATGTCTGGGATATTCTGGGTACTTTTTGATGGAGTATTATTTAGGATTTGTTGAAGTCGATCCATATATTGGTATCATTTGTTCGGATACTCGGCGAACATTTTGGATAACATGGGCACGACCACACCATGTACCCTCTTGACTTGGCCAGGCGCTACGAACTAAGTCCCCAAAGGACAAAGTCCCCAAACACATACTGGGTTTCCCAAAATAGCTGCTTGTTTTTGTAATTATAATTCATCTACTTCTTTGCTGCCTGTACCCTTCGTAAGGTAAAGCCATATTGTATAACTTTTTTGTATTATCCATTGGATCAACGTTGTATAATTAGTACGTAAGAAGTGCCCTATCTAATTTGCCTATCCTTTTTCCTTCCAGCCTTTGACTTAGTTATGATAAACTCCACGCAACTTTTTACAACGGCATTTTCCTTAGAATCCAAGTTTGGAATAAAAAACGGTTTTTCTACCAAATCCTTCCTCAGTTTTGTTGCTAAGTGTCCTTGATGTTAATAAAATAAATAAAAGCTAGATTTTAATAAAATCCGAAGCTTTTTTATACCCTCCTCAAAAATAATCTTTACATTCGGTCCCTGCTTAAAATTTCACAAAAAATGTACAACAATTATGTAAGTAATCGTTACAGATGTAGGGTATCGTATAGTAAATATTTTCTTATTTGCTATTACATTAAGGATTTAGCTGCAAATAAGCAACTACAAGAAACAGGAAATTAATAAGAAACCTAATAGGAAATGCATTTTTAAAACTTCCATTTTATTGTCAAAAGAAATTATATTATAAATCAATCAACAAAGAGTATAAAAATATAAAACAATATTAGTCTACCCACTAAGTACCACCCTAAGGCACAGAAATACTCTTATGTACATCGTCTTACGATTTTACTTACATATATAAATATTTTAACGCATTAATAACCATTGGAAGAGCACAAATTATGCACAATTTAATGGTACATTATACACACATAAATAAAAACGCTGTTAAAGAGGAGTAAAACCACTCAATGGGATCAGCAGAAGCAGCAGAAGAAGGAAATGCCAGCAGTAGACAATGACAACGTAGACGTCGAACTTAAAAAATTATGTATATGCACAAATTCACATTTATATATATCTACCTGCAAATACATACATATTTCGTATATAAGCTATAAATTTTCTGACTTATTTGTTGAGCATAAATAAATGGTTGTTTTCTTTTCATTATTATTGTTTTCCTTTACACGTAAAAGTCGTGTTGTAGTATTAAATACCTACATATATTCATACTTATGTGGTGGTACAAGTTCACATCCAAACATATATGAGGAAAATAAAATTTTTTCAAGATTTTGCAAAACTTTTAAAAAGTAGATAAAACATTTACATTTTGAAAATGTTCAACAACCATCCGACTTGTATGGTGATAGCTTAGTAACCTAAGATTTTGGATTCATAGGTTTTTTCTATGGTTTACTTTTTTAATTTTGAAGCTATCTGAATTATGTGTTTCAATGCTTCTGCAAAATTTTTGATTTTTCTCATATATCACTATGTGGAAGTGTATTTATATTACCTGTTCATTCATGTTTACTTACGTTTGATTTTATTCTCACATCTTACATCGTCTTTCTACATCTTTATGTGTGTGTTTTATTTCTTTACAGATCCAGCAGATACCGATACAGATAAAAATAAATAGCAATAAATAAAATAATAATAAGTACGAAAAATTCTCAAAAGAATAATGTTGATAATGATAATCACCATATGTTTGCAGTTTTTAAAAACGAATGTAATGCCAATCAAGTAATGGAATTTTTAACGGTAAGTCATTTTTCAAAAAAAAAAACAAAAAAAAAACTGGGGAGGAAAAATCGAAAATCAACAAATAAGAAATTGATAAGAGGATAGAAGTGATGAAATGTTGATCAACACAACAATTCTTATTTAAGACTTGAAATTGAATTGTACTATGCATATACACTCACACTTACACTTGGTTATACTGATATTAAGTACCCGGCAGTTTCAAAAGTAAAAATTACACAGGCCAACAATGATTTTGTTGCCGCCAAAAACAAAACTGATTTTAAATAAAAATTCATACCCTTCTAACTGTATACTTATTTCTGCAACGCTACGTGTGGAAATTGCACATTTTTATTCTACAGGTTAGAATCTTCTTTTTTATATTTGAAGAAACACCCGTGTTATACTCCAACAGTAATCTGCCACAATATTTTCAGCCCAGCGATCTCGGTATCCATCTTCCAGCACTTTTAAGTCGTGATGGAAACGTTATCCTAGTTTTTCTCTTTTTTTCAGTAAACTAGTCTAACTTATTATGGGGATAGTACACTTTTAAATGTTGTTTTTCTGTACTCAAACCTTAAAATAAAACCAAAAGATTGAGTTTAATCTAATGCTTTCACATACTGCTTCACAAGTCCCAATTAGATATGTAATGGATGTAAAATTATCTTATATATAGAAAGCAAAGCAACGTTTATAACATTTGATTTTCTACTACATACTGTCATGTTTTCTCTTAGAGGCCAGTCTTCCTTGATCATGTTTTGTTCTGCAGTCCGAAGACCATCACTTTTTTCGGTTCTGTTAAAATGATAGTTATACCAAACTTCAAGTGACTACATTTAGCGCTTGTGACTACGTTTAGCACTTTCCCACTGTCTTAGATATTCACTACACACTTTACACACAATGTTTAGAAACCACTGCTTATTCATGGCCTTAATATTCATCTTAAAGTATTTGAAATTCGTGTTTCTCATTAGTCTGTAAAAGGGATTCTAAACTTTTTGACTGAGTAATAACAAAACACACTTCGGTCATAGCGACAAATTTTTCGTGATGAGGACATAATATTAAAATTAATTTATGTTTAGAAATGTTCATATAAGATTATGAAACGGACACATGAATTTACTTATGACAAGTAGATTTGTTTGTGTCAACATATTCTTCAACCTGAATCGTTCCTAGAATTGCAGGGTATAGTAAATTTATTTCGATACAAATACAAGCAAATATTTTGTGGATTTCTATAGTCTGTGGTCAGAATGATAAGAACTAACTTTAATAATTTAAAGACTGTTTAATTCTAGCATAAAATATATGAAATAACCTATTGTAATATGGGACAAGATTTACATTTACAGAAAACAGGACATTTTAAATTATCCTTACTGGTATGATTTGTTATAATTCTCCACATGAACTCAATCGATTTTTTTTTATATTTTAGCAATGAAACTATGCTGGGCCATCTTGATTCGGGGTTTTTCTTAATTAAGTGGTTGGTAGTCATAGTACAATCCTCCAAAATTCTCCATTTGTGCATAATGGATTATTACAACATCGTCCAATTGAGGCATGCTTGGGCAAGGGTTCCGAAAAGCTAATTTGAAATTCAATTTTTCAAAATTTGTTCTCTTAATCATTTTATAGGTAACTATTGCTTATAATTGATTTATAATAATTAATACCGTGAAGAAACATGAAACACTTTTGTGAGGATCGTTCCGTAATTGAAAAATAGTTTATTGTCAGTAAATAAAAAATACCCACACTTTATGTTTGCGATTATGATTAGAATTAAATGAAGCGTTAAATTGAGATTACGATTAAAACCAATTTACAAATCCTAGTTAGGACTATGGCCCGAGATGCATTGAGCTTCTCTAAAAATTAAGTCTGGAGTAAGCTACATCGACTTAGAATTTCGTTAAAAATTTTTAATAGTCATTTTGTCTATGTGTGTTTCTCGGAGATATTAACATTGCTGTCATACAATTATCAAAATTGGACTATAAAATCCTTAAAATCTTCAAAAAATATTGTTGGAAATCTGGAAAAATAATAAAAAATAACAAATTTTTGGTAGAATTTTTCGGTTTTATTGGAAAAAAATAACAATCCAATAAAGAATTAATTTTGTTAAATAATTTTTATTATTTAATATTTCATCAAGATTCTAAGAAATTCGGACCGACAATGGGTGAATTTGGAGAAAAATAAATTGCCATAATGTAACATACTATACCAATTTGATTAAAGGTATAAGAAATCTTTCAAGTCATTATTTGTGTAAACAATTTCAATGAATATTGATGACATTCCGATCAAATCTGGTACATACAATTTGTTCGGCCCAAGGAAGCCTATTGGAACTGGCTGAAATCGGTCCATTATTTAACCTAGCCACCATACAAATGTCGGTCATATATGTTTAATTTATATATGTATCTCCACAAATTTCGCCCCAAATAAGTTTTATATATACGAAATTCATGTCAACAAATTTTGTTACGATCGGTCCATAATTAGTCATAGCTCCCATATAGACCCGCTTCAAAAAATCACTTTAACGTGCATAAATCTCTTAAAAATGTTGGTATACACACAAAATTCAACATAAATAACTTTCATATAGACCTAAATCACAAGACCAAATTTAATGGTGATCCGTCTATAATTCGTCATAGCTCCCATATAAGGACCTCTTCCGAAAATCACTCACGAATATAAATTATTGATATTTTAATAGAAAAATGTTTTTTCATTTACTTGGTTTGGGTATTATATGGTCGGGCTTGACCGACCATACTTTCTTACTTGCTTTTAAATGCCACCTTCTATTTTGCAATACAATAACAGTTGAAATGATTATATGAAATCCTTGATGTAAACTAAGAATTTTTATAAAATCGTAATTTTGAGAATAAGTAAACAAGTTTTTTTTAAACATACACAAAATGCGATGCTTTTTACTTGTCCTAAGATTGATAGCCCAGTACACTCTAGCCTAGCTAAATCGTCTTAAAATCTCAAAAGGATGAATATTTCGATGTGTTTGAAACGGAATGACAAAATAAATATACCCCCATCTTTTTTGAAGGTGGGTAAAAAATAGCAAAAATTCTGAATGATTAATCGGTAAATCTGGCAACAGTATTGAATTTCCACCTTCAATGCACGAGTAGTTAGTTGTGGTCTTATTGGCATACTTTAAACAGCACCATAAAATCAAATCTAAGGATGTTAATTCTAATCAACGAAACGAGAGAATAATTTACTGGTTTAACGAACTGTATCATTAAACTTCTCTATCATCCAATTTAGCACCAGTAACAGCCACTGCCTGAGCAGCCTAATTTTCAAAGAAGTATGGGTCAGTGATGCCTCCAGGAAAAAAACCGTATTAAAGAGTGACACGTTGTAGATGCATTTGACAATTTTGAAGATGAACAAAGCTTAGATATTGTTAAACAATGAAAATGCGTTGTTTTCTCGTGTAATGCTCCATTTTTACTAATCCTAAACTGTCATGTGTCAAACTGATTTTTGTTATTGCATAAAATTGCTTGAATTTTGAAACATATTCCTATTAAATTTGATTTTTGGATTTTTTTCCAATATTTTTTTTGAACACTCTTGTCAACTTTACCAAATGGAGGAAATTGTCATAGAATCATTAAAAGAAAACTAACTTTTGTTTAAAACCTCTTATTAAACCTCTTATGCGATTCAATTATCTAAATCTAATGTTTTTCTCTAGTGAATACATCAAGTACAATTAACACATTAAATTCTTATAAATAATTTAGCGGATTAATTAATAACGCCATGTAAATTATCCACTTTCTTCATCAAGCAAACACCTGCTTAGGCATAATCTGGCCAGATACTGTTCATAACAAAGTGTTTCTAAAATACCATAAATTTCACTCATACCCAAGACAAACAGCCAGCAAGCAGTAACATCGATAAAAACTTTGACGGAAGTAGTGAAAACTTAAAATGTCAGTAATGATTGAAATATTTCATTGAGAACGGACAACCAAACAAAAACGAAAAAAATCAACAGAATCATCAATAACAAGAACAGAAACAACAAGTACTACATACAAATATTTGAACAAGAATTTGAAGAGCAGCATTTTTATTTCTCTTTTCTATTTCCCTTATTTTTGATTAATCGCAAATCATGTAACTCATCCTTCTGATTGCTGGCTTCTACCTATTGACTTGAAATACCCAAATACTTATAGAATTTTATACACGCACATACAATTTTTAAATGTTTCTTAATGTACAAACCGAAAAACAACTAATTTTATGGCTTTTGAAATGCTTTTACTCCTTTTTTTCGATTTTTTGTTTTCGAAATGGACCTTTTGTGGTTTGTTTTAAAATCATTAGGGTATAGGGTGAAAACAACCATTAAGTAGATGCTACAGTGGGTGAAGTTAAACGATAAAAATAATATATTTTTAGTTAAACTACAATGGGATTTTTTACTTACTTTAAATGATTGTAATAATAGCAATTTATATTGTCTGCTTGCTAGTACATGAATCATCCATCATTCTGCTATAAATAATAATTCTTCAGACAGTTTTAAATACCGCAACAACTGCTAAAATTCCCAAAAAAAATTCAACATCAATTTCACCACTGTCTCGAATTATTGAACATCCAAAAACAAAATTAATGAGTTTTTCATTACAAAGCAAAATTACGGAAAGATATAAACTTTAGGAAAGTAAATACAACAGCATCAACTAGAAACAACTACATCCATCAGCACAATCTCTCTAAAGAGCAGACCTGATCATTTGTTTGACTGTGATTCCTTTTTGCTTATTACTCATATCTTGGCCTTTCGGTAATAAAATGTTTTACATTTTGAACCCCTTTTCCATTATTTTGGTTAACAATCCTTTTTTTTCTTTAAAACCAAAAATAGCAAAAAAAAAATAAAAAAAGAACGTAACAAATGAAGAAAAACAATCAAAATTGTGTAATCCTTGTTTATGTTGTTTGAGTAACTTTTGACCAAAAATACGAAATACGCAAACCTTGTACTGGAATGTTGAAAGTAGAAATTACTACCAGCCAGCCAGTCAACCATACAGCAAACCTGTCAGCTAACAACAATCTTCAGTCCCATCATCATCGTCAACATCATCAACATAATAATCATTTATTAACCTAAAACCCACTCATAACAATTAGAAAAGAAATTGTTGTTTTTCTTCCAGTTTGTATTGCTGCAAGTGTTGTTGTAAAGTTAAATAAATAGAATAAAATGAAATAAAATTAAGACAAGTCAACGACAGCAGACAATGAAATGCGACCCCTTTTTATAGCAGTAGCAGCAATAACAACATAAAGATAGAAAGTACAACTTTTGCAATTCAGACCTTTAGTGTTTCAAATTCATTTCATAAGAAACAAATGTCTTTGTTTTATTTTACTTTAAAATTTAAATTAAATTCTTTGCCTCACTCACACACCGCAAATACGGTGTGTGACATTGAGAATTTTGTATTAATTCATTTATCTGTTTATCAACGTTGAACCTTTAATTAGAAATCGAGTAAATAGTTCAAAGAAGCATTCAGCGTTAAAAAGAGCTATATAAATATTTAAAGAATATAATTAAAATAACATGTTAATGTGATATATTCGGCTGTGCAGAATATAGAACGTAATTAATATGAAAAATTCCAATTTAGGAGATAAATTCTTCAAAAAATGGATTACTATGATGAGTGAAATTATAAATACACATCTTAAAGTGATAACATTTGCATAAATAGGTGTGAAAGTACATTTTATATTTGGGTTTTGTTGTTTCAGCAATTCAACTAAATACACACCACCACTTAGGGGTATACCACCAATAAAAACTTATAAATACGCATAAGAGTAGAACCACACAAATTCTCAGAAAGGTAAGAAACCTTTCTTAATTTAATAAATGCTCTGCTACGTTGCTATACCCTTCACCATGTGTGATAAGGGTATATATAAGTTTGTCATTCCGTTTGACAATTCTACATTTTTCATTTGCGATCTTATAAAGCAAATATATTCTACATCGTTATAAGTAGTGGAATCGATATAACCATGTCCGTCTGCCTGTTAAAATCATTTTTGGACTAAATTTCAGGCATTTACATGAATAACCTAATTTTTTCGATGCTTTTAAAACGTCCATGATTGTTTGGACAAACCCTGTATATGTAATCCGAAATTTGAATGACCGATTTTTTTTCGATCACATATTTTATTCTTTATTTTTTGACCAAACCCTGTACTTGAACATCGAAATATATCAATCGGTTGGTGTTATTCTTAATACAAATACCAAATTTCAAAAATTTTTATGAAGAAATAAAGAAGTTATGGATTTTTGGCCGGAATTGATCACCGCACAGTGGCTCATTATCGTTTTTCATCGGCCAAAACTCTGTAACTTTTGAACCGATAGAGATATTTTAGAATTGGACAGATAACTTCCTGAAATTTTCTCCAGTTTTAATTTCATTAAAATCGGTTCAGCAGTTGTTGAGCAATTTAAAGTTAAAGTTGAACTTTTAATTTTTTATAGAATTTAGTATGAAAATGCGGATTTTTTTTATTTTTTGCATCAACTTTACTTATAAAAAAGTTGTAAAAGGATAAAAACAAATAACAAAGTATGTTCGGACAAGCTCGACCATATAATACCCTACACTATAATTTATTTTCGTGAATGATTTTCAGAAGAGGGCATTATATGGGAGCTATGACTAATTATGGACCCATCGCCACAAAATTAGGTCGTGCGATTTACGTCTATATGGAAGTTATTTGTGTTGAATTTTGTATTTATACCAACATTTGTAAGAGATTTATGCTCGTTAAAGTGATTTTTGTAAGCGGGCCTTATATGGGAGCTATGACTAATTATGGACTTATCATCATAAAATTAGGTGACATTAATTCAGTTTATATAATACTTATTTGGAAAAAAATTTGTGTAGATACATATATAAATTAATCTTTTACGACCGATAAAGTATAATTTCAGGAGAACATTTGTATGGATGCTAGGTGAAATAATGGACCGATTTTCAATAGGATTCGTCATCGGGCCGAAAAAAATTTATGTACCAAATTTTATTGCAATATCTTCAAAATTGCGACTTGTACTTTGCGGCAGTCATATGAACAGGTACAATAAAAATAGAGTAATTTCGTTCAAATGAAAAAAGTGTTCAACAAACAGGTCAAAACAGGTCAATAAGAATATATGGGCTTAAAGAGGATACTTTGGCCTTTCTCCTGGTAGTAAAATTTCTTGTGCAATATAAATTTGTTCAAGACGAATACTATATTCTGACGTGAATTGTCTCAGAGAGAGCTTTCTGTATCGATCGAAATAAATAGTATCGGACTTGGGGCAAAACTTCCCAAACACTTTTATCTAAATAGTTTTAACAGGTATTGCAACATGTGGTCTAGCGTTGTCATGATGGAATATTACGGTTTCATGTATGGCCGCATGTTCTGGGTTTTTTTCGGCCAATGTTCGCTTCAAATACAAAAGTCATAATACAAAGAATTAATCCCGCTCCCACCAAATACAGAGATTTAGTTAGCACCATGGATATTTGGCTTTGGCGTCGAATCAGCTGGTTGGCCGTGCTTAACATATGATCTCTTACTCCTTGGGTTATAGTAATGGATCCATTTTTCATTGCAAGTCATGATTCGGTGCAAAAATTATTTTCTTTTATAGCGTTCATGCAGCATTATAGACTTACTTAGTCGTCTTTCAAGATCTCTCAGCATCAATTCGTATGGTACCAAATTTACATGCCTTTGGATGAATCTTGGTGCTCGCAAATATTTTGAAATTGTTTTGCAAGCTCTTGTTGAGTTTTACAACAATTTTCATGGAGTAACGCCTCCAATTCTTGGTTTGGGTGATATTTTTGTTCCGTGTCAAAATCACCACTTCTGAAGTGAACAAACCATCTCTCACACATTGAAACCGATTGAACACATTCACCATAAGATTTGGTGAGCAATCAGATTCACCGGACATTTTTTAAAATTAAACAAATAAAGCAAAACTTCCCGCATATGGCGATTTATTGGTATAAAATCCGAAATTTTCGAAGCAAAAAAAAACTTTGTTGTTTACTCTATAACGTTCAACAACAAAACGCGTTCAAAAGATACGCCACTATCGTAAATCCCCCATTTTTAAGTCATACAATTTTAGAACATAAATTCCCAGTTTTAGGGATTTTTGGTATTTAGGTAAAGACAATCACAAAAGTTATCAACCCATTGATGAAGAGACCTTTCGATCCGAATACTTATCCTGTACTCATGGGTCAACATTTCTCAAAGAATTTCTAATGCTTTAAAGACGTCTTATCCAAATTGGACAAATAGCTTGTTAGAGGCCACGA
The DNA here is from genome assembly GCF_958450345.1 of Calliphora vicina. Lineage (NCBI taxonomy): Eukaryota > Metazoa > Arthropoda > Insecta > Diptera > Calliphoridae > Calliphora > Calliphora vicina. The sequence goes on along the minus strand of NC_088783.1, from coordinate 74,223,016 downwards.
CGCGTCGCGACGTATATTAGAAGCCACGAGTGTAAAAAACATTATCAGAAATAAAATTATTTGCGTTTGATTTTTTAAGAACAGCCTAAGTGTTAATACTTTCGAATTTTACACTTACTCGAATATTGAATTTTCTGAAAATTTTTCAGAAACGAGTTTTTTTAAAATTTTAATACTCAAGTTTAAAATACTAATGTAATAATGTCATAACAAAAAACCAAAAAATAATTTTAACAAAAATATACCTTGAACTAAAAGAGACAATTCACGTGAGCCTATTTTAGATATTTTCAAATATATAAGTTTTTGACATGCGATGTTAATACAAATGGTTCACGAGCTATCAAATTATTTCCCAATAAAAGTTTTTAAGCCACTGTCCCAGGTAGGTCAGAACTGCATATAGAATGCACTGTGTTCAATTTCAATTAGATAACAAAACCTGTTTATCAAGTTTAGTGGCATGATTTCTGCATATCATAAATTCCTCAAAAGATCACAGAAAAATCAAGTTTTTGACCTTGGGGCTACTGATTTTGACCTTATTCGGTAAAAAAAATATACCCTTTAGAGTCCTCTGAATATTTCAATGTTTATTTTTCATATTTAAAAAAAAAAACACGCGATTTGTTCAGGATTTAATTTTTTTAAAAAATAAAGAAAATTTATTTGGTCTTTAAATAAAAATACTTGTTGTATTTTAGGAAGCTGTTGCCAGATTTTATTGACTTAAGATACACTTTTGTATATTTCTCCATACAAAAACTCTTTTAGTTAAAAAAGGAATAACTGCATGTTTCACCATGTCGAACTATTAGAAAGGATTTTAAAAACTGAGTGTTTTTCATACACATTTTTTTCGACTCATGTTTCTTTCGACATCGTGGAACAGGCAGTATTTCTTTTATAAATTTATAAAATGCATATTTTATTAAAAATTAATTCACAATACAATTCCATTGTTCCACATTTCAAAACCATTTTTTAAATTTCTCCCTGGAGAATTTTGAAAAATCTGTAACTTTTAATAATTAATTAAAAATAAAGTTGTTTATGATACATGCATTGCCTATTTTTAATAAGTAAATCAAAAAGCATATTGAGAAAAGTAAACATAATTTTGTATTTATTTTGTAAAATTTAAATAAATAGTTTATTGTGTTGTAGAAGGTGTTGGTGTTGAATATAAAAAAATATTAAAAATAGTTTGATTATTTAATAAATTTAACGCTTTTTAAGATTATTTGAAACAAGTAAGAGTGTTGTTACGGCAGTGCCGAATCTTATATACCCACCAACAATATTATACAGGAACCGATTGTTGGGCGAGTTTTTACCCTACACCACCGTATTGGGTGGTTAATTTTGACTAAAGTGTCCTTTTGAAACAAATCTAACTTTATAGTAAAGTTAATTTGTTCAATATGGATATGTTTTGTTCAGCTGTCCATTAAATTACAGATTTTATTTGACAACTCCAAGAGGCAATACCTTTTCTGTACTGACATAAACATTTTTTAAATCATTTTAGGCTGTTGTTGGTTGTAGTATAAAATCGTGTTCGCATTTAATGTATTTATGTAAATTTTTGAGAAATTAGTATTAAAAAACATATTTAAATGTGTCTTCACATTTATGTGTAGCCACTCACTCCCCCCCCCCCAAAACAAGCAGACATACTTTCCAACAAAAACCCATTAAAACTGGGCAGAGTTAAGGGACTAAAGACAGACAATGAGGGAAGTAAGTTACAAACAAAACAGACTGAGTTCAGTAGTCCGGACACAAAGGAATACAATAGCAATGACAGAATTATACATAACTTTAAAATTGTTCCTCTAATTAAGGTGTATCCTTTACAGCAAATTTTTATTTTTATTTTCTTTTTTATTATATTTTTTATTTTGCTTTAATTTCTTTTCCTATGTCTTGGTTTTTATTTATGTATGAAACACAAACATGACAATAATTCTCCCCTGTTAACATTTGAATTTGTTTGCGGAGATTTTTTCCTTTATATTCATATTTATTATTACTCTACTTAAAAAGGAAAATACGCAAAAAATTACAAGAATAAATTCTGCTGAAAAAAAAACATAAAATTATTGTGGAGAAAGTAAGTTTGAAAAGTTGGACATGAAACAAGCAAAAAAAAACAAATTGTTATTCTTTATTGCTTGCCATTTTTTCTATTTTCCTCCTGGCTTAATATATGGATGTAGTATATTTATTGTCATTCTCCGGTGCATTTTGTCGAGGGGAGAAATAAAATTATATAAAAATAATAGATGACAAAGTCTACGAGAAATTTGTAGGCTGCATGGTACTTAAAAAGAAACGGCGACAACAACTGAAACTGTTAGAACTTTTGTTAAGTACCATAATGGAAAATATCATGCAGGTATGACCAATCTGTAAAATGTTTGTTTTGAAACAAAAGTGTATTTAATATTTATTAAATCACTTGAATTTAATTTAAATTATTTGTTAGTAGGTAACTTTAGTTGAAAATAAAGAGACTTGACATGATTTCAAAATTGCTGGTCCCCAAGGAACAGCCTATTAAATTATGTTACAGAGTTAACAAAATATACAAAGCCCTAGATGATAAGAAACGACAAGTGATATTTCTGGAATGATGCTCTAGTTACACTAGTTTACAAGGTTTTTGTTTACGATGTGAAATATAAATGAATTTTTTTATTAAAACATCCACGACGTAAAACTTTTGAGATAATTACACTGCCCAACAGCATTTTTGGTACAGAATAGCGACCCTATAATTTGTGTAGATAATTTTTGTAGAATAAACTTATAGATCACCTGGTCTGAATATTTTTTTACAATGTCTAAGAGAATTATTGTCAGAGTTATATTGTGGAATTTTATGGGGATCATTTTTGTGGAAGATCTTAACTCTCTATCTCCTCTTTTTAGGCGTCAATTTGACCCCATTTTTCGAGAAAATCGAAAAAAAGTGCTTTCAAAAAGGACATTTAAGGATTAAAATATTCTACGAAATTTTTGCCAAAGATACCAAATTTATAAACAAAGTTTCTTACGAATAATTGGCAAAATTACAATCCACCTCGGGTCTCATATTTTTTAAAAAAAATCGCCAAAAATCCAAGTATAAAATATAAATAATCCTTAAGGATATCTAAACGAAAAATTCATACGTATGTAAGTTTTCTCTTTTATTTCAAATATATCCTAAATATCTCAAATTTATTTACTTATTTTTTTTAATTCTCCACGATTTTGTTTGGGGGGTTTTTTTAGATCAATTAAAAATTATCAGTTTCAATTAATTTTTGCATAAATATTTTTATATTTTCATAACTTGTGTTAACTGCATAAATAGAAACAATCAAACATATTTAATAGTTTTCCCGTAGAAGTTTACTGCGAATTATTTTTATTTATTTTACCAAATCATTTAGTTGTTATTATTATAAAAATCTTCTCTTAAAATAGTTAGTTAAACTAAGAATTTCTGTAATATATATATTTAAGGTTTTGTCTATAAGTACCAGCTTGAATTCTCTTAACAAAATCACATTAAACTTAAATCAAAACAAAAACTTTTTGATTTTGCTTACAAAAAACAAAACGCGTACTAGTCAAACAAAATTAAATATGCATTAAAAAATTATTTGATGCGTAAAAAAAACTGACAAATTCTTTCACGCTTTAATACTTCGTTTTTTCTCTGAAAAACATTATTGTATAATAATAATACATTGAAGGTAATCATAGCAATATGTTGCATGACTATTGTTGACAAAAAAAAACAGAATCAAATATTTTGCATAAAATAAATAATTTTGATTTTTATTATTTGTGAGTGGAACGAAATATAGAAAACCCAATTTTAAATGAATCTTGGTTGAGAAATGTCAAGTTAATGTAGATATAGCTATATTAGGGTGGCCTAAAATAAAAATCTTTCAATATTTTTAACTAAAATTTCATGGGAAGATCGATGTCAAAGCGGACAGTAGTCGGATTTACCATCTCCGATTTCAATGAAAATTACAACATACATAATATATCCCACATGTTTCTCATATCAGTGACTTTTTCAATGAAAACTCATTCCGATGTAAAAATATTGCGATTTGAAAATTGAAAAATTTGTTAAAATTGCTTAAACTTATATACACATAATTGACCATAACTTTAAGGCTACTCAAAGTCCAACATAATTTTTGATTCCATTTTAAAGGCCAAGATATTGTTCTTGAAATGGTGTGAATAAAATTGTTTACTTCCAAAAGGTTAAAGGTAGATTTTCTGAGTATATATTTCAATGTAAAAAATATCAAAGATCGCGGTGTTAAAAATTCAAAAAGAAAATGGTATGAGGACACCTAAACACTCTACTATATTCGTGCAAAAAAATGTTGATGGAGACTCGATTAGTTCAGGAGTTATAAATAAAAACGTTATTAAAAATACGTTTTTTCATATAAATTCATATAAAAATTTAGGCAAATAGAAAACTGAACACAGTTGAATCAAATTCAATTTATATGGTAAAACACGGATGCTTAAATTTCTTTATTAATTTATATGAAAAAACGTATTTTTAATAACATTTTTCTTTATAACTCCTGAACTAATCGAGTCTCCATCGACATTTTTTTTGCAAAAATATACTAGAGAGTTTAGGTGTCCTCATACCATTTTCTTTTTGAATTTTAAACACCACGATCTTTTGATATTTTTTACATTAAAATATATGTAGGAACTGGAGAAAGTTAGATGAGACGATCACCGGGGTTTGCAAGACAGGGACGATAATATACATTTGAGAGTTGGGCCAGGACGAATAGGGACAGGACGGAATGGGAACAGTGGGTATAAAGACTGACTTTTTCGAACTGAGGACAGACGAATAGAAGGTAAACAGTAGTGATAAAACTACATATATACTCAGAAAATTGACCTTTAACCTTTTGGAATTAAACAATTTTATTCACACCATTTTTAGGACAATATCTTTGCCTTTGAAATGGAATCAAAAATTATGTTGAACTTTGAGTAGCTTCAAAGTTATGGGCAATTATGTGTATGTAATTTTAGACAATTTTAACAAATTTTTCAATTTTCAAATCGCAAAATTTTTCAAATGCAAAGTTTTCCTATGAAATAGTCATAGATTTGAGGAACCCTTTGTGTGGTAAAATTCATTAAAATCGAAGATGTCAAATCCGAAAATAGCTGTTTTCTGTACGTTTTGATATGGATTCTCCCTCATTTCTTTCAAATTCTATTTCTCAGCACTTCAATCTTTAAAAATTTATTTTTTGGCTGGGTACTTAAACTTTACGTATGAGTAATTTTAGTCATATTTATAATAAATATTACTCATACGCATAATTAATACTCAATTAGCTTCGATGAATAAAATACACAGTGCAATAGTGCAAAAAACACAAGATCATGACAGTATACATTCGACTCTAACCAAAGCGTCAAAAAATAGTAAAAAACGCAAAATGTTAAGGTACAAAGTGATATTTGTGAGCTATTGACAGTATCTAGATGTGTTCAGATTGCATTGATATGTTCACAAGAGTTATTCAGATTTACCGTAGTTACAACTTTGCCAAATATTGTTAATGAAAAATTAGGAGTCCCTGGAAATTATTATAAAAAAAGTTAAAAAACCGTTAAAAGACCGTTTTCTTTTTTATTCAGCAAAGATAATATGAATGTTTTGGGAATTTCTATGGATCCAAAAATAAATGATTTTTAATATAAAACTGCAAAACGTTATTCCAAGACCTTTCCGATCGCTTTCCAAAAATATAAAAAAGATGTTACAAACAAGTTTTTAAAGATGTTACATGTCGAAGGTACCCTAATTAGAGCCCCTATAGCGCCGTCCCTGGAATATTTATTGGGACCATTATTTATACTCTTTGGCTACGTCTACGTCAAATTCTATCTCGATCGGACCAGCCGTTTAGAAATGACAGCTTTAATTCTAAAAAATTTTGATTCTGCCCCACTGTGCGTTGTTGATGTCATTTAAAGCATGAAATATTGTTAAATTTGCCATGACCATCTTGGATAAATGTGGATGAATTTAACTGGTTACCGAAAAGAAAGAGAATATGATAATAATTTATTGTTAAAACCAAATGTAATTCACAACATTATCATATAATTCAAGCAGAAAGAACTCGTGATATCGTCAACAACTTATTAATTGAAATTGTTGTTCAATGCTTTGTTCCCATTTATTTCATTGAAAATGTATTACAAAAACCAAACTGTAGTAAATCAAATTATAATTCAATAACAAAAAGGCGTCAAAGGATTCACAAAACAATTCATGCTGACAATAAGCCAGCAAGGAAGTATTATTAAAAACACTACAGGTGGTAAAATTGTTTACTTTATCCTAGAGATGAAAGTTCATATAAACATGAAATAAAAGTAAAATTACATTCTTCCTTTTTAAAATACTTTTAAAGAACGTAATATTACGGTAATTTTTCTCAAATAGCAATAGTGTAGCATGTTATTTTTTGTTTGAAGTCTAGCGTCTTTTTCATGTTGAGCTATGCTCCAGTTGCTTCAAATGATTGTTTACATGACACAGCACAATTAAGGAGTTATAGTTATTTTAAGGCAGGTTAGGGAAAAATTACTGCAAAAATATAACATAATAAAAAAAGTATATTTCTTCGACTAACAATAAAATATTTTACTTTGATGAACTATATTTGTAAATGAAACATTATAAGAGCAAGAGCTTTAATTCTAAATTTTGTGAAACTTTTTTGGAGGTTGTCTGACATTTTGGTCCATAACTCTGGTTCTATTTGACCAATTTTTGCCAGTTTCAATACCAATCATTTCCGATCAAACATAGATTATTTGGAAATTTCATTCCCCTATGTCCTTTCTTCAAGAATCAAAATTATCAAAAAACTTGTGCAAAAATATTAAACCAAAAGTTAATTTCATTTAATTCCATTTCTATCCAACTGTTAACAATTATTTTCTTTATTTATTAAATACCTTAAGAAAAATGTCAATAAGTCCTTGTGTTGATATTTAATCTAATAAATAAAATCCTTGCCACATAATTTACTACACGCAACATTAATTCGCACCAGGTTTCGTATACATATATATTTATGTTTATTCAAATTAATTTCTAATTGTTCTGTACTCAAGTATATGTATTTAAATTATATTCAAAACTCTAGCAAACCCTAATTGACATTGTAATTAATTTTCTACCCGAAACCATTGCTTTTTATGCCTCATTGTACTGGCAAACAACAGAAACAAGAAAAACAACATTTCAAGAATGAAAAAAGAAAGTATTTATATTAATACGCATGTTTTCGTAAATTATAAAGTCTTAAAATATTAGGGGATAAATTATATAAGGCTCTAGGGAAGCTGCTCCTTCCATGGGCTTGACGAAGAAGAAAAAAAAATTAGAAATAAATAAATACAAGTCAGAATATTTAGCATGTACAAGTGAGTTCAAGGAGTTTTTCACTTTTTGCTTTCGTTTTACAAGTTTTTATAAGTAGGGGACGAATTCTATTTACCCTACAGCAGGATTTCCAGTTTTCTGTTTTCTTTCCTACAGCAATATTTGATAAATGTTGCACAAGGGAAATGTATAAAAGAAACCTAATTGGGATGGGAAGAAGTTTAGAGCTGAAGTTGATTTAAACTATTAAAAAAATGGATAATGTTTCTTTAAAATAGAACAACAAAACACTGCTACATAAACTCTAAGATTTAAGAAAACATAATTGAATATAATACAGACTTTCATATATTTTAAATAATTAGAAATATTATATTTTGTCTTAATGTTATGATCAGGTGTTTAGTTGAAGCAATATCACTCCTTAAAATAATAAATAATTTTTTGAAATAAATGTTTCTTTAATTTAATTTACAAATTTCTTATATAACCCTACCCTACTTGTTTTCTGTTACCAATCAAAGGCAAACATTAATTTATCTTAAAAGTATATATGTTGGATTTCTATTCTTCCTTCCTGCTTGTTAACTTTTGACATACAATAGTCGTTACTAATTGTGACACTCAATGCTATGGAAAATATTTGATTAATAAGACACAATTTTGTTTAATTGGTGTGAGTAAAATTGACAACTCATGTTTAAAGTTACAAACAGTAGAAATTACATTAAGGGAGTAAGGGGTTATGGATAAGAATTCTAAATCAACATTTTATAATTTTTTTTGTTTCGAAAAGACACATCGTTAGCATAGATTAAAATTAAATAATAAAATATTTCCTTATTGAAATATTTAAAATACCTAACAATTTGTAGTTATGGTAAAATATGAATTCTTTTTCTACTACGCGTACTTCAAATTCACTCACAAATTCTTAAAAATATGAAAAGAAAAGCCTTAATCCTTTAAATATCAACAATAAGGTGGCTCTTAGGATTTCCGTTTAAAAACCAAGTGATGAAAATTGTATCAAATCGTATGCATATTTTTTTAAGTTTCGAGCCTTGCGTCAAAGAGTACATATTTTCAAAAAAAAAAAATAAAAAACTTTTGAATCCGTCTGTCTATCCTTCTGCCTATAGTGTGCCTCTTATTTTTCACTTTTTGGATTTTCGCTGCCTCTCCATCATCTAACTACCAAATGATGAAAATATGAACAAAATCGTATAACGTTTAGAGGTTGCATTTTTACTTAAAGTTCGAGTTTTGGACCAAATAAACTATATTTTCAAAAAATTTAAAAAAAAATATTAAAAAACAATTAAAAACTGTTTCTATACCCTCCACCACCAAAATCATTATAAAATTCCAGGTCGATTAACTTATGTCAGTCTATCTGTCCGTACGTCTGTGCAAAACACTCACACCTCCAAACTGCACAACCAAATTCATTCGAACTCCTTAGCAGTTTCATATTGAAAATCAGTAAAGCTGGTCTATTAGAGTTATGGACCAAAAGCTGAAATTTTTCCAAAATATTTTACGATTTTCCCGAGACCAGAAATTTAAAAGTTTTGTTTTATCATATTTTCATAGGAAAACAATAAAATTTAAATAATGTAAAGAAATTTTACATTTATTCATAACCCATTTCGAGAAATTCGAATGCAAAGTCGCTCAAGGGCAACTTTTCTCATCTAAAATGGGGGATTTCACGTCAAGTGAAGCAACTTTTAAAATCGATGTCTTCCGATCGGGATGAAATTTACACTAAGGTTAGACTTATTGGCTAGTAATACAGACACAATTTTTCAACAAAATCGTTTGGTTTATGTTAAAACCAAATAAATGTTTTAACACAAAAATTGTATGTCTTAAGTTACAAAATATTTATTTTGATAGATATCCCACTCGCATCCCACTAAGCGACTAAATAGGTCTTCAAGGAAAATATCTGAGCTTTCTGTTGTGCAAAACAAAATTAAAAAGAGGGCCCATTTCGAAAAAAAGTCATCAAAGTTTTTGATTTTGCAAAAATGTCAAAAATTCCATGTTTTGAGTTACAAAATATTTTTTTGATAGATATCGAACTCGCATCCCACTAAGCGACCAAATAGGTCCTCAAGGAAAATATCTAAGCTTTATTTTAAGAAAAAAAGGGCCCATTTTGAAAAAAAAAAAACAAAAAAGTTTTTGATTTCGGAAAAAAAAATTAAATTTTTTTTATTTTTTTTTTAAATATTTTTTTTCAAAAGATTGAAGAAATACCTGTCTAAACTATTTGGGACACATTTTTGCTAAGAACAATAGGTAATAAGTTACATGGATGAGAAAAATCACATGTTTGGCCAAAATGTCAAATTTTGTCCCCCTCTTACTCCGAGAGTTCTTGACCAATCTTGTTGAAAAATTGTGTCTAAATTCAATAGGTCTAACCTTGGTGCAAATTTCATCCCGATCGGAAGACATCGATTTTAAAAGTTGGTTCACTTGACGTGAAATCCCCCATATTTATAATGCACATTTTTTTTGATAAAATTTCTTAAAGAAAGACATTATACATTGGCTTTTAATATCAAAAATCTTTCTGAGGGTACAAAGAATCAAAAAAGAATCCATAAGAAACTATGCGATTGCAAATAACTGTAAGGTTTTGCTCGTTTCATGTTTAGGTAAATACGAGTCTTATACGAGCCTAAACCACTAGACGAATCCTCTTGATATTTTTACTCTATGTTGCTCTACATCTGTAGATGATAATACGATACGATAATTTTTATACCCTTCACCTTCGTGAGAAGGGTATATATAAGTTTGTCATTCCGTTTGTAATTTCTACATTTTTCATTTCCGACCCTATAAAGTATATATATTCTGGATCCTTATAGATAGCGGAGTCGATTAAGCCATGTCCGTCTGTCTGTCTGTCCGTCTGTCTGTTGAAATCAATTTTCTGAAGACCCCAGATATCTTCGGGATCCAAATCTTCAATAATTCTGTCAGACATGCTTTCGAGAATTTTGCTAAAAATTTTTAACACGAATTTTTTTTTCACAAAAAAAATTGAAAAAACAAAAAAAAAAATTAAATTTAACAAGTGCTAAATTCGGCTGTGTCGAATCTTATATACCCTTCACCAAATTATACTTCAAAATAAAATTTTTAAATATTTTTAGGTAAACAAAATTTATTTTTTTTCCAAAGTTGTTTTTTTAATTATTTTGAAAAAAAATTTTCTAAATGTTATTTTAAATTTTTTTAAATTTTTTTTTTTTTTTAATTTAAAATTTTTTTTTTTAAATTTTAAAAATTTTATTTTGTTTTTTCAATTTTTCTTTTTGATGAAAAAAAAATTCGGGTTCAAAATTTTTTCCCGATTTTGACCCATTGTAGGTCCAACCTACTATGGTCTTATATACGTCGTTGCAAATATCTTCGAAATATGTATCATTAGATATCCATATTGTCTATGTTAATGTCGTAGTAATCCAGATATAGGTAAAAAATAGGTCAAAAATCGAGGTTGTCCTGGTTTTTTCCTCATATCTCAGCCATTTGTGGACCGATTTTGCTGATTTTAAATAGCAAACTTTTCGAAAGCATGTCTGACAGAATTATTGAAGATTTGGATCCCGAAGATATCTGAGGTCTTCAGAAAATTGATTTCAACAGACAGATGGACATGGCTTAATCGACTCCGCTATCTATAAGGATCCAGAATATATGTATATACTTTATAGGGTCGGAAATGAAAAATGTAGAAATTACAAACGGAATGACAAACTTATATATACCCTTCTCACGAAGGTGAAGGGTATAAAAAAAATTTTAAAATTTAAAAAAAAAAAAATTAAAATAACAATCGAAAAAATTTTTTCCAAAAAATTAAAAAAACAACTGGAAAAAAAATTTAATTTTGTTTACCTAAAAATATTTTAAATTTTGAAGTATAATTTGGTGAAGGGTATATAAGATTTGGCACAGCCGAATATAGCACTCTTACTTGTTATTTTTAAATTTGTAAATACATAGTTATTATAGAATATCTGGCGAACTATAATTGTGAAAGCCGCAAAACTTCGCGAAATTTACTTAGGTACCACCTAAGTACCTTTCTAGAAATGTAATTTTATATATCAAATGATTTCGATTATGAAAAATTGATTTAAAAAAAGAAAATATACAAAATTAATTTATATTAGTAAACAATAATTTTCATAAATAGTACTTTTTCCAAAAAGGTATTTTATAAAAAAGTACTTTTTTAAATTGTTTTAAAAAAAGTACTTTCTTGAAATTAATTAAGAATGTTTAGTACTTCTTCAAAAAGTATTTTTTTCTGCGTTTTCCTTTGTGTGCCATAAAAATTACATTACAAATGTTTTTTAAGTTTTTTTTTTGTTTTATTTGGAGCATATTAAAAAATATCTCTCTTTATTTTTCTTTGTGCAAGCGTATGATTGATATTATTTATATGAAAAAATCCAATATAAATCATACGCTTCATTGTTGTTTAAAATTTTAACTTTTCATAGTAATTCTCTTGAATTTCTAGTTTAATTCAAACTAAATTTGATTTAGCAAACATATTCATTTATAAAATTTAGTTTATGCTTAAACAAATTCACAAAATTCAAGTACATTTTTCTTTGGCTTTCGCCACTAATCAACTATGTTACATAGTTTGGCTGAAAATGTGCGGTATTGTATTAGTTAATTACACAATGTAAATGGCTAATTTCGAATATCTGAATAACTATAATAGTAAAAGTATTTAAACTTGAATAAATTTCTGATGCGTTGTATCTATCATACAAATTAAATAGTAATCTTCGAATATCTGGAGTAAGGTAAGGTATGGTTTCCAGCTCACGTGGGTCCAAGATTCCTTTGTGTTACCTGAAAGTAGAAAGTCAAAACAAGAGGGACAGATAGAAATGAAAAGAGAAAGTCCGAAGAAGGAGAGATGGAGGAATTTTTTTTTAAATTGAGAACCAATGAGTTGGCGGTTATTAGGTCACTCTAAGCAGATCCCCATGTATGGTCTTTTTACCCTTATAAAGACATTTATGCCTTCTAGCCTCATATTCAAGAGCTCAGAAATACTATTTAGGAGAAGTTACTAATGTGAAGCTTGCATTTGGAAATCCTATGTCACCGTCAGGTAGCATGGCGCCTTTTTTCGCCAAATGATCAGCAAACCAGTTGCCTAGGAGCAGATAATTAATCTGGGTTTAGATTTAATCGGTTAATTTTAAATTATTCGATTAACCGAATAATTTATATTTAAATTACATAAAGAAAATAAAACCACGAATTTTGTGTATTTATTTAAGTATTTTATTAATAAAAAGAACAAAAACATAAAAATAAACACAACATAAAAATTCAGCCAAAAAATAAATAATTTTCCTGAGTTTTAATAAAACTTGACTTGGAAAAAACTCTCTCGCTGATTGTAGATGTTGGAGAAATCGAAAATAAGGCATGATAAAGAATATTCAATAGTAATTGGATCAGTCATTTTTTTATATTTTTCTAAGCATATAAATTATTCCTTTACACCACTGAAGTCCTATTTGAATTTTGACATTTGTAAAAATAAATACAAAAAATTAAGTTAAAGTGCAAAAAAAGGAATTTCGTTAATCGGTTAATTGACACAAATGAATCGGTTTATTTGTTATTTGAAAATCGGCAATTTTGAATTATTTGAACAGCTAACCGACCAAAATTAATCGGTTAATCGATTGAATACCCTACAGTTGCCCATAGTGTCTCCGTGTCCCCGTACCCTCATGAGCATGACTGTTCTCGCCATCATATTTTAGCATGCCCAGAATTCCTGGACCAAATTAGATGTTGTGTATACACCGGTTTTTTTATCTGGAGTACTATAATTATGAAAATCTTCACACTTTATATGAATAAATTTTCTTAGTAGGAATGACTCCCATTATATAAAGCATATAGTTATAGGTATCCAAAGAATAATAACATTTAATTAAACTAAAGCCTTACAGCTTTTTTATATTGTTACGATAGGGGTAGCGAACCGGATTAAGCCAGTTTATTAAATAATTAAGATGTTGTTGAACTATTGGAAACAGATTATGACAAACATTGGTCAAGCATTTCATATATTATATAAAGAAATTAATAAACCAGTAAAGTGCCAATGACACATATGATGTAAACTTATTTGTACATAGTTGTTCTAACATAATGTTGATTTTTTGTAATACTTGAATGTAATGTAGGGCTGTGAGTGTAATTAATATATTAAAATAGTCTATCATGTTTATGTAGAATTTATTAAATTTAATCAGTTCATAATAAAATTCAACATAACCAATCGGGTTCATTACAAAATTAAATAAATACTTTGATTCTGACCAAAACGCAACTATTCCAAACAACTTAAAAATTATCTGTCATATAAATTAATCTTTTTATGATTTGTATTGTTGCCAAATAAAACTAAAACATAACAATTTTTTTATGCAAACAATTTACCACTGATTTAATAAATTGTATTGCTAATATGGATCAAACGACAAAAAGTATTTTTTCTAATTTTGTTTGATTATAAAGTATGTATCAAACAACAATAACTACATCATATGAAATGAGTTGTAGAGGTGCATATAGATAAATATATACAAACTACACAGCCATAATCCCCTGAGCCAAATCTTGCTTTCAAAATTGCTTTCTGATTTAAGCCTCTTTACCTAATTTATTATTTATAACAAGACACAATACTAGAAATCAAGTTAAGTAAATTTCATGTGACAAATCTGACGTGACTTACGATATAATATAAACATACGCCATAAAATGTGAAGGTTGAACAATAAAATTGCGTTCACTTAAAAATCATAGACATTTTTATGATATAACTAAATCTTTTCAAAACACGTCTCCAACATTTATTAAAATCCTAAGAAGATCTTTAAAGTAAACACCTCAATATGTTTGAAGCAATCATTAGATTAAACCTTTTTATAACACAATCATGCAGATATTCAAGCACATAGAGACATAAACTTACTCTCTAGGCTTGAAAATTGATGTCGTAGTTATTTACTTATAAAACCTTAACAAATTCTCATTTCTAATTTAAGTCCCGCCGGTATTAGAGTTATAGCACAACACAGCCCAGTACGGCACACTGTTGTTGCTGTGTATGAATACAATTTGCATGGAGCCAAGCAAGTGATGATGGGGTAGAGTGTATAAGAGCAACTTTTTCTTACACAAGTGGTGTGTAAAAATACTCAGTCTTATGCATGGTCGATGACGTTTAGAATGCGACTCCTGGGATCTAATGACAAATTGCCTACCACTGTGTCAGTTTTTCCTTTTATTTCTGTTTGTTCTTCGCTTTATATTTTTTCGTCTTGCATGTTGTATTTTATATTTATTTTTTACTGTTTAGATGGGTTTCCTTCACTCATATGAAATGTAAGAGCAGTGTATAACAAAATTGTTTAATGAGGAAACAGAAATTTTCGACAAGACAGCAAACCTTACATGTTCCAAAGTAGTTCAAACTTCATACACAGTTTACTAATGGCGATACCAAATTTAAAGTTGCATTTATACAGTTTCAGACAGGGTCCATAACGGATATAAGTGATATCAAAAAATTAATTTTATAACAGTTATTTTGTGACTTCAAAAATAAAAATTCTTCTAAAACAATTATTCAATGTAAAAATAAAAGTTCGAAAAACCAAATTTGTGGAGTTTTATTTTTTCCGTCAGAAAATAAAACTCATTTTAGGAGTTTTATTTTTTTCGTTAGAAAATAAAATCCTCAAATGACTTTTATTTTCTGACTTGAAAAATAAAACTCATCAAATGACTTTTATTTTATGACGAAAAAAATATAACTCCTCAAATGAATTTTTTGTCTGAAGGGAAAAATAAAACTCCTCAAATAGGGCTATTTAACTCTTTTTTCTAAGAGTTTCATGCGAACTCTTATTTTTACGTTTTGTTAGCAAAAAATGTTTGGTTTGCAATTTATATTAAGAAACAACTTCAAAACTGTCTTTGTAATCAGATAAATTTCAATTTAAACATTTTCGAAATTTAGTCAAATTGTTTTGTCTGGCACTGTCTGTGTTTCGTTGCGTGTGTGTTTAAATTCTTGTATTTTTTTATTTTCCTTACATTTACCACTCATCTTAAATCACAACTTTTCTTTTTTACGAGTTTCTTTACTGTTGTAGAAAAAAATAAAAAAAAAACTTTTTGTTTTCACTCGCCTTTTTTTCTTCGTTTTTGTTGCTGTTCTTTATTTAAAAATACGCAAATTGCAAATCATATCAAACGATGGGTAAATTTTTAAATAAGGCATTTTGTTATTGTTTGTTTTCATGTTTTTTTAAGAAAAAAGAAACTCCTCTTTTTTCAAATCTTACACATTTTTTCCTTTTTTAGTTGTGTTTTTTATGTTATTTTTGCTATTTTAGAAATGTTGTGCCCTTTCGGGGTTTTGACGTAAAGAAACAGTTTATTTACACGATAAGTAAGTAATTCTGATACATGCTTATAAACAAACACAAGTACTTCCATACATGAATGTATATTAGGATGGCAATTATATTGCATTCCTTGCCCCTAAGGTCTAAAAATTAATGCATGAAATTTGAGCCACATCGGTTAACATTCAGATTTTATAGTCCCAGTTTGCTTTATTGATTTAGATTTAGATTGATTTGACTCTAGATATTAAAGAGTTAATAAAGTCCTAAAAATTTTAAAATTAAATAATAGAATTTGTGATCAAATTTTCTCTCAATTTGTCAAATAAATATCGTTCCAACCATAGAGAATTATACATAGAGACGAGACACTCCGATTTGTCAATCAAAAATACAACAAATAAAATTTGTGATACAACAACAAAATACATTGTCTAGCATGTATTTTGTTGTTGCAAGAGATAGGTTTTTGACAACAGACTTAGGTTTTTGACAATTCCGTCTCGTCTCTATGTTACCCTATGGTTCCAACGTTAACCCATATCAGGTACAATTATCACTTTTTAATCCTCACGTAGCACATAGGTCTGGAGTAAAGTTTTTTTTTTGGCCAAAACCATATACTTTCTTTTTTACGTTGAAAATTAATTGAATACTAATAAGTGAGACCTTTTGTGACCAATACAAATTTTTAAAAAAAATTTTTGGAATTAAATAATTTTTATTAATGTGCTAATATTTCACACTCAACACTTTTCAAGATTTCGTGTTATTCATATTTTAAGTCTGTATTAAAAAAAATTTAATAACTTAAAATATGAATTTTTGAGGTAATAATTAGCTTAAATAATGTAAATTTTGCATTAAACGGACGAGTTATGGTAAAATAAATTGATTGATTTCCCAACATACTGGATTAATTTCGGTTTTTAAAATTTTTCTCAACACAACTCTTAATTAAAGTCTGTATTAAAAATTAGAACCAAAAAATGTTTATGACCAAAAAAAATATATTTTTTGAGTAATAATTTCCTTAAACATTTCTAATTTTTCATAAAACGGGCAAGTTAAATTGATTGTAAAGTAAATTGATTGCAAATATTTTACACCATATTGCTCTAATTTCGGGTGTATATACTTTTCTCAACACTTTTAATCATTTTGTTTTATCATTGTTTAAATATTCAAACTATATTTTTAGTGCAATCGTAACAAAAAGGGCAATGCATGATAAAATAAATTGATTGCAATATTTTCTTACATATTGGTCTAATTTTGGGTTTTTATATTTTTCTCAACACTTTTATCGATTTTATTTTATACTCATTTCTATATAAATATTCAAACTATATTTTTTAGAAAAGTTAGCCAAGCTATGATAAAATAAATTTATTGCAAATAATTCCTAACATATTGATCTAATTTCGGTTTTTATATTTTTCTCAACTCTATTAACCATTTTGTTTTATTCTTATTTGAAGTCTATATAAAAATTCCAAAAAAATACTTTAAGTAAAAATTAGCTTTAATGTATTATTAACAAAACGGACAAGTCATGATAAAATAATTTGATTGGAAAAATTTTCCAACATATTTGCCTAATTTCGAGTTTTTATATTTTTTTCGATACTTTTAAATATTTTGTTTTCTTCTTAATTAAAGTGGAAGTTTTAATGAAAATAAATAAAATTTTTGAAGCAAAAAGAATCTTAAGAAATTGCTATTTTTAACGAAACGGCAAGTTATGATATATTGATTGCAAATAATTCCTAACATGTTGGTCTAAGTTCGCTGTTTGATAATTTTTTCAACAATTGTAAATATTTTGTTTTATTCTTAACTGAAGTCTGTATAAAAATAAAAAAAATAAATAAAAAAAATAAATAAAAATAATGAATAAAATATATCTAATATATTCTGCACATCAGCAAATTTCTCTGAGATTTAACTTTTGACTTATAAAATATATATCATCAACTATAATCTAAATAAGAAGTATTTTATTATTTTCTTTATTTAACTAAAAAATCTGTTGGATAAGCATAGTACCAACATGATAGGAATATATTTTTTTTTTAATTTACGAAAAATATTTTATTTTTGTTTCATCGCGGGTAACGTGTAGTAGGTTTTTCAAAAAACAGAAGTCCAAATAAGTATATTTCAAGTGTTTACTTCAACATTGCAGTACCAAAAATGTCATCGCAAGATTTGAGTTTTGGCCATAAATTGTGTATTTCTAGACCTACGCGTAGGTTTCATTAGCATCAAAAACAATTTATTTAATTTTTGAAAATATAAAATTTGGGATTTGTAATATGCATGCAATTTTATGATCATTTTTGTTAATTTTGATCTCACAAAACGTTTATATTATATATTTATTTGAACATCTATAGTTAAACGAATAATAAAACTATTTTCAATTCGATTTTTTTTCAACATATATTTTTGGAAATAATTTCTACTCGAAAATTCAAATGAAATGAATGATCATTTAGAACAATTGTGGAGCTTGAGAGCACGAAAATAAAAAAAATAAAAATAAGGGCCACCTTAACACACGTGAAAATTCCGACAGGCTCGTTGTCATTGTATTTCTATATTCAAGAATTCATATTTTATTGTAAACGAGTTTATTGTATGTTTGAGTTTGTGTTTGTAACCCAGCAAACAAGAACTCTTTGTTAACCAAATGCTAAAAGTCTAGTCAGTAAAATATTTTATGTACATATCCTGCTTGTTATGTTTGTTACTAGGTATGAACATTTTTGAAGTAATCCCGTGTAAAGACTTATTATTTCATTATATATTGTACTAGCAGAAGTGTTTATGAGTTTTTTATTTCCTCATGATAATGACAGTATTAATTCTAGCGAAACACTGAACATAAAATAGGATTATAAATACCTATGTAACTTATAAATTACCAAACCTACGAATAAATGGGAATATGACAATTGTAGGGCAGAACCTAGTATTTCTGGCCATAAATGATTGGACATCATCATCCATCTACATACCAAAAGCAGTGAAACACTCTACTCAGTTTTTAGTTTTCAGATCTTTTGTGTTTTTTAAAGGACTTTTCAATTATCAAAGGATTTACCAAATGATTTTAAACTTGACTTTTAAATATTAGTATCTTTATCGAATGAAGTGTATAAAATATTCTAGAATTGAGAAAGAAATTTC
This sequence comes from Calliphora vicina, assembly GCF_958450345.1. Lineage (NCBI taxonomy): Eukaryota > Metazoa > Arthropoda > Insecta > Diptera > Calliphoridae > Calliphora > Calliphora vicina. The sequence goes on along the minus strand of NC_088783.1, from coordinate 74,203,858 downwards.
TGTAAGATTTTCTGATAAAAAAACAGATTTTTTGAATACTAACATTAACTATTAAGAATTTACTTTCGAAAAATGCAAACGCTTTTGAGCAATTAAAGAACATTTTAAGAAACATATCTGTATTTTTTAAAATTTTTAGCTTTCATTTTGAAACATTTGTACAAAATAAATTTATTCAAAGTACTGGTCATTGTTAGCTATGAACATTTCCTATCTTTCTGGCAACTTATGGATTTCGAGCCAAAAGAAATGTTCACCTTTTGAGGCCAAGAACGAATCAAAGTGAAGCGTATCCCAGAGAGACAGAGAGAGCATTCTGCATGGATGGAAACAAATAGTACTTAGTAGTAAGGGACACGGTCTGGACTATAAAGCGGGTGAGGCAAAACTTCCCAACCACTTAATTTTAAATTCTTTTTAACAGGTATTGCAACATGTGGCCGAGCGTTTTCATGATGCAATATTATGGTTTCATGTCTAGGCGTTTTTACGCAGACGCTGTTGCATTAGGTACCATCATTTCCTGTGATGGTCTGATCAGATTTAAGCGGAACATAGATAGGACCCTTTTGGTGCCACCCAATAGAGAGCATTATATTAGCGCCATGTATATTTGGCTTCACATATGACCTTTTACACCTCGGGTTGTACATTGTAATTGGATACATTTTTCATCGCAAGTAATGATTCGGTGCAAAAATAATTTATAAAAGATCGTCAGACATCTTTCAAGGTCTCTTAGCTTCAGTTCGTATGGTATCCCTGCTTTTGGATGAGGAGGAGCTTTTGAGGAGCTCCCAATGATTTTGCAAGCTCTTGTTGAGTTTAACAACATTATTCATGGAGTAATAACTCCAATTATCGGTCTTCAAACTTTTTTGCCTGACCTGGGCGATCTTTATCTTCCGTGTCAAAATCACTACTTCTGAACCGCACAAACCATCTCTCACGCGTTTAAACCGATAAGCTTCGATGAGCAATCGATGTGCTTCAGCGACACTTTTTTTCAAATTAAAGAAGTAAGGCTAAACTTATATCCGTCACAACAGCATCGATCTCCAAGCACATTTTGTATTCATGCAATTGCCGCGATGCATCGCGATGCATGAATACTATAGAAATTAGTGTTGAATGAAACCAAAATCCTGATGGCGTTAAAATATTTTTAAGGACATTTAATTTTATAAATCTCAGCAGATATCATTTAATATTTCACATTACATTTCAAATTTGAAAGTATTGAATACTGCTGTCTCCTTCATAAAAATAATATTTAACCCAAATATAAAATTTTAAAATCAGCGAAATATTATTTTTTTAAAAACTCAAACTGTGTTGTTTTATGTAATGTGATGAAAAATTGTTTAAACAAAATTATATCTACATTTTAAACACCCACCAGATAAATTTGCATAACAGGTAGCTTGATATTAATTTCAAACCAATATCTACGGTTAAAAAGCATTGATAGATATATATTTGTTAACGAATTCGTGCAAAAAAATTAATTAAAATTTTCCCTTTTCTGTGTATATTAAAAACTATTAAATATACTTAAAACAAATATTTTACCACACGCTGATAGTTTTTGGAGTGTTCTATGAATTTGAATAATTTTAATTTCAATTAAGCAAAAGCTGTATCTGTATACATATATACAACTACAAAATTGCTTTCAAGTTATAAAACATACAGTTTTAAAAATATTTTTAGACAAATTCTCCAAATATTTTTGATGCAGGTTATAAAAATTCATTGTAGTAAATAAATTTGTTTTAGTCAAATATCCAAAAACTATTTTCATTTAAGAGAAAGCCACATAATAAACATATTAACAAAATGCATCAAAACAATGTATGTTAAAGCTTATATTTTTCAAATGTCATTTACTTAAATTTTGTATTCATACAAACTAATGAAACATGTTTGTTTCAATTCTAGAAATGAGTCGCCATCATTTAGTACGCACATTGGTAGCAAAGAAATGTTGCAACAGTGCGTATGATTATAATATATATTAATCATACGCCACATATAACGTACCTTAGTTTTTCATATATTTTGTATGCCAAAATTTTCTAGAATTTCGTTTGGAAATTATAAAATTTGTTTAATAAATTCGAAAACAAAATTTGTTACGCTTCGGGTTATCGCAATGAATCAGTTTTTCATCGCAAGTAATGATTCGCTTTAATTCGTAAGTACCCAATTTCCCTGGGTACCATCATAAAAATGGTTGCCACTAAAATATACTTGTTTACTGCAACCATATATTTTATTTTTTATTGGACCAGCACTCAGGGGAAGACCCCTACTCATGCAAAGCATTGTGTTGGAACTAGGAAAATAGGTTATGGGAGGGAGGATAGAGGGAGTAGTGTTTGTGGACATTTGATTTCAATTTTCCTATATTGAAAGTGACAGGAAAGAATTCAGAAGGAAGCTTATTTTACATACGGACAGTACGGCTAAAGAACGAATTTTCTCTGTAATGTGTTGCGTAAAAAACTACGGGTTTCGGAAACAAGATCCCTAATTTCAGCAGAGCACATCCCATTGTAGTATCTGTAGAACAGTGAAACACAACCCACATTGCGATGATGTTCCAGTGAGTCAATAGTGCTGGATAACCTACTGTCACCGATAAGCATCTTCGCCCTCTCCTGTACGCGGTCGAGTAACTCCAAAATAGACTTCGAAGCACCGGCCCACACATAAGAGTTGTATTAAATTTTAGGTCGGATATAAGTGGTGTAAATATTTCTGGTGTAAGTATTTCTTACACCGTTTTAGAAAACCAAGGCACTTGAATGATTCTTTCGACACTCGAAAAATGTGTTTTGTCCAGCGGACATCGCACTGAATACTCATGTCTAGAACATCAAGAGCTTCTGATTCCTTAATATTTACACCACCCATAAAAACAGATGGAGCAACATGATCTGCTGTGCGTTTGTGAGTTAACATACAACATTGAGTCTTGCGTACATTGAAATCGACTCTATTCGCACAACCCCATTCAGAGATTGTCACAAGGTCTTGGTTGAGCGTATCATTCATGTTTTGCCTCATTGCCCCAATCTCCGACAGGCTTAGAAGGTCGTTTCTAAAGATAAGAAATAGTTTAGGAGAAAGGACGGAGCCTTGCGATACCCCTGAATTGATCTTGAACTCGTTTGATGAAATTCCATCTATAATAACTCGTTTAGTGAGATCTCTGAGAAAGCTGGATATAAATCGAGAAAAGTTATTACCGACACCAAAATCAATAAGTTTTGCAAAAAGCTCACCATGCCATACTCTATCAAACGCTTTAGAAATATTTAGAGCCACCACTTTACTTTCGACCAAACGCTGTATGGAACGACACCATTTTTCCGGTAGGAAGGCTAGTAAGTCTCCCGTAGAGCGTCCTCTACGAAAGCCATTCTGCCGGTCGCTTAGTAAATTGTTGGACTCTAAATATTTCACAAGATGGTAGTTAACCATACTCTCCATATTTTTGGAAAGTGCAGAACAAATTGCTATTGGGCGATAATTTTCAGGGTTGTTAGCCTCTCCCTTTTTAGGAATTGGCGTCACATTAGCAACCTTTCAACATACAGGAAATTTGACGACACGGTATAAAGGGCTGAAAAGGTTAGCTACTGGCCGTGCTAGCATCGAAGAACACTGCTTCAAGACCAGTGCTGGTATACCATCAGGCCCAGACGACTTATTTATGTTGAGATCCGCTAAAACCCTTTTAACTGCTCGAGCGAGAAAGAATATATCCGGCATAGTAACTGATACTCTTTCGAGCTCGGGTAGTGATTGATTGCTTTCCGGTAAGTTCTAATTATTTGCATATAATTCAGCAAAAAGGTTAGCTTTATCAACCGGGTTATGCTTCCTCTCTAGATCTGATTGCAATTTTGCACTTCTGATTAAACCAGGATTTTTCCATAGTTTTAATCGAAATTTTCTTTGATGGAATGACCAAAAAAAATTCAATCTACGTGTCATCCTTGAACAAAAGTGATCACTTTTTTTCCTTAAAAAAAAACAAACACAAACTGCGAAGCATTTTGTTTGCAGAAATACCCAAAGAGTAGATTGATATTCCAGCACACTATCGTCTAGTCTATCGGAGCACTTTGGTTGTGGTATCCAATTTAATCAGCGAATAAAGAAGCAAAATACTCAGGTCATAATTGGTACAGACTTTTTATAGATATAATTACTAGGTATTGTATGATTTAATGATCTGGAGTACTTCATTGGTATGTCACTGATGGATCTACCAAAATTTATGAAAAGTTACGAATACTTTATAATACCGGCAATTTACATAAAACTACACACAGATAAAAAGAAAAATAAATAAAACCAATATTGAATCAATAGGAAACATTAACGAAAGTCTAGTAATGTTGAATTTTTTTTATTTCAATACAGAACAATATTAATTTAAAGTGAAAATAATTGATTCATCGTACTTCAATATAATTTTTATATTATAATCTATTATAATGAACATTATTGAATTAATATGACGCGATCTTATTTTTATGTTGCAGCTTTTCTTTACATAAATTAAACATTAGTCTAAGGGTATCACAATGGGCCTAATGATATAATAATTTGAAAATGTAAAAACTTTTACAAGGAATTAATTTACTCAATATAATGAACTCAACAAAATAAACAATTTAATATTTTAATACTTTTGAATTTAAGCTCAAAATTGCAATGTTTTTTTTATTTTCAATAATTTATTAATATAACAATATTTTTACAATACATATCAGCTTAAACAAATCCCTTGCAATAATACTGCTTATTTCACATTTTTATACGAAATCCTTTAAACAATACCCACAATTTTAATACTTTTCTTAAAAATTCATCTTAAATTTCCTGTTCTTAAAATTTAATTTACAATTTGCCTATTGTAAGTAGTTCTTATGTCATACAAGCACTTCAAATGTATTTATCCCAGCAATAAACCAGAAAAGAGAAAAGAAATACTACTTTTCCTATTAAATACAAGGGTAAATATCCTTTTACTTATTTTCCCATACTCTTGTTTCTCCTTCTGGCTTTAAGATGTTGATATTTGTAAAATTTGTATTACTCTGAATATGTGTGTGATTGTGATAAATGCTTGATTGCCATTGCCTATCAAGTGTTTGAATGTATGTTGGTGTGTTTGTATGTTAAGGACGTTTCCTACTCGTTTGACATATTGCAGCAAACAGTAAATAAATACAAACGTATAAAAAAAAACTGAAACAAAAAAAGGAATGTAAAAAAACACTTCGTAAGAAAGCAATAATAAACACTTACATATATATACAGTCATTCTACTCACAGCCATCCATCTACTACATTCAAGTAAATATCAATACGTTGTAAATGTATCTGCGTATACAAATGTATGCTAACAGTGAGTGACAATACAATTGAAAATATCAATCAGATTGTAGTGAAATTAAATATATGTATGCACAGATTTGAAGTTAAAAGTTGAACAATAAAAAAATTCCTGGATAGAAATTGTAGATAATAATGTGCTACAAAATAGTGGTTTATTAATATTCCCATAAAATGTTTTATTTGAAAGATATTTTATATTTTTAAAGTACAACTAGACTGTATTAAAGTTTATCGTACCTTAAAATGATTACATTTCTACTCCCACCGTGATTTTCAGAGATTTAATTTTGAAACATTATAAATTAATTCAAAGTATTGCCCATTGTTAGCCATGATCTTTTCCCATCAACAACTGCTCATCTTTTGAGGCCAAGAACAAATCAAGCCATTATCCGATACTCTGATCCAAAGTGAAGCGTATCTTAGATAGAGCGTTCTGCATCAATTGAAACAAATAGTAGTCTGACAGGTATTGTAACATGTGGTCGAGCATATTCAGGACATTTTTCGGAAAATGCTCGCGAAAGCTAGTTAGTTAGCACACAATTCATCATTTTGAATATTTTTGTAAAACATGGCGTCACACAGTGCTTTGTTCAATGGACAAAAATCAAAACCAAGATCATGTCTTTGATGTTAATGAAATTTATATTTTTCAGTAGGCAACTAAATAACTCATTCGTGTAAAAAATACTTTTTTATAAATATCTCTTTTTGTCGTCACTAGAGGTCGCTAAAGTTAGTACATTTTCAACATAAATTTTATATAGGAAAATATATATTTTTTAAGGTTAACTAAAATCATTGTTAAAAGTTCGTTTTAAAAGATATAAACTCGCGATTGGCTGCAAATGAAAGAATATGAATGAGGAATTATGAAAAATTACCGTTTTTGTCAAAAAAGGTTTAACGGTTTAATCTGCGCAATTTTTAATAATTAAAATTTTTTTTATTGTAAGCCCCAAATTCTAAAACTTTGTTGGAATATTAGTAAAATACTCGTTAATCTATTTCGATTATGTTTTACTATAGAATAGCCATAAGTATTATCTATAAGAAACTATTAAAATTTTGTTTTTGTTTAAATGTATAAATTACCATTTCGTAAATTTTCAATTTGATGGTTTGGGGAAACATACAACATCAAGAACCAAATACGTCTTTAGTTGGTTCCTGATGTTGTATGTTTATTTGCTGAAATCAAAAAAATTCCAAAGTTTGATTTAATTTTGAAAAAAAAACATGTTAATCAATTTTAATTTTTCTTTAATTTTATCTAATGCCTATCTCTTATTTATTATAATGTGAAATCATTATTTGTCCGTTTTGACTAGAACTTTAAAAAAAATTTGTTTTTGATGGCACCTATAAATAATACATTTTTACCGTAAATGTAAGTAACTCAATAATTGAATATAACCTACATATCCTTAGATTGAGATATTAATATGAGCTTCTGCTGATATTAGGAACACTTAAAGTATAATCCAACATCCAGTTTCTAATATTACAGCTTAACCATAAGACTATCAACATTTGAAAATGTCCGTTCATCCGTCCTTCCGAATTTAGAAAATATATACAATTTTTCAGTATTTTTTTTTGAAAAAAGGATATATGGCAGTTATGTAAATCCTTGCTAGAATTGAAATGTTAATAACTAAATTAATCTGGTATTATAAGAGAACAATAATTTCTGAAAATGAATAATTTTATTCAGGTTTATAAATTTTTTAAGGAAAAGGATGTATGGCAGCCACCCGAATCCTTGCTGCGATTGTAATAAAAATTTTCACAAACAACAATAACTTTATTGAAATGATTATAACCAAATTGGTTCCAAAATAAGAAACGATTTTTACGATTTCTTAAAAAAAAAATTAGATGTTATACAGGATATTGAAATCTTGATGTCTTGGAATTATGAATATCCTTCCGATAAAATTTTCATAACTTTGCATCTAATATTATAAGAGAACAATAATTTCTGAAAATTAATAATTTTATTCAGGTTTATAAGTTTTTTAAGGAAAGGATGTATGACATCCACCCGAATCCGTGCTGCGATTGTAATAAAAGTTTTCACAAACAACAATAAATTTATTAAAATGATTATAACCAAATTTAAAAATGTTAGGAGTATAACTGTGAATTTTATTCAAAATTATATCTTCAGGATATATGGGAGGTACCCGTGTCCTTTCACGGATTTTTTCAAGAATTATATTTTTTCTTAATCTTACCAAAAGGTAATATTCCACTAATTTTTATTCGTCTGCAATAACTCCTTCTATTTTTGTCCATTGCCTATATGAAAACAAAGCACTGTGCGTCAGAGCATAAACGTAGAAATTGTAATAAATCGTAAAATAAAATAGTCTTACATACGTTTGTAGCCAAAAATATTAAATGAACAAATCCAACGTTGAAAGATTTAATGAACTCTTCGTAATCGTAAAAAAAAATATGAAAGTGGCGGTGTCAATGAGCAATGCGGACAAAAGGTATTAAGAGAACCTGATTAAATGGCATAGAAGCACAATGAAATCGGTTTGATTTCAAAAATATATATACTTAATAGAAGCAGAATTGCTACAAATAGAGCAATATTTGTCAATTATAGAAATAAATTAAACTAAGACAGGAATGTCCCTGTCAACTAAATAAGAGTTCAAAGCCAAATGGAATTTCATGTGTAAGAAAGTTCAAGAACCAAAGATTTACCATTTACGCTAATGTTTATCAGTGATGGCAAAAATTTATGATCAAAACGTGCCATATAACAATAATTTTGATAAAAAAAATGGGTCATATTTGTTTTAACAGAAATATTTGGAAAATAAATTGTGAACTAAATTTACCAGATCTATTTGCACTAGTCACAATCTTAACAAAATGTTTCTGAAAGAGCAACTGAAAATTTATTTATATTTACAAAATTATATATGCCAAATATGAACAAAATCCTCAGAGCCAATGTTAAAAATTGTGTGTATATTTCTGTGTTAATAGGTGAAATTCATGACATAGCTGAACAGACTTCCTCGACAATTTTTTTTTTTAATTTTAAAATCCATATATTGGGATCTAAACAAAATTTTCAAAAATATAATATTAAAATTTTATTTAAAAAAATTATCAAAAAAAATACAAAAATTCTTATTATGATTTTATTACTTAAATATATTTTAAAAAATAAAACAAAAAAGTTTTTTGTTATTTTGTCGGAATTTATAGGTAATAATAATTGAAATGTATCCCAGGAGTTCATATTATGAATGATTAACGTCCATGTATTTTAAGCCACTAACAGTTTTTAAAACATTCAGTTTTAAAAACTGTTAATCATTCTTAATGTAAAACTGCTAAAAAACCGAATTAGTAGTCAAACCTAAAAGTGGAAATATCCCGAAAACTGACAATACGATTATAACATTTTTGGCACACCAAAATTGTATTATTGTTTGGCCGTTAGATGTTATATAACCATATTTTAAAATAAAAAAGTTCACAAACCATAGATTCACGTATATAAATAAAATCGGAAGATCCAATGTTTAAAAATTTGATACAAAAAATTACAAAAAAAGTGTATTAAGTCTTATAACTTCCCCGCCAATTTCGTTTATTTTAACTTTAAAAATCCATAACTTGTGTTTTAAACAAAATTTTTAGAATTTTTATTTTGATTAGGAATATTCACAAGTGCTACTATTTTTTAAGAATGAAAATATATTCTTTCAAAATATTTTTTTTTTTTTTTTTAAAATTTTATTAAAAATTAAAAAAAAAATCGAACATTTTATTATGTTGTTTTAACATATTTTTTGAACTGATTATGACATCTTTTAAAAAAATCAAATTTTATTTTTTTTTAACTTTTTCTGTATTTTGAACACCAATTACATGTACAGGCAAATCCCGGTATAACGAATCTCACTTTAACGAAAATCCAATTTAACGCACGGTCAAATTAGTTACATTGACTATCTTATATAACGAACGTTTCAAAAATTGTATGCTCGATATAACGAATGATGAGAAAAAACAAACAAAATCAGACAAACGACCACATTTTTAAAATTGACTACCTTCTATAGCGAATATTTCGAAAATTGTACGCTCAATATAACGAACAGAAAGTATAAATAACAAAAGTAGTAAAGAATGTGAAAATAAGAAAATAAGTCGTTACAGTACCGTTTCCAATGGTTACTCTCTTTATTAATAGGTGCTGCCATTTTTTCTATAGTGGTTTTAATGGCTTGTTTTCACAATATCTAATGAAAGATTTCGTTCGCGAAAGAAAAATGATTCACATAAACATGAAGTTAGGGAATCCAAAATCGCTTAGAATGGGAACGAAATCTTTCATTCGATATTGTGAAACAGGCTATAATTCACATGAATTAAAATGGGAAACCGTAGAAGAATTTCATTGAAAGAAAAACTAAAAATTTGGATGAATGAATGAAATATGGAATAACAAAATTATCAACATGTATTTTGAAGAAAATAAAAACAAACATTTTATCGTGACTAAGTGTTTCCTGTAAATTATCTTTACATAAATTAAGTGGAATCTGGAATCTTCAAAATCTGTTATTTTAAATGTTTGTCCCTGAGTTTAATTTTCTGAAGGTTGAATCTTTTTCAGAATCGAAATCCCTTACAATGAAGGCTTTATTAATCATGGATAATGCACCAAGCCATCCTCCAGAAGAACAATTAGTAAAAACTACTATAAATATACAAACTTGGACGATATTCATGCCTCCTAACGAATGGGCCAGACAACATATCGTTCGTTATACCGGGATTTGCCTGTATTTTATAACTTCCCCGCAAATTTTGATTATTTTAACTTTGAATATCCATAACTTGTGTTTTAAGCAAAATTTTTAGAATTTTTATTTTGATTATGAATATTCATAAGTGCTACTATTTTTTAAGAATGAAAAAATATTCTTTCAAAATTATTTTATTTAAAAAAAATTTTCTTTTTAACATATTTTTTGAACTGATTTTTTTTAAGAAAATTTTATTTTTTTTAACTTTTTCTGTATTTTGAACATCAATATTTTATAACTTCCCCGCCAATTTTGGTTATTTTAACTTGGTAATCCATAACTTGTGTTTTAAGCAAAATTTTTACAATTTTTATTTTGATTATGAATATTCAAAAGTGCTACATTTTGAACTGATACCTGATATCTGTTGTGATATCTTTTTCTGTATTTTGAACACCAATGATTTATTAAATGTATTTTATAACTTCCCCGCCAATTTTGATTATTTTAACTTTAAAAATCCATAACTTGTGTTTTAAGCAAAATTTTTAGAATTTTTATTTTGATTATGAATATTCACAAATGCTACTATTTTTTAAGAATGAAAATATATTCTTCCAAAATTATTTTTTTTTAAAAATTTTACCAAAAATTTAAAAAAAAAATCAAAAATTGTATTATGTTTTTTTCAACACATTTTTTGAACTGATTATGACATTTTTTAAAAAAAATAAATTTTTTTTTAACTTTTTCTGTATTTTGAATACCAATGATCTTATAACTTCCCCGCCAATTTTTATTATTTTAACTTTGAATATCCATAACTTGTGTTTTAAGCTAAATTTTTAAAATTTTTATTTTGATTATGAATATTCAAAAGTGGTACTATATTTTAAGGATGAAAAAATATTCATTCAAAATTATTTTATGTATTATTTTTTCAAAAATTTTATTATGTTGTTTTTAACATATTTTTTGAACTGAAAAAAATCAAATTTAATTTTTTTTACCTTTTTCTATATTGTGAACACCAATGATTTATCAAATGTATTTTATAACTTCCCCGCCAATTTTGATTATTTTAACTTTGAAAATCCATAGCTTTTGTTTTAAGCAAATTTTTTACAATTTTTATTTTGATTATGAATATTCAAAAGTGCTACATTTTGAACTGATACCTGATATCTGTTAAAAAAATCAAATTTTATTTTTTGTGAATTTTTAAAACCAATGATTTATTAAATTTATTTATTTTCGTTTATTTTAAATTTAAAAATCTCTAACTTGTGTTTTAAGCAAACATTTTTTTTTTGATTATGAATATTCACTATTTTTTAAGAATGAAAATATATTCTTTGAAAATAATTTTTTAATTTTTTTTTTTAAATTTACTAAATAATTAAAAAAAAATATCAAAATTGTATTATGTTGTTTTCAATACATTTTTTGAACTAATAACTTTTAAAAAAAATATTTTTTTTTCTTTTTGGAGTTTTGCGCTATATTAAATGTATTTTGCATATTTTTTTTCAAAAATATATATTTAGCCATTTTCTTAAACACTTTTCTCTCACACTATAATAAACTTACACTACTTATAACAATGACTGTATGCTGCCGACAACAATCATATACATATTTACATTTTCACTCTACATTTACATTCACAATAAGATGATGATTTATCAAAAACAGTCTGTATCTTTAAAACCCATTTCATTACGCTGTTGAAGAGTTCATATAAAAAAGAAAACATATTATCTTAACAAAACATGTGTGAGTGTATGAATGTACGCGTAATTTTATATCAAAAATATACACATAAATTTATTTATTTATTTTTCAATTTTATTTCAAAATATTGTTGTTTATACTTATACAGAAATAAACGAGAGCATCCGTACTTACATAAATACATTAAAAAATATGTTTATATATTCCCACACATTTTAACGTATATTAAGTACACAGACAAAAGAACATATAAAAATAAATACTCTAACATTCTAACGCATCCTTTCATAACCACACATGCTCCTACACAAAAATATTTGTACATTCTTTTAAGTATATATCAATACATCAATATAATACTTATTTCATATATAAGCTTTAAAATGATGATTGAACTAATGAACTGAAATTTCCTTTATGGTTTTATTGAAACGATATTTCCATTTCTAAACGAACCAATAAAACATGTGCATATTAGCATGGCTTCAATTTTCAGAAATAATGCCAACATACTGGTTTGAATTTTATTACAAATAAAGTATTAAGAAATTGTCTCAAAATCAATCCAATCTTTAACTTTATTTTGAAAAATCCACAAGAAATTTTAGATTTTTAAAGCCTCCTTAATAAACAACTGTTCCCTTATATTTTTTTCATATTCGAGTATGTACAAACATCCAAACATATATAATTTATTACAATATTTTTATTAACGTCATAACATACACATGTAACTCAACACTTTAAAAGAGAACAAAACATTTGCACTCATATGTCATGTACATCATATTGGTATTTTATTAGGGTTTTTATTTATTAAAAATAAACATGTACTTATATATATAAATATTATATGGTTTTCTTCATTTACTGATTCACAACACAGTCTATGTTTAATATCATTAAATATGAGAAACAGATTTAGAAATTTTCCAAACCAGAATTTCTTTGACAACTCTTATGTTTGCTAACAAATTTTGTATAAAGGTTTTCACTTTATTTACTTTTCTATTTGCTACAAATTCACAGTGGCTGAACAAATTAATTGAGACACAGTGTAATTTAGTTAGCGAACATAATTTATGCGCTTTGGAATGTAATTGATTAGCACAATGGTCAAAGAGATAGATGGTTTGTAGTCTATGAAGATATACAAAAAATAAGCAAAAGAAAACTTGGAAAAATCATTAAGAAGATTAAGTGCAGGGACTGCAGATAGGCATGAGTAATTAGAAAGGTTAGCAACACATGTCTCAATCTGAAAATAATATATTGTCTAGAAGAGCCATTGAGAGTAATTGGAATCAAAAGAAATTTATGTTATGTATGTATATTTGCTCTGTTCTTCTGTGTGTTACTTAAAATTTATTTAGACAAGAACTCTACTTCCGCATTGTTTAAAAATATTGAATTTTAAAATGATTTTAAATATCTACGAAAATTTCTATAAATCATATAAACGTTGATTTGTGAGCATGTGATTCCAGTCGATACCACAGTCACATATACTCCATATGTACATTATATGCAACAATTTTTATCTATTGAGTAGAGTATATATGTATATTAAGATTCCAAAGCATATTTTGCAGTACTTGAAAGACTACATTATATTATCCTAAAAGTGAGAAGTTTCAAAAATTGATTACAAATCAAAATGGACCACAAGAGGTATAATAAAATCTAAGCTTTAAATTAAGACCTACAATTACTTAGTAACCATTTCTACCATTCATATCAATCTGGATTTTCCCCAATTGTTGGAGGAGAAAAGGCGACCCCATTAATCTGGATAATTATCGCCGAATCGCAATTTGTTAAACTATTATCTATTATTTAGAATCGAACATACTTCTAAATGACAGACAATATGGCTTCCGTGGTAGTAGTTCCACTGGATACCTAATGTACTGTACTTTCGGAACAGTACACCCAACGAAAAAATTAACACATCCGTGTACAATTTGACACCATTCGGTGTCAATAGTGTATCAACCCCGTATGTGTACAAATTGTAAACGAACGGTGTCAATTTGACAACGAAAAAATGACACCATTCCGTAGCGAATTGACAACGTTCGTGTACGATTTTATAACAGACCGTTGACAATTTATCACCGTTTGTGTACGATTTGACACCAGACCGTTGTCAATTTGACACCAAATATTATCGACTTGATACCGTTCGTGTACGATTTGACACCTGACAATTTTTCTTTTAAATTTTTTTGGTAATTAATATAAATAATAATTTCTTTATTTTTTAAATTTTTTTTAATACAATACATATAAAACATAAATATAAAAACTATAAATTTTCATTAGGAGTTGTATGTCGTCACTGGATTTGGTGGTCTTCTCTGCCTGGATCTTCACTGATTTCACTGCCTGGATATTCATCTGCATCAACTCAAATTCGCAATCAAACACAATTACACTTTCTTTTATATTTTGGTTCTCAAAGCATTTATTTGCATCACTATTACCCTTTATTATTTATTAAAATATTTTAAATTTTTTAATGTAAATAAAATTAAAACACACTAATAAAAAGCAACTCACATTGAAATGCGTCGCGAATAATTTAACAACATTGCGTTGTCGATTCTTATCCGTTTGTTTACAAATTGTAAACGTACGGTGTCGAAAAAAAGTGACACCGTATGATGTCAAAATGACACCAACCGTTGTCGATTTTGCAACGTCGTTTTTCCCTCAGTGTAGTGTCATTCAATACACCGCATGGGAGAGAGTGCGACTACTCGATATTTCGAAAGCATTGATAGACTAGTTTCGAAATTAAGCTCGTCCGGTGTCGAGGTTGAATTTCCTCTTTTCATTCGGGAACGTACTATAATGGTAGTAATAGATGGTGTTTGCCCCCAGAAACTCATATTGAGTCTGTAGTCCCCCACAGCTCTGTTCTTTCTCCTTCCCTTTTTTTAATTTTCATGAATGATTTACTAACAATCACTTCAAATCCAATTTATTCTTTCGCTGATGATAGTAATATTCTTTCATATTCATTCGACCATGGAAAAACTCTCCAGAATGAATATGCGTGACTCGATAAATCGTGACCTTATAATAATCTCCAGGTGGGGTGAATTGAACCGAGTTAATTTCAATGCATTCAAAACTCAGTGCTGCCTATTGACACTGAGATTTCACGACAATCACTTCATCGTATGGGTAACACAACTGTTGGAATTTCAGATGTGACGTCCGTTGGAATCGTTATATATTCGATATTTCGAAGGAAATTTTTAGGTACTTGGGCTTCTTGAAGGTGTCATATACACAACCTTCATTCGTCCAAAAATGGAACATAATTCCCACATATGGGCCAGAGCTACAAGGTCAAGTCTTGAGGTGCTGGACCGGGTTCAAAGAAGGGCGGTTGATCTTATAGGTAATGAAACTGTTACCCGGTTATACTTTAGAACATCGTCGGAATTTATTGTACACATATTATCCTGGGTGTTGTTCAGTGTTGGTTATACAAAAAAATATAAAGACCAACGACTAAGGCTAAACTTAGCCTATATAAAGACCTGCGATTGAGTTTATATAATGGTCTATGGATGGGATCATACTTTTACTATATAACAGCCTACGCTTGAGGCTATACTTAGACAATACAAAGACCAACGATTGAGGTTATACCTAGACAATATAAAAACCAACTTTTGGGGCAAAACTTTTACTATATAAAGACTTACGCTTAAGGCTAAATGTGGATTATAAAGGCCAACGATTAAGGCTAAATTTTATAAACGCGAGTTTTGTTTTTAATAACTTATGTCATTTGGAAGGGTACATATCTGTCACTTACTCTCACTTAGTTATTGAACATTATAGTCTAAACAACAAAGTTATTTTTTGCTTCGAAAATGTCAACGAATCGTCATATGCGAGAAGTTTTGCTTTATTTTTTTAATTTGAAAAAAGTGCCACTGAAGCACACCGATAACTCACTGGTGAATGTGTTTCATCGGTATCAACGTGCGAGAGATGTTTTCTTGGGTTCAGAAGTGATGATTTTGACATGGAAGACTAAGATCACCCAGGGCAGCCAAAAAAGTTTGAAGACCAAGAAATGAAGGCATTAATCCATAAAGATTTTTGTGAAACTCAACAAGAGCTTGCAAAATCATTGGGAGTTACTCAAGCTGCAATTTCAAAACGTTTGTGAGTAGCAGGATTCATTCAAAAGCAATGAAATTTGATACCATACGCATTGAAGCCGAGATGCATTGAAAGACGATGTTGCATGTCCAAAATGATTCTTGAATGATATAAACAAAATTATTTTTGGTCAGAATCATTACTTGCAATAAAAATGAATCCCTGAAGCCCCGTCAGCCAGTCGAAACGACACCAAATATCCATGGCGCTAATGTAATTATCTACATTTGGTAGGAGCAAATGGGTTCTATATATTATGAGCTGCTGAATTCTGGCCAGAACATCACAGGAAACTTGTACCGAATGCAACTGATTAATTTGAAGAGAGCATTTGCAGAAAAACCTCCAGAATATGCAACCAGACATAAAACCGTAATATTTCATCATGACAACGCTCGGCCACATTATGCAATTCCTGGTAAAAACTATTTAGAATGAAGTGGTTGGGAAGTTTTGCCTCACCCGTGCGACTATTATTTTCGATCGATTGAGCTAAAATGGTTACGGCCTGTGTGACCCTACCTTTAGACTCTGTTAAGACCTACGTTTGAGTCTAAACTAAACCTTTATTAAATTCTTAAATTCCATTGCATAAATGTATTTTTTTATGATCACAAAATACTAGTTTAATGATTAGTTTTACATTTAATTGTCTAACAAAACTTTTATATTTACTGTATATTTTTAATGCAACTGTTTAGTTGTTACAGTTAATTAACAAAATATACCATTCCATCAATTCGCTATGGGTAAAGTACATATTAAATATATTTCAAAGAATTAAATTTTTATATATTTTAAATTAAATTAATTATTTCATTTTTCAAGAGTATTACACAAAATTATAAATATTAATTACAAGTCTAAACTTATATTCAAAAAACAATAACAGCAAATAAAAATATATAATAAATAAATCAATAATATTGATAACAAGCTCAATCCTTGCAGAATAATTATGAATTTAATGTTTATAGGTATTAAAATAATAAATGGCTTGTTATATTAAAATGGATAAAATCCTGCACATGATTGTTGAATGCACATGGTGATGATTATCATTTTATTTTAATTTAATGATAATGATTATTTACAAGTAAAATTATTTATGGAAAAGTTTGCTGTAATCAATTAATAATAAAGCAATAAAATCCAAAGCTGCACAGAGAAAACAGATTCGTTGTCACAACCGAATTTGTCGCCAATCGAATTCTGTCGGTTACATGTACTATCACATAATTCAGTTGTAGTTACTGAATATATTGATAGTCACAACTGCTAATAACAAACTTATTCGGTTGGAATATATTCAAATTTAATATATAATTATTAGGACAGCCCAAGTAAAAAAAATATTATTTTGTAAAGTTATGCATGTTTTATTAAAGTTTAATAGGGGAACAATTGCAAATAAATGCATACATGTATGAATACGTAAATACTATTAGAAAATCAATAAAGCAGCTAAATTTAAAAACTTGGCAGCAAAACATGGATTTTATGGCAGCTTTATGTACATCGGCAAAATGTGGTAATTTCTCAAAGCGGCTGATGTATGTAGAATCTTCATGTGGTATTCCTGAAAGTCATAAGTTATGTTACCTTCATTTCGGACCTTCATTATCAGGAATTAAGTCAAACTAAGTATATACAATGTAAAACTTTCAATAATCTACAGTCAGCAAAACGACCTTCCACAATGGATTTATAATCTTGTAAAGTATTGACTCGCCAACAGGTATCTGTAAACAAACAGTTAATATTTCGAAATTTATCGGAAAATGTCTGTAAAAATGTTATGGAAATATTTCAAGAAGGTATTATAATTACAGCTAGAGTTTCTTGATATAGGCAAATGAGACAATGAAATAATATGTTCAACAAGTGCATAAATGCACATTTCTCTTAACAGTATAACCGTTACCCTTTAATAACGCTGACGAAAATGGAACGCGATGTTTCTAAAGACAGCGTTTATGTGCTTCTGTACAAATGCATATGTAAGCACTTAATGATGTAGGTTTTCAAAACGATCCTCACTTGGATCAATTTTTTTATAGAATTCCTGAGGAGAATTTACAAAACTGTTTAAACAATGATTTTTAAGGAATATGTTACAATTTACCATTATTTCGGACATTATTCGTCAGGGAGTAAATCATTCCATTAAGATTTCCATCATTTTTTGTCTGCAATCTACCACAGATTCCACATATTCCATTCCGTTCCAATCCAATCCATTCCAAGCTGAATATCTTTTGAAATACATATCTTTTGAAAAAACATACATATACAAAGGCATATTTACCCTTTATAATTCCAAAGAAGACCTACCGCTATCTTGAGCGAATTCACATTAGTTTCTTTTTTAACTCATTTTAATTTTTTATGTAAACATTTGCAGATTTAAAGTTATTTGTGTTTTAATATTTTATTATTTTTAAAAAAGTCAAACAAATTTACATTATTGGGTTTACGTAATCTTTTGTCGGTTGGGAACATAGAATTCGTAAATTTATTAATAACTACAACTGAAAATATAGTTAAAGCGTAAATTCTTTGAATACAAACAAGTTTATGATTGCAAAAACCAATATTTAGTACTAAGAGGAGAATTTAATTAGGTTGTGTCTGCCGATTTCGTTGAATTTATTTTAACCAAATACAAATTGATTACAATAACTAATGTTGCTATTGTAGTAACCACAATTCCATTATAGCTATGTTTCCGCAGCTGTAAATACGGAAAAACTGTTGAATTTATGAATTTTTAGTTATGAAAATAATATTTTGGTTACTTTTATAAAATTTTCGTAATAGTAAACGTTTTCCAACCAATTTGTTTTCTGTGTGTGTTAATAGAGTAGAAAGGGATATTCATTTACAATATTCAAATCCGTTATTATTAAAATTTATTCCTCTTAATACTAAATATTTCTCTTCTATTTTTGAGGTTTTTCAATGTAAAACTTTTATGAGCAGATAGTTATTTTACTAACATAAATGGATTTTTAGATAATGGAAACTAAAAACACATCGGATAACTTAATTTTTCATTGGAATAGAAAATGTTATTTGAGTTATTGTTGACCATGGACCAATGGACCATGCTTGTTTTTGAATTTTTTCATAAAATGTGTGGAATTTTAGTATAAAATTTAGCCTTTAAAACTCATATATTGACTTAAGTTTTGGTATTTTGTTACGAAATGTATGTCAAAAAATATCATTACATCAAATCATTAAAATTACTTATTAAACTCCATTTATAAATTAAACACCAATCAATCGGAAACAATTTATTGACATAACGTTTAACAAAATTGTTGCAATACTTACATATTCAACTAAAAAGGCTCTTTAAAAGAGTCCTTTAAATAAATTCAAAATAACTAAATGAACCAAAATTCAATTTAATTAAATTTTAGCTATAAAATCATGTATGCATAAATTAATAAAAATAAATATGTATCTACTGTTTGCCATAAATTTCAATCAATTGTCAAGACACAATACAAGATGGCATCAACAAAAAACAACAATAGCAAAATGGAGCAAAACATTTTTGGCAACAAAATAAATCTATTTTGGTTGATTGTTTAGCAAGAACGACATAGACATGGAAATAATTTTCCATGTACAGACAGATGGACATCTTTGTTTAGTAATTTCGATAGTATATGGGGGTTTGGATGAAAAGTTCTTTAGATTTGTAAATTTGATTTTCCAAATTCATATTGATATGATATTGAAATTATTCAAATCCTTTTGGTTTCAAAAATAAAGTTTCGTTAAGTTTTTTAAATTTTCAAAATTTCGAAATTTTCACTGGTTTTAATTTACAATAATTTAAACTAAACGATTGTAAAATTTTAATAACTCAAGTCCTTTCGGTTTAGAAAATAAAGTTTCGTTAAGTTTTTTAAATTTTCATAATTTCGAAATTTTCACTGGTTTTAATTTAGATTTTTTAAAGCAAACCGAATGTGGTATTGAAATGATTTGAATACTTTTGGTTTAGAAAATAAAGTTTCGTTAAGTTTTTTAAATTCACAAAATTCTGTAATTTTTCCAGGTTTCAATTTACATTTACTTAAGATAAGTGAATTTAGTATAGAAATAATTAAAATCCTTTTGGTTTAGAAAGTAAAGTTTCGTTAAGTTTTTTATATTTACAAAATTTTTAAATTTTTCTTGGTTTTAATTTAAATTTATTAAAACTAAAGGAATGTTGTATAGAAATGTTTCAAATTCGTTTAGTTTACAAAATAAAGTTTCGTTAAGTTTTTTAATTTGACAAAATTTTGAAATTTTTCCTGGTTTCCATTAATAATGATTTAAGCTAAATGAATTTAAAATTAAAATTATTCAAACCCTTTTTGTTAAGTAGAGATATTCGTGAATCAGATTAAGTTACACATATCATGTCTATTTTTTTAGTAGATGTATAGCCCATTTACAGTTAATGTGTATTACGCATTGTGTAATTTTCAATTTCATTCCTTGAATTCAGAATTTCAAATCAAAAAACGTAAACTATAGTTGTTTAAATATCTTAGTTTAGTTTGGAAAACTATTGTATATTGCTCACCTCCACTCGAAGTCCCACAATGGCTACATTATGAATCACTTCAGTGATAAAATTTAGGGAATATGTTACTACAATGTCGTATATAGTCCTTTGATAAAGCATACAGAGAATACAGATTCTTAGTAGCAACCGAATTTGTTGCCAGTCGAACGATTCGGTTCCACACATAGAATTTTTCGGCTCTATTAACAGAAAGTTAAAGCAACCAAACTTTTGTTATCCCGGCTGTAAAATTCAGTCACTAAGGTAGTAACATTCGATTGTGATCAAATTCGGTTGCTACTACGAATCTGTTTTCTCTGTGCAGAAAAAAATCCTCTAGATTGTCGATTTTTATAACCAGCCACTTAAATCGATTGCCTTACTGCATCAGGCAGCGCATATAATTTGATTTGAAGTCAATAACTTCAGCTTGACTCCGTACGTCCTACAATAGTCCCCTTCCATTTTCATATCTATCCGCATATCAGTTCAATATCTTCAGATTTCAGCTTTGGAGTTTCATCTTGAGTTAATGGTGAAGAATTGTCTGGTCATTTCAGACTCAAATAATCTGTATGGAATAGTAATTAGATTGGTTTCCAATTGTATCTCTTATGCGTAAAGGAAGGCGAAAAACCCGAAAAGTTTTAATACAAAAAATGATAAAAGAAAAATATAAAAATGTAAAATAAATTTTACTTTATTTATCAAATTTCCTCCCCCAAATGGTTCAACAGGATCCGTGACTGATCTAAATGGATCATTTTGATGTGAGATTTGGGAATCAGTCGTATTTAATATACTATTTTCTTCTTTGGGAGTTTATCAGGACATAGTATGGCAATCATGGCAAATGAAAAGGCAGATGAGCCATTCAGGAAAGGCTCCTTCCTAGATACCGTCGACTTTGAAAAAATAAATTAAATGTTGTTCTCAGGAAGATTGCATTTAATAATCATGTCAAACACTGCAGAGTACACTTGCCATAGGGACGACTAGTCAGGGGGAAGATCGTTATATTGAAACTCCTATGAAAAGAGTATGGAGCGATTTCGAAAATTAAATAAAAATTTGCGATAGGTCGTACTGGTCGTATGGAACTGAGATCACACCTGAATCAAGTCAATATAGGATACTCTGTTAAATAGTGAAGCGTATTTCAGAGAGAGTTCCGCATCGATCGGACGGGGTACGGTCTGGACTATAAAGCGGGTAAGGCAAAACTTCCCAACCATTTCATTCCAACAACTTTTTAACAGGTATTGCGATATGTGGCCGAGCGTTGTCATGATGTCGTGTCTCGCCGCAATGCTCGCTTCAAACGAATCAGTTTGGACAGTTTTAGTCTTAGGACCCTTTTCCTCCCTCCAAATACAGAGAATTACCCTAGCGCCATGGTTACTTGGCACTGGCTACGATTGGAGTCGATTTCGTGAAAAATTATTTTCTTTTATAGCGTTCAAACATTATTTCCGACATGCAAAATCATTTTTCAAGTTTTCTCGGCTTCAATTCGTATGGTACCCAATTTCCCAGCTTTTGGATGAATCCTGCTGCAAACATTTTGAAATTGCTGCTTTGATTTTGAAAGCTCTTGTTGAGATTTACAGCAATCTTCATAAAGTAATGCCTCCAATTCTTGGTCTTCAAACATTTCTGGTTAGCCTGGGTAATCTTTGTCTTCCGTGTCAAAATAACCACTTCTGAATAGCACGCTAAAACCGATGGAATACATTAACCATCGGTTTTGGTGACCAATCGGTGTGCTTCAGCGGCACTTTTTTCAAATTTAAGAAGGAAATAAAAACTTCCTCATATGACGATTCGATAAAATTCGACATTTTGGAAGCAAAAAAAGCTTTATTTTTTACACTATAATGCTCAATAACAAATGAGGATAAATTACCGATATTTACCCTTCCAAATGACACATAAGTTATTAAAAACAAATCATTATTAACAAATCATAAACACTACTTTCTAACGCTGACCTCGTATTTAATATATATTGTTTATTTTTATATCTGTGTGAAAGTGTTTTTAGTAAAACGTTTTTCCATTCCACAAATTGTGTACATTTCAATTAATTAAATTGTTCCAATTATCTAAAATAATGCATACATTATAAATATAGTTATAACAATATAAAATCTAATATGTTTCTAATTTTCTCTTTCTTTCTCTCTCTCTCTCTCTATAATTTAGATATGGAATCAAAAACAATTTGGATATTTGCCATTGTTTATTCAGCAATCCAGCATTTTGTATCCTGTTCAGCACCCTGTAAGTATATTTATTTATGTTTCAACAAACACAAACTTCAACTATTAAATTTGATAGTGATAATGTTTGCCTTGTAGCTACTAGTGTTTCTTTATGTCAAGTCTTGAAATAATTACAAAGAGAAAACTTTTTCATTGTGACTCCCATCTTCATGGCCGTATTTTCCAAATTTTAGAAGAGAGGACTAATTTTTGGAAGTTTCAATGTGGGCAGCGTTTCACTGTTCTGTCGGTACTATTTAGAATGGAATATGTTCTGATAAAATTAGGGATACCCCCAGATTTTTATATAATTCACATTTTTCATCAAGAGCACGTCTCAATGTGGTCTATTGGCCAGTCCTTAGCCGTACTGTAGGTATGTGGAACAAACTTCTCGCTGAAGTGATTCCTGTCATTATACCCTACACCACCATAGTGGGGAGGGTATTATGCGTTTGTGCAGATGTGTGTAACGCCCAAAAATATTGGTCTGACACCCACCTTAAAGTATACCGATCGACTTAGAATCATTTTCTGTGATGTCCGTCTGGCTGGCTGGCTGGCTGTCCATGTAAACCTTGTGCGCAGAGTACAGGTCGCAATTTTGAAGATATTTCGATAAAATTTGGTACATGTCATTTTTTCGGCCCAAGTACGAAGCCTATTGAAATTGGCTGAAATCGGTCCATTATTTCACCTAGCCCCCATACAAATGTCCTCTCGAAATTGGACTTTATCGGTCATAATTGTTTAATTTATACATGTATCTACACAAATTTCTCTCCAAATAAGTTTTATATATACAAAATTCATGTCACCAAATTTTGTTACGATCCGTCCATATTTAGTCATAGCTCCCATATAGACCCGCGTCCGAAAATCACTTTAACGTGCTTCAACCAATACACAAAATTCAACATAAATAATTTTCATATATACATAAATCACACGACCTAATTTTATGGTGATCGGTCCATAATTGGTCGTAGCTCCCATATAAGGCCCACTTCCGAAAATCACTCACGAATATAAATTATTGATATTTTAAAAGAAAAATATTTTTACTCATTTACTTGGTGTAGGGTATTATATGGTCGGGCTTGACCGACCATACTTTCTTACTTGTTTTTAATGTAGGAATGTTCAAATCTCATGTCCACAAACTCTACCCCCTCTTCCCATAACATATTTTCTTAATTCCAACACAATACTTTGCATGAGTAGGGGTCATATCCTGAGTACTGGTCCATGAAGAAAATCTTTATTCAGTACCTAAAACTGCAGGGTACCTAAAACTGCAGGGCTGTTAATTGCTTGTGTGCATGTATGAATAAATAAGAAAATTGTGTGAATTGATGAATAACTTAAACAAACATGAAAATGGCATTAAATTTTAATTAATAATTCCCATTTAATTAAAGTTTAATATTTATATTAAATTTTAAAATTTAATTTACTCTTTATTTAATTTTAATTCCATTCTAGTGAAACGACCACGGGCTGGTGATCCTTTTGATACATTTCCGAAGAACTTTTGGCAAGAATTCTCATCACCTTTCACAGACACACCGGAAGATGAGGAACTAGAGATAACGGAAACAACCACACATGAACCATTTCCCTTCTTTGCTGATCCATTTACAACAGTAAATGTGAGCACACAACTGGGAGCAAATGTTTACCTGCATTGTCGCGTCAATGATTTGCAAGGCAAAACAGTAAGTCTTTTATTTATTTCAATTGTTACAGGGAATTTTTTTTTTAAACAACGAAGAAAGCTAAAGCAGAGCAGTTTAAAAAGAGTAAAAACCATATGTAAGAGAGTATACAGGTTAAAAACTTGTATATTTTCTGTTAATATACTTAAGAAGTAACTAAGGCAATATATTCATTTAAATGTTTAACAGCAATCCAGCTTGCATCCTTCACTCTACCAAACAATACCCTTTTAACTACTTATCCTACCATAGTTCCTAGAATTTTATTAAAACGAAAGAAATCGTTTTGTCAATCTTTTTTTATTGTACATACATACATACACATGTCTGCCAATCCCATATCCACGTCACTATCCACGAATTCATCCATTGCCATTTAATACAATATCATTCATCTCCATTTTTAACGAACAATGATAAATAGACATCTGTTTGAGGCAACAAAAAATTTTATGAGAAGAATAGAAAAATGAAATTGATAGAAATAATAGTAGTTGTATGGTTTGGAAGGATGCTACTTACTACTCGATATCAATTTTCTGTTTAACATTGTTTAGTTCCATAACAAATAATAACAATCGCCTGATGTAACATGTTTTTGTAAGATTAAACACTCGTTTGGCAAATGTAGACAAAAAATCAAACAAACAAAAAAAAAGCATTTAGGAAAATTGATATGATTGGATTTTTTGTTTTCGTTCTTAGAAAATTATAAGGAAAGTTTAAATTATAAGCTAAGCTGGATTATTTACTGTTTATTATGAGTAAAACTGAATTTAGTTTATGTATGTTAAGGGATACATGTGTTAAAGTCAAATTGCTGAGTATTATGACCCAATTATAATTTTATGTGGAAGAGATCACTCAATTAGATTTGTTTTTTAATAATAATACTATGAAAAATTAAACAATTGATTGATGAATTATGATTGTTTATATTCCAGTTTCTACTGCTCAAACTGCGAAGCTTCTTGGCTTGTCTGCCGAAACACCAACAGTATTTGTCGAAAATCGTAACCGCAATACTCAGACCGAGCTAAACTTGGATGAAAGAGAAATTACTTTAAATTCGTAGGTTGGAGAAAGGATCCCATTTTTTTTGGTAACCAGACGTCGTGAACTTTACTATCTACAATCCAGAGTTCTTGGATTATGGCCAAGTGAATCACTTCCTTCTCCATGAATTGTAACACTCTCAGGTATTTTGGATCTATAGCTGAGGCTTTAGTTGAATCTGATTCATGCTGTACTTCACTATGCCTTGAGAGGAAACAAACGACAAAGAGATTATGAACCAATTCTGATCCAGAGAACTTCTCATTCATCATTGCCAAGACCTTTGTTCTAACATATTATTAGTGCTAACATAGCTTTATCCCCCAGAGTAGGTGGAGGATCCATGCTGTCAATGGCTTTAAAAAAGAGACTTGTTTCAATAGAACGATTGTGTTGTTAGAGTTAGTGAACTCCTCAGATGCAGTTTGTGAAGAATTTTAAGGCCTGTTCAGTACCACATCCGATGACCCTGACACTGTTCACCGTCATGCTAGTTGAAGGTTTCAATAGCTCACCCTCAGACTTATGCGTTTCATTCGATTGTAGCCGCTTGATACTCGGTCTGTTTGCTGGACTTTTTTTAGCTGTTACAGGACCAATATTAGAGGAAAATTATAAGAGCTAACAAACTTCGTTCTGCTGCATTGATCACCACTCCTATTTAATTCATATGTGGCCTCTTTAGAATTGGCTAGGCTTACATCAAGATTCTCAAAGTGTTAGGTCAATAGCTGATACGGGGATAGACGTATTCACATTCTTGCTTTCTTTTATTCAATCTTTTTATTTACCTGTCTTTTCTCCACAAAAGTAGTATTGAGACCTCTCTCTCTCTTTCGTTGATCCTGTTACACGTTGGTGGTGCAGAAGCTCAGATGACCAATTCTTTACCAAAAGTATTGGATAATCTTACTTCCAATCTCAGATGAAAGTTTATGTATCAGTTTGTCCACAACAAAATTTTCTGGTTAAAACTAAATGATCCGACTTCCATTAATCGTTTGAAAATTTGATATGAAATGTAGTGTATACACACAGAGAAAACAGATTCGTGATAGCAACCGAATTTGTTGCCAATCGAATGATTCTGTCGAATTTTACAGTTGTGGCTACAATATTTTGGAAGGGGTAACTAAAGTTTGGTTGCCTCAACTGAAATTCTTCTTTATCAACTGACTTTCTGTTGTTAGAACTGAAAAATTCTATGTGTGCAACCAATCATTCGATTGGCAACCAATTCGGTTGCTATCACGAATCTGTTTTCTCTGTGCATGTTTTATGTAGTCGTCGACTGGCCTTATGATTCTATTGTTCCAAAGATAAAACTCTCATATACTGAATCAAATGCTTTGACGACACCTATGTCCGCCATATAACATGACGACCATCCCTAAGAAGTAGGCTGACATGAAACCCATACAAACGTCCTCAGTAATTCAGTGATTTTATATAAATTTACAAAAAAAATTAAAGATCGATTCACGATATCACCTATATATAGATACACTTTCGAAAACCACTTTAAAAGGAATAAAAACATACATTAGTTTTCTGAAAACTAAAATTATATTGTAAAATTTTGTGACCTTCGTTTCCTAATTGACATATTACTCATATATTGGTCGCGATCTTCATATAAGAAACATCCGGACATCTGTTATTAATTGTAAATAGATACTGCTGAATGTAAGTAAATAAAACGATAAAGACGTTGAAGTGTTTCTCATTAATTTTCGAATTTGAATAAAATTTAACAAAACTTTCCCAAATTGTTCAAAGTGCTCAAGTTATATGACAAATAAAAGATACTTACCATTTCTAGTAGGAAAAAATGAATTTATCTACCCATCATGATTTTTGTTTTCTCGCACAAAAGAGCAAATGTTTTCCTAAAAGTAAAAGTGATTTAGTTATTTAAAGATTAAAAAATTATTGGTCACGTTACAAATATTTGTATATTGATTACTGAAACCTTTTTAAGGTGTGTTGTTCATATGTGTAAGTACCCTGCAGACTTAAATGTGTCTTTTATTCAGAAATTAACTACTAACAGTTCACTAAGTTAGAATGAACTATTAGTAGTTACTTTCTTAATGTAAAATTATGGATGTACGTTCACCAATAAAACTGTTAGCTCATATACATTAAGTTGATGGAATTTAACAGCTGATATTAATCAGGGGATGTATTACATTCACTTGTTATAAGCCTACAAAGTAGTTTGATAAGTAACTAATAACGGCTTTATGTAGCTAGCACTTATCTATGCGTAACTAGTTTCCTGGTACATTCGGGGAAAATATTTACACACATAAAACCTAAAGCTAAACATACACTCATGCATTTATACCTACACAATAGACCAAATTAATATGGATATTTTCGATGTGTTTGAGTGATTGTATTAGGGTTGACCATATTTTTCTCTTCTGGGTTTTTGATGCTCCTAAGATCTAAAATTGTTCTTTGTCATCTTTTATTTAAAGTTTTTAGTTTTGAATCAAAGTACACACCAATATTAAAAAAAAACAAGTAAGAAAGAAATATTTGGCTCTGCCGAATCTTAAATACCCTCCTGTATATAGTGAGAATAACAGTTTAAATTGGTTTAAAGAATATAATATCCATATTCAGTTTTTCTTGCTTACAGGATACACTTCAAAAGATAATTTTTGTCCTGGCTCTATTTTGCTTATGAAAATTGTTTATATCACACCATTTCGAACCTTAACAGTGAAAAATTACCGTGTAATATATATTTTTCGGACCTTGGCCTTTCTGCGATTTTCGAGAAAAACTAATTTTTTGGCCATATTTTGGCGAACGAGCCCAATTTCCTTACTGCTATTAATTTTAAGTAAAATCTTTTTAGAATATTATAGTCCAGGTAGTTTTAAATATAGTCTGAAAGTTTTCCTAAAATTGGAAAATGTTAACCCTTAAATCGTGAAGGTCAAAGGTACAATTTTTCAATAGTTGTTCTAATGGAAAAATAGCGAAATGTTATATTGTAAATGCAATAGAGCTGTGCAGCTCATGAATGACCTAGTTCAATTGAGCTATTCACTCAACTGAGCGAAGTGAATCATTCATCATACTGAGCTTTTTCAGCTCAGCACTGATCGTATTCAACTGAGCGGTTTTGTTTTATGCTCATGTTTCTTTCAGTACTCATGAAAGAGCTGCACAAGCATATTAATTTGTCATCTTCAATGTTTCACTTTACTCGTCAATTCTGTAACATTCTTTCGCTCACTAACATTGAAAAGTGAGTGAGTATTGTGTCCTACAAAAATAAAACGATCATTCGAATGTAGGTTTGTTATGTATGTATATGATCGTATGCTGCCGCGTATATATTTTTGTTTCAAGAATTATTAGAGTTATTCAAATTGTTTTTGTTTTCATGAAGGAATTTTTATATGAATGTGAATTTATTTATGGTATGGTGATGTAGAATGAAATAAAGAAAGAGTATTGCTACAGTTTGTAAGTAAATTTCATAATAAAATAATGAAAAAGGGAAAAGGGAAATACATAATTGTTATTGTTAAAATAATAATTGTAATTGAAAGTATGTAATTAGTAAAAAAATATTATTTCAAAAATATTATTTACAAAACACATAATTAAAAAAATACAAAGTACTGATATTCTTAATTAAATTAGCAATATTATTTCAATAACTTTTTTTAGAAAACATATATCGAATGCACTTTTTTACTATACTGCTACATCAACAGAACATTTGTCAGCTGCCATGAGCGACCTATCGTGGGTTTTTCGCTGTTTTTTGGAATGACAGTTTAGAATTTCTGAATTTAAGGAACAAGATTTATAAAATCTTCATTTTGGTTTAGTTATTGTCACATTTTTATTTTGGATCACAATTATCAGATCAAAATATTTTTCCCTTTTTCAAATTCCAGTTAATATCTTAAGTTCTTTGGTAATTTTATTATTTTGTGGTAAAAGAATACCTTATAGTTAGTGAATGTTCTGCTAAACAAATATTGTCTAAACATTTGGTTAGCATCGGAAATTAGAAATAATAAAAAATTAACTATTTTTTCCGCAAAAATATTAGTTTAAATAAAATACAATTTTATTTTTTAAAATTTTAATCAATTATTTCACGCATAAATCTCTAATTGTCAAAAGACTGTGTGTTTTTACAACTAACAACAGAAATAATTGATAATTGATTTAATTCACTACAAGCAATTCTCAAAATGAAATGGTCATTATACAACATACTGAGCTAATGAGCTAAAAGAGCGACCTAGTTCATTTCAGTGAGCTGAGCTGAAAAGAGCGGTCACTTCACTGAGCTAATAAACCCAACTCTAAAATGCAACTCAAAACTAAATCGCAAGTCGGCACGGTTTGCAATCATGTTAGAAAAACAAAATTTCATATTTAACTATAGTTTTATATATGTATATACCCTAGTTCCAAAATTCCCAAAAATTTTTTTTTGTCTTATTAGGGACACTCTAATGTGTATACGTGTGAGGATAAAGGTGGGTGTGTAGTATTTCCAAATCATTACACAACGTTTTCTAATACCCTCAGATTTTAATATTATTACATTTATTGCAAATCATTTAACATAATAGATAGAATAAGGGAATACAATAAAATTTAAGGCAATTTAAATCGATAAAGAGTTAGATCATTGTTTGATATGCTAGAAAGTTTTATAATGTTAAGATTTTACTCATTTTTTCTCTGTTTAATATCAATAACATTTTCAAAGCTATAGTAAGTCAATGATATTAATAATATGTGAAAATAAAGGCTACCTAGAACGGAGCCCATAGAAAATCAGAATATGTGTTTACGATATAGTTTGTCTAGGTCTTTTATTTCAGATTCTAAGTATTGTGCTCAAGCCCCATTGACACCCTTAGCAGGATATCTAAAGCAAGTAACATAACCCTTATTTCTCTATCTGATATTTATCTCCCTCAAAATACACCTTTTATTTAAAATCTTTTAAACCATAAAAGACATTAAATAATCTCATTTTAATCACAACAGAGTTAAATTTAGCTAAACAATCTAATGGAGATATTAAATCGCTTCGTTAATCATTCCACAAATAAAATATTTTTTTTATTGTTTGGAATCTTTGTTTATCTTTTTTTAATATTTTGTTTTATTCAGCAACAAAATTCTTAAGGAAACAAACATCAAAAATTTCTCTAAAGAAAACTCAAACTTGTTTAGCAAACAATCTCAGTAGAATTATCTAAAGCATGTACATTAGACTGGTGCCATTTCAAAGGAGAAACAAAAGTTATTGATTTTTCCATCAAATAAACAACAAGGTTTATTTGCTTCGAATGTGTCGAACTTTGTGCCAACAAAGCGTCATATGCTGGAAGTTTTGCTTTACTTCTTTAACTTGAAAAAAGTGCCGCTTAAGCATAAAGATTGCTCACCAAAGCTTATGGTGAATGTGTTCCATGGGTTTCAACATGCTAGAGATGGTTTCTTCAGTTCAGAATTGGTGATTCTGACACGGAATACAAAGATTGCCCAGCTCAGCCAAAAAAATTTGAAGGCCAACAATTGGAGGCATTACTTCTTGAAGATTGTCATCAAACTCAACAAAAGCTTCCAATATCATTGGGAGCAACAATTTTAATCCGAAATGATTGAACGTTATAAAAGAAAATAATTTTTGCAGCAAATCGTTACTTGCGATGAAAAATGGATCCATTACGATAACTTGAAGCATTAGAAATCGTACGTGAAGATTGTATTTGCTTAATGTATGACAGGTAATAACTAATAACTCAGTAAAATATCCTTCATATTCCTGCGTTAAGATTTAGATTTTGGGTCATACTAATGTTTATACAAAAACCTATATTTGAGTGTGTGTGCTCATAAAATGTTTAAGTGTAGGTTGTGTTTCTATGTAATATTTTGCTGTTATTCTTATTTGTACATAAATATTTCTATGTAGTTTTAGCTGTAGTTGTACCGTTGCACGTGTTTAGATATTTTAGGAAACATGTAGCGGCACTTATACTCATGTACATACAATTTACCATGTAGTTAATAACAATAACAAGAAAATACAAATAAACAAACATACAAACGACAGCAGCAACATCATAACTTTGTTTTGCAACAGTTTTGTAACATGTTACATCTGAAATGTACCATCAAGCTGTTTCTAAGCAACTTTGAACTTTAAAATATGATAAAAACAATGGAAAAATAAACTGAATAATCAAAATCTTCGCCATTTGCTGAGGGCTTAAAAACTTAATTAAAGGTTGCAAGTTTTTATTTTCTTTAAAGGCACTAAACTTTAACAAATGTTTTCATTTGAGTTTTAACTGGTGGGATTAAAGAACAAATTACAAACAAATCATAATTGACTGCGAAATATATGTAAAAAAAAAACTTTTTTATGTTTATAAACATTGTTTTATTAATTTAAAAATTAAGTTAAGAAGTCATTCTTTACTCGTTTAAACAAATAATTTTGCATTTTGAAAGCAGAAAAAACATATTTATTAACAACTTTTGCAAATTTAAAATCAAATTAACATTTTCTGATCCACTATCAACAAACTGTTCGAAATATAGGCAGATGTTAAGAATTAGTTTAAAAACTTTAATAATTCCAATATTTTTTTCGTATGACAAATTTTTTACACTACGTATGAGTGATATTCTTTTCACAATATTAAGTATACGTGCAACCATGATACAATAACATAAGGTACACCCACTAGAAAATAAATTCTAAATTATACAATTCTTGTAATGTCAAACAAAAGAAAATATAATTAATTGAAAATATAAAAAAATATGAAAAAAATCAAAATCAAAGTTTGACATTATAAGGCTAAATATTGAAAACTCTCCCTAGTGATTCTACCTTCTACAATTATTGTATCATGCGTGCAACTATATAAATATCAGAAAATCATAGTATATTTTTTATCAAAATATGTACACAGAGAATACAGATTCGTGATGGCAACCGAATTTGTTGCCAATCGAATGATTCGGTTGCACACATAGAATTTTTCGGTTCTGTCAACAGAAAGTCAGTTGTTAATGAAGAATTTCGGTTAAAGCAACCCAAATTTTGTTAAATTTTTGTAGCTACAACTGTAAAATTCGGTCACTAAGTTAGAATCATTCGATTGGCAACAAATTCGGTTGCCATCACGAATCTATTTGCTCTGTGTACATTATAATGGACCTTTTGTGATTATCGATGTCTAAAATTGTTCTCCATCATCTAAAAACCATATAATAATAATTTGAGCAAAATCGCGTCGAGTTTTGGGTCAAAGTATGTAGCAATGTTTTACAAAAATATTTTGTATTGAACCGTAACTTTAAAAAAAATATTATAGTTTTTAACTTGTAAATCTTTAACTCTTATTTACACGATGCCAAAGCAATATGGAAGACATATACAAAGAGCCTCAAAGTGAATAAACACCACAAATTATTTGATTTTTTTTATGAAAATGAAAATCTTAAAATCTCTCCATTGATTAAAATTTAAAAGTTTGCTGAATATTTAATAGATTCGGTTCTGAAAAAAAATATATATTAATTATTTCCTTTTTATACCCAACACCATCATATTGGGAAGAATATATTGCATATGTGTTAATATTTTTTTAGAAAAAAATTTTAAAAATAATTTTGAATTTTGTTTACCTAAAAATATTTAAAATTTTTATTTCAAAGTATAATTTGGTGAAGGGTACATAAGATTTGGCACAGCCGAATATAGAATGGTTAGTATCTAATATTGAAAATTTGCTATAAAAATAGTCTTTTTATACCCTTCACCATGAGTGGAAAGGGTATATATAAGTTTGTCATTCCGTTTGTAATTTCCACATTTTTCATTTGCAACCCCATAAAGTATATATATTCTGGATCGTTATAGATAGCGGAATCGATATAGCCATGTCCGTCTGTGTGTTGAAATCAACTTTCCGAATCCCCCAAATAACTTACATACATGACTCATACATCAATATCTCCGAAATTCTTCCGGCTCGGTCGCTATTTAAAATCGAGAAAATCGGTCCACAAAGGAAAAAACTAGGACAACCTCGATTTTTGACCTATTTTTGTCCTATATCTGGATTTCTAAGTCATTAATATAGACAATATGGATATCTAATGATATATATTTCAA
Source organism: Calliphora vicina (assembly GCF_958450345.1). Classification (NCBI taxonomy): domain Eukaryota; kingdom Metazoa; phylum Arthropoda; class Insecta; order Diptera; family Calliphoridae; genus Calliphora; species Calliphora vicina. The sequence goes on along the minus strand of NC_088783.1, from coordinate 74,169,923 downwards.
AGACCTTTGCAACGACGGAAAAAAGTTTTTTTTAACCCGAATTTTTTTCATTAAAAAATTTTTTTTTGTCATAAATTCTTTTTCCAAAAAAATTAATTAAAGAAATTTAAAAAAAAAAATTTTTTAAAAAACTTTTTTTAAAAAAAATTAAAAAACAATTTGGAAAAAAAAATTTTAAAACATTAAAAAAAAAAATTTTGATTTTGTTTAAATAAAAATATTTAAAAAAATATATATTTTTAAGTATAATTTGGTGAAGGGTATATAAGATTCGGCACAGCCGAATATAGCTCTCTTACTTGTTCTCTTTAGATTTTATCATTAGCTAACAAAGTCCAAGTAAAAACAAGTAAGAGTGCTATATTCGGCCGTGCCGAATCTTATATACCCTTCACCAAATTATACTTCAAAATTTTAAATATTTTTAGGTAAACAAAATTTAACTTTTTTTCCAGTTGTTTTTCGATTGTTATTTTAAATTTTTTTTTTTTTAAATTTTAAATTTTAATTTTTTTTTTTTTTTTAAATTTTAAAATTTTTTTTTTTTAAATTTAAAAAATTTTTTTTTTTTAAATTTTAAATTTTTTTTTTTTAAATTTTAAAAAATTTTTTTTTTAAAAAAAAAAATTCGGGTTCAAAATTTTTTTCCCGATTTTGACCCATTGTAGGTCCAACTTACTATGGTCTTATATACGTCGTTGCAAATGTCTTTGAAATATCTATCATTAGATATCCATATTGTCTATATTAATGTCTTAGTAATCCAGATATAGGTAAAAAAGTAGGTCAAAAATCGAGGTTGTCTTGGTTTTTTCCTCATATCTCAGCCATTTGTGGACCGATTTTGCTGATTTTAAATAGCAAAATTCTCGAAAGCATGTCTGACAGAATTATTGAAGATTTGGATCCCGAAGATATCTGGGGTCTTCAGAAAACTGATTTCAACAGACAGACAGACAGACAGACGGACAGACAGACAGACAGACAGACGGACATGGCTTAATCGACTCCGCTATCTATAAGGATCCAGAATATATATACTTTATAGGGTCGGAAATGAAAAATGTAGAAATTACAAACGGAATGACAAACTTATATATACCCTTCTCACGAAGGTGAAGGGTATAAAAACTGGTTTAGAGGACTAACATTGCAGTCTTGAAAAATTTTTAAATGACATATAAAAGGGTTAACAATGCCCTTAAAACATTAAAATTATTAAATCGTAAAGAAGCAACAGAGGAAAACAATCTGAAATTAAATATTTTGAAGTTATAATTTTACAATAACAAATTTGTTAACAGTTCCCACGCTAACCAATAATAGCAACATTTAAAATTTTAGTTTTTAATCCAAATATAGGATTTATTTGAATCAAGAAATTTTTTTGGAAATTTCATTTTCTTTTCCAATCAGCTCGCGTTTTTGAAATATAGCGGTTTTTATATTCCCAATACAATACATTCACTATTTAATTCACCTAGGCCCCATAAAAATATCCTCCCGAAATTGGACTTTATCGGTCATAAGTTTTAAATTTTTATAGGTATCTACATAATTTTCATTTCAAATAAGTTCTATATATGTATACGGAATTCATGTCACCAAATTGTATTATAATCGGTACGTAATTAGTTATAGCTCCCATATAAGACGCTCTTCCGAAAATCACTTTAACGTCATTAGTCTCCTATACACATAAATAACTTTCATATAAACATAAATCACACGACCTAATTTCATGGTCCATAATTGGTCATAGATCCCATATAATTCCCACTTCCAAAAATCACTCAAGAATATAAATTATTGAAATTTACTTTTATTAGCTTTTATTATTGTCTATCGTGAACAAAATTTGAAAAAACATTTACTGTTTCGCCTCCAGTTTAAGAGATAAAATCCTTCCAAACTCAATCATTTTATTTTAATTACACAAGTAGTTTGGAAGATAAATATGACTAAAAATTATTTAATTTTGTTTGTTTCAACCTTTAACAAACTAAAACGCTAAATTGCATTATTAGTTTTGGTATGTGACATCATGTAACCTAATTTTGACAATTTTGTAAATATCTACATTTTTCCTCTCATAAAAAAAAAATTAATTTCATCAATACTCCAATTGATTTCCTATTTCGTACACATTCTTTCAACAAACACTTTATCTGATAAAACAACCATATTGAAAATAAGCTTATGGCCACTAATACCAAATATTTAAGATATCAACCACTAACTTTTCTCATTTAAAATCAATTTTGTACTTTAGCTTTGATAGTTTGCATATACATACAACCAAACCAAAAAAAAATACCTCAATCTACATTATTTCCATTCAACAAACATCCTGTTCTCTCTTCAATCAAAGTACAGGATAATGAAATGCCAGCATCAGCGAAATTATTCCATGATTGTACAAACTCCATTAACTACATTTTGCCTTTAAGATATGGGAACGGTAACATACACACAGAAAATCTGTTGAGCAATATAATGGCAGAAACCTGTTCAATTTATTTTGAGGAAAATTTCAACCAAGGAAAAATAATCAAAAAAAAAAGCAACTTTTTCCATTGGTCAATGAGTTTGATAAATTTTTAATCAATAACCCTGTTGATCTTTTGTTTTTTATGTTTTTTTCCAAACATTTATTTTTACAAGTTGTACAGCGCTGCTGATTTATTTATAAAATTTAAATATGCTGGCAGCCAGCGGGAACAAAATGTTAGGGTTTCACTTTGTAGGCCTTTTAAGAGACCTACCTGCCTTCTCTCAGAAGTTGAACTAGAAAAACTTAGCTTTTCCTTCTTAAAAATGCTAAACTGCATTGCAAGACAAAGTCTAACAAACATTTATTCAAACAAGACTGGTTTTGCAATTCTTTTTCTCTATAACAAAAATTATTTTGCGATCTTTATTACAAAAATCATCTAAAAAATATTATGTTTTGAAGTTCACCTGAAGTAGTTTTTCCAATAAGGACTTTTGAACTTTGACAATTGATACAATCAAAATTCTTGAAACCACATTTGTTGAATTCGCTGACCATCTCTGTCAAAAGCGAACGCTATAAATCGATGATTACCAAATTCTTTTGGCCAGAATTGGATGATATGGACACCAACGACATGTTATTTTGGCCTTCTTAAGTAGGCCTTCTAACAGCCCGCTACCAGAATCGAGTAAGAAACGCATTGGTTCCCAATGAGACAACGTGTTAAATTAACATGATTTTGGAATTCGGCTGAGGGACCTTGTGTCAGCAAAATAAGGCCCTTAGGAAGGCCTCTTAACTGTATCATTTTCCCTCTTTGTACGTACGTAAGTATGTATTAGTGTATTGTAGTCTATGAAATAGAGTGGTAATACCGTTTATGTTGATGCATGTTGCTAGTAGCAACACTGATGGTTATTGATGTTGCTGCTACTACTGCTACTCGTACAACACGGCACTACACCGTCAACATCAGCCACGTCAAATACAACTACATACTTGCAAGAACAAGAACATCATCATCATAACGTTTGTTTGACTGGAATGGTCCAAAATCACATGCTGTTTTCAATGTTTTTTGTGTTGAAACGTGTGCGGAATTGCTGACAGTTTCCATATTCGTGAGTGGAATACACCTATAAAATTTATTTTGCTAAAAAAAATCGTATAAACTCTAACATCCACTTTTATATACTTATAGAAATAGAATATTTCCTAACATACGTACTACATAGTACCTTACCTGAAAGGTATCTACAGGATTTAGAGTGTTACACAGAATAATTCGTACATAAAATAATTTCAAAAACTTTTAATTAAAAGCAGATATAGAGGAACATACAGTCCATATTTCAAGGGGATCGGTGTAGTGGTTTAACCTCCTATTAGTCACAAACTAATAAACATACAATACATTAATTTGTATATATATGAGGCATTTCATGGCAAGTGAACCAACTCGATGAAATCGAAATTTGCACCAAGGTTAGTTCTACTGGATAGTAATTTAGACACAATTCTTTAGCAAGATCGGTCGAGAACACTCTGATTTTGACATTTTGGTCAAGAAGGTGTTTTTTCTTATCCATGTAACTTATTACCTATTATTCTTAGCAAAATGTGTCCCAAATAGTTTAGATAGCTCTGTCTTGACTTTTTCGATAAAAATATTTAAAAAAATAAAAAAAATTTAAAAAACTTTTTGGAATTTTTTCCCAAAATTGGCCTTTTTTCTTTTTTTTTTCTTAAAATAAAGCTTAGTCGGATGCGAGTTCAGTATCTATCAAAATAAATATTTTGTAACTCAAGACATACAATTATTGACTTTTGTTTTGCAAAATCGAACTTTTTGCCAAGCTTACATATTTTCCTTGAAGACCTATTTGGTCGCTTAGTGGGATGTGACTTCGGTATCTATCAAAATAAAAGTTTTGTGACTCAAAACATACAATTTTTGACATTTTTGGCAAAATCAAAAATTTTGTTGACTTTTTTCAAAATGGGCCCATTTTTAATTTTTTTTTTTTTCTCAAAAGAAAGCTTAGGTATTTTCCTCTAAGACCTATTTGGTCGCTTAGTAGGATGTGAGTGGGATGATAGGTCTTCAAGGAAAATATCTAAGCTTTATTTAAAAAAAGGGACCATTTAAAAAAAAGTCTAAAAGAGTTTTTGATTTCGGAAAAAAATATTAATTTTTTTTTTTATTTTTTTAAATATTTTTTTCGAAAAATTGAAGAAAGAGCTATCCAAACTATTTAGAACATATTTTGCTAAAAACAATAGGTAATAAGTTACATGGATTAAAAAAACACCTGCTTGGCCAAAATGTCAAATTTTGACACCCTCTAACTCAGAGAGTTCTCGATCGATCTTGTTGAAAAATTATGTCTGAATTACTATCCAAGTTGCCATTTACATCCCGATCGGAAGACATCGATTTCAAAAGTTGGTTCACTTGACATGAAATGCCCCATATAGAAGATGAATATAAATGATATATATTGTTCATATTTTATAGCCCTTTTAAGATGAACGTCTCGGTATTTTTGTGAAAAACTAGCAATGTTTAGGATCGAACAACTTTGGAAGGCGTTATTCAATTTTAGTCCTGTTTGTGTCGTCTCAGATTCAGTTTTAGCTTTATAAATATTTGATAAAAATTACAAATATTCTTAGCAAAATGACCTCCAATATAGGAAAATGTCCATTATCAATGGATATCTCGAAAAAGGGTATTTATTATCTTAATGGTACTTTCTCTATATTCTAATGGTACTTTTTGAATTTTCTGTAATAATGGACATAAAAATATGAAATTAAGCGTATATGGTCCTAAGTGATTGAAAATTCAAGCGGATACCTCATGGTACTTTTTGTTTATTCTAATGGTACTTTTTTAATTTTTTGTAATAATGGACATAGAAATATGAAATTAGGCTATATGGTCCCAAATGAGTGAAAATTCAAGGGCATACTTCGTGGTACTTTTTCTTTATTATCATGGGTACTTTTTTGAATTTCCTATAATAATGGACCTAGAGTTTCCAAAAAATCGAAGAATTTCAAAACCGCGGTTTCGGTTTTGTGATAATTTATTAAATATTATGTATTATAGAAACAAAATTAGTTGATAATATAGGAAATGATATACAAATCTAAAATTCAAACTTGACGGGTTATGGTTTAGTGAATGCGAATGGTACTATTTTCATATTGCAATGGTACTTTTTGAATATTTTATAATAATAAACCTAAAAATTTTAAATTAGGAACACATTTTGCATTTTCTATAATAATGGTCCCAGATATATGAAATTAGACATTTTCAATTAGATTCACAAAGTGAGACTTGGTAGTACTATTTCTTTCTTCTAATTGGGGTGGCGGAGCGCACCGGGTCAGCTAGTGTGTAATAAAATCTTTATTTATTAACAAAACTTTCAACGTTTTTAAAATTTGTCGTTTTAAATAACAAAGTGTAAAAAACTTGTCAAAAGGTCAAAGGGAATACCGCAATTCCTAAAAATAGGAAAATCCCAGAAGTTCTATTTTTTTATAATTTTGCTCATAACATCCACATTTCCTTCGGGGCTGGGAAAATACTTTGGGGATTAATAGAGAACACATCAAGGTTTCAAAATCTGCTTTCCGTTTTCTGATCGCAGCTTTGGGTTTTTAGAATATGTGTCCCAAAGTTGAAATTTTTATAAAAAAAAAATAGGGCTTTTTATACCAAAATGTTCTCCATAAAGATACCTTACAGAAAACTGTAAAATTGTTATATGTTCTTAAAGAAAGTTTATTTTTAATAAAAAAGGGTATTGCTCTGAAATCTATCGTATGTTATTAGTAATATAGATATCTAACTAACAAAAATTCGAGTCCTTCCGTCCAAATGTACGAACTATATTTTTAAAAGGTATGACAAAATTTAAAAATTTCAATTTTGAAATACATATACTCGGAAATTATAAGAGAGCCTAGCCGAGCGCTTTCCAAAAATGTAAAATGGGATGGGAAACAAAAAAATTGCACGAGTTTAAATATTTTACATGTCGAAGGTACCCTACTTTGAGCTTCCATAGCGCCGCCCTTGGATCATTTGTAGGGCCTATTTGGACCATTCCACAAATTAAATCTCTAATTACATTTGTAAAATTCTATAAAAAATGTGTATTTTCATCTAAATATAATAATATTCTGATGTTTTATTATTTTTTTTAATTTCAAATCACACATCAAGAACACTGATTCGGATTATATGTGCTACGAAAAATATTTGGATTATAAGTTTCAAAGATAAAAGGACGATTTCAAGATTTCTGAGTATGCAGAACATAATATTTTTTCCACATCTTTTAGAATATGCAAACATTTCTTCCATATATATTTTGGTTCTCAAAATAAAACTCCGTCCCGAAAGGGTTAAAGTCTAGTCATATAAGGGTTTTAATGTTGAATGAAACAAAAATCGGCGCCCAGCTGTTTTAAATATAAAAAAGCTACAACAAATCTACTATACGTTACGCAAAATATTGCAGGAACAAATCCAAACTGGACTTGACCCAGTATATTTTACAAATTTGTTTAACAAACTAACGGTTACACTATGCATTGAATTTTATATACATACATTAGGATGTCCCTTATTTTTCGATATCGTATTTTTTACGCATACCCGCTGAAAACTTTCGTATTGACCTAAAAAACCACCAAAAAATTTCTCAGCTTGTTTTAATAAGCGCAACCTGAGCCGAGATAGCGATTTAGTTTTGAGATGCATTTACAAGGGGAAAAATTGCATTTTTTTTTCAGTTTTTGTAAAAATTTTTCCATTAAATAATTACTTTTGCAATTTAATTTTAAAGAATCGAAATCTGTACGCAATTATCGTTCTAATAAGATATAAAAGATAAAAATTGGCTAAAAAATGTTAAAGTTATTAAAAAAACGCCAGGCCATTATCATATATACCTGCGAATAGGTTGACGGTATCCTACGAAGACAAAAACTCATATGCAAGTAAATAAAGATATATTCTAAGTAAAAATAACCTTTTATTTTAATATTTCTCAAAATGTGTTAATTTTGTTCCTACATTTCTTGTTCTAGTGGCCTGAGATACGTTAATGGCCTGGCTAATTTTTAATAACTTTAACATTTTTTAACCAATTTTTGTGTTTTATATCTTATTAGAACGACAATTCCGTAAACATTTCGATTCTTTTAAATTAAATTGCAAAAGTAATTATTTAATGGCAACATTTTTACAAAAACTGAAAAAATTGCATTTTTTTCTGTTGTAAATGCACCTCAAAACTAAATCGCAAGTCGGCACGGGTTGAAATCATGATAGAAATACAAAATTTCATATTTAACTATAGTTTAGATATATATAAAAAAATATAGGGTATGCGTTCCAAAATTCCCAACAAAAATGTTGGCTTATAAGGGACACACTATATTCATATATAGCATATATTCATATATGGTAGTATGTGTGAACACTTACCTATACATCATACATACATAGATATACATTTATTTGTATATATAAAGTTAACCTGTTTTTGTGGCTTACCACACTTTGTCACGCATCACTTCATAAGTTGAAGTAGATTTGAAAAGTTTGTTTACATTGTTTTGGTAGCTGTATAAATCTATACATACATACCAAAATATCTAAACACATACATATTGATATATACGTATATATGTACATTCTCACCACTGATAGTTTTTTGTTCTTTTTATTTGTGTATGAGTTTGTACTGTGGTTATTTACAACAAATATTGGCTATGGTTACCCAAAGTTTATGCACACATACATTTATAATACAACAACAATACTCACACACATACATACATGAATTTGATTATCCTTGTATACTAATATATACATCTATGAGGGCAGACTGAGAAGTACTATTATTAAAGCAAAATATAAAAAATTCTGTATCAAAATTTGATACACTGCAGTTCCTCTTACTTTTAAATTTGACAGATTTTCATAACGTATGTTGCTAGCTTTGTTCCTATTTTATGGATGCTTTGAGTTTTATATTGATCAGACTCCTTATCATCCAAATAAGTGTAAAATACCTTCTATTTATATCTGCAAATTTAACACTATTCTATGAACATAATTTCTGAAACTAATTTTCCAATTGCCCTCATACATTTTTCATCATCTAGAAAATACAATAATACCATAACCACTATATATAGTTATATTCGTATGTAGATATAAATTTTTGGTTAAATTGGTTGCAAAAACAGCACAACAAAAAAAGAACTTGCTATTGTCTTCACCTGTTACCTTTCGCAAACAACCAACATTGTGGTCTGAATCCTTATACCCACACTTCTATCTACATATTTATATACTAGACACATCTTCACATCACGCAGATCGTCATCAAGAGAAAGTATAAATATTTATACAAACATACACACGCACGTACGTACGTACCACATGAACTGTAAATATGTGCTTGCATACACATACAAACACTCACGTATAAATGTATTTATGGTGTTGAATTTGTTTACATAAAAAAATTAATTAAATTATCAGTAAAAAAAACTATATGTAGTATGTGAGAATATATAATTGTAATCTTATATATAATTAACTTGTGTATGTAAATGATTGTCTGTCTATATACGTGGATAGGTACATACATATTAGTATATAAGCGTAGTTGTAATATATTGTATTGTTGTGGAAACAGAAAAAGTTTTTTCTAATAATTCATTAGAATTAGTGTGCTAAAAACTAAGTTTTTTATGCAAAACAATAGAATATATAAAAATGTGTGTTTCCATTGAAACTTAATTTTGTTTAAGTTTTAATGTCGCGTTATTGTATTTTACTTAAATCAGTTTCCCATGATCATTCTAATAAAGTTTCTGACAATTTATAATAAAATCAAAATTTTGTGTATTTTAACTAAAAAAAGTTGTCAAAAATGTGTCTGCTATCAAAACCAAATGTTTTTATTATAATAGGTCTGTTCATTTACTTTTCCAGTAAATTCTTGCAACGTGAGAATAAAATCAAAATTTACAAAATTACTCTCTTAAATTCTCAAAAATAGTAAAAAGTAAATGAACGCTTTTCCAGTAACAATTGTTTTATACACACAATTTTCTTATTTTATTGCTTTTAAAATGTATAAATCATAGAATAAACACATAGAACGGAAGGAGAGAGTAATATATGTATTAGAGTGACAGCCGATTTTTTTTTTTTAGATTTCAAAGAGTGCCGGGTGGAATATTGTGACACTAGGCCTAAATGTTAAGTGCTGAAAATTTGAGCCAAATCGGGCAACGATTTCTGGACGCGCATCGAGGTCAAAGTTCAGATATATGCAAAATTATACTATTTATATATTGTTTTCTAGAAATGTATAGATTTATTTATATTAATGAATATTACATTAAAAAATTTTTTTTGGAAGTTAACCCTGCATCTCCTTTGTGTCAAAATGACCCAAAAACTGTATTATCGCCAAAATTCGGAAAAAATGCAAATTTTTCAGATATTTTAAAAATTTTGCTACTAAATAAATACTTTTGCTATTGAATGCAAAAGAATCGAAATGTGTACGTAATTATCGTTGTAATGAGATATAAGTGCCAAAATTTGGTTAAAAGATTTTAAAGTTATTACAAATTCGCCAGACCATTAACGTGTTTCAGGCCACTTGAACAAAAAATTAATATATTTCGAGAAAAATTAAAATAAAAGCTCATTTTTACTTAAAATATGTCCATATTTACTTGTATATAAGTTTTTGTCTTCGTAGGATACCGTTAACCTATTCGCAGGTATGGCCAAAAAAAATAATTTTTTTTAACGGCTGTTTCAAAACTCCATTTTCAAATTTTTAAAAATTTTGTTAAACAAATTTCAGATTTTTTCGATCATCACATTGGGGTTTATTGAGATCAAAATAGGGAATAAAAATATGAAAAAATTATGTCAATACCTCTTACAGTTTTTCCGTACCTGCGATTTAAATTTTGCGTTTTTCAAGAAAAACTAATTTTTTGTCCATATTTAGGCGAATGAGTCCAATTTCCTTACTGTTATAAATTTTAAGTAAAACCTATTCATAATATTATAGTCCTTATAATTTTAAATATGTTCTGAAAGTTTTACTAAAATCGGAAAACGATTACCTTTGAATCGTGAAGGTCAAAGGTCAAATTTTTCAATATTTGGAATTTCTAATGAAAAGATAGCGAAATGTTACATATTTTTGGGCCGATTTTCATGAAACTTGAGGAAAATATAACATAAAGTCCAGAATTTAAAATAACAGCACAAAAATGGAAATTAACCCTTAGCAGCACTTGGGGTCCAAATTATTCTCAACTTTCAAAATCAAGAAAAACACAACCATTTTGACCCCAAGTCCTCTTAAAGGTTAAAATTAATTTTTGCACTGTTGTTGTAAATGCTAGACCCCAATATATATTTTCCTCAAGTTTCATGAAAATCGGCCGCTATCTTTTCATTAGAAATTCCAAATATTGAAAAATTTGACATTTGACATTTGACCTTCACGATTCAAAGGTTATCGTTTTCCGATTTTAGTAAAACTTTCAGAACATATTTAAAATTACAAGGACTATAATATTATGAATAGGTTTTACTTAAAATTTATAACAGTAAGGAAATTGGACTCATTCGCCTAAATATGGACAAAAAATTAGTTTTTCTTGAAAAACGCAAAATTTCAATCGCAGGTACGGAAAAACTGTAAGAGGTATTGACATAATTTTTTCATATTTTTATTCCCTATTTTGATCTCAATAAATCCCAATGTGATGATCGAAAAAATCTGAAATTTGTTTAACAAAATTTTTAAAAATTTGAAAATGTAGTTTTGAAACAGCCGTTAAAAAAAAATATTTTTTTTGGTCATACCTGCGAATAGGTTAACGGTATCCTACGAAGACAAAAACTTATATACAAGTAAATATGGACATATTTTAAGTAAAAATGAGCTTTTATTTTAATTTTTCTCGAAATATCTAAATTTTTTTTCTAAATTTTTTGTTCAAGTGGCCTGAAACACGGTAATGGTCTGGCGAATTTGTAATAACTTTAACATTTTTTAATCAAATTTTGTCATTTATATCTGATTACAACGATAATTACGTACATATTTCGATTCTTTTGCATTCAATTGCAAAAGTATTTATTTAGTAGCAACATTTTTTCAAAAACTGAAAAATTTGCATTTTTCTCTAATTTTGGCGATAATACAGTATTGGGTCATTTTGAACCAAAGGAGATACAGGGTTAATTTCCAAAACTTTTTTTTTAATGTAATATTCATTAATATAAATAAATCTACATATTTCTAGAAAACAATGCAGAAAGTTAACGAGTTTCACCTATTTATTCCATATTAACAGTAAAATTTTGCATATATCTGAACTTTGACCTCGATGCACGTCCAGAAATCGTTGCCCGATTTGGCTCAAATTTTCAGCACTTAACATTTAGGCCTAGTGTCACAATATTCCACCCGGCACTCTTCAAAATTTTAACAAAAATTTTTTTCCATACAACTGATTGTCACTCTAATATGTATATTGAAAAATTACTCTCTTTTCACACATACGGGTGATACAATAACAAAATACATGCAATACATTCTCATGAATTAGGTTTTTGATAACAGACTTAGGTTTTTGGCTCTCAGTTACCCAGCTAGTTGTTGTCTATGGTATAAATACTCACATTTTCTTTAATTTTATTGAAAATTATTTTTTTCAACACATTTAGCACTTTTTCTTTTCCGAAGCACGTCCATTTCGCACAAACTAAAAAATATTTTTTTTATTAATTTTGACGTTTTATTTTGTTTGTGGTAGGTTTTTAAATATAGAACAGAGTTTAAATTTTTGGTATTGAAAATAGAACAAAATTTAAATAAATTAAAATTTTAACATTTTTTAGATTTCTGTGTGTCTGGTGAAAATTCAAAAGGCACCAACACATATACATTTTTGTTACTAACACATATTTAGACTTAGGTACTTTTTCACTAACACATGTATAGAGTTAGGTACTGCTGTCAAAGAGTTGGACTACTTGTTATACTTTGATTTTAACCATAGAGCGGAAACTCGAAAAAAACTCAAACAAAAAAATTACTCAAAAAAGTTACACATACGAGTGTTGTTTTTGTTTTCACATAGTTTTTTTTACTAATACATTCTCACCACTTAGGTTTTTGACAACTGAGTTAGGTCTTTGACAGGAGAGCTTCCGCTCTATGTGTTTTCTCTATGATTTTAACTAGCATATGCGTAAAAATGTAAACAAAAATATAAAACGTAATTTGTTTTCTAAAGTTAAACAAAAATTATATATTAATTTAATGCAAGCAAAAAATGGATCATATTCCTGCGATCTTGAGTGGAAATATAGCCATGTCCAGGCCTGACTCTCGTATTATTAATTACAACATTTACACATCTCTTATAAAACAAAAAACAATAACAACAACAACAACGTCAGCGACAGCTATAAAACGTTTAGCAGAAGCCACTTCCACAAGTAATTCAAATTTCAATTTACCCAAAACATATCAATAAATAATTGAACTTGATGGTTGCATAATTAGATTTATTAATTTTTTGAAATTACTTACTACAAATAGAATTTATTTGCGCAATTTTTATAGCCTTTACCTTCTTGAGAAGGGTATATATAAGTTTGTCATTCCATTTGTAATTTGTATTTTGTATTTGTATTTATTAAGTGCCTTTCTAATACAACAAGATACAATATCTTATAAATAACAGCATTAGAATCCGATAAGTTATTAATAATTAGAGTAAAATTTCCACTTAATATAAATTAAACATAATTATAATAAATAGATAAAACAAATTGAACATTAATAATTATAATTTTAACATTGCTAGTTTAATAAATACATAAAGAAATAAACAAAAAAATATATACTTAATATGGAATATAAATATACAGAATTTTGAACTCTTAAATAACAAAATTTTACTGGTAATATTTCATTAGTAATTTTTTAAATTTTATTGCGTTAAATTTTATTGTATGTTCGTGGGAAGTTGGTTCCAGAGATAAATAGTAAAAATGAAAAATTGATGAGAAGATGTTGTATGTCGATACATAAAGGCCCTAATGGAATTATTTCTTGGTGATGAAGTAAATGTTATCTTTTCATATAAGTAGTTGGGTTCTTTAGTTGTAATAATTTTGTGCAGAAAAATAAGATTCTTTAGCTTCAAATATTCATCAAGAGAGATTCCAAATATACGTTTAGAGTACAGTGATACACTTTCAAATCTTGTTAAACCAAATATATAACGAGTTATGTTATTAAATGTTGTGTTAATTTTCCTCTTGTCATTACTACTGCAGCTAGCAAAAATTTCGGATGAATAAAGGAGCGTGGGAATTAAATATGTTTTAGCTAACAACATTCTTATCTTTAGTGGCGTAGAATGATGACTAGACCATAAACTTCTGAGTATACTATATGTTCTTCCACAAGCTTGATTAATATGATCAGTCCATGTGAGCGAGCTATTAAATATAATTCCTAGATTCCTGACAGATTTAACCAATTTGATTTTAGAGTCTCCAAGATATATATTTGTTTCCTCGCTGATCACAACAGTTTTTTTGCAAATTATTAAACATTTAGACTTCTTAGGATTAAGTCGTAAACCATTGGCTGATGCCCAATTAAATATTTTACCCAAATCATAGTTAAGTTCATTGACTTTATGCCGAATTGATGTTTTTAAGCAACTAAGTTGAACATCGTCTGCGTACATCTGTATACGAGTGTTCTGAATTTGTTGGGGTAAATCATTAGCATATAATGAGTATAAAAGTGGACCAAGTATTGAGCCTTGCGGGACACCTTTTGATAGTATCAGAGGACTGGAAACAGTTCCATTGTTTGCAACCGATTGAAGTCTGTTAAAGAAAAGAAAAACATTTTTGTTAGTTTCATTATCAGTGTTCGGTGTTCAACGGTGTCAAAAGCCTTTGAATGATCCAACAAAACCAGAAAAGTTACCTAACTATCATCTAAATTTCTGCGTATGTTTTTAACTACTTCAGTTAGAGCTGTTGTGCAACTATGTTGTGATCTAAAACCAGACTGTCTATCAGTTAATAGCTTTTTTTAATAAATGTATTTAGTGATTTGCTTATGTAAAAGACGCTCAAAAACCTTAGAGAGGTAAGGAAGGATAGAAATAGGTCGATATTCTTTATCAGCTTTAGGTACTGGGATAACTTTGGCATACTTCCATTCAGCTGGGAATGTGCTTGTGGTAACGATTGTATTAAACAGGTGATTAACGTGACGAACTATCCATGGTAATATTAGTTTTATAAAACGGGGATGTATGTCATCTAGACCAACTGCGTTAGATTTAACAGCTTGGAAACCCTCAATTATGTCAGATAAACTGAAACACTGGAAATAAAATAAATTAGAAGGATTTAAAGAGTCAACAAAAGAATACTGGTCATAAAAGTTGGTTTGCACCGGAGGTTGTAAAATATTAACAAATTTCTTGTTCAATTCATTAACATCCACATCATTTCTACGAATCTGCTTTCCAATAATGCCAATGTCCCTAATTTTCTTCCATGTTTGCTTAGTATCAATTGCCGTGTTTTTTGTTATTGTTTTCTTTTACTAATAGTTGGTCTCTTTTACATCATTTGAGTGATTTTATTTAAGATTTTCTGAATTTTTATTGAAATAAAATATTTTAAAATAATGTTTATCCAAAAAACAAGTTGTAAAAGATCGATCACTTCAATTTCCCGGGAAACACCATATATCCAATAGTCATGCAACTTAACTTGAGACGTATCAACACATTTTTTACAAGGAATTTTAATATTATTTGAGAGCCGGTAAGAAACTCAACTGTTGTGTTACTTTCTACATTTTTCATTTCCGACCCTATAAATTATATTTATTCTGGATCCTTATAGATAGCGGAGTCGATTAAGCAATGTCTGTCTGTTCATCTGTCTGTTGAACACAATTTTCTGAAGACCCCCGATATCTTCGGGATCTAAATCTTCAACAATTCTGTCAGACATTCTTTCGAGAAGTTTGCTATTTAAAATCAGTAAAATCGGGCCACAAATGGCAGCGATATGAGGAAAAACCAGGACAATCTGGATTTTTGACCTGTATCTGGATTACTAAGTCATTAATATAGACAATATGTATACAGTGGGACCTCGATTATCTGTATTGGTCGGGACCGGAAGCATTATGGATAATCAATTTTCCCGGTTAATTGAGTAATTTTTTAAAGGATTTTATGTACATTTGGCCCTTAGCGGCAAATTATCGTAAGCGACATTTTTAAAATTTTTGATTTATTGCAGAAATTAAAATTTAATGGACCGACTGATGTTTTAGCGTTCTCAGAATATCAAAATTGTTAATAACATCAAAAACATAGGGGGTAAGATTTTATCGTAAGTCAATGTTTATATTTTACAGTAAACAAATTTTATCGTAAGCGACACACAGTGGTATAGAGAAAAAAGATGGAAATAAATCTGTAACTTCTAAATATTTAGTTTGGTTTGAATGAAATTTCACGTGCGCAAAGAAGAAGTGTTGTCGAGTTTAAGTTTTGAACTTGGACCTCATGGGCCCACCAAAGCGCGACCAAGAGCCCTCAAAGTAGGAAACCTCGGGTATGTTACATTTTTAAAACAATATTATTTCTTGGTTTGAGTTCCGATTTCAAAAACATTATACATGTAGAATCTTCTCATCGAGCACTATAAAAAATCAATTATCTATTATAGCTTAGGAGATATTCGCATTTGAAAATTAAATTTTCAACATTTTTACCCACCGTACTCCAGTTTTTTGATAACAGCGTATCAAAATATTTCCCGATTCTCCCTACATTTCCTTTATTGGACTAACAACGCATGTATGTGTCAAATGGAAAAAGAACTGTTTACATATAATGACTAAGTCCAAAGTCCAAAGTATTTTTTGGGAAAAAAGAATTTTTTTCTTTTTAAGTTATCGCAAAACATTTCTAAGAGGATGTATAAGGAATTTCTACTTTCTGAAAGCCTAGTCTTCATAAAATATTTTAAAGCAAAACTAATTTCAAAATTGTTGTTACCGAGGGGACCAGGTATTTTCAAAAACCACCTATTTTTTATGTCAAATAAAACTTTAGGGCAAAAATTCTCAAATCGCGTATCCGATATCAAAATATAGTAACCGATTATAGGTGGCTCAATATGTTTCTAATTATTTTGTAAAGGGTCCCGATAACACCGGCCCTGGTATGGATGTTATAGCCAAAAAACTAAAAATTACCATTTTTGGAATTTTTCAACACTTTTTTGGGAATTGCGGGATTGCTGATAATAAATTTCAAAATTCGTTTTTATTTTTCCATTTTAAATAGAAAAATCTCCATAACTGTGAAATTTCATTAAAAACTATTTATAAATAAAAATTTAATTTCTATTTGAAAAATTTGTCATATTTTTCTATAAAGTATTTCATGAATTTTTAATTGTCAAAAGTTACAAATATTTTTGAAAAATAGACAAATAGCTTGAACGAAATTATATTATATCGCATCATAAAATTTTTAATTCTATGTATAAATTTCAAAATAATTAAAAAAAACCTTCCCCTTAAAATTTGTGTTTTGTCGCTTACGATAATTTGGCGCTAAGGGGTCGATATGCCCAGCATTTCATTTTCTGGGCAGAGTAAGTTATTCTACGCATTTTTCAAAACTGCAGAAGTAACAGCATTCCAAGCATTATTAATTGGCAACGGTGCTTTCTTGATGTTAAACGCTTTCTTAAATTCTTATCTATTGATTGACGTGAATAATTTTTGCACTAAGTTTTCCGATAATGACATTTAAAGCTCCATATTGCACCCTGATCCATCGGTTGGATCAAAGACGTCACATTTGGTTTGGAAAATTGTATACATCGTTCATTGTTGAGTTTTTCTATTCTATTGATATGAATTGTGGCAGCTATATAATCAGCTGAAGATTTTTGTCCTAAGTTTGTGAATTCGCTTTTTTGTTTAATTTTGAGTGGAATATTTTAGCCTTTTCATTCACTATTAATCCAGAACTTTTGGTTCTTCAGCAGTCTTTAAATATTTTCAGTTTCGAATGGGGAATTCCTCTTTTTCGTTTTATTCACATTGTGTTTGTTGTTCAAAAATAATCGAAAAAAAAATTGCTTATAATCCCGGATAATTGAGATAATTACGGTTAATCGATGCAAAAAAAAAAAGTTGAAATCGATCCAAAATTTGTTTCTTTTTCTTTCACGGATAATTGATGTTGCCGGATAATCGAATCACGGATAATCGAGGCCTCACTGTATCTAATGATAAATATTCAAAAGCCTTATATAAAACCATAGTAAGTTGGAACTACAATGGGTCAAAATCGGAAAAATATTTTTTAACTGATTTTTTTTCAACAAAAGTTTTTTTTTTCGTTAAATATAAAAAAAAAAATTTAAATTTTAAAAAACAATTCGAAACTTTTTTTTCCAAAAAAATAAAAACTGCAAAAAAAAATAAATTTTGTTTACTTAAAAATATTTAAAATTTTTATTTTGAAGTATAATTTGGTGAAGGGTATATAAGATTCGGCACAGCCGAATATAGCTCTCTTACTTGTTTTATTTTTTGTATCACTTTTTTAGGATTTTTCTCACAATATATAATTTCAACACGTGACTATAAAAATACCGTTTCATATTTCACATTATTTTTTTGCCTGCCGATGTAGAATTTTTAAGCCTGTAAACAATACGAATGTTAACGAAGTTCATAAAAATTATAAAATGAGATACAAAATTCACAATAAATAGCCAGATTACTACAGAGAAAGAAAGTGCATATCAGATTATTATAATCCATATTACATGCTCTTCTTATGCCGAGCACTGATTTACAATCATTTACTAAATAAATAATATATTCCAACATCGTATAAACAATAACAACAAGAACATGTTGAATAAATATTTTTCATACAATAACCATAATACCAGCCACACTATTCTGGGGTCAAGTGAGTTCTACATAATTTACTGCCGAAACCATTTATTGTCGTTATGTATGTGTAGGTTTAAGGTTTGCGTATATAATTTCATTAAAGTGCTTAGTGTGGATGGATTTTAATGTATTAATCCCTTTTAATTGTACAACATTATTTTTAAATGCCAAGATAAAAGACATAGTAAATTAAATCTTAATAGTGGGAAATTAACTTTTGCCAATTTAATATGTACCTTAATATATTCAATTAACTACTTATGTACGTTTAGCTATGGCGGCGAAAATAAATATGTAATAGGTATTAAATGAAATGTTGGAAGTCATTAAGATTTCGTTTGAGAATTTTTTGAATCTAAAACTTAGATAATGCTGTACTTATCTTACGTCTTGTTATTAGTTTGACCCACTTCTTTACACCTGAATTTCTCTACAGAATTTTAACATAATAAGCCAGACATTTGTCTACCGGGTTTCTGTAAATACTTACCGCCGTCATTTGATACCATTTTGTTTTTGTATATGCCTTTGTAGACTTTTCCTGTGCTAGTGTCTTTTGTGTCACATCTCCCATTGTCTAAATCACTGTAATGACTTTTGACAGACGCACGTAGCTTTGTACTTCTTTCATATTGTCTCTCTCTCTCTTTATTGCTGAGTTTTTTTCCTTTCTACGTTTCATTATTTTCATTTTATTAGGTCATCTTCATTATCCACTTTTTTGATGTTTTAATTTCAGTTGTGTCTAGAACTTAATGTGAAGGAAACATTTTTGTTTCTTTAGTTTCTGTTGCCTGTTTGATGTTTGTTCTTTGTAGGTTTCAGTGATTTAAAGTGAAGTACATAGCTTTGCATTCCATTGGTGTTAATTTGCCAGTCTATTAATTTTTCTTCTGGTATACCGCTTTCAGCCACTGTGTGTGATGCTTGAAGTTTTGCCTTTTAGACAGTTTTAGAAAACATTAAAAAGAGCACTGTGTCCCATGCAAGTATTTGCTTTAAAGTCATTACCCAGCAAAAAGTATTTCTCATTCGGATGCAATAGAAATGTATGGAAGCAATAAAATGCTTAAATTTTTAAATTTGTTTAACAAAATAAATAAATATTTGGCACCTTCTCCCTTGCAATCAGTTTGGTTTCTTTATGTATATTTACAATGCAAGTCTCTATTATGCAAAAGTTTTAATTAATTTAATTAAAATTTAATTAACAAATTTAAAAGTAATTTCTTTTTGCCCGAAGTGCACCTGAAACCCAATTCATAACCCTTATTAACAAATGCCACAACATTGGCTATACATTGCTTGGCTATGAACATCAATTTATTAGCAAAACCAACAAACTCAGATTCACAAGCCTTTTTTAAGAATCAAAATAAAAACACAGAAAAGAAACACTCATTAAGAAATTCAAATGCTTAGACAACACCAGACAACAACTGTATTACCTTAAACAATTTATCTGTAATTAATAAATCCTTGGTGGATTTAAATGAATTAAAATAAATTATACGGTAAATAACTACATATATTCTATATATAATACAAAAATAAGTATATTAAGGAGGCTCCAAAGAAATGATTGATAGATCTTCTTTCATTATTTGCCTATTCGTCATACAAATGTTACATTTCACACAACTAAAAATTTCAAAAGGTTTCCAGAATTTCGGCATACTATGCTCTATCTATTTCCGCATTCAGAAAATAACCTATATCCCGGTATACAGTCCATTCTTGCATATTTACAAGGCATTTCCGTTCTTCCTTTACAAGGCTTTCCATTTACTATAGAATATAAGGCTTTGTAGCAATTTGTATTTAGAATTTCTCAGAATATCGTCCCCTTAATAAAACAATAGTGTATAATTTGTTTGCCATTTCGAAATAATTGAGTTTAAAATTTTTGTGTTTGTAAACATCTAGAACAAAAGTAATATTTCAAATTTTGACCACATATAGAATCAGTTATGTAGATTCTTATTATGCAATAAAAAACGCATATACACCATTGCTTTATTGAGGGGACGATATGTTCAAGGTAAGTTGTTTTCTTTCTTTATAGTACTGTAGTACTGACCATACATAGTAATGATTTGCTAAATCGTACTTTCATGGCAGGTTAGAATGTTTTTTTATATTTATATTTAAACAAGTAAAAGTGCTATTTTCAGGAGATGGTTTGTAAAGAAAAAAAAAATTTAAAAATGGCGGCTTAAACCGTCTTTTTTGAGTCCAGTCAACTGTAATAAAAACGCCCCTAAAGTATGCAGTACAAATTTAGATATTTTATATGCAAATAAATAAGAACAGGCAGGGTTGGAAAAACTTGACGAACTAACATTAGTAAATGCTACCGGGCGAAGCCGGGGCGGTAAACTATTTTTAAATATTTTTAGGAAAACTAAATTTTTTTTTTTCAAAATAGTTTTTTTAATTTTTTGGAAAAATATTTTTTATAATTGTTTTTTTAATTTTAAAATTTATTTTTTTAAATTTTAAAATTTATTTTTTTAAATATTAAAAATTGTATTTTGTTTTTTAATTTTTTTTTTTAATGTTTAGCGAAAAAAACTTTTGGTGAAAAAAAAATCGGGATAAAAATATATATATGTCGTTGCAAAGGTCTTTGAAATATCTATTACTAGATATCCATGTTGTCTATATTAATGACTTAGTAATCCAGATATAGGTCAAAAATAGTTTAAAAATCGAGGTTATCTTGGTTTTTTAATTATATCTCAGACAGACAGACTGACATGGCTTAATCGACTCCGCTATCTATAAGGATCCAGAATATATATAATCTCTTGATAGTTCTATCCATCGACATATTTCTCTTAATCCGTCCCATTGGTCATTGATTATTACACCAAGATAATCTAAGTTGTGAACTCTTAGGAAGGAAAAGTTTTGTATTTTGCAGCTAGGTGTGCTGTAGTTTCTTTTACTGCTCACAGTCATGTATTTTTTTTCCGAATGTTTATTTTTAAATCATACATTTCACATTCTGTTTATTAAATCTTGGGGTCCAGTGATACTATCAGCCAGTACCGTGCTATCATCAACAAATCTAATATTACTTATTGGATGTATGACTTAAAAATGCGAGATTTTTTCGTAAATAGTTCATAACTGGTATTGCAACATGTGGCCGAGCGTTGTCATGATGTAATATTACGGCTTCATATCAGCCAATGCTCGTTTCAATGAAATATTGTCAGATTTCAGCAACTCTCACCAAATACAGAGAATTACCTTAGCGCCATGGATATTTGGCTTTGGTGACGATTCGGCTGGTTGGCTTGGCTTCACATGTAATGATTAGCTGAGAAAATTATTTTCTTTTATAGCGTTGAAGCAGCATTTCGGACATGCGAAATCGTCTTTCAATTTCCTAATTTCCCAACTATTCTATAAATCCTGCTACGTTTTGAAATTGCTGATTGTGTAGCTCCCAATGATTTTGCAAGCTCTTGTTGAGTTTTACAAAAATCTTCATGGAGAAATGCCTCCAATTCTTCTTCAAGTCATCAAACTTGTTTGGCTGATCAAGCCATTCCTCGATGGAACACATTCATCATAAACTCTGGTATGCTTCAGAGGCACTTCTTTCAAATTAAAGAAATAAAGCAAAACTTCTCGTATATCATGCTTTGTTGACACACAATTCCACATTTTTCATGCAAAAACCACTTTGTTGTTAAAATTATAATGTTCAATAACTAAGGATATATGACAAATATGTACTCTTCAAAATTGCAAAATTATAAGTTATTAAAAACAACAGATACGCCATCTATTGTAAATCACACATTTTTAAATCATACACCCAATTCATTTTTGAACTAATAGCTGTAGAGAAAAAATGCTTCACGGGTTCCCATTCCTTCTTTAAATCCAAACTGTGATTCTTCCATTAAATAGTTCTTAGAAATATTTTCAAAGCGTGGCTCATTGAAGTTCCATTAAGTTGCAGTTTTGGAAAAAACTTGTTCTATTTAACTACTCTTTCCAAATGTTAATTTTTCCTCAATATCAAATACGCTACATTGTTTTTATTACATAAAATATTGAATTCTTTTTCCGCATATTCCGGATTTTTTAAATTTTTTCTTTAAATCCAAACTGTGATTCTCCCATTAAATAGTTCTTAGAAATATTTTCAAAGCGTGGCTCATTGAAGATCCATTAAGTTGCAGTTTTGGAAAAAACTTGTTCTATTTAACTACTCTTTCCAAATATTCATTTTTCGTCAATATCAAATACGCTACATTGTTTTTATTACATAAAATATTGAATTCTTTTTCCGCATATTCCGGATTTTTTAAATTTTTTGTGCAGATTGCAAATTTATTGGTTTTTTGATCTCCTTGCATTGTCCGTGAAGAATTTTATTCTTGGCTACGCCTTTGTAGTTTAAGTCTTTGTTTTAAATTTTTATATTTCCAGTGTTTTCCATTATCTGAAGTATATGTTTTCTATATCATAACCAGGGAAACCAAAATATGCAAATGCATGTTTTTTCTGGTGAGTCTAATGAGCACATGGATATTTTTTTGGCATCGATTTGTTAGTGCATATTTTACCCTTAAATGCATATTTTTGCATATATTTGTTTTAGGAGCATATTTATGTCATATTTTTGCGTTTTTAGAGCATATTCTACTGTTTAATAGCATATTCGGTCTTTATCAAACACAAATTTTGTCTTTGTTACAGGTTTTTACTTCCTTTGTTTAAAATTTTAATAATAGCGCCATCTATATATCTAATTTTAGTTCTAATTCAAACTTAACCGTTCTAAGTGTTAAAGAAATATTGTCTTTTAAATTTGCTCCTATAACATCAGTTGATGTCGAAAGAACATTTTCTATGTATAAAAATGTTTTCAGATCCAATAGACAACGATTTTTATTTGAAAATTTAAGTCAATATTTTCTAATTTATTAATGGAAGAAGAAACTTTATATTTATATAAAATATCATCAAAAAATACCTCTCGAGGCCTTTTCATAGCTTATTGTTTTTATCTTGTATTTATTTTTTGTTATACTTGTTTTAGTTCAATTTATTTTTGTTTATTTTATGTTACTTTACCTTTTTAGAATATTTTTTGGTTAAAAATTATGTAAAAGTTTGTTTTTTAAGAGCATGTTTTTTAAATTTTAAGAGCATATTTTAAAGTTTTTACTGCATATTTAAAGCGCTTAAAACGCTTTTATTAGAGCATATTTCCGGTTTCCCTGATCAGAACTATCAACGTTGTTTAGCTCTAAACTTATACACTTGATCACAGAGTCTTTCAAACATCTTTCACATGTTACCAATATTTCAGATGTTTCCTTTGAGAGAAATATGAAAAAAATGAGAATTGGTCTCCTCAAATAAGCTAAACTTTCATTTTAGTTGGGAATACCAACACTTTATTTTTCCTTCATACAAACAGGGCCATCCTAATGTATATGTGTAGGTATACCTTGAGCATGGTATTTCTTTGTATTTCTGATGCCAAAAACCCACAGAAACAACCAGCAGTTAAATCTCAAAACATGATGGTTTCGTAACAATTCTTGTGTAACGTCTTTGAATGAAGTTGATGAAGATGCGTATGTTTACACAGACTGACGAAGAAAAACAATTGTTGGAAGTCTTATATAATTACGTAGAATGTTTGGGAAGTTACAGCCCTTAAAGGTTTACAATATACCAAATTCAACTATAAAAATAATTAGTACAATAAAGTATGCTATATAAAGTATGATAAAACAATACATAAAAACCAAACTAGTGGCTTCAAACACTAGAAAACCTCATTTTAATATTCATTACATATAAAATTAAATAGTTTGTGCTTGAAAATTTACACCAAGGTATGTTTGCATCTATTTTGTTTTGTGCAGAAAAAAACAATTGTAAATTATGTATGTTGTACCTTAAACACTCTTCAACATATCAGTTGAACAACATTTGTAATCATTAATCTTAAGTCATACCTTTGGTAGATTGATGCCATAAGGCAGGATGAGAGTGACACACCTAAAATGATGTTTTCTAAAATGTTTAATGACACACAAATATGTGACAGTAACATTAAAATGACTTTTAACAGTGTATGTACTTATGTTTGCAAAATTCACTGCTATAAATATCTTACACAAAATAAACTTCGTTGGGAAGTAAAAATTCAAAAAAAAAACAATTAAGAAAGTACACTAAGTAAACATCAAAACATTTTTCTTTTAAAATTTCAATAATTTATATTTTTGAGTGATTTTCGGAAGTGGGCCTTATATGGGGGCTATGACCAATTATGGACCGATCACCATGAAATTAGGTCGTGTGATTTATGTCTCTATGAAAGTTTACTATGTTGAATTTTGTGAGTATACCAAAATTTTTAAGCGATTTATGCACGTTAAAGTGATCTTCGGAAGCGGGTCTATATGGGAGCTATGACTAATTGTGGACCGATCGTAACAAAATTTGGTGACATGAATTTTGTATATATAAAATTTATTTGGAGCGCAATTTATGGAGATACATTTATAAATTAAACATTTATGGCCGATAAAGTCCAATTTCGGAAGGACATTTGTATGAGGGCTAGGTGAAATAATGGATCGATTTCAGCCATTTTCAATAGGCTTGGTCCTTGGGCTGAAAAAATTATATGTTCCAAATTTGATCGAAATATCTTCAAAATTGCGATCTGTACTCTGCGCACAAGGCTTACATGGACAGCCAGCCAACCAGACGGATGGACGGACATCGTTTAATCGACTCAGAAAGTGATTCTAAGTCGATCGGTATACTTTAAGGTGTTTGTTAGACCAATATTTTTGGGCCTTACAAACATCTGCACAAACGCATTATACCCTCCCCACTACGGTGGTGTAGGGTATAAAAAGTAAAAGTGTTATATTCGGCTGTGTCGAAACAAGTTTATCCACCATCAATATGTGACAATAAAATATTTTTCTGATATAGGAGTTTTATGGGGAGTAGGGAAAATTATGGACCGATCCTCAGAAATGTTGGTAAAAAGTTTTATATCACGATATTAATTATTATAGGACAATTATGAATGTTCAAGTAATTTTTTGAGGGGGACCTTTTATTGGGACTAGGCACAAATGTTGCCCGATTTTTACCATACTTTACAGTATATATTAGAGTACTTAGAAATAATTTGTGCAACATTTTATCAGAATTGTCGCATAATCAACATTTACACGACTCACAAACAGTATTCCGGTTGAATATTTGTATGGGGACTATTTCATATTCAACAGAGAGTATTTGAGGGAAATTTCAGCTAGCGAGCTCCTTTCGTGTTTTCAACAGACAGCGGACGGACTTAGAATCATATAGGATATATATAGTAATATATGTCTGCAACAAATATTTTGATGTGTTACTAATAAAATAACAATATAAATATACCTTCCATCCTTTTTGATGGTGGGTAAAAAAACATAAAGTGGTCGTAAAAATTAATTTAATTTTGAATTGTCTTAATAGCATTTTGTTACAAAAAAAAAAACAATCGCCAAGTGACTTATTACAGAAAATGCCTGGCAGAAAACTTCATGATACCATTTTTAACGTTTTAAAATTACTTCCATAACTATAATTACTATTATTGTATATGTTTGATTGCAGTATAAGTTTTATTTATTATGGACCTTCTAAAATACTGGGGCAAATTTTATGAAATTTTAAAGCCATTATAAGAGTTATAGTCTTTCTGAATCGTGTCTACAAGGATTTTAATTTCACACTTTATTTTCACATGCT
Organism: Calliphora vicina; assembly: GCF_958450345.1. Lineage (NCBI taxonomy): Eukaryota > Metazoa > Arthropoda > Insecta > Diptera > Calliphoridae > Calliphora > Calliphora vicina. The sequence goes on along the minus strand of NC_088783.1, from coordinate 74,143,499 downwards.
TTTAAATCTGTTCATATTTGTAAAAGTTATAAGTCCAGAAAAGATTTTCACGACCAAATTGATCCACTTTAAACATATTTACTTACATTTTTGAATCGGCTTTATTGTGTAAGATAAATACCAAAAGTCCAACTGAGATCTTGTATTTGCACAACCAGAGACAAAAAAAAATTGTTTTATTATTCAAAAATCCTCAATAAAATATTAATTAATATGAAAAATGTGTGGCCAAAATTGAACAAAATTGTGAACACTTTTCAAAATGGCTTCGTAATTCTATTTTCTAATACACAACACAATATTTTAAATGTTTTAATATGTTCTCAATAAACCCCAATGAGATGTTTACAAAATTCTGAAATTTGTTAAACAAAATTTTTAAAAATTTTAAAATGGAGTTTTGAAACTGCCGTTAAAAAAATATTTTTTTTGGTCATACCTGCGAATAGGTCAACGATATCCTAAGACAAAAACTCTTATACAAGTAAATATGGATATATTTTAAGTAATAATAAGCTTTTATTTCAATATTTCTCAAAATATGTTAATTTTGTTCCTACATTTCTTGTTCTAGTGGCCTGAGACACGTTAATGGCCTGGCGATTTTTTAATAACTTTAACATTTTTTAACCAATTTTTGTGTTTTATATCTTATAAGAACGACAATTACGTACTTATTTTGATTCTTTTAAATTAAATTGCAAAAGTAATTATTTAATGGAAAAATTTTTACAAAAACTGAAAAAATTGCATTTTTTCCCCTTGTAAATGCACCTCAAAACTAAACTCTTATAAAACTATCTTTAAAGTTATTGTATTTTTTAATTCATCATAATTCTAGACCAGTGTGCACAACCATGGTATTATGTATTCAGTTTCGTTGTCTCTCTTCCATAGGTTGTATAAAAGTCTTGTAATACATCGGCTGTAATTTCAAAGATTAGATATCTAACAGTTCATAGTTATCTATGGTGTAAACATATTTAGTAATTTTAACCCCTAATATTGATTTGAAATTAATGTCAATTTATATCTTTATTAAATCTATTTGTTAAAATTACGGATGTTAGTTCTCCATTTTTATCCGGATAAACATGAGCTTTATGACATTTAAAACTAATACAATGTTTTACGTTCTGAATTTTTTTTCTGTATTAAGCTCTCGAATGCTCTATTTAAAATAATAAAAGCGTTGTTGCCAACAATTCCATGCTTTCATACTATCTATATATATAAAAGAGTAACGTGACTGACTGACTGACTGACTGATTCATTCATCATCGCACAGCCCAAACCGCTAAAGCTAGAAACTTGAAATTCGGGTAATGGGTTCCTTTTACAATATGTAGATCCACTAAGAAGGGATTTTTGGAAATTCGGTCGTTAAGGGGGACAAATGGGGCAAAAACGGGTAAAACCTGTACCTCTATATCTCCAAAACAAATAAACTTAGAAATAATATTTTAAATGCGTCCGCCTGTAATCAAAAAAAGAGCCGACAGGTGTTTGGTACTTTTTTGAAATTCAAAATTCAAGTGACCATATGGGGTAAAAATAGTCCCCGTAGAACCCTCTGTTAACATGTATATCTCCTACATAAATAAACATAGAAATATTATATTGAATGTATCTGGCTCAGATCAATAAAAACTAGAAATCTTTTTGGTACTTTTTTGAAATTCGAATTCCTAAGGCCTCAAAATTGTTTTCTTTTTTGGTACTTTTTTATCAAAATGTATTTTCTCACTAACAATTCCATGAACTATTATTTTCAAATAGTACGTATTACTAGGTACTTTTCTGAAAATTATTTCTTCACAGGGGACAAAAAGGGGAAAAAACGGGATAAAAACGGAGATTTGATATTATTTATTCAATTTAAAAATAAAAAAAAGATAAAATATTCTTCCAACCACACAAAAAAGAATCCACAACATGCTATTCGGAAGTCAAATACAAATGGGTAAAAAGGGCCAAATTTCAGTACACTTATATTGGTACTTTTTTGAAATTCATTTCTACTATTCTATTCAAGTAGTTTTATTTTTTTTTTCAATAAAATTGTTTTGCCTCCACTGAGATTCGAACCGATGTAGTTCGGCTACAGTTCAGTAGTCTAAACCCTTAGCCTACACCAGAATGTTTATTTTCATGTTTAGAATACTAATTTTATTTTAAAATATATAGTTTTTCACCCTATTCACCATTAGTTGAATTCTAATGGTGTTGAAAATTCCAATAGTACAGACACAAACCTTAACCTTTTTTGTAAAAATTATTATTTTCACCTTATTCAATAAATTTAAAATTTATTCAACATACAGTTATATGAAATGTATATGGGAATTTATGAGGGAAAATATTAATAACAGTGTTGTAAATATAGTTGGTTTAATGCTATTTGAAATGTTATAGTTTTATTTGATAAAAAACTACAAAACAAATTATTTTGTTGAAATGTGAAACAAAACAAAAAATATTCATAAAAATATATTCATTAAAGCATTTCTAAAAAAAAAATCACGTGTTTATTCCTATTCGCTAAAATAAGAATTTTGTTCTCGCAAAATTTAATAACAATTTCAGTAAATTAAGGTCCTCATTTTATAAAACAAAACGTTTGGAAGCGTAAGCAATTTGTATGAAGAATACTGGGAAAAAAGTTTAAAACTTATTTCCATAGAATTTTATTTTAACGTTTGTCGTTTCGTTTTATAAAATTAGACCCTAAAAAAATTAAAATGTAAAGCACTATGTGTATCTATGAGTAAATCATTATTTATACTCTATTTATCAAGTTTATAAAATCAACTTATATCTCACTCAAATGTAGTATTAGAAACTTTTTATAAATTTAAAAAACAGAATTTACGCAATATGTGTCTCTATGATTAAAACCTTATTCATATTCAATTTATCAAAAGATTATAAAACAAATTTAGGGCCTCATTTTATAAAACGCAACGACAAACGTTAAAATAAAATTCTATGGAAATAAGTTTTAAACGTTTTTCCCAGTATTCTTCATACAAATTGCTTACGCTTCCAAACGTTAAACAAATTGTGTATAAAAAAAATTCAAGTTTAAAACCTTATTACCAATATTCTTCATACAAATTGCACGCTTTATAAAAAAAAAACATTTTTTTAGATAATAACAAATAAATTTTCGCTTAAATAAAATCGTTTACACAAACATTTATTTAAATATTTTTATTTCGATGAATAGACAACACTATTTACATATAACCGTCAACTCATTTGAAAAAAAATAGTTGTGTAATAATAAGTGCTCAAATTTTATAAATTCAATTAAAAGAAAAAATTCTACGTTACTTAGAAATGTAAGTTTTTTAATTTCATATTCCATATATATATATTAATCTTCATTAAGTTTTATTACGTTTTTATCGTGTAAATAAAATGTATATGTACATACCTTTAACAGTGCGAGTTCTGATAGAGAAATTTAAACTTTTCTAAAATTGAAATTTTTTGGAGGATGAATCTAAATTCCTGGATAAAGGGAGAAGACAGGCGGTTGGAACTTGCTAGAGTTTATAGTCAAGGTGTTTTTCTATCATAATCCGTGGTCAGAACCCTTAACAGTGCGAGTTTTGATAGAGAAATTTATATTTTTCGGAAATTTTTTTTTTGTTTTTGTAGGATGAATCAAAATTTCTTGGAAATAGGAGAAGATTTGCGAATTAATCTTGCTGGAATATTTAGATAGGGTGTTGGTCCATCATGGTCCATGGTCATATCCTTTAACAGTGCGAGTTCTGGTAGAGAAATTTAAATGTTTCGAAAATTGAAATTGTTTTGGAGGATGAATCTAAATTTCTTGGATGGAATTTATATTCATCCTCAAAAAAATTCCAATTTTCGAAAATTTCTCTATCAGATCTCGCACTGTTAAGGGTTATGGCCACGGACCATGATAGACCAAAACCCTATCTAAATATTCCAGCAAGATTCATCCGCACATTTTCTCCCATTTCCAAGAAATTTAGATTCATTCTACAAAAAAAATAAAATTTTCGAAAAATTTAAATTTCTCTATCAGAACTCGCACTGTTAAAGATTATGACTACGGACCATGATAGACCAACACTCTACCTAAATATTCCAGCAAGATTCATCCGCCCATCTTCTCCCATTTCAAAGAAATTTAGATTCATCCTTCCAAACTGTTAATTTCTCTGAACTCGCACTGTTAAAGGTTATGACCATGGACGATGATAGACTAACAGCTTATCTATAAATTCTATCATGTTCCATCCGCCCATCTTTTCCCGTTTTCCTAGAATTCGGATTCAGCCTCCCAAGTATATTAAATTTTGATTTTGGTCAAAATTAAAAAATTATTATCAAAACTCGCTCTGTTAAATATTATGACCACAGATTATCATAGTGGGACAGTTTATCTATAAATTCCAGCAAGTTCATTCCACCTATCTTCTCCCATTTCCAAGAAATTTAGATTCATCCTCCAAAAACATTTTAATTTTCGAAAAATTTAATTTTCCCATCTTCTCCCGTTAACAGGATTTTAGATTCATCCTCCAAAAAATTTAAATTTTCGAAACATTTAAATTTCTCTATCAGAACTCGCACTGTTAAAGGTTATGACCACGGACCATGATAGACCACCTTCTCCCATTTCCAAGAAATTTAGATTCATCCTCAAACAAAATTTAAATTTTCGAAAAATTTAAATTTCTTTATCAGAACTCGCACTGTTAACGGTTATGCCACGGACCATGATAAACCAAAACCCTACCTAAATATTCCAGCAAGATTCATCCGCCCATCTTCTACCATTTCCAAAAAATTTAAATTCTTCCTCCCAAAACTTGCACTGTTAAGGGTTGTGACCATGGGTTATGATAGAAAAACACCTTGGCTATAAATTCAAGCAAGTTCCTTCTGCCCATCTTCTCCCGTTATAAAAGAATTTAGAATCATCCTCAAAAAAATTTAAATTTTCGAAAAATTTAAATTTCTCTAGCAGAACTCGCACTGTTAAAGGTTATGACCACGGACCATGATATACCAACACCCTACCTAAATATTCCAGCAAGATTCATCCGCCCATCTTCTCCCATTTCCAAGAAATTTAGATCATCCTCCCAAGAAATTTAAATTTCCGAAAAATTTTAATTTCTCTATCAAAACTCGCACTGTTAAGGGTTATGACCATGGGTTATGATAGAAAAACACCTTGGGTATAAATTCCAGCAAGTTCCATCTGCCCATCTTCTCCCGTTTTCCATGAATTTAGATTTGTCCATCCATAATAATTAAATTTTAAAAATTCCGCAAAAGTATAAAACTATGTTTGACATTTATGATTTGACTTAGTTTTTGGAAAAAACGGGAGATTAGTTCCCGTTTCAATCATTAGTGGTACATTATGTTCAACCGTGTGGTTATTATTCCATTTTGAATACACTTTCCTTGATTTACAATGTTTAACGGTGTCATGTAAACTTTTAAACATAACTCTGTTAACTCAACTGGTTTGTGTCTAGGGTTATAAATTTCGAAATTTAACTTCACACACATTATTAAATTAGTATATCTTTATCTATCTACTATTAATATTTGCAATTATTATTATGAATTTTCAATTACGCAAGCAGTTTTGAGATGCTTTAATACTTCAAAATATCATGGACTACAAACAATTGTAAGGTGTATTTACTTTACGCAATAATTAAAATTTCTATAATAAACATTTTAAAATAATTTACGTAGTTGTTTTGTTATTTCCACATTTTTTCGCTAACGAAGTAGCGGGTTGCATGCTAGTTATTAAATATATGAAGGATTTCATGTCAAGTGAACCAACTTTTGAAATCGATAACTTCCGAACGGGATGAAATTTGCTCGAAGGTAGTCCTATTGACAGTAATAGACATAATTTTACAACAAGAGCGGTTGAGAACTTTCTGATTTAGAGGGGTTAAAAATTTTAAATTTTGGCCAAACAGTGTTTTTTCTCACCTATTGTTCTTAGCAAAATGGGTCACAAATAGTTTAGATATGTAGCTATTTCTTCAATATTTTGAAAAAAAAAATTAATATTTTTTTTCAAAAATCAAAAACTTTTTTGTATTTTTTTCAAAATGGGTACTTTTTTTTCTCAATATAAAAGCTTAGGTCTTGAACTACTTTTTGATCGCTCAGTGGGATGCTAGTGGGATCTACATATATAAGTGTTTTGTCATAATTTAGAAGCTCAGAAGAAAGCTTAGGTATTTTTCTTTAAGAACTTTATTGTCGCTGAGTGGCGATGCGAGTGGGATATCTACCAAAATATCAAATTTTGACCCCTTCTAACTCAGAGAGTTCTTTACCGATCTTGTTGGGCGATTCCGTGATTTTTGAAAAACATCGTTAAATAAATCACTGTTCTTTTAAACAGTGGCTGTGATCACGTTTTGTCTATGTTAAGCACAACAACACCAATGTTAAGAAAAATACATTATGTCTGCTTTTACACAGGGCAAGTTTTCTTGCGCAAGTCTACAGTTTATAGGAGAGAGAGGCAAGAAGAAAGAAGAGGGGTACACACTTGTTTGTACTGGCAAGTCTCTTCAATTCTCTTTTGTTTTCTCATTTTCACTATGGCGTCTATAAGGTTTTGACATGTAAAATTGAAAACAGACTTGTTGTGTGTAAACAGTCGAGCAAGTTTAAAAGGAAATAGAAGAGACTTGCTTCAAGTAAACTTGCTGTGTGTAAAAGCAGACTATGTATCATTTTCATTTTTAAATCTGCTCTTATGTTAACCAAAACTAATATTTCCCTGCCTGTTTCTCTAAATGCGAACGAACATTTTCTTTCGTATTTTATATTGAAAACAACAAAAAAAATTTAAATTTATTTGTATAAATTTTATTAAATTTTATTCAACACAAGTCATTGGTTCTGACTCAGTCACATTAAGAAAATTTATACAAAATTTTTAGTATGAAAAAGTGCAATTTTTTTGAAGGACGGAGTTTTAATTTAAAGTGGCATATTTTCTAATCTAATTGAGATATTGACTTGAATTTTTTTTGTAAGACCAAAAATTAACTTATCTAAACAAAAAAATATAACTCGGAATAAATGTCGATCAAATTGTTCCTAATATTTGCATTCCTATTAAAATTTTTATATAAATTTTAGTTTTAGAAACTCAATAAATATGTACATAATATGTAATACAATCTTTATTTTTAACGAAACTCAATGAAATTTTCAACGCTTTTTAAGTTTGTCATTCTAAATAACAAAGTGTAAAAAAACTTGTCAAAAGGTCAAAGGGAATCCCGGAATTCCTAAAAATTGGAGCGAAAATCCTAAAAATGGTATTTTTTACAATTTTGCCTATAGGGTCTACATTTCCTTCGGGGCTGCGAAAATACTTTGGCAATAAATAGGGAACACATCAAAGTTTTTAAAGCTGCTTTCTGTTTTTTGATCCTAGCTTTGGGATTTTAGAACATGTGGCCCAAAGTTGAAATTTTGATAAAAAATAGGTCAAATTCCGAAGGACATAGGGAAAACATGTTCAAAAGATGGGACATTTTTTATACCAAAATGTTCCCCGTAAAGATGCCTTACAGAAAAATATAAAATTATTATATGTTCTTAAAGAAAGTTTTTTTTTATTAAAAATAGAGTTAAGTCACCTTTTTCGCCCAAAAAACAGCAAAAATCCACTATTTATTTAATATTTAAAATCGTTTATTTTTGGATCCATAATAGATATTGATCTCAAATCTTTTGTATATTATTGGTAATTTAGTTCGCTAACTAACTAAAAATTCGAGCCCGTTTGGTCCAAAAGTACGACCTATATTTTTAAAAAGCGCACCAAGGTATGGCAAAGTTTTAAAATTTAAATTTTGAAATGACTATAACTGGAAAATTAGAAGAGATAAACAGCACACGCATGCATGTTTTTTCAAGAACTAGCCGAGCGCTTTCCAAAAATATAAAAATCTTTGAAATCGGATGGGAAACAAAAAATGGCACGTGTTTAAAAATTGTACATGTCGAAGGTACCCTATTTTGAGCCCCCATAGCGCCGCCCCTGGATCATTTGTAGGATCCTTTTTAATAACTTACGGTCGAATGCTTCTTGGCTACGGTCACGTCAAATTTTATCCCGATCGGACCAGTCGTTTAGAAATGCCAGATTTATTTCCAAAAAGTTTCGATTCTGCCCCACTGTGCAGTAGATGTTGAAAAATATAAAAGAAGTTGAGCTTGAATTGAGCTTGAACTATAAATAAAATTAATAAAAAACGAGGAAGAGACTTATATTCGGCTGTTCCGAATCTTATATACCCTTCACCAAATTATACTTTAAGATACAAATTTTAAATATTTTTAGGTAAATAAAATTAAAATTTTTTTTTTTGAAAATTTAAAAAAAAAAATTTCCAAATTTTTTTCTCTATATTTTTTTAATTTTTTTTTTTTAATTTTTTAAATTTAAATTAATGAAAAAAATTTTTTTTTGGTAAAAAAAAATTTCGATTAAAAAATATTTTTCCCGATTTTGACCCATTGTAAGTCCACATTAGTATAACCTTATATACATCGTTGCAATGGACTTTGAAATATCTATCATACGATATTGTCTATATTAATGAATTAGTAATCCTGATATAGATCAAAATAGACCAATAACACTAGTTTACAAGGTTTTTGCTCATGAATTGAAACATATGGGGATGTATGTATTTAGGTCTTCCAACTTCGGAAAAAATATTTTAAAAAATCCTGGACGTCAAACTTTTGAGATATTTCTTAAAAACTAAACATATAAAAATGTACATTAAATTAGGACAAAAAAATTAAAAGTGAAGTGTTTTAGTCTTTTTTTTATAATTATTTTCATTTGTCTCCCTCACGACACTTCAACAGTAGTCTCCTAGCATATTCTGGTTCCAAAAACCTTGATAATTAACATCGAAAAACTTCAAATCTTGATGGGAATGCTCTCCATGTTCGTCACTCAGTGTCCGAGGTTTTCCGGGAAAAAATCCACATGAGAATGTAAATAGTGAATTTTGAGGGACATATTTACGCCCATCAGTTCAAAATTATGTAATAAATTCGCAACAATATCTCAGTAATTTTGACTTTTATTATTCCCCAAATATTCTTGAACAACAGGTTTAAAAGAATTCCATGCTGCTTTTTCAACATTGGTTAATAGACACTCAAATTTGGTATCACCCAAAATTTTTCTTATTTGAGGACCCACAAATATCCCTTCTTTTAATTTAGCCAAAGAAAGACTCGGGAACACACTGCATAAATATTGAAATGCTGGTTTTGTCTTATCTAAAGCTTTTACGAAATTTTTTAAAGTAAATAAGCATTTTGCAGTGTTTGTGTTATAGGAAAACCTTGATTTGACTGAATAACTTTTCCGAAAATAAAACAAAAATGTTCTGGGTTTATTTTACATTTTCTACAAGATATTTTAAAATAATTTTTACTTTAGAGTTTTGTACTTAATAGCGATTTATTAACGTTTATCTACAGGAAAGATGTCCTTTTAAACAGTATTTATTTTTTTCTCGTTAATTTTTGTTGGAATTTGTCAAAATAATACAACTCTGAAAGTATCTGGTAGCTTCTCCAGAGTGTTGAGTACCCAAAAACGATGTAAATACTTAAATACCACAATTAGGTACACTACAGTATGCATTAGTAGTACTCAGGGCAGGTGAAAAATAAAAACCCATATATCTCAAAATTTTGACGTATAGGTGGGAAACAAAAAATGTTCAATTAACTAGCGTCCGTAGCTCTTCTCAAAAATATAAGTTTCATTCCATGAGCAAACAAAAATGTTTGATTTGTAAACTAGTGTAATCGAAGTTGTCCCGGATTTTTCTTATATCTCAGCCATTTGTGTGCCGATTTTTTGGATTTTAAATAGTAAACGAGCCGGAATGATTCCCGATATATTGATGTATGAATCATGTATTTAAATTATTTGGGCTACGGAAACATGATTTCAACATATAGACGGACAGACGGGCATGGCTATATCGACTTCGCTATCTATAACAATCCAGAATATATATACTTTGGGAGGTCGCAAATAAAAAATAACAAACGGAATGACAAACTTATTGTCGCCGAATGGCTCATAAGCGAGCTGAAATTTTATTATTTGTTTTATTATTTGTCTTTATTATTTCTCATTGTATAATTTTGTAATTCATTTAAAATATTTATTTGAAGTTATATGGCGTCCTGTGAGCCGCCTTAATGTTTTGTCTATTTGTCTTATTTACCTATTTGTTAGTGAAGATTATGTATTAGTTGTTGTTCTTTTTTACATTGATCTCACTGCAGTGCTTTTGTTTCGTTAAGTTGGTACCGTTATTTTTAATGTGTTAAGTATACACATAAATAACTAGTGGTCCAAATAAAATAATAATTTAAAGTAAGGTCAGTTCATAAGGGAAAAGCACTGCGGTAAGTAGTTGAACATTATTTGTATTTCTTTTATTTAATTTTAATAATTTTTTTAATAGAAATAAACGCACCGTGTCGCACCGCACATTACTGCAAATTATTTAAAATTGTTTGTGTCTTTTTTGGTGTTGTTAAATTCGCCCCTTATGGACGACCATCGCAGCCAGCGATAACAAATTTTATTTCGCACTTTTTGAGCTGATATTTGCTAAATTTTTTGTGGTTCCTTGTCTGCCGGAATAAAACAAAGTTTGCAGATTTTTGTGCGAAGTGGTTCCTTGTCTGCCGGAACAAATACAAATTAATTTGGAAATAAATAAAGTGGTTCCTTGCCTGCCGGAACATAAAATACATTTTTTAAAAATATTTTAAAGTGGTTCCCTTTCTGCCGGAACAAATAAAAATATATTTAAAACATTTTGGTGCTTATTTGCTGTGATTTTTGTGAGATTTTGTGTGCTCTTTGAGAAACGCTTGTGATTATTTGTGGTTCATAATGCATCGCTCCCCAGCAAGAAAAAGCCAGCGATTACAGTCAACAATGAGCCAGCCTAGTAGTGGTTCCTCGCCTGCCGGAACAAAAATTGTTTCTCAACAAGTGGCTCCATCGGTCGCCGGAGTTTCTTCTTTGCCTGCCAGTTCCCATGTCGCCGGAACATCTTTGACTCCCTCCGCCGCTGGAGTGCCTCCACAAAACGTAAGTACTATTGACGTCACAACAAATCAACCAATTGTAATTGCTCCTTCTGTCGCCGGAGTGCCTACAAGTTCCACCGCCGCCGGAACAACTTATGCCATAGCTACCACAGTTGCCAATGTTCAACATAACCAACAAAATTTTGCTGAAAATAATTTAAGCTCTTCTGCACAGCTTAATTTGGAAGGCCTTCAAAGTCAGATCAACATTCTTCAGGCCCAGTTGTTAAATGCCCAGCGAGCGTTGTCGATTGCCACAAACGCTAATTCGACGCCGAGTTCTTCAGCCGCCATGCCACAGCCATCCAATATGGCGCCGCCAGTAACGGGTACCAGCGAAGTCAACGTTGACAATTCTGCCTCAGCCAACGTTGACTGCACTGAACGTCGTACGCCATTTTCTTCGGTAAGCTGCAATGAAAATAATTTTTCGAATTTGTGTGGAAGTCAACCGTTGCCGCCAAATTTCCGATTGTCTCAAAATGGTGGTTCGTTATTGATGCATCGAAAAATTTATGATTTACCGGATTTTAGTGGCTCGCCTGAAGATTGGCCCATGTTCTCAACGGCTTTTAATCAATCGACTGCTGTTTATAATTATAATAATTTTGAAAATTGTTTAAGGCTCCAAAAAGCTTTGAAGGGTGATGCCCGTGAATGTGTGAAGTCGTTGCTGATCCATGCAGATAACGTGAGTATGGTTATGGAACAATTGTGTTTTCAATATGGTCGCCCAGAGATGCTTATTCGTTGCCAGCTACAACAAGTGAAAGAAATTTCGCCCATTAGTGAAAGTGCTGTGGATAAGCTTGTGCCCTTTGCTGTTAAAGTGCGGAATCTTGCCGCCTTTTTGGAAACTGCTAATGGACAACAGCATTTAGCTAATCCAACATTAATGGAAGAATTGGTCGGAAAGCTTCCAATGAGTAAACGAATGGAGTGGGCCCGCTGTGCCTCAACAATAAAACCATACCCAACTATTTTGGATTTTAGCAAATGGCTCAAAGATGTTGCTGATTTGGTAAGAATGGTGCAAACTACAAGTGGAAATCGTCAAAATAATGAACCCAAAAGAAAAGTTGTCCTTCATGCTGCTGATGGTCAACGTAAACAACAAGAATGCCCTATGTGCCAGGCAAATCATAAAATATTGGATTGTAGAAAATTTGGTTCATTAAGTGTGCCTACTCGTTGGAGTGAAGTGAAAAAAATGAGGTTATGTTTTTCGTGTCTGGGTAGTGGACATTCGAGTAGATTTTGCCGTTATCGAAAGACGTGTCCCGTGGATGGTTGTCTAAGAAAACATAACAAATTATTACATGATGTCAAAATTAATGATGGTGGAAATAATACGCTTTCGTCTGAGTCGCCTGCTCCAAGTGGTCCCACAAATGAAAATGAGTCTGTTCTTAGCTGTGTGTCTAAAGCTGCAGATAAAGGTGTGTTGTTGTTCCGAGTGGTGCCAATTGTGCTTTATGGTCCCAGTAACAAAATTGAAACCTATGCGTTGTTGGATGAAGGTTCATCGGTTACTATGGTGGACAGCTCCTTGGTGAAGAAACTTGGTCTTCAGGGGCATCAAAGTCAATTGAATTTGAATTGGTATGCTGGTAAGGCATCACAAGAAACGGCAACAGTGGTTGATATGCACATAAGTGGAATTGGTAAGCAGAGAAAATATGCCTTGCGAAACGTTTATGGAGTTTCAAATTTAAAATTGCCGGCCCAAAGCTTCAATATGGATTTAAGTCGCCATCCTGGTTTGCCCATTAAATTATATAATGATGTTGTTCCCAAAGTTCTGATTGGATTAGATCATTCTCATCTGGGACTTCCTGATGAAATTGTGTCTCTGGATGAAAATGGTCCATATGCTGCTAACACCCCATTAGGATGGGTCGTATTTGGGAAAATGATGGGTAAGCAATCTAGCGAAAATTTGTGTCTTTTGTCAGTTCAGCCAGAGCAAAGACTCTATGACTTAGTGGCAAATTATTTTGAAACGGAGAATTTTGGTGTGAAGTTATTGCCGGTCATAGAATCAAAGGATGACTTACGGGCTCGGAAAATTATGAACGAAACTACAGTTAAGATTGATGGTAGATTCCAAACTCGGCTCTTGTGGCGTGAAGATGATGTTGTGTTGCCTGATAGCTACTCCATGGCTCTAAATAGACTTGTTGGTATTGAGCGAAAGATGAATAGAAGTCCTGAATTTGGTGCTGCCTACAAATCCATCATGAGGGATTATTTGTCCAAGAGGTATGTACGTAAATTGTCCCCTATTGAAGCTGCTGATTTGTGCCCCAGGACTTGGTATCTTCCGCATTTTGGAGTGATTAATCCTAATAAGCCAGGAAAAATTCGTTTAGTGTTTGATGCTGCCGCAACTGTTGAAGGTGTTTCCCTGAATTCTAAACTGCTAAAAGGCCCGCAGCAATATAAGCCTCTGCCATCCGTTTTATTTAATTTTCGAGTTGGTGCTGTAGCAGTGTGTGGGGACATCAAAGAAATGTTTCACCAAGTTATTGTAGCTCCTGAAGATAGATGCTCTCAAAGATTTCTTTGGCGTGAAGACACTAGAGAACCACCTGATTCTTATGAAATGCTAGTCATGACTTTTGGTGCTGCTTGCTCGCCTTGTGTAGCCCATTATGTCAAAGAAACAAATGCCCTAAGCTATCGTGATAAATATCCTCGTGCAGTGAAGTCGATTGTTGATCATCATTATGTAGATGATTTTGTGGATAGTTTTCCGACGCAAGCAAGGGCCATTGAGATTGCCAAACAAGTGCGCGACATTCATAAATCAGCTGGGTTTGAACTACGTAATTTTTCATCGAACTCTTCTAAAGTAATTGTGGCTCTTAAAGGTACAGTGGAAAGTCCGGTGAATTTTTCCAGCGATGTCAACCAGCTACAATCAGAGAAGATACTTGGTATGTATTGGCAACCTAAAGATGATACTTTCAGGTTCAATTTGAAGTTCCACAACGTGAATGCTGATGTTATAGAAGGTATGAGGTGTCCAACAAAACGCGAGCTTTTAAGTGTGGTTATGTCCGTTTTTGATCCACTTGGTTTCCTGAGCTACTACATGATAACGGCAAAGTTACTGATGCGTGAAGTTTGGAGACACAATATACGATGGGATGATGCATTGCCCGGAGAATTAAACGAGATGTGGAATAATTGGCGCCAAGAGCTACAAAATGTCATCCATGTTAAAGTGCCTCGATTTTATTTTAGAAATGGTGTTCCTTCTCGCCTGGAACTACATGTTTTTGTCGACGCTAGTGAAGATGCATTTGGTGCCGTGTCATACTGGAGGTCTATAAATGCTGATAATAAAATTGAAGTGACTTTTGTAGCTGCAAAAACTAGATGTGCTCCTCTGAAAGCAATGAGTATTCCTCGGCTCGAACTTCAGGCTGCTGTATTGGGTACTCGTTTGATGGGTACAATTTTGAAGGAACATTCCATTAAGGTATCAAGAATCGTTTGCTGGAGTGATTCAACCACCGTAGTTAGTTGGATTGGATCTGAAAGCCGAAGATATAAACCCTTTGTTGCCCATAGAATTACTGAGATTCTTGATTCTACTAGCCCAGCAGATTGGAGATGGCTGCCAACAAATCTTAATGTTGCCGATGAAACTACAAGAATGAAAAGCCAGGTTAATTTTTCAGATGATTGCCGCTGGTTTACGGGACCTAAATTTCTATACGAATATGAAGATGAATGGCCAAAAACGCAAGAAATACCTACTTGTAGCCTAGACACTGAAGAACTTCGTCCCAAATTTGCTTTGCTGGTAAATACCCCTGTTGTTTTTGAATTCGATAGATTTTCATCATATTTGAAATTAAAACGTACTATTGCCTGGGTGTTACGTTTTATAAATCGTTGCCAAAAGAAGATTGGTCCTGAAGAAGGAAATGGTTTAACTACTGCAGAGTTAAAAAGTGCTGACATTTGTCTTTGCCGTCAAGCCCAACGAGAAAAATTTAGCGCTGAAATTGAAATTATTAAAAATGAAGGTACTTTGCCCAAAAGTAGTGAGTTGTATGCCCTGACTCCATATATGGATGAAAATTCATTACTTCGAGTTTATGGTCGTGTGGATGCAGCTAGTTGGTTACCATTGGATATAAGGCGTCCGATTATATTACCGTCGTTTCATCCTGTCACCGAGTTGTTTGTGGCCCATGTACACGAAAAAATGAAACATCAAAATTTTGAAGCTACAGTTTGTGAAATTCGAAGATCATTTTGGATTCCCCGCCTTAGAAAAATTTTACGTAAGCGTGTTTCTAATTGTTTTATTTGCAGATTTCGTCGTACATTGCCGGTGCCACCACTTATGGGTTCTTTGCCAAAAGACAGATTGACGCCATATATTCGTCCATTTTCCTACACTGGATTGGACTATTTTGGTCCAGTTATTGTAACCGTTGGTCGTCGCCATGAAAAACGTTGGGTGGCCTTATTTACTTGCCTGACCATAAGGGCCATTCATTTGGAAGTCGCTTTCGATTTGTCAACCGATGCGTGTATTCTTGCCATACGCAATTTTATAAATCGACGTGGCCTGCCTACAAGACTGAGGAGCGATAATGGTACAAATTTTGTTGGTGCTGATAAAGTTGCCAAGAGGTTCAGTGAAGTATTTGATGTGGCTCAAATTCAAGATGAACTTACATCTAAAGGTATAGATTGGCAGTTTAATTGTCCACATAATCCTGCAGAAGGTGGTATATGGGAACGGATGGTCCAATGTGTAAAGCGTGTGTTGCAGTCAACTTTGAAAGAATCCGCCCCTCGTGAACACACACTGCAAAGTTTCCTGATTGAAGCGGAAAATATTGTGAATTCCCGTCCGTTGACACACTTGCCGTTGAGCCACGAAGATGAAGAACCACTAACGCCTAATCATTTTTTGTTGGGTTGCCCTAATACAACACAAACTCCTGCCGGAGCAAAAGAAGAACAGTCTGTTGTACTAAAAAAGCAGTGGCGCATTTCCCGTCAGCTACGTGATCATTTCTGGAACAGGTGGATAAAAGAATATTTGCCCACGTTGACTAGACGCTCCAAATGGTGTCAACGTACGAAGCCTATTGCTATTGGTGATTTGGTTCTAATTTGCGATCCAGCCGTGTCCCGTAGAGATTGGAAACGAGGCAGAGTGGAAGAGGTGTTTATAGGTAGAGATGGTGTTATTCGTCGTGCTGATGTACGTACTAGTACAGGAATACTAAAGCGACCTGTTTCCAAGCTTGCTGTCCTTGATTTGGAGTAGTGAATCGTAGCCGATCCACGGGGGTGGGGATGTCGCCGAATGGCTCATAAGCGAGCTGAAATTTTATTATTTGTTTTATTATTTGTCTTTATTATTTCTCATTGTATAATTTTGTAATTCATTTAAAATATTTATTTGAAGTTATATGGCGTCCTGTGAGCCGCCTTAATGTTTTGTCTATTTGTCTTATTTACCTATTTGTTAGTGAAGATTATGTATTAGTTGTTGTTCTTTTTTACATTGATCTCACTGCAGTGCTTTTGTTTCGTTAAGTTGGTACCGTTATTTTTAATGTGTTATACACATAAATAACTAGTGGTCCAAATAAAATAATAATTTAAAGTAAGGTCAGTTCATAAGGGAAAAGCACTGCGGTAAGTAGTTGAACATTATTTGTATTTCTTTTATTTAATTTTAATAATTTTTTTAATAGAAATAAACGCACCGTGTCGCACCGCACATTACTGCAAATTATTTAAAATTGTTTGTGTCTTTTTTGGTGTTGTTAAATTCGCCCCTTATGGACGACCATCGCAGCCAGCGATAACACTTATATATACTCTTGACACTCTTGGTGAAGGGTATAACAAGGTCGAACGTATTAGCACGCCTGAAACTTTTAAAACAATCTCTGTAAAAATATCAAAACACTCCTCAACATTTGAAAAATAAGATAAATTATTATGGAAACACATCAAAATATAAATATGTATAAATATATTTAAATAAAATAACAAAAATCAAACACTTACTGTGCGCTCTGCTGCGACACTTCTTGTTGCTGTTTTGACATTTAAATGTACACAACGCAACCACAATTTCACCACATGCTCTGCTCTGGTTTTGCTTTCTCAGTTTTCGGTTGGGCTGCTGCTACTGCTGCAGCTGGCTTTAGTCAAGTTGCGGGCACAAGCACGTACTTACCGAGAAATATTTAATATTAAGTAATTTAACAGTATTTTCTTATTATTTCATCATGTACTCAGTTTTGTTCAATTTATTCATTCGTTCATTTATTTATTATTCTTATGATGGTTTGTTTTTTTCTCTCTTTCTTTCTTTTCCGCTCTCTTGCTTCGATGAACGAAAACAAAAAAAAATACAACGATAACAACAAACAACATCAACTACAATAAATGAAACAATAAAAGGTATCATGGATGCGTCGAAGAGGCGACGAACTGGCACTTATTACATTTGGTCGTCATACATATAGCGGTGATTCCAGATACTCGTTAGAGTTTGAAGAACCAAACGATTGGAAACTTTTAATCCAATACGCCAACGAACGTGACGAGGGTCCTTATGAGTGTCAAGTTTCATCACATCCGCCTTTAGTGTTGTTAGTCTACTTAACTGTAATTGGTAAGTTTCTATTGGATATACATACACTCATACTCATACTTACTCTCATGTACATTAGGGTGTCACATTTTGGATTATAGATTCGAAAATATTTCTCCATCATCTAGAAACTAAATGCTGAAATTTAATGAACAAAAATCCAATTAATATATGTAGTTGTTGTATTTCATTATTCTAATAAAACATATTTTCTATATGAAATAAATTTGTGAGCAACAATTAAATCGAAATCATTTTTCAATGTTTTTTTTTTAAATGTTGCTATCTTGACCCGCCTTTCAAACTTCAAATAAAATATTTAACCTCTAAACCACAGATTATTACAGATATTTAAAAATAACAGTTGTCAAAAAAGTACACAAATTTTTCAATGGTTGTGGTTTGCATTTTCAATAGGCAATGAGTGTGATATACATACATATATTTGTCACTCTTTCCAAACCATAAAAATTTTGTCATTTTCTTTTATTTGTTTTATATTGCCATATTAATGAAATCAGCTAATTCATATCATTATATTTATATTCTTAGCTTTTGGTTTTTAGATGATGAAGAATACTTTCAGGTAGCATTGAAAATTTAAAAATTCCAATAAAAAGGCCACCTTATTGTAACTATAACAGCTCACACATATATTCACTTACTCTTCAATTTCATTGTATGTTTATAAAACCCATACAGATACCAATTCACTGCTAGTATATCAAACCAAAATATTTATAGTAGCCGTACTTAAGCTTTCATTCCTACGTGGAAATACATACATATAAGCATACGTAGGTATAAGTGTGTGTGTTTATACATGTATTCGTATTATTGTCTACAATCAATCATGTTGCTATGTTGCCATTGCACACATACATATATTCTTAACGCATCACACCTACTTTTCATTCTGTTCATCATCGTCACATTCTCAACGTTCTCGTACTCCTTTCTAAATATTTCAAGTTAAAACGGAAATAAAAACAGTCCACTGTTGTGATTTCACTTCAAGATTATACGGTACGTGTATTTTACTGATGGACCTGACTGACAAGTACTTTCATATTGTTACAAGGGCAGGCTGAAAAGTCATTGCAAAGCAATAGGTACATAACACACATTAGTTACATATGTTAAAATGTTTATGAATTTTAGTCAACAGCTTGGTTAGTGAAAAGTTTAAATTTAGTCCAGATGTACTCTAAATAGTACACCTTCTATTTTAATCCCTTTTAAAACGAAATATATTTTTTATCTGAGATAATTTCTGGGATTGTGAACTAAGAAAACAAATTCAAACGTTTCATGTGGGGAAATTTTTGAGATTTTACCAAAGAACATGCATCCACTGAATTGTTTGAAAAATTATTCAGGGGAAGTTTTAGGATTCTACATCTACGTTTGGCTATTTAATTTTTAAAAAAGTTATCTAGTATGCATTATTTAACAAATTCGAAAGTTTATCTGGGAAAATTTTTTCTGGCAAACTTTCTGGGATTTTAGGAAAACTTCTTGGGAATTAAAAAATCCTGTTATTTGCAACAATTTCTCAAAGTCTTAAAAGAAATACATTAATCCAATGAAATGATTGAAAAAAATAAAAAAAAAATTGGGGGAAGATTTAGGGATTTACAAATACTTTTTGGGAATTTAATTTTTCAAAAAGTTATTCTTTTTTAAAATGTTTATACCAATATAATATTATGTAACCAATTCGAACTTTTTAACTGGGAAAATTTTAAAGTTTTTACAAAAACTTTTATCTGGGAAAATTTCTGTGAATTAAAAAGAAAAGTTTTATTTGCTGCAATTTCTTAAGGTCTAAAATCATTACATGCATCTAACGAACTTATTTGAAAACAGGGAATTTAATTTTTTCAAAAATAAAGAATTTTCAAAAATTAAAAACAACTTGTTTTATATAAATTCCTAAGGTTTATCTACGAAAATTATACAGATTTTACGAATATGTATTGTATATTTTTTATTTTACAAATATAATCTTAAACTTGTTAACGTCTTAAAGAAGTATGACTTAAAAATTCGAAAATTTTCCAAATTTTTAGCATTTATTTTGAAACATTTGTACAATATAAATTTATTCAAAGTATTGGTAGCTATGACCTTTTGTCTTCTTTCTGGCAGCATACGGATTCCGAGCTAAAAGAACTGTTCATCTTTTGAGGCCAAGAATGAATAGAGCCAATAACGGATACTGTGTTCCAAATGAGTCAGTTACATTTGCTACAGATTCCCTTTGATGGTATGGCCATATTTCAGTAGCTCATAATAGATAGAACACTTTTGCTCCAACCAAATACAGAGCATTACCTTAGCGCCATGGATATTTGGCTTTGGTGTCGATTCAGTTGGTAGGCTGGTCATATTCGATCTCTTACGCTACGGATTATCGTAATGGATCAATTTTTCATCGCAAGTAATGATTCGGTGCAAAAAAATTTTTCTCTTTTTAGCGTTAAGTCCCGGTCCACACTGAGAAACATTAGCTGCAAAACATTTTTAAATTCTCTTTTGAAACTGCATTCGTGTCCACACAGTGAAGTTTTTGCTTTTCAGTTTTTGACCTTTCTGTACAGTACGAATACGAACGAATAAATGTGGATGATATACTCAACAAAAACGTCATGTACATGAAACAAAGTTCCCTTTTTCATTCCTCTTTCCCCTTTCATCAAACTCAAACGTTTTGCAGCAAATGTTTCACAGTGTGTACCGGGACTTATGCAGCATTTCAGACAGACAATATCGTCTTTCAAGGACTCTCAGCTTCAATTCGTATGTAACCCAATTTCCCTGATTTGAGATGCATCCTGCTGCTTGCAAATATTTTAAGATTGTTGATTGAGTAGCTTCCAATGTTTTTTCAAGCTCATGTTGAGTGTGACAACAATCTTCATGGAGTAATTAATGCCTCCAATTCTTGGCCTTCAAACTCTTTTGGCTGTCCTGGGGGATATTTAACGTTCGTGTCGAAATCACCACTTCTGAACCGAACAAACTATCTTTCGTACGTTAAAACCGATGGAACTAGTAACCATAAGCTGTAGTGAGTAATCGGTGAACTTCAGCGACAGTTTTTTCAAATTAAAGAAGAAAAGCTAAACTTTGTTGGCACAAAATTCGTCATTTTCCAACGAATTTGTTTGAAAAAAATACACAATTTTTTTAGGGATTCTACAGCTTTATGGAAAGTTAATTTTTTTTAAAAAAATTTAACCTTTTTTGAAATATTTTGAAGAATCTTATATTAATAAAACTTCTTATAAACAAGTTCAAAAGTATTTTCTACAAACATTTTTGAGATTCATTTATCTGGTGAAATTTCAGAGATTCTATTGTAGAAAAACACTCTGGGAATTCAAAAATACTTGTAATTTAGTCGTAAATGCATTAAATTAATCCAATGAATCTATTTGAAATAATGCATATTTTCCTTGAGAATTATTATTTAAAATTTAAATATTATACAGAAATTAATCATTTTCTGAAATTTTTTTTAAAGAATAAATTATTTTCTTGAGACATTTTTGGGAATTCTACAAAACTTATTGGTAATATAATTTTTATAATTTTGTTTTTCCGAATATAAGTTTATTCAATAAATTTAAAAATTGTTTGGAGAAATTTTACAGATTTTCTAAAACTTTTTTGGAATTATTAAATATTAGATTTTACGCATAAATATATCGTCCCCTTAATAAAACAATAGTGTATAATTTTTTTTGCCATTTCGAAATAATTGAGTTTAAAATAACTTTTCTGATTGCCCTCTTAATTTCTTTCACTGCCTTTCCTTCAGTTTTGACATGTAATGGTTGACTGAATGAACTACTGTTTAAATAGTATATTATGCGATCGGATACATGAAATCAGTGCTAGTAACGCATGCAGAATAATACATAGAGTATGTAGATAGCATTCACCCTGCTTTCGTTACGTTTATTTTTTTCTGTTTTTTCCCCTTCAAATTATAAATTAATTTTTGGGAAATTTCTATGGAAAATCTGAAACAAATTTTTTGATGTATCATCATGGTTAAGCACTTGCTGAGTGACTGGCTGATGGAGACTATAATGAAGTGTTGAAGATGTTTGACTTGACATATGAACAAAAGATTGTATCACGAAAGTAAGCTAGCCATGGTAGCCCCTACTAAAAATTAATGATGATATTTGTAATTTAACTATAAACATAACACAGGGCTGCATTGATTTTAGTGATACTGTAAAAATTACCTACAGTTATATGAATTAAAGATAGAAACAGCATTAATTACTCAAAGTGTTACTTTACTTTCAGCAAACTTCATTAAAATATTTTTGAAGAGATTTTTTATAATTTTTATATGAGCCGTTCCCAGTACAAAATTCAATTATTGCGTATACTTTATATTTTCATACACATTTTACTTGAATTAAATATTCCTCATACGCATTAAGTTTCCCTAACCATGAAGCTAAAAAAAATTGCATACTTTAAGGAGGAAATATAATGTATGTGGTACACGTGTACGTATACTTATTATTTAATTACACAATGTTCATATATAGGAAAAAACCTTGCCAAAATTCAGGATTAATCAACCGCTGCAGCAGTTTTTGTCATATGTGTTTAGTATTGTTGAAAAGAGAATTTTTTCTAGATTAAGAATATGTGATAATGGTGTTAGCTCTGAAATAAAATTATGTAAAAAACTGTGAATAAACCAACTGTTTTAAATATTTTTTTTTTATAATTTCTGAAAATAAATACATTTTATAAATAGCTATTACTTACTATAGTTCTCGCGTACCTTTATCCATATATAAAACTATGTAAAAATATTTCAATAATTGGAATACACAAGTTCTTTCTTGACAATTTATTTATTCAAAGCAAAATTTTGTTTTATTTCGATGTACCGATTTTCCAAATTGGACATAAAATTTTTAATTTTTTGATAAAAATTTATATATAACAACAAATTTAAAACAAAACAATTAAATGAAGTGATATTTAGTATGTATTTTCATTGTGTAAATATTCGAAAAAGAGTTCTTGTCCTTAGTTATTTTTCAATCGATGTTAAATTTTAAATAAAACAATATTTCTAATGATGTTTGTATCGCCCAAAAGTAATTGACCTTATGGATCAATAGACTCAGAAAGTAATTCAAAAATGTATCTGCTGACTTGTTGTCCAAATAAACCTTGTGGTGAAATTACAAACTGAGATTTTTCAAACTGCAAGAGGTTACTTAGTAAATAAATAGGAATTTCTTTCCATTCTCACGTTCTTTATTACAAAGTTTCTTTTATTGAAATCTCTTGGTAGAAACAGAGATGGTCGACTTTGTCTATGACCTCCTCTAATGAGATTTGTCGATTTCATTAAAATAGGTATTTGTTTGTGTAAAATATCTTTCTGCCGAGCCATTTCTTCTGGTTTGGAAATAGTCATCCGGAGAATAGGATGGATGAAGGAGCTATTCGTAGCCTAATTCATGAATTTTTATTCAAATTCCCAATATTTGCCACTTGATAGTTCTACCCTTTAGAAGGTAATCAAAGTGGATTATACCGCGTGTAAACCAAAAAGCGGTCATCATATCTTAATTGGCTGACAAACCCACATTAGCCTTCTTTGTCGCCGATACACCCCGAGAAACCCACTGGTTTGACTGCTGTTTGGTCTGTTTGTATTGTGGTGGATCAAAGTATCGCCCACGATTACAAAACGGCTCAAAAACTCATCCATATTGCGGTTGAACAACGCCAAACACTCCTGCGAAATGGTCATATGATTGCGTTTGTAGTCGATTTTGAGCAAACGCGGAACCTATCATGAGAAAAGCTTTCTCATACACAAGTTGTCATTCAAAATTTAAACTTTTAATCTCCGATCGGCCGACACCATATCGTGAATTTTGTTGTTGTTGTAGCAGCAATTTTACAATAATCAATCTGGGTGTTCTGGGGGTTCTGCATTTTCCAAGAAATTGTGTTAATTCAACAGGATGAGTCCATAAATCCATAGGACGTAGTGAAGTAGGTTGGCTGAATAGTTAAATATGCGGAGGATGTTATAAGGACCCTGACAACAAGCTGGGCATAAGTTAAGGTCGGCTCGATCTATGCGGGACCAAAAGGCATTAACTCTGTTGCTCCATACTGATCTAAGTTGTTCTCAGCGTCTGCTATCAGTGGTGGGCGAACTCCAAGTACGACATTCTTACGGTATCCTGCTACCGCGAAATTGACGACGTCTCTGTGAGTATCATTCAAAGCTGTCATACACGAGCCGCGATCAAATCAATCCTGCACATACCTCTGTATTCTCTCCTCGTATTTCCGTAGGTCCTGTCTGACATGTTGAAGTTTGGATGACTCGTCCTGTGACATCCCAGAAGGAACTGTTACGTCAACATGACGTTGTGTTCCTTGGCCGATAGAACCTTGGTTTTCTCGTGAAGGTGGTGTTCGGATGTAATTTTAAGGCAGTCTTTGACGATTCTTAAGGCTGCGTTTTGACAGCTTTGAATATTTCTCCACTGAGTATCACTCAACGAAGGCGACCACACTGGAGCAGCATAGTTATCACTGACCGACCAATCGTCTTGTAGGTAACTAGCAAGGTTTCAAGGTGGCATGTGCTGAGGAAGTAAAAAGGCTATCAAAACTGACACCCAAGATTTTCGGGTGGTTCACTGTCGGAACTTATTCGCCGTCGACCATGATAACTAATTTCAGTTTTACCTCCTTCGTCCAGGTGGTGAAGAGTGTTGGTTTTGATTGAGGTAAACATTTATTGGATTTTTTCAATTGTTTCGGGTGTAGAGATCTGAACTGGGCGTCCAGAAATTTCGGCATCTTCCGGTCAATACGAAATAAAAAACTTTTTACCATTGACATTGATGGTGCAGAGTTCCTATAGTATTTACCAAGCTTAGCCTTGGATTGAGTGATGTTTTTTTTTTCAGTAAAAAATAATGCTTAATGAGCTCACGAAATTCCCTTTTCTCCTCAAGTCACACGGTAGTCTGCTATCAGTGGCTGCCCTTTCAGTTAAGAGGCGGGAAATTCAAAAAGTCAGGGACATATTAATCCATCCTCGTAATTATACGATGACACACCAATTTCCCAACCAATATTTTGGTTGATGACACACAAATGTATCATAATTTATATACAGTGGTCGACATAAGTCTACGTACGACTACAATTTTTGCCACTTTATTAGAGAAAACCCGGTAAATAAAAAACTAATAATGCAGTTTTGTTTGAAATCTATTTTTATTGCTATGCACCAAAAAAATGTTGTTGCAATGTAAACTTATTCATAAAAAACAATAAAAAAAACATTGACAAAAGTCTACATATGACCACAGCATGTCCTGGTTTTTTTTAATACTAACAGATAAGGATGCAATTTATTAAGTCTACAGTTCAAACAATATTCTGTAACTTTGAAAATACTGGTAGAGTTAAAAACAAGTTGCGAAGTGGTCGCCCAAAAAACTAAATCGTAGAGATATAATCTTCATTTTAAAAGAAGTCAACAAAAACCCAAAAGTAAATACCACAAAATTGGCCAAAGAACTCGCAACAAGATCAGAAGTTATTGTTCATCCACGAACAATTCAAATAAGCTTAAATAATAATGGTAATTAAAGCAGAACTCCTCGTAAATTAGCGAACGGATCGGAAACTTCGTTTGGAATTCGCCCAAAAGCACTTTGAAAAGGACATGGAATTCTGGAAGAGAGTTTTGTTCACTGATGAGTTGAACTATAACATATTTGGAAGTGATGGGAGAGATAAAGTATGGCGCAAAACAAATACAGCAATGGATCCGAATAACTTACTCGCTACAGTTAAGCATGGTGTTGGCAGTGTGATGGTTTGGGGTACTGTCGCTGCTTCTGGAGTGGGAAAGTTAGTGTTTATTGAGGAAATTATGGATCGTTATCAGTACAAATCCATTTTGGAACAAAATGGATTTGTATCGGAGAGCATCCATTGATATTTTAACTCTTTGTTAAAGTTGGATTTTTCAGCAAGATAACGATCCGTTATCTTGGTTTCAAATTGTCAAAGATTGACTACTCTACCATGCCCCATGACAATTGTACACACCACATCAAAGCCCGGAATTAAATGTTATTGAGCACGAAAGATCCAAAAACATCTTATTACTTGTGCACCAATGTTAAAGAAGAACCTTCCAGAAGAATGGCAAAATATAACGTCCGCAGAACTGGAAAATTTAGTTGCTTCGATGCCCAGACGCTTGTAGATGCCCGTGGTGGCCCAACAAAATATTGAATTTAATGAAAATTTGTATTCGCTGAAAAATGTTTATTTGGTGTACAGATCATATGTAGACTTTTGTCAACATAATTTTTTAATTTTTTGTGAATAAAAGTTTAAATTAATTATAAATTGAGCGATATTTTTTTGTTATATTAATAAAAATGCATTTGAAATAAAACTGCATCATTAATTTTACTTATTATGGTTTAGAAGTCCGCGAGTTACGAAAATAATGGTCGTACGTAGACTTTTTTCGGTCACTGTACATCTCTTAGGTGAACTAAACAACATTTTAGAAGACACTGTTTCAAAATATTGAGTTACGATAGAGTAGTATTGCAAGGAATGTCAAGCAATTAGTTTCAATCCAACAATTTTTCAAAACTTAGTGACCAATGTGTCGTTAAATTAATAGAGTAAGCATAATATATTAAAATTCGCTAATTTATGAATTATTTGCCAGAATAAGTCAGTTTCATTGATGGGAAAATATTTTGGTTTTTAACCATATGAGATGTTCAACTTTATGTTTAAAGTTATTTCTGTAATTGCTTTACACATCTCTATTGAGATACTTCATCAAAGATATTGCAATGGTACCATTCGAATTTAAGTTTCCTTGCTCAGAAAAATAATGTGTACATTTAAGCAATACAAGGATTTCATACAAAATATTATATAAAACTCAATATTGGCTGAGAACTGCAAAACTGTCTTGATTGTCGAAGACATGTAAACCTTGCAATTTCCAAACAATACAATTAAGCGAGTATGCTTCTAATTGATGAGTCCCTCAGGAATTTTCCGTAGACCACATCCCAAACTTTTGCATGTTAATGAATCCATCAGTTTGTGAACGTACTTGAAAGCTGCACTATAAATATAACAAAGAAAATGTAGAAGAAATAGAAAATGCTTTAAAATTCTTTAAAATAAATTTTCTAATTTAAACACAATTCAAGTTATATCTACAGAAACAGCAGAAATATTAGTAAGTTTGTGTTATTCAACAACATGCTGTCGCCCCAGTTATATATATTATTTGAATAAATTTACCGAAATTTATTTATGGGGGGATAAGCTAGTTCATGTGCACATTTAACATTTTACAAATCATCACCACAATGTTCCAAATTCAATCATACCAACACAAAATTCAAAGCATTTCATGCTGCATATTGGCTTTACACCCTATCAATTGAACTTTTAACAAAGATAAGCTTACGAAATGGAACACGATGCTATCAACAATGTATATTATATCACACAACATCCCTAACTGTATATTTTCATATCTAACTATAAAACTTATACAACTATTTTCATTTCCTTTCTATGCCAAAATTTATTTTGATGTATTATTATCTTTGAAAGAATACATTTAAAGACGAAAGAAAAATATAGAAAATAGTACAAATATCTGTTCATACATATATTTTTAAATATTCCTTTGAAAATATACCCTTTGGCCATTTAAATCCAAACTAATAACATTTATATTCAACCTTCTCTGTCCAAAATCAAAATATCTTTACAATTTTTTCGTATTCCTTTGTATAATTGTTTATGGTTTTTATGTGTTCAAGTGCTGTATGTGAATCTGTGTGTTTCACTATTTTTACTTCACACTGACGATGATGATGATGATGACGTTGATGTTACATGTCGATACTGCTGGGATATGTATGTGTATCTGTGCTAGAGATGCTGTAGATGTTGATTGTATTGGCCTGAATTCTGAAATTTGGTCATCAAAAATTAGACAAAATTCATATAAACATGATGATATTTTGTTTTCTTTCATTTTTGTTATATTTTTTATGTGTGTGTTTAAGTGTCTGTAGCATGAAGCTATATGCAACATTTATGTGCTGAAATAAATTAATGCCGGCACAAAACAAAAAATTGGAAAGAAAAGAAACAATGAAAAAAAATGCTTCATTCTTAACTACTCATAGTTCACATGCTTAACAATTTCAATTTATCTGTTGGTTAGATAGAAATTTTCTTTTTCGGAAAAAAGGCATTCATTTCAAATTGTTTTTAGTACGTACTTTTATAGTCTACGTTTATGCACAAAGACAGACATATATAGATATTTAGATACATCTACTCGTACATACATTTTGATTGTACAGTTAAAGAAATTTTTTCCCAGGCAATAACTATTACAGATTTGTTTATTTAGCTGAATTCAAATTGTACTATGAAATTGTTGCCTTTCATTTCTTTCTCATTCTGCCAAAAATTACAGTGATTGGATGCTATTTTTCTTGTAATAAAATTAATATTCTTCAGATTTTTCCAAAATTTGTTTCTATATTTTGAGAAAAATTTTATAAGCAAAAAAGTATCCCATAATTCCCCCAAAAAATATTAAAATATACCAAAAAAGGGAATTTTATGGTTTTTTTCTCATTGGGATCACATTTGGTCATAGCTAACATTGGCTGCATTACTTAAAAATTCTAACAGGGGCCTATTTCACTAAACTACAATTCTACAAGTTTACAAGTTACAATTACAAGTCTAATTCTTACAAGTGCTGATGAATTGTGTTTCATTAAAATTTTCATAACACTTGTAGCTTTTTGCACTTGTAAACTACAATTTCTACAATTACAAGTTCTTGTACATATATATTGTGATATTAATTTTACCATTCTTATTTATTATTACTCAAAATGCTAAAATATCCTATAGAAACGCAATATAACATATTTCAATAATATTACTTGTTTTTTAGACCCAATCTATCGGAAAATATGCGGGGACTGATAAAAATAAATACTTTTGCAATTATGGGTACTAATTTAGAATTGTCTATATATGTTTAGATTTCCAAAGTACTATTTCCAAAAAAAAAAATTAGAAAGTATAGTCGGTCAAGCTCGAGGTGGCATGACTTCTGTATATATGAAACCGATTTCAAAAAAAAAATTAACAAAATCAATCGTTACTTTAATATAGAAAGGCCCTAACTCATGTTTTTTATAAGCCCATATTTTTGATTATTTCGATAAATGGTCCATTCATATATCATATTTAGCAAAAAAATCTCGACTTAAAAAAAATACGAGTTAGGGCCTTTCTATGTTATGGTAACCAAATGCTAATTAATATTAAAATTTTTGGATTTTGTGTTTATTTTAACTAATTTTTATTAAAAAATAGTTAAAAATCAAATTTTATTTCAATTTATCATTCACTTGTAACTTGTAAAATTTTTCTGAGGGTCTCCGTCGACCCTAAGCTTTTTTTCTACAATTCTACAAGTGCAAATTTAGTTTAGTGAAACAAAACCACTTGTAGAAGTATGACTTGTAGACTTGTGACTTGTAAAATTCACTTGTAGCTACAAACTTGTAATTGTATTTTGATGAAACACAATTATTCACAAGTTCACAATTTTACAGGCAAAAACACTTGTAGTTGTGAACTTGTAGCTTAGTGAAATAGGCCCCAGGTATTGCAACATTTGGCCGAGCGAACAGTGATATAGAAAAAAAATGGAAATAAATCTGTAACTTCTTGGGTCATCGGCCCGGTTTTTAATAACCGGTTATAACCGGTTTTTTTGCTAAGGTCGGTTTCGGTTTTTTGAAAAGCTCACATTTTGAAAATCTAAGAAACCGGGTTTTTCTACTCGAATAGCCTGTTTTTTCTAAAAGTGTGTTTTTATGAGTTTTAGTGTATTAAAAACTTTAAAACATATTCAAAATCCAAAAAAAAATTAAACAAATACTCCAACTAGTGATCTGGAAAGACTGAAAACTTACTCAATGCTTTATTATGCTTTGTATGTCCTACAAATACACCAAGTAAAAGATAATTTTCCATGTCTAGTTTTATAAAAACAAAGCATTTAATCTGTGTTTTACTTATTCCTAAGAGACGTTAACGATCATCGGGTCAAATTTGACCCAAATAGAAAATAGATTTTTTTTCAACCACGCATTTTTTGAAAAAATTTAATTTTAATTCAAAATGGGTAACATTTTACCCGAAGACCTTATGAAGGATAAGAAAAACAGTAGTTCAGCAAGTATGATGAAAAGAGACAGATATATATTAGAGCTACCAAAGATATATTGTAGTGCTACCAAAGCTCTGAAAAAATGTTACTTAATTGTACGTAACAAAAGACCTTCAGCCTAATCTATCTATATTAGAGTTCGTTTGTGACCAGGTCACTTCATTTGATTTGCGGGTATCATCATTTTTCTGAAGGTTTTGATGTTTTTTGAATCCTTATAAATAGTTCCAAAAACCCACAACAGGGGTCGCAAATATCATAAAAAAAAAATAAAAAAAAGAATTTTAGTTTTTTTAAGCATGCACGATGAAAATGCATTTTAAGCTTAGCAAAACGGCACCAATATTTTCTTTCTATCACAACCCATTAAAATGTTATGTGGCTTTAAAAATGTTTTGTTAAGGCAAGGTAATAAATAAATTTCGAAACCTTTTTTTAATAATTATTTTTTTGTTAAATAAATAAATTTGAAGCCTCATAACTTTTTAATGGTTAGCGATAGAAAGGAAATATAGGTGCTGTTTTCCAAAAAATCGTGCATGTTTAAAAAATCTAAAATTCTGTTTTTTATTTTTTTATGAGATTTACGCCATCTGTTGTGAGTTTTTGGAACTATTTTTAAGGATTCAAAAAACATCAATTGTATTAATTTTTGATGCAGAATTGACTGATGAAATCATATTTGTAATATATTCAACCGTTGCTCTACAGAAAAATGTGCTCAAAATGCGCGTCTTTAGGTGCGTTGAACCACCACAAGGAGTGAAAATTTAAAAAAAAGACGCCATTATTTTTATTTACGCAAAAATCCTCAGAAAAATGATGATACACGCAAATTAACTCTAATCTATATTAGACATGCCCTTAAAAAATAGATTTGCTTTGGATGGGTCTTATTTTGTTCGTTAGCAGCTAAAACTAACTACTGCAAAATTTAAGTGAAAACGGATAACTAGAACACGTGCCGGAAATCGATTGAAAATTGTAAAATTGGGTAAATAATGGTACTTTTTCCGATATCTTAAAAAATGTCCATATTCAGGTAAAACTCGGACATTTTTTTTTGAGCCCAGTCGACTGTAATTAAAAAGCTACCTAAAGTATGCAGTACAAATTTAGATATTTTATTTGCAAATACATATGAACAGGCAGGTGTACGTGGGTTGGAGAAACTTGAAGAACTTACATTAGTAAATGCTACCGGGCGAAGCCGGGGCGGTCAACTAGTTATGAATAAAACCCCCCGGGAGTTTTCTCCCAGGGAACAAACTCCCGGGGAATTTTTTATTCATAATTGGGCTGCTTAAGTCCAAACAAGTTTATATATATTTTTTTTTGTTGAAATTTGAAATGAAATAAAATTCATAAAATATCAAAAATATCAACCACTCACTTTTAGAAAAAATTAAATATTAATTTCAAAATGGGTCAAATTTGAACCGAAGACCTTGTGAAGGATAAAAGAAGTAATCAAAATGGTTTTAATCACTATTATTTTAATAAATAAAACCTTTTTTATTTCTTATTTCTAGGCGTTTTAATATTTTTCCAAAAAAACCGAAACCGGTTTATATTAAAGTGCAATTTTTCGAAGAAATCGAAAACCGGTTTCTAAAAAATGTCGAAGAATCGATCAGCCTAGTAACTCCTAAGCGGTTAGTCCGGTTTGAATGAGTTTAAGTTTTGACAACTCGGGTATGTTAAATTTTAAAAACGATCCTATTTCTTCGTTTGATCCGATTTCAAAAAAGTTACATACATATAGAGAATCTACTCGTGAAGCAATTTAATTATCAATTATCTGTATTAGCTTAGGAGATATTCGTATTTGAAAATAAAATTCTCAAAATTTTTACGCACCCTACTCCATTTTTTTTTTTGATAACAGTTTGTAAAAATATTTCCTGATTTTCTCCATTTTTCTATTATTGGTCTGACAAAAAAAAATAGCACTGTGCACGAAATTGACACTTTTTTTGTGTCAAGAAGGGCACCCAGTGGGTTAAACTAATTCGGCTACGCTGAATTGAATGGTGCTAACCGTTTCTTTATGTTAGCTCGTATTTTCGAGATATACCGTTATTTCGAAAATGGAGGAGGTTGCTCAACACATATTCGCGTAACTCAAACGGTATATCTCGAAAATACGAGCTAACCAATAAAAACAGAATTCAGCGTACCGGGTGCCCCACTTGACAGTTTTTTCAACTAGCACAGTGTAATTACTGACTCCAAATTCATACGCATTTGAATTTAAAAGAACTAAAAAATTCGCTAGTTTTTTGGGAATAAAATACTTTTCTTTTTAAGTAATCTAAAAAATGTTTAAAAAGATGTATAAAGAGTTAAAATTTTTACGCCACATATTTTAAAATGAAAAAAAATCCAAAATTTTCGATACCGAGGGGTCCAGGTACATCCAAAAAACGCCTATTTTGTATGTAAAATTTAACTTCAAACAAATTATCAAATCGCATAGTCGAAATCCAAAGACAGAAACTCATTTTAGATGGCCCAATATGTTCTTAATTATTTTGTAAAGGTTTCCATCCCAGCCCCTGGAATGGACATTGTAGCCAAAATGCTAAAAAAAATCCCATTTTTGGGAATTGCGAAACGGAGTAACCGTTTACAAGTTACAGATTTATTTCCTTCTTTTGTTTATGCCACTGCACTGGGGAGCGTTGTCATGATGGAAAATTATGGTTTCATGTTTGGCCGCATATTTGGGCGTTTTTGGCCCATGTTCACTTCAAATAAATCAGTTTCGATACAGGTTCCCTGTGATGGCCTGATCATATCTCAGCAGCTCATAATATAAATAATTACCTTAACGCCATGGATATTTGGTTTCGGTGTCGATTCAGCTGGTTGGCCGGGCTTCACATAAATGCAATCACTTATGCTTAGGGTTATAGTAATGGATCCATTTTTCATCGCAAGTTATAATCTGGTGCCAAAATGATTTTCTTTTATAGCGTTCAAGGATCATTTCGGACATGCAATGGTCTTTCAAATTATCTTGGCTTCAAATCGCATGGTACCCAATTTCCCTGTTTTTAGATGAATCCCAAAAGCAACAATGTTAAGCATTCCTCTTGATCGATTACGAAATATGGTTGCAGTGACGCAGATTAAATTTTCCATATTATGACTTCTATAGAAGTTTTCAGGAGAATTCTTCCTGCTCCATCGTGAGAGGCGTTATATTTTCTTTTAATTTCTTACACTAAATCAAATATTGTTCCCTCGTATTTAAATAAAAACAATCTGGATGATTTTATTAAAAAAACGTACTTTTAATAACGTTTTTCTTTATAACTCCTGAACTAAACGAGTCTCCATCGAAATTATTTTGCACGAATATAGGAGAGAGTTTAGGTGTCCTCACACCATGTTCTTTTTGAATTCTTAACACCGCGATCTTTGATATTTTTTACATTGAAATATATACTCCGAATATTGACCTTTAACCTTTTGGAAGTAAATAATTTTATTAACACCATTTTAAGGACAATATGGCTTTTGTTTTTTCACTAGTGGTTGTCAGTCTCGTGGAATTGCCCATATGTATTTATGTAAATTTATACCCTACACCACCATAGTGGGGAGGGTATTATGCGTTTGTGCAGATGTTTGTAACGCCCAAAAATATTAGTCTAATACCCACCTTAAAGTATACCGATCGACTTAGAATCACTTTCTGAGTCGATTAAACGATGTCCGTCCGTCCGTCCGTCCGTCTGGTCGGCTGTCCATGTAAACCTTGTGCGCAGAGTACAGGTCGCAATTTTGAAGATATTTCGATGAAATTTGGTACATATTATTTTTTCGGCTCGAGGACCAAGCCTATTGAAAATGGCTGAAATCGGTCCATTATTTCACCTAGCCCTCATACAAATGTCCTCCCGAAATTGGACTTTGTCATAAATGTTTAATTTATATATGTATCTCCACAAATTCCGCTCCAAATAAGTTTTATATACACAAAATTCATGTCACCAAATTTTGTTACGATCGGTCCATAATTAGTCATAGCTCCCATATAGACCCGCTTCCGAAAATCACTTTAACGTGGATAAATCGCTTAAAAATGTTGGTGAACACACAAAATTCAACATAGTTAACTTTAATATAGACATAAATCACACGACCTAATTTCATGGTGATCGGTCCATAATTGGTCATAGCTCCCATATAAGGCCCACTTCCGAAAATCACTCAAAAATATAAATTATTGAAATTTTAAAAGAATTTTTTTTTGCTCTTTTACTTAGTGTAGGGTATTATATGGTCGGGCTTGACCGACCATACTTTCTTACTTGTTTTCAATTATATAAGATGTAAGTCCAATTGTAGACAATAATACACACATCTAAGATAACAATACGAAGCTAAACCCACACTGACTAAAATGAATACTGGAGGCAGTTTTTGAAAACATATATCCATGTGTGAAAGTGGCTTTTATAACATGAGATTTTAAAGTTTAACACTCGCTACACTACAATATACCCGTTTCTATAAAAACATACAAAGTTCACAACTTTTGCAAATATAATTCAATTTTAAAAAGTTTTTCAACCTCTTTTTAACTCTACCAACTGTTTAACATTTTTAGTGAAAAATCAAAACAAACTTTGTTTAAAAATTATTTTTTTATGTGTATAAGTTTAGCAGTGGCAATAGATAGTGAGTGAATATTTGTATATTCATAGTCGTAACATCTAAAATGAGCAGAGATACTGATGAAGGAAAATAGAAGTTTTACAGTCATGAACACATCTTCTTCAGTTTAATTTGGCATTTGTCGCCTTCAGGCAACAAAATTTATATAAACATGAACGAACACACACATTTACAAAAACACACACATACTTACGTATATATATAACAATATACATAGATATAAACAACAATTCACTTTAATGTATATCTAGACTAAGAGCAGAGCTAACAAATACAATAATATTAAACAAACTGTATATATTAGGGATGTTCTTATTTTGCAATAATTTCTAAATTTTCGCTGCACCCAAGGTCTTCAATTGATCTCCGTTATCTACAAATCAAATGCTGAAAATTTTAACAAATTTGATCAAAATTGGCAAAAAAAATTTTAACACAAAAAAAATTTACTGTTTCAGTAAAATGTTTGTATTTATCCAAAAAAATAACAAAATTTGTTTGGTAAAAAATAAGAATTTAAGAGCATATGCAAGTATTGGTTGTTTTTGCTTATAGTTCACAACTATAGTTGCACAACTTTTGTGGACTATAAGCGAATTTGGACTATAAGCGAATTTCTTTTTAAGCCACTTTATGAATTATAATTAAATCCTGATATAATACACATTTTTGACTGTATACAAATTATGTACTTTCTGCAATAAAACCACTTTTTTAAACAAAATAAAAGTTTATTTAAAACAAAAACGTTTGCATATTATTATTTATTGTAATTGAAATGCTTTAAAATCTTATTGTAATAAAAAACAAAAGAACATAAAGTATGAGATCCATTTTAAGTCTTTGGATGACTAAATCAAACACAAGATAGATATCAATTTCCAAATGAAATATAAATTACGAATTTTTGAACGCTGAATTCTGTAATCTTAGATTCTTTTTTTTAAGAAGATTTTACAATAAATGATTCTATTTTTCCGAAGCCACATCGTCCAAAATATCACCATCACTCAAGATTTCATGACAAATAAGTTCGTCATCAGAGTGGACTATATGAAATTTTTTCTATACAATATTAGTTATACATGAAAGTTTGGCCTTTAAAAGAAATTGGACTATAGGCGAAGTGGACTTTAGAACAAATCATTTGTATGAAATTTAAAAAAAACCTGTAAGTAAATAGGACTGTTTTGGCTTACATCCGTTTTTGGCCTTTAAGCGGTAGGGACTATAAGCGAAAAGTACTGTATGACTTAAAAATGCGTTATTTACAATAGATGGGGTATGCTTTGAACGCGGTTTTCGTTTTTAATAACTCATATGTCATTTTGAAGTGTGCATATCTTCATTTATACTCACTTAATTATTGAAAATTATAGTGTAAACAACAAAGTTTTTTTGCTTCGAAAATGTAAAATTTTATGCCAAGAAAGCATTATATGCGGGAAGTTTTGCTTTACTTCTTTAATTTGAAAATATGAAAATGAGTTCCAACAGTTTCAATATGGTTTGTTTTGTTCAGAAGTGATAATTTTGACACGAAAGACAAAGATTGCTCAGGCCAGCCAAAAAAGTTTGAAGACGAAGAATTGGAGGCATAACTCCATAAAGATTGTTGTCAAACTCAAGCAGCAGAATTCATCCAAAAGCAAAGGATAACAAACGAATTGAAGCCAAGAGACCTTGAAATAGGATTTTGCATATCCGAAATAATGTTTGAACGCTACAAAAGAAAATCATTTTTGCACCGAATCTTTACTTGTGATGAAAAATGGATTCATTACGATTATCCGAAGCGTAGGACATTGTTCGTGAAGCCCGAACAGCCGAAATGACACCAAAGCCAAATATCCATGTCGCTAAGGTCTGTATTTATTCGGTATATCGGGAACTATTAGAGATATTTATTACGAAATATCACATGGTTGGAGCTGAGGCTGACTAACGTCTGTTCAGATTCCTTGCGCTAATGGGGGCCCCTCAACGCTGGTCACCTCGGATATCAAACTTTTTAAAAAAATCGCCAAAAATTCATATATGATCCGAATGAGTTGAAATTAGTAAATTAATAAATTGTCCTTGAGAAGATCTTTAAATCAATGGCATTAGAATTTTTGAAATTTTCTATTTTCAAATACCGAAATTCCTAAAACGGGGAAAATGTGTTCCAAAAACTAAGTTTTTTTTAGAAAAAATGCGTACTGTGACGTTATTTACCATGTAATAGTAAAAAAACGTTGTAAGTATTAAAGAAACATAACGGGTTATACAAATATGGAGCTTTTTCGTGGATCGATACTTTGCCTTTTTAAAATTTCTTACTCAAACACAATTATTTTAAATTGGTCAAGTTTGGATATTTCTGTGGGGTGTTATGCTTAAATGAGCCAAATTTTACTTAACACGCTTTTGTATTATGCTGTCTTTCCAAATCAAATAAAAATTGTATATAATCCCGAAATTTTTTTCTACTTTTTCTAAATAAAAAATAACTTTTTATAGGGACGAGATAACTGTTAGTAAGTTTTTTATTATATGTATTTAGAATTTTATCGACAATACAGCTGATATTTTAAAAATAAATTTGGAACCTCCGTAGGTCCGCCATATCTAAAAAACCATAAAAATATCAAGCAAAATTTAAAAAAATAAATCAAAAAACCTGAATATCTCACACATGTTAGTAAATTTTTTGTAAATCTTCTCAAGGTCTATTTATATCGACTCATTCGGATATATCGACTCAAATGGAATTTTGGCGATTTTTTAAAAATATTTGAGACCAACTTTGAGGAGCTGCGGACTGGCCCCCATTAGCGATAGAAAGCTGAACAAACGTAAATCAACTCGAAAACAATTCAGCTCAAACCATGTGAAACTTCGTAATTATTTCCAAAAAAACAAACGGAATGGTCAATATTTTGAATAAATTTATATTGTACAAATGTTTCAAAATAAAAGCTAAACATTTTAAAAAATCCCGCATAAACCCAATAAACATGGATAAAAGAAATACAAAAACTAGTTTTAATTTAAATTTTTTTCAACATTTAATTTTTTATTTTTTTTTTTGGGAAAATATGTATATCTATTTACTTTAGCCCAATACTAGAAACAATAAATATGCAAGCTCTAAATGTTATTCGATTTTGCTTAAATTTTCAGATTTTGGAGAACAATTTTAAATATGTTGCCCCGAAAAACTGCAAAATAAGTTCCAACCTAATATACATTTACAAGAAGCCATTCAGTCAGACATTCATTCGTTTCATACAAAACGTGTATTACATAGATATAGAAATTTAAACATATACTGGCATGTGTGTTTGTTTATATATGTTTGAGTGTGTGTGTTTATATTTCTATACCAATATGAAATGTGTCCTGAGGTGAAAATTTGGATTTTTATTTAAAACTGCCAGGCAAAATAATAACAATAATGATGAAGAGATACTTACATTTATATGTATGTTTATACTACGTCTATCAAGGATTATATCTTCTAATCCGGAAATCATAATTTTTTATTTTATTTTACTTTACTTTATTATTTTTATTTGAATTAGGAATAGGAGAATAGCACATTGCAGACTTTGTGGCAAATAAAAGAAAATAAATATTTCTTTGTTATTTTAAAATAACTTTGTCGCATTGAATTTAATATTTAAAAATTTCACACTTATTTAATCGACATTTATATGTAAATGTAACTTATAGACATTAACATTTTTAATATCCAACCAATTGTGTATATTAATTAATAATTTTATGGCATTATTGTTTAAATATGATTTCGGGCATGTAGCAGTAAGTCAGGCTGTATTTCGGCGATAACGCCTCGTGTTCCATAATTTTCAGCGTGCGAGAGTTGGTTTGCTCGGTTCATAAGTGGTTATATTGACACGAAAAACAAATATCGTCCAACCAAGCCAAACATGTTTGAATACCAAGAATTGGAGGCTTTCTACTTGGGCGAAATGTATCCAATGATATGGGTTCCAGAATATGAGCCATCCGGAGAAATGAAGTATCTGATGAATGCGCAACCAGAATTCTCTGGCCTGCTCAGACAGAGAATATGTCCAGGACTATTTTGTCTCTTAGTAGGAATTCGATTAGGCTTCTTACGGGTATAATCACTGGGCACTGCATGATTGGACACATGTCGGAACGTATGTGTTACCCACGTTATAGATATTGTAGAAGTTATTTGGATGAATATGAGGAGGAATTGGTACAACATCTTCTATGTGA
Organism: Calliphora vicina; assembly: GCF_958450345.1. Taxonomy (NCBI): domain Eukaryota; kingdom Metazoa; phylum Arthropoda; class Insecta; order Diptera; family Calliphoridae; genus Calliphora; species Calliphora vicina. The sequence goes on along the minus strand of NC_088783.1, from coordinate 74,104,359 downwards.
CTGCCCCGCCTTGCAAAACCAGAGACTACTACACCTTTGTACAGCACTTTTTCATGATCAGCACTGTCTCAGAGATATGATCAGATTTATTAGAAGTACCGGTTGGTTCCCCCCGGAAACACAGGAATTACATAGACAACGAATTTAGGGAGGGAAGCTATTCTCCATTCATGTATGAATTCTCAGCATAAGGGGAATAGTATTAATAAGTGTACCACAATGGGCCACAAGGTCTTCGAGTCAACTCGCTAATTTGCGGGCAACTCACTTAATCTAACCTAAGAATTGGAGGCATTACTCCATGATGATTGTTGTAAAACTCAATAAGAACTTGCATTAACATTGGGAGCTACACATGCTGTAATTTCAAAACGTTTGCATACAGCATGATTCATCCAAAAACAGGATAATTAAGTACCATACGAATTGAAGCCGATAGACCTGGAAAGACGATTTTACATGTCCGAAGTTATGCTTGAACACTATAAAAGAAAGTAATTTTTGCTCCGAACCATTACTTGCTATTAAAAATGGATCCATTACCATAATCCGAAGCGTAAGAGATCGTATGTGAATCCCGGACAACCAGCCGAATCGATACCAAAGCCAAATATCCTTGGAGCTAAGGTAATACTCTGTATTTGGTGAGAGCAAAAGGCTCCTATCTATTATGAGCTGCTAAATCCATCACAGGGAACCTGTACCGGATGCAACAGATTCGTTTAAAGCGAGCATTGGCCGAAAAACTCCCAGAATATGTTCGGCCACATGTTTTAATAGCTGTTGAAATGTGTTTTGAATAAAGTGGTTGGGAGTTTTGCCTTTCCCCTCTTATTTTTAAGACCGTGCCCCGTCCGACTACTATTTGAAAAAATCCTACATTTTTAAGTCATACATCCAATATCAAAAAGCGGCTTCGCTCAGAAACAATTTCTTGCATTGCAAGAAATCCCGACCATGCAAAGGGCGCAAAGGTTTTCTACTCTGTGGCTTCGCTTAGTTAAGATTTCATGAATTGCCGATCGAAAGGTTTCCTGAAGTATATGTATTTGCAGTAAAAGAACTCTTTACTGGGCGAAGTCGGATTTTGAAACACCAATTTTTTTTTGGGACAAATCTTTTTAGTAGTACACAACTGTCAATTATTGGGAGTAATTTAGTTTTATCATCTGAGAATTCTTTCACTAATTCAAGAAAAAGTATTGTATTTTGCATGACACGACAACACAATTATACAATTCTTGTAACGTCAAACAAAAGAAAATATGAAATAATATAAAAAATCAATATCAAAGTTTGACGTTATAGGGGTCTGTAGACAACAACTAGATAGGTAACTGAGAGCCAAAAACCTAAGTCTGTTGTCAGAAACCTAATTCATTAGAATGTATTGCATGTATTTTGTATCAGCCGTATGTGTGAAAAGAGAGTAATATTTTACTCTCTCCTTCTGTTCTATGCTTTTATTCTATGTTGAAAACTCTCCCTAGTGATTCTACCTTCTACAATTATTGTATCATGGTATTTTGTATTTTTTATTCTAAAGAGAGCAATTTTGTTTAAATTCTTTCATTGATATTTCCATCACTCTTCCTTTTACGTATTTATTCTATGCTTTGGAAGAAGATAATTTTTGTTGGGAGTTATTCCATTGGGAGTCAATTCACGGTACCAGTATTTAATACTTTTAAAGATATGTGATTCATGTGAGTTATATTATTTGATTTATTATTTAAAACCCTTAAGAAATTCTTAAATAATCATAAGTGAAAAAGCCATAAAAGCCAATATCATACCTAAAAACTTATTTTTTTTAAAAAACTGCCTCCGGTATTGATTTTTAGTCTATGTGGGTTTAGCTACGTATTGTTGTCTTAGACGTGTATGTTATTGTCTACAACCGGATTTATAAACTGTGCAAAAATATACATACAAATATTGCACTCGTTCAACAATACTGTATTAACTCAAAATTTTAAAATTTTCAGTAGAGGGCAAAAACTGTTTGTGATTACATTTTAAGATAATTTGAAAATCCGAATACATCATAGTAAGCAAATTCCATTTGAAAGTATATTTACATTGTTTTTCTTTAAAATTTTTGCAATTATTGCAAAATAAATCAATTTTTTGAGTTACTACCATTTTTCTGGAACTTCTCGATATTTTTTTGTTTTACAGTATCAACTCAAAATACAACCAAATTTAAATAAAACAATTTGATTATTTTTAACTTGTATAAAGGCTCAATTCAAAATAATACATTTATTTATGAAAATATACGATGTATTTCTATTTAAATTTTTGTATTAACTCAAAATAATATCATTTTGTTGATAAAGGTTAGGGTTGCCAGATTCAGATTTGCAAAAAGCTGGACATTGGGGTCTAAAAAGCTGGACAAATCAAAAAAAACTGGACATTACAAAAATTACTGAGAAAATGTTAATTTTGGTTTTGTGTAATCAAATGTATTACACGGTACTACAGTGAGAAAAAACTTTTTTTGTTAAGAATATCTAAACAAAACAAAATTCATCAACTTTTTTATTTTAAGTGGCTTTTCATTGCTTATTTTGCTATGAAAGCTTAAGCAAATTTATAGCAATGTATAAAGAAAGTTTAGTTCTTAACAAAACATGGTTTTATTCAACTTTTCATTAATACGTTTTTTAGTAAAATAATTGTAGTTTTTAATTTACAAGTAAATTTTTTCGAACTTTTTCGAACGGTGTTAACAAGTAATGTCTTATTTTTTTCTATATATAATTTTGTTTAAAACATTGTACAAAAAAAAAAAGGTTTTCATAGAAAATACATTTTATGTATACATTTTATGAAAGCTTAATTCTTTGCCTTTCCATAACTGTTTACAATTTTTCGGTCTAAAAATGTGTGAGTTAGAGGTACTAAAGTACTACGACCTATCGTAAAACAGTTTTTTCAAATTAACAAAAAATGTTTAGGGTGTTTCAAAATCTTTGGCTCTACAACCCACACTTGGTCGCTTTTCAAGTTCTTACAAAAAGTGTTTTTTAGCAGTGTGTTAATATTTAAAAATTTAGAATCACAATTAAATATTTTCATTTCATTCCTTAAAATTTATTTAACTAAACTTAAATTTGTTCGGTTAAGTCCGTCATACACATATTTATATTATTAAATACTAAAAACACTGCGACTTTATTTCGTTTTTGAGCTTACGCATTTTGGCCAATTTTCTTTCTTTAGTATAAAGATTGTTTAAAATAGAAAAAGTCTTTCACAAAAAGCTTTGCTTACTTGTATTGAAAATACGAAACATGCAGCTTTTCTTAAATTCTTGAATTCATTTGTTTCACCTTTGGTAAAAAATAGGACCATATCATTTGACAAATCTCTTGGTATTTATTTATAAACTTCACGAAGGCTGCAGTAATCTATATATGTATTGTTTATTTATTTCTTTATTTTATTTATTCGTTTATTTAGTCGTAATGAACTTAATTCTAAGACAAAATTATAGTTAAAGAGCACTAGCTGCTATGGCCATCAGCTCTATATGTATAGTTTATCGTTATCTATTTCTTCAGATATTTGAAGGTTAAATTTAAAAATGCTATTTTTTTAAAAAAACGATGTTCTAAATAGCTGACCGCTGTTTTTAAAAAGTCTTCGCAATTTTTTTCAAAATGCTGTTAACTTTGGAGCCAAAAAATTTGTCATTTATTCTACTTTTGAGGCTATTTATAAGTACGGTCATTATATCGAGCAACTCTAAAACTGTACAAGAGTTATTCTCAAAAGCTGTAAATTCCTGCATTATGTTTTGCATAAAATATAAATATGCTTCTGATAATCCATAACTTTTACATTCTTCTTCATTGACATCATTATCAGAAATTCCACATGACACGTATTCGCATAAAACTTTTTGGTATTTATTTTTTCCTTTCTTCAAAAAATACATACACTTTTTTGCATAAGTTATTACTGTCTACTACTTAGTAGTACGTAAATTTGAAGTAATAAATAATATAGATATTATTGTCGAAAATTTCAATTTAGCTGGACAAATGTAATTTTAGCTTGAAACTGGACAGGCATCAAAAAAGCTGGACAATCCAGCCAAGTCCAGCCAGGCTGGCAACCCTAATAAAGGTAGTCACTAATTATCACGAAAATGGTCTCAAATGTGATTTTCAAGATGAAAGAGTAATCGGAATACGTTGAAATTTTTACAGTAGATAGATATTGATGTTGTTAGTTGATTTCTTGCAAAAAGTGAATTTTTAAAAATTTTGAGTTAATACAGAATTGTTGAACGAGTGCGATACATGTATTTATGATATCTAATAAGTACTTTATAGAATTTAATACGAATGGAGATGCCGCAACCATACATAGCCAAAGGTAAAACAAATAACGCTGTTATTTCTAAATAAAGAGAGTTCTACAACTAACGTAAATTTTGAATATGACTCCTATTGTGCACTAAAGAAGTAAACAGTTTGATGTCTAGAAGTTTAAGGTTAGTAAAAACGGAGCATTACCATATTTCAAAAGTAATGAACGATTTACGGTAACAGTTCAATTAAAATCATCCTAAGCGATGAAGCACATTTTCACCTAGTTCACGCAGTTGGGGTTCAGATAAACCACATGAGGCAGTAACAGTAACGTGTCATTGTTTGGTGCATAATTTGGGCTGCATATAGAGAAAAGACATGGTGATGATATGGTTGCGACAAAAATACTATGATATTGTAAACAACATTATTGTTAAATATTTCATCAATAACAGATACAATTATTAATTTTTTCCTCTAAGCTTTGGTTATATAAACAATAGTTTTTGCTATATTCTGGGTCCTCGTAAGATTCTAAGATGATTTAACTATATCCGTCTGTCTGTCTGTGGCCCCACAATGGGGCCCAAATATTGATACATTCGTGATTTCACAATGTCCCATCAGAATACTATTTGAGCATTCATAAATATGTTGATTATGATGCAATCTCTATAAAATTTTGCACAATATAGTTCTAAGTAATCATAAATTATACGACAACATTTGTCCCTAGTCCCCATACAAGGTCCCTCTCACAAATTGACTTGAAACATAGAGAATAGACATAGAGCGGAAACTCTCCTGTCAAAGACCTAACTCATTTGTCAGAAACCTAAGTGGTGAGAATGTATTAGTAGAAACAAGTAAGAGTGCTATAGTCGGCTGTGCCGAATCTTATATACCCTTCACCAAATTATACTTCAAAATTTTAAATATTTTTAGGTAAACAAAATTTAATTTTTTTCCAGTTTTTTTTGAATTTTTTGGAAAAAAATTTTTCGATTGTTATTTTATTTTTTTTTAAATTAAAAATTTTTTTTTTTTTAAATTTTAAAATTTTTTTTTTTAAATTTAAAAAATTTTTTTTTTCTAAATTTTAAAAATTTTTTTTTTGTTTTTTCAATTTTTTTTTTTTTAAAAAAAATTCGGGTTCAAAATTTTTTCCCCGATTTTGACCCATTGTAGGTCCAACTTACTATGGTCTTATATACGTCGTTGCAAATGTCTTTGAAATATCTATCATTAGATATCCATATTGTCTATATTAATGTCTTAGTAATCCAGATATAGGTAAAAAAATAGGTCAAAAATCGAGGTTGTCTTGGTTTTTTCCTCATATCTCAGCCATTTGTGGACCGATTTTGCTGATTTTAAATAGCAAAATTCTCCAAAGCATGTCTGACAGAATTATTGAAGATTTGGATCCCGAAGATATCTGGGGTCTTCAGAAAACTGATTTCAATATCTATCATTAGATATCCATATTGTCTATATTAATGTCTTAGTAATCCAGATATAGGTAAAACAAGTAAGAGTGCTATATTCGGCTATGCCGAATCTTATATACCCTTCACCTTTGTTGTGGATGCATTATTATTTTTTATAATTAGTATATATGTATGTACATTGCCCACTTTCAGCGTACAGCATCCTAAATTTATCAAGAACACAAAAAACAACAACAACAACAACGCCAAACGAAACAGAACACCAAAAGAAAAAACAAAATACGCAAGGCAATGAAACCAACACACATCCAAACATACGTTTAATTGTATAAAAAACAACAACAACGCCAAAAGAAACAAAACACAAAAAAAAAAACAAAATACGCAAAGCTTGCACATCCACACAACCAAACAAACGGTTAGTTGTATAAAAAACAACAACAACGCCAAAAGAAACAAAACACAAAAAAAAACAAAATACGCATAGCTTGCACATCCAACCATACGTTTTGTTGTTTTTTTGTCAAAGCATGCAATACATTGTGTTTTTTGATGAAATTTTCAGAGGTTGTCTCGGATTTTTGCTCATATCTCCGTTATTTATGGACGGATTTTGCTGATTTTAAATAGCAAAATTCTCGAAAGTATGTCTGACAGAATTGTTGAAGATTTGGATCCCGGAGATATCTGGGGCCTTCAGAAAATTGATTTCAACAGACAGACAGACAGACAGACGGACAGACAGACAGACAGACAGACAGACAGACAGACAGACGGACATGGCTTAATCGACTCCGCTATCTATAAGGATCCAGAATATATATACTTTATAGGGTCGGAAATGAAAAATGTAGAAATTACAAACGGAATGACAAACTTATATATACCCTTCTCACGAAGCTGAAGGGTATAAAAATAGGTCAAAAATCGAGGTTGTCTTGGTTTTTTCCTCATATCTCAGCCATTTGTGGACCGATTTTGCTGATTTTAAATAGCAAAATTCTCCAAAGCATGTCTGACAGAATTATTGAAGATTTGGATCCCGAAGATATCTGGGGTCTTCAGAAAACTGATTTCAACAGACAGACAGACAGACAGACATACAGACAGACAGACAGACAGACAGACAGACAGACAGACAGACAGACAGACAGACAGACAGACAGACAGACAGACAGACAGACAGACAGACAGACAGACAGACAGACAGACAGACAGACAGACAGACAGACAGACAGACAGACAGACAGACAGACAGACAGACAGACAGACAGACAGACAGACAGACAGACAGACAGACAGACAGACAGACAGACAGACAGACAGACAGACAGACAGACAGACAGACAGACAGACAGACAGACAGACAGACAGACAGACAGACAGACAGACAGACAGACAGACAGACAGACAGACAGACAGACAGACAGACAGACAGACAGACAGACAGACAGACAGACAGACAGACAGACAGACAGACAGACAGACAGACAGACAGACAGACAGACAGACAGACAGACAGACAGACAGACAGACAGACAGACAGACAGACAGACAGACAGACAGACAGACAGACAGACAGACAGACAGACAGACAGACAGACAGACAGACAGACAGACAGACAGACAGACAGACAGACAGACAGACAGACAGACAGACAGACAGACAGACAGACAGACAGACAGACAGACAGACAGACAGACAGACAGACAGACAGACAGACAGACAGACAGACAGACAGACAGACAGACAGACAGACAGACAGACAGACAGACAGACAGACAGACAGACAGACAGACAGACAGACAGACAGACAGACAGACAGACAGACAGACAGACAGACAGACAGACAGACAGACAGACAGACAGACAGACAGACAGACAGACAGACAGACAGACAGACAGACAGACAGACAGACAGACAGACAGACAGACAGACAGACAGACAGACAGACAGACAGACAGACAGACAGACAGACAGACAGACAGACAGACAGACAGACAGACAGACAGACAGACAGACAGACAGACAGACAGACAGACAGACAGACAGACAGACAGACAGACAGACAGACAGACAGACAGACAGACAGACAGACAGACAGACAGACAGACAGACAGACAGACAGACAGACAGACAGACAGACAGACAGACAGACAGACAGACAGACAGACAGACAGACAGACAGACAGACAGACAGACAGACAGACAGACAGACAGACAGACAGACAGACAGACAGACAGACAGACAGACAGACAGACAGACAGACAGACAGACAGACAGACAGACAGACAGACAGACAGACAGACAGACAGACAGACAGACAGACAGACAGACAGACAGACAGACAGACAGACAGACAGACAGACAGACAGACAGACAGACAGACAGACAGACAGACAGACAGACAGACAGACAGACAGACAGACAGACAGACAGACAGACAGACAGACAGACAGACAGACAGACAGACAGACAGACAGACAGACAGACAGACAGACAGACAGACAGACAGACAGACAGACAGACAGACAGACAGACAGACAGACAGACAGACAGACAGACAGACAGACAGACAGACAGACAGACAGACAGACAGACAGACAGACAGACAGACAGACAGACAGACAGACAGACAGACAGACAGACAGACAGACAGACAGACAGACAGACAGACAGACAGACAGACAGACAGACAGACAGACAGACAGACAGACAGACAGACAGACAGACAGACAGACAGACAGACAGACAGACAGACAGACAGACAGACAGACAGACAGACAGACAGACAGACAGACAGACAGACAGACAGACAGACAGACAGACAGACAGACAGACAGACAGACAGACAGACAGACAGACAGACAGACAGACAGACAGACAGACAGACAGACAGACAGACAGACAGACAGACAGACAGACAGACAGACAGACAGACAGACAGACAGACAGACAGACAGACAGACAGACAGACAGACAGACAGACATGGCTTAATCGACTCCGCTATCTATAAGGATCCAGAATATATATACTTTATAGGGTCTGAAATGAAAAATGTAGAAATTACAAACGGAATGACAAACTTATATATACCCTTCTCACGAAGGTGAAGGGTATAAAAACTATGTGTAAACAAAAACATCACCCGTATGTGTGAATATTTTGAGTAATATTTTTGTTTGAGTTTTTTTCTAGTTTACGCTCTATGTTCTACGTTGTACAGTAATGAAAACAAAACACAGACTTTGCGATTTCCTACATTCGCTTTAATGGGTTTACTTTGTGAGCCCTCATGAAGTATATTACAAAATAAGCTGGTATAGAGCTATGTTGTTTATTTTTAAGAAATTAAGTCAGGGATTTATTACTTTGAAATATATTCCAAATCTTCAAATATTTATTTAACTTTAATTGAAGTGCTGAAAGAGCTTAACCAGTACATTATCTAAAGCAAAACAAAGTTTATGTGCAAATTTATATCCAATATTTGTAATGTCAGGTAATGTTTAAATGATTATTTTTTTCCAAGATACAATAAAAAAACAGTAAGAGACCTATATTCGGAAGTGCCGAATCTTTTATACCCTTCACCAAATTATACTTTTTTTTTCCTTTATTCATTTCACTTGGGAACATAAGGCTTTTACAAGAAAATTCCAACTTATTCTGTCATTACATATAACTTTTATTTCGTCAAACGATTTGTTCTGGATATTAAGTTCTCTTAGGACTGTTCTGCGCCAGGTATTCTTAGGACGGCCTGAGCGTCGGCTACCTTGGGGATTCCATTCTAATGCAGTCCTTGTGATGCTGCCAATTGGTCTTCACAATGTGTAGCCTATCCATTTCCACTTTCGTCTTGCTATTTGGCGAATTATGGGCTCTTCGTTTGTTAGTTGCCAGAGTTCAATGTTGGTGATAACGTTAGGCCAAAAGATGCGGCATAGTATGCGCAAACATTTGTTTATGAAAACTTGCAGTCTTCTAGCTATAGTATTCGTCATAAGCCATGTTTCGCTGACAATCGACATCATGCATCCTAGATAACAGAAGGATTTAACATATTTTATGCGTTGGTCTTGTACTACAAAGTGGTTGTCAGTAGTGTTATTTATACGCATTGCATGTGTTTTGGCAATATTTAATTCCAGCCCAACTCTATTTGCCAACACAACCAAATCATTTACTTTGCTCTGCATATCGTTGAACTTGTGCGATATGAGGCAAATATCGTCAGCGAAATCCAAGTCTTCTAGATGGTTTTGGAGATCCCAGATAATTCCCCTTCTTTTACTGCATACTTGTAACATAACCTCGTCCAAAACAACGGCAAACAATAATGGAGATAGAGGGCAACCTTGTTTAACTCCAGCATTAGTCATGAAAGATTCACTGATCATGCCATTGTGTCGAACTTGGAGTGTGCTATTGTTGTACATAGCTTTGATCAAATTTATCAATTTTGTTGGTACACCTTTTGCCTCTAATGCATCCCATATTGCACTACGTTTTATTGAGTCAAATGCTTTTCTGAAGTCTATAAATACTAAATAAAGCAGTGTTCGCCATTCGACCGATTGCTCTGTTATTACACGGAGCGTATTGGCTTGATCTACACAGTTGCGGTGTGGACGGAAGCCTGCTTGCTCATCACGTAGTGATTTTTCGATGCTGTGTAATCTGTTATTTATTATGGTAGCAATAACTTTGTAAACAGTGTTGAGCAGAGTAATACCTCTCCAATTATCACACTCTGTCACATCATTTTTCTTTGGTAGCTTTACTATTTCGCTTTTTGTCCAGGTATTAGGTAGCTGTTCGTTTAACCATGCATCGCATATGTACGGATGGATGATTTCTGCTGCTATTCCTGGGTTAGCTTGGAGTAATTCTGGGGGTATACCATCTTCACCCGGTGCTTTGTTTCTTTTCCGTTTTCGTACAGCGGATGTTATTTCCTCAATGCTAGGGGGATCTATACCCTGAAGGAAACCAGGGGACAAGTGTCTCCAAGAGACCAGTTTTGTCGACAATTTTTGTGACTTTTTAGCGACATTGTCAACGAAGCGTCAAAGAAGACGACTCTTACATCTGTTATGAATTCATACCATTTCGTTTTTTAATTTATTTAATACAACGTCAAATGTTAACAAAATATGCAGTTTTATTATTTACATCTACTTCAGAAAAGTACCAAAAGTGTAGATTAGAATTACTAAAATGTACTAGTGAATCAGTACCTAGTCGATAGTAATATCGTCAGTAGTAGACTTCCAATGACACGCACATGTTAAATGTCTATAGTAAATAGCATTGTCTGGGGTAAAATAAGTCACTAGTACTGGTGACTGTGTAAATAGTAAATCAGTATAGTTTCACTATTGACACTTCCTGCAGGGTAGATATTGTGTCGTTGGTAGTTGAAGACACATCAGTATGTGTCGAGCTTTGTGTGTTATCATCGACAATGTTGCTGATTTCCTCGAAATGTTGCCGCCATCTTTGTTCTTCTACGTTCGTAAGCAGTTGACCATTCGCATCCTTCACTGCATGATTTCGGTTCATACTTTGGTTTGAGAGGCGACCTATTATCTGGTATAACTCCCTCATATTTTCAGCGCCAGCAGCTGCTTCCGCTTCACTGGCCATAGTTTCAATATATTTCCTTTTGTCGTTTCGGGCTGATTTCTTTACGGCTTTCGCAGCGGTGGTATATTGTGGGTTGAAGTTTGGGTTATCAATATTCCGTTGTTTCAAGTTGTTCCTTTCCTGAATTAGTATCCAGGTGTTGTCTGACAGCTATTTCTTTCTTTCTGTTCTCTGTTTGTAACCTATTTTCTCTTCTGTAATGGCGCTGAGTGAGTTGCACGTTTCTTCCCATGTTGTGTTGTTTTCCGGTATACATTATCTTAGAACTTCTCCAATTTCATTATTTTTCTCTCTGTACCGTAGTTTCTCAACATCAAAACGTTTACGTATCCGTTGTGTATCCCTTTTGAACATTATCTTTAGTTTAATTTTTACTGTCGCCACCACTAGCTCGTGGTCACTGTCTATATCAGCACCTCTTTTAGTGCGCACGTCTATTAATGATCCTCTCCATTTACGGCGAATGCAAGTGTGATCTATTTGATTTCGAGTATTACCGTTTTTATGTATATTCTTGTGGGGGAAGATTGAACCACCAATAACTAATTGGAAGGTCTGACAGAATTCTATGAACCGCTCACCATTTTTCTTCCTAGTTCCCATGCCATGTATTCCCATGATTTGGGATATGCCATGGTTGTCGTTTCCAATCTTAGCATTAAAGTCACCCGTAAGGATAAGTATGTCGCGGTTTGGAATATTGTGTACCGTAGTAGTTAATTGATCATAAAATTCGTCCTTGACTGAATCGTCAGCGTCTTCCGTTGGTGCGTAATATTGAACAATAGTGATATATTTCCCAACCTTACTGAAGAATCGGGTTGTTATCATTCGATCCGATATTGGATTCCATGAATGTAAGGTTGATTTTAAATTATTACAAATGCAACTCCACTTTCGCATCTGTTCTCCTTCCCGCTGTACAATACCATATTTCCATTTGTAGATACTATTTGCCCATTTCCACACAATCGCATCTCACTAATACCCAGAATGGCAACATTAAATTTCACCATTTCAGCCTCTAATTGAGCTAGTCTTGATGTTTCACTTAGCGTTCTAACGTTCCATTGTCCAATTCGTATCCGTTTTCATGTGCCAAAGGTTGTCATCAATGTAGGGGATATGTTTTCTATTTCTCTTGTATTAGATTCATTAATCATTTATATTTCAGATAAGCGGGTGATTGGTCCACTGTATCCTATGATGGTACTGGGGCTGCCAGTTTATAGTCGCCATCCCGACTATGATACACGGCTGAGTTTCAGTGACTATGTGCGTTCCATCTGTCACCTATTTACCTGAGACGCGTCGGTGTTAGCGAGCCGATCAGGTTACTCAGCTATGCGCCTTCCCTGGTAATGTCTGTACGACATTACCAGGGAATACTTGGTTTGAGACCGGGAGTAGTGAGCTGCTTGAGAATTTCATCAGAGGAATCGCTTCTTGTTATCCCCAAGTGGATAGCAGACAGAAAGCTTTCCGCCCAAGGGCACCCCTGAGAAAGACCCCATTCCCCCCAAATTATACTTTAAAATACAAATTTTAAATATTTTTAGTTAAACAAAATTTAATTTTTTTTTTTTAATTAACAAATTTTTTAAATTTTTTTTAGATATCGTTTTTTTAATTTTTTTATCCAATTTTTATTTTAAATTTTTTAAAAAATGAAAAATGTTGAAATTACAAACGGAATGACAAACTTGCCACTCATGGTGAAGGGTATAATAAGTAACAATAAACCATAACATAAAAATTAAAAATTGTTTCACTGAAAAAAAAATTTGTGAGACAAAATTTCCATTAAAAAAATTTCTTGATGAAAAAATAAATGTTAAATAAATATAAAATTAGACAAATGCAAAAAAGATACAAATTGCCAAAATATGCTCTAAAAAGTTAAAATGTGCTGTAAAAATTAATAAATGCAAAAATATGCTTTTACGGGCAAAATATGCACAAACAATTCAATGACAAAATTCTTAAAATTTTCAAAAGTGAATAAATATCTTATAAGCGATACCATAGGATGTACAGCAAAAAACATGCATTATTCCTATTTCTCTATTGATCAGTGTATGACTTGTTTGGTATACAGTCCGCTTGTTCTAATCTTACCTGTGAGTCGCTATTTTTTCAAAAATTGTTTAGTTATCATGATGACGAGCTGTTGGTCTAACAGTTCATATTTCTGGAGTTTTTAGGAAACAAAGTATAGATCGGTTAAAACGGATGATATTATAGTGATGTGTATTTCCTTTGAAAACTTTTTATTGTTTATTTTTTTTATTTATTGTTAAAATAAAAAAGTTGTTTGTTATCCAATTCGATGTTCCATAAGACAATAATTTAATTAAATATCTCGCAAACTTACCTTACAATTTTAAACATTTTTCCAGATTTTTATTCAGCAGCCCTTTCAAACAATGATATTTGTGCAGTAGTATTATTAGTCACTATTTCAGTAATCTTTTAAGTTTTGACCTTTAATATCTCTAATAGTACAACTTCATGAAAAGGACATCTTTGTTCAATAACACCTCTTAATACAAAAACTCTGTAAATAAACTCCCAACAAAAAAAAAACATTTCCGCAGCCCATATCATACAATACAATTTAAAGAAATAAAATCCGATGACATATTCAAATACACCTCAGGATACCATACTCCAAAAAAGGAAGTACATATACATTTCACAAGTATATTACACATATGCATTCGCACTCACATATTTACATAGATACATACATTCATCCGCAAGTAAATCAACAGCCTTCATGTACGTACTTACATTCCATCATATAAACATGTAAATTTTGCACCGTTAACAATTATTTGACGTGATGTTTAAATGGTTTGTTTGTATTTCATTTACGGCTCAGAACCGCACATTTACACTGGCATACAAGTGTGCTCATTACTCACAAATCCACACACACACAGATACCATTCAACTTCACCATGTTTAAACTAATTTCTTTTATGTGTCTGTGTTACTTGTATTTACAGTTCCTCATGTGGAAATACTTGATGAACGTGGTTCAACTACACCGGAGAAATATTATAAGGCTGGCAGTACCATTGAACTACAATGTGTCATATCAAAAATTCCTCAGCCGTCATCGTATATAACTTGGCGACACAATACGCGCTTACTAAACTATGACACCAGTCGCGGTGGCATTAGGTAAGTACAAATATACTCACGCTCTCACAATCACAATTACATTACCGAACCCGCACTTCACTGCGGCTACAATTACTGGATATATATAAAGTGAACTGAACGCATACACAAATACTTTATACTCAGGCACCTTTTTACATTCACATTTCGCAATACATACATATATAGTAAAGAGCAGGCGCGGATCCAGAGGGGGTGAAATAGAAATTTCTCCCCGCCAAAACCGGGGGGGAAAAAGAAAAATTTAGAACAAATTTTGATATTTAACACCCACCCCCCTCAACTGGTTGACCTGGATCCGCGCCTGGCAAAGAGTAATCTAGTCAAGATGTGGGTGATAGAGAAACTACAACATCAACATACACATTGCGTATGTTGGTATGTAACAAACCTGTCAAAATGGCAAATTAAGTTTAAAATTGAAAATGGCTTAATCCCCCGAAAAATTGTCAACACTCTAATACACACATATAGTACATAGATAGATACACAGAGAAAACAGATTCGTGATAGCAACCGAATTTGTTGCTAATCGAATGATTCTATCTTAGTGACCGAATTTTACAGTTGTGCCTATAATATTTTGGAATGGGTAACTAAAGTTTGGTTGCCTCAACTGAAATTCTTCTTTATCAACTGACATTCTGTTGTAAGAACTGAAAAATGCTATGTGTGCAACCGAATCATTCGATTGACAACAAATTCGGTTGCTATCACGAATCTGTTTTCTCTGTGTAGATACACATGCATACATACATGCAACCGCATTTGAACACATTCACACATTGATGCGAAAAGTAAAATACGAGTTTGTATTAGAAATAGAAATAGTATTTACAAATGAACAAAATGAATCTACACCCACACACTAAAAACTTTAACTATCATGACACGTTTGGATTAAATTGTATATACGAGAGAAATATGAAAATTCCTTTCAAGAATATGTCAGCATCTCTTACATACATTTAGTTTATTAGTATCCAAATTATTATATTTTACTTTTGTCTAATTCGAATAGGAGATTTTAACTGATTCGAATAACTCGATTACATATTTGAAATTAATCAAATTATTCGAATAAAGTAAAATATAAAATTTTTTCATTTTATGTTTTACTTTCGTATATAAAATCGTATCGTCTAAAACCATATTTCATAAGTAAGGGTGTTATATTCGGTTGTCGACTGTTCTGTATTTTTTATAAAACATATATCTGGTTTACCTGATTTCGTTAGTTTTATATTTTTTATTACTAGAAAATATCAGTAAAATATTACGATATCATGTCTGGCCGCATATTCTGAGCGTTTTTCGACAAATGCTGGCTCAAACGAATCAGTTGCTTTCGGTACAGGTTCCATGTGATGGTCTAGCCAGATTTCACAAGCATATAATAGATAGAACAAAATATTGTTATTGAAAAATTAGGAGTCCCTGGAAGTTATTCTAAAAAAAGTAAAAAAAAAAATTTTTCTTCCTATATTTTTTCAACAAAAGTGCATGAAAAAGCTATTTTTTGGAAACAAATTTTAATAAAATTTATTTGGCGGACTCTTAGGTATATTATTGCCATATAAAGTTAAGCCGTATCACAAAGTCTGAATTAGCTGTTAACCAAAAACTGATGACACCTTTTTTAGAGGCCCAACTGATTTTCAGAAACTTTGGGGGCCCATAAAAAAATCGGTCACCAAAATAGACAAACTGAGTATAGGGTTTTACTACCCTTTGGTAGTAGAGTCGAACCTATATAGTTATGATCGTGTGTTTTTTTCGCTGTTGCACTGTGTTATGTACCGATCATCATAACATTTCGTGACATGACTTCCGTATATATAAAACATATTAGGAGCGAAATACATAAATTAAACAGTTATGACCAATAAAGTCCTGCCAGACGGACATCGTTTAATCGACTCAGAAAGTGATCTTAAGTGGTGTTTCCATCGGCTTTCGCTTGTCAACAATCAAACCCAATTCTTATTTAAAAGCTGCTTGTGGGAGAATCCATATCAAAATGGACAGAAAATAGCTATTTTCGGATTTGCCATCTTCGATTTTAATGAAATTTACCACACATATTACGGTTCCAAAGGGTTCCTCAAATCAATGACTTTTTCATAGTAAACCTTTTCCATTTCAAAACAAGTAAGAAAGTATGGTCGGTCAAGCCCGACTATATAATACCCTACACTAAGTAAAAGGGCAAAAACATTTTTCTTTTAAAATTTCAATAATTTATATTTTTGAGTGATTTTCGGAAGTGGTCCTTATATGGGGTCTATGACCAATTATGGACCGATCACCATGAAATTAGGTAGTGTGATTTATATTTTACTATCACACGTTAAATACTGTTATAGTAGGCACTTTTCTAAAAAAACACAGTTTTTGGAACACATTTTCTCAGTTTTAAGAATTTTGGTATTTGAAAATAAAAAATGCCAAAATTATAATTCTATTGATTTAAAGATAACTATTTGGATCTACATTATTTCCAAAATTTGTTATAATATATTTAACCGTTAAAATTGTTTATTAATTCAAATTTTATATTTTTGTTCATGGAAAATCCATTTTTTAGTTTCTAAAATTCATAAAATTATTTCATTTAATTAAACTGTTAATTCTCAAGTCCTAAGGTTTTCACCAATACCAACTACTTTTACAAAAAGTTTATATTTATTGATCAGGAGCTCTACAAACCTTGCTCCCTATTTAAAAATTTTAACGTTTTTTATATATTCCATGCAAAATATGTTTTGGAAAAAACGTAAAAATACGATCAATTTTACATGTTCCAATTTTGGATGCGAGTTACTTTTTACAGGGACGAGATAACTGTTAGCAAGTTATTTTGATTTTATTCAGAATTTTATAGAAAAAATAGCTGATATTTTAAAAAAAAAATTCGAAACTCCATACGCACGACATATCTAAAAAAACCAAAAAAGGTAACGAATTAAAACAAATAAATAAACCTAAAATTAAATTTCAGCTCATTCGAATAAATGGAATTTTGCGATTTTTTTGAAAATGTGAGACCTGAGGTGTAATCTTGCTAATTAAGCGTAAAAGCTTTCTTTGGCGACCCCCACTGAAATTTTCCGGCAAAAATATTCGTAGAATATTTTAGTCGAAAAAAGTGTCAAGTTGACCCCTAAAGAGATTCGATAGAGGGTTAAGATCTTCCACAAAAAATATCCCCATAAAATTCCACAATATAACTATGACAATAAGAATTCTCTCAGACAACATTTTTTTTTCATTTCCCTTCGATCAAAAAATTAAAACTTTGAGCCACTTAAACAAAATTTCAGACCAGCTGGATTATAAGTTATAGTACTTATAACTGATATTATAGCTTTAATGATTCTATTATATTTTTACTCTATAAATTAGTAAAATATTATGATAAAATAAACAATAATAACTATTTTAAAAATATATTTTTTTTCGAAGATGCGGTTAAAATTTGTTTATATTCAATTTAATTTATCAAGTTGAAATAGGATATTAATAATCCTTATAACTGGTTATAGCTACCATACCACTTTTTAAAAATAAATATCGATATCTAACCAACATTTTACATGAATCAGTTATATGTATGCTAAAATCATATAACTGAAATTTGGGCATATTGTTCTATATTTGATCATAGCCTCCATATTAGGTCCACTTCCGAGTAGAACTATGAAATTTGGTTACAATGCCCAAAAATCGTTGCCTGTATTTATGACGGAGCCGAATTTTAGCCTCATACTTTCTTTTGTTTTAAAAGTATTTTACAGATTTTCCTCGTACTTGTATGTTTTTGTGGGTTTTATTTGTGTACATACATATCTGTATAGTTATACTTTTATAGATATCCCTTTTTTAGGTGTCAATGGTAGCTCTATATTGTATTTAGGTATGCGTAACCCTTTCAATGTTATAATTTAATTATTCACTTTATACCTTTTGCTCAGGTAAACACCTACAGTGCCAACAAACCCACATTGTCACATACGCCCAACTTTTAGTTTTAAATCCTGTTAAAGAATTCCAAACTTTTCTTATGGATTTTTCTCATAAAACTTTTGAATTGCAAAGTTAGTTTTATTTTACTTTTTTGTTGTTGTTCGTTCGTTCGTTTCTTTATTAATCTAAATGGGATGATAGGTGTCCCTGTAGGGATAATACAAATTAGTTACGTATGTAAATAGTATAACAATAGTTTGGAATTTGTTTATACATGTATTTATGGATATATGTTGGCATATGTGTGCAGGATGTTCTAACAGAAAAAGGTCACAGACAAGTTTTATTGAAATCAATTACTTTAATAATCCAAAAAGGATGTTTGTGAATATCTACACTATTATATTTTATAAATAACAAAAATTTGTATACAAGTTAAATTAGAAAAATAAACATGTGAATACTTTACATCTATTTAAATGTTTTTAAACATATTTTTAATTGAGTACATTTCTCAGGCTAAATTCTTTCAGATATTTTAATTTATGTAATAAAACTACCATTTTTCGATAATTAGGAAATAAATAAGAGAACTTTGTTGGGCAACCATAATATATAACTATTTGTATTCAATTTATTCATAAATTTCCAAACAGTTCAAGAGGTTTTCAGGTTTGTTTCAATACTTACTGTTTAAATGAATTCTATTTTCTTGATACCAATAATAGTTTTATCTATATTAAATTGATTGATAGTTTGATGCTGTAATTTGTAGAATTATACATGAATACCAATATCCTTAAGATAAATAACAAAATTATGGGAATTGTAAATACAGCTTAATATTTACGTTATTTATCTGCATTGTTGTAGATTATATAAATTGTACTCAGTTTGATTTACACTTGTATACAAATCATACCTGCATATTCCGCATAACATTACGATGCATAAATACTCTGACTAAATAAATCACAAACCTCGAGACACAATGAATTCTATTGATAATCAATGTAGCGGTTGCATACATAACTATTAATGAAAATAAGTAATAACAGCTGTAATTTGTTGCGGAATTAAGAAAAAGCAAGATGATTTTTTTCTTTTCATAAATAAAACTCTATTGAGCCTGTTAGACCACTGTGTCTATACTCATAGATTTATACTATATGGAAACACTTGAATGTAAAAGTAAATACGAAAAGTACAATAAACACTACAATTACAAATTACATTCTATCACAATTTATCTGTGAAGGGAATCGAATCCGCCACCGCACAGTGGGGAAGAATCAAATTTGTTTTGGAAATAAATCTGGCATTTCTAAACGGCTGTTCCGATCGTGATATAATTTCACGTGGACACTAACTAATGAGTAGGGGGCGGATTTTCATGCATTTATTATTGGAAAATATGCGCCTAAAATATGCTTCAAAAAAATCAAAATATGACCTCAAAATTTAAAAAATATGCACTTATATTTTTGTGCAGAAACATAAAATAATTAAGTATGGAATTCGAAATGTCCAAAAATACACAACACTGTTGCCAGCAGTTAGAACTCTTTAAATTATACCAGGAATTAAACAAATAAAGTTCTAAAACTATTTTTAAAATAATTTTTCTTCTGAAAAAACGATGGACGATATATTAATTGTAATATCTTGGTATGAATACTTGTTTAAATCCATAATCTTTAGAGCTTCTCTATTTTGATCGTGCTGTAAAGTAGCATCCAACCTTAATATTTATCTCGTAATAACCAAGCAATTAAGCAATTAGTAAATGTATCCCTTATAGAGGGAAATAATATCTGATCACTTGGCTGACTCCAATTTATATATTTTGGGTCATTTGACGTGCTATTTGTAATGCAGAGAGAAGTCAATTGGTTACTTTATACATCCCATGGAATCTAGCATAAAGACAATTATCACTTAAGTGTCTCTATGTAATCTATAGTGTCTCTAAGTTATCCAAAATCACTAGTTTACGACAGTCTCGTAGAAATTACTGTCAGGAGCGGTAACTGTGTATGTGAATCTTTCGATAACGAAATCTCTTATAAATCGAATTTTCAATTAAAACAAATATGAATGTTTTTCGATACATTTAATGATTTTTTGATACTTAAAAAAACTAAACTTTTTTGAAGAAAAGTGTTTTGAAATGATAATTTTCAATTACTGTTAAAGAAATGAAGAACTTAATGCCAGTTTCTCGATGTCGAAAGAAGTTAGTTAGTAAATGTTATCTACTGCTATTTCTATAATAAATTCGACAAAAAAAATGTCGAAATAATGTATTGCCCATTAATGACAAAAAATTATATTTTTATTAAAAATTGGCATAATATGCATATAAATATGCATTTTGAAGTAAAATATAACAAAATAGGCATTATCAATAAAATATGCAAAAATATGCACTAACAAATCGATGCCATTTTGCAGCAAATGTGCGATTCAGATAGATAATTGGTCTACATTGTATTTGGACGTTCGAGAAAAAACATGCATTTGCATATAAATCCGCCCCCTACTAATGAGTATTCGAGTTTAAGTTAATAAAATGGGTTCAACAAATACTTCAGGAGCAGCGCTATGGGGGCTCAAAGTAGGGTACCTTCAACATGTCACATTTTTAAATACCGGGCATTTTTTTTATTTCCCATCCGATTTCAAAGATTTTTATATTTTTGGAAAGCTTGAATTTTCTATTTATCTCTTAAAATTTCCCAGTTATAGGAATTTGAAAATTTAAATTTAAATATTTTTGACCCAATGGACGAATTTTTTTGTTAGTTAGACAACTAAATTACCAATAATATACAAGAGATTTCAGAGAAATATCCATTATGGATCCAAAAATAAACGACTTTCAATTTAAAAATTAAGAAAATAGTAGATTTTTACTGCTTTTTGGGCGAAATTATTCTTTAAGAACATATTTTTTTTTGTGAGTTTCGCTCCAATTTTAAGGAATTGCGGGATTCCCTTTGACCTTTTGACAAGTTTTTTTAAACTTTGTTATTTAGAATAACAAAAAAAAACTATGAAAATGTTATTGAGTTTTGTTAATAAATAAAGATTTTATTACATATTGCAAATTTATTGAATTTCTAAAACTAAAATTTGTAAATAAATTTTAATAGGATTGCAAATATTAGGAACACATTTATTCCAAACTATTATTTTTTTAAATAAGTTCCACCGGTAGCGTCCAATAAAACAAACCCTCCAGTTCAGCGCTACGAACTAAGTCCCCAAACCGCAAATGAATTAAGGCCCCAACATTTTATATAGAAAAAAACAACAACGAAATTTAGGGACTTAGTTAATTTTTTGGGGATTTATTTCATTTCTAAAATTGGGGATTTAATTCATAACGAAATTACTCTGGGGTGTATCAAAAATTGGCTTCGCTCAGAGAAGTTTTTTGCATTGCCGGCCTTCGGCCGGGCGCAAAGGTTTTCTCCTCTGGGGTGTATCAAAAACTGGCTTCGCTCAGAAAAGTTTTTTTGCATTGCGCATTCTGGGGGAAGCCGGTTTTTGATACACCCCAGAGGAGAAAACCTTTGCGACCGGCCGAATGCCGTCAATGCAAAAAGTTTTTAGTATGCGAAGACGGTTTCTTTTTCATTTTGGTTGGGGGTTTAGTTCCTTTGGTTGGGGATTTACTTCATTTAGATCTTTTGGGTTTTAATTTATAATAAATTAAGCCCCCCCAATTTTGGGGTTTTAATTCATTTGTGGTTTGGGGACTTTATTCGTAGCGCCCTCCAGTTCCATCCTTCACAACTTTCATAAGAGAGTCGTACGCATATTTATACCCGACACCACCATAGTGGGGAGGGTATAATTATGGTTTTTATCCCGGGAATTCCCGGTACAACTTTCCCGGGAATTTGATTTTGATTTTGGCCTTGAAAGGAAACACAGCAATAGTCCTTGATAACAATGACAGCTTTATAATGAGTGTGTTTTACAGATGTTGTATTATAAAATTTCAACTTTGAATCCAATAATTTGAAATTTTCGAGATCAACATAAATTATATCTCTTAACTATTCAGTTAAATGTACTGAATTCATTCCTTTTACTAAAAGGCTTAACATTTTTTTTTTCAATTCATTTTGAAAATGATTAAAAGCTAAATATAACTGAATGAAGAAAAAACATTTTAACTCAATTTGTAGTAGATTTGATTCAACAAAAATTTAATCATTCAAAGTTTGAATAAATTCTTTTATTAATTAACTTCAAAACTAATTCAATTTAAATGAAGTTTTTGAAGGAAACTAAAGAATTAGATATTGGGAATGGATTTATGAAATGAAAGGCTGACATTTTTTTAATTACGGATTAAGATTTTAGTGAATTAAGCTAAAATTGAATTAATTACTACGAAGCTCTATATATAATGATTATAACACTAAATTTTTATATGAAATTTTGCTATAATATTCATAGTTTACAGTATTATTATATATTTCGGGAATAGCCGGGTACCCGGGAATGTAGATACAAATTTTACCGATTCCTGGTAATCAAAAAAGATTGGGAAATTAAAAACCCTAAGTATAATGCGTTTGTGCAGATGTTTGTAACCAAAAATATTAGTCTAACACCCACCTTGAAGTATACCTATCGACTTAGAACCACTTTTTGAGTCGATTAAACGATGTCCCTCCGTCTGGCTGGCTGGCTGGTTGGCCATGTAAACCTTGTGCCCAAAGTACAGGTTTTATATATATACGGAAATCGTGTCACCAAATTTTATGATGATCGGTCTATAATTAGTCATAGCTCCCATATATGTCCCGCTTCCGAAAGTCACTTAAAAGAGCATAAATCTCTTAAAAATATTGCTATACACATAAAATTCAACACAAATACCTTTAATGTAGACATAAATAACACGACCTAATTTTATAATGATCGGTCCATAATTACTCATAGCTCAAATAACGAAATCTCTTAAAAATATTGGTATACACATTGGTAACACAACTAACTTTCATATAGACATAAATAACATGACCCAATTTCATGGCGATCGGTCCATAATTAGTCACAGCTCCCATATAATGCACTCTTCCGAAAATCATTCACGAAAATAAATTATTGAAATTTTAAAAGAAAAATGATTTTGCTCATTTACTTAGTTTAGTGTATTATATGGTCGGGCTTGACCGACCATACTTTCCTACTTGTTTTGTTGTGGATTCAACAGTACGTACATGTTCTCTATTAATATCAAAGCCTCGTTGTAAATTTCTTCGCTCTTTGTTGCATATTTGGATTTGATGTCTAATATGCATCTGATGTAAAAATTTCATAACACATGGCATTTTTGCTTCACAAATCAGTCGGTTTGGAAGAGAAGCATGTTGAGAAAATTATCGAAAACAGTGCTTGAAGGTGTGTTAGCAATGAATCTTGGAACGATGTTGACTAATAGCAAATACAAATAAAAACACTTAAACTTTCTTGGATGGACTGTGTAAATGCGATCTTGTTTCCGCCGTTGAAATTTCTGTGATGATTGATTCCAAGTATATCTTGGCATTTCGAAGTATAACAGCGTTCGTTTAAATTCATTATTCCGGCACATTTCAAAAAATCTGATCAATATTGTTGATGGCGGTCGATCAAGTCCTTGTTATACATTCTCCTCAGTAAAGTACACTCTTTGACCATTTGCCAGATGTACTGTTAAATGAACAACAGTTGGATGTCTTTCATGAATGGCAAATGAAAAAATGCGCCAAATTGCTTCGTTACTGCTAACATAGTTGCGCATTTTAAATTGAGTGACTTCACCGTTGGAATTCTCCGCACTAATCCAGCCATGTCACTGCTTTAGGTTACATATTTGGTGATATATTTGATAAGTGGGAGTATTAGTATGCGTGGACAATTTTTCTTTCTGTAAAAAAATTTTGTGAACTATTGCGAAAAAATTACCCAAATCGTTCTGCGATTTTAGATACATCGAAAAATAGTGGGCGTGGTCAATTTTTCTTTCAGTAAAAAACTTAAATTGAATTACTACGAACATTTGAAAAAAAATTAGCCATATCGGTGCAGCCATTTTCCGATTTTATATAAATCGAAAAAAGTGGGCATGGTAAATTTTTCATTCCGTGAAAACCTAAGTTGGACTATGACGAACATTTAATTTTTTTTTTTGTCAAATCGGTCCCGCCGTCTTCTACTGGTGCTACTGGTGTTATTTCTAACAACATGCATTATTAAATCTGCTACTACGGCTAAAAAACATTACAATATTTTCATTTTATGGAGTTACGAAAAAAAAATATTAAGAATAACAATAAAACTTAAAACAAATAGCTTCGTTAATCTCATTGCAAATATTTCCTAATGGGTAAATTTGCCACAAAATCAAAATGGAAAAAAAAATAATAACGAACTTCGTAAGTAAGTGGCTTATTGTATTAAATCTGTACATGAATGTACATTAGGGTTGACCTTATTTTGAACTTTTAGGCTTTGCGATGCTCCCAAAGTATAAATTTTGTCTGCATCATCTAAAAACCAAATGCTGAAAAATGCTCTTAGTGCATTCAGACGACGTAACATCTCCTACAAATCAATATCTATTAGATTATTCGGACACAGAGGTGGTTGACGTTTTATCGGATGAACATGGCAGCGATTTTAAAGTTTTTTGTTTGCCTTAAGTGACTTGATAGAATACATCTAGACCAGTCATGCCCAAGCCCTATACTCTTGGTACTCTTTTGTTTTTGTAATTGCTCTTAGCTATAGGCTGTGTGTTTTGTATACTCACTAGAGCACTAGCAATACAAAATTCACAAACTATTTTGTCTTATTATTTTTTTTTGTCGTTCTTCACTGAATACACGCATGTTGAAAGCAACAACACTTTCGTATGCTTTGCTGGTAAACATTGACGACTGCGATCATCCATGTAGATTTTGTTTTTGTTTATCGTATGATATTTTAAAAATGTGTGTGTTGAAAGTGACTTTTTATACCCTACACCACCATAGTTGGGAGGGTATTATGCGTTTGTGCAGATGTTTGTAACGCCCAAAAATATTGGTCTAACACCCACCTTAAAGTATACCGATCGACTTATAATCACTTTCTGAGTCGATTAAACGATGTCCGTCCGTCCGTCCGTCCGTCTGGTTGGCTGGCTGGCTGGCTGGCTGGCTGTCCATGTAAACCTTGTGCGCAGAGTACAGGTCGCAATTTTGAAGATATTTCGATCAAATTTGGTACATATTACTTTTTCGGCCCAAGGACCAAGCCTATTGAAACTGGCTGAAATCGGTCCATTATTTCACCTAGCCCCCATACAAATGTCCCCTCGAAATTGGACTTTATCGGTCATAAATGTTTAATTTATCTATGTATCTACACAAATTTCGCTCCAAATAAGTTTTATATATACAAAATTCATGTCACCAAATTTTGTTACGATCGGTCCATAATTAGTCATAGCTCCCATATAGACCCGCTTCCGAAAATCACTTTAACGTGCATAAATTAAAAAAGTTGGTATACACACAAAATTCAACATAGTTAACTTTAATATAGACATAAATCACACGACCTAATTTCATGGTGATCGGTCCATAATTGGTCATAGCTCCCAAGGCCCACTTCCGAAAATCACTCCAAAATATAAATTATTGATATTTTAAAAGAAAAATATTTTTACTCATTTACTTGGTGTAGGGTATTATATGGTCGGGCTTGACCGACCATACTTTCTTACTTGTTTTTACTTTTTTCTTTGTATGAATTGGTTTTAGCAACAACAAATATTGAATAAAAAGTAGCTTTTCTTTAAATGTATTGGTGTTTACTCTTCCATAAGGAACTTGTGGGCACCCCTGATCTAGACTCAAAGAAAGTTTAACGAAAATGGGTCTCTAAATCTACAAAACTGATGAATGGAGATTGTTTATGAATAGCTCAAGGCGAAGTTTAAAATGTATTTTACTAGATATTGACCATTCTACGAAATTAAAAGAGGAGTATCAAACCTAGATCTTGTTTTAAAAAACCTTAAGTACTTGGATCTCCAATGGGTTGATGGGTTGATTTAAAAATGTTAATTTATTGTTAGATCAATAAAGTGGGTACACTAAATTTCCATTTTTCATTCAGCAGAGCAAATCATGACTATTGAATCAAGAAAAACTAGCCTCTGAAAGAAAACATAACGTTTGTAAAACAAATTGGTGTCCAGAGATAAGATAATTTTGCCTCCATTACATATCTAATTTGGACTGAAGCAGTATGTGAGGGCATTAGATATATTTGGTCCATGTTTTGTCTTTCTTTCAAAAAAGTTTCCAGGTTTCCAGTACAGAAAAACTAAAAGCTGGTATTTTTAATAACCCACAAATAAGACTTTTAACAATAGACAACCATTTCATACATTCAATGAACGAAATGAATTTTGTGAAAATGTCTTAGGAAATCAGAAGGCTGAAAATCACGAGGAATTAGTTATAGACCTTTTAATTGTCTTTAAAAATTTTGGATGTAATAGGAGCAATAAAGCAAACTATCTACAATGTCATTTAGAGAGGTTTTCTAAAAATCTAGGATCGTACAGTGATGAACAAGAAGAACGTTCCCATCCAGAGTAAAAAGTAATGGAAGATAGATACCAAGATCGCTGGTATGAACATATGATGGCAGATTACTGTTCGAGTATCTCACGGGAGTGTCCTAAGGTGCTCCAGAAGCAGAATACATAAAATCAGTTTTAGTTTTGGCGGAACCAAAATCCTTGTAGACCTGTGTTATAAAAAAGGGGGTTAATTTTTGTATTATTACTTCAACCCAAAACTCGAAATTTCAAATAAAATGTGCAACCTCTAAACGTTAACCCATTTTTCTAAAAATTTTAGTATTTGGTTTGTAAAAAAATTTCATACCCTGAGAGCATCGAAAAGCCAAAAAGTGAAAAATAGGGATTATCCTAATGTACATGTGAGTGTGAGTATGTATTTATATGTAAATGTATGCAAAATGTCATTTCGTTTAACCATAAGGTTAAATTTCATCTATTGTTATACCAACTCTTTATAATCATTTTACAGAACGAGAAAAAAAAACAAAAAAAGTAATTCTTTGTATTTATTACGAGATTTCAATGTTTGAATTTAAAGCAGTGATAAAAAAGTAAACGAAAATATATATGTATGCAGGGTTCTCATGTAGTAATTCTATTTTGTTGCAGTCCATAGAATATGGAAATTCTTATAACGATTCTATATCAATTCGTTTTAGTGAAATAAAGGTTTACGTTTTTACCTTTTAAAAACGGTGGTAATGTTTTTACCTTTTAATAATGGTGGTTTGACTTAGTCTTCATTGCGGCTAGGTCTTTTGTGTTCTTTTTTAGCAGGTATTATTTTTGCCAGTCATTTCTTTGTGCCACATATCAATCATTACTGCAATCCGCAATTCTGTTTTGTTGCAGTGCATAGAATATGGAAATTCTTATAGCTTTTCTCTATCAATTCGTTTTAGTGAAATAAAGGTATTATTAAAGTTACAACTTCAAAAAAAACACAAACATAATTATTACGTTTTTACTTTTTAAAAACGGTGGTTATGTTTTTACCTTTTAAAAACGGTAATTTGACATAGACTTCTATGCGACTAGGTCTTCTGTGTTTTTCTTTAACAGGTATTATTTTTTCCAGTCATTTCTTTTTTGCACACATCAGTCGAACATTAATGACGCATTCTTTTTCATCGACCTTTGTATACTGTTTGTCCTCTTGGGTGCAATGTTGCTTGTGTTTTTCATCATTCATCATTAGGTTTACCAAACGTTCAATATCCATCACGACATCCTGCTGCGTCTCATTAGCTTTCTGCACTCTGCCATGTAATTGCATTCGATTTCTTTCTTTCTTGTATTCGCTACCATATTTGCGTTACAGAGCAGCCAACATTATTCCAGCAGCTCATTGGTATACATTCCAGAACTTCTGCTGCACCCTTCCCTTCAAGGACAAAATTAACTGTAGCTTTTTCTTCATTGTCCTCTTGGCAACTGTATTAAACTGGAATTTGAAAACATTTAATGGTGTGCTCCCATCAAAATTTGGCATTGAAGATTCAACTTTATTTCTAGATCATTCAGTTTTTTATGGACACCTTTGGCTATCTCATTCTCTAAATCAGACAGTTTTTTTATCAACTTTATCAGCGCTCTCGCTTTAGAAATTTCTTGAACTTCTCTAGAATTTTCATGAAATTCAACTTTTTTTAAATTTTTCCATCATACCAGCAAACATTTTTTTTAAAACAAACACAAACTGCGAAGCTTTTTGCTTGACTGCAGATACACCCAGTGTCTTTGTCGGGAATTGAACCCGCAACCCTCAGATTGATAGCCCAGCACACTATCGTCTAGTCTATCGGGGCACCCATTGTGCTTTAATCCATGTTACTTGGTTTTGCACGGGTACCGACTTCCACTTCTTCTTCACGCCACTTGAATGCATCTATGAGACTCTTCTGCAAATCTGTCTTATTACCCGCTGTTGGTAGCTCCAACTTACTCAATTCATTCTTGAGTTTTTCCACTTTTAGCTCCTCAAACTTCATGACAGCTTCTTATTTTGCAATCCCACTTCTGACTCCAATTGTTACGTTTTTACCTTTTAAAAATGGTGATTTATTTCCTTTAAGTAAATCATATTCTTTTAATTGCAAATAAAAGCGATCAGTAGTTTAAGTTTGTTATCACTTTTTATTTATTTAAATTTGCACAATAATTTAAATCGTCACACTCTTTTAATTTACACACTTATATTACACACTTTAAAAGCACACTGGTAATGTACAAGAATACACTGGTAATACAGTTGATGTTAATTCTAACAGCGCCTATGATAAACCGACTAACAGTGCCATCTTCTAGAAGTTTCGAACAAAACTATAATGTTCTATTTCTAGAGCTTTCAGAAAGAAGCCTTAATGTCTGAAATGAATACTGAATTTTGTCTATATATTGTGTATGTATCTGGAATTATGAAAATTCAATACGAATAAAAGTTTTGCAGACATTAAAATATTTTTTGTTTCATTTAATCTAAATCTAACTGCCCACTCTTTTATTTATTTCATATTGTATTTATTTTGTTGTTATACTCTTTTCCACATCTAAAATATAAATTAAAAATCATTAATATTACATAACTTACAATGCGATAACAACAAAATTTATATCCAATTTTTCCCCCAAAAAAAATCTGCAGAGAAAAAACCAAAAATCAGTAATCTAAAACGCATAAATACAAATATAGTATGACATGTTTATAAAAGTGAAAAAAAAAAATATTTTGCCAACAAAAGAAGTGAAAAAATTGTAATATTGTTTTGTGTAGCTTGGTTTGGTTTGGTTTATTTGTTTTATTATTATTTTTAACCTTGAACTGTTTGTTTTCCAGCCTTTATTTTTTTATACCCCTCCAATATGACTGACATGTTCATTTTTATGTATAGAACATTAAAAAGAAACACAAGAGTAAATTTAATTCAAAATGGTTTAATACTGTTGAGGCGTACATACTTTTTTTAGAGTACACACACGTTGCCATAAATTTATTCAAAAATGATATTATCATGTTACATGCTGTCACGCCTTTCGTTTTTTAAGGTTGTCTAGTGAACAAAGTAAAGTTTATGTGGAAAATGTTGTGGTTTTTTTATATACTGGAGAGATTTTAACTCTTACAGTTAAAATTCCATCATATCCGAATATTTTTGTATTCCTTAGTTTTGATTTAAAAATAAATTTTAAAACTGTGAACATAGAAGTACGGTTTAAATTAATTTTACTATGGCTTCGAAATTTGAAATTAGTTTGGAAAAGTTTAAATTTACCCAAAGATTTTAATTTATTTTTAATATAATTTTGAAAAAAGTTATCAATTTAAAATTTAAAAATTTCAGCAGAATAATATTTTAAAATTTCTGAATTAATAATATTTTTGTAACTTCGTAAGTTGGAAATTAGTTTAGAAAAATTCGCACAAATCCTTTTATCTTTATCCTTAATCCATTTACTTTTCGAATATTTCATTAAAATCCGAAAAAGTTCGAAAGCCAAAATCCTGTTTTAAATAATTTCGATTGATTTATTTTTCATTTATTAATATTCATTAATTCGAAATCAACTTCAAAAAACTTCAAAAAAAAAATTCCAAGATTTCATTCAAATTTCGAATTTTCTTTAAAAGAAAATCTAAATTCTAAAGGTCAATTTTGTTTTATAAAATTAAAAAATCTAATTTCGAAAATTAAAATTGTTTTGTTGTAATTGGTGCTTACACAAAGTTTCGCTAAAAGCAGGATATAAAAAGGTTTTCCTAACAGCAAAAACATAATAAGCAACATATTAAATTAAATATGCTTTTGTGCAGTAACAGATAAGCTACCAAAATTTTAAATAATAATATTTCGCGAGTTTTTATCATGTGATATTTGTTTAATTTTGTTTTATAAATTTTTTAATAAAGGATTTATTAACAAATAAATTATTTATTTAATACAACAAAAATCAAAAGGTATTTTATTAGCAAATAAAACAAAATATTTTATTTAATCATTCATCTAGCTATACAATCGATTTTTATTTCTTCCTTTAAATAAATTCTAATTTAGTTAAAAATTGTAAATATCCCTCAACATGTTAGTTTATATCGTTAGCTTAGTGGACAAACGTGCTAAGTACACTTTTTATGAAAATTGAGTTAAACGATTAAAAACGTTTACAATTATTTTCTTTTTTCTCGTTGTTATACTGTGGTAAAATTTATTATCATCTCGACTACTAATATTAAAAACATTGCTTCAATGTCTTTTAAAAGAAAATTTAGTAACAAAAAAAAATAAAGAAAAGTGCTATTTGATCGAATAAATGACTTGGAAGTCGTATCTCCTGGTCAACCTACATACTGGCATAAGTTCCGGAATTTTCCTAGGACTACTGACTTATAGACTTGTCCATTACCAGAAAAATAAATCGTAATTCAATATCAACCGAAATTTCATATGATCTGTCTTCCGATCATTCGCCTGTTATAATTTCCTACTACGTGACAAAGTTTTCAAAATCTGTTACACAGTGTCAGGAAGAAATCGATA
Source organism: Calliphora vicina (assembly GCF_958450345.1). NCBI lineage: Eukaryota > Metazoa > Arthropoda > Insecta > Diptera > Calliphoridae > Calliphora > Calliphora vicina. The sequence goes on along the minus strand of NC_088783.1, from coordinate 74,072,590 downwards.
AATTCATGGACGACTTCACTTTATTAATTGTTTCGGCAGTCCATCATTCTAAGTTTCAAGTTCACCTGGAACAAAAAATGCATACTTCTAATTCAGATATTTAGCGACTTTTTCTCGAAAAAAGGCAACTGCTGCCAAGCAGAGGCTGTCCATTGTAAACAGGAAACTGAAGAAATCAATTCAATTAGAAGAGGATCGCAGAAATAATAGTTACATTGAAAGTTTAACGAATAATAAATATACAAACTTTTCCTTTGCGAGCAACAGGAAACACAATACCACCGGTTGAGGGACAAAGTCCATTGAGAAAATCCGATGGCAGTTGAGCACGAAGTGTCAAAGAAAAGACATAGAGTTTAGCCATACATCTAATTGATTTATTTTAACCAAGTCCCCCGATGAATGATTTAACGAAACTCCACCATATCGGACAACTAACTTTGACTATACCAGAATTGTTCTAGAGCACATTGAAAGGGTGATTAAATTGAACATGAATTTAAAGAAGTGTCCTAAGCCGGAAAAGGACTTTTCAGTACTGTCCTACAGACCTATTAGTCTGTCATTCGAAATTATTTGAAAAAATAATTCAGGGAAAAATTGTACCATACTAAGAGTGCTATATTCGGCTATGCCGAATCTTATATACCCTTCACCTTTGTTGTGGATGCATTATTATTTTTTATAATTAGTATATATGTATGTACATTGCCAACTTTCAGCGTACAGCATCATAAATTTATCAAGAATACAAAAAACAACAACAACGCCAAACGAAACAAAACACCAAAAGAAAAAACAAAACCAAAATACGCAAGGCAATGAAACCAGCGCACATCCAAACATACGTTTAATTGTATAAAAAAACAACAACAACGCCAAAAGAAACAAAACACAAAAGAAAAACAAAATACGCAAAGCATGCACATCCAAACATACGTTTTGTTGCTTTTTTGTCAAAGCATGCAATACATTGTGTTTTTTGATGAAAATTTCAGAGGTTGTCTCGGATTTTTGCTCATATCTCCGTTATTTATGGACGGATTTTGCTGATTTTAAATAGCAAAATTCTCGAAAGTATGTCTGACAGAATTGTTGATGATTTGGATCCCGGAGATATCAGGATCCAGAATATATATACTTTATAGGGTCGGAAAATTATATTGTGGAAATTACAAACGGAATGAAATTTAACTTTAGTGAACACCATGGGACTATCGTATAACTGGAGAGATAAGGAAGTCATTTGAAAATAAGGAATACTGCTCAGCTATTTTTTGGATATCACACAAGCATTCGACAAAGTATTCCATGGAAAGACTCACGCCACAACAGCGTCTCCAAATTGTTCAGATATATTACGAAAATCAGCGTTCTGTGAGAAATGTTTTTCGTGCGATTCGAGGAACTTACGGTGCCCATAATCCTCCTAGTGAAACCACATTTCAGGCTCAATCGATACGTTAATAAACAAAATTGTCATATTTGTGCTGATGAGCAACCAAAAGCTACCATTATCCATTAAAAATAATGGTATGGTGTGGTTTATTGGCTGGTGGAATCATTGGTCCAAATTTCTTCAAAAATGAAAAAAAACAGAATGGTAACCTTTATCGCACCATGTTAACTGAAATTCAAGCGTATGGTCTCGGTGAGCTCTGGTTTCAACAAGATGGAGCTACGATTCGAAATCATTTTGGTGAGCTATGGTAAATTGGCCACCTATGTATGTATATCGTGCGATATCATACCTTTGGACTACTTTCTCTTCGCTATGCTTGTTATGGCCAACATTTACATGATACAATTTTCAAACAGTAAATGCTATAAATTGTTCTTTTAACCGATTACGTTCACTTTCAAATTTATCTGTTCTATTTTACATTATAAATCAAATATCACGATGAATCACCCATTATATCAAGCCGAATATTTAGAATTAAATACAGCGATTATGTAACGGACAATTTCGATACTCAAGCTGGTTTTCCACAGGGACGTGACCTCGGTCTAATACTTTACCTCTGATTTGCCTGTGTGTGATAGGCTAAAAATATCTTCATGTGCTGACCTTGCTTCCATGGAATTATATGTGTGGAGATTGGAGAATACGAGCAAATACTGTTACCTACTATGGAAAAGTATTTTGAAATCAATTTCGACATATGGAATCCAATTATAGGGAGCAGCTAGTAACACTAGTATTGATCTAATAAAGAAGGCCCAATATACGATACTTATGTCAATGACGAGAGCAGCATGATAAGTAATGAAAACTCCATAATGACTTAAAAGTGCCACTGGTAAAGGACGAGTTTGCAAAAATTCGAGAGAAATAAATATGTACTTGAATTACAACGTCATCCGAAACAGCTTATAAGAAAGCTCACTCTAACACGAGAGGCCTATCACGAGAGGGCTATCACCACTCTAGAGTATTTATAGTTTTTAAAATTTTTATATTTTTGTTAGTCCTAATTAAATGCAGATTCAATAATTAAATAGAACATTAAATAAGAAAATACTTAGGGCACTATAAAGAAAATGAGCTAAGTCACAAAAAATTACTTCTAAGTCACTTATTGATCATTACAAATCATACCACTAATCTTGATAAAACTCCATTAATAGATTTCTAGAATATTTAAAACATAAGATTTGAGAAAGTTTTTTTGTATCTCCTGTAAAATTTGTGAAAATGGACTTAGTATGTTTGCATATTAAGCAAATAAAACTTTGTAAAATGTATCGTTGTATGTATATCTATGATTATATATTTAATATTCTATGCATACATAAACATTTAATAGTACACAATTTTTATTATGTAGGTAGAATGTCCTATGTAAATTGTATATTTAACACAGACACAAAAAACAAAAACAGGATAACATGACATCTGTATAACATGTCAAATTAGAATACAGTTAAAGAGAATAAATCTAAATTTTATTTTATAATTATAAACACTTTACTTTGTTATTTTGTTATTTACATCAATTTTATATATAAAGACAAGCATACAGACACGCATATACATGTTATTACAAATGTAATGTTTTTCAAATTAAATATTTGAGGCCTACATATCAATGTTTTAATGGGGGTTATACTAAACATTTTGGGTTAAAGACCAATTTATTTGGCATAAAAAGGTAGTTAACAAAATAAATAATTTTAAAATAGAATATTTAAACCACAAAATTAAACAATTTCAATAATTAATTAACAAAATGGATGCTGAAATTTAGAAAAAAAAAAACTATTAAAATTTTTTTGTATGAAAAATTCCAAACATTCCAGAATTTCTTTGATTTTATGTAAAACTTAAGAAAATTGAACAGTATGTATTTCTAAAAATAATTCTTTATTTTTCCATAAAATTTTCTTATCCATCTTAAAGCAAACCTGTTACAAAATTGTCAATCACTTTTAAAAATCCTTCAGTTTGATTTTGAACTCTTTAAAAGTTCAATACATTTTTCTTTTTTCTACTGTTGAAAGCATAAATAAATCATGTAAAATATTTTCTGAAATATTGAATACCAACTCAATTTGAACAGAATCCAATCAATTTAATATGTGAAATGTATAGTGAGAAAGAAAATAAAAAAAAAATACCCACTTGCTTGTGTGCATAAGCACACAGATATTTTAAATATTTTTATATGTCGAAGTAAAAAATAACAAGAAACTTGTGAGAGAGTTTAATTGGGCAAGCATGACCGTAAAATTTCCTACATTAATTACTAAAAAACTTTATTCTGGTAATTTGTTTCTCGATACTATCAGACATAAGGGATTTATATGCTATACACCGATTAACACAAAATTTGGTAGTTTTTTTCAGGCTTAGAAAAATAAACTTATTTAAGTTGATTTCCATGAGCACAGTTTTGTTCGCTAATTTTATTAAAGTAGCTTCAACATTGTAACATTGCAGACTGTTTTGCAGACAAACGGACAGACAATATTTAAGAGTTCTGAGTTACAAACCTCAGCACACACTTACCTCACCTATGGTAGTGTGCAGTGTAGGATTTAAAAACAAAAATTACATGACGTATACGTGTGAATCAATAATCACCATCACTCATACGACATGCAGTACAAAATACAGCAGACACACATATTGCAAAACTACACATTCACACTCGAACTAAACTTTTAGATCCTTCAGTTATTCGAATAATTGCAATTACTTAATGCGACAAAAACGACGATTCTTCTTTAATAATTGTTCCTAGTATTTAGTGTATAAGTTCCACAAATAGTTTTAGAACTCATTTACGTCAGTACTAGTTTTACTGTGGATATGAGACAATTCATTCTTGTTATACCCTTCACCTTCGTGAAAATTTTCCGACCCTATAAAGTATATATAATCTGGATCCTTATAGATAGCGGAGTCGATTAAGCCATTTCCGTCTGTCTGTTGAAATCAAATTTATGAAGACCCCAGATATCTTCGGGATCCAAATCTTCAATAATTCTGACAGATATGCTTTCGAGAAGTTTCCGGAATTCTTCCGGATCGGTTACTATATAAAATCGAGAAAATCGGTCCACAAATGGCTGATATATGAGGAAAAAACCAGGACAACCTCTATTTTTGACCTATATCTGGATTACTAAGTCATTAATATTGACAATATGAATATCTAATGATAGATATTTCAAAGACCTTTGCAACTACGTATATTAGACCATAGTAAGGTGGACCTACTACAATGTGTCAAAATCGGAAAAAATATTTTCAACCCGAATTTTTGTTCACAAAACAAAAAAATTTTAAATTAATTAACATTTATAAAAAAAAAATTTTACGAAAAATTAAAAAAACATCTTTGAAAAAAACAAATTTTATTTACCTAAAAATATTTAAAATTTGTATTTTGAAGTATAATTTGGTGAAGGCCTAATTAGCTCTCTTACTTGTTTTAATTTTAATTACTAACAACTTCTTATTTAAACTAAAAAAAAGTTCTTCATTAAATCCTTTATATGGGAGCTATGACTAATTATGGACCGATCATCAGAAATGTTATTGTTATTTATGTCTACACTGGTGCATATTCCTATAAACGCACTTAATTTGTTTCTGTATTTTTGTTATATCTTTGTTGTTCTCATCCAAATGCAAAATTTAACTTTTTTTAATGAGAGACAACTTAACCGTACTTTTTGAAAGAAATTTAGTATTTTTTTTCTTATTCTTTTTGTTTGCCTTAATTATGCTATCAAATGTTCTTGGTGCTATTTTAAGTGGAAGATTCGTATAAACGCAGACGTGAAATTTGTTTTTAAAAAAGCTACCAAAAAAAAAATATTATCAATTTTAGTTTTTTTTAACCAAAGGTACGTTTCTAATAGTAACATCTCAATTTACTGCGACTTTTTCTATTTGAATCAATAAATTTCATCACTTTTAAAGATACCCAAGGGAACTTTTTTGTCGGATCAAGAAAAGATTCAAATTAAATTTTTTCACAACCAAGGATGTTCCAATAGAGAAATTGGACGTAAAATCGATCGTTCAGAAAGTGTGGAGCGAAATTTCTTGAAGAAAGTTCAAAATTATGGAGTTCGCAAACCTACAAAGAGAAATACAAAACTAACAAGAAGACAACTTAATCTAATAAGACAAGAAGCAACCCGCAACAAATTGAATTCCACAAGCAACATAAAGAAAACCGTCTAAAATTCGCAAGAAAATATATGAAATATATGAATTTATTATGATGCTCTATCCAATCTACATTTTTTAGAATATCGTATTTTAATATTTTATAGAAATGGCGAATAATGTTCGAGTTTTTTTTTAATGTCAAATTTTATTTTTGCACAAATTGACAAATTCATATACATACATATTATTCTTTTGTCATTTTGTGAGAAAATAAAATTTTATTTCTTATTCTATCAATAATATATTCATAAAAATATAGTTTAACACGAGAAATGGATCAAAGACGTCTTAAAAGAAAAGCGCAGCCAATTATTGATGTTGTTTTTGACAATTCGAATCTCATAATCAGCAAACATCAGAAATATGTGCAGAGTTTATTGCATTTGAAAATGAAAACACATCTAACGCAACATTATAGGATAATAATAAAGGTATTGAATATGCATTATTTCAAGAAGAAATTGCTCGATGGTATAAAGTATACGAAATTGTTCATATATTTAATCGAAATCGAATCAATTTAGAACATTTTTAATACCGAAAAAGGTATAGTATATCGATAAAAATTAGAATCAGAATAATAAATTATTTTCGACTCTTTATCGCTCTGCACTCTACTTAGGAAAACACGCACATTCTCGACATTATATCGAAGTCGATATCGATAAAATTTTACGAAAAAATGATTCATTTTCGACATAACTTCGAATCATTTTGCATACTGGGTCCTGACTCATACTCATGCTATTGGCACGATTTGAGATCAAACGGTGTTCGGATGTCAAAACGTAATTTCGGTAGTGGCAGTGTTATAGTTTGGTCAGCGTTTTCTGCAGTTGGTAAGTCCCAACAAGATAATGCTGCAATCCATGTTTCTAAGCAATCGAAATCTTGGTTTAATGAACATAGCCTTCCTCTGTTGAACTGGCCGGCTTGTAGTCCGGACTTAAACCCAATGGAGAACTTGTGCGGATACATTGCCCGTAAAGTTTATGCAAATAATGCCCAGAATGAAAGCATAGTGACTGTGACAGAGCCGAAACTAAGAATTAATCAAGTCTGGGAGGAAATTGATTCCAATCTGCTTAAAAAATTAGTGGAATCAATGCCAGGCCGTATTTTTGAAACAATCCATAACAAAGGTTCATCCACACATTATTAGTAATGCTACAGTGGCCCATAAATTAAAGTGCGTTTATAGGAAAATACCCTAATTTATTCTGTATATCGCACTGGTTCCTCTAAAGAGCGTCCACTCAAAATTTTAAAATGTTCAGTAGAACCAAAAAACTATTTTTTTTCAATAAATTACTATGAAACAACTGTACGAATACAACTGAATTTTTTGGCGAAAGAGTATAGAAAATGATAGCAGATTTTTACAGTGAGTAGATATGACCACTGCGTATCGATTTCTTGCAAAAAGTGAAAATTGGATAATTTTGAGTTGACGCTCTTTAGAGAAACCAGTGCGATATATAAAACTTATTTGGAGCAAAATTTGTGTAGATATCTATATTTTTTTTTTCATAATTAATTTATTGTATCTTCACAAAATAATGTGAACTATCAATAATTTGTTGAAATCTTAAATCTAAATATTAATTTTTATTTACGTCCCACCACAGTTGGACCAAAAATGATGTTGAATTTATAGATCCTATCATCAGCGCAGGTCTGTTGGATTCCTTCTTCTTAGTCGGATGTAGCCATTACTTCTCATTAATGATCGTGCAAGTGGGTTAGGGTGAACTTCTAACTTTTTCAAATATCTATATGAATTAAACATTTATCACGGATAAAGTCCAATTTCGAGAGGACATTTTTATGGGGGGTAGGTGAAATAATGAACTGATTTCAACCAATTTTACTATTTATTAATTAATTACTCAAAACATTACGTCATTTTGTTTAAGAAAATCGTGCACTTGATGATAATTTATTTTAAATTTTGGTTATAACTTGATTATTTTTCATGGTTTAATTTTGTGAATCGTAATCAATAATAAAATCATTTTCGAATTTTTTGATGATACGTTGTTTTTCATTTTAGGTGACGCTATGTATTTATGTTTTTAATATATGTACATTAGGGATATAACTATTGACATTTTTTGCAAATATGCAAATTGGCATAGTATAGTCGAATAGAGCTTTAAAAAATATGAAAAACCACGGTATTATTTTTTCGCGGTTGTTAAAAAAGTTCACTCACCAAACGCAATAATGTTTTTCCAGTGTTTAAAAAACTAGACTACAAGTAGCAGTAGCAACGAAAAAACACAAGTAGTCTAGTTAAAAAATTAATAAAAACTCGGAGTCAATAATTAGTACTACTACTGCTACCTTCACATTTTGGTAGCAGTAGTTGTAGTAGTACTAATAAAAGAAAAATTTAAAAGTAGCAGAGTAATTTATTTTCTATTGCTAGTTAGCAGTTAAGTAGCAGTTGAAGTAGCAGCTAAGTAGCAGTTGAGGTAGCAATAAAATAAGTCAAAAATAAAAATATTCAGCCAAAAAATTATATTATGTGTTGTTGTTGTGAATGTATATTTGTGTATGTTGGTCGTGTTGTAAACAAAAGTTCGGCTTTTTTGTTATACACACAAAAAACACGATCTTTCTGTTAGCAACACGAACATCTTAGACGAATAAAATCGAATAATTCTTTCAAACTCTCTCAAAACAAAAACAACACACAGTGTTTAATTCTGTCAATTTTGGTGTTATGACTGAAGATTTTCTTTTTTGACTACTTTTATTGCTACCTTAACTGCTGCATCAACTGCTACTTTACTGCTACCTTAAAAATTAAAACTCGATATAGAGCAGTAGCAATGATTTGTATTTTTATGCTACTACTCCATTTACAATTCATGTTTTATTACTACTGCTCTGTTAAGAGTTTTATATTTTGAAGGTAGCAGTAGTTTTAAAAAAACAAGAAAACGAAAAAAGACAAATGCTACTGCTACCGCTACATACACTTTTTTGAAGCAGTAGTTGTAGCAACAGTTAAAAATTTGTTAGTTATCGTAGCTTTTTAAACACTGTGTTTTTCATTCAATATTTTCAATTATTTTGAAATACAATATATTTTATTTTAATAACAACCGCGGACATACTTCCAAATACAATTTTTAAATAAGGGAAGTAACCATCACACTTGCAAAAAAAAATATGAAATTATTTATATAAATTTTCAGAGAAAAAAAAAATTGGTGCATTTTAGAAATTGGTGTTGGTGCGTGATGTTTTTGATTCGAAATGATCTAAACAAATTATTTTCATTGCTTATACAACATTGGCCATCACGTGGTGGTATGCCACAAATTTCTCCAAAATTAGTTATATCCCTAATGTACATATGTATGTACATATGTTTAGATGTGTAGTGGTAGTAGTATTATTTTAAGAAATTTTATTAAAAAAATATGAATAAACTAACAACAAAATCCTTGAATATCATGGTCATTCATGTTGAACTAATATTGAAAACAAACAAACTGCACAAAAAATATATCTACTCTTATATAAAGTGTATTGAATTTGTATTTAGAACTGGGGAGGATTTATATAAAGGTGTGGCAAATAAAGTGTGTTATTTGAAATTAGAGTGATTTCCGCTAATATATAATTTTTGAAATATTTTTGAAAATATTTCTACTTTGTTGACTCAAGACACGAAATTTTAAATAAATGTCACAACTACTAAACGTTATTCGATATTGCTAAAATGTTCAATATTTGGGTTTTAGATGATTTAGAACAAGTTTAAACCTCGGGAGCACCGACAACATTTTTCCAAAATAACGACTCTTTTACAAATGCCCTATAAAAATACATACATACCTACATATCGTATTATTTTTTTCTTACACTTATTCTTCTATTCATTCATGTTTAGTTTTTTCCCCATTTTTATTAAATTTCATCAAAAAGTGAATAAAGTTTTCTTCTAAACAAATCTCAAATATACTCTAACTACTATAAATAAAAACATTTTGTTTGTATGTATTTTGATATATTCATGTTGTTCTTATATTTGTTCCTTGTTATTCAAACTCTTTTTTTTCTTGTTTCTTGTATCTTTCTTGTTAATAGTGTGAAAACCGATATGCTACCAGGACGTGCTTTTAGTCGTCTATATATAGCCAATGCGAATCGTCATGATACTGGAAACTATTCATGTATACTTGGCAATGATATCACTGGAACTGTTATGGTACATGTTCTAAATGGTATGTATATTATGTATATAAATATCTATGTATGTATTTCTACACTCACACACTTATTCCCAAACACACTTTCAAAAGCATACTTTTTTATCTTTACAAACATATATACACACATAGATACATTTCGTTTTACACCCACATTCAAGTATTTGAAACATCGAAATGTGCAATATTTGTTTTTTCGTTTTGTTGTTCTTTTCAGTTATTTTTGCATTTGGTTTGTGCAACCAAAACTAATCTAAATCTGTATCGAACTCTTAAACGAATAAATGTTTCATCTGTACAGTATGCTTTTTGAATATTTAAAGCAAAACATGCACATGCATGCATGCCTTACATTGCATATCTAAGCATATTGGTTTAAGAAATTCCATGGAGTTTTTTGTAACCACATTAAAAGTATTTCTGAAATGATATGGAATCTCTAAACATACTTGTTTCTAGCAAATATCTATTTAAATATTATAATGGGTAATTACAATATTGTAATGTTTATAATGTGGTAATGGCAACGATTTGTATTTACATATATTTCACAGAAATAATCATTATTAGGCTAAACACAAAGTTTTGTGTGAAATTTTAAATATTTATGAAAAACTAGTTTGGGAATTTGAAGAAAAACTGATTTATTTATAAGAATTATCTTTCTAAAAATATAAAAATACTAAAAAATCGTTGGGAGAATTTTCAGGTTATTAAAAATTCCCCCATCATTATATCGAGCCCTTAGCACCAAATTATCGTAAGCGACAAAACACAAATTTTAAAAAACTTAGCTTTCAGAAAGTATAAATTCCTTACACATCCTCTTAGAAATTTTTTGCGATAACTTAAAAAGAAAAAAAGTTAATTTTTGCCAAAAAATATGCGAAAAATCGCCATTTTAAAATTTTTTTAATTCAAATGCATATAACTTTGGACTTAGTCATTATTTTTAAACAATTATTTTTCTATTTGACACATACGTGTGTTGTTAGTCCATCAAAGGAAAACTTGAGAAAATCGGGAAATATTTGGATACGCTGCTATCAAAAAACTGGAGTAGGGCGGGTACAAATGTTGAAAATATAATTTTCAAATGCGAATACCTCCTAAGCTTAATAGATAATTGACAAATACGATGAGGTTTTTTGTAGTGCTCGATGTGAAGATTCTATAAGTGTAATTTTTTTGAAATAGGAACTCAAACGAAGAAATAGGATCATTTTAAAAATGTAACATACCCGAGGAGTCCTACTGGTCCTTGGACCTTGGTCGTGCCCCTGGTGGATCTATGAGGTCCACGTTCAAAACTTGACCTCGACAACACTTCTTCTTTGCGCATGTGAAATTTCATTCAAACCAATGTAACCATTTAGAAGTTACAGATTTATTTCCATTTTTTATACCCTACACCACCATAGTGGGGAGGGTATTATGCGTTTGTGCAGATGTTTGTAACGCCCAAAAATATTAATCTAACACCCACCTTAAAGTATACCGATCGACTTAGAATCACTTTCTGATTCGATTAAGCGATGTCCGCCCGCCCGTCCGTCCGTCCGTCCGTCTGGTTGGCTGGCTGGCTGGCTGGCTGTCCATGTAAACCTTGTGCGCAGAGTATAGGTCGCAATTTTGAAGATATTTCGATCAAATTTGGTACATATTATTTTTTCGGCCCAAGGACCAAGCCTATTGAAACTGGCTGAAATCGGTCCACAATTTCACCTAGCCCCCATACGAATGTCCTCCCGAAATTGGACTTTATCGGTCATAAATGTTTAATTGATATATGTATCTCCACAAATTCCGCTCCAAATAAGTTTTATATAAACAAAATTCATGTCACCAAATTTTGTTATGATCGGTCCATAATTAGTCATAGCTCCCATATAGACCCGCTTCCGAAAATCACTTTAACGTGCATAAATCGCTTAAAAATGTTGGTAAACACACAAAATTCAACATAGTGAACTTTAATATAGACATAAATCACACGACCTAATTTCATGGTGATCGGTCCATAATTGGTCATAGCCTCCATATAACCCCACTTCCGAAAATCACTCAAAAATATAAATTATTGAAATTTTAAAAGAAATTTTTTTTTGCTCTTTTACTTAGTGTAGGGTATTATATGGTCGGGATTGACCGACCATACTTTCTTACTTGTTTTTTCTATACCACTGTGTGTCGCTTACTATAAAATTCGTTTACTGTAAAATGTAAACATTGACTTACAATGAAATCTTACCCCTATAATTTTGATGTTATTAACAATTTTGATATTCTGAGAACGCTAAAACACCAATCGGTCAATAAAATTTTAATTTTTGCAATAAAAAAAATTTGAAAATGTCGCTTACGATTATTTGGGGCCAAGGGCTCGATATAGTCTAGGTCATACAAATCATATAATACGCTACTCATTATACATTTTAAGTTTTTGAATAATTAGCATTAATTAAATTATGCAAATATGAGCGCTGAGAGATGTATTAAATGGACGAAATTTGTCCAAATTTGAGAAAAATTCATATCACAGTTTTTACATATATTTTGTTTTGCTTTACAAAATTTACCCAAACAAGTAAACATTTTCCTTATGGGAGGATCCATATCAAAACGGACCGAAAACTGCTATTTTCGGATTTGACATCTTCGATATTAATAAAATTTACCACACATATTACGGTTCCAAAGAGTTCCTCAAATCATTGACTTTTTTATCTGAACCCCATTCCATTTTAAAATAAGTAAGAAAGTATGGTCGGTCAAGCCCGACCATATAATACCCTACACCAAGTAAATGAGCAACAACATTTTTCTTTTAAAATATCAATAATTTATATTCGTGAGTGATTTTCGGAAGTGGGCCTTATATGGGGGCTATGACCAATTATGGACCGATCACCATGAAATTAGGTCGTGTGATTTATGTCTATATGAAAGTTTTTTGTGTTGAATTTTGTGTATATACCAACATTTTTAAGAGATTTATGCACGTTAAAGTGATTTTCTGAAGCAGGTCTATATGGGAGCTATGACTAATTATGGACCGATCGTAACAAAATTTATTGACATGAATTTTGTATATATAAAATTTATTTGGAGCGAAATTTGTGTAGATAATATATAAATTAAACATTTATGACCGATAAAGTCCAATTTCGATAGGACATTTGTATGGGGGCTAGGTGAAATAATGGACCGATTTCAGCCAGTTTCAATATTCTTGGTCCTTATGCTGAAGAAATTATATGTACCAAATTTTATCAAAATATCTTCAAAATTGCGACCTGTACTCTGCGCCGAAGGTTTATATGGACAGCCAGCCAACCAGCCAGCCAGACAGACATCATTTAATCGACTCAGAAAGTGATTCTAAGTCGATCGGTACTTTAAGGTGGGTGTTAGACCAATATTTAACATCTGCACAAACGCATTATACCCTCCCACTATGATGGTGTAGGGTATAAATATCGCGATTTGAAAATTGAAAAATTTGTTAAAGTTAGCTACAATTATACACTTGGCCGCATAAGTTTGCGTACAAGAACGAAAATTAAAAGTATACTCTAATTTTGGATATAAAAATAAACGCTACTCATTTGAAATTTTTTATATAAAACTCTTAAATATTTAAGAACACAACTGCATTGTAAAATGCATATTTAAGTATCAACAAAACTTATAAGAATTCAATTCATAAAAAAAATCAACTCCGCATGTAGGCAAAAGTTTGCGTACATAAAAAAAAATTAAAATATTACTGATTTTTATAAATTAAACTGTATTTTAATAATTATTTGGACCAAGAACATTATGAAGGCGTTTTGTCATTGATGAAACCAGTTTTTCGGTGTATTTGGAACTAATATTTCTACATTCCTACTGTTCATACTGTTTGAAGCATTTCCTTTAATGTTATTAAATGGTTTCGTATTTTTCACTCCAGCAAATCCCATAAATTTTCTATGGGATTTAGGTCTGGTGACTGCGGAGGAGTTTTCAATTGTTTTTGTTTTATTAAACAACTATCAAAGCCTTGTGCTTTGGGTCGTTGTCTTGCAGGAATATATAATCATCTTCAATGCCCAATTTGCTAACACTTTAGGTAAGATTTTTCATTAGAATGTCTAAATAGACCGTACACAGAGAAAACAGATTCGTGATAGCAACCGAATTTGTTGCCAATGGAATGATTCGGTAGCACACATAGAATTTGTCAGTTCTACCAATAGAAAGTCAGTTGATAAAGAAGAATTTCAGTTGAAGCAACCGAACTTTAGTTATCCCTTCCAAAATACTGTAGCCATAACTGTAAAATTCGGTCACTAAGATAGAACCATTCGATTGGCAACAAATTCGGTTGCTAGCACGAATCTGTTTTCTATGTGTATGATCCATTGTCGATGGAATAAATTCTAAATTTCCCACGCCTAGCATCACTGCACCACCACCATGCTTAACTGTTGGTTTTAAATTTTTGGGACTAAGCTCTGTACAAGGCTTTCTCCAAACAAACTGACGGTCTTTTATGCCGAAGATGCAGTACTTGCATTCATCCGTGAACAGAACATTTTTCCAGAACTCTGGAGGCATATTTATGTGTTCTTTAGTAAAAGCAATTCGTTTTCGTCTATTAACTATAAAAACTGGCGGCTTTTTCCTTGCTACATGGCTTCTATAGTTGGCCTTTTTCAAAATTCTGAGCACAGTGTCTTTGGACACATATTTATTAAATTGTGAAATTAAGTTTTCAGCCATTTTCGATACAGTAAATCTGGGGTTTTCCTTCACAGATTGCATTATAACCCTCTTTTTCGCGTTCAGTTAATTTTGGTGGACGACCAGAACGAGGCTTTGAGACAAAAATTCCAGTATTTTTAAAATTGTTTATCACTCTCTGGATGGAGGAGTGAGTATGTTCAACTACTTGATCGATTTCGCGCAAAGTTTTCCCTTGTTTTCGTAAATATATAACAATTTTACTACTCAAAGTCCAACATAATTTTTGATTCCATTTTAAAGCCAATGGTGTGAATAAAATTGTTTACTTCCAAAAGGTTAAAGGTCAATTTTCGGAGTATATTTTTCAATATATCAAAGAACACGGAGTTAAAAATTAATAGAGAACACTGCACTATGGTTTCAAATCCAGTTTTTATGGCATAAATTAAAATAATCATGTCAGAGCTTTTAATTTCAGCACATTTAATGTCCATGGCATATAAATAAATTTTAACAAAAAATATTCAATTGGACCACGCCCACACTCTACGCCCACTAAATGGGAAGGTATCCAAACTGAACTCTTTTTTTATATGTAAAAGAAAATTATATATATATGTTTTATTTGATTTTTTTGTTAATATTCAGATTTTTATTGATTTTTTTAAAGAACCATCTCTATTAGTACATCATATTTGCGCCCGTTAGTTGTCCAATCCGAAAGCATTACGGTAGGGTAATCAAAAATTGTGCTAAAATAAAATGACAATTGTGGGTGTTTGCTGAAAAATGGTGGCGAGATATGAATATACACTCAAAATACACACTTTGGCGAACACTTCCACATTTAAACGTGCAAGTTCGTGCCCAAACACAACTTTTGGTCCACGGAACTTATAGGTTATGGCGAGACTATAAAACTACACAATCACAATATCAAGAATTATGACAAGGACTCAACAAAAATACAATTCAAAAATTTGCCATAAAACTACTTAACTTGGGCTACATTTGCCATTTTTGAAATACTTTATAACTTTATTTTTTAAGGTTTGCTCGTTATACAATTGTAATACCGTTTTAACACTTATTTAAGCATACGTGTTTAAAGTTTCAACTTTGAAAGCCTAGCAGACCAGCAGTGTTGTCAACTGTTTTTTTAAATATATTTTCTTGATAGCTTGGAGTATTGTCTTTAGGAAAATAAATTAATTTTTAACAATTTTAAAATAAAAAAATTGAATTTTTGCCAAAAAAAATCGATTTGGGACCATAGTGCACTGTATGACGAGACCTAAACTTTCTACTATATTCGTGCAAAAAAATTTCGATGGAGACTCGATTAGTTCAGGAGTTATAAAGAAAAACGTAAAAGTACGTTTTTTCATATAAATATTTTTTCATATCAAAATTTAGTCACTGGTATGAGAAACATAATGGATATATTATATATGTGGTAAATTTCATTAAAATCGAAGATGGAAAATCTGACTGCTGTCCGCTTTCACATGGATCCTCCCTTATATTTCCTTTAAACATGTCCTAGGATACATAATGGTAAATTTGTCTCTATTTTTAAGAGTTGTATTATTATATCAAGTGTCACAATTATCCGAACTGCTCTCCTTAAAATTCCTTAACAAAAATTTTACATACCAAAAAAAACCCTAATGATTTACATGTGTCTTTACACATAATATAATTTTCTATTAATAAGTAGATTTAACTTATTTAAGACACACAACTTAATTTCAATAACCTCAATTTTGATCAAAACCCGCAAATGTATTTAAATTAATTGAATTCTGTGAATATAACTAATTAAATATTGTGTGTTTGTTCTATCTTTTACAGGTGAAGAACCAGCTGCCATGCAGCATGCATCAGGTTCATCGGTGAACCCAATACTCTCGGTTGTGTTATTTGTAGTATTTATTGTAGTTGTATGTCAACGATGACGATACTAAATACTATTAAAGAGAAATAACCAATGTGTCTATTAGATAATTAATATTAATATTTTAGTAAGTACGACTGCATACATACATACATAGATACATACATACAAATACAAACAAACCAACATAAGTACATACATATACTTATGTTAAATATGTAAAATATGTTAAAATAGTATAAACGAAAATTATTTAAGAACAAACAACGTACAGAGACAGAGATTACTAACATGTCATTATAATTATTATTGTAATTATTATTGGGTAAATGTACAATTTAAAATTACATATTTACATACATAAACACATTTACATATATTCATGTATGTATATTTGTGTAGTTTCCATTATTAACTCTAAACTATGCAAAATACATACAAACAAATTTAACTAAATTCATATAATTTAAAATACATTCACTCAAACATATTCACAGGCACATACTTAAATATGGTAATGTTGTGTACAGTGGGTCAAGAAATGTATGAAACACTTCTTATATACATAATTTATTTTACTATGGCCGGTCAATAAGTCCGGGACTTTTTCAGCTCTTAACTGAAAGGACAACACTGCTCCTGTCAACAAGCATCTATCAGTTGACTCCTGTCAAAATTTTAACAATTAATTTTTTATCCAAAAACCTGTATTTCATTCAAGAAGTCACGGACTTATTGACTCTTAGTTACACTGTAACATAGTTAACTACATATAAATTGGTCGATATCCTCTGATCCGTGTGTTACAAAATATAAATTGTTTCATACTGTTTAAGAAATTACCTAGTGTTCTAGGCCTTGTTAAAGACTATTTGAGTTTTTGAAAGATTTCATACACACTTAAAATTTTGAGTTGTTTTGAAAAAATATATTTTAAGGTTATTTCGGGCACTAAAACCTTGTAGCTCTTAAAATTGTTTGACAATTTATTATTTTCAACTTGTTTTGTAAAAGAGAAACATTTAACCTTTCAACTATATTCACTTTCGAAATTATGTTTAAAGTGATAGTTCTAAACATTTTTATCCGTTTCGATTTTTATACTTTGATGTCAGTTTTTTAGCTTTTTTTCTTAAAATACTAAATATTTGTTTGCACATTTATAAAAATACTTTATTTTAAACAAAATAAGTCTTCTTTTGTTAAAATCGGTTGAAATTTTTTATATTTATTAAATTTTTCTAAAGCCAATCTCTTTTATATAAATACCTGTTGATTTTCTGTTTTATTTTATAGTATAACTTTAGGCGTTGATATGAAAATGTTATGTACAGTTGAAATAAATACTTGTTGATTTTTTTGTTTTATTTTATAGCATAATTTTAGGCTTCAATATGAAAAGTTATAATAGTTGGATTTCATTTGGCGACTAGCAGTCAATTGAAACAGCTCTCGTAAGAACACTAATTTTTCCAGTTACAGGTTCCAGTACTTATCAAAAACTTTTGAAAGAATTAAATTTGATATTATATTCATTCAATTAAAGCGTTAATTAGGTATTAATACATAGGCTTATTTCCATAATACTTCAAACGTATGAGTTCATTCCTTTAAAAATTCATTATATATACTATATTCATTTAACTATAAAATCATTGAATTTGTCTATATGTCACATCCATTACATTTTTCTTCAGTTATAATTAATTAGCGTTTGAAAAGGTTTTTCAATTAATTTTGTAAATTATTAAAAATCAAACAAAAGTTCTACCGACAGTCCAGAAAGACTAGAACGATGTCCTAAGAACTCCGAGTACAGAGCAATGACATGTGAGGCGATATATCGTATCGTCTTCTTCATCCCGTACTCTTTTGATGCCATTGAATGGAAATCCATGTCTGCTCACAGATTCTGCAGTGATCGATGATGGTCGTATCACTAGTCATATCACCAAGTTCGTACGATCTACGAATTCCATCCATCTGAGGCCATATCATCTTAATAATTCTATAATTCGGATAATTTCCACATCCTGCCAAATATTCAAAAATATATTGAATCGTTATATTTTTCCTCAGTTCTAATCTATTACAAATTAGCGATTGAAAAGGTTATTCAATTCATTTTGTAAATGATTAAAAACCACACAAAAAAACAGAAAAACTAGAACGATGTCCTAATAACTCCGAGTATAGAGCAATGACATGTGAGGTGATAACTCGTATCGTCTTCTTCCTCTCATACTCTTTTGATGCCATTGAATGGTAATCCAAGTCTGCACAGAGATTCTGCAATGATCGATGATGGTCGTATCACTAGTCATATCACCAAGTTCGTACGATCTACGAATTCCATCCATCTGAGGCCATATCATCTTAGTAATTCTATAAGTGGGATTATTTCCACATCCTGCCTGTGTTTTATCTCGAAACAGTTTAAATAAGAAATCCATCATGTTCGTAAAGTGAAAATCGCTTCGTGGAATTCAAGGAGAAATTAAATTCGTCAAGCTAAAATAAAAAACGTCATCAAACTTTTGTAATTAGCCTATACTTTTATCTTCTTTGGTTCAATAATTTAGCAAAACTTGTTGGTTGACAAAAATAAATTAACCTTATCAAATTAATTGATGAAACCTACATTTCTTTACGAAAAATTGTCGAAAACGGAAAAAAATTTGTTATTTTTTCACTGGAAAAACTGTAATAGTTCTACAACTAGTTCTAGAACGCATGAATATATGCATTAGTCATTCTAGTTTGGATTTGTTAGCTTCGGATCAAGTTGTGCGGAAGCGTTACGAAGCCCGTACTCCTTCCTTGGAACTTTTCTTCTTTTAAAACAATTCGTTAATCCATAGTAATTCTTGAATTGCTAGATTGTGAAAGAGACGTTGCTAGATTGATGAAAACTACATTCCTTTCCAGGAAATGTTTTCTGCAAATCGTCGAAAACGTAATAAATTACTATTTGTTCCCAAGAAAATCTGTATTAGTTTCTGAACTAGTTCTAGGCAGTACTCATTCTAGCGTTGGGAAAAATGAGTTTTGTTTGGAATTGTTAGCTTCGGATCCAGTTATACGGAGGCTTTACGAAGCCCGTAGTCCTTCCTTGGAACTTATATGTAAGCAGTTCTCAAATCTATGACTTTTGCTAGAAATTGTCTCCCTCGGAACTAATTTTAATTACTTAAAAATAATGTTACACAGAACGGCTTTTAGTAGAGTTGCTTCTATGAACTAGTGATCTTGGAACAAGTTCTAAAAATATTCTGGGGTTCTTATATTTTGAAAGAAAATAAAAAGTCAATAACAGAAAACTATCATATATCGTGCAAACAAATGTGAATAATACAATTTATTTCCATATTCGAAGACTTTCCTGCCTCACTATACAATATATGTGTAGTTATAAATTAAATGTCAATATTAATAGTTATTACAAACGAATTATGTGAAAGAGCGTACATACATATGTAGGTATGTGTGTGCATAATATGTATTGTTTGTATGTATTGAAAAATATTTTCATTTATTCGATTATTCATTCCATTCAACATACGAATATAATTATGATCATTACTATTATGATTATGTTTGATATTCTTGTTGTAGTGGTTATTTATGTTGTTGTTGTTGTTATTATTAATAAGTCCTAACACGTACATAATTGCAAAAAGGAATCAAAACCATACAAACACTCACACTCATACAAACATATTGACTCATACATATGCATACACTGTAATTGATGATACCAACAAATGTCCCACAATAAATATTTATTATTGTTGCCCAGCAGTTAAGCAAGTAGTCAATGTAACCCTTAACCCGGCAATTCCCAGTGTCACCTACAGGTGACAAACATTAACGGTAGTTTTAAACATAGAACCAAATATCACTGATAAATATTGATATTATTTATATACAGACAAGATCCTGTTTTATATCTGATTTTATTTTGGCAACGCTAGAATCTTATTAACTAGGGGATTTTTAAAAATCTTTAAGCAGTGTTTTTGACTTTAACATACTGGTGTGTGTCTTATGATAAATAAGTTGTTATCAAAATGCCAAACGGTTAAGTACCACAATATTTTTTTTAATAAATACTGCTAGATATTCAGGCTAACAATATCAGTAGTATTTTTAGAAAATTATTTTTTCTCTGCCCAGTGTCGCCTATTGGTGACCCCGCTATAAAATCGGAACTAGCTATCTTTTTTTTATTTTAAACTTATTTATAGTGTAAACTAGACGTATTTTTAATAAAAACAAATTGTTTCTCCCTTTGGCGAGGGTATGGGAATTGCCGGGTTAAAGACAGTAATTGTACATTTTTGCCATTTGACTCGTATGTGCTCTTTGTAGTGCAGAGAGAAGACAATTGGTTACTTTATACATTCCAAGTAATCTAGCGTGAAGACAATTGTCACTTAAGTGTCTCTAAGTAATCTGGAGTGTAGTCTCTTTAAACGTTTTGTGAGTAATTCGTACAAACTGGTTTTAAACAAATTGTTTTGATATAATTCTCAACCAGTATGTGAATCCAAAGCGTTGGCCACTTTGGACCAGCTATTAGACAGTCTCATTGTAAACAAAAAGTGTCAATTGACCAACTGCTTAGAACATGTACGTGTAAAATTAACTAGTCAGTTAGCTATTGAAGTAACTAGTTCCCACCCTAAATGCTGGGTAAAATCACTAGTTCGGCACTGTCTCCTAGAACTGCTGGGTGCTATTGTTCTTGTTGTTTAAAAAAAATACACACACACACAGCAACAAACTCCACTAACACTACACAACAACAATCTGCCGCATTCGCTGACATATGACAACAAATTTATTAAATATTTATTTAATTTCAAAAAATTGTATGCATATTTATTTAAATATGAAAAATTTATACTAAGTACATCTATCTGTACATATTTTTATCCATACATATTTCCATATTTATTTTTAAATTCAATCATGCGTTAAAAATGTTCACATATTTTCGAAATTATTTATGCCAATAGTTAAAGCTGTAGCAAATACTTTGTGGAATGGGCTTAGCGGAAACGGAAATGACAATGGAATTTTTAACAAATTCAAAAGCTCCTGGCTAAGGGGTTTATTATTCTTATATATAATTTAAGTATGGAAAATAAACAAATGTTTTTTAGGCACTTATGTATGATAATCTAGGGTATGGCCAAAAATACTGACAGGAAACGGATACAAATTTAGGGTTAGTAAGAAAGGTCATATTTGTAAGGGATAAATTTATTATGAAACAAGAGTTGCTTCAGTTAAATAAAATATGTCCTTCAACAAATCATGTGTTAACAAACAACATTGAATTGAAAAAAGTAAGCAATGTTTAAATTAAATATCAGTGCAGCACAACCAACCAAAGAAACTGTTATACATATTGTTAGTTTTTAAGAAGTCTGGACAGAGATATCTCACACCTATAGAATAGGGAACTGATATTTAATTTAGAACATTTGAGATTTTAATTCATAATATAATGAGAATATATGAAAAGTAAAGCCTAAGTCGGACAAGTCAGCCATCTATCGCAGAACACATCAAATATATAGGAAATTGTGGACTGCCTGTATAAGGGCAAGCTTTATGGATTCCAAGTTGGTATGACGATGTGTGTAATATACAATTTATAATCTAAAGAATTCAGTTGGCCAATCAATAGTGGAAATAAAAGTGTACGGCTAAGAGGTCCATGGTTAATTTTTAAACAATGTATTGTTTAGTGGATTCACAAAATTCTCCTAAAGGTTGGTGATGTATTTCACCTGTTTCGCAGAAATGCAGATTTGTTACCCATCATATGCCACTCCCCACAATACTAGCACTCTAGAAACCAATTCCAATGTGCAAATTTTTTCATTTGAAAACGAAATTCTTCTATGGGAGCTGTTAATTTTGGTGCCGCTGAAGTAAATGTCCTGTATGTCTCTTGTAAGACCCATTCCATATTAAATGGCACGATATTGACTAGAGAAAATCTTAGGGTGAATAATGGTTGAAATTTCTGTAATAAGATATGAATGAATGAATGAATGAATGAATGAGAAGAAGAACTTGTTAGTTGTTTGATTGGTTTATGTGGTAGTTCACTGCGCGCGAACAATCAATAAAGGACCCCGTGAGATATCTCAGTAGGTTATTAAGTTTAGGCCCAGCTACCTCACAAAGGTTGGCCAATGTGTAGTTGCCTAGGAATTTATGACTTTGTGACACTGGGCTCGGAGATGGGCATTCGCAGAGTAGGTGGGAAATTTCCTCTTTTTCCTTATCCTTACAGCTACGACAATAATCGTTAAAAGAAAACCCAAGGTGATTTGCTTGCCTTGAGTTCAATGCCCCGTTAATACTGCCAGAAACCTTGATATATCCCTTCTATTGCGGGTTATCAGTTGCATAGTTCGATTTTCGTTAAAAGAGGGCCACATTAACTTGGCCACCCTAAATGTAAGTAAGTTCCGCCATTTATTCTCAGCCTTTATAAGAAATTGTCTGAAAATATTACTTTTAATAGTCCCCAGTGGAATAGCTACTGCAACCGGATTGGAAATATCCAAAGTATATCCCATTCTGGCTAATTCGTCTGCCTGTGCATTGACAAAGTAGACTCTGTGCCTTGACTGAGTAGCATTCTTACATTGCCTGACTAATGAATATGAAGTTGTATAGGCATTCAGTGAGAGAAGTTCCGCCTCACTGTCGACGAAAATGCCAAAATTGCCGCGATTATTATTGTCATGTAGTGTATTACGAACTATCATAAATCTCAGCCTCAAAAACACAAAATTCATTCTATGAGATGCCTATCAAAAGTTCGTCACAGAAAACACCAGAACTAACAGCACAACTCATTTTAGAACTCTGTATATATCCAGGTGCCATATTCATACACGAGATTATCCGTACTACACTCACTCCTGGAGAGAATTAAGACATTGTCAAAATCTGTATATGGAGTAATATAGTCCGAAGGTTGGTGTACGATCAATGGCAGTAGGCCAAGAATCCCCTCGTGGTCATATGTTCTCGATCTCCAATATCCAGATGCGTTAAGCGTAGCTGATCTCTGGACTTTATATAGTTGGTCTACAGCATAGTTTCTTCTAGTTGCGGTCCACCTTACAAAAAATCCATAAGTAAGAATTGGACGTACTATAGCCGTATACATACATTTTACTATGTTGGAACTAAGTCCCCATTTTTTACCAAACTTCTTACGATAGGTAAGAAGTTCCCATGATAATTTAGAGTCCAATATAATACCTAGATATTTTGCATTATTTGAGAGGGCTTGGAGTTTTGTTTTGCTTGGATTTACCCCAAGACCACTTTCCATGGCCCAATTTTCGAGAAACCCAAGAGCATTGGACATATTATTACTAATCTCATCCGAAAACAATCCTGATACAAGTATCAAAACATCGTCTATCTATTATCCCTTTATATTTTGAATTATTTGAGGGGGTGATTTCGCAGATTTTCAATCGTGGAAGTCTGAATTCTATTTTGCTTGGATTTACCCCAAGACCACTTTCCGGGGCCCAAAAGCAGTGGACATAATATCAGTAATCACATCCGGAAATAATCCTGATACAAGTATCACCACATCTTCCACACAAGAGACAACCCTTTTTTTGTCTAGTTCAATAGGAATCGATTTAATAACGATAAGCCATAGTAGTGGAGAGATCGCACCGCCCTGAGAAATGCCTCATCCAACTTGCTTTGACTTAACTTTATTACCAAGATTTGCTGTGACTATTCTTGTTTGCAACATGAATACTAACCAGTCACTGATATACTTACTCTTCAACATCTAAATTAATAAGAGCATGTTGAAATCACCCTCTATGTTCAGGAAGGCTGCCATTGCGTATTGCTTAAATTGGAGGGATTTCTCTATAACTCTTTCTACTTCATGCAGAGTCTCTGTAGAGAGACCCTTAAGGTAGGCGTGCTGACTTCTTGGTTGCCGTGTTGTGCCCTCTAGTCTATGCTTTATGTGAGTGTCGATGAGTCTTTCCGACGTTTTAAGTTTTAAAGATGTAAGACTAATTGGAAGAAAGTCCTTCGCATTCTCAAGACATTTTTTTGCCAATTTTAGGAATAAAAAGGTCTTTAACACTCCTCCAGTTAGCCGGAACATGGTGGCCGGCAAAATACCATCAGGCCCATGTGACTTGAATGGAGAAAACTTTTTGATTTTTTTATAATAATGAACCTATGAATCAGACGAGGAGACTGATAGTTAATGATTCGAAATGTACTTTACCTAGAAATTTGATTAGGCATATTAATGAAATAATTTAGTTTTATTTCAATAGTACTTCTTGATCTATCAAAATTAAAGATCTTATAAACATAAAATTAGGACTATTTAATCACATTAGCGGCACATTATACTGAATAAGCCCTCTTGTTCTGTAATCGAACCCAAGTAACTTTTAAATAATTATAACGAATTCACTTATTTTGTGGTTTGTAAATTGGATCCGCATGATTTACTCTTTTTACTGTCGAGTAAACAACCTCTTTCATTGTACAAAATCGTGGGAACAATAATTTTTCAATTATTCATTTTTGAAATCAGTTAATTAAAAAAAAAAACAGGGATGACACCCTTTGAATTTATTTCAAGTAGTACGGACTTAATCGTTAAAATTGAGCTTTAGAAGTATTTAAATATTTCTCCCCTCTTCTGTTCATCTTTTCCTCTATTGATGCAAAATACCTTTTCTCTTTCATATGTTTTACTACAAAACTGCAATTTTCTGGATGACATTATTTTTCTAACCATTTATTAAATTATTTAATACTTTAACAATAAATTGCAACAAATTAATCAATTAAGCAAATAAATTACCACAACAATTAAAATTTTAATATTCATAAACCGTTTTAAATATGTAATTGCATACAATTTCAATTGTCACTTATATTATTTCTAATTATTTTCCATTGTTTCTGTTAAAATGATTGCAAAAAAAAAAATAATAGCAAAATACGTTGTTTGTACTTATTTTTCTAAAAACATTTAAATTTAAATGTGACTACTAACCGAAAACTAAATGGAACAAATTTTTTTATTATACTCATGTGTACAAGAACAGAAAAAAAACAACAAAACAAAAAAAATTTATTATTAATATATATATGACAAAAAAATAATTATGAATAAAAAAAACCAAATCAATTTAAAATAATTATACATAATTTTTATAAATTAAAAACAAATTATTGAAAAATAAACATAAATCAAAATAAAAAAATTAGTTAAATAAATAAACAAAAACAAGTACCAAATGTTCATAGAACATGAATTAATACCAAAACAAAATTCAAATAAATTAAACTGAAATTACAAAAAAAAAAACAACAAAAATAAACAGTATTAAATGTATTTATGTTAATTTTCACGCATAATTTATTGTAAATGATAGTAAAAGATTTAAATAAAATTAAATTTGAAATTTACAGTTTTTTTGTTTAGTGATTATTTTTATACCCACCATCAAACAAAATGGGGGTATATTGATTTTGTTATTCCGTTTGTAACACACTAAAATATTTATCGCAGACCCTCCCATATTCTAAGGCGATGCAGCTATGTCCTTCCGTCTGTCACAATACTCTATGACTTCACCTAGCCCCCATACAAATGTCCCCCGGAATTCTGTTTGAGCAGTCATAAATATGTTGATTATGCGGCAATTCTGCTTAAATTTTGCACAAATTTCCCATACAAGGTCCCCCTCAGAAAATTACTTGAATATTCATAATTATCTTATAATAATTAATATCGTAATGAAATTGGACATAAACAAGTTTTATATGAACCTAAATCTGTCAAGCAACTTTTGTGAGGATCAAGGACCGTAAATAAAGGTTGTCCAGAATATTTGAAATCCAAAAATCTCTATGTTAGAGTCAACAGAGACCTATACTGTTATATACCAATAGATTCGTATTGACGTGCTCTTTCAGAAATGATCTCAACTCCACAGTTAACAGTTATTTTTCAACGTAAAAATAAAAGTTCGCATGAAACTCTTAAAAAAGGACTTGAGGACTTTTATTTTCCCGTACGAAAAAAAATCATGTCATTTGAGGAGTTTTATTTTTCCCGTCAGAAAATAAAACTCTTTTCGTTTATTTTCCACTTTTTTCAGTATTTTTCTTTATTGAGTCTATTTGATATAATGTTTGTAGTAATTTATAGAAAAAAAACCAACAACAATTTGATAATAGGAATCAAACAATAAAAATTAAAATCCCACTTGATTTTATTTTAATGAAAAACTATTCAATATCAATACAAGGGGCTTTACACATTATAATGATCTGACCAGCAGCAAGCTTTAGGTCTCAATTTACATAAATGAGTTTTATTTTCTGACGGGAAAAATAAAACTCTTCAAATAACTTTTATTTTATGACGGAAAAAATAAAAGTCCTCAAATGATTTTTTTATGACGGTTATTTAAAACTCTTTTTTTAAGTTTCATGCGAACTTTTATTTTTACGTTGAAAAATAACTATTTTAGAGGAATTTTTATTTTTAAAGTCACAAAATAACTTATAACCGTTACGGTCCTTGGTGAGGATCAGTATCGGTACATATTGAAGTTGGGTATACAAGATTCGGCTCGGCCGAATATACACTCTTATTTGTTTTTCGTTCAATTTAGCATTTCCATTGGAAAATTTTATAATTTCATACAACTAATTAAATATGTAATAAATGATTTTTTTCTATGTATGTATAATAAATAGTATATGTGTATGTATCTGTATATTTTTATTATTTTTTTAATTTCATCTGCTACTATTTACTAAGTGTAAATATGATTTATTTAAATAAATTAGATATTATAAAAACTAAAACAACTAACATTAATATAGATTATAGCTAATATTTATTTATTAAATTAAATATGTATTTGTCGAAACACCCCAAAAAAAAAACCAAAAACAAACTATTTGTACGATTATTATTATGATCTGCATTTAAATTGAGAACAAAAAAAAAATAAATGTGTGTTTTTTTTTAATTTAATTTTTGTTTTTTGACAAAATGTTTGAGTGAGATAACAAAACAATACTTATAGAAAACAAAAACAAATATTACAAAAAATAAATAAATAAATAAACAAAACCAAAAATAAATATAGTTTTTAAGCTCATCCATATAAATAAATACCAAATAATAAAAACAAACAAACAAATATTACTAACTACATAAAATTTACATTCATACAACCATAGAATAAACTAACTATTATATATAGACAAAAACTAGTACTAATAATACCACAAACAAGTAAAAATATGCATTAGGATGGACCTTATATATTGGACTTTTTGCTGCTCCAGAGTTCTAAAATTTGAGCGAAAAAATGAGGTTATAGATTTTATTTGATGTTTCGAGTTTTGGGTCAAAGTATATTTATTTTCCAAAGAAATGAATGTTGAAAAAAATTTAAAATTAAAAATAATTTTTGTATTTCATTGACTCATAGATGTTTAAATTTCCGAAATTTTACATTTTCAAATTTTTTTTCAAAACGAATTTTTAAAAAATTTAAAAAATTTTTTTCGATTCTAATAAATGCTAATTGAGGATTAAACTTAGAAATGTTAACTGTTGTACTTATTATGTTTCGTAGTGGGGATCGATTTGAAATTGGCGGATTTCGAGTAAAGTGAGAGGAAACAAAATAACAAGGCATCGGACCTTAGCTGTTCGAAATATGTTAAAACTTGGTACACTGATTCTTTGATCTGATCATACACAATTTGAAGTTGCTCAAAAATGTTAAACTCACTTTGGTTGTGTTTTACTGAGCTTTCTCCTACTCTATTCATTATTATACCCTTCACCTTCGTGAGAAATAAATAAATTTGTCATTCCGTTTGTAATTTCCACAATATAATTTTCCGACCCTATAAAGTACATATATATATTCTGGATCCTTATCTGTCTGTTGAAATCAATTTTCTGAATAGCTTCGGGATCCAAATCTTCAATAATTCTGTCAGACATGCTTTCGAGAAGTTTCCTATTTAAAATCACTAAATACGGTCCACAAATGGCTGAGATATGAGGAAAAAACCAGGACAACCTCGATTTTTGACCTATTTCTGACCTATATCTGGATTACTAAGTCATTAATATAGACAATATGGATATCTAATGATAGATATTTCTTGCTTTTCTAAACGACCCTCTACGTCAAACTTCCAATCCTCTATTTTTTTGCAGATGTCAGTAACACTTGCCATTCATATTCATTCAGTTATAGACCAAGCCTGTCGGAGATTGGGGCAATGAGGCATAACTTGAATGATTCCCTTAATCGAACCCTTCTGAAAATCTCTGAATGGGATCAGGCGAATAGGGCCGCTTTCAACGCTCACAAGACTCAGTGTTGCATTTTGACACATAAACGAACGACAGACCATATCGCTTCATCAGTATTTATGGGTGCTGTAAATATTGTGAAATCAAACGCTCTTGATGTGCTGGGCATGAGAATCCAATGTGATGTCCGCTGGTCTAAACACATTTTTCAAGTGTCGAATGAAGCATTTAAGTGTCTCGGTTTACTGAAACGGTGTAGAAATTACATCACTCTATGTGATCTCCTCACTATTTATACCACCTATATCCGCCCGGTGAGCCGGTGCTTCAAAGTCTATGGTGATTATTGATGACAGTAAGGTATCCGACTCTATTGATTCGCTGTAGCACCGACACAATTTGGGCTGCGTTTTACTGTTCTATTGGTACTACAATGAAATGTATTCTGATGAAATTAGGAAACTTGTTCCTGATACCCGCAGATTTTTGCGTAATACACGTTTTTCATCAAGAACACACCAGTTTGAGGTCGTTTGGCCAGTGAACCGCACAACACACTACAGGGAAAATACGTTCTTTAGCCGTACTGTTCGTATGTGGAACTAACTTCCCGCTGAAGTTTTCTGGTAATTTCAATGTAGAAAAGTTCAAATCGAATGTCCACAAAAACACAAGTCACTTTTTCCTTACTGCCGTAACATATTTCCCTAGTTCGAACTGAGTGATGGTCCAAGAAGTACCCTAGTTTCAGTATATTATCCTAAAAATCCATTACTATTGAACACAGGATATTTCAAAAAAGATATTTTCCATTTTCTAAAGTTATTCCTCAATTATATACACATAAGAAATTCAAAGTAAGACCATGAGAGATCTCGTGATAATAAACATTTCCTAATAAACTTCATTTATGTTATTTACAGGAATTTCAATTTTCTGACTATATCACCAAAAACCCATTTCCGAGGGAAAAGTGATAAATATCCTTTAAGCAAGGATTTTTTAAAATACCTATTCATAAATTGTATACATTATTATTTGAATAATAGATCATAATGTAAAGATAAATATGTATAAAATATTGGGTGTATGACTTAAAAATGCAGGATTTTTGCAAATTGTTTCCTTAAAGATTTGTACAATATAAATTTATTCAAAGTATTTGCCATTGTTAGCTATGACCTTTTCCCATTTTTCTGGCAACATATGGTTTCCGAGCCAAAAGAACTGAACTTATTCCGAGCCAAAAGAACTGAACTGATTCCGAGCCAAAAGAACTGATCTGATACTCTGTTCTAAAGTGAAGCTGCATCGATTGAAACAAACAGTAGCCGTACGGTACCCGGTCTGGACAAAAAGCAAAAAGCTTCGCAGTTTGTGTTTGTTTTTAAAAAAAATAAAAAAATACTTTTTAACAAATATTGCAACATGTGGGCGAGCGTTGTCATGATGGCCAATTCTGGGAGTTTTTCGGCCAATGCGCGCTTCAAAGGATTCAGTTGCGTTCGGTCAGATTTCAATAGCTCATAATAGACCCTTTTGGCCCGACCAAATACAAAGCACTTTAGCGACATGAATATTTGGCTTTGGTGTCGATTTGGCTGGTTGGCCGAGCTTCACATATGATCTCTTACGCTTCGGGTTATCATAATGGATCAATTTTTTATCGCAAGTAATGATTCGGTGCAAAAATTATTTTCCTTCCTTTTCTTTTAGTGTTCAGGCATCATGCAAAATAGTATTTCAAGGTATCATATGGTACCCGATTTCCCTGCTTTTGGATTAATCCAGCTGCTTGCAAACTGCTTGACTAGTTCCCAATGATTTTGCAAGATATTGTTGAGTTTGACAACAATCTTCATGGAGTAATGCCTTCTTGGTCTTCAAACTTTTTTGACTGGCCTGGGCGATACTTGTTTTCCGTGTAGAAATTACCATTTCTGAACCACACAATCCATCTCATTATTTTGGACCAAAACTCGAAATATCAACTAAAACGTTATCCGAATTGGACGACGAAGAACAATTTTAGACATTGGAAGCATCGAAAATACGATAAAGAAAGTGCAAAATAAGGGCCATCCTAATACACACATATGTACATATTATTTTATTATAAATTCAAACAAAAAAGCCAACAAAAAAATGAACATCAACTCGTAAAATATAATTAAAATTATCTAAGATACATAAATTTCTATAAAACCTTAATCTGAAACCCTATAACATTCCTGTAAACGTCCTCCCTCCCATATTGTTCATACAGTTATATACATATGTATAACAGATATTTACATATTGTACATACAAATGTACATGTTTACATATGTATGTACTATGTATTTAGCAAGTATGATAAATTTGGTACAATTCCAATTTTTTTGGGTAAAATTGAAAAGTATAGTGACAATTTTACAATTTACTATAGCAATATTCTCCACTTAAAAAGTCATTAGTACTTAAGGAAGGATTCATTTCGGATGGAAGGAATATTGAAAATGCATTTAATCTCTAGAACATATGCTTTTCCTAAAGATGATTAAATGAAATTTGAAGTGGTAAGAAATTGTAGGTTAGTAAAAATTAAACATTCAATGAACTTCGAAATACAAATCTAGCTGGACAAAATTTATATGGGTTTGAGGGCTTTGAATTCAAAATTTAGGATATTTATTTTATTATTTCCTTTAGATCCTTTAAGGATCATATAGACATTACAAATTATTTCCATATAAATCTATTTGATGAAGGTTAACACTTAACACGGGAAGTACAGAGACTCTGCTGCAAAGGCATATGTTATGCATTGAGAACCACATCGACGAAAGCTATATTTTAATTAGAAATCGTTTAAAACATTATCCCCTAGATGAATTCTCAAAAGACTATATGCAGGCAACATCCATTCATTTGGAAAGCTTTGCTGGAGATTTAAATATAAGCGCGATCTATTGCCCACCACGCTTTTCAATGACCAAGGAGAAGTTTGAAGAATTCTTTAGCACGCTAGGAGGTCGCTTTCTGGCATGTGGCGACTATAATGCCAAACACACTTACTGGGGCTCTCGACTAATGAATCCCAGAGGTAGACAGCTTTATAAAGCATTAGTTGATCGCAACAATGGCCTGGATATTGTGTCCCCTGGACAACCAACATACTGGCCTGCTGATCCTAAAAAAATTCCTGATCTCATAGACTTTGCCATAACAAAAAATATTAATCGAAATTCAATATCTACAGAAATGTCATATGATTTATCTTCTGATCATTCCCCAATTATAGTTTCTTATTACGGGAGGACTAACATTTCAAAATTTCATACTGAAACATATTACTTTAAAACAAATTGGCTTAAATATAAGAAATACATAAGCAGTCATATCCACACAGATCTTTGTATTCAGTGTGAGGAAGATGTAGATAAAAGTGTCAATGACTTTACGTCATTAATTGTATCGGCTCTAAATCATTCAAAGAGTCAAATATTTCCTAAAACTGATATGCACATTTCCAACTCAGATATTGAACGACTTCTTTTAGAAAAGAGAAAACTCAGAAGAGAATGGCAACAAAGTAGATCACCTGCTGCAAAGCAGAGGCTGTCTGCTGCTAGTAAAAATCTGAAAAAAGCCCTTCAATTAGAGGAGGATCGCAGAAATAGAAATTACATTCAAAGTTTAACAAATACCAAACACACAAATTTTTCCCTTTGGAAGGCAACGAAAAATATCAAGCCACCGGTAGAGGGGCAAAGCCCTTTAAGGAAAGCTGACGGCACCTGGGCTCGCAGCACGGAGGAAAAGGCTAAAATATTTGCCGATCACTTAAGTACAGTCTTTCAACCAAACTCGCCAACTACTGTTTTTGAACTTGTAGAGCCACCTGTGTCAACATTATCTAATGATGACATATTAGATATAAGCCCAGAAGACATTAACGAAGTAATCAAGGATAATATAATATTAAAAAAATCACCTGGAAATGATTCTGTTACACCTACTATGATTAAAAACCTACCGAGTGTGGCAATAATTCTGCTGTCTACAATATTTAATGCGATCTTTAAACATGGAGTTTTTCCGACAAATTGGAAAACTTCTCAGATAATAATGATACCAAAGCCAGGTAAGGACTTGACCGTACCATCCTCCTATAGACCAATAAGCTTGCTTCCTTGCTTATCGAAACTGTTCGAAAAAGTGTTCCAAAAGAAAATCATACCATTATTACATGAGAAAAATATAATCCCAGTTCATCAATTTGGTTTCCGGGAACGCCACGGAACAATAGAACAAGTTAATCGTATAACCGGAGAGATAAGAAAATCCTTTGAATTAAAGAAATATTGTTCAGCTATATTTTTGGATGTCGCTCAAGCCTTCGACAAAGTATGGCACAAAGGACTGGTATATAAAATAAAATGTTTGCTGCCACCATCTACTCATAAACTATTGGAATCTTATCTATCGGACCGTATATTTACAGTTAAGTACAATGATTACGTGACAAGAGAATATAGGATTGGAGCAGGAGTACCACAAGGAAGTGTTCTTGGACCTACCCTCTATTTGATTTACACCTCTGATTTGCCTACGAGCGATGAATTGACTATTTCTACATTTGCTGATGACACCGCAATTATTAGCTCGCATGAAAACCCATATATAGCATCTAGTGTACTAGATGGCTACTTAAGATGTGTTGAAACATGGTTAAACAAATGGAGAATACGTGTAAATGAGTTAAAAAGCAAACATGTTACGTTCACACTGAGGAGGGGATGCTGTCCACCTGTCACACTTAACAATGTTAATATACCTCAGTCCGATTATGTTACATACCTTGGTATTCACTTAGATAGAAGACTTACATGGCGCCGTCATATAGAAACCAAGAGACTTCACATGAAGTTAAAAGCATCTAGCCTTCACTGGTTAATAAGTGACCAATCAAAGTTAAGCCTGGACTATAAAGTCACCCTGTATAAAATCATTTTAAAACCAATTTGGACATATGGAATCCAATTGTGGGGAACGGCCAGTAATTCCAGTATTGAGCTTATACAGAGGGCCCAGTCGAAAATTCTTAGGACCATGACGGGTGCACCATGGTACATAAGAAATGAAAACATCCACAGGGACTTGGAAGTGCCACTAGTGAAGGATGAGTTTAAGAAAGTCCGCGATAAATATATACTGAAACTGCAATCACACCCAAATCCGCTTGCTCGGCTTCTCGCACAGAGCCAAACCAGATCAAGGCTTTGTAGAGGAGATCTACCACCCCGCTAAGATGTGGTCCATCCATCAAACAATGCTCTCTTTAGAGAGCAATTAGTTTTAATTTTAGTTATAAGATTTAATCACTTATTGTTAGGCCTAATGATATAGGCAGATTCAATAAATAAATAAAAAGTTAAAAAAAAAAAAAAAAAATATTTTCAGAAGGAAATATTACTACTGAAGAATGTAACAAACTAAATAAGTTAATACTAACTACATCATCATAATACCACAAGGGGAGATGGGGATTAAGTTAAAAGAGTAAGAAATGCCCAAGGAACCCACCGAATTGGTGACCGACTGGAATGGGTTTCTACGAACCTCCCAGATTACAATACTGTATTACATGCTGAGACAATGGCGAATGCGGAGGGTTAAAAATGCTTAATTAATAACATAATTCCAACTTATCTTTTACTGACAATCAAACGGTTTTCAAAACCCTAACAAACGACAATGTTAAATCTCGAAACGTAATAATGAAATACATTTTTATTCAAATCGTGTATATCAAGCATGGATGCCATCACAATGGAAAATGTAAAATCCTTATTAAAGTTTAAGAACGAAGTTAAAGAATGAGCAATAAATGAAAATGGCAGACCTCAGCAGTCATTAGAATGACCGTTATTCCTTGGGGAAACAAGAGAATACAAATGAGATTGTGAACCAACCAGACCAACACTCAAAAGAGTAGTTAATATGTTAACTGGACATACAGAGCTGAAGTCTCATATATCTCGTATGGGTATATCCAACGACACGATCTGTAGAGCGTGTAAAGACGAGAACGAAAGGCTGAAACATTACCCGTGCCAATTACTCGAACTAGAAATATGGACCCTATGCCAATGTTTGAGTACCTTAGGAATTCAAATCCAATGATCATATTATAACAAATTTGTATGCAAATCGGTACTACGTCTACAACTTCAGCAAATTCGTAGAAACTGTAAAGGCTGTAATTGTCCATTGTGCTGGACGATTAGTGTTTGAAATTCAAAACATAAAAAATATGTCTACGAAGTTTTTAAATTAAAACATTGTTCTGTCTATGCTCCGGATTCCGTGAGTCCGGTTTAGTTCATTAATCCATTGGAAATCGAAATAAAGTAGGGTTGGCAAGCTGAAATTAAATTGACTTCATGGACATAACTACCCTACGTTGCTGCGATCCAGTATCACTCCACCAATGGGACCACACTGGAACAGGGTAATTGATCACTGGCCGACCACTCGTCGTTAAGCTAACCAACAGGGTTTGTTTATTCGTTACCCAAGAGCTGCCACTTGAGCTAGCACTTTGAGATCCTTGTTTCGACTTCGCAATTTGTGCGTGAAGAAAAAGAGACTGTCGAAATTTGGACTTCATCGACTACGACGCCAATATTAAGCTTCACCTCTTTCATCCAGGTGCTGCAGAGAGTTTCCCATGACATCGTTGGTGATAGGGGCAAGTTACGCCCAGTGGAAAATTGAGTGTATCTCCGAGATAACCACTCACCAGACCGCATTCGAAACCACAACCACTCCCTGTAGAGGCGCGGAGGATTTAGAGAGGTAGTAGTTTACCAGGAGTGGCCACAACTTATCTACGGGGTTTGAGCTTTTGCTTCCAAACTTTACGAACGAATGACGGCCACTAATATAATTTACGATCCATATCTTCATATTGTTGGGCATTTTAGGCCCAGAAAGATCGGAGTGGCAATTGCGGTTAATACTGTAATGGTGCTGTGTATTTTAGATTATCCATGCTGGTGACAAGCTACTGGTGGGTGACGGGTCAGCAGGGAGAGTAGAAGAGCTTCCAGAGTTTTTGCGACAGGCCTGTAGGATTGTCCTTTAATCGCGATCTTCTCAGGTTTGAGGATTATGATAAATCTACCCTTTGTTCAGGCTCCTCACTGACTGGTTAAAACCATTGTTCTTCTTGCTTTGGATGGTTTTGTATGTAAAGCTGTGGTGTGTCCGAGACTGGATAGTTCTGAAGTTTGCCAAAAAGTCTTCATTTCGCCTTACTTCTCTCGGGGTACCCAATGAAAAGCCGACAGAGCGTAGGGTCGGTTATGGTTGTATCCACAAGATTAATCACAACACTGTCGTCCTTCTTTGTCGGCTTCTATAGAGACCACAACTTGCCTACTTCTGAACTTAAATTACAGTTATACAGATATAACCTGCTGATAACGCAATTCAGCTGGGTGATCCTTGGGTCATTAGGGTTAGTACTTCTGCGAGTGCTACTGGAAGTGCAGCCTCATTACTGATAATCGACCAGTATAATGAAGCGTCCGTTGTGGTGACGTTTTCGCGGAACTTACTCTCTTCTTGGTGTATATAGGAGGGTATTGAAGTCGTACCAGTCTGCTTTCTTTTGATTGATGTAAATAGAATATTCAGAAACGATGAAATCGTTAGGTCGGTTCAGACAAACGATTATGGCTGGATCCTTGCGTAGTTGATAGGAACCGGACATAATCCGTTTAGTTGCATCGTCATTTACAGTGCAGAAGGTGAATTCCTTTCACTTTGAAGAAATTCCTAATATTTTTCCCCAACTTTTTTTAATTAACCCCTTATTTCCTTAATCTTATTGAATGAGGACGTTTATAGCATAACAATATGGGTGCGTTCGCAAATACAGTAATATTGCATCACTGCAGCAAATTAAAAGTTTAGCGTTTGAAAAATCATATTTACCATCATTTGTTTACGTCAAACGTTTTAAAATGCAAATTGTTGGCAGTGATGCCTGCAAATTTTTTATTTAGTTTTCAAAAGTTGCAAAAGTTTCATGTCATTGCATCAGTGATGCACAAATTTACTGAATTTACGAACTCATTCTTTATTTTACAGTCGATTCCAAGGCCAATACTTACCACTAAGTTTGAAAATATAAACAAAAATCCATGCCAAAGTTAAACACACTTTTACATTTAATCAAAAATCGATGTTGTCCACATTTTAATCGACTAAAAAAATGTACATTTAAGCAAAAATAAAAACAAAATACTATTTAGAATAAATACTTTCCTCTCAAAAAAAAAAAATAAACTTTAAACTGATTCTTATAAATTAAAGTAAAACAAAAAACTAAATTTGCAATATTGACATTTTTTAATATAAATATATATTTAATTAAATTAGTAAATATTGTATATGTATTATATAAATTAAAGAACAAACAAAAAATATTATATACAACCAGAAAATAAAAACCAAATTATAAATTTATTTTGTTAAGAAAATTTAGTAATTAATACTCTGTTAAAATAAGAAAGAAAACAAGCAAAACAAAACAACAAAATAATTGTTATTTAGTTTAACTAAATTGTTTTTTTTATAAGTAAACTAAATTATTTTAAAACAATTGAAATTCTTTTCTAAATTTTATTGTATACAAAAAAAAACATACAAAAAATGATGATGACCCCTCCTCCCAAATTTTTTCTCTTTCTTAAAATTGTTTTTTTATTATAAAATTTTTGTGATACAAATGCTTTTTATATCCAAAAAAAAAAACTAAAATAAAAAAATTTAAAAAAAGCTCATATCATCGAATAAAAAGAAAGAACAACTCTATAAATTAAAATAAAGTGTCCAATGATTAATTAAACAAAAAATAAATAAATTCTATTGAACATGATGTTTTATTTATTATTTTCTGTATTTACAACAATAAAAAATGTAATATTAATTTTTTTATTTAAAAATATTTGATTGTTTATTTGTGTTATTTCATTTAAAGTGGAAATTTGTAATTTCATTTATCTGTCGTTAAATTTGGTGGGGGGTTGTATGTAAGCTCTTTACTCATATCCTACATCTTGATCTGTGTACATTTCTACGGGCACTGCTGCTGTTTTATTATCACATTCCATCATTTCAACGTCACGACATGTGGCCGCCAATAGTTCTCGGCGTATTTCAGGTGTCATTTGGGGATGATTTTGTTTTCTGTTAAGGAAAATATAAAATTTTAATGATGATATTGAGAATAGTAAGAATCAATTGATAGACATTTGCATTCCCGATAATCTAGTCTTCCTATTTTTCAAATCGCATTTTACGTCACCCTTTTGGGACAGTAACAAAAATAAAATTAAATCCGCTGGTAAAAAATCTTTAATATAACAACAAAAACATAAATTTCACAAAAGTACGCTTATTTATAGTTTAAAAACAAGCTTTAATTTAACAAATAAAACGCAAACACAAATTTCAAATATATTTCACCCCCCAGTTTGGTGAACATTTGTAAAAAAAATCATCCTGAACATTTTTAGGTAAATCGGTTGGGGTTAAGACGTGCCGCAGCCCTCTGCAATTTTGAGATGCATTTACAAGGCGAAAAATGCAATTTTTTAGTTTTTGTAAAAATTTTGCCATTAAAAAATTAGTTTTGCAATTTAATTTAAAAGAATAGAAATGTGTACGTAATTATCGTTCTGAGACATAAAAACAGAAATTAGTTAAAAAATGTTAAAGTTGTTAAATATTCCCCAGGTCTCAGGCCAGTAGCATAAGAAATGTTGGAACAAAATTTTGAGAAATATTAAAATATAAGGTTAAAATATATAGTTAACCTATTCGTAGGTATGACCAAAAAAAAAAATTTTTTTTAACGGCACTTTCAAAATTACATTTTCAAATTTTTAAAACATTTGTTAAACAAATTTCAAAACATTTTTATCATCACATTGGGATTTATTGAGAATATAATAGGGTATGCACATATGAAAAAATTATGAAAACATCTCCTATAGTTTTCCGGTATCTGCGATATAAATTTTGCAATTATCGAAAAAAAACAAATTATTTGGCAATATTTTGGCACATGAGCTCAATTTCCTTACAGTTATAAATTTTAAGTAGAACATATTCATAAGATTATAGTCCAGATAATTCTAAATATACTCTGAAAGTTTTACTAAAATCGGAAATCGTTAAACCTTAAACCGTGAAGGTAAAATTTTTCAATATTTGGAAAGATAGCGAAATGTTATATATTTTTGGGCCGATTTTGATGAAACATAAGAAAATGTAAACCCATAAAATGGATCTATATGAGGCAGGACTTATCGGTCAGGACATCATTCCCACTGGAATTTCTGATCATAGGGCCACGATCTTTAACATCGGTGCTTGACCCCCAGTAGACTTCCCCAGTAGAGATAATTGGGTTGGATCCGATTAACTGTTCAATGGGGGTTCAGTTTTTACAGATCGATCCAAGATGGACTCTGGTACAGGGGCCGAAGTTTATATGGTCGACAAGGATATTAAACGATGTTATAGACTCTCTAACGAGTGCAGTGTCTTCCAGCCAGAGATTTTCGCGATCTGGAAAGCCAAAGAGTTGATAAAAGCACACGTCACTGAGGTGTCTGTAGTGACTCTTTATGTGGACAGTCACTTAATACATTCTAGCTTAGTGGAAGGCTGAAGGAGAACTATTGAAAAGTTATTGGTACACTACTCAATTAGATTGTATTGGGTACCAGGGCACTATAACATACAGGGAAATGAGGTGGCAGAAGAATTGGCCAGACATGGCTCTGATCTAGACCATGGTACTAGGAAACGGGGGTAAGGCCTCCGATAAGTCACTACTACAGGCTAATATTTGAAAGATACCGTGACTCCTTTTGGCCAAAACTGAATGTAAAGGCAACCAAAACACTAATTGGGTTGGATAGGTGTAGTCTCAGAATTGTAGTAGGAGTGATAACCAATCACTGCTCAATTGGGGCCTTAATATGTAAATGGCATAATAGCACACAGGATTTTTGTAGGGTGTGTGGGTATGTACAGCCCGAGACTAAAGAGTCATAGGCTTAAATGGCTGTTTAACAGATTTTTAGATGAACTTGGGAATGTTGCTGGCTGTAAATTGAGTAACATATATATACCCTTACCACTCATGGTGAAGGGTATAAATACTTAAATACTCGTATTTTTAAGTAACCAGACAACCCATTTTGCTGTACTACTCTATAGCTTTTCCAAAGTATTGTACGAAACTGTTCTGTCTCCGTACCATAGACTAGTAACCAACCCATTTATACAAAGCCGAATTGCTGCACATATATTATTTCTAAAATATTACACGATCTCAAACCAATTGCTTTTAACCGAGCGAAGTTATCTTCCCAATTATATTCAGCTTTAGTTTTTAGAATACCTTTCCTTATACAAACGAATTTCTACAAATTACATAGCCTAATGCCACCCACACACATACAATTTTATACGATCTCGATCCAATTGCTTTTAACCGATCCGTAGTTGACTTCCGAATTAAACTGCTTTAGTTTCTAGAATATTATTTGTAAACCAACCCGAGTTCTAACTAAGAAGAAATTGTATTGTTCTGGTAAAATCTGGCAAGAAGCTGAAATTAATCGATTTGACGGGATGCCGCTTGCATGGTGCAAGCTTCTGATTCTTGATACACAATTTAGTCCACAGATAGACGACAAGGCAATATGGCCTGAACATAATTGTTTAGGTTGCATCATTTTAACTAAATTAAACGAATTATACTATTTTTTAACAACGTTAGAATCTATTGTTGATTCCTTTTCGTATGCAACTTTGCTGGAAGTATTTTACTAGATTCTAGCGAGTAAAGCGTTAACGGTGACTTAAATATTGTTTGAAACCAAATTATGCTTGTTATTTTAGCATTATAAAAGACTAGTCAAATTGTCTTCGACAAAAACACTATGTGAATCAAAACGTATCCTTCTTCGATGTAATATTTATATAGATAAAATAAAAAAGAGATCTTCGTCTTTAATTAAAACTTTAAATTTGTTTTGAAAAATTGTCAAAACAAATCGATTGAAACCGCGGTTTTTCATGCTTAAAAATGTTTGTAGGAGTTTTGAGAAATTTGATCTACAGGGTTTAAAATATCAATGTTCGCGCTCTTTGTAGCTCTTTGATGAGAAATGGATGGAATGTTATGGGTGTTGAAGAACAATCGTCTGGCCTGACTTTTGGATGTCTGAACAGGTAAGAACATTATTTTTTAAAAAAATAATCTTTGATGTTTCTTTTCATGAAATTATTAACTTTGTGTACCCATTTATTTATATATCAATTAGAATTCACCGTAAAACTAAATCCCAAAAAGGTTAAATTTGCTATTTACAGCAGAT
The DNA here is from genome assembly GCF_958450345.1 of Calliphora vicina. Classification (NCBI taxonomy): domain Eukaryota; kingdom Metazoa; phylum Arthropoda; class Insecta; order Diptera; family Calliphoridae; genus Calliphora; species Calliphora vicina. The sequence goes on along the minus strand of NC_088783.1, from coordinate 74,031,201 downwards.
TGATTGAGAGCCATCGATTTAAAAAAAACGGTTTAAGCTCACCTTCAAGGCGAATTTATACAAGGTGGAGTCAGTAAACAGCTGATAACTTTTTTTCGCTTTTTGGTTCTAACAATTGTCAAAGCATGTATTTATATTTTAATATCTACATATTCTAAGCTTATTAACAAAAATATTTATTTTTTTCATAAATAAGTAAAGCCCTCACTATTCAATTATCTACACTAATTACGTTTTAATACTTATTTGTTTAATTTTTAATTTTTGTTTTTTGACATTTGTTTTTCACCTTACGTAACTGTAAAAATACGATATTCTGAAGAGATATTTAAAAAATTTTGAGACAAGACACAAATCTTAGATTTAAAGGGGTACAAGAAAAACATTCATAATTCAGTGAACGTAATTTATCAAATTCAAATCGATGTAAACATTTGTAATAATACTTGTTTTACATTTATTGTTTAACCTTCTAATAAAGAATTTTACCAATTTATTTAAAAATATTGACGAGATATCAATATATCAGCATCGTTTCTATATAATTTTTGTGTATTATCAAATGATTGTTTCTATAATTTCATAAAATGGTATAAACTAGCGTATAACCGAATCCGTGGTTTTAAATTTCGTCGTTTTTTTTGAAACTCAAGTTTGCTATGACTAACATTTCGCGGAATCTTGTAACTGTGATGATCACAGCTCATGCATTTTTCCGATTGCACGCCAGGAGATTGAATCTTCCATTTAACAATTTCTCCAGAAGTTGTCACAGGCCAGCACCAGCGGACAGTTGGAGGGGTACTGATGATATTCAAATATAATCAAACCAAATAACTTTTATTGTCATAGAAAGCAGAGCTTTGATTTCAACCTGGACAGGCTCAGTGATATACAGGCTGGAAATAATAACTGCATAACGAGACATATGCAATAATATTTGCAAAACGCGAATAAATGATTCATATTTTTTGTACCCATAACTATAGATTTACTAGAACCGTTATCTCGACCATTTATAGATCGACTTGACAGACATTTTCTAAAGTATAAGTTTTTGGTAAATCGAGGCAATTGTATGTTTTAGCTTATATCTCAGCCATTATGACTATATGGGTCCATGGGTTATCGGAAAACCTATTTCAACAAACACAGACGAATTTCGCTTAATCGACTCATATATCGACATACTATCAGCCCAATTATGAATAAAAAATTCCGCGGGAGTTTGTTCCCGGGAGTTTTTTCCCATTGAATTTGAATAGGAAAAATGAGAAAAGGGGAAAAACTCCCGGGGAATTTTTATTCATAATTGGGCTGTATATCTAAATTAAAACTCTGACTATAAAAACATTCAAGTTACAATTTAAATAAGAATACCAATTTAAAACAAGTAAGAGAGCTAATCATATCCTTACCACTCATGGTGAAGGATATAAAAACTGCCATTTCACATACAAATTTAAAATTTAGGTTATTTCATATTTTCTTAAGAATTTTCATCGATTTATTAAAACTTACCTTAACAAACCAACTAAAGCTTCTCTTTGTTCCGATGAAATATCATTCTTATAGCGTTGAACAAATGTCAATAAGCTTTGATGCCATAAAACAGGCATTTCACGTCTATCATTTTCAAATCTGTAAAAAACCCAATTCAGATTAAACAAATAACCAAAAAAACAAAAAGAAATTTTAATTTCTACTAACCTTAAAAAGTGAAAAACTGCTGCATCTACTACACGATAAGGCAGAGCATAACGTTTGTCAAGGAAATAACGTATAAAAATGGAGTTTGCTCCCGTATAACCCATTTCACAGATTTTCAAAAGACAAGCGGATGAATGTAAAACTGGTATAGAATTACGAGCAATAACACTGCCAAAAATAATAGCTTCACGTAGGGTACAATCACCAGCTTCGAGCAAAGGTAAAATGATACCCTTCATAAACGCAGCCGGTTTGAAGAGAGCCCTTTTTAAAGCATTATATAAATGCATATTTAGTTTTTTATATTCAGCCAAATCATCCCGTATGCGTGGTAATAAAACTAGATTGTAAAAGCGTTGAGCCATGGCTTGTGACAAGACAGAGGAGAAAATTCTGAAAAGAAAACATTTATATTGATAAGAACTTAGTTTACTAATATCACTGTGCTAGTTGAAAAAACTGTCAAGCAGGGTTAAACTAATTCGAGTATGCTGAATTTAGTGGTGCTAACCGTTTTTTTTTTTTTGTTGGTTTGCTCTTATTTTAGAGATATACCGTTATTCGAGTAACACAAAAACGGTATAAAATAAAAAAAAAAAAAAACAAATTCCGCAATAGAATTACTTTTACGTAAGTCTTAAACTTTTTTTTAATCTGCGCAGTTGTTTTAGAAATATAATTTTTTTTTTTGGCAAACAAACAATTTTTTTTATAAAAATTTCGAATTTTTTGCTTAACACGGCATAAAAAAATGTATATTTCTAAAACGATTGCGAAGATTAAAAACATGTTAAGGCTTGCTTAAGGTAATTTTATAATAAACTAAATCGTTTTTGAGTTACACGAATATATATTGTGCAACCTCCTCCATTTTCAAAGTAACGGCATATCTCGAGCTAACCTAAAAAAACGGTTAGCTCCACTGAATTCATCGTACCCGAATTAGTTTAAGCCGCTGGGTGCCTCTCTTGACAGAAAAAAATGTGTCAATTACATGCACAGTGTTTTATCTTATTATTTTACCTAGCCCCTTGAAACATGGCAGCCGCACTCCAATTGTGTGGCTCTGTTATGAATAAGATCTGTTCCCAATTACGCAGTTTGGGTATAATTTTGAAAGCCTTTGGAACTTTTCCACTGCGGTAACGTTTCATTACATCTCGCACTCCTTCATACATTTCCTTTACACGTGGATCAAGGTCTTCAATTTTCAATGAGCCTTCGTCTGTAAGCTTTGATTGTATATCAGCCTGTTTCTCTTGTATCTTGCTCATGATCATTTCCGACAATTTTAGTGTACGCTTGCCGCCATCTGGATTTTGGAAACGTTCAAAAGCCTTGGCGTCTTCTTCATCGATTTGCAAATCATCCATGAAATCCCGTTCGTTGACATTAACATTTTCATCTGCCTCGTTAATCTCTCCTATTTATAATAAAACGTATTTGGTTTACAATAAACACTACATGACCAGCATTCCAACTTACCCAAATCAAAATTGACTTTCTTCCTTGGTGCCAAACTGGGAAAATTTTCATCATTGAACTCCAATTGTTGTAGTTTGGCTGCGTCCAAGATTTTTTTACTTGTTTTACTATCCAAAAACTTGAATATTTTAAAATTAAATAAAATAATAATAAAAAAATAAATTCCCAAAAAATTCTAAAAATTTACCGATGATTCCTCTGTACGAATATGTATTTTATTTCTGTTTTTTTGTTTGGCTATTTTGCCTTCTGATAACTGTTTCTCCAACGAGACTTTTTTTGCTGGCGCCGCTGCTATATTCGATTTTTTAGGTTTACCCATTTTGAACACAAATCTTATTATAAACTTCTTTTCTTAAAATGAAATTATTCCGTTTTTCTTGAAAAAAAAAATCCAACTACACGTGTTGTTGTTTTGATTTGTATCGACATATAAATGAATATCACTCAGCTTTTGTATATAACAATAAAAATAATTATTAGTGATGTATTTTTACGGTTACTGATTAAAACGTATGTACGTTGTACGAGATCTATTTGAAAAGTTTTTTGAAATCAAAATAAATTATAGTGCTATAAAATTGTCTACCAATGCACTATTGATAGAACAGAAACTTTTATAGAAAAGTTATTGCATATTTCCTGCGTTATGGGCTTCTAAATTCTTAGATTTTTTAGTAGAAGGCACAAAATAAATGTTTTGAGGTATATCAAAAGCCGCTTTGGCTGGATGTAAGGTTTTTAACCCTAAGATATGACGATCAAGCTTAATACCATTTTCATTGTAGTCGGCTTTCTGCCATATGGTGAAATAACTCAGGATTATGTCGAAAATCGGATTCGGTTAATATTTTTTTTTATTTGAATATTATCAAGCATATCAAAATTTGACCAGTAACTCGGGAATCAAAAAATCCTCGGCATAAAAAATAAATAAATTTATTTAACATCAAATCTACTACTTCAATTTGAAATTGAGAAAATGCTAACTCAGAAAATCATTATATTGTGAGAATATAAATAGAAATCTAGATATCTAAATTAATATTGAAAAATAACAAAATGAATTTCAGAAAATCAAATTTATATTTAGAAAAAAACAAATTCTATTTAAGAAAACCAAACTATTATTGGGAAATGGTTTTCATAAATAAATATATAATATCAATCCTGAAAAAATTAACCAAATATCTACTTGGTTTAATTGAGTTAAAAATAGTAATAAATATATGTATATACAGTTAAAAATTTATATTTAAATAAATATATTTTTAAACAAAGCATCTATGCTTTAAGCGATTTTTTGTAATTACAACTCTGTGTAATGTAAGCACGCCACAACTGTCAAAAACGGCCATTATGTAAAAACGCCCTATCGCCATCTCTCATCTGTCTTTTTTGACATCTTGCCTACTCCTTTTAGTTTGGTGTTCCTCCAAATCAGACATTTAAAATGAAGGTGTGTAAATTTTTATGAAAATTATGTGAAAAATCGTGTTAAATCTATGAAATACATGTGCAAAAACCTAATATAAATGCTTAATTCTTGAAATTTAAAAAAATTGTGTGTATTTTACGCGTGATTGATGAAATTAAGCTCGATTATAATTTGTTGCACTAACCTCTTCGCGTATATTGTGTTATAATATGATAAACGATCAGCCTGGTGAAAACAGTATTTACATTATGGTGTATCTTTTTACAATTACAGCTCAACATTTCATTTCCCGCAACGGGATCCCAAAAACTTTTCGAAGTTGTTGACGAACACAAATTGCGTGTGTTCTATGAAAAACGTATGGGCCAAGTTGTCGAAGCCGACATTCTCGGTGACCAATGGAAAGGTTATATGCTTCGTATTGCCGGAGGTAACGACAAACAAGGTTTCCCCATGAAACAAGGTGTCTTGAGTCATGGTAAGTTCTATAGCTGTTAATTGACTTGTAATTATTTGGGAACTCATTTGTTATTGATATCTATTGTTTAGGCCGTGTACGCTTGTTGTTGAAGAAGGGACACTCCTGTTACCGTCCTCGCCGTACTGGTGAACGTAAGAGGAAATCAGTCCGTGGCTGCATTGTCGATGCCAATATGTCTGTCTTGGCTTTAGTCGTTGTCAAGAAGGGCGAAAGTGAAGTTGAAGGTCTTACCGACGTTACCGTTCCCCGTCGTTTGGGTCCCAAGAGAGCCAGCAAGATCCGCAAGTTGTACAACTTGACCAAGGAAGACGATGTTCGTCGTTTCGTAGTACGTCGCCCACTCGCCGCCAAGGATGGCAAGAAGGCCACCTCCAAGGCACCCAAGATCCAACGTCTCGTCACCCCTGTTGTCTTGCAACGTAAACGCAGACGTGTTGCCCTCAAGAAGAAACGTCAAGTAGCATCCAAGGAAGCTGCTGCCGATTACGCTAAATTGTTGGCTCAACGCAAGAAGGAGAACAAAGCCAAGCGTGAAGAGGCTAAGAGACGTCGTTCCGCTTCCATGCGCGAATCAAAGAGCTCCATCTCTAGCGACAAGAAGTAAATGACAACAACAACATTTAAACATATTGTTTATTTTTAAAATAAGGAAGCATTTTTAATGGGTTCGTGAGTAAATACACGAAAAAAAGTAAACATGAAAATAAAAATATTGTTTTTTTATTTAAAAAAAATTATTGTATTGTTTTTCTTATATTATTTTGATGGAACATAAGTTTAGTTAATGTAACACCAAACAAACATACGTATGTGTAGGTAGTAATATGCACTGAAGAGTTACATTTTTTAGTTATAGATTGAATATAGTTAAAACATAGGCAATGCCACACGATCTGAGTTAAAAATAAACTAACATTTTTACCTACTAAATCAAAAACACAAAGGGATAGAATTTTCAAAATTGTCTTTTTATTATTAATATAAATGTTTGGGATACACAAACTTTCTTTTTTCATTAATATAAATCGACTCCATGTTTGGGATAAACAAACTGTTAATACACATACACAAAAAAACATAACGATCTTATTTCGAAATCAAGTAAACTGAATAAACGAAACTATTTTCCAAAATAATTATTAAATATACCTACCAATTTGGGACAGTTTTTAATAATAAATAGTTTTAAATTCATACTTATGCTTATAAAAATAGATTTTTTATAATCCAAACGAGATTTGAAAATTGAACGCAGAGTTTTAACTAGAGTTGCCAAGTGGTTGAAACAATCCGGGGACTTTAAAAAGAAACTTATTCGGTATTACTCAAATTTCATTATTTTATATGAGGAGTACTTTTTCGAATTTTATGACAAATTGGTTTTTTCATATTTTTCTAATATTTGGGTTGAAATCTAGAAACAATCAAGTTAGCATAATTTTTTATACTAAGTAAATGGATTTATGTGCTGTTTTTCTATAGCGAATGAGCGTTTTGAATGGACTTTTTACATGTATTTTGTTTTTGTTACAATAACAAAACACATGTTAAATTTCCACTCAAAGTACTCGTTCGCTATAAAAAACAGCACATTAAAAAAAATTGTTGCTTAACAAAACGTACTTTCTTAATACTCTGTAGAATAAAACGTCAAAATTAATATTTGCTGCAACGTCTTCATAACTGGAAAAAATGTATTTTTCAGGGGACGCCTTTTTAGTTTTTAAACGGATATATACAGTAGCGAGCATAAAAATGCAACGCTATGCAATGTGATTTTCAACAGCATTGATTTTGCCCAAAAAGGTATCCAATTGTCCACATCTGCTGTTTTTATATTCTTATTGATCATAGGCAATTATTGTATAACATTTTGTCCTATATTTTTTTACGTAAGGATAATTATAAAATTTTTAGTATAAACAGTGGTAAAATTGTGCGAGCAAAAAAAATGCAACTCTAAGAAAATTGACTTAATTTTGAAAAAAATAATTATAAAAAATTCGGTCCCGAACTAGTGATTTACGTGAATAGTTATTTTAACAAGTGCATGACCCTTTGGATTACAATGAGAATGTCCGATAGCTGGATCAAAGTAATCAACGCTTTGGATTCACATACCAGTTACATAGAGTCAGTTACCTTACTAGCTTCCTAACTGATTATTTGATCATTTACTGGTACTGATTGACCTCAAACAGTCATTTAAAAAGTCATCTCATAGACAGTCCAATAACCAATTACTTGTAAACTTACCTTCCTCCGACAACTATCCAATAGATCAGTAGTAAGCAGAGACCGAAAATAACGGTCACTTTCATTTCAATGGTAAATTCTCATTCGCAGCCATTTAAACGTAATTTTTTGTGATATATCACTGAGAGAGTGATTTATTCGAGAACATTTTAGGTTTGGAGTTGAGAGAAACAGAAAAAAAAACAAACACAAATAATCTGGATCAGTGATTTATAATTTATTTTTTTATTTGCGAACATGAAAAATAAATGACAAAAATGCATTTGATGCAATCAACGCTTAAATATATAAAATTGATCAAAAGATTAATAACAAATTAAAAAAAAATCTCATTTCTGTTACTGTATGTAAATAAAATAGAAAATAACAGTTATTAAGAACAAGAATAATTGAATTGTTTATCTCACATCAAACCATTAAAAACAACAAAAACAAATAAAAGACATACCAAACCATTTTCAGTGATTTATTTTTATCACAAAAATATAAATCACAATTTGGGTTTTTTGCTATATGGACGAGTTATTTTCGATCTCTGGTAGTAAGCAAATAGTGGCATTTAATTTGTGTGCATGTATGGGTAAAAAATTAAATATCTGTCTAACAACGTCAAGAAACTGAATGACAGTTTCCTTAAGTTTCATCAAAATCTGCCCAAAAATATATAACATTTCGCTATATTTCCATGAAAAATTCCAAATATTGACCTTTGGCCTTCACGATTTAAGGGTTAACGTTTTCCGATTTTAGTAATACTGTCCGACTGAATTTAAAATTACCTGTACTTAATATTCTGAACAGGTTTTACTTAAAATGCATAACAGTAAGGAAATTGGGCACATTCGCCAAAATATGGTCAAAAAAATTGTTTTTCTCGAAAATCACAAAATTTAAATCGAAGATACGGAAAAACTATAGGCGGTATTGTCATTCTTTTTTCACATTTTTTTAACAAAATTTTGAAAAATTTGAAAATGGATATTTGAAACTGCGGTTAAAAAAAATTAATTTGTTTGGTCATACCTGCGAATAGGTTAACGATATTTTACGAAGTTTTATACAAGTAAATATGTATGTATATATTTATTTTAAGCACAAATTAGCTTTTATTTTAATATTTCTTGAAATATGTTAATTTTGTCCCTACATTTTTTGTTCTAGTGGCCTGAGACACGTTAATGGTCTAGGGAATTTTTAATAACTTTAAAATTTTTAACCAATTTTAGTCTTTTATATCTCATTAGAACTACAATTGCGTATATATGTCTATTCTTATAAATTAAATTGCAAAAGTAATTTTTTAATGGCAAAATTTTTACAAAAACTAAAAAAATTGCATTTTTTCACGCGACGAGCGGCACGGGTTAACGTCGTTTAATCGAGCACAAAATTTCGGCTATCTCAATATCTGGAAAGGGGATTCATTTTGTTGGGTCCAGGCGAACAAGATTCCGACATCTTTTTCCCCCCATATGAGATCTGGTTACCCTAGTGTACATTAGGGTGGGTCGATTTAGCAATCGATATTGTGCCATAGATATTTCGGTAGCATTTGGCATGAGGAAGAAAAATTTCCATTACGACATAAAGCTCGCCCAACTTTCAGATAAGGTAAAAAATTTACTTTTTCTCAACTTTTATTTTTAAAAATTTACTTTTTCTGAAATTTTAGAGCTCGAAATGGATTTTTTTGATATGTCGTAAGGAAATTTTTTTCCTCATGCCAAAGCTTTCGAAAAATCGATGGCACAATATCGACTAATTTTTGTCCTTAAAAATCGGCGATGCCATAAAAGACGATCGATTCTTAAACAAATTGACTATTGGGTCCGATGAATCGACTTTAAAAATCGAAATGAAAATAGATTATTAGCTTCTTATACCATTCACTAATCATGATGTCCTGAACAAAATATTATAATTGCAGACTTAAAACCACATTTGATGGATATATAAGTTTTTGTTTAAGATGCAGATACAAAATGGAATCAAACAAAAATCAACAGTGAAAATTTTCTGAAAAATACTTTTTTTGGCGGACTAAACAACTTGTGTTTGTCCAGCTTTAAAAGAAACTTAGATTTGATATACATATGTTAAAATAAAAAAAAACTGCTCAAAATTTTGTTATAATTATTATTTTTTATTATATAGTATGTACTTAAGATTATTATCATTTTTAATCGTTACATTTAAAACATCTTGAACTATAACACACACTACACATGCGAACGTTTTCCAAAGCCAGGCTTTAATTCTATTAAAAAACATGCATACGAGCAATTTCTTACTTTTCTATAAATAAGTATGTAGTAGGTATATATGTATTTAAATATTTTGCATATGTGTGGGACTTGCATTTTCTAAGGAATTTATTACAACCGATGACTGAGCATGTGTATTGACCTTAACGTCGCCCGATTCAAGATCTTCGGCATCGTCATTCTCGTCGTCTTCAACTGGCAGACCAGCTGCTCTCATTTGATCGGCATAACGTTGTATTTTATTTTCCTGATCCGTTAGAAGTTCTAATAGATCTTCTTGATCTTTTTGTAGTTTATGATGATTTTCATTCGCTGAATTGGCCGCTTCAATGGCATCTTGTAGACGTTTACGCAATGCTTCAATTTCTTGATTTAAGCGTAAATTTTCGGTATAATAGAGATTGGTCTGAAATTGGGCAGCATTAAGGGCTTCTAATGTCGCTTGATTTGAAGATGATGTGGTGTTGATGTGGGGATTATTTTCATTATTGGGTGTAGAAGAGTTTGTGGAAGAATCATTACTTTTTATAGCCGACAGCTGGGCTTTAAGCAGGGTATTTTGATCGGTCAATTGATGATTTTGAGTTTGTAGTTCCGCTAGTTTTTGTTCCTGATCGGCACTTTTCGTCTCCAGTTTTTTCACAGTATCCTGTAGAGATGTTATTTGCGTATCAAGTCCTCTAATGATGCCTTTGTATTGAGCGACTAAAGCCGATGCCTCTGAACTTAGCGTTAGTTCGGTTAGTTCTACTCCATTAACATCAAAACCTGTTACAAGTTTAACTACTAAAGCTTCAAGGCCTTTGAATAGTTTACAATACTCATAATCCAGTAGAAGTTCGTTAGCGGATTTAGCTCTAATTTGTGGTTGTTTGCAGGCTCTACTATAGGCCTCATGGCGTGAAACCTCATTTAGTTTGTTACAAAAGTTTTCCTGGCCAATTCTCTTTATAATCAGTTGACAAATTTCATCCCTTTTCTGACCGGGTAGACTGTTGTCATTGAATTGTATGCAAAGACCCATAAGAAATGCACATAAACCCTGCACTAAATACTCATTTTCATCGTGTTCATTGCCACTTATCTGAGCTGTTAAATAAGCCATTGTGCCCTGGGATTGTAACAGAGTTTTGACTGCAGTTGGGCAATGAGCCAACCACATACTTAACAACATTAAAAGACCGACTTTACTTTGTAATTTGTAGGACTCTTGTTGCAAGAGATTTGTACACTGTTCGAGAAGAGTTATTGGTTTATGGCCACCAGGAGTGGCTAACAGCACTCGTAGTAGTTCTTCCTTCTGGGCGGTATTGTCAACCAAAGTATGCATCAAAGCCACTGAAGAAAACCAATTGGCCAAAGAGTCAGTGGAAAACAAACCAGTGCACAAAAGTTGACCTGTAGATAGACTAGAAACATCAGCAGCGGATGAAGGTAAAAGTGTAGAGACAACGGCCTGTTGTCCTGCAGAATTGCGATATAAATAACATTGGAATGAATAGAGTACCGAACAACGCAAGGCCAACATTTGTTTCTCATTAATCATGGACATCAGCAACACCACAATGACTGGCCTAGGTGGTGTACTAGGAGCCATAACTTTACTAAGCTGATTTTGGTTATCAGCATCTCCCCTTACCACTTCGGCTACAGCATTTATAGTTTCCGTTAAGATGTCCGCGGGCACCCCACTACTCATAAGAATCTCACACAGAGCTTCTAAAAGCTTTGACTGTTTCATGGCCTTCTGGCATGACGCCACAACTTGTTGCTGATTACTGGGCGTGACTAATGACCTCACTACTTGTAGCATACAATGAACATTTGACATTTTCTGTGGAGCCCAACCCTGTTCTCCCTCCACCTCGCTATTGGTCAACTCAAACATGGGGGCTAAACGTTGTATATATGAGCCCTCCTTGAAGAACTGCTGATTACTGGAGTTATTCTTAAGCAAATTTAACATCAAGATCAAACAGTCCTCTACAACAATACCACCTTCCGCACAACCTTCGTCACGTATTATGTCGAATATTTTATCGAAAGCATTTTCAAAGGCCACTATCTTTTGTATGTTAGAATTACCTTTAGTCAGTTGGATGAGCAACAGCAAGGCATCGTTGCGTATCACTTCTCGACTATCCGACAACAAATCCATTAGCTTGGAAACACCCATGGGACTTACTAGTATATGTTCTTGTAAATCTCTGGTCTTATTTTGTATCAAGGTCGTCAACAGTTGTATAGATGCTCGCCTAACACGAAAATCGTATTCCTCCAAACAGCCCATAACCAATGTGACATGTTCTGGATTCTTAATAAACATTTCGGTGAATTGTTCACCCACATTAACCGACACCGCTGGATTATCAGCTTCTTCATCAAATTCCTCTGTGGCGACTACATTGCAGAGAGTATCCAAAGCGTACGATATTATTTCACAATCTTGACAGTCATTTTGCAGCACTGACACTAACGCAGGCATTCCTTGTGCACCTACCTCTATGCGATATTTCTTTGAAAGAGCTTTTAGAGCGCGACAGGCATCACGCCTATCTTCCAACAAGGTCGATGAGGCTGCTCTATCTACAAGTTTTTCTACAGTTTCTGCAGGGCTGGGCTGCTGACCCGGTTCCGTGGCACCCAGCACTGTTTTAATGCCACTTTTAAGAAAATCCATTGAGTTTCTCTTAATTTCTCAACTTAAGTTTATTTTCGTTAATTTTACAAGGAAAAAACAAATAAAAAACAATTTGCCAACAAATTGGTTTTTTCTCCTTCTTCTGCCTTCTTTTACACCCTTTAGTTTTTGTACACGTCTGTTGACATTTTCAAAAAACAGGGTTGGCATTCGCTATTGATGTTCTGCAGCGTTGCCGGAGTTGAAATGTATAGTGCGGTAAGCAGTTTAAATGCAATTACTGTTTTGAAATTTTGTGTAGGAAAAATTAAAATAAAAAAAAACGAATAAACAATTTGGCTGGAATTCAAGTAAAACAAATTGAATTCCATTTATACATTCTAATTTCAAGGGTTGACTTTATTTCAATAGCATTAGTCAGTGAAAAGGACACTGGAATTTAAGTCAAACATTACTGTGTTAATACAGTTAAATTCAAGCCATGAATTACAAAGAAATTTAAGTGGGAATAATAATTGAATTCCAGTTTAATGGAATTCTTTAATTAGCATAATTCAGGTCAAAAATCAATCCGTTAGCAACTGGATCATAGTCAATATATATGTGTTTGGGCATTAATGCCCTTGAAACTTCGAATGGTATTGGCGTTTTGTTTTTTGTTTGTTTTCAAAATATATATGAATCTGGCAGCATATACCAACTTGTCATTTGTTATTTTATTTTGTTTTGTTCGTTGCTTCATCGATAGCTAAAATGTTTTTTTCGTACGTTAATTAACAATTTGTGAATGAAAAGGGAAAGTTTATTTTACATCAAAACATTACAAAAATTATCTTTTATCAAATCTAACAATATGGATAAACAAAAGGAGATTAATTTCGATCAAAGGAGAGAAATTCAAAATTGCAATAATACCCTAGATGAGAATATAGTAAGAGTGATTAGAAAATCTCCTGCAGTGTCTTTGCTCAATTTGGATAACATGGAGGCGTCGTCAGATGTTATTGAAACACAAAATTGGTCACGATTATCGCAGTGGATACAGTGCATGTGCATAGTTACGTTTGATTTGAATTTGGGCCAGGCCTTGGAATTTGTTTATCCCACAGATTTTATACCCACAGAACAAGAAGTTACTAATATCTGCTACATGGCATTTCCTGATTCTAATTCTGGTTGTATGGGTGATACAAAATTCCATATGCGTCTGAGAATGTCACCGGACTCGAGTAGAACTGGAAACTCTAATCAGTTTCGTTGCTTTAACAGTGACTGTCCGCCAGTATTGAAAGCTGACCAATCTCACTATTGGGGTTTTGTATATTTTCGTCAAAAACGAGATCCCAACTTACCTAGAGGCTATTTTCAAAAAAGTTTTATTATTGTTACTCGTCTGCCATTTTTCAATCTCTATTATGAAATGTTGAGTATTTTGGCTCAAAAATATTTCAGTGAAGGCGAAGAAGTTTTAAAACAGGCCTGTCGACAAATCAATACAGAATGGCCTCAACTACAGGTGGGAGTCACCTATAATTTACCACTTTTCGATCAGTGCTATCAGATTCAATTACCCAGAGCAAGTAGTCGCAAAACGGCTTCACACAATGACAGTCCGGAAAACAGCTGTCCGGAGAAAATGTTAATGTACAAGCCTATTTACGTAAAAAACATAGCATCTGTCAATGAAGTAGAATTATTTCATAGTTTAAGTTTTATCATTGATCATATGTATACTTTGTGGGAATTGGTATTAACTGCGGAGCCTATTGTGGTAGTGGGTACTTCTCCGGCCGATTGTTCACATATGGTGCAGACTTTGGTGGCCTTAATTGCCCCCTTAGAATATTGTGCTGAAGCTAGACCCTATTTTACAATACACGATAGCGAATTTAAAGAATTTACACGGGAATGTGGAAAAATACCCCCGCCCATAATACTGGGTGTAACTAATCCGTTTTTTATAAAACTTCTAAAAGATTGGCCACATATGCTACGTTTGGTGGATAATCAGGTAAAACAAAGAATTACAAATTTTTAGTTTAAACACAAACTGTAGATCAAGCCGTTTAAGTTAAATTATAATTTAAAATCCTTGAAATTGACATATATTCATTCCTTAGCCAGGTTTGCTACCGATTCGAAACAGTTAAAATGTAACTACGCTAATTTGGATTATTTCGCTAATGGCAGCTTAGAGTCAACGGCATTTTGGCTTATTTCGGTAACGGTTATTTGGATAACAGTAGTTTAAATGATTAATAAAGTTCACAAAAATTAAAGGGTGTTTACATTTTAAATTCTCTATATTTCAATAACAATATTATTGAAATCAAAAATTTGTATTTCCATAATTTAAAATTATTTGCAGAATAGCGGCAATGGTATTTTCTATTATATCGGTATTTCAGTTATTTCGGTAATAGCTTAGCGGTTACGTTAGCCAAGCTTGGTTTTTAGTTAAATAATAAATGCTTAAGAATTTAGCAAAAAATGTAACTTCTGTTTAACGAACTATACAAATCAAATTTCAAATGTTTACAATATTATAAGTTATGTACATTATTTTTCAGATCAACATACAAAAACAACAACAATTGGCTTTAAAAAATGCAAGAAATACAAGCTCTGTAACATCGCTTACCAATACAGGACCACTAAAAATGAACAATACTATTCAATTAACTTCCTCGTCATCATCTGTCCTCGCCAACAGTGGCAGCAGTGAAGGATCCACACATGGTTTATACACAAAATATAAACCATTCTTAAAAAAAGACAAAACACTTATTAAAAAAGTTATGTTGGGCTTAAAAACTAAACGACCAGAACATGTACAAACCGCCCTGCTAAGACGTCATCTTTTAGAGCTAACACAAAGTTTTATGATACCACTGGAACGTTACATGGCCTCTTTAATGCCGCTACAAAAAGATATAAGTCCATTTAAATCCGCTCCAAATGCAAATGCTTTTAAACTTGATGATTTTCTTGCCACTTTAGAACTTTCTGGGCCTCATTTAACATCGCCTTTAAAGGGCGACTGGAAGGGTCTATACCGACGATTTTATAATTCACCCAATTTTAGGGGTTGGTACGATTCACGCCACAAAGAATTGCAACTTACCTTGCAGGATTTGCAGTTGCAAGCTCTATCCGAGGCTAATTTAGAACAATGGGCCCGTGACAAACAAGAGGTCGAAATAATTGACATGATATTGAAACTTAAACAGAAATTGAATCTCTACAATGATAAATTGACTGATGAATTGAGCGGTAATTGGATAAGTAGTAATGGTAACACAGCAAGTACCACTCGTGATCAAATACGTGCTCAGATTAATTGTATGAAAGAATTGCTTCCCCACGATTTAAAAAATGTCGTTAATATATGATAAATAAACCGGTAAAAAGGAAATTTTATATATAAATACGATCAATTATTTTGATTTTATAGTGCTAAAATCACTACAACTAAAATAGTTTAATTATACATATGTAAAATTTAATTTGTTATTTTAATGTTTTCTATATTTCTAGTTAAATCTGTATGTATGTACTATTATTTCAGAATGAAATTTATAATGAATATAATAATTTATTCATTTATTGTATGTTTGAAGATACATATATGTATGTAAATACATACATACCTACATATATATTTTTAAGTATAATTTTATCATTTGAATTGTAATTAATATGCTAAATTTGATATGAAAAACTCTATTAGATTCTTAAGTATTGTGACAAAATAAATTTTAAAACTAATTTATTGATCTTAACGTTGTTATTAATTAAATCTTAAACTATGTATGTATAATTTTTTAGTGAAAATGCGTAATGTATTTTAGTTTAATGTAGTTGAGTTCGAATCAATGTTTGGTTTTTTAAAGGGATAAAAGCAATTTAACCTTTACTCTTCTGAATTCGATATTTGTTATACATTGTTAAAGTTCTCTGGAATTTAGTTTGGTTTTTATATAGGTTCAAAGTTCATATTTTTGTAATAGATGCGTGCTAAATACCTACCCCAATATTCATAAAAATAAATAAATTTAAACAATGTTTTAAAGTAAAATTTCCATACAAAATTTGATTTTAAAACGTTTAAGTTTAAAATTTTTTTATGAAAAAGGCCTCTAAAGTTAGCGCCATTTATTAGTTATTGGTTATTTCTTAACTTAGTTATACTGCCTGTTAAAATAAGTTTTGTATGAAAACTGTCAGTTTAACTTTAAGTTAAAACGTAACTATAGAATGTGATAATGGGGGAAAGTCTTATAAGTCCCGGTCCACACTGTGAAACATTTGCTGCAAAACATTTGAGTTTGTTGACAAAAGGGGAAAGAGGAATGAAAAAGGGAACTTTGTTTCATGTACATGAAGATTTTGTTGAGTATGTCATCCACATTTATTCGTTCGTATTCATTCTGTACAGAAATGTCAAAAACTGAAAAGCAAAAACTTCACTGTCTGGACACGAATGCAGTTTCAAAAGAGAATTTAAAAATGTTTTGCAGCAAATGTTTCACAGTGTGGACCGGGACTAAGTATTAATCCTTGAAAGGTTTTTATTGCTCAAGTATTATCTCAATAAACCATTTTTATCAGAAAGTGGATAATTAGTATGATTAGGGTCCTCTGAAGAAGGATATCTCAAAAATCCTTTCCTTAATTCTAGCATTTTATTATCATAAAACTAGTTTGTATTGTTGGAAAAAACTTGGCAAACATTTCCTGAAAATCAGTTTAACAAATCACTTAATGATATCTAAATACAAATTCCCAAAAACTAGTTTTTCAGTCCTTAAACACATTTGGATCAAGATAAAATTCATCGTACGAGGTAGAGATACATTTTAGCAAACATTAAAATGCTTAATATTAACTAGGGTATTCAATTAATCGGGTTTCTGGTTTAATCGGTTAATCGAGCAAATAATTAATCGAGGTTTAGGTTTATTCGGTTAATATAAAATTATTCGATTAACCGAATAATTTCTATTTTCATTTTAAATTCAAAAAATACAACAACGAATTTTGTGTACAAAAACATAAAAAACAGCAAATAAGGTATTTGAGATCATTTTTGTAAACATATCGCCTATTTGATGCAACAACGTCAAAACTCAAAATCCGTGTTTTATGAACTAAGTAATACAAAATATACGCTGTTCTATAATCTTTCATATAGTTGCATCAGTTTTCAAAAAAGTCAATTATTTTTCGTGTGAGAGTGTTTTTTTGTTGTAAACATCAAAATTAAAATTAATGTTTTCTAGTATATTTGATAAGTGAAAATTTGGTTAATACAGATTAGAAAGATATTAACATCTACTGTTTATATTTCTGAAATCGCATGATTTGTTGAAAATTTATTTAAGAAATAGTAAAATGTCATAAAATATTCAAATGAGCAGCAAATGAGCTATGTGTGAGTTTTTTTTATGGTTTTAGTGAGATCTTCTGAAATAATCTTTTATAAAAATAATATAATAGGTATAAACGATTTTTTTCTTTAGATTTAATAAAACTTTTCTTGGAGAAATGATAAAGAATATTCCTTTTTGGATTGTTTTAGATTTTTATTAATTTAATAGTTTCATTTAGTTATGATAAAAGACTCATTTCAAAAAAGTTTCGTCTATACATGCAAATACAAACAAAGTTTCAAATACATACATATTAATTAAATATGTCAGTTGTTATATATACTCACTAATCATGTTTAAAAAATATCTAATTTGAAATTTGAATTTTAATTGAAACGGAAAAATAAATACAAAAAAATTGTTTAAAGTGCAAAAAAAAGGAATTTCGGTTAATCGGTTAATCGACACAAATAAATCGGTTTATTTGTTATTTGAAAATCGGCAATTTCAAATTATTCCAACGGTTAACCTCCAAAATTAATCGGTTAACCGATTAACGGTTAATCGATTGAATACCCTAATATTAACCGAATCAATCCATGAAAATAGTATAAAAATAAAATACTTTACAAAATATCTTATGAGCCCAAAAAATATTTAATTGTTTTTGGGCTAGATGGTTTTTGTATTACAATAATAAATAAATAATTCAATCAATTATTACTGCCAGTTACGAGTTCATATAGCATAGAGTATCATAATTTCGATCATGCCCGACGATGCTTCATTCCTTGTTTGTTTTTTAAGCATTCTATTTTGATCTGTCATTTATTACCATTTTTCTCTATTTATCATTCACAGAGTTATAAAATATAGGTACAATTACACAGTGTTGTATGAAATCGTTTCTCACGAAAACTTGTACGTAAGTAGTTTACATTTGGTATAAGAAAACTTATATTTTCAATATTGATTTGGATCAAAAATGCTAAACCAAGTTTTCGTGCTCAATATGAATGGTTTTTCAGTAAAACATAAGTATGATTTCTTAAAAGATTCTAAGGTTCGGTATTTAGTAGACTAGATATTTTTGCTTAGATATTGGAAACAGTTTGTTTACTTCACACGCGTACGGTGTTGTCTGGGTTTGGGAATAAGTTCCTTCAAAACAATTTATATAATTTAAACGCGAAAGAATATGGCTCCTAGTAAATTAGATAGTATATATCGTCGAATGTTGATTACCAGATTCTTTGAAAGAGGATGGGGTAAACCTGAGAACTTGCAAAAACTGTTTCAATTACGGAAGATTATTTCGCATCGAAATACGTGTTTTCCTTTAGTACCTAAAGATTACCCTGTGCAAATCCTGAATGAACATAGATCCCCTGACTGCATAGTATTGGAGGGAAATTTCCTTACGCCTTTAGAACTTCATCTACCAGGTATAGTACCTAAGGCGGCTCAAACTGCTCATTTCCAGGTTGTTTTACCCAATAAATGGAAGGATAGACACCATCCTATGTGCATTCATTTAGCAGGAACTGGGGATCATTTCTTTTGGAGACGTCGTAATTTAATTGCAAAACCTCTGTTAAGGGATGGCAACATTGGTTCGATTATACTGGAAAATCCATTTTATGGATCACGTAAACCTGACAATCAAGTACGTTCAAACCTTCATAATGTTTCGGATATATTTGTAATGGGAGGTTGTCTCATACTAGAATGCCTGGTCTTATTGCATTGGTGTGAACGGAATGGTTTCGGTCCCTTAGGAATTACTGGTTTGTCAATGGGTGGTCACATGGCGTCTTTAGCTGCTACTAATTGGCCGAAACCGCTGGTACTAGTGCCTTGCCTCTCTTGGTCTACAGCTGCGACTGTTTTTACAACAGGTGTTATGAGTCAATCGATTAATTGGGATATGCTGGAAACTCAATACTATTCTGATGGCAAATACAGTGAACGACTATCCAAAATGGTTACTGTCATCGATGATGCTTTTATGGCAGGACAAAAATTTATACGTAATTTTAACCAATCATTGATTGAACTGGAAAAGGATATAAAAAATTCGAAAATCAACAAATTACCAGGACCAGATGATGTGATTGAAGATAAACACTCTTTAACTAGATTAATGAATTTTATACTTCCAAATAAAAGTAAAGAAAATAAAATAAATATAACAAAAATAAATTGGTGGGAACGAGAGGCGTTACAATTTATGAGAGGTATGATGGATGAGTGCACTCATCTTAAGAATTTTTCCGTTCCAAAAGACACTTCTTTAATAATTGCTGTTTGTGCTAAGGATGATGCATATGTGCCAAGAGAAGGTTGTACGGGCTTGGAAGATATTTGGCCGGGTGTAGAAGTTCGTTATTTAGATGCCGGTCACGTGAGCGCGTATGTTTTACATCAAAAACTGTTTAGATCGTGTATTATTGAAGCGTTTGAAAGAGCTAAAAAATTGGACACACAAGGTTTAAATAAAGAACAAACAGCTAGTGAATTGACGTATCATCAACTTTTGGAAAAATATGTTAACACATTGTAATGGCGCAACATTTAACCATTATAAAGTGCGATTATTTTTTAAGGGCTAGTTTTTAGGATGTAGTTCAACTAATTTCGTTAGTCAAATTTAGTTTAAACTTGAAATGTTGTTTTTCATACATAGTTCCATTTAGTTAATAATCTGGTATTAACCAAGCTGCATTGCCGGCTTAGTTAAGTAAAAACCAGTAAGCTAAGTAATAGTTTTAATAATTTACTCCAAAAACTTTTATAGAAAAAAATATTCGAACAGATATTTTTTTGAAAATATTTAAGTTTTTAAAAATTGCTTTAACAATATTATCCTGGAAATTATATGTTCTCATTAGCGAATACATAATTATCCAATTTTTCAATTTGTCTATATTCGACAAATATTTATCATAACAATTAATGACAAAGTTGTCTGAGCTAAAGCACTAACAAATAATAACACCTGATAAATTTGTCTCTTGACAACGATTTTGAAGTTTATCATAACAAAAATTTATCAATTATAGACATAGGGTTCAAAAGTTGACTTTTCCTATAATTAATTTAATTCTATCAGTTAGTCTTTACAAGATTTATTAAATATTTAATAATTTCTTGTTTTGTGTGTAATTTATCTCTACTTCTGAAAAAAAGGACCACAACATTTTAAACAAAGTGTTTGACATAGATTTCGGTACAACCCCTGTTTATGCAGCAACCTTGACTTTTTTAGTGACACAAGCGGAGGAAATACTGATTTCGTTTGTAAATAATTTTTTATTTTCTTTTTAAATATGTTTTTAATTCTTTAACTATTTCACTACAATTTCAGAATTATTTTATGACAAGCTAGTAAAACTGGCACTATTTGAATTGAAAAAACGTAATCGTTTGTTAAATCCAGTAGAAAATTGTCTCATGTTTAATATAACAGCATGCTAAACCATGTTTAACTAACAATTAAGAAACTAGCCCTAAATATTTATTTATTTACATATGTAATATGTATTTTATATACTGAGTTTAAATGTTTGTTAATAAATTCTCAAAAACGATGTAATTTTTTCTAAAAACGTTGTTGTCTATTCGGAAAATAACCCTATCATATAGCTCACCTCTTTGTTCATATATCCCAATGTGCTTTTAGAAAGCTGTGAACTTGGGATGTAGAACAGAGCGGGACCCAAGGTCAAATAGAAAAAATAACTTTTATTTTGAACAGCCTTCTTAGTTATTAACCACTTTTATCTCCAACAACGGATAATCTTTTCCAACCCCTACCCGGTAGTATTTATACTCAAACTAATTAATAAAAATTCAAAATTTTTAACTTTAATATTTATTTTTTTAATTAATTTATATTTAGTATTTATATTTGATTATTCAATGCAATCTGGTTCTTGTATAATTTTCAACTTTTTGCCAGACTTTATATTCATATAAATAATATATAATATTGTCATAAAATTAATTCTAGAGTTTTTGACAAAATCAAATTAACATAAAAAACAAAATGTTAAGAAATAAAATTAAAGTATATGAGCATCACACGTAATTTTCACTTATAAGCAACGAAAATCTGTAACAATATGACTTAAATAAAAATTAATTTGGTTTGAGTAGAGAATAAAATTAAAAAAATTAAAATAATGGTGGTGGCATTACATGTTTAAATATATGTATATGTATTACTAATGTATAGTTAATATAATGGCAAACTAAAACGTTTTTTTTTAATGGTATAAGTAATTTAAATAGTATTTTGGTTTCGATATGATGATAACAACATATCAATCATATTTATTTATGTAGCTTAAAAATTGCTTATAATTTAACTAACTCTCTCTAAAATGAATATAGATTTTATATGTATGTACTATATATGTTGTGGGTACTATAATATGATTTAATTGATTCAAACATTATAACTTTTTTAAATTTATATAACTATAAAATAGTGAAGAAAAAGGAAAATGTTTAATCTTTAAAACAGCCTAATGAATTTTTGCAGTTCTTTGTAATAGTATATTGTAGCTAAAAATCAATCCAAACAGGGTAATGATATTACAACTTCACCTATAAGCTTATTTTCATTACTATCGTTCGATACAATAATACGTTGGGCGGCATCTTGTTTATTTGTTTTCGAAATAATTTCATAACAACTGCTATCCTGGGTAATTTCAGCTGTTTCAAATGAATTTGGTGTTAGTATTTGTTCAGTTACCTCTAGACTTTCGATACGTGTTGTTTCTAAGCGATAAAATCCATTCTCATCAATGCGATAGGTAAAACGACGATGGCCGGATGGAAGTTGGAAATCATGTTTTTTGATCAGATGCGAGGATAAAGTTTTGCCATTCTTAAATGGTTTATCGCAGCAATGACAAATGTATATGAATGTTGTATTCTTGTGAATTTCCAAATAGTGCTAAATGGATACAAAAACAAATAACATTAAAAATATATTTAAGAATTTAAATTGAATACTATTTAGTATTTTAAATTGCATTCTTGAATTTAAACATAATTTAATATATCGAGGGACTATATTCAACACACTCTTAGAAAATACAAGTTTTCAGACTTTATATTTAAGGCAACTATTTAATTGTACATATAATTTTTTTTAAATATTTTGCATTATTAACTATTGCTACAAAAATATTAATTTTATATATCGTTACCTTAATATAGAAACGCCCTAACTCGGTTTTTCCCAAAATTTAGTTTTTTTTTTAAGTTGTTTCCTTCTCCTCTAAAGTAATGAAAATGTTAGTTAGGACCTTTCTATATTAAGGTAGCGATATGTATGTAAATAAAACTTATAGAGGCATAGAGAATTACACATAGAGACGAGGCACTCCTATTTGTCAAACAAAAATAAAAAAAAAAATCATATGTTTGATACAACAACAAAATGCATTGACTAGTATGTAGGCATGATAATAACGTCTGGTTCTAAGTTATATATGGAATATAGTCAGTCCCTCGATATGTAATAATAATATATTATGAAAAATATATAATCGTTTACGGCAACACCTCTTGGTTGGCGTAAACGTTTTACGCCTACGACAGTTTCATAATAGATTTAAGAAAAAGTTTGCATTTTATCTTTAATCCAAAACTCCAAACTTAATTTTGGGTCGTAGAATCCAATGACCTGAGAGATAATGAAACTTCAAAGTTTGTTTTCTTCTTTTTAGAGCATTTAAATAAAAGCTTTTTTAAAAATGTTTTTTTTTTAAAATGATTTTATTTTACAAAAGTACCATTATGTAAAAAATATATTGATTTTACGTCTAGTAAGGATGTGAATAAAATTTGGTCAGACAGTTTTTGTCTGGGCTGAATGGTTTTTAACGTCAATATTTTGTTCTAAAAAAATTTATCAATAAGAGTCTTGCAGTCTAAAACAAATGTCTTAAAATGAAGACCTATAACTTCTAAAATATGGGAAAGCACTAAAAATTGTATACAATTATATATTATCAGTGTGAAAAATAGCAACAAATTATAAACATTTTTCCTGAGTTCTGATTTTTATTTATGGCTGAGTAGATAATTAAAAACAAATACATAGTAGTATATATTTTCAACTTTAAAAGTATTTATACAGCATCTTATCGATTTTCGGAGATATATTTATTTTTATTACGTCATAGTAGTTAAAAACGGTATTTTTATTTCTCGAATCTTAAATTTGGCCGGAATTTTTTAAATTATATCATTATGTGTATTAAAGCATATAGAAATTAAGATATTGCCCATAACGATTATAAATTCGTATTCCCCTATAAAATTTAGCATAAATCAATTAATAATGAACTCACCCTCCTTAAAGCCTGAAAGGTTTTGACAGCATAAGTACAACCCGGCTCTTCACAACGATGAACCTCCTGGCTGTGAACCAGCTGAACATGTTGATTTAAATCTGACTCTCTGACGCAACGATATTCACATTCAACACACTTGAAAGGTTTATCCTTTAGATGTCTATAACGTACATGTGTGGCTAAAGCACTGGCGGAAGAACATGTCATATCGCACATGCTGCATTTGAAACAATTGACATGCTTAATCATGTGAGACCGTAACAACTTTTCGGTAGCAAAATATTTAAAACATTGGGCACATTGATATTTTTGAGCTGGAAGACCAAAAAAATTAACCATCATGATATGAACCAAAAAAAAAATCAATAAAATGTTGACTATCAACCAAGTCAAAAACAAACACGAATATGAATAAACAACCCTAGATTGTTCTACTTACTATTATTATCTGGTTGACGTCTAAGATGATCAAACAGTGTAGTCTTTGTCCTAAATAATTCACCGCAATGAAAACAGGCCACTTGTTTTTTGTTCGAGTGTGTGCGTATGTGTTCGATTAGGCGATATTTATTGTCCATTTGTTTTTTGCAAAAATTCCAATTACACTGTATTTTTGGTCTTTCGTCATCCGGGGATTTTTGTATCTCGTATTCGAAAGAAGCATGTTGTACAATATGATCTTGAAATTCCACAATCGATATAAAGGTTCGCTCACAATCCGTCCATTCACAACGAAAGTTTGTATTCAATTCAGGTATTTTGTCACATTCTCGGGGCGGAGCATTGCATCGTGGTATTTGTTTATTGTTCTCCAGTTCATATCTGCCCAACACCAAGAGACCATTGTAATAACCATGATAGAAGATATGTCTATGGATCTGTGTTATACACTGGGTGCTATACTCACAGGCTCCCCATACACAGTTATAATTGCCCGCAGTATCTGGCTTAAGGCCTTCCAAGTGTGCTTCGATATGGCCATTTAATTCCCAATCGTTATTGCATTGTACATCGCAGCCAATCCAGCTGCAAGGTATCGTTGGCAGTTCAATTTTCCTTCTTTTGTTATTGCTCATTGTCAGTGCTGATGGAATAAATGAAGAATGATATTTTTTTCGTTCGATTTTTTTGCGACTACAAGTACCCAAAATGATTGCTTTATAAATGATGGTAAAAAAAATGTATAATTTTCCGCTAGATTTTTCATCTACGCCGCGCTCATTTTGTTTACCAAATATAACAGGGTTGTATAAAAACATATGGTAGATAAGATTAGGGTTAAAAAGAACAGGGTTGCTTTGCGAATGTTTGAAAAAAGAGAGCAAAGAATAAATGAAAAACAGGGTACGGATTACGGTTAAATAAGTAGAAAATAAAGTGGGGGTTATAAAAATGAATTTATTAGGCATCTTTATATTTTAAACTGTCGCTTATTTTCTTTTAGTAATGTGTGTTAGCTGAATAAAATTTACAAACAGTACTTTCGTCTATTTATAACTACTTTGGTAAGAAAAAAAAACGGGCCCCCTCTCATACTATTTCATGGGTTATATTAATGATGAGCAAGTGAGTGTTTTTGGTCACCATCGTGCACACTCAAGAATAAAATGTTTTTCAGTAAACAAGATGAATTACTAAATTATAAGATAATGAGTCACTTTTCAGCGAAAAATCAATAATTTAAAATTTCAACTATGTAATAATAGTACCAAGGCGAATTTATATATGGTGGAAGCATGAAGAAATCCGGCGAATTCGTTTATTTTTTTATGTAGAGTTTGACATACGCTGAAGCAGCAAATTATTTTTCATGTATGAAGTATGTATGGATACGTTTGCCATGGAACATTTTTTGGAAATTGTTTTCAAATTTTATCTTAAAGAATTCATTCAAGACGTATTAACAAGGTGAGTGTGTACCGGCAACAAATACAACAATGCAAAAACAATTGGCACAAGGCGTATTTAACAAGGTGACAGCAGTGGCGAATTGAAATAAAAACAGGCGAATTCACTTACTTTTTATATATAGAGTTTGACATACGGGCGTACGGGCGAATATTTTTTATATATGTAGTTTGACATTTGTGCGTGCTATTTCTATAATCAGCTGTGCTGCCGATGGCACCTTATTAAATGCACCTTGAACTGGCATTTTGGTTTTGTTAAAATGTAGAGTAAATGTCAAAAAATTAGTTAACTCGCCTGTATTTATTTCAATTCGCCACTGCTGTCACCATGTTAAATGCACCTTGAACATGGTGTTAGTGTTAGGTATAGACACATCATATTAGAGTTTTTTCAATGTTTTAACACGATTGTTAAACAATGTGTTTTAACAAACAACTCTTTTATAACATGTTTTAACAGCATTAAATGTCTGTTGTAGACGGGGTGTTACAATATCAAATGTAAACATAAACATAGTTTGACAGAGGACCTACACTAAACCACGGCGAATTAAGAAACAGCTGATTTTATGCACTCACCAAGGTGCATTTCAAGGTGCATTTAATAAGGTGCCATCGGCAGCACAGCTGATTATAGAAATAGCACGTACAAATGTCAAACTACATATATAAAAAATATTCGCCCGTACGTCCGTATGTCAAACTCTATATATAAAAAATAAGTGAATTCGCCTGTATTTATTTCAATTCGCCACTGCTGTCACCTTGTTAAATACGCCTTGGTGCATTTGATATTAATAGAACATGTTCAAAGTAAATTAATAAAGTAGACTCAGTAGAACAGCTGACTATTTTTTTTACTTTGGTCTGAACTGTCAATTCACTTGTGGTTGTTGTGGCGAAAAATACAACAAGCCCAAAAGCAAAAACAACAACAGACAACTTTGACAGCTCAGACCTTAAACCAAAAACAAAATTGCTTGTGGTTTTTGTAAATGTTGTATTTGTTGTAGTACTGTCGCTACTTTATTAATTTACTTTGAACATGTTATATATCGTTAGAGAGGTATTTTTAATATCTTTAATTTAATGCATAGAAGTCATTCTCCATCCTGTAGCTTTCGAGATAAGGTCACAAATACTTTTAAGACCCTCCCACTCAAAAATAGACACAAGCTTTTTATATTGCATTTACTACCTCTAATTATACCCTACAACACCATAGTGGGTGTGTAGTGTGTGGGCTGGTGTGTCTGTCAAACGTCTGTTCATTGTTCATTGAACAAACAGAAAACAAAATAAACATAAAGAAACAAGGTGGCCAGATTGCCGGCGGCGCTGGTATGCTCGCGTTTGCCTGGCTGGGAACTCGCCGGAGGGGGTGGTCCTTGCCAGCAATCCGGATCGAAAACACACACTATCACAAAAATCATACCAGCAAAAGTATATTTAAGTTAAAGGGGCTCGAAGTAGTTTCTCTTGTCCTTTTTCTCTTTCCTTTATTTCCCTGCGTACCTATCTACCGAACAATTTCTTCTCCTGGCTGATGTTGTTGCCAGGAGATAACCCACCCACTCGGGATTGAATCCCGCCATGACATCCTATCGTAAGAATGTCCCAAACTTTCCCCGCAAACAATACCTTCCCTACTTACCGCCGCGTTTACTGAAATTTAGTAAATCATTTTAAAAAAAAAACTTGAAAAATAGCAATTTCATTTAAACATTATAAAAGTTTCGGTTTATTAATAAAGAATGAATTTATACAAACAAAAAATGAATTATTAACAAAATTTACTTTAGAAATAAAAATGTACAAAAATTTTGTTTTTGTTTAAAAATTTCAAATTTTAGCTTTAAGATTCAGTTTTAAAAATTTAGCTTTAAGATTTTAGTTTTAAATTTTAAATTTAAGATTTTAGTTTTAAATTTTAATTTTTTTTGCTTTTAGTTTAATTTAATAAAATTTCTTTTAATAATATTAATTTATAATGTATCTTTTTAAATCTAGCGTTACTGCTTTCCCGCTCTATTCCCTGGCGGCCAACTAATTTTGCGGAAGAATCTCCCGGGTGAGGATAGGGTAGATGGATATTTCCTGTCAGTGACGTGTCTAAATGTCTAAGTGGTTCGAGGTACTATTAATATTTAGAATTCTCTAATTCCTTTTATTTATTTATATATATTTATTTATAAAAATTTTTTTTTTTGTATAGGAGAATTACCTATATAAGATTTAGGAAAATCTTGGGTTAATTAACCTCGCGACTCACTGTTCCCTAGGCCAGAGCTCTAACCTAACTCGCGCACGCGTGGTTAAGGTTCACACGCGGGATGTACTTTGCGATACTTAAGACTTCCTATTTGTTTATATAAATATCTCACTAATCACCTTTTTTTTTATTTTATAAATATTTCTTTTTTTTTTTTCTTATTTTCTTAAAGAAAAGGAACCGAATTGAACGTCCGTCTATATGTCCCGGTGTATTTTACTGTACTTCGTCGGAATATCACCAAATATACCCTAGCACCCCAGGCGTGGTGGTGCTAATGCTGCTTCTCCCTCGTTGGATGGAGTCTTGTTGCAGTGGCTTTGCAGGTTGGTTTGATTAGTTTTTTTTATTTTTTTATTTTTATATTTTAAGATTTAGTTTTAAGTTTAGCTTTAAGTTTAGCTTTAAGTTTAGCTTTAAGTTTAAAAAAAAAAAAAATCTTTTGTTTAATAAAATTTACTTATTTTGTTTAAAAAAAAAAAATCAAAAATTTAGTTTTTCTTTTATATGAGGCCACGGACTCCACCTTCTTCACTATGTGGAGCCAAAATCAAAAAAGGGACGACATTTTCTCTTCTTGGTATCGAGAAACCTCGTTTACCAATATGGCTTCCTAGCTTCAACAATTGTTCAGCAATTTGTTTGCCTACATAAAATTTTTTTTACAGGTATTTTGTTATTGTTTACATTTTCTCTACCTTCCAGCTGTCAAAACGTATGCCCTTAATCTTGAGTTGCCAACTATTTGCTCTCTTCTTCTTTTTAAATTTTTCGTATCGACAGGGTGCACATGACAAACCCAACCACTCCTGTTATCCATCCCTGGATACAGGATGGGAGGGAAAAATAAGCGCCCTGATTTTCTGTAATACCCTAATGTTACGAAATTTTATGAGATTTTGGGTATTTTATTTACTCCCACAAAAAAATTATAGTCTGGTAACCCCTATTTTATATTCACCACACTTAAAAAAATACGACTCTGTACCTTCGTTAATGTTTTCTCATATGGCAACCTTGACTGAACATACTCTATAAGAATTAACGAAAAGAGGAGGAGGCAAAATAAAAAAAAACTACGCGTGGGTGAAGAAGAAGCACCCAAACAAAAATTTATGAATGAAAGGTAAGTGGAAGTATTTTTTTGTAAATAAACATTAAAATAATAAAAATAATACTTTAAATTGTTTAAAATATTATAATAATTTTTTCTTTTGTTTCTTCACAGGTTCTGGTGTAGATTTATGGCCAATAAGTGGGATTTTAAATAAGGTAAGTAAAAGTGTTATACAAATGGAAATTTTATTAGTGGTGTTGTTAACTAACACAACCAAATTCTTTTTCTTTACAGGGATCATGTTGGCGGCCCTGGGCCTATAAAAAAAGTACAGATGACGATTTCTAATATGGCGGATCGGAGCAGAATTGAAAAAGTAAGTAAATGTGTAAAAATTATTTTAATTTCTAAATAAATTTTCTAAAAATTAATTTTTAAATTTCAGAAACTATATCAAATTAACCTGAGCATTAGGGTGGTTCCGGATTTTAAGGTAAGTGAAATGAATATTCTATTTAGATATAAGTGAAATTAGGAATTTAAAAATTAAAAGTGCAAAAAAAAAATTGGTTTTGGTTACAGTGAGTGTAAAAAGTGAGTATTCAAAAAAAAAAATTTTAATTAAAAATGTGAAAAATTTTAATAGAAGTGGCTATAGTTTCGCGATAAATTTTAGAAATAACAACACGGATTTAAAATTCTTATTGGAATTTACAGTGTGCGTGAAAAGTGAACAAAAAAAAAAATAAAAAAATTAATGAATGATTTAGAAAAATTGATTATGAAATTTAACAATGCTAATTAAGTTAAATAAAAAACTGTGTACAGTGAAAAGCAAAAGTGAAGTGACAAAACTTTTAATTTTTAAAATTAATTGCATGAATTAAATTAAAAAGTGATTAAGTGAAAATTAGATTGAAAAAACAAAACTAAAAATTTATTTTGAACAATACCGTGAGTGATAAAAGTTTTGTGTTAAAAAAAAATTAAACAATTTTATGAAAATTAAACTATTGAGTGATTTGAAACTATTGAATAAAAAAAAATGAATGAAAATTTGATTTTATAATTTACAGTGATTGTTAAAATTTGTGAAACGGATTAAAAAAAAACTGAATAAAATTAAATAAAAAGTGAATTTTGTGACCAAAAATAATGGGAAAAACTAAAAAAAAATTAATACAGTGTGTGACAAAAGTAATTGTTCAAATATTTTAATTGTTCATATATAAAAAAAATTTAAATGGTGAAAGTGATTGTAAATTTTATAAAAATTTAATTCATATATGAAAAATAATGTGAACTGTGACCATAACCATTTAGTAATCAAAACTAAAGAAAAATTATTTTAATAAAAAAAACTCAAACTTAATGAAAAATTAAAATGAAATTGAATTTGAATTTGAAATACAAACTAAATCAGTAAATGGAGATAATAAAAGAAAAGCTAAAGAAAAATAATTGTTCTTTTAATAATTTTGTTTGTTATCCAATTCAATATGTGAACTTTACTAATTCTTCAATAATTTTCCTTTTATTTTCAGATTCTTAAAATTCAAGCGGACCTGTGACAAGTCCTTGGGCAATCGATTCCATTTAAGTTTGGTAAGTATAAATAAAATTCTTATATCTTACTGGAAATTATTACTATATTTTGTTTTTCACGATTTAATCGTGGGAAATGAGGTAGAAATGCAAGGACTAAATTCACCAAAGCTCTTAGGATAATGCCTAGAGTCTTTGGCGAGAAGTACCCCTTGCAATTTCTCCTTTAAAATAATATAGTAATTATAAAAAAAAAATAAATTAAATGATAAATATCAAAAAAAAAATAGAAAATTTAGCTTACTAAAAGAATTATCAAAATTCAATTTTGTTTTCTTTTTGGTAAATTTCAGGATATCCTTTTAGCTCACTAGATTTTAAATATTAAACTTAATTTACCAAATTTACTAATGACAATTTTCTCCACAGGTTGGAAATTCATTTGGTGCCTGGGATGGGGATTAAAAATGAAATCTTCAAAAAAAAAAAGAAGTAAGTGAACTAAAGTTATCTATATCTATTGATTGGATATATGAAATATAAAAGTATCATGAAATTTATATATTTGATAAAATACTAATTGTTTTGTTTTTATTTATACAGATTGTATACTAATTCATCACTCCTGCATAAAAACACTGAGCCGAGATGGAAAAAGTTCCAGACGACAAAAAAATTGGTGAGTTTGAAAATTCAATTTATATATATTAATATTTAAATTTAAGTTATTGCGCTTAGTCTAACATTAGCATTACTATTCCAATAAAAAGTAGTTAAACCAAATTAAATATTGCCAATAACATTTCATGATCTTTAAGATCATAAATCTTTCAAATAAAAAAAATATTTGGCCAGAAATGGTTCGTATTGTGAGAACAAAACACAGTGGTGTTAGATTTATCCAATAACAAGTAAGCCACGTATTTCTTCAAGAGATGCTTGTTGGGTAAACGTTGCAAATTACTCCCGTCTCTTTAATATTATCAAAATCAGATCAACATACTAGATGTCTAACGATTCTCAGCTCTTATTGGCATAGTTCCCCAGAGTGTTAACGGAATTGCATCAATAGTGTGTTGACAGTCACAATCGTGATAAAAGATTTAATTGGTTTCGGTGAGCATGGTGACGTACTACTTGTTACTGAGTAAATCCAACGCAACTGGTAATTGTTCCACAACACAAATGAACATCTCTGGTCGCAATATTCTAGATAAAAAAACAAAATATTAATTAAAATAAAAATCAAATGGCAAAAAAAAAATAAAAAAAAACATAGTCATTTAACTATAGTTTCATGTAGAAAGTATTTACTAACCACTCATAAATAAAATTTTGACAATACGTTTTAGTATTTGACAGAGTTAGGTATTCGGACTGAAATGTTGGGACTAAGACCACCAAAGAATTTGAAACTATTGTTTCAAATCTTTGGCGTGAAATACCCCCAACGATTTCCCTTGAAGGTCTTCAACCTCGTATAGACTATTACCTACAGGTCGTACAATTCTACATTTTAAAAATTTCTTCGCTAGCTTAGCATTGAAATTGGTCTTAAAGTCGCTCTGCTGAAAATTGCGACGATAAACCTCCTGACCTGGTACAAACTTAACTTGACGGCAGCGTGTATTATAGGTTTTCTCATTCCTTAAGTAGGCTCTATGCAGATTCTCACGAATTTTCTGCCTTATTAAATCCATTTTCACGGATTTCGGTATTATGTTGAATTCAGGATCGCTTAGACTTTGTAATTTCTTAGCCAGTTTATAGATACTCCCATGAGAAACCATATTCATGCCAAAAAGCGCAAAATAAGGCGTGACACCAATGGACGTTTGAACAGACGATCTTAGCGAGAATTCAATTTCTGATAAGTACTTATCCCATTCCGTGTGATCATGTTGAAGATAAGATCTGATTGCAGACAGAATGGACTGGTTCACCCGCTCCGATGCGTTGGCTTGTGGCGAGTGGGTGGCCGTCCGCACATGTTTCACGCCAAAATTGTTCACCATATCGATGAATTCTTTGCTGACGAACTGCTTACCATTATCGGACAGAATTATCTCCGGTGTTCCAAATTTATGAAAAACCTCTGAAATCAGGAATTTTATAACGTTCTTCGTGTTAGCTTTAGCCATCGCTTTAAGCAGGACAAATTTTGTAAGATGGTCTAGGACTATAAATATGTATGAATTCCCGTTCTTAGAGCGCGGATACGGACCCAAAAAATCTATAAAAATCTTTTGGAACGGACGTTCCGTTTGCGTTTCAGCTCCCATCGGTGGTCTCAAAATTGCATTAGCTGGTTTTGTTTCTCTGCAAATTTGACAATTTGCTACGAAGGAACGAACCTGTACGTTCTGGTTTGGCCAATAGAAGTATTCTTTTACCCTCCTAAGTGTTTTGCCGAATCCTCCGTGCGAAGCTTGAGGGGGATTATGACACTTCTCAATAATCTCGTGTGTCAATTCAAGTGGTACCCAGAGCTTCCATGCGAAATCTTCGTTCAGTGGGACTCCATCATAAGGCAAGACCCTTTTATAGACCAGGTCATCCACTACCTTTAGATCTGGTAGGCTTTCTGCGTTTTCGGTCACTTTGGCGATTAAGTCCAGGTAATGTTGTTCTTTAAAATATTTGGAATCAAAATTAATAATGTTGTTTACCTCCGCAGAAAGCTCCTCCATGTCATACCTCGACAAGGTGTCGGGTACTATATTTTTAGAACCTGGCCTGTGTTCGACGGTGAAGGCAAATGCTTGAAGATGCAAGCTCCATCTGGCAAGTCGACCGCTCAAGTCTTTGTGGGACATCAACCATTTAAGGCTGCTGTGGTCAGTGATGACTGTAAAGGGCATCAACTCGATGTAAGGCCTAAATTTTTTAATGGCCATTACCACAGCCAAACACTCTCTCTCAGTGACCGAATAGTTTTTCTGGGCGCTGGTCAACTTATGAGAGAAGAATGCGATGGGATGCTCTCCGTCGTCTTCGTCCTTCTGAAATAAGACAGCTCCTAATCCAATATCTGAGGCATCACACTGCACGTAAAAGTGCTTGTTAAAATTGGGATGAGTGAGCACTGGTGCTGTTGTAAGGGCTGTTTTCAGTCTATCGAAAGCTTCTCTGGCATCATCGGGAAAATTGAAAGTTTTTCCTTTCTTAAGGGTGTTGAAGATAGGAGTAGAAATCGTCGCGTAGTCTGGGATGAAGCGCCTGTACCAGCCAGTAGCTCCCATGAAACTCCTGACCTGCCTAGCGGTTTTCGGGTAAGTAAATTTTAAAATCGTTTCTACCTTCTCTGGGTCTGGTTTTAATTTACCCCCTCCCACTATATAACCTAGGTACCGCAACTCTTTGAAGCAGAACTTCGATTTCCCTACATTTATGGTCAGACCTGCCGAATCCAAACAATGCGCCACTCGATCCAGCAATTCCAGGTGGGTTTTAAAGTCTGGAGATACGATCAAAAGATCGTCTAGATAGACAAAGACTCTATCACGAAGTGCTGAGGGGATCACTTTATCCATCAGACGGCATAACCTTTGGGCTGCATTACACAACCCAAAAGGCATTACCGTAAAATGGTAAAGTGGTCGTCC
The DNA here is from genome assembly GCF_958450345.1 of Calliphora vicina. Classification (NCBI taxonomy): domain Eukaryota; kingdom Metazoa; phylum Arthropoda; class Insecta; order Diptera; family Calliphoridae; genus Calliphora; species Calliphora vicina. The sequence continues at coordinate 73,996,791 of NC_088783.1, read as the reverse complement.
TGGCACCGTGAATGCAGTCTTTTCTCTACTAGACGCATCTAGTGGTATCTGCCAGAACGCGTCTTTAAGATCTACGCTTGATATAAAATATGTGTCCCCTAACCGGCTGAGAAGACCTTCGATGTGCGGCAGAGGATAGGCGTCCTTAATCGTGAGGGCATTCAGCTTACGAGCGTCCAAGCACAAACGGTTCTTCTCGCCCCTACGGACGAGAGTAACCGGATGGCTCCAAGGACTCTCGCTCTGCTCAATGACCCCAAGATTAAGCATCCTATCAAGCTCTGCGTACATCAACTTCTGCACAGCTGGTGAGACCGGATAATGCTTGTCCTTAACTGGAATCGCATCGCGAGTGTCGATTGTATGGGATTCGAGGGAAGTCTGACCAAGTCCCTTCTTCGTAAAACATGGAAATTTCGCTACTAAAATATCTAATGACGCCTTCTGACTCGGAGTGAGTATATGTGTCTTAACTTCACCATTTATTACTTCAGACTCTGGACAGAGATTGACATCATTAGTAGTTAGGCTACACAAATTGGGAAATAAACCGAAACTTCTCATGAAATCTACCCCTAAAAATAGTGGTCTATTTAGAGATGGCACCAAATAAAAGGTGATCTCTTGTGACCTATTGTTGAAATTTATTTTAACCTTTACACGACCTACTATCCTGTGAGGACTACCATCAGCCGTCCTAATGTGTGAAGAAAAGTTCAGAATTTGTAAACCTGTGTTCTCAAGGAACTCCAGGCACCCTTTACCTAAACATGAGACAGTAGCCCCACTGTCTAAAAGACCTTCTATGGGCACGCCATTAATAGGTACCTTCAAATAAAAACGGGCGTCTTCACCCTCATATAAACAGGCTGACATAATTTCATTCCTAACTCTCTTTCTCATTTTATACCTAATCCTAGCCTTTTTTATCTTATCAGAGACCTGCCCAAAAATTCTATCCCTGGCCTCATTATACTCCTTCACTCTTTGATGGAGTGGCTTAATTTCACGAATTTTGGTTTTTTCTATAATCGGAATCTGTTTATTAGGGTTAGTTAAAATTTGGGTGGGCCTACACACTATGACTGACTGGTTAACCGGGATTACGTCTGGGTCGAACGAGTCTCCCCCGTCAGGGACTCGCTCACTACCTGGTTTCCCTGACATTTTGGGCACTTTGGGGTGACTACGTTGTCTCGGCCACATCGGAAGCAAAATATACGCCTATTTGGCGACGGACAGTCCATAAAGCTATGGCCTGGCTGTTTGCAGTTCCAGCAAATATAGCGGCGACTGGTGGCCAAGGCGTCCACTTCGACAATCGGTGGTGGCGGTTCATCGTCACTAAGTTGCAGCTCATGCACACGAGCAGTTGCTGGACCCCTTGACTGGAACTGTTGCCTTTGCTGACTCAAAATCAAGTTTTCTGCCCGTTTTGCTTGTTGGCAGAAATCATTCAGCCCTTCTGTTCTCACGGAAAATAACAGGTGCGATAAGGCCGGCTTTAAATTCCCCTTCATGATTTCCACAAGATCTCGCTCAGAATATGGATTTCTCTGTTGGTTTCTCAGCCTCATCACGGCATTATAGAAGTTCTCAAAGCTTTCCTGGGGCATCTGGCGGCGGTCCATTATTTGTTTTTGCAGTTGGAATTCATTTTCGTATCTTCGGAACTGGGTTAAAAATGCTCTCTCCAGGTCGTCCCAGGTTTGGATTGAAACGAGTTTGCGCAAGTTCCAATACCAATCCAGAGCTTGGCCTTCTAATAGTGAATGGAAACTTCGTCTGATGTCGTTGAAGGAGCAATTGTAGTCTTGTCGAAGGACGTCGACTCGAAATATGAAATCCTCAGCGCTCATCGACTTAGAGGTTCCGTCGAACTTAATGCCCCATTTCGATAAGTCCACCTTCCGTTGTGACTCAAATGCACCTTCGGTCGGCCAGCTGGGTGCTTGTGACGAATGGGCTGGCTGCGTTGGAAAGGCTGGTGTTGGTGCTGATTCTTGTGGCAAAGTGTTTACTAGTTGGGCTGGTGTTGGCTGATAAACATATGGCTGCTGTTGGAAGTTGTGCACGGGTATGTTCATATGTGATTGTGGTGGTAAATTTGTTCTCAACACATTTTGTTGTTCCCTAGGTGGTTGCGGAGCTGGTTGTTGTGGCGGCGATGCCTGTGGAATCGCACGGGTTACAGCCTGGGATATTTCACGTTGCATATCCATACGCAACATCTGCATTTGACGCTGCAATTCCTCCCGAATGAATCCGAACATGTCGCCTGGTGCTGCAACATTAGGTTGAGGAACTGGAGGTGGCACACTTTCTCTGAATTCCTGCCTCACGGTCCTAGCAGTAATGCTACTGTATTGTGGCGATGTGATGGTACTGTTTGAAATGGCAGATTCGTTTTGGAAACCAGAACGTTCATGCGCTATCGACATGAATTGCTGAACGCTTGGATTTACGGCTGGCGATGTGGTGGTAGTCATGGTGTTAGCTAAGGTGTACACTGGAAGCGCCGTGGAAACTATAGTCCCCACGGTAGTTGGTACAAAATTTTGCATATCGGTATTCGGAGTTTGTTCGCGATTCTTAGCAGAACGAGTTACGACCATTCCTAGCTGTTTAAAAGCGACTAAAAGCAAAAATCTTTTACGAGGAATGAGCACTCAAATACCAAAATCGAATACCACTCAATAAAAATACCAAAAATATATATAAATAAAAAAAATGGATGATGTTGTTTAACACCAGCAAAAAAATTGGATACAAAAAAAATCGCCACTATTAATAAGACGAAAGATATTTATTTCACAAATATCTGTTTAAAAAGAAAAGTTATCTATTTAAACAAAAACTCAAAAGTAAAAAAAAAAATCAATCTAAAGAAAAAAAAATCAATAAATTTTCAAAATAAAAGCAAAATTTGGTATACAGCGGTTGGTTTCGGGAAAATAAAAGTTTGCAGGTAAGTAAAAAAAATATATATAAGGTTCGTAGGTATAATTCTAATTGTTTTTCTTTTCCATTTGGTTTCAGGAGAACGGAATTTTGGATGTAATAATAAAAAAAAATTGGATAAAAAAAAAAAAATCGAAATGACGTTTATTCTCCCGGTCTACTTTTAAAGTGCAGCTAAAGTATGGGTTTAGTATTACCCTGGCCCTTTAGGACTACTCTAATCGTAGACGAAAAGAAATGTAAGTTTTTAAACTAAAATTATAAATTATATTATGGAAAATTGGCTGGCAAAGCTATCCTTTCCTCACAACTTGAGCAAGTCTTGCTATTGTTTTCTATTGAAAGCTGTTATGAGAGCCTCAAGCCGTTCGGAAAGGATAGGCTTATGAATCCATAATACTGCATGACTATATTGCCCACATCATACGTCGCAACGCGAATCAGACTTTGTTGTCCGGATATTCGGGACTTACGTAGATGTGAACAATATTGGTCAGGCACCATTAAGGATTCATACCTATATAAATGTAAAAGAAAATAAAAAGAAACACTAGAATCATGCTTTCAACTGCGTAGCAACAGATTAGGGACTCTTGAGTTTACCTAACTGGACTTACGCAGCTGAAAACAAAAAACTAAAAACAAAAAAAAATAAAAAAAAATTTCAATTTCAGGCTATGTTCCTACTCGGGCCCCACGTTGGGCGCCATTTATGTAGTGTGTGGGCTGGTGTGTCTGTCAAACGTCTGTTCATTGTTCATTGAACAAACAGAAAACAAAATAAACATAAAGAAACAAGGTGGCCAGATTGCCGGCGGCGCTGGTATGCTCGCGTTTGCCTGGCTGGGAACTCGCCGGAGGGGGTGGTCCTTGCCAGCAATCCGGATCGAAAACACACACTATCACAAAAATCATACCAGCAAAAGTATATTTAAGTTAAAGGGGCTCGAAGTAGTTTCTCTTGTCCTTTTTCTCTTTCCTTTATTTCCCTGCGTACCTATCTACCGAACAATTTCTTCTCCTGGCTGATGTTGTTGCCAGGAGATAACCCACCCACTCGGGATTGAATCCCGCCATGACATCCTATCGTAAGAATGTCCCAAACTTTCCCCGCAAACAATACCTTCCCTACTTACCGCCGCGTTTACTGAAATTTAGTAAATCATTTTAAAAAAAAAACTTGAAAAATAGCAATTTCATTTAAACATTATAAAAGTTTCGGTTTATTAATAAAGAATGAATTTATACAAACAAAAAATGAATTATTAACAAAATTTACTTTAGAAATAAAAATGTACAAAAATTTTGTTTTTGTTTAAAAATTTCAAATTTTAGCTTTAAGATTCAGTTTTAAAAATTTAGCTTTAAGATTTTAGTTTTAAATTTTAAATTTAAGATTTTAGTTTTAAATTTTAATTTTTTTTGCTTTTAGTTTAATTTAATAAAATTTCTTTTAATAATATTAATTTATAATGTATCTTTTTAAATCTAGCGTTACTGCTTTCCCGCTCTATTCCCTGGCGGCCAACTAATTTTGCGGAAGAATCTCCCGGGTGAGGATAGGGTAGATGGATATTTCCTGTCAGTGACGTGTCTAAATGTCTAAGTGGTTCGAGGTACTATTAATATTTAGAATTCTCTAATTCCTTTTATTTATTTATATATATTTATTTATAAAAATTTTTTTTTTTGTATAGGAGAATTACCTATATAAGATTTAGGAAAATCTTGGGTTAATTAACCTCGCGACTCACTGTTCCCTAGGCCAGAGCTCTAACCTAACTCGCGCACGCGTGGTTAAGGTTCACACGCGGGATGTACTTTGCGATACTTAAGACTTCCTATTTGTTTATATAAATATCTCACTAATCACCTTTTTTTTTATTTTATAAATATTTCTTTTTTTTTTTTCTTATTTTCTTAAAGAAAAGGAACCGAATTGAACGTCCGTCTATATGTCCCGGTGTATTTTACTGTACTTCGTCGGAATATCACCAAATATACCCTAGCACCCCAGGCGTGGTGGTGCTAATGCTGCTTCTCCCTCGTTGGATGGAGTCTTGTTGCAGTGGCTTTGCAGGTTGGTTTGATTAGTTTTTTTTATTTTTTTATTTTTATATTTTAAGATTTAGTTTTAAGTTTAGCTTTAAGTTTAGCTTTAAGTTTAGCTTTAAGTTTAAAAAAAAAAAAAATCTTTTGTTTAATAAAATTTACTTATTTTGTTTAAAAAAAAAAAATCAAAAATTTAGTTTTTCTTTTATATGAGGCCACGGACTCCACCTTCTTCACTATGTGGAGCCAAAATCAAAAAAGGGACGACATTTTCTCTTCTTGGTATCGAGAAACCTCGTTTACCAATATGGCTTCCTAGCTTCAACAATTGTTCAGCAATTTGTTTGCCTACATAAAATTTTTTTTACAGGTATTTTGTTATTGTTTACATTTTCTCTACCTTCCAGCTGTCAAAACGTATGCCCTTAATCTTGAGTTGCCAACTATTTGCTCTCTTCTTCTTTTTAAATTTTTCGTATCGACAGGGTGCACATGACAGGTGCGTTTGTGCAGATGTTTGTAACGCCCAAAAATATTAGTTTAACACCTCCCTTAAGTATACCAATTGATTCAGATTCACTTTCTCGATTAAACGATGTCCGTCCGTCTGACTGTCCAAGTAAACATTGTGCGCAAAGTACGGTTTGAAGATATTTCAATCAAATTTGGTACATATATTTCTTTCAGCTCAAGGAGGAAGCCTGTCCTCCCGAAATTTGACTTTATCGGTCATAACTGTTTAATTTATATAGGTATCTACACAAATTTCGCTCCGAATAAGTTTAATACGGAAGTCATGTCACGAAATTTTATGGCGATCGCCCAAATTATTCACGAAAATAAATTATTGAAATTAAAAACAAAAGATTTTGCTCATTTACTTAGTGAACACAGAAAAAAGAAATTCATAATTGGAATGAATTTTGTAATAAATATTATTAATCGAACTTGACTTTTTTTTCCCAAACTATTTTCATTCAGATTAAGAACATGTTCATAAATATTATAAAATTGTACATGACGGATTTTTTTGCTTTTTTTACGTAAATTGTATGTTATTTTATAATAAATTGTATTATCTAATGAATTATTTTAAAATTTTTTGCATAATAGCCATATATTGGCCAATATATTGAGATGAATTATAAATATCTGAAACTTAAAAAATATCATTAATCATAATAAAACATTAATAAACATTAAAGCATTTTATCCTTTTAACAAAATTTAGTGAATTTCGCTCATTTTTTCTCATTTTGTAGCTGAAAATCATAAAAAAATAAAAAATTTCCAAGGAAAATTTCTAACATTTTTGAACAACATAAAAATATAAATGAAATTGAAATAATATTTTTCAAGCCTTCTAGATTTTTTTTTTTTGAAAACATAAAATATGAACAAAATCTTACTATTTAAGAAATTATTTATAAATGTTATGAATTGAAATCAATGAAATCAAATCATAATATTTATGTTGAAACTTTTTTCTGTGAAGGTATTATACTGGTTGATATTGGCATTGTTCCCTAATAATGACAATATTTATGTGTAATTCAATTCGAAAGACACATTTTCGAAACACGGGTCGATTTAAACCCTACTCAATAAGGAAATCAAATAATATAAGATCGATTACAAGACAAGCTAAATAACAAAATAAATTGTGTTTGAGACAAACATTGAAAATGCCTCTATGGCTTTACATTACATGTTTTGAAATAAATTAAAAAAAAAGGGTAACATACGAGACGTAATTGACAAAAACCTAACTCTTGCAACAACAAAATACATGTTATTCAATGTATTTTGTTGTACCAGACATATGCATAACATAACATACGAGACGTAATTGACAAAAACCTAACTCTTGCAACTGGTACAACAGACATATGCAGCCCAATAATGAAAAAAATTTACCCGGGAGTTTCTTCCCTTTTCTTATTACATTGAATTTGAATAGGAAACGTAGCTCGTTATTATCGCTACTGAGTAATAAATTAAAGGATAGAAAAATTTTTTTTTTTTTAAATATTGATATTTTCCTTTTATAAGTTTCATTATTTTGTCTTTCATATTATATGCAATTTTTAAGTTACGACAATTACAGTTAATGTGACCAATACCTCACTATGAAGCGGGTTATAACTAAGTTCGGAATGAATAAAAAATCCCGCGGATTTCTTATTCATGATTGGGCTGATAGATTTGACCCTTCAAACGTCAAATATCGAATGTAACCAACATTAAAGTGTTCAAATCTGCAATAAATTCATTCCAGTGATATTTAATTACAGTTAAGTTTACGTACGGTTCAAGTAAAAAGTTGTAGTTCCCTTCTTGTGTCTGTTGGAATTGTCCATTATTCGACCAAATCTACAAAAATTATACCATTTGCAAATTAAACACTCATTGATAGTTATTTTTTTGTCACTTTTTTATTATTTTTAGCATTATCACTACAGTAATTCATAGTAAAAAAGAGGAATATAGTGTATTATAAATACACTAAAAATTCGCTCAATTCCAAAACACGCCGATGATTTGTTTACTTGGCGTGGGTTTGAGCCTTTCTCATTTGAGTGAGGATGTTGGCTAATTCTTCACGCTTCCTCTTGGCACGGATGTGTGTACCCAAACGGCGCTTCAAGAATTTCAAGGCACGCTTATCCTTGGAAACCTTCAACAATTCCATGGTTCTCTTCTCATAAGGAGCATGACCAACAACTTCACGTACCAAATCACGCATGAACTTGGTGTGACGGGTTTGGATCTAAAAGCAAACAAATAAAAAACAACACATTATTAGTATTTACTTACAATAACAACATAACATGTAAGATATAAACAATCATTATGATATGATAAATCAGTGCCAATTTCTTAACCATTGTACCATAACAAATTATTTAAGACTTACAAAGCCCAAAAGAATATTGAGCCCGCTTGCCTTTATAATAATTTTTATATGGTTGTCTGTGAATGGTTTAAATTCTCATCATTGTAATTACAAATCACAATTTTTGTACTAATTTTAAATGAAAATAACATTTTATTGAATACTTACATTCTTCAAACGGGCACCACGCAAGCCTTTAACTTTCTTGTCGCCAGTATATTTTACATTCCTGACTTTGGTGGTTTTGTGTCCCTTGTTGAGACCGACACAGAGTTCGTAGCGTACTGCCATTTTGGCTGTAATTAAAAATAAAAATGCTTAATTAGTATTTAATATAAAAACACTTTTAAATTCACGTAAACAACTATAATGTGGTATTTACTGTATAGTCATTTTTCTTTTTATCCAAGTGATGTTAAAAATATTTAATAATTTCTTCACTTTTTTATATTCGTTCACCTACCTTAGCAATTGTCAAAAGGCGGAAAGAGCTTTGACAGGGCATGTTGTTTAGTAGCCATTTTTTTGAGGCGTTTTTACACTACATTTTGACATTTTACTTGTTACATAGTTACCAGATTAGACGAATATTAATACGGAAATCGTAAATAAAAACGCTAATTTATATAAAATTGTATATATTTAATTTTTTTTTCCCAGATTTTCATTATTTAAACAAACCAATTTAACAGATAGTGATAAATTGATTGAACAATATTATAAAAAATGTTTGTAAAAAGTCCACTTTTCTTTCAAACGCATAATTGCGCAACTTGCCTCAAAAAGAAATTCAGATTTGGAATTTTACATTTATCTCCACTATTTATTAAGCTATTTATTATTATACACGGTTGTCAGATCTTACAACGTTGTCAGAAAAATGTTCAGTAAATGATTAACAGTACGATTGCTTACAACAAAGTTGTACTGTTAATCGGTATCTTGAATTGAGTTATATTTACCATCTATACTTGGCATATATTTATAATAACAAATAATGATGTTTATTTAATGTAATAACGAAGCAATAATTCTAATAAATGGAGACCATTTCCTATTTCTGATAAATTTTTATCTGATAAACGTCAAGATAAAAAATTATCCGGTATAGTCACCATTTATTAGTATTATTTCTTCGTAAGCCCCTGTTTATACCTGATAAATTTTTATCATGATAAACTTCAAAATGGTTGTCAAGATAAAAAATTTAGGTATAGTGTCCATTTATTGGTATTATTGCTTCGTTATGACAAAATTATGAGTGCTTTTACTCAGACAACTTTGTCTTGACAACAAACGTCATTAATTATTATGATAAATATTTGTCAAGTATAGACAGGAGGTTATAACAAAATTGTTAGTGCTTTTGTTCAGTCAACTTTGTCTTTACAACAAACGTAATTAATTGTTATGATAAATATTTGTCAAGTAAGACATGTCATAATAACATAACAAAAATTTGATTTGATAATTTAATGTTCAATAAGAAATATAGAAAAAAATAATAACAATATTTTACATGTTTAAAATAATGTTAAAGGTTTAAAAATTAGTTTTGTTTCAATAAACAATAAAAAACCTTTGTGTCAAAATGAAAATTTGGGTTAGACAAAACACCAAGGTGGCATACAAACCACGGATAATTTAGTGTAATGTTTTTTCAAAGCAAAACATTTATGCTATGTTCACACTTGGGCTTTTAAACGCGTTTAAGCAAAATTTTGATAAGTTAATCAAAGCCGTTCACATTACATTTGAGATGATTAAGTTGACACTAAAATGATTAAGTTGACAAATAAAAAAACAACAAACAAATTTATATTTCTTTAAGGCATTAAATATGGAAATAAATACTTTATTAAAGATATCAGCAAATTATTTTAAACTTTTTAATAATGAAATTGTGAACATTGATGAATTATTTAAGGTTTTTTAAGGAAAAAAAGAAAACTTCTGTCAAAATTTATTTATCGGTACTACACTAAAAGGTGGCCGATGCTACATCATCAGTTTGAGGTATGTTCAGTTGATCCTACGTGATTAATGAAGTGATTAAGATTTATCATGTCAATTTGAAGTGATTAACAAATCATTTAAATGTATGGATAATCATCTCGATTTTGAAGTGATTAGAGCTTAATCACGTTTGAGATGATTAACTCTGCAAATGTGAACATAGTATTAAGTTCGCAACAAATTTTTAGGGTTTTGGATAACGCCGATAAAGTGAGGTAAACCGTCGGAAAGACAAGTAGAAGTTACCCTAGGTCTCCACGTAGCAATATTTATTGCTGCAATTGTCAAATTTGATTGCGTCAATGAAATTTGCGAGTTTAGTGTAAATTTTCTTCTTTCTAAGCAGTTATTGCTTGAGCTTAGCAATAAAAATTGCTACGTGAAGACTTAGGGTTAGTTTCCATTTCTAGTATATTTATACGTTTTTTTAAATCCTATAAAATGTTCTTTAAAAAAAATAATTTTTACTGTTTTAGTTGATAGTAGTTGCATCAGATCTAAATTAAAGCAGCCGCAATATATACCTGATAAATTTTTGTCATAATAAATGTCAAAATGGTTGTCAAGATAAAAAATTATAAGGTTCGTTATGCCACTGTTGTTATTGCTTTTGCTCAGACAAATTTGTCTTGGCAACAAACATCATTTATTTTTTATGATAAATATTTGTCAATTATAAACAGTAACATAAGTTTTGGGCATTTTTATGTTCGTAACTGACAAATTCTATTGCTTATATAAAAATGTTACATGGGGACATGAATTTGTTAGTGTTTGAACATGTATTTCGCAATAAATGTTAAGCTTTGTGGCTGAACATAAGTTGTCAAATTGGATTTTTTTAAATGGTTTATATTTTCAAAAACAAAACATATCAAAGGTAGTTCTGTATTCAATATATATGCTTGATACATTTTTGTCATGATAAACTTTTTATCAGGTATAGTGTCCATTTATAAGTGTTATTGCTTTTTTACGCCCGTCTTGAAAAGATTCAATATTTATAAAATATTAAAATTTTTTTTTATGTTTGGAATATTTTTGACAGTGCAAACACAGAGTTGTTTCTTTAGTAACCGGTGCCTAATCCAAATACCTTGGACCAACTACTTTATCAAATTTTATGTAACTCTGTAATAATAATACAACACTGTGTATATGTGTGCCGGCCATATTGTTATTGTGTGTAGTGAAATAAAAGTCTACTTTTCAATCCACGTGTTTAAAACCACAATTTTTGAAGAAAAACAGTGAAAAATAACAAAAAAATTAAAGAAAAACTATTAAAAATAAAACAAATATTAAATATAAACAAAAATAATAAAGACCTTTGAATTTTTCGTGATTAAATAAAGGTAAGTTGCGGTTTGAAAAAAATCTAAACCCATCAAAACATAACCTAAACATTAAAGATGAAAAAAAAAAATTCGCATAGTTAATCGAATGGAATTATAAAAGAAGAAAATAAAAAAAGTGAAAGGAAGCTAATAAACTAAAAGAAATTTATGAAGATTCCTTTGACGATTATGTAGAATTTCATAATTGTGAAATTATTTCGAGAATTTGTGAAATATTTTTGAAGTACTATGTATTGATTGCTAGCAGGGAAGGAGTTATGAGACTAATTTTTTTCTTTGCAAGGGGGAGGTAGGAGGCATTATATTTTGAGTTGTATAGTATCTTCTTTTGTAGTGTATGATTCGTGTATAGCATAATCAATAGTGCCAACACCTCGTTTTTGCGTTTCTTTTAAATAGAAAGAAATAATATTATTTCTTCTTGATATTAGACATTCTTTTGTGGAAAGTTTACAAATTTATAATTATTATCTCAAAAAGTAGACTTCCCTACTTTTTAAGATTTTGAAATCATTTCAAATTGTTTGAATTTTTATTGAACAAAGTTCATTTTCAGAGTATGTATTTGTTGTTGTTTTTATATAAACATATTTCCAAACTAAAATCATCGTCATAATGGCTTTGGTATACAATCTTCAGATATTGGTGATTGCACAATTTTATATAAATATAATAATTTGTTCGTGTGCCCTGTTTTCTATTTGCCTGAGTGTTATTGTGTGTATTGGTTATTTTCCGGTTGTTTTCTATTTTTTTGGAGAATCAGCTGTGGTTTCAGTTTAGATTTCATTCTAGTGCTTTCGTAGACATTCCTTTTTGTATAGCATAAACTCCTTAAATTGTGTTTTATTTAACAATGCGCATTTGTTTTTGTATTGTAAAAACACATTTTCCACCTTTTTTCATACAACAATAGTCATGTGTTTTTAGTCTATTGTCTTGTTTGTGCATATGTCTACCCTTCTTACGTCTGCCTAATTTTTTTTCCTTCTTTTTTTTTGTTAGTCTGCACATCTGTCCGTCATTTTGTCTGTCTGTCTTTGTGTCTATTTTCTCAGTGCGTTATTTGTTATTTGTAGTGTATTTGATAGTTTTATTTTATGTTTTATTTATTTCTCATTAATTTACATTTTGTTTTGTGTTTATATTTATTGTTTTTTTTTTTTTTTTATTTTGTTTGTTGTTGTATGTTAATCTTAAAGGTAACCTTCAGTTTTGTTTCTCTCTTTTTCGTGGCATTGGCTTAATGTCATGACATTTTTTGAGTGAGTGTACAATATTGAAACTCACTTATTTTGAGTTTTCAAAAAATATAAACATTACAACGTGTTTTTAACTAATGTTTCTTTGTCTGTTTAATTGTTTTCTGTTTAACAAACAATGTGGTTTGTTTTAATATATTTAATACATTTCTGAACACATGGAAATGTGGTATTAGTTTAAAAAAATTGTGAAAAGTAACTAGGGATATTGTTTAAAAAAATATCATTAAAATAAAATTTTTGAATAGTAAAACGTGTTTGTGTATTTAATGTGAGTTTAAGATTTCTTTTCATATGATTTTAGTGTGTTTGAAATAATTTCCTAACTTTTTATATAAAAATTCATATTTTCGTTTATTTTCTCGGCATTTTTTGTTTCACTTCAATTGCAAAAATTGTTCAAAAGAAATGTTTATAAATAAATTATTTGAAATAAATAAATAAATAAATAAATAAATAAAATAAAAAGCTGATAGAAACATGTGATAATGACCTTTTATAACTAAAATCAAATTGAAATCTACAGTGACAAAGACAATAATACAGTATTTTTTTAATGTTTCTACTTAAATAGTGTGAAATTGAACATAATATTAATTGCTAACTTTCATAGCCAATTTCATTAAAATTTAAAAATTTGGTAACGCTGTGAGAGTTCAATTTTAGTTTAACACCACCAAAAGCAATGATCTAAAATAACTAGTCCACCGATCCATGTCTTACACGCAATTCACACGATACCACTTATTTTCAGTTTTCAAAAACAAATCACTTACAATTACATATTATTGTTTATAGGGATTGGTCTCTGATCTTTACAACATTCTGTGTATTTTTTTTATTTTTAATATTGTTTTTTTTTGTTTGAATAAATTTTGCCATTAAATTTACCATTTATTTATCTTTTTTACATATCCGTGCCACTAAATTTGCCATAATTTATCTTTTTTACTTATCACGAGCTAAGGAGCAAAACAACCTCACATCATAACATAAATTGTTTATATTATTTATTCATCATTATCAAACAAACATTAGATTACTGTTGTTTAATTGTTTAGCATTTTATGTGTTTACTGCAAAAATTGAACTTTTAATGGTACATGATAGCTCATAACCTACTGATAAGTGGACCAATTATATTCCGATTCTGATAAAAAGTTATCTCGTTTTATGATGACCAAACTAATTAATACGGTTTGAATTATAAAGAAAAAAAATTAAAAATGTTAAACTGAAATTTTCTTTGCAAATATGAGAGAGACGCAAGATAGAGACAAGGCTTAGTTACGAGATCCCCGCATATTGCTCAAGAAAGCATTATATAACTTATCAACCATAAATGTAAATATTTCATGACAATTTGTGGACTTTAAAAGATATTTTCACATGATAAATTGCTGTAAACCTTTATAATTATTTTACATACTTAATTTAATTTAATACTACGCATATAAACATATAAATTACGTTGTAAATAAAGGCGCTAAAAACGAAAATAAAAATGCAACCACTAGAATTTAAATATTTTCGTCAACATAAAAAAAACTAAATAAAACGCATGATAGTTGTTGCCTGATATACGAGAGAACATCATACATCATGTTAAAGAAAACTAAGAAAAACGAAATAAAAACAAATTTGTATCGTTTTGCAAAACAAAAAAAAAAAAAAACAAAAATAAATTATATTTTCTTTTAGTAAAAGTTTGTTTAACAAATAATTTATAAGATAGTATTCTTTAGTCTTCTTCTCCTTTAGTATGCCGACAACGATTACGAAATATAGTCGCCGTGTACTGTTAAAGAATAAAGAAAAAAATTAAACGATATAATACCTACGAATTACAACATAGAAACGAGTTTATTTTAACATTAATTATATATAACTGAGGCTTTGGAAAAAAAGTTAAAAAATTTTTTTTAACAAAAAAATGTGTTTTCAAGTTTAACAAATAACAAGAAAACTAATGTTGAATTTTATTTAAAACTGTAAACGAAAATAATAATAATATTATATTGAAAATAGTCACAAGTATTTTGTAACGATTTCATAATACGTCGTCAAAGTGTTTTATTTTTTCAAATAACATTTTATACATACTTATACATTGATATATTTTATTTTTTTTTAAGAAAAGTTTATTTTTAACTTGACTTGTATTTGAAAAATTTTCCGCTGTGTGTTGTGTCTTTGCTATTATTTTTCTTCAATAGAGAAGAATAAAAATAAAACATTAATTTGTTTCAAAATAAAGTTTATAATTGTAAGTGAATATTTATTAATAATATTATTTGTTATTTTTTATAATTGCCTTTAATATCAATAATTTAAATTTATACCTGTTTTGTAACAATTGTATTTGCATTTTTGTTAGTGTTTTTTCAAATACATACACACTAAGGCAATCGAATAAAGACTTTCGTTCGGCATGTGTTAATTTTATTAAAATTTCTTGAAAAATCATTTTGAAATTTCAGATCTAAATAGATTTATTCCGCTGGTCTGGTAAAAGGGCTTATGACAACTCCTCTTTTATGTTTTGATTTTTTTTTTTAAATATTTCTCTGTAGCTTCTTTTATATGGCCTATATGTTTGCTTTATTTAATTAAATCGTAGTGTTAAGCAGCAACAGATGTTTTGCTTTTATTTTATATTTTTTTGTTAGTTTGGATGCGAAAAATATTCATTATCGTTCATTTATCTAATAAAAAACTGCGTAAAAAACTTTTCTTTAAATATCTATAAATATCTTAATATGTGTTATAAACGAAAAATGCACAACATTAATTGCTTAGTAATTATTTCGTTGACAAATAGAAAATAGTAATTATTTGAAATATTTATCTAATTATATTTGAGAATCTCTACACATAATTTATGTTGCTGTGTGAATGTTGTGTTTAATATTTTATTTTTGGATGTGTTCCATTTTGGTCATAAGGGAAAATGTAGATTAATGCTAATGATCATATATTTTGTATTAGCACGTGATTCTTTTTTATCGTAGATTTGAAGGTGATTAGATTTTGTTGTTTTTATTTTATATTTACATACATATGTATGTATGTGATTCATTTTAAAATATTTTTGGTATACATACAATTATTGAATTTATTTCAATGTTGGATATCTATTTTGTAATAGACCTATTTTATTAAAATATGCGGAAACAATTTGTGATTCATTCTATTTAAAAACATTTTGCTTCTTTACGTTTTCCAAATTCATTTTATTTTTGGCTAAAGAATGGAATAAGTTTATTTTTATATATATATTTCTTCTTAAATTGTATATAAGTATACATATAGTGATGGTTAAGAAAATAGCACACATTATTTTAATATTTAAATCTACAAAAAAAGAAGAAAAAACAATTATAATTCAGTAACCCAAAACAAAAAGTATGTATTCTACTTGAAACTACTTAAGGTATTTTCAGACAATAATAGTGTGTATAGCTTGAAAACTGTTTGAATATCTACTCAACATAGATAAATACAGTTGTTAAAAACCTAAGTGGGAGATGTATTAGTAAAAAAATCTATGAGAAAACAAAGACATCATTCGTATGTGTGATTTGAGTTTTTTCTAGTTTCCGCTCTATGTATATTTCTCTATGCAACTCAATATCAAAAGAGTTTGTATCATAGTGAAATATACTCAAAACAAATAAGAGTATTACATACAATTATGGACCGAACCTGAAAAAATTTGGTAGAACGATTTATGTTCAATTTCATCACGTTTTTAATTATTATAAGACAATTATGAATGTTCCAAGTTTTTTAAGGCGGACCTTGTATGGGGACTATGGCAGATGATGCCCGATTTTCGGCATACTTTACAGTATAAATTCAGAGTACATAATTAGAACTAATTAATGGAAAATTTTATCAGGATTTCAGCATAATCAACATATTTATGACTGCTCAAACAGTATTCGGTGGGATATTTGTATGGTGGCTAGGTGAAATCATGGACCATTTTTGGCAATTTTTGGAATTAATCAATTCAGTCCTGTCACACATTTCATTCGGAATGGTTTCAATTCCGTAGTTTTTATTCCGATCGATTTCGTTTTAGCTTCTTCAGATTCCGTGTAATTTATTAATTCCAAAAATATTTAAAATTCTATATTTTAATTTGACCGTGTTTTTTATATTAAAGCAAAAGTGAAATTTTTGGTAAAGAAACTGATTCAAAATTTTAGGTAAACAAATAATTACAAAGAAATATCAATCCCACTTTGAAAACTGAAAGTGGTTTCATTCCGAAAGAAATTTTCGTTTTACTTTTTCTCAAGAAGCAAAATACGGCATTAATTCCACTTTCGATCGGAATGGAATTCTGTGACATGCCTGATTATTTTGAACTCTTGAAAAATGTACAATTTTGAATTGAATTGTTTTTAAATATGGGTTTTCAATATTTTGAATTCTTGTTCTCAAATGACAGATACGTCATACGTTTAATAGAACTAACAATCCAAGGATATAAAGTTTGATTACTGTTATCTATCAGCTATATTTACCTCTAAACTACCCTTTTAGCGTAAACCTACCGTTATCGAAACTTAACTACAATTATAGTTAGCGCTAATATACCGTTACCGATTAAATTATTACATCTAAATATCGTTACCTATCTTCTATAAATAATTTGATTTGTTATATTTAGTTTTAAATTAAAACATTTTAATGATGTTTGATTGATAGTAATTCGAATTTTGATGTCAGAGTAATTATTACTTCAGTCTAATTTGTTTATCATCAGTTGTGAAATCATTCAATTTCTATTATTTATTCCTACGGTTTTTATATTTTAGTTAAGGTTGATATTGTTTAATCCAAAATCTGATGAAAAATAAATGTCGAAATTATTTTCTAATAATATTTCCAATGATTAAAATCTTTGTTTAACTTTACAAACCAGTCGTGTTGTTACTGTTAGTTTATTTCTTCAATATTTTTATACTCTTCACCAGTGGTGAATATTCTAGATCGTTATAGATAGTAATAAAGTTGAAAAAGCCATGTCGGCACAGCCGAATATATGTAGTTTTATTGTTTATTTTTTTAGATGACCATTGCAAAAATACGAGAATTATATTAAGAATTATATTAAGTAATTTTAATGAAAATATCTCAATAATATATAACACAATTAAATGAAATATTCTGTATTGTTTTTAAACTTATCACTTGGTTATCATCCAGACAGACTTTACTCCCTATTTTGTTTTACAAAAATCTGCTGTAATACAGTCTTTTTAAGTCTTGAGAATCTACTAAATTATTGTTTTACTAAAGACCTAGGGAAAAGTCATATACTTTCAAATTAAATGATCTCTGTTGCTGAAAAGGTGATTATTTTAAGATTATAATAAACTGTGCCAAACGTATATTCATTTATTATCATTGTGTCGCAAAGTATCTACACAAATTTTCTTAATTTCTAACACACCTGTTTACTACAGCTTTTTGGAATTTGATTTTTGTGTTATTAGTTTTTGTTTTGGTTAGAAACATATAGGCTTATGTTAAATTTGTTTTTGTTTGTTATCAGTAAAAAGTGACATTAATTTCATTTGGAATTTGGAAATTATTTTGATAGTGATAAATAGGTTACCATGTTGACGGACAGTCTATTTGTTTTCACTAAAAAAAGGTCATTATAAATATTGATATGAGTTGGAAGTCTTTTTATTCATACAATTTTTGTGATTTTCCATTTGTTTTCTAACATTTTTGATCATATGTTGTATACATATTTTTATGGTAGTATGTAATTGTTTATATGTTTTTTTCTATTATTCAACGTTTGGTTACGAAAGTTTGCAACAAATATTTAATGATAATTCTTATGTTTTTATATATGTACACAAACATGTGCAAGTATGTACATATATAATATTCTTAGGCAGTTTTTATTTGTAAATTTTAGCTATTGATGAGTCATTGTGAAACCAGGCATACTTTGGCTCTATGTTTTTATGGAAGTTATTATTATTCTTTTGCTTTCTTATTTCATCTTTGTTCACTTTGTTTTTTATTATTCTTTAATGTCTTCGTTTTTCATTTTAGATTCTTCAACATTCAGCGAAAATGGTATCTGGTCGCCCACTTTTGTATTTGTCACTGCCTGGTGTAGCATTTATACTTGGAGTATTTTGGTTTCGGCGTCGAAATAAAAATAGTTTAGATAATGATACGAAAAAGGCAAGTGGCGGCGGCGGCGAGAAGGAACATCTTTCAGCTAATAACAAAAAAGAAGTTAAAGAAGACATAATCACAAAGACCATAGCAAATGGCAGTGTTAAAACAAATGCTGCTGCTCCCCCAACACCAACAAAGTCTATAAACATAAATGGTACGCTACCTAATGATGACGAAAATCGTATATTTGGCAAATCGGCACCTATAAAAATTGTACAAAATGGACGTGGCACATCTCCGGTTAAACAATCGCAACAGCAGGTTGATTCTGAAGTGTTGAAATCGAAGATACAAGATGCTGAACACAAGTTGTTGAGGTCCATCGATGAAGATTTTGAAAATCTTTCATCTCCCGTTGATTTGCCCGACTCCGTTAACAATCGCATGTCATTCTACTCACGTAATGTTGATATTAAAAAGGATAAGCCGGTGGTTATAATGGCCACAACAACTCCTAAAATATCGCCGGAAAATTCATTTTTGGAAAGTAAATATACCAAAGAATGTGAACAAAATAACAACTTTGATGACAGCAAAACATCGGCAAATGGTAATAATGATGGCCCCTCAGCGAAATCACCAACAAACACTATTATCACTGTTAAATCCGAGGAAACAAACAAGAATACTAATGATGACGCTGAAGACACCAAAAAGTCCATTATTGTTAATGACTCGGAAATAGAGGCAACAAATGTTAGTGATAAGCGTAATGTTGATGCCGCTAGTCCTTCGTTAAGTTTGTGCAGTGTACAATCTGGTGATTCTGGCAAGGGTTCAAGTCTACCACGCTCCGAGGCAGCAAGAGCTAAAACCACCTACGAGTTTTTCCTACCGAACAGTTTAGTGGGTCAGTTGTACGGTCGTAAGCGCTCTTATATTAATTTCATTAAAACAAAAACAAATGCAACAGTTGTATTGCGTCAAAAAGTGTACACTGGCAAATTGCGTGTGTGCGCTATCGAAGGTACTGAGGGTGAGATACAAGCTGCATTGGCTATGATACGCCAGCGTTTGCCGGCCAAGCGTTATCCAAATTTAACAATGCAAAAAATACATTTTGCACTTCCACAATCCGTAGTTCCTTTATCAACAGAAAGTCTGCTTAATCTTCAGGTGGGTGTCATACACATATATATTTTATTCTGTATTTAAACATAATTTATGTAACATTTTTCTTTTTGTTTTCATATTTTAGTTAAATTTAATTGAAGGTATCAATAATGATATAGTTGTTAGTGCTATTATTTCGGGTGGTCACTTATTCGTACAACATCCCCTACATCCCACACATCCTTCCTTAGCTGTTTTACAAAAATGTCTCTACGATTCATATACCGCAAACGAAGCACCCTTGCTGCCTGGCATTGAGTTGAGTGCTGTGTGTGTGATGCCCGTCAATGGTGTTTGGTATCGTGTGCAAATTGTTGACGAAGATGCTGAGGAGACAGATAGATGCGTAGTTAAATTTTTAGATTTTGGTGGCTATATGAATGTACATTTCAATGAATTAAGACAAATACGTTCAGATTTCATGAGTGTGCCATTCCAAGCTACCGAATGTATACTCTCGAATGTTGAGCCAATAGGTGAGTAATAAAATAACATTTAATTATAATATTTTATTATATAAAACATTTTATTTTGTTTATTTTCTTACAGATACCTGTTGGTCAGCGGATTCAGCTGATATTTTATCAAAATTAACCAAAGGCATTGTTTTACAAGCACAAGTAGCTGGATACAATTCCCAAAATATACCAGAAATCTATTTGTTTGCTTGCCTAGGCCCTAATGTGAGTATTCTACTCTTTATTTTAAAAAAGAGTTGAAAAATAAAATACTGAAATGCAAAATTCCTACAGAATGTTAGAAAAAAATCCATTATTTATGTATATAAGGATTTGAATTTTGCATGATGATGTATTGAAATAGTTATCCAAAAACGGATAAAACATTGACAAACAAAGCCTTTGAAATAGGCTAGGTTTTTGTGCGATAAAAACCAGTTTAAGGGCCCATCCATCCATTCATCCTTAAAATGAACAAAATTAAAATTCCTAAAGCAAACATTTAATCCTGGAAAAGGATTAAGTGCATGTGTGATTAAGGATAAACAACTTTAATGTGGGTGTGATGAACGTAAGATTGAAGAGACTGATAGCTAGCTTGTGTGCTGGTAATGTATACAATAATATTTATGTATTGAAATTTATTTTTCCCCAAATAAAAACCATTAAACAAATCGAAGAAGTTACTTTTACACTACAAAGGTATATTTTGAAGATGTCTGTTTGGTTTTCCTACAACAGTTTGTAAGGCTGGCTTTATAAAAATAACTTATTTAAGACAAGTTTCTTGAATATATGAGCTATGATGTACTATTTTTTCAAGCTTATAAGAAAATTGTAGATTTAAATATGGTTATTATAAAAATAATAGTGTTCTTTCGCTATCTGGACAAAGGGATAAATTTGTCTTAATTGTTGAAAGAAATTTTATGTTTTAAATGCTTTAAAATTGTGATTTGATGTGATTATTTAAATAATTTTTTTTTTCAAGATTGTGCTTTAATTTAAGATTTTAAAATTATGCAGCAATTGAAAGCCATTTAAGCTTATATTTTTATACTCTTTAGCAAGTTGCAATACATATTACCTTATGTTCACCATGGGTGTTAAGGGTATATATTAGTTTGTCATTCCGTTTGTAATTTCTAAAGTATATATATTATGGATCGTTAAAGATAGAGGAGTCGATCTATCTTTAACGATCCAGATGATCTCTAACATTACCTCTAAAACACAATTTCAGCTCGACTACCGTTACCGCAAAGCTATATTTAACGAAATAAGAGCAACTACTGTTAGCGATATAATCGTTAATGCCACCTATATATGTTTATTTTTAATGTTTGTAAATTACCGCTAAATTGCCGTTACCGAAATAATGCAAACTAGGATCGCCTGGTGGTCAAAATTCGACCACTAATAACGAAATTATACAGTTACTTTTGAGTATACGCAAAAATATTTTTCACGTTTGTATACAAATACACATGTATTTAGATGTGCATAAACATGTTGTTGTTGTTTTTCAAGCAAATTTAAAATGCTTTTTACCACTTTTTTGAAAGAATTTTTTAAAAAAAATTATATTGTGCACATCTAGAGAAAATAACCTTTTAAACCATATATGTTTCATCAATATTGGTGGACAATAACATACTTAAAATTGTACCACAAAAAAACGTGTGGCCTATTTATATATAAGATTAGTCAATCTTGATTTTAACCAATTTTTTTCACCGAAAATTGTTTTCAATCGTTAGCTTAAAGTCTACTTCGGTGAACGATAGTTGGGAAGTTGATTTAATAATTTCCATCTGTTTGTTGAAATTAAAATTTTTGAAAGCGGACATCGGTGAGTTGTGCTATTGGGTGGTTAACATTTAAACGAAACAAACCTATTGGTTTCGATGTAATTGCTATTGAAGCACAGGAAAATCATGGCGAAACTGTCTTTTATATCAAGGAGATTGTCACTTATGTAGTCCGTACTACTTATGCTACACACATCATTTACATATACTTTCTATATTATATCGTTAATGAACTTTTACAAAATGTAGAGAAATATTAAAGGGTTGGAAATGTTGAATTGTTTTACATGGCCAATTGCCAATTCATGTCGTGTTCTTTAAACATGCACAGTCATACGAATACAAATTGTAGCATATATGAACGAATACAAAACACATGTATTTCATGTTCTGTAAGCTGAATGTGGTTGGACTATAGAAAACAATAACACTACTCGACAGCCAAAAATTGCTCCACGTGCAAAACATATTTTTAGTATAATTTTGGCACGGTTTTCACTAAAATCGTATCTTTTAATAGTTTTATCTTAGGAACTTTGAATTTAATTGAAAATGTTAAAAACAGTTATGGGTTTAAAATCTACGAAAATTGAGCTCCTAATTTAGTACCATTTTTTAGTTTAAAATTTAAGGATAATTGCAGGATTTAGCAATTAACTAAAGTTGCAGTTTATTTATTGTCAGTAGTTTTTTAATACTGCAGACACTTGATAATTTTGCGATTAATATTTCAATTCAATTCCTTTCACAATCCTGCAAACATTCTTAAATATTAATGGATGCGTTCGTAAGTGCAGTAAATTTGTGCATCACTGATGCCACGACTTGCAAACTTTTGCAACAGAGAACTAAATGATGCTTTGGTTGCATATGGAGATTTTAAATTCAGAAACAGTTTGAAAAACATTCAGTAATTGAGGTGAAAATAACAAAAAAAAAAAAAAAATTATGAAAACTTCTGGAAATATCTCGAAAATTTGTGTTCAACGTAAAAAAAGTTTTGCACAAGGAGAAAATTGAAAACAGAAACAGTAGAAACAGAATACGAAAATAAAGATTTTGAAATGGTATTGAACTCTAGGCATAGCTGTACTTTTTGAGATTAATAGTTCTACATTATTTGCATGATATCTGCTAACTTAACATGGAAAAGTTTTAAAAATTCAACTGTATCCCAGAGCATACTATTTTCAAAAACAAGTAAAAAAAAATTAATCAATTTCCATTTGATTTCTATTATGTTTAGCCGCCACAATTAACTTATTCCAACCGAATGTACAAAATCGTGCGTTTTTGATTATCCGTTTAAATTCTCCCTGTTCTGTAAACCGATTTCGGGTAACAAAATTCACATAATTTGGCCGGATAAAAAGTCGGATTCTATTTATAGTTTGTAATTTTTATTAAAAAAAATGTTTATCAACAAGTTTGATGGAAAAAAACGAGTTGAATAACAAATGTTTTAGGGAATACTTATATCAAAATAGTGATTTCAATGAAAGTTTTCATCGACCTAAATACTTATTAAAAGCGAGCTTTGCATCATTTCAGTATTAATATTTTACAAATAAAAGTCATACTAAATTTAATCTTGATAAACCTTTTTTTCTATTTACTAAATTTCTATTTACAGAATGTTATATTTATCAATAAGGAACTTGTTGCCAGAAATCTTGCAAAATGGGTAGACTGATTATTCCCTATGGAAATGCCTATAGAAGATGAAACAACAGAGGCTGCCGACAGCAATAATAACAATTGCCATAATAGCAGTCAACATAAAACAAATAGTAGCAACCTTAACTAAATAAGTTCTCAAAGTAATATATAACATATACAAAAAAAAAACATTTTAACAACCTCCTACATCATTGCCTCCCTACTCTCCTTTCTACCTCCCTTCCTTCCTTCCTTTTCCCCTCCAATATTCTACTTGCTCTCAATACCATTCATCCATCCATCCCAAATGTAACTCTTTCTAAAAATCTTTTACACAAAACTATAACAAAATGCAAATCAACAAGAATTAAAAACAATGCACTTATGAAATTGAGAAAGCCATAATATAGAAGAAAACATGAACAAGCAAGCAACAAAATTAAGAATGAAAAAAAAAAATTAAACAAAATTCCCATAAGTGAATGTGAATAAAGAAAGTTGTCACAGCATTATGTTTTCACAGAACAACATTGATGATGAGCACAGGCGCAAAATAACCTAAAATAGAACAATGAAATAATGAATTTGCTTTTAGAAAGCAAATCAAACAAAAATGTGCTAAAAATCAGTCAGTCAAACAGTCAGCTCTTTAAACATAGAGAGAAACCAACAAACAAACAAACAAACAAAAATAATAATAAAGCTTTTATGTAGGCATCTTTTTGTAAATATATATAAACTTAGGTCTAGGATTTAAAAAAGAAAAAAACAAAACAAAATTAATTTAAAAACATGAAACATTACACAAAATATATCATTTCAACTTAACTCATACATGATTTACTCAATTCAACTCAAACACATCCTCCTAAATCCCCCCACCATCCATCATCATCCACACTTTTCCTTTTCAATACTGTTTTATATCCTTTTTTTATTACATTTAAGTGACAAAATAAAACAGTCATTATTTACATACATATATACGTTATTTCCTTTTGTTTTAAATTACATCTATGAACAATATTTAACACAATTATAATTATTAATAAATATTATTATTTTTTTTTATTTTAATTTTAACAACCACAAGTTTTTGTTGTGGTGTGTTTTAATTTAATTGATGATTTAAACAAAAAACAAATATTTATATATTATATTGAAAAGAAAGTAACAAAAATACATACATGTACATAAAACATTTATATATTACATAATATTATTATTATTTTATTTTCTTAATTCTTTTTATTTTATTTTTTTTTTCTTAAAAAAATCTTGTAATTTCAAAAAAGTTTTTAATTGTTATGGAAAAATTACAAAGATAACAAAAATTTCTTATTTTTGAAAAATTACTAAAACAAAAGCATTTTATTTCAATTAAAAAAAACAGATTAGACAAAAAAGCATATATGTTTAAATAATAACTTATAGAAACAGACAGAATACCATATTAGAAAAGAGTTAGAATGTAAAGCTATTGCTTAAAAATGACAAAATTAAGTTGCTGGAAAGCTATTGATAAATAAGATTCAAAATATCATGTATAATTCCTACAAATTTGAATAGTAAATCGATTCGAAACGAAATATTTTCGATTTCCAATGTATTTTTTTTATACAAATTCCAAAATTTTTACTTTCGAATATAATTTTTGAGTAATCTTACCTTAAATTGTTAATTGCGATTTGAAAGAAAACATTTTCGAATTACAATGTGTTTTTCAAATTCGAATATTTTTATTTATGAATAAAATTACAGAGTAACTTTCCACTTTACAAAGTGGTCTCCCTAGATGGGTTATAATAAATTTGTCTGAAAGTTTTATACAAACAAATGCTTAAAGGCTACGTGTCATAGTTAAAAACGAGTTGAATGGAAAATTTTAAAATTTTCAAAATCCCACATAAACAAGGCAAAAAATCATCAAAGAATGGCCAGGAGGTTGGTTTAAAAAAACCTTTTTCTCTCTCCTCCCATTGGATACATATCTGCTTGACAACAAAGCTCACGTCTATAGCAAATATAAAGCTTTTTCGCATCTTCTAACAGGAACAACTCTAATATTTTTCAAGTGCTTTACAATACAATAAAACCATTTTAATTTGTATCAAAACCTCATTGAAATATGAACCATTATTTTTCAAATAAAATCACTAAAGTCTTAAAACAATAAAATTGGTTAAATAACATACAACACACTCTTAAAAAAAATAAAAACAAAAACTGTTATAAAAATGTATTTTTTATTTAAATTTAAAAAGAAAACTGAACATTTCAGATAAAATCAAACTTTTGTTAAATTAAAACAAAATATAATTATATAGACTGTAAAACTGAACTGTAAAACGTTTAAATGCCTGGAATTTAAAAAAAAAGAAAAACAACATTATTTTTAAAGCTTTATTAAAAAAAGAAAACGACATAGTAAAATTATGTAAAAACTTTAAAACCACTTAAGAAAACCAAAATCAACCCAAACAACTTTAGATACATTTTTTGTTTGTCATATTGTAGCATTTGTTAAAATTAACTGTAATTTATACCATTTAAACGTTTTTGCAAAAGTCCCAATACTTTGAAACTGCAAATTGAAAACTGGTTAAAAAACATTAAAAAACAAGCAAAACTTTTTTATAGCTTTTAAAATAGATTGAGACCCTAAAAGGAAACTTGATTTCGTATGCTCTCCCTGGAGAATGCGGATTTTCAATTCGAATGAAAACATTTTCAGTTCAACTAAAACCTGGGCCGAATTACCACATTGAATTTCATTAATTAATTAATTTTTACATTAGATATATTCAAATTTCGAATCGAATTAGAAAGTTAAAAAGAGATTCAAAATTCAATTGATATAAATAATATTTCGTATCGAATTAGGAAGTTAATTAGTTGTATTTTTAGATTGAAATTATTTTATAATTTCAAAGATTTCGAGTTATTTAGAGGTATAATAGTTATAGTTTCTTTAAAATGCTATTGTTATCGATAACAAAATGCTTTCTTCAGAAAACTAACGTTATCGATAATAAGTTTTCATTAGAAAATTATAGTTATCGATAACAAATAGATTTCTTTAGAAAACTATTGTTAGGGCAACCATTACAGTCCCCTGTTGAGAATTGTCTTTATCGATAACATTTTATTTTGGAAATAACTTTCCTGGGGAAGATTTCTAGAAAATTTACAAAAAAATTCTTTCCAAATTAGTTCTCGATTAAATACATAGACCGAGGGAAACCTAATGGCTCGATTATGGATGGCAACCTAACTTCAGTTGCGTTGCAAGAAGGCAACCAAACATTTTTGGTTGACAATTTGCCAACAGAAATGATAGCTGCCAGTTGCTATCTGCAACTGCAGTTCGATTGACATCCATAATCGACCCGTAAATAGAACTAGTCACCCAACTGTCAGTTCAAA
Source organism: Calliphora vicina (assembly GCF_958450345.1). Classification (NCBI taxonomy): domain Eukaryota; kingdom Metazoa; phylum Arthropoda; class Insecta; order Diptera; family Calliphoridae; genus Calliphora; species Calliphora vicina. The sequence continues at coordinate 73,969,560 of NC_088783.1, read as the reverse complement.
CACTTTTTGTGAAATGAACTAACAACTTGAATAAGAAATTTAAACAAATTTGTTAAATACATTGTAATTTGAAAGTGGTTTCTTTCGCCTTGAATTGCGGATTAACCCCACAGGCCTGTCACAATTTCCGATCGCTACTATTGCGAATAATTTTGATTTACCAAATCCGAGTAAAGTTTACGATTTTAAACCAATTCACATATTTTGATGTTTGCAATTTTTCGAGTAAACAAACCGGTTTCAATGTAGAAAATCGTGCGATTTGCCGAACATTAACTTGTTATTGAAAATTACTCATTTTTTTTTTTAAACCATTCATTCGATTTACAGAACAGGCGAATAGAGTCCCTTTTGAAAACAAGCTGGGAAAGGTGTACGAAGTTGTTAGTCAAATTAGTTCTCGCTTAAATAGCTAGATGAAGGGAAACTAAGACAGAATTAGTCATGTAACTGGTTTCAGTTTAATGTAAATGATGGAAGGGGAGAGGTATATGTTTGAATTTTTATATTCGTTTCTATTTGGATCAATTTTGATTTCGATTCGGAATTAATACCCTTTTCGATCAACATGGAATTCTAAGGGGTATGACAGACAGATTTACGACATAATAATGCTGGTTTAATAAAATATGAGAAAATTCATTCATAATTGGTGTAGTGGTATAAATTGCAGTTAAATCATATTATTAATTTTAATACAATTTATGTGTTCTTTCTTTTTAATTAAAATTACAAATTATTTAAATATTTTTCCAATAATTTTAATGAAATAATTCAGGTAATTTTTATTTAAGCAGGCACAGGTGTTGTTATCAATGATATCATCTTTTTTCCTTTAATTTCTTTGTTGTTTTTTTCATTTCGTAATTTAATAAACAATAACTAAACCAATAACATAACAAATATTTGTTTTTTGAAATTACAATGCCTTTTTTTATTAAGAAAGGAAAAAAAAAACTCCATGGCTTTGTTATTATATATTACTTTAAATTTTTAATATTATTTTAATTATAACTAACTTTTTATGTTTTAACTAGAATGAGAAAATATATATTTGTAGGTTTAGTATTAATTTTCTTATCATTAAATATTATTGTAATGTATTTTATTTTATTATATTATATTAATTTTCATTAAATAGTTTAGTTAAAAAAATCACACCATTAATAAATGTTTCATAAAGTTGTTGAAAACAATTTAATTTAAGTTTTAAAACTCTTTAGAGATTCATTCTTTTTTCGTCTTTATAATCCTAAAAATAAATAAAATAAATTTTCTAAAAAATAACAAAAATATTGTAACGTTTTTGTGTTAAAAAACAAACCCCCTAATTGGTTGTCCAGTTTTCTTTAAATCTAAAAATTCATTTTCGTAAACTTTATTTTTTAAAAAAAATCGTGTAACATATACTACCATCTCTACAAAAGAAAAAAAAATACAAACAAAAATATATATTCTTTTTTATATACAAAAATATTGCATATATTTTTTGCTAAAAATAAGTTATTTTAGAGTTACATGAACAAATTATATATTTTAAATTATATAAACAAAAAAATAAGCTAATAACAAACAAAACCCCTATTTAACAAAACAGACAAAAAATAATAATTTAAAACAATTTAAATAATAATGCAGGAATTTAATTTAAACAAAAAAAACTAAAATGAAATGTTAAACAAACAATTTTTTATTATTTTTTTTTTCGAAACAAACCGACAGACTTCTTATATTCATTATTATTTTATATATAACATTTAATATAAACATAAAATTTAAATAATATAAATAAAAAAGCAATAGTTTAAATACACAACAAACAAATAAAAAATACAAATTGCAAATCAACAAATATTACTCATAAAATGTGCAGAGATAGACGAGATTTAAATAACATTAATAATAATAAAAATTAAAAAAACAACAACAACGGCAACAAATAAATTAAATAAAAAATCAATAAAAAAAAATTATTAAAATTCGTTAAAAAAATAATTATTGTTTGCGTTTTTATTTCAAAGGATTTAAAGTTGAAGAGTTTTGGATCTCAATGTAATTCAGATATGTTGGAGTTCTGTATATATTTTTTTAATAAACACAAACTGCGGCGCGTTTTTCTTGTCTGCAGAAACACCCAGAGTCCCTGTCGGGAATCGAAACCGTGACCCTCAGATTAATAGCCCTAAGAACTAATTCTATAACTAACCAACATCTTCTTAAGAACGGCTCTAGTTCTTCTATTATTATTATTATTATATTATTTTTATTCGAAATTGTCATATTTGGAACAAGTTCTGGGAACCAGTTAAGGAAATTTTTCTTTATTTTATTTACAAAAAAAGTATTTAACAAGCTGACTTATCAATTTTTGGATCGATTTAACGTTTTTTACATTCGTTTTTGTAAATGCCCACGATGAAATCCTCCAAAAAATAGTTTGAAAAGGAACGATGTAAATTTTTTTTAATGCACACAATATTTCAGTTGTTTTTAACTTACCTAATGCAATTAGATTAATAGATCCGTCCAAATCCATATCGTTATTAAAGAACAACATTTTATATTGCATTTTCTTAATTCCCGTTCGTGAGAAGGGTATATATAAGTTTGTCATTCCGTTTGTAATTTCCACAATATAATTTCCGACCCTATTAAGTATATATATTCTAGATCCTTATAGATAGCTATGTCCGCCTGTTTTTTTTTTTTGCTTTGGAACGGTAGCCTCTCTGCAGATTTACGGTGTTCCTCTGCTTCACGAAGTGCTTGATGGATGCCGCTTACATACGTGTTCATTACGGCCCAGCTATCCTCTGATTCTAGCATAACTTTGATTATGTTCTCTGGGTTTAGATTTTCCCCAATAAAGGATTGGATTATACTTCTCTGTTCAAGAAATCTCGGACATGCAAATGTGACATGTTCTGCGGTTTCATCTTCTTCAGGACATTGTGGACATATGGGAGAATTGTCGTGTCCAAAACGGCACAAATAACTTCTATAGCAACCATGTCCTGTAAGGAATTGGGTCAAATTATAATTCACCTCTCGGTGCTTGCGCTTGAACCATATGTATATCAATGCGGGGAATCAATTTAAATGTCCAACGGCCTTTAACCGAATTTTCCCATCTTCTCTGCCACTCGGCAATAGTCTTCTCTCTCTCATCCTGACGTATGCCTCTTCTTGATGCCTCTGGGTTTCTTTTAATCTCATTATGTCTATACGCAAATTCACTAGCAGTCAAGTCTATGGGGATAGTTTCCGATACAACGTTCGCTGCTTCCATGGAGATGGTTCTAAAGTCACTACATACTCTTAAACAACACCTTCTATGTATGGACATCATCGATTTCTTGGCGGAATTTCTTAGTGCATTTTCCCAAATTGGTGCCCCGTAGAGTAGAACTGCGTTGCAAACACTTGATATTAATAAACGGCGACTTTGGCGCAAATGCACTTTGATAGTGCATTTGCTACCCAAGCAGCTTTTTTGCATGCGTATTCCTAGAGCTTGGTGAAGGTGAGCCTTCTATTAACCATTATGCCCAAGTACTTTATAGCTTCTGATGAAGTAATTTCGGTTGAACCGACTTTAATCGTTAAGGTTTCTATTTTTCTCTTAGCGCTTATAATATATTCTAGATACTTATAGATAGCGGACTCGATAAAGCCATGTCCGTCTGTCTGTCCGTCCGTCTGTTGAAATCAACAGACATACATACACGATTCATACATATATGTCTCCGAAATTCTTCCAGCTCGGTTGCTACTTAAAATCGAGAAAATCCACAAATAGACAATATGGATATCTAATGACAGATATTTCAAAGACATTTGTAACGACGTATATAAGACCATAGTAAGTTGGACCTACAATGGGTCAAAATCGGAAAGAATATTTTTTAACCCGAATTTTTTTTTTCACTAAAAGTTTTTTTCGCTAAATATTAAAAAAAAATTTAAAAAAAATTAAAATTTAAAAAAAACAATTCGAAATTTTTTTTTACAAAAAATGAAATAAAACAACTTTGCGAAAAAATAAATTTAATTACCTAAAAATATTAAATTTTTTTTTATTCTGCACAGCCGAATATAGCTCTCTTACTCGTTTTTTAGAAATGAAATATTTTGCAAAACAAAATTCGAAGTTTTTTCGTGGTTCCATGAAGTTCAAGGTTCATTAATAAAATAAGGTGAAGTTAAGAAGACAGCTTATTATTATTTGTTTGTTTTCGATTGTCAAACTTTCTTATATTTTTTGTTGACATTGTTTTTTTAATAAATAACTAAGTAAATAAATACAAAAAATACATAAAACAATAAAGTCAGGTGAGTAGCAGTGTATGACCAAAATAATTTAATTTTCGTGTTTTACATTTTTCATTTGCCGCAACATATTTTGATATTTCCAGTTAGGGTTGCCAGCCTGGCTGGACTTGGCTGGATTGTCCAGCTTTTTTAATGCCTGTCCAGTTTCAAGCTAAAATTTCATTTGTCCAGCTATATTGAAATTTTCGACAATAATATCTGTATTATTTATTACTACAAAATTACTTACTACTAATTAGTAGACAGTAATAACTTATGCAAAAAAGTGTATGTATTTTTTGCAGAAAGGAAAAAATAAATACCAAAATGTTTTATGGGAATACGTGTCGTGTGGAATTTCTGTTAATGATGTCAATGAAGAAGAATGTAAAGTTAAGGATTATCAGAAGCATATTTATATTTTATGCAAAACATAATGCAGGAATTTACTGCTTTTAGGAATAACTCGTGTACAGTTGCTCGATATAATGACCGTACTTTTCTACTGGCTATTTATGAGGCTATTTATAAGCCGCAAAAGTAGAATAAATGACAAATTTTTTGGCTCCAAAGTTCACAGCATTTTGAAAAAAATTTCGCCTAAAGAACAAAAAACTTTTAAGACTGACGTAGAAAACTTTTTAAAAACAGCGGTCAGCTATTTAGAACATCGTTGTTTTAAAAAATAGCATTTTTAAATTTAACCTTGAAATATCTGAAGAAATAGATAACGATAAACTATACATTAAGGATATAACTATTGACATTTTTTGCAAATATGCAAATTGGCATAGCATAGTCGAATAGAGCATTAAAAAATATGAAAAACCATGTTCAAGCTCCAAACGCAATAAAGTTTACATTAAATATTTAAAATTTTTTAAAATACAACACATTTTATTCCTTCGTTAAGTTATTTTTATAATTAATAATAACTGCGAACATAGTTCTAAAGATAATTTTAGTATCCCTCACACTTGCAACAAAAAAAGGGGAAATTATTTATATAATTTTCCAGAGAAAAAAAGAAATGGTTTATTTTAGAAATTGGTGTTGGTGCGTGATGTTTTTGATTCCAAATGACCTAAAAAAAGGTACCGTGAAATAGCTCCCAAATGAAATAACTCCCAATGAAATAACTCCCTATGAAATAATTCCCATCAAAAATGAAATAATTCCCTAACTTGAAAAATGAAATAACTACCAAAGGGTAAAATGAAATTACTTCCAATAATCGGCGGTTTCAGAATTTTAAAAATATTAGTCCCAAAAAAGCGAAATAAATCCCAATAGAAATTAAATAATTCCCAATCTGAAGCAATTTATTTATGTAATCTAAATTAAGGAACTTCAGAAGTGCAATTATTCTTCGCTTACCAAACATTTTTTGCATTGCGGGCATATGGCGTAGCGCAAAGTTTTACTCCTCTGGGATGTGTCAAAAACTGGCTTCACTCAGAAAAGTATTTTGCATTGTCGGCCTTCGGCCGTGCGCTAAGGTTTTCTCCTCTGGGGTGTATCAAAACTGACTTCGCTCTGAACATTTTTTTGCATTACCGCCCTTCGGCCGGACCCTAGGGTTTTCTCCTCCGGGGTGTATAAAAATCTGGCTTCGCTCAGAAAAGATTTATTTCATTGCAGAAAGGTTTTATAATATTTCAGAAAGCCGATTTTCATTTCACACCAGATTAAGAAATCGTTGCAACCTGACAAAGGCAGACGATGTAAAAAGAATCTTTTCTGAGCGAAGCCGGTTTTTGATACACCCCAGAGGAGAAAACCTTGGCGCCCTGCCGAAGGCCTGCAATGCAAAAAACCTTTTTGAGTGAAGCCAGTTTTTGATATTTATGGGTTCTGATTTTGCAAAGTAGAACCCAACAAAAATGAAATAACTCCCAATACGGTGAAATAACTCAAAATTCCCAAAATAAAATGAAATAAAACCCAACAAAAAATTCATTGGGAGTTGTTTCATTGGGAGTTATTGCATTATGAAATAACTCCCAACAAAAAATTATGAAATAACTTCCTATTCGTTAGGAGTTGTTTCATAATGAAATAAGTCCTAAGTTGTATGAAAAATTTGTTGGGTGTTATTTCATCTTTTCGTGTGGAGTTATTTCATTTGGGAGTTATTTCACGGTACCCTAAAAAAATGATTTTCATTACATATATAACATTGGCCATCACGTGGTGGTATGCCAAAAATTTCGCCAAAATACATATATATTGATTACTGCAGCATTCGTGAAGTTTATAAATAAATACCAAGAGATTTGTCAAATGATATGGTCCTATTTTTTTACCAAAGGTGAAACGAATGAATTCGAGAATTTAAGAAAAGCTGCATGTTTCGTATTTTTAATACCAGTAAGCGAAGCTTTTCATTTTCATTTTATTTATTGTAATATTTGTGCTTTTTGTGAAAGATTTTTTCTATTTTAAATAATCTTTATACTAAAGAAAGAAACCGAATGTCATTCGACCTGAAATATTAATATGAAAAAATTTATAGGAGGTTTGTAAAAATTTTCAAAATGGTTTACAAACCTCTAGGTTTGGAATTGGCCAAAATGCGTAAGCTCAAAAACGAAATAAAGTCGCAGTGTTTTTAGTATTTAATAATATAAATATGTACAGTGGTGGCCACCAATTTAAGACAAATACTTGAATTTTTTTCATCAACTGAATTTTAAGTGCGATAGAGCCAAAATAAAAGGACCTCTAAGGGTATGAAATTTATTATTAATGTTTCTAGTTTCTGAAAAATGTTTGGAAAAATCTGTAAAACATATATGGACAAAGATATGTGGAAATACGTTGACCCACCTCAGCGAACATCCGCTGTTAATAACATGATATGACCGAAACTAATGGAACTAAAAATACGAAATTTGAATATTTTATAATAATAAAATTATAATGATATAAATGTGAGAAAATATGTTTATTTAAAAAAAAAATTTGTTGGTCAAGTTGTAGAAAAATTTTATAATAATAAAATTATAATGATATAAATGTGAGAAAATGTTTATTTAAAAAAAAAATTTGTTGGTCAAGTTGTAGAAAAATTTTAGATGTTCATGGTGAATATGTATGAATTGACACAGTCGAATAAAACACACTTGTGTGTTAAAACGGTCCTCATGCATACATATTTGTGGAAATATTTGAAAAAATAATTGACAATTACATGGAATTTAGCAAACAATTTTTGTCTTAAATTCCTGGCCACCACTGTATATGACGGACTTAACCGAACAAATTTAAGTTTAGTTAAATAAATTTTAAGGAATGAAATGAAAATATTTAATTGTGACTCTAAATTTCTAAATATTAACACACTGCTAAAAAAACACTTTTTGTAAGAACATGAAAAGCGACCAAGTGGGGGTTGTAGACCCAAAGATTTTAAAACACCCTCAAAATGTTTAGTTAATTTGAAAAAACTGCTTTACGATAGGTCGTAGTACTTTAGTACCTCTAACTCACACATTTTTAGACCGAAAAATTGTAAACAGTTATGGAAAGGCAAATAATTAAGCTTTCATAAAATGTATACATAAAATGTATTTTCTATTAAAAACTATTTTTTTGTACAATGTTATAAACAAATTTGTATATAGAAAAAAACGAGACATTACTTGTTAAAATCGGTTTAAATTTTCTAAATTTTGTAAATTAAAAACTACAATTATTTTACTAAAAAACGTATTAATGAAAAGTTGAATAAAACCATGTTTTGTTAAGAACTAAATTTTCTTTATACATTGCTATAAATTTGCATAAGCTTTCATAGCAAAATAAGCAATGAAAAGCCACTTAAAATAAAAATGTTGATGAATTTTGTTTTGTTTAGATATTCTTAACAAAAACAATACTTATATCTTACAAATATATCAAAAAATGCACGACATTTTAAAGCGTAATCAATTTTCTTTGTAAACCCGTTAAAAAATTAAAATCAGATAAAAACTGAATGGTCGATAAGTTGACGAACATCACTTAAAACGGGTTTTTAGAATAACTTCTGAAATTGAGAGTGTTCTGAAATTTTCTGACACAATTTGCAATGTACATATAACCCACGTTTTGTCGTTTTCCAAGTTTTTTTCTCACTGTAGCACCGTGTAATACATTTGTTTACACAAAACCAAAATTAACATTTTCTCAGTAATTTTTGTAATGTCCAGTTTTTTTTGATTTGTCCAGCTTTTTAGACCCCAATGTCCAGCTTTTTGCAAATCTGAATCTGGCAACCCTATTTCCAGTCAATTGACAATTAACAAATATTGTCTGATTAATACGCCTTGATGAAGTTCTTTCGGAACTATTTTGTGTTTTATTTAACTAGTCTAGAAGTAATGTGTAACTAGTTCCTATTAATCTCTATATAATTTATTAAGAATCACAACATTGTTCTACATAACGGGTTCTAAGTTGCAATATCACTAGTTCTATGGTTTATATCAAGTAATCTGAAGTGGTTCTGGTTATAATCGTTCTGGAACTAGTGATTTTGGAACAAGTTTTATAAATGTTCCTGGCTACATTATTTTAATTTTTTTTGTAATACTTTTGTTGTTAATTTAAAAAAAAAAAATACTTAAAAAAAATCGGGAAAAATCTGGATCAGCTATTTGCCAAAAACAGAATAAGTTAGATAAAAAACGAAAATTTTAATATTTAACTGCCAATATTTCGTAAACTATAAGATACAATAGCTATATATCTATAAGGACGTTAGATCTCTAATAGATTTACAGAAAAGTTTGCAATTATTATTAGAAGAGTAAATGTTTGTTTGCAGTATATTGTACAATTTTAAATCGATTATAAATATTTCCCAAATCTATATTTTATCTTTTAATTAAATATATGAACCAATTTTGCAGTAAAAATTTCATTAATTTATTATTTTTGATTTTTAAATAGAACTCTTATCAAACGTCTGAGATTCTATGGTCTCGAAAGTGTGTGATTTTGATTTAGTGGTACTAAATATACTTACTATATCTCTGTTAACAAAAAATGGGAGTGGATGAACTTTAAAATATAATTGGTATTTATATTTGTTTTACGTTTTAATAATAAAATTATATTTTTGGTTATTGTTTACAATTGAGAAATTGCTTAAATAAATTGGGTGTAAAATGACGAATCATGTAGTATTAGTATAGAATATATCTTCAAAGTACTGATCATTTTAACAATAAAATTAAAAAAAATTGCATCGCATATGATGTAGAAATATAGGTATGTACTTACAAAAGATAAAAAGTGTCTGGAGTAATTATAGCGGGAATTATTAGGGGTATAACTTTTTTAAAGTTTTTAAAAATAATTCACAAATAACGGTGTTTTCTTTAATTTTTGAGGGAGAGTGCTGCAAGTTTGAGATATTTATAATAATATCAGCCCAATTATGAATAAAAAATTCCGCGGGAGTTTGTTCCCCGGGAGTTTTTTTCTCATTGAATTTGAATAGGAAAAATGAGAAAAGGGAAAAAACTCCCGGGGAATTTTTATTCATAATTGGGCTGTATATATTCTATTCTTTCCATAGCCTGAAGGTGTTTGATGAAAATTAGTGACGAGTTCCACTATTTTGTTAGCGCATATATAGAAATTTCTTAAAAGCTTTTATTTTTTAAAAATTTTCTCTATTTCAATTTGTAAACTTGGTTAAATAAGACTAAAGATAATAGCCTAATTCACGTCACCATTTTATACTTTTTCGCTAGGATAAAAACGTGAATACCTTCAAATATGGCATCCTCTTAGTTCCCTCAAGTGATGTGAAAAAAATCAGAATCAATTTTCGCATAAAGTCTTCAGTGGCTCACTGAAGGTCATTCTGAATTTAATGTACAATTGCACCAAAAACTGAGTGCTCACTATATTTAATTATGCCTTCTAATCTTCTAATAGAATTGACCAAATTTTGGGTCACCTCCGATGTAATATTTGCCCATTCTTCTTGTAAAGCCTGGATTAAATAATTTTTGTTTCGAATTTCCCTAATTTTTCTATCTAAATGTTCCCAGAGATTTCCGATTTTGTTCATGTCTGGAGAATGAGGTGGTGTTTTCATCCATGTTGGAAGAGCTACAGCTTAGTATTAGTGACGGTATGTTTTGGGTCGTTGTCCAGCATTAAAATATAATTTAGCGGCAGACCCATTTTTGGTACGCTGGAGGCCAAGTGTGTTTTCAAATTGTCGATATATAAAGATTGTAACCAAACTTTATGTTGAAGGCTTCGGTAGGTTTTGTAGCCGGTAATATTCTTAAAATTATTTTTGTATTCCAAGTGAATGACATATTTGTCAAAAAATACGCATCAAAAACCTATATCTTAATTGGTCCCATTCTCGTTTCTAGTACATATTACTTTATTTATATTTAATATTAGCAATTTAAAACAAGTAAGAAAGTATGGTCGATCAAGCCCGACCATATAATACCCTACACTAAGTAAAAGAGCAAAAACATTTTTCTTTTAAAATTTCAATAATTTATATTTTTGAGTGATTTTCGGAAGTGGACCGATCACCATGAAATTAGGTCGTGTGATTTGTGTCTATATGAAAGTTTACTATGTTGAATTTTGTGAGTACACCAACATTTTTAAGCGATTTATGCACGTTAAAGTGATTTTCGGAAGCGGTTCAATATGGGAGCTATGACTAATTATGGACCGACCGTAACAAAATTTGGTGACATGAATTTTGTATATACAAAATGTTGTTTTATCAGATTTAAATATCTTTAATATTAAAAATGTTCACATTTTATATTGGTAATGGTTAACGTTTCCCAATTTTAGTTAAATCCTCCGCTTATATTTTGTTCAACTAAATTCTTAAAAATTCAAAATTATAGTTTCAAAAATGATATAAAAATTTAGTTTCAGGCTTCCAGATATAGTACCAATCAGTACTATATTCTTTAATTGCAATTACATTTCATTGGGTTGTACCTTATTGATATTTTAAGTTTAAATGAGAATTATAAAAATGATCATATATTTCGTCATATTTAACAAGAAATATTTGTCACTTAAAATTATTAAAAAAAATCAAATGAAATTAAATCATTTAGAATAATATTATGGCAAATTATCATCACTATTAAATGAAATTGTACTCACTCATCTGATAATATTAAAATTAGTTTTAAATGATATTTCAGAATTTTAAACAACAATTAAGTAATTTATGAAATGAATGGGGTGTTTTAACGCGAATTGTTGTTTGGATTTTTATCAAATTATTAACATATAGTATAGATGATATTTGGTGTAAATTTTATGAACTTTAAAAATTAAAATTTCGGTACACCCTTTAAAGGTAGCGTTTTTTCCTCTTTAAGTTTATTAAGTGTATAAATGTTGATATCACGTAACTGACAAACTTTACATAATTAAGCCAAACATCAGGTAACGTTTGTTCGATTTCAGCCAGAGAATGTAGCCTCTGTGTCTATAACTACTATATTATTTGTTACTTAAGCTTAATTGGAATTCCGTTATGTTACGTAATTCTGTAACTTTTTAATTACATATTTGTAATTTTACTCTTCTTAAAGTTTAAAAACCAACTCAAAGAATGGGCAATATATGAACATATCTGAAACTGGCAGAACTCTATAGTCGGCAGAATGACCGACATTCTATGGGTAGACCAAACCAAGAGAATATTGACAAAGGAGATTCTGAACCTAGGCCCTCAGGTTCAGAAGATTAGTTAACGTGTTAACTGGACATAGGTGATGGCTCATCTGGCTTTTATGGATATATGATACCATCTGTAGAGTGAGGAAAAGGACATTTACAACGCTAAAACATTTATGACTTTTTTTTTTTTAACAATCGTCTCTGGGCGGAAACAAACTTATTTAGTAGCCAAAAGTGCCTTTTGATAACATAATTTTAACAGACTGTCCTGGTTAATAGTGATACAATTGGGTTCATCATAATCCGGAAAGAAAGGGTTGATGTAAGGAGAATAAAATCAGTACTCCAGTATTGAGTACTTAACCAAGCCATTCAGTCGCACGACAGGTTCGACTATACAAGGATGTTGTATAGTCACCCCTAATAGATTTCAGTGCAGCTTGGCTATTTGGGTTCTCAATTTCCCAAACTTTTTACATTTCCGGGAAATATTTAAAAAATTTGCCATAAGTCCGTAACATTTTTCAAATAATCGGTGAAAATTCAATTTAAGAGGTCCGACTAACGTATCTCAACGTGAGTTGCTCTGCTATATTTTTATAAGAGATTTTTAATTTTATTTACGTTAAAAAATTTTAATAAATATAATGGATAAAAGTGAAGTAAATAAATGGTTTAAAAACCAAAATATAAAAGAAAGCAAAGTTGTGTTTAATATGGAATTTGTGTTGCTGCAGATGAAGATCCAGGCAGTGAGAAGATCACCAAATCCAGTGACGACATACAACTCCAAAAATTCCTGAAAACAATAAATATGGCTTCAGGTTTTGTACATTTAAAAGGTAAGTAGAGCTATATGTATATACAGCGATAACAGCGATATAAAATATAATAAGTATTTGTTTTATTTTTTAGAAAGAGGACACAAAGGAAGCAGTGCCTCCATTAGGGATGCTATTTGAAATTTCAGATACAGGAACTCCGACAATTGACATCAATGTTTTGGCACATTTAAACATGGAACGTTTTATATGTTCATGCTTTATTTTAACATATGTATTTATCCCTATTGTATTGAAAAATAAATGTAAAAAATAATGAAACTATTATTTATTTTAATTACCAAATCGTACACGAACGGTATCAAAACGACAACGTATGGTATCAAATTGACAACGGGGCGGTATCAAATTGACAACGGTCTGGTGTCAAATCGTACACGAACGGTGACAAATTGTCAACGGTCTGTTATAAAATCGTACACGTCAAATCGACAACGGATGGTGTCAATTCTGCAACGGAATGGTGTAATTTTACCGTTGTCAAATTGACACCGTTCGTGTACAATTTGTACACATACGGGGTTGATACACTATTGACACCGAATGGTGTCAAATCGTACACGGATGTGTTAATTTTTTCTCTGGGTGCAGGCATCATGGTTTTAGAGTTTTTAAAAATGAACCCCCTCTAAACAATCCACCCAAGAAGCCTTACTGACCACCCCTCTCCCTGGTAAACTGGGTAACATTACGGTAAAGTTCAGGATAACATTACGGTAAAGGTCAACCCGCCACCATCTCCTGGGGAAAAAAGGTAGGAATCAAAGACTAGCAAGGTTCCCCACTACTACACCAAATACACAGAGGGCGTTGTTTCTAGGCAACGACAGATGGCAGCCCCATTATTCTAGACCAGCTACAGCAGACCAATCATCTACTTAGCTGGAACAACAACCGTTTAACGAAACTGATACAAAATGGATTTAATAGATTTAATGGCAACATCATATATGGTAATCATGTCAAAAAATAACTAATCGTAAAAGATGGAGATGCTTTGTGGAAGCCAAATGCTCCCAGAGGGGTAATGGAGAAAAATGATTTTCATGATTTTAAAGAATCAAAAAACTCACTAGTGTTTACTAATTTTTGAGGCTCTCTGTAGTTTTGGTTGTGATGACCGAACTTATTTTTAATCAAATGATTCAGTCTAAATTACTAAATTGTAGTTGGGATCACAAAAATTTGGTTATTTATATCGTAATTCATCCATGTCAACAGATTTTCTATTAAAAAGTCTATGGATGTAATCGAATTATTCGATTGCCAAGAAATCACAACGAATCTGTTTTATCTGTGCAGAAATATTACAGTAACATTAAGGAGTAAACAGTAACATTAAGGAGTAAACTTAAATTCCAGGAATTGCCGAGAAATTTTTCCTGATTAGGAACCCTAATTCTAATATCAAGCCCGTTTATCCAATAAAACCTTAATCAATTTACGTCCCTTTTTAAGGCCGAAAGAAACACCCACCCCTCGTATTTGCACCATCACTGAAGACCTCAAACTTACGCTCGTGATGAGAATGTCCTGCATCATTCTGTCCAATCGTGGTCAACACAGAATATTCTTCGTAGAATAAATGTTTCGGAGTACAGAAGTCAATATTGTCCGGGATTCCCCCCATGCTCCCGAATTACAAACAATTGTAATTGCAGATTAATTAATTCTGATAAATATGTATCATATAATGTGTAAAAAAATGTGAAAACTAGATGTGAAATTTTGTTTTTTTAATGATGTAGGATACATGTCTATATAAACATTTCCTATTACACTGCAGCCACACGATCAAGTTTTTCTTGATAGTCTTTTACATATACATACTGTTTGTCAAAATTTATAAAAATGTAAAGCTGTGACGTAGGCTGCACGCAACTTGAAAAAAATTTTAGTACAAATTGTGCCAAAAAATGTAATCTTGATTGAAATTTGAAACACCGACTTGAATGAGAAATTGAATGCAAGTTCGTTTCAATTCTTAAAAGTGTGAGTGTATTAAAACTTGAAAGGCAAAACTTGATGGTGTAACCCAAGTTAGTAATTTTCGAAGTCAGTTCATATCAAATATGTAAAAATATTAAAATTTGTTTAAATAATCGTTGAGAAATATGAATGAAGCACATTTTTGTTAAACTCATTTCAAAATTTTGACTTTGATTATTATTCACGACTAGGGGATTTCTGTTTCAAAAAAAAAACTTTACGTTATATTTTCAAATTTATTTGAAATGAGAGTCAAAACAAAAATTTAACTTAAATAAATATTAGTGAAATAAACAAGAATTTCATTACGTTCCCAATTGCTTTGTAACAAAGTTTCATTCATTGAAATCTGTCCATATTTGAACAAGTTACGCGCTGTACGAAGAGAAAGTCGATTTTAATAGCCAGTATCTCACCTTGTATTCTAAAAGAGTGATCACAAATTCCATTTCCTTAAAGCCTATTCTCTACGATTAGTTCATACATCATTTTGCAATGCAGCCAGTAGTTTAGAATATTCAGAATTATTACCGCTTCTTGTGATCGACCCATTTCGAAGAGTCATTTGTTGTTTTTGTTTCCCTACTGCCCTTCTGCATGAATTAATGGCCGTGGCCGCTTATACACTTTAGAGTAAGTGATAGTTTCTAATAAGTTATTCAAAGACTTTTTACATTGTGTACCATTATCGTCAAGGTTTAATATCATTTTAACATTTTGTTATAATTGCAAATAATACACCCTTGTTCATTGGTAACTTTAACACTGTTAAGAGTGTAAGTTTGATTTGAAAAACACTGACGATCGTTATACTACCTCATTTTCAAGCAGGTGTAATCTTGTTGAATATTTAAATACACCTAATAGTTAATGGACAGGTAAATAAATAGTATTCGTATAAGTAACGAATACACCAATACGAATAAGCATACATGTATTCAGAACGATTACAGCTACAGATACTTTTACTTTAACATTGACAGTGAAATATTTCTGAAAAGCTCTTTGTTTGATTCTGTTCCGTTCAGATCGTTTGAGTACTTTATGTCAATATTTTAGCACAACTGTTTCAAATGTTTTGTTTCAAACTGAGCTTATTCTGCCACAAAAGCAAATAACATTATTAATATTAGTTATTATTATTGTTATTAAATGTTATTGTTACTTTAATTATTGATGTTAAGTTAAAACAATCGGTAGTACGGTTTAAACCTTTCAACAATTCACATCGCCTGTTTGCAAAAATATCGTACTAAAGTGTTTATTTACACGTCGTTATTTTTATTTTTTTTTTTGGTTTCAAATTGAAATGCGTGTTTTCGTGTTGAAATACAAGTGTTGGAAAAATTATTAATATGTATTGAAATAAATTTTACTTTTTGTAAAAACTCCGCTGAGAATTTTGTTAATAAGCTTATTAAATTGTTAAAGTTTTTGTGCAAAATGAATTAAATAAAGTTTAACTTTAAAAAAAAAATAATAACAAAACAAATTAAATTATAAATATTAAAATTTTTTAATTGCAACCAAGCATTAAATTGTTTTATTTGTGTAAAATAATTAAATTTATACAACTTATTATATATAAAAATACACACAGAAAATGGAGGTTAAAACAAATGAAACTAATGGAAGAGTCACAACCACGGTCTCAATAGAAGTAATTATTATTGACTTTAATATAATGTCTTTTATGATTATTGCAAATTAAAATTTATTTATTTATTACATTTAGTATATTTACTGTTACACATAAAAAAATATATATTTTGAAAGTACTTAGTGTTGATTATGGGAAAATAGTTCAAGGAGGACAAAAAATATTTATTAAATTGTATATCTACAACCTAGCATGAAAACACAAATATATAAATAGTTATAAATATGAAAGTATTCAATACAGTCACTTCCATCTGTATGAAATTTTGAATATCAAAATATAAAATTAGCAAAAGTTATAGCCTATAACTTGTAGCATATACAATATTCGGAAAGCTTAACTCCTTTATGGATATTCCAGATTTTTGGACATCGGCCCAATAGTTTATAATTCTATATTTTTAACCGTTTATACCTACATAAATATATATTTTGTTATAGCACACTCTGCACTGTTTAATATTTATAATTTCATTAACCTGAACCAGTTTGCGTTGCTAGTTAATATTGTTGATTGTTTTCAATAATAAATGTCTGAAAATCTTAGCCTTTGTTATTAGAAAAGAATATTTTTTTAAATTCGTAAGAAATGGTTCCTTTATTCGAAAAAACAGCTAATGTGGTCTTGAAATAAATAACTTTACCGGAAGCTGAAATGTGATTGCTAATAAATTGGTTTAAACAATTACTTGTTACTAATTAAATTATTAAAAATGGACTAAAGATATGATGCAACCCTGAGAGCCTGCACAGAGAAAACAGATTCGTTGTCACAACCGAATTTGTCGCCAATCGAATTTGTTCGGTTGCAAGTACTATTCACAATTCGATTGTAGTAACTGATGAATATATGGTACTCGCAACCGTTTACAAGAATAATTCGGTGAAAACGACTGAATATTCCAATAGATAGTTTTGTTATTGTGAATTGAAATGAAAACAGCTTATTTTTTTCAAATACAAATGATTTGTCATGTAATTATTATGTAAAATTGTAAAACATTAAATTAACAATAAATATACATGTATTAAAAACTTGGTTCTTGAAAAGATTCATAAACAAGTAGTTGATATCACGGTCCATCATTAGAATCTAGATTTGCTTAAGACCATTATGTATCTTTATGCGTTTTTGAATCTGGTTAAAAGTAACATCCTTCATAGGTAGTGTTGAATTTAGCTAACGATAAACCGCATACCCAAATTGTTGGTGATAAAACATCTAAAAGAATAAATATTGTTACTCTGGATACAAAATTGTAAACATACAAATGCATCTACAAAATATGTATGTATGTATGTAGGAGCATCAATATGTTTAAAATTACATTTAAAGATACAGCAATTACCTTCTTACTCTCAGTTGAATCTTCAGTCATCTATTTACATTTTTATTCATGTATATTTTTCTATTTTCTGGTGTATTTTATGTTCTTAAATATTATTTCAACTAATTTTAATTTTTTTTCATTTGTCAAAAACTCATAACCATTTCATTATTGCTTTCGGTGGAGAACATCGAATTAATTTGTATTGTAATCAATTATTCAGTTAGAGTATTCGAATACTTATTTCTGCAGTTAAGTTTTTTATTACAAATAATTTTATGATTACAATAACCAATAATTTGGATTTGAAGCGAACAAAGCAAAATTCAATTCAGTTGTAATTTTGGAATTAGTTGAATTAAATTTAGCAAAGACACATATCGGTTAAAGTGACCAATTTTTCAATTGTTGAAATCATGATTCGATTGCAATTGTGATTTTACATTTCTAGACATTGAAAATGGGTTGTGTTTATATAATTTTAAGTTTAACAACTAATTTTCTGTTTATCTTATTAAATATTAATATTGGGAACCAAATTCCGACCAATCTGTTTTCTGTGTGTGGTTATTTGTTATTATTACAACGCGCACATGGTTTTTAGAATTTGATAAATAAATTAATTCATTTTTAATTGTATTGAATAAATTATTGTTATTTGAAGTATTGTTTATTTCAATTGTTGATAATTTTTAAAGTTAGACCGAATATTCGGTTTTTGCATTGGGCAAAAATTGGTCGAATACCAGTATTCGGGGAAAATTTAGGCGAATTCCGAAACTTTTATAAAGAAAAAGCGTAGATTATGGACTTTACAAAATTGATTAAAAACAAGTAAGAAACAAATTTAATGAATTTAGTAATAAATAGTACACAGAGAAAACAGATTCGTGATAGCAACCGAATTTGTTGCCAATCGAATGATTCTGTCTTAGTTGCAGAATTTTACAGTTGTGGCTACAATATTTTGGAAGATGTAACTAACGTTTGTTTGCCTCAACTGAAATTCTTCTTTATCAACTGACTTTCTGTTATTAGAACTTAAAAATTCAATGTGTGCAACCGAATCATTCGATTGGCAACAAATTCGGTTGCTATCACGAATCTGTTTTCTCTGTGTATGAATTGATCATAACATTTTTCATATATAGTAGGAACTGAACATAAATTAAATTTTCAAATAATTTTTCATAAAATAAATTATTTTTGTTCTTACATTGAATGAATACAAATTAAGAATCTTGCACTGAATTTAATTAAATTTAGTGAATCCTTTAAACAATTATGTTTTTCAAACAAAGATTTGATTTGGTAATAAACTCTTCTCTGATTTTTATACCCTT
Organism: Calliphora vicina; assembly: GCF_958450345.1. Lineage (NCBI taxonomy): Eukaryota > Metazoa > Arthropoda > Insecta > Diptera > Calliphoridae > Calliphora > Calliphora vicina. The sequence goes on along the minus strand of NC_088783.1, from coordinate 73,950,411 downwards.
CACCTTCATGAGAAGTTTGTCATTCCGTTTGTAATTTCCACAATATAATTTTCCGACCCTATAAAGTATATAGTATATTCTGGATCCTTATAGATAGCGGAATCGATTAATCCATGTCCGTCCGTCTGTTGAAATCAACTTTCCGAAGCCCCCAAATAACTTACATACGGTCCAGAAATGGCTGAGATTAAGGAAAAAACCAGGACAACCTCGATTTTTGACCTATGTCTGGATTACTAAGTCATTAATATAGACAATATGGATATCTAATGATAAACGTATATAAGACCATAGTAAGTAATTTAAAAAAATTTAAAAAAAAACAATTCGAACAATCTTTTTTCAAAAAAATTAAAAAAACAACTTTGGAAATAAAAGAATTTTGTTGACCTAAAAATATTTAAAATTTTTATTTTGAAAGTATAATTTGGTGAATGGTATATAAGATTCGGCAAAACAAACTGAATAAATGATAGCCAATTCCACAGATGTAGCTTCAAAAATATGGACGCTATCAACTGTCAGAGCCCGGAAGTCCCTATTGGAAGACCCTTTATATAACCTTTGAATTAGATTGGAAGGGGAGACAAATTTAATCATTCAATTAATTTTATTAAGCTATTTTGTAATGGATTTGTATTAAAGAAAGCTTGAAGGTTTCAATAAGGAATTAATTCTGTAGATAATATACAAAAAATACAACCTTTGCCCTTTTTCTACACTCTTTGAAATGACCAAAATTTTAGAATTATAATAATTTTGTCTGTTGAAATGCTTTCAACCTTTGAATGCTTCCATTTTGTGTTAATTGAAATCTAATACTGAAAATATTCTTCCTTCATTCAGTTTAGTTTTTAATTATTTGCAAAATGAACTTTGAGAGTGTGTGCTAAAATTAAAATAATAAATTTTTTTCATTAATAATATTTTTTTGTAGAATTAGGCCGAATAATAAATTGTTGGTCGAATACTAGGTTTGGTTTCGGCCTGAAAAAAACTGTTTCGGTCGGACTCTAATAAATTTTGACTGAATGCAGAAACTGGAAAATCGTTTCCTCTTCTAGTCTGTCCTTGCAGGTACGACAATGATCGTTAAAGGTGAATCCAAGGTGACTTGCATGTTTGCCTAGCAACCACTGCCTCGTTAATACTGCCAGTAACCTTGATATATCCCATATATTATGGGTTATCAGTTCCATAGTTCGTTTTACGTCAAAAGAGGGCCACATTAGCTGGGTCACTCTACTTGTATCTAAGTGTCTGAAGATAATACTTTAAATACTTTTGAGTTCCCCGATAGACTAGACGAAAGTGTGCTGGACTATCAATCCAAGGGTTGCGGGTTCGATTCCTGCAAGAGACTCTGGGTGTTTCTGCAGACAAGCAAAAAGCTTCGCAGTTTGTGTTTGTTTTAAAAAAAAAATAAAAAAATAAACAAAATAGTCCACAGCGGAATTGCTACTGAAACCGCATTGGATATCCCAAACTAGTTAACTCGTCTGGCTGTTCATTGCCATAGTAGTCTCCATGCCCATTTACCCATTTTTTGTCTAGTTCAATGATAATCGAGTTAATAACGATAAGCCAAATTAGTGGAGAGGTCACTCTGCCCTGAAGTGTGCCTCGCCCAACTTGCTTGGTCTTAACGCTATTGCCAAGATTTGCTGTAAATATTATTGATTTCAACATGGATACTAACCTGTCGCTGATATGCTCTTCTACATCCAGGTTAATAAGACCTTGTTGAATGTAGAGCTGTCTCTTTAGAACGACACTTAAGGTAGGCATGTTGACTACTTCAGAACCGTGTTTTTAGCTTTCCAGTCAATGTCTTATATGAGAGTCGACGAGTCTTTACAATGTTTACAAGTTGGAGCATACAAATATCACGAGATGAAAAACTGAAAATGCATGACTATATGAAGTGTGTAGTTTCAAATATGGATAACCAAACATATTTTATACTTCTTTTAAAACTTATTTTTGTATTAATTCCAGGGAAGGGTAAAGGTTCAGGAAATAAGAAAACCTAGTGCATAAGTAAATATTTTCTAAAAAAGTATGCAAATAAATAAAAAACTACATATTTCATTTACGTATTTCATTTAATGATTACTATTTTCTTAAGCTATCAGATGGTGGGGAAAACCCGACTATACTTTCTTAATTGTTTTAAAGTGTATAATCTAACTAAAGAGAGAGTCAAAAAAAAAACGTATACTTGTATTAAGTTATATAAAACTTAAACCGTTCAATATACAAATTCTTAAAAATACGTAAATTTATTCCAATATTGTACAAATTCATTAAACAATAAAATATTGGCATATTACTCGGTATTTATAAATTTATCCACTTATTCCTGAAATCCTCCCATTAAAGATTTTATAGTTGCTTCCGTTACCTCTTTGGACGAAGTGGTCGTCCCCTTGTGCTTAAATTTGGACTTGTCCTGGGAAACCTTTCGTGTGTTCTTTAATTCTTTCCACAAGCCGGAGTTCTGGATAGTTGGGTTGATTTGTCTCCCGTGGTACAAAATTGACATACATTATTACTTGAATACCACTCAAGGGCCTTTTTTCCCTAGTGTCATGATGCCAAATCGGGCTAGAAATACGAAGGCACTGTGTGCTGTTTTAAGATAGGTAAAACCCGTTTTTGTAGACACTCCGTAATATATATTTCTGTGTTTACAACTGTAAATGGCTTGCAACACAAGAAACTTCTTTTTGCAGAACATTACCTCGTCCATCAGCGACATAAAAATCTTGACCCGGGAGTTGTGAAAAATCTGCCAGTACATAAGTTTCATCATCCATCACACAAAAGGTGTATTTTTTATAGTCTTCACCTTCGTGAGAAGGGTATATATAAGTTTGTCATTCCGTTTGTATTTTCCACAATATAATTTTCCGACCCTATAAAGTATATATATTCTGGATTCTTATAGATACCGGAGTCGATTAAGCCATGGCCATCTGTCTGTCTGTTGAAATCAATTTTCTGAAGACCCCAGATATCTTCGGGATCCAAATCTTCAATAATTCTGTCAGACATGCTTTCCTATTTAAAATCAGCAAAATCGGTCCACAAATGGCAGAGATATGAGGTAAAAACCAGGACAACCTCGATTTTTTACCTATATCTGGATTACTAAGTCATTAATATAGACAATATTGATATCTAAGATAGATATTTCAAAGAACTTTGCAACGACGTATAAAAACCATAGTAAGTTGAACCTACAATCGATCAAAATAGGAAAAATATTTTTTAACCCGAATTTTTTTTTTCACCAAAAAAAATTTAAAATACAGATATATTTTTTTTTTAAATTTTAAAATAACAATTGGAAATTTTTTTTTTTACAAAAAATGAAAAAAAAAAATTTTGTTTACCTAAAAAAATATTTAAAATTTGTATTTTGAAGTATAATTTGGTGAAGGGTATATAAGATTCGGCACGGCCTAATATAGCTCTCTTACTTGTTTTTACTGAAATTTTTTTTAAATTGAGGAATTTTTTCCCTTGTTCTTTTGCTTCTAAGTTCTTGAACGCATTGCGATGTGGAACTTTCTGAACTTTATACGACTTTAACCCAGTATTAGTTGTGGCTCTTCGCACAAAAGAACTAGAGCATTTAACTTTACGAGCTGCTTTTCTGATAGAAGTGTTCGGTGTTCTTCGAAAGAGTTATTCGACTTATTTTGCCTTAATTTTTTTCTTCCTGATCCAGGTTTTCTTTCAATCTTCAAGTCTTCCTTATATTGTTTAATGACTTTTGAAGCAGTGTTTGAATTATAAGGTCTGTGTAATCCTACAACAATTCAAAAACAAAAAGAAAAACAGGAATTTTGTTTGTGTAAAACTATACTGAACTTGTCAAGAACAGCTGACTACAATACCAAAACAATCGTACATAATAAGGGTACTCATTTAAACGCTTAAGTTTCCCATTTGTGCAAATGGGCAAATTTGCGCGACATGTTTCATGAACCCACCTTTTCAATTTTGTGCAAGTTTATACAGAAAATTTATATTTGTCAAATAAAAATATGTACATAAAATCAACAAAAGCTTTCAAATTGTATAAATTTTAATTTTAAAATGTTGAATGAAAATTAAATCTTTGGAACAAACGGTGGTATACATAGTTTGGAGGACTTTGTTTATGTTCTAGCTGTTGGTTAATGTTTTCATACACAATGTCATTTAATACAATCATTCTGTTCCAAAGTTACACAATTTTCACATGCACAAAATTTTTATATTTTATTTGATTTTTATTTCTTATAAATAAAAGTAAACATAAGCAGCTGATTCATCAAATGCACAATAAATTCAAGTTTGCGAGTCTAAATTGTCGCGCAAACTTATCGGAGTTGTGCAAACGAATTTCCATACATTTTTTGATATTTCATTTGCGAGAGTGTAAAAATGCACAGATTGCACAGTTTGCGAGGCTTTTAAGCGTTTACATGAGGACCCTTAATATAATTTTCTTTTCAACAACATAAATACATAGTACATATTCGTTTTTTTAAATATATGAGATTCAAGAACTATTAATAATAAATAACTAACAAAAACTTGAAAAAGAAGGCTAAATTAATAATGGCTTCACAAAAACGCAGAGTATATCTGGACAATAGTGTGGTCAAAAATTGCTTGTAAGACGGCTAAAGCCCCGAAAATTTAGTTATTAAATCTACAAATTGAAAAAGCAAGATGTGAGACAGATAAGGTTTTCCTTTGCAGAAATCTGCGTCAGAATGTTCACTACAACAACAACCATATATTTTTTTTTTGTGTAATTTAATTTTTATTAATTATTTTGTAAAATTGGTATATTTCATAAAATTTCAGCTAAATAGAGCAGTAACGCATTTTTATTACTTTTTTATGTTTTTATTTTAGTTTTTTAGTTTTCAATCATAATATAACAATAAAAGGTAGAATCACTACAAAATATGTTCTCAATTCTACATGCCTTGAATTGTCAGACTAATATAAAATAAAAAATAAAAGTACAATTGAAAAAAACAACATCAAAAATTAACTAAATTGAAAAATATTTTAAATTCAATTTAAATGTTCATTTGAACAAAATGTCGTAAGATTTATAATATGTCCTGAAAATAAAATTAAAGTATGGAGTGCAGCCTGCGGTGTTAAGCTGAAGATACACTCACGGATTTGCATGGATCATTTCAATGACTCCGATTGAACTCTATTTCAAATATAAACAAATTATTTCTCAATTTTCATTTATTATTATTCGTATTTTTGGATTTCTGTTTTTTATTTTTCTATTATTTGACGTAACAAGGCATAGCATTTTAAACTCTCTCCCTAGTGATTATACCTTCTAATGGTTGTATCATGGTTTTCAATATTAAAATATTTATAGAACTTAAAAAGAATGTAACAACACAAAAGTAAACAAATTTGAAAAAAAAAACAATGACTCTCTAAAAATGTAAACAAATTTTGACAAGCACAGTATGTAAACACAAAGTGGGAAAAATGATCAGCTGGTTATTTGCACAGACCTTCTTAATAGACCTTGAGTGTGACTAAGAACTTTCAAATCTATTGATTTTTTTTGAAGTTCATATTGGATTTATGTATTTAAAGTTTCAAATATTTTTATAGGAAACCTGGTTTCGCTCCAGAATTTGTTGGAACAAGGATAAGTTTTGGCTGGAATAGTGTGTATATGTTTTTTTGGTCTCACTCTTTAATCTATTAATCGATACTTATATGAAGTATCAATGTTTGAATTGTTTTTTATATTCTTTATAAAATTGGATTAAAGAATTTAATTGTTCTGTTATTTTTCTTCAAAAAAATTCCCATTAAAACAATTTTTATTTATTATTTACATTTATAAATTGTAAATATGTACATTTGTTGGCAAACAAACGTCTGTCTGACTGTCTTTTTTACAAATAAAACATTTCTTACTCTTTTTTATTGACTTTTAAATGAGCTCATGCCTTTTTAAATACTAATTTGAATATGTATATATGCATATTTGTATATATGTATTTTAAATTTAAAATATCACATTTATTATAACGGAACTCTAAAGATATAAAATTTTTCTTAAAAGAGGAAAAAGTACCAAACATTAAAAATTCATTTATATTGGATACACACTTATAATCCCAGCATAAAATTACATGACAAAGAAGTGGTTCGATTTAGGCGAAACATGCATGATTTTTATATTAGGGTGTCATTGGAGATTAGGCATTTCTTCAAATGAAGAGTCGTTCATTTGAATGATTTCATAGAAGCAATTCAAGTTCGATGAATTGACTACTTTTTTTCATTGATGAAACATCTAAGATTTTCGAAAAGATGTCAAATACAATGCATTTTAATAACAAAATTAAACAAAATTATATTTTATAGTTATTTCTACAATATTAAATCTAAAAACACTTCAATCTCAATAAATTTAAAGAAATGTGAAATATTTCCAATCCCATTTAATCTTGAAAAACTGTTCTTCGATGATATTTTTAAGTGCTTCATTATTGACGAATATATTCAAATTTAGAAAGGCATTAAAAATGAATTGTAATGTACTATTGCTTAAGATGTTGTGAAAATGACATTCACTTTGAACTACTTCCATATTTTATTTTTTTTTTGCTGGGATGTGGTAAATGTTAACAAAATACAAAGTTATTTTTACTTCCTTATTTTCTTAATTATTAACAAAAAAACGATTCAAATTAGTTGTTAAAAAAAAGTTAATTAACAAAAATGTTTACAAAAAAGTAATATGAAAAACTTTATTCTTACTCACTACCTCAAACTTATTCGTATTAGGATTGCAATTATTGTTTGTTTGATGAATAATGAGTTTAATGAACGAAATTACAACAAAAAAATATGTTAACATTTCTCAAAATTACTTCAAATATTGTTAATATAAACAGAATGTGTTAAAAATATGTGTTAGTTAAAAATTTTGACTTATGTTAAAACTCTAAAATTTGTTTGCAAATGTTAATTACAAACAAGTAAGAGAGCTATATTCGGCTGTGCCGAATCTTATATACCCTTCACCAAATTATACTTCAAAATACAAATTTTAAATATTTTTAGGTAAACAACATTTTTTTTTTCCAAAGCAGATTTTTAAATTTTTTAGGAAAAAATTTTTTTTCGAATTGTTTTTTTAAATTTTAAAAAATTTTATTTTTTTTCCGATTTTGACCCCTTGTAGGTCCAACTTACTATGGTCTTATAAAAGTCGTTGCAAAGGTTGTCCTGGTTTTTTCCTCATATCTCAGACATTTGTGGACCGATTTTGCTGATTTTAAATAGGAAACTTCTCGAAAGTTGAGAATTGACAAACGATTTGGAATTATGTTTGATATCAAAGAAACTAATTTTGCAATTGGGTCTTTGGATTTGTTGAGACTCAACATTAACGGCATATGTATTAAATTAATTTTTTTCTTGGTCCAGCACTCAGGAGATAACCTCTACTCATGCAATGCATTGTGTTGGAACTAAGAAATTAGGTTATGGGAGGGAGGAAAGAGGAAGTAGTGTTTGTGGATATTCAATTTGAAATTTCTTACATTGAAAATGGCAGGAAAGTCTTCAGCGGGAATTTTGTTCCACATACGGACAATACGGCTAAAGAACGATTTTTCCCTGTACGGCTAAAGAACGATTTTTCCTGTTGTGCGGACTACTTTATGAAAAACGTGTAAAAATCTGCGAGTATCTGGAACAAGGTCCCTAATTTCATCAGAATACATTCCATTTTAGTACCGATAGAACAGTTAAACGCGGCCCACATTGCGTTGGTACTCCAGCGAGTCAGTAGAATTGGATACCCTACTGTCAAAAATAAGTAACTTCACCCTCTCCGAGAAGCTCCAAAATAGACTTTGAAGCACATGAGAGTTGTATTCCATTTTTGGTCGGATATAATAGTGAGGAGATCAGATGGAGTGAAGTTATTCCTACATCGTTTTCGAAAACCGAGACACTTGAAAAATGTGTTTAGACCAGCGGACATCACATTGTATTCTCATGCCTAGAACATCACGAGCGTCTGATTCCACAATATGTACACCACTCATAAATACAGATAAAGAGACATGGTCTGTCGTTCGTTTTTGTGTCAACATGCAACACTGAGTTTTGAGAGTTGAAAACGACCCCATACATATATTGTCATGTTTTGCCTCATCGCCCCAATATCCGACAGGCTTGGTCTATAACAGAATGGATATGAATGGCAAATCTTGCTGTCATCTGCAAAATAATAGATAGGATTTGAAGTTTGACGTAGAAGGTCGTTTAAGGAATAGAGTATGAACGGAGCCTTGCGGTACCCCTGAAATTATCTTTTACTCGTTTTATGAGATCCCATCTAGAGAAGTTATTACATACAACAAAAGCAATAAGTTTTGATAAAAGAGTTTGTATTGAGGACATTTGTCAAATTTATAGGTGCTTGGGACAGTGTGTTTCTATTTATAATGTTCAGATTTCATTCATGGAGAGATTTATTTATTCATAAGTTCATTGGGGGAATTATATCGGATGCTCGTAATTTAAGAAGGAGTATGTATTTCAAGCGAGCTGGACTGTCAAATTGCTTGCGCTGATTATTTGATTATGGGGCAGAAAAAAGCTATGTTTATAATGGCAGAGTCACTCCACTATGCACTATAGTAAAAAATGTTAGAGTGAAGTTTTGATTATTATTTGTCAAATTAATGAAATTGTAAATAAACAATTAAAACTTTAATTTATAAGTTCATTATTTTTAAAATAACAAACGCAAACAAAAATATTTAAATTCAGAGTTTTTAAATATGAATGCAGCCACATTCATAACTGACAATGAGCTGGATCTCCGAAAGGCAATTATAACCGTATTTTCAGGTTTCAGAACATTTGAATGCTGGTTCCATTACTGCCAACATCGAATAACATCGAAATACAAAAATTGAGCTAAATTCATATCGGAAAAATTAATAAAATCATTTCATTAAATCTGAAATATTAGGGTCTTATTCGGGGTGCTCATTTACAATCATTTTCGGATTCGGTTTTGAAAGCGACAAAAAAGGTACATTTGAAATCCAATGTAATTTTTAGTTTAATCGATAAACAATTTAATTCTAGACCAAATATAAAACCGATAACTTTCGATTTCACGAGGCCAATGTACTTTTTTTGTCTTTTTAAAAATCGATTCCGACAATGATTGGATTCTATGACAACCCCGATTTATTGGGCTTTATTTCCATACTTTTTTGGAAATTATTTCATTATGAAATAAAAATCAAATATTGGGAAATACGTTGTAATTTTAATTGGAAGTTATTTCACTGAAATTGGGTAATTATTCATATTTTTTTTCTTTGGGATTTATTTAATTTTTTGGGTTTTAATGCATGTCCAAATTAATAAGAAAACATAATTTGTAAGTGGAAATTATACAAAATAATTGCATTAAAAAGTAATTATTCAAAAAGATAGAGTGGTTTGCATTCAGAAATATATTTTTTTAAGATAGAGAGAAGAATTACAAACATGTTAATGAAATTGCATAAAATAAGTTTTTTTTTCTTTGAAATTTATACCACAAATGTGGTCTTCTTTGTTAAATATTTTGCCATCATAGTCCCTTGATATTATTTACATTAATATTATTTAATAATAAATAACCTAATGACAAAAAATCAAAGTTATTACTTACATTAAATGGGTTTATTTTATTGATTTCCCTTTATAAAATCCCCTTATAATAGAAAGTGGCTCGGTCAGTTTACATTTGTTTGTCACGTTTAGTTTAGAAAAATTAGATTTTAAATTAGAAATACTAGTTTACAAGTGTTCCTAAGCAAAGTTTAACATGATATAACGTAAAATTTACTACCTACTAGATTTTTTTTGTCTATGTAATTATTTTATTTTACAATTAGATAGCTAGATATAAAATAATTACAATGTTCAATATAAAAAAAAGTTGCCTCTGAACTTAAACAAGTCAATGAATGAGTAATAATACGTCATGTCATTAAGCCGGTTTTAATATTCAACATGTACAGGTACTGTTTAGACACAATGAGTTTAAAAAAGCACAGAATAATTAATGAGAATAAATGCATGAAAAATACCCATTTCGTTTTTTTTTATTTTATTATTAGGAAATGCAAATATTTTGTTAATGTAAACATGTAGTTCCCAAAACAAGTGTTCACACATAATTTAACTTACTGTTTGATAAATATTATTTGTCATGTCTAAGAACTTTTTCTTTGAAGGCAATTATATAAAATGAAAACACATTTCTCGATTAACGTGCTAATTTCTGAAATCGACTTTGTTTATGTTTTCCCCAAATGCTAAAATAAGTTTAAAACAAGTAATAGAGCTTTATTCGGCTGTGCCGAATCTTATATACCCTTCACCAAACTTTACTTCAAAATAAAAATTTTAAATATTTTTAGGTAAACAAAATTTATTTTTTTTCCAAAGTTGTTTTTTTAATTTTTTGAAAAATTTTTTTTTCGAATTGTTTTTTTAAGTTTTAAAATTTTGTTTGTTATTTAAATTTTTTGTATTTAGGGAAAAAAATAACTATTGGTGAAAAAAAATTTGGGTTAAAAAATATTTTTTCTGATTTTGACCCATTGTAGGTCTTATATACGTCGTTGCAAAGGTCTTTGAAATATCTATTATTAGACATCCATATTGTCTATATTAATGACTTAGTAATCCAGATATATCTAAAAAATAGGTGAAAAATCGAGGTTGTCCTGGTTGTTTCCTTATATCTCAGCCATGTGGTCCGATTTTCTCGATTTTAAACAGCAACCGAGCCGGAAGATATTCCGGCTTCGGAAAGTTGATTTCAACAAACAGACAGAAGGACATGGCTTAATCGACTCCGCTATCTATAAGGGTCCAGAATATGTATACTTTATAGGGTCGGAAAATTATATTGTGGAAATTACAAACGAAATGACGAAGGTGAATGGTATAACAAGTAATTGTGTTATATTCGGCTGTGCTGAATCTCGTATACTCACCACCAATATATAGTTTTTTCGTTGTATGGAGTCTTGAATCATTTATGGTCCAACTGTACAGATTAATATCTTAAAACCATAAATGTTGCCATAAAAGTATCTAATGACAATAAAATATTTTGCTGATATACAAAAGCTATTCTCTATTATAGGACAATTATGAAAGTTCGAGTAATATTCAAGGTGCTCTAAAAATTAGAAAATAAATTAATAATAAAAATGTTTTGTTAATATTCAAGAGATATTTAGATATACATACGTATCTCTTTTTCTGTTTAATAAATTATAAAAAATTGTTCAAAATAAGTTTTAGGAAAAAAATTAATAATCGATATTCCTAGTATTCAAATGCTTGCCGACTTTACATTTACAAAAGTTACATTATTATCCGATACGGTGAAATATATTGGACAACTATAACTAGTTTAGCATCCACACAATTAATTTAAAATCTTTTTAATTATAATCTTAACTCATCTGTAATTATAATAAAATATTACCTACTATGTACTATGAAATGATGCAAGTGCAATACACTTTAAGAGGAATAAGTAAAATAAACAACTTAAACATTAATTAAGTTTAAATACTAATTAATAGTAAATATTATTGTTATTAATAAACAAAAATAACAACAAGAAACGAATTAATGAAAACACAGTGACATCAATACTTTAAAACCAATTAATGGGGCTATTCAGTACTGTTTAGTAAGGTTTAAATGGCAAAAACAACAATCTGCTCCTACTCCGAATAACAACGATTTTAATCTCAATAATTGCCCAACCATGCCACGAAATACAGTCCATAATGCTAAAATTAAAAGATTCTAGCTGAAGTTGAACTGCTAAAATATGGGGCTGAACCTGTTGGCGAAGCACTTACACCTCTTCTACAATCTGCATGGCCTCTGTTAAGCCGGGAGCAAGCTGGTTTTAAGCCCGTAAAATCATGTGTAGATCACATTAATACCAGCCGCACTTTAATGGAGCAGTTTCAAGAGTACAATAGTCACTTGTATAGGCTATTTGTTGACTTTGAACTTGCCTTTGACATCGTATACAGACCTGGCATATGGGCGGCCCTTAGGAGCCAATGAATACCAGACAAGATTGTTGACCTAATCGCTCATTCGAACACAACGCAGGAGTTAGACAAGGTTACGTTTTATATCTTACACTATTCCTTATCCTCCTAGATGAGATAATGGAACAAACAAACATCACTGCTCCTCATGGTATACGCTGGAATCTAAGCGAACATCTAAACGATATAGACTATGCATATATTTGTTTGTCCACCGATTCGATGATACACGACAAAAACTCATATGCCTTGATGAAGGGAAAGTTGGTCTTAAGACAAACGTAAATAAAACAAAACTCATGCGGATTGTCATCATCAACTCAATTCCTCTTTCACTATATGGAGCCATAATTGATGACGTAGACTCTTTTAACGATTTGTGTAGTCGCATTTCTCGGATACCGCTGAGAAATTTGAAACTGTTCATGGGTTAGAATTTCGTCTCAACGAAAATTGAAATCACTGAACCCTGAATTACATCTGTATCGAATGTTATATACCCTTCACCAAATTATACTTTAAAATACAAAAATTAAAAAAAAAATAATCAAGAGTTTAAAAACATTTTTTTTTAATTTTATTATTGAAAAAAAATTTATGACAAAAAAAATTTTATTGTAAAAAAAAATTCGGTTTAAAAAATATTCTTCCCGGTTTTTACCCATTCTAGGTCCAAATTACTATAACCTTATATACAACCTTATATACATCTTGCAAAGGACTTTGAAATATCTATCATTAGATATCCATAGTGTCTATATTAATGACCAAAAATCGAGGTTGTCCCGGTTTTTTCCTTATATCTTTGCCATTTGTGGGCCGATTTTGTCGATTTAAAAAAGCAACTAAGCCGGAAGAATTCCTGATATATTGATGTATCAATCATGTTTGTAAGTTATTTGGGGGCTTCGGAAAGTTGATTTCAACATACAGACGGACATGGCTATATCGACTTCGCTATCTATAACGATCCAGAATATATATACTTTGTGGGGTCGCAAATGAAAAATGTAGAATTTACAAACGGAATGACAAACGTATGTATATATACCCTTGCCACTCATGGTGAAGGGTATACAAATATTATTGGCTGAAGGACTAAACCCAGTTTGGTCAGGTTTTCACTTTACTACTATATATTAACTGCGCGCAGGGAAAAACATGTTCGGCATGGTTAGGACAACGGTGTTATTTTTAAAAATTTGTTACTGTCGTACACATATGGATATTTCAGTTATTCTAAACTAATTTATTAATTTGTTGGTACCTCAATTTTATTAACATTATGGTTTTACAATTCCATATACCGAAAATCTAATAAGTTTACAGAATTTCAATAAGATCGATAAAATATCGCTTCATGCTATTAAATTGTGGTAATGGGAATCGATTTCTAATCGATCTTTTTTCTGTGTGCACAACCTGCTAATGATGTATTTAAAGATATCACTGGTTCAAGGACTAAACCCACTTTGTACTCGTTTTAACCTAAGCGAAAGTTCAGATATTGTGTATGGGACTAAAAAATAATATTTTGTAATAAATAAAATGAATAAAATTTCTATTAGTTAATGACATGTAACATGCAATTATTTATGAGACTTTTTTCATTGTTTCTAATATATGAACATTGTAAATTTTATAGACATTTTGGTAATAAAAATGTTTTTTCAATAAAGTTCTAAGTTAGTTATTTTTTTTTAACGGAAAGCTAATATAATTAAATAATACATATTTATTATATTTATATAATTATCCAATTAATTGATTATAGCATGACATTAGGCATTTATCACTTACGTTTTAATATATTACAACACCATATTGGGGAGAGTAATATGTGTTTGTTCTGCCCACAAATATATATATATCGATCTACTCAGAACCACTTTATAAAATGACTTTAACGACCATAAAACTCTTAAAAATTTTGGTATCTAAAAATAATTCAATATAAATAAGTTTCATATAGAAAAAAATCACTCGATCTAATTTCATGGCGATCGGTCCATAATTGGTCATAGCTCCCATATAAAGCCGACTTCTGAAAATCACTCACGAATATAAATTATTGAAATTTATAAAAACAATGTTTTTTCGATAAAGTTCTAAGTTAGCTTTTTTTATTTCTTAACGGCAAGCTAATATAGTTAGTTTTTCTCCCACTGTAGAAATATTTTTAAACATTATGTACATTTAAGATGGTTATTTATTTCTTTAGATCTATATGTGGTAATTCCCTTTAATAGTTCTCACATGTTGTAAAACGTGTATATTTACCAGATATAAATTACATTTAGTAATATGTAGTTGAATGAAACCGGTTAATTGTTGACTAATTTTAATTCTTTAAATCAAGTAGTAGTAATTTTTTATAATTGTACTGATATGTTTATAAAAAATTCCAGTAGTATAAATTAATTATTAATACTGAAATAAGTATATATTGGAAAAACATTTATTAAAGTTTTCTCCCATTAGAAGTAATATTTAAATTAATACACATTATTTCATAATTTAAGTATTTGGTTATAACAACATCTTCTAAGATTTTGAAATATACAATATCTGATAAATAAAAAAAAATTCAAAAGATTTCATATATTGAATTAAGATATCAATACCTGGATATTTTAAATATCAAATTTAATTAATTAAAATTCCATAAATAAAGAAAAATATTATAAAACTGAAAAATATCAACTATTTTGAGGGTCTCAAATTTTGATCCATAACTCTAGTTTTACTAAAACGATTTGGCCCATTTTCAACAGCAAACAAGTAAGAAAGTATCGGTCAAGCCCGACCATACGATACCCTTCAGATATAATATATGATTATAAACAGTTTTCTTTTGATATGAAACTTACTTATACTATGTATTGAATATACCAACATTTTTAAGTCGACATTGGTCGATAAAGTGATTTTCGGAAGTGGGTCTTTTATGAAAGCTATGACTAATTATGGACCGATCTTTACAAAATTTGGTGACTTATGTATATTAGAGTGACAATCAGTTGTACGGAAAAAAAAATTTTTGTTAAAATTTTGAAGAGTGTCGGGTGGAATATTGTGACACTAGGACTAAAAGTTAAGTGCTGAAAATTTGTGCCAAATCGGACGATTTCTGGACGCGCATCGAGGCCAAAGTTCAGATATATGCAAAATTTTACTATTTATATGAAATAAATAAGCGAAACTCGTTAACTTTCTGCATTGTTTTCTAGAAATATGTAGATTTATTTATATTAATGAATATTACATTAACATTTTTTTTTTGGAAATTAACTGTATCTCCTTTGAATCAAAATGACCCAAAAACTGTATTATCGCCAAAATTCGGAAAAAATGCAAATGTGTACGTTATTATCGTTGTAATGAGATATAAATGATAAAATTTGGTTAAAAAATGTTAAAGTTATTACAAATTCGCCAGACCATTAACGTGTCCCAGGCCACTTGAACAAAAAATTTAGGAACACAAATTTACATATTTCGAGAAAAATTAAAATAAAAGCTAATTTTTATTTAAAATATATCCGTATTTACTTGTGTATGAGTTTTTCTCTTCGTAGGATACCGTTAACCGCAGGTATGATCAAAAAAATTTTATTTTTTAACGGCTGTTTCAAATCTTCATTTTCAAATTTTTAAAAATTTTGTTAAACAAATTTCAGAATTTTTTGATCATCACATTAAGATTTATTGAGATCATAATAGGGAATAAAAATATGTCAATACCTCTAACAGTTTTTCCGTACCTGCGATTTAAAATTTGCGATTTTTAAGAAAAACTATTTTTTTGTCCATATTTTGGCGAATGATCCCAATTTCCTTACTGTTATTAATTTTAAGTATGTTCAGAATTTTATAGTCCTGGTAATTTTAAATATGGTCTGAAAGTTTTACTAAAATCGGAAAACGTTAACCTTTAAATCGTGAAGGTCAAAGGTCCAATTTTTCAATATTTGGAATTTCTAATGAAAAGATAGCGAAATGTTATATATTTTTGGGCCGATTTTAATGAAACCTAGGCGCAATATTGCCTTCAACAGACGCTGATAGCAAGATCTTAGTCTTAGAATATTTTATTAGGACTCAGAATATAAATCAATAGTATTTAGATACATATTAACTTATATTGGACTTGTTTTTAGATCTTTTAGATTTTCTTCAAATGATTATGCCCTACTTCACCATATTGGGGAGGGTATGTAGCGCCCAAAAATATTAGTCTAACACCCACCTTTGTATTTGAATTAATAAAAATAGTTAATATATGGAAAATTTTTTAACTGATCTGAAATCCGAATTTTTGGTCGAACTTTATAAGTTTCCCTTTCTAACTATTTTTTTTATGTTGAAACAGTAATAATAAAGATTATTAATCTAAATTTTTTGTTGGACTAATATTTATAATAATTTCTTTAAATGTTACAGCTCTCCAATAACAATGAAAAAAAGTCCGATGACAAAGTTGATGGCGTTGATGGAGCAGTAGATGGGGATAATGAAAGAGAAAGGCCTAATTGGGGCAATGGTCTTGAGTTTCTCATGTCATGCATATCAATGTCTGTGGGTTTAGGCAATGTATGGCGATTTCCCTTTACAGCCTATGAAAATGGTGGCGGAGCATTTCTTATACCCTATTTGGTTGTATTATTTTTTATTGGTGAGTTCATTTAAATTTGAAATATTTAAAGCAATCTTAATAAAGAATATTTTATAATTTTTTATATATAGGCAAACCAATGTATTATTTGGAAATGATATTGGGACAATTTTCAAGTAAAGGTTCTGTAAAAATATGGTCCATATGTCCATCGTTTTTGGGTGAGTAAAAATATCAGAGAATGTCTAAGAAAAAACAAGTAATTTTCTATTGGGTTTTTCAAAATTTGTTAATTAAAAATAATAATTTTTAAAAACTAAGAAAATACATTTAAACATTTTAAAATCATAATTTTGAAATGAAATTCTATATATTGTTCTAAAGTTTATTTATTCAGATATTTTTATTAACCCATTTCTTTATCTTTAGGTGTTGGCTATGGCCAGGCCTTTGGCACAATATGTGTTATTACCTATTATTCCTCTCTCATTTCTCTAACACTCTATTACATGGTGGTCTCATGCCAAGCGATATTACCCTGGACTTATTGTCGGGAGGAATGGGGTCTGGATTGTTTGGATTCATTGCCAAAACCAGATTCAATACAACATCATAATGCATCACATAAATTAACAAGTAGTTCGGAGTTGTATTTTACGTAAGAAAATCATTTCTAATTTTCAAATAGTTTTGACTTTGAAATCAATTCTTTTGTTACCTATTTTTTCCAGTGAAATCGTTGCTAAAGAAAAATTACAAATATCGGATGGTTTGGGTATGCCAAATTTATATTTAACTATTACCTTGTTTGTTTCATGGGTGGTTATATTTTTGGTCATACGTCAGGGTGTGAAAAGTTCCGGAAAGGCGGCCTATTTTCTGGCAATATTTCCATATATAGTGTTGCTTGCTCTGCTAATACGCAGTGTTACGCTGGAGGGCGCTGTTGATGGTATTGTCTTCTTTTTAAATCCACAATGGAGTGAGCTACTTAATTTGAAGGTAGGTTAAACAAATAGTATATCTAAAAGAAAATATATTTATCTGATATTCGAAATATTCATAAATTCGTTTATTTTACAGGTTTGGAAAGAGGCCGTTGTACAATGTTTCTTTTCGTTAGCCGTAGGTGTGGGTCCCATCATAATGTTCTCTTCGTACAACCGGTTTGATCATACAATTTATAGGTAAAATTAAACATAATCAGCCCAATTATGAATAAAAATTCCCCGGGAGTATTTTCCATTTGCTCATTTTTAATATTCAAATTCAATGGGAAAAAACTCCCAAGGAATTTTTTATTCATAATTGGGCTGAATATTTATGAAATTAAATGAAAGATTTTAAACTTTTAACTCATTACAGAGACGCCATGATTGTAACTAGTTTGGATACCGTTACCAGCATGTTAGCTGGCATAACAATATTCGGTATTTTGGGAAATTTGGCTCATAATCTCAATATTACCAATATCAAGGAGGTGGTTCAAAGCGGTACCGCCTTGGCTTTCATTTCATATCCCGATGCTATAGCCAAATTTCAAGCCATACCTCAATTTTTTGCTGTACTTTTCTTCTTTATGTTATTCGTATTGGGAGTGGGCTCGATTGTGGCTCTTCAGAGTACGATTGTTACAATAATATGTGATCAATACAAATCATTAAAATATTGGGTGGTAGCCTTGATAACATCGATTTGTGGTTTTCTATTGGGAGTGGTTTATGTGACACCGGTAAGTGGTTCTTATTATTATATAATACTAGTTGATCGCCCCGGCTTCGCCCGGTAGCATTTACTAATGTTAGTTCTTCAAATTTCTCCAACCCACGCACACCAGCCTGTTCTTATTTATTTGCAAATAAAATATCTAAATTTGTACTGCATACTTTAGGGAGCTTTTTTATTACTGTTGAATGGACTCACAAAAAAAAAATTTCCGAGTTTTACCCGGAATTTTTTGTTCAAAATTTGTTAAAACTTGGTACACAGGTCATACCAAATTTTAAGTTGCTCAAACCTACATACATATGTATATAAAAACCAAACTAAAACAAATTTAGGAAATTTTGGAGATCTTTAAATTCTGCATAACCATGAAAAACATGTACCAAATATTATCGAATTGAGAAGAGTAAAAAAAAATTTTTTTTAATCGAAATTTTTCGTTTCGTCTCTATAGTAAAACGTTTCCATTTTTATACCCTTCTCACGAAGGTTTTTGTCATTCCGTTTGTAATTTCCACA
This sequence comes from Calliphora vicina, assembly GCF_958450345.1. Taxonomy (NCBI): domain Eukaryota; kingdom Metazoa; phylum Arthropoda; class Insecta; order Diptera; family Calliphoridae; genus Calliphora; species Calliphora vicina. The sequence continues at coordinate 73,931,385 of NC_088783.1, read as the reverse complement.
ATATAATCTTCCCACCCTATAAAGTATATATATTCTGGATCCTTATAGATAGCGGAGTCGATTAAGCAATGTCTGTCCATCTGTCTGTTGAAATCAACTTTCCGAAACCCCCAAATAATTTACATACACGATTCATACATCAATATCTCCGGAATTCTTCCGGCTCGGTTGCTATTTAAAATTGACAAAATCGGGCCACAAATGGTTGAGATATAAGGAAAAAACCAGGACAGCCTCGATTTTTGACCTATTTTTTACCTATATCTGGATTACTAAGTCATTAATATAGACAATATGGATGTCTAATAATAGATATTTCAAAGACCTTTGCAACGACGTATATAAGTTGGACGGACCTACAATGGGTCAAAATCGGAAAAAAAAAATTTTTAACCCGATTTTTTTTTTGCCAAATATTAAAAAAAAAAAAATTTTAAAACAAAAAAAAAACTTTTAAATATAAAAATTTTAAAAAAACAATTCGAAAATTTTTTTAAAAAAAAAAACAACTTTGGAAAAATGTTTTTTTTTTTTTTAAATTTTTATTTTGAAGTATAATTTGGTGAAGAGTATATAAGATTCGACACAGCCGAATATAGATCTCTTACATGTTTTTTCTACTTTAGGGCGGCCAATGGATTTTAAATTTGGTGGATTTTTATGGTGGCACTTATGTGATATTCGCCTTGGCGATATTTGAAATTGTTGGCGTCATTTGGATTTATGGTAAGTCTTTATATTGAAATATTGTTTATATTACATAACTATTCAATTTTATTACATTTTCATAGGCTTGCAAAACTTCTGTGATGATGTTGAATTTATGACCCACAGGAAGGTTTCCATGTACTGGCGTATCTGCTGGTCATTTTTGACACCCATAATGATGTTGATTATATTCATCTATTCCATGATAACAATAGAGCCTTTAACATATAAAGGATTTGTTTATCCGGATTCTGCAAACGGTAAATATTTTTAAAAATATAAAAATGTTTTCGTTTTTAAAATTAATTCACATATTTTGTTGTTCCGGCAATCGAATCCACATTATTTGCTCTTTTTATTTGCTATAAATATTCGAACAATTAAGTGTAGCAGTTTTTATTTAAAAATATATATAACAAGTAAGAGTGCTATATTCGGCTGTGCCGAATCTTATATACCCTTCACCAAATTATACTTCAAACTTTTAAATATTTTTAGGTAAACAAAATTTATTTTTTTTTTCCATTTTTTGGAAAAAATTTTTTTTCGATTGTTATTTTATTTTTTTTTTTAAATTTTAAAATTTTTTTTTTTTAAGTTTAATTTTTTTTTTTTAAATTTTAAAATTTTTTTTTTTTAAATTTAAATTTTTTTTTTTTTTTAAATTTTAAAATTTTTTTTTTTTTTAAATTTAAATTTTTTTTTTTAAAATTTTAAAAAAATATTTTTTGTTTTTTAAATTTTTTTTTTTGAAAAAAAAATTCGGGTTAAAAATTTTTGACCCATTGTAGGTCCAACTTACTATGGTCTTATATACGTAGTTGCAAATGTCTTTGAAATATCTATCATTAGATATCCATAGTGTCTATATTAATGTCTTAGTAATCCAGATATAGGTAAAAAATAGGTCAAAAATCGAGGTTGTCTTGGTTTTTTCCTCATATCTCAGCCATTTGTGGACCGATTTTGCTGATTTTAAATAGCAAAATTCTCGAAAGCATGTCTGACAGAATTATTGAAGATTTGGATCCCGAAGATATCTGGGGTCTTCAGAAAACTGATTTCAACAGACAGACAGACAGACAGACAGACAGACAGACAGACAGACAGACAGACAGACAGACAGACAGACAGACAGACAGAGAGACAGACAGACAGACAGACAGACAGACAGACAGACAGACAGACAGACAGACAGACAGACAGACAGACAGACAGACAGACAGACAGACAGACAGACAGACAGACAGACAGACAGACAGACAGACAGACAGACAGACAGACAGACAGACAGACAGACAGACAGACAGACAGACAGACAGACAGACAGACAGACAGACAGACAGACAGACAGACAGACAGACAGACAGACAGACAGACAGACAGACAGACAGACAGACGGACATGGCTTAATCGACTCCGCTATCTATAAGGATCCAGAATATATATACTTTATAGGGTCGGAAATGAAAAATGTAGAAATTACAAACGGAATGACAAACTTATATATACGAAGGTGAAGGGTATAAAAATTATATAAAACCATTCCCTTTTTGAAATTATTTCAGCTGCCGGTTGGATAATCTTTATTATTGGTGTTCTTCAATTCCCTCTGTGGGGACTTTGGTATATTAAAAGTCATTATAAAGAATCATTCCTAACAGTAAGTTTTTGAAACAGTAATAATAAAGATTATTAATCTAAATTTTTTGTTGGACTAATATTTATAATAATTTCTTTAAATGTTACAGCTCTCCAATAACAATGAAAAAAAGTCCGATGACAAAGTTGATGGCGTTGATGGAGCAGTAGATGGGGATAATGAAAGAGAAAGGCCTAATTGGGGCAATGGTCTTGAGTTTCTCATGTCATGCATATCAATGTCTGTGGGTTTAGGCAATGTATGGCGATTTCCCTTTACAGCCTATGAAAATGGTGGCGGAGCATTTCTTATACCCTATTTGGTTGTATTATTTTTTATTGGTGAGTTCATTTAAATTTGAAATATTTAAAGCAATCTTAATAAAGAATATTTTATAATTTTTTATATATAGGCAAACCAATGTATTATTTGGAAATGATATTGGGACAATTTTCAAGTAAAGGTTCTGTAAAAATATGGTCCATATGTCCATCGTTTTTGGGTGAGTAAAAATATCAGAGAATGTCTAAGAAAAAACAAGTAATTTTCTATTGGGTTTTTCAAAATTTGTTAATTAAAAATAATAATTTTTAAAAACTAAGAAAATACATTTAAACATTTTAAAATCATAATTTTGAAATGAAATTCTATATATTGTTCTAAAGTTTATTTATTCAGATATTTTTATTAACCCATTTCTTTATCTTTAGGTGTTGGCTATGGCCAGGCCTTTGGCACAATATGTGTTATTACCTATTATTCCTCTCTCATTTCTCTAACACTCTATTACATGGTGGTCTCATGCCAAGCGATATTACCCTGGACTTATTGTCGGGAGGAATGGGGTCTGGATTGTTTGGATTCATTGCCAAAACCAGATTCAATACAACATCATACTGCATCACATAAATTAACAAGTAGTTCGGAGTTGTATTTTACGTAAGAAAATCATTTCTAATTTTCAAATAGTTTTGACTTTGAAATCAATTCTTTTGTTACCTATTTTTTCCAGTGAAATCGTTGCTAAAGAAAAATTACAAATATCGGATGGTTTGGGTATGCCAAATTTATATTTAACTATTACCTTGTTTGTTTCATGGGTGGTTATATTTTTGGTCATACGTCAGGGTGTGAAAAGTTCCGGAAAGGCGGCCTATTTTCTGGCAATATTTCCATATATAGTGTTGCTTGCTCTGCTAATACGCAGTGTTACGCTGGAGGGCGCTGTTGATGGTATTGTCTTCTTTTTAAATCCACAATGGAGTGAGCTACTTAATTTGAAGGTAGGTTAAACAAATAGTATATCTAAAAGAAAATATATTTATCTGATATTCGAAATATTCATAAATTCGTTTATTTTACAGGTTTGGAAAGAGGCCGTTGTACAATGTTTCTTTTCGTTAGCCGTAGGTGTGGGTCCCATCATAATGTTCTCTTCGTACAACCGGTTTGATCATACAATTTATAGGTAAAATTAAACATAATCAGCCCAATTATGAATAAAAATTCCCCGGGAGTATTTTCCATTTGCTCATTTTTAATATTCAAATTCAATGGGAAAAAACTCCCAAGGAATTTTTTATTCATAATTGGGCTGAATATTTATGAAATTAAATGAAAGATTTTAAACTTTTAACTCATTACAGAGACGCCATGATTGTAACTAGTTTGGATACCGTTACCAGCATGTTAGCTGGCATAACAATATTCGGTATTTTGGGAAATTTGGCTCATAATCTCAATATTACCAATATCAAGGAGGTGGTTCAAAGCGGTACCGCCTTGGCTTTCATTTCATATCCCGATGCTATAGCCAAATTTCAAGCCATACCTCAATTTTTTGCTGTACTTTTCTTCTTTATGTTATTCGTATTGGGAGTGGGCTCGATTGTGGCTCTTCAGAGTACGATTGTTACAATAATATGTGATCAATACAAATCATTAAAATATTGGGTGGTAGCCTTGATAACATCGATTTGTGGTTTTCTATTGGGAGTGGTTTATGTGACACCGGTAAGTGGTTCTTATTATTATATAATACTAGTTGATCGCCCCGGCTTCGCCCGGTAGCATTTACTAATGTTAGTTCTTCAAATTTCTCCAACCCACGCACACCAGCCTGTTCTTATTTATTTGCAAATAAAATATCTAAATTTGTACTGCATACTTTAGGGAGCTTTTTTATTACTGTTGAATGGACTCACAAAAAAAAAATTTCCGAGTTTTACCCGGAATTTTTTGTTCAAAATTTGTTAAAACTTGGTACACAGGTCATACCAAATTTTAAGTTGCTCAAACCTACATACATATGTATATAAAAACCAAACTAAAACAAATTTAGGAAATTTTGGAGATCTTTAAATTCTGCATAACCATGAAAAACATGTACCAAATATTATCGAATTGAGAAGAGTAAAAAAAAATTTTTTTTAATCGAAATTTTTCGTTTCGTCTCTATAGTAAAACGTTTCCATTTTTATACCCTTCTCACGAAGGTTTTTGTCATTCCGTTTGTAATTTCCACAATATAATCTTCCCACCCTATAAAGTATATATATTCTGGATCCTTATAGATAGCGGAGTCGATTAAGCAATGTCTGTCCATCTGTCTGTTGAAATCAACTTTCCGAAACCCCCAAATAATTTACATACACGATTCATACATCAATATCTCCGGAATTCTTCCGGCTCGGTTGCTATTTAAAATTGACAAAATCGGGCCACAAATGGTTGAGATATAAGGAAAAAACCAGGACAGCCTCGATTTTTGACCTATTTTTTACCTATATCTGGATTACTAAGTCATTAATATAGACAATATGGATGTCTAATAATAGATATTTCAAAGACCTTTGCAACGACGTATATAAGTTGGACGGACCTACAATGGGTCAAAATCGGAAAAAAAAAATTTTTAACCCGATTTTTTTTTTGCCAAATATTAAAAAAAAAAAAATTTTAAAACAAAAAAAAAACTTTTAAATATAAAAATTTTAAAAAAACAATTCGAAAATTTTTTTAAAAAAAAAAACAACTTTGGAAAAATGTTTTTTTTTTTTTTAAATTTTTATTTTGAAGTATAATTTGGTGAAGAGTATATAAGATTCGACACAGCCGAATATAGATCTCTTACATGTTTTTTCTACTTTAGGGCGGCCAATGGATTTTAAATTTGGTGGATTTTTATGGTGGCACTTATGTGATATTCGCCTTGGCGATATTTGAAATTGTTGGCGTCATTTGGATTTATGGTAAGTCTTTATATTGAAATATTGTTTATATTACATAACTATTCAATTTTATTACATTTTCATAGGCTTGCAAAACTTCTGTGATGATGTTGAATTTATGACCCACAGGAAGGTTTCCATGTACTGGCGTATCTGCTGGTCATTTTTGACACCCATAATGATGTTGATTATATTCATCTATTCCATGATAACAATAGAGCCTTTAACATATAAAGGATTTGTTTATCCGGATTCTGCAAACGGTAAATATTTTTAAAAATATAAAAATGTTTTCGTTTTTAAAATTAATTCACATATTTTGTTGTTCCGGCAATCGAATCCACATTATTTGCTCTTTTTATTTGCTATAAATATTCGAACAATTAAGTGTAGCAGTTTTTATTTAAAAATATATATAACAAGTAAGAGTGCTATATTCGGCTGTGCCGAATCTTATATACCCTTCACCAAATTATACTTCAAACTTTTAAATATTTTTAGGTAAACAAAATTTATTTTTTTTTTCCATTTTTTGGAAAAAATTTTTTTTCGATTGTTATTTTATTTTTTTTTTTAAATTTTAAAATTTTTTTTTTTTAAGTTTAATTTTTTTTTTTTAAATTTTAAAATTTTTTTTTTTTAAATTTAAATTTTTTTTTTTTTTTAAATTTTAAAATTTTTTTTTTTTTTAAATTTAAATTTTTTTTTTTAAAATTTTAAAAAAATATTTTTTGTTTTTTAAATTTTTTTTTTTGAAAAAAAAATTCGGGTTAAAAATTTTTGACCCATTGTAGGTCCAACTTACTATGGTCTTATATACGTAGTTGCAAATGTCTTTGAAATATCTATCATTAGATATCCATAGTGTCTATATTAATGTCTTAGTAATCCAGATATAGGTAAAAAATAGGTCAAAAATCGAGGTTGTCTTGGTTTTTTCCTCATATCTCAGCCATTTGTGGACCGATTTTGCTGATTTTAAATAGCAAAATTCTCGAAAGCATGTCTGACAGAATTATTGAAGATTTGGATCCCGAAGATATCTGGGGTCTTCAGAAAACTGATTTCAACAGACAGACAGACAGACAGACAGACAGACAGACAGACAGACAGACAGACAGACAGACAGAGAGACAGACAGACAGACAGACAGACAGACAGACAGACAGACAGACAGACAGACAGACAGACAGACAGACAGACAGACAGACAGACAGACAGACAGACAGACAGACAGACAGACAGACAGACAGACAGACAGACAGACAGACAGACAGACAGACAGACAGACAGACAGACAGACAGACAGACAGACAGACAGACAGACAGACAGACAGACAGACAGACAGACAGACAGACAGACAGACAGACGGACATGGCTTAATCGACTCCGCTATCTATAAGGATCCAGAATATATATACTTTATAGGGTCGGAAATGAAAAATGTAGAAATTACAAACGGAATGACAAACTTATATATACGAAGGTGAAGGGTATAAAAATTATATAAAACCATTCCCTTTTTGAAATTATTTCAGCTGCCGGTTGGATAATCTTTATTATTGGTGTTCTTCAATTCCCTCTGTGGGGACTTTGGTATATTAAAAGTCATTATAAAGAATCATTCCTAACAGTAAGTTTTGCCAACAATCTTAAACACTTTACAAATTTTGAATTATTAAAATTTTATTTTTAGTCTTTTGTGGTTTCCTTAAAAGCCACTGAAAATTGGGGACCTGCAAATCCCGAAACCAGAGCCAAATGGTATGCATACAAAACAAATTTGGCTGAAGAGCGTCTTAGACAAAGCAGCAGTAATAAAATTAGTTTCTTCAAGCAAAAACTGTATAATGTTACTGGAAGGACCACGTAGATGTTGTGCAAGTATTAAATAAACATAAATAAAATTTCAGGAATTTTGTTTATAAGATTATTAACCTATGTTTTATTATATATCTTTGTTTCGACAAATGACACTTTGTTTAAAAAAATTGTGAATACTTAAATTACTTATTATTATTAAGTGTTACTATAACTTTCTTAATTAAGAATATTGATTTTAGTATTATTAATTTTACTATAATTATATGCATATAACATATATATAAGATTATAACTCTAACAATAATTTTAAATGGCTTATAATATTTAATTATCTAAGTATTAATAAATATATTTATGTATATAAATAAATTATAATAAATATTGAAAACAAAAAACTTTCCCATTCTAATTTAGATCAAAGTTCACATAATTTTTATCAAAAGGAAATCCTATTGTATAATTTTAACTTAATATCTTTGAAATCTTCAAAAATTAAAGTTATTTAGTTAAATTTAATAGTTTTATTTTGATGGTTCTTTGAACTAACTGGACACGTGTTTGAAATCCATTCTAATATAGAATAACGACGCCATTAACTATGCTGCGTATGGAAAACTTTGTACCAAAATATAAAAAAAAAATAATAATAAACTCTTTAATGATATTTTCGCGATAAACAGATCACAGATTTATGATCACTATGTTGTTAACCTTTAATTTGTTGAAATATAATTCACATGAGAACAAATTCACTTTTATAATGAAGTTAATTTCTTTATAGACAGGCGAAATTGTACCCGGAGATTAATAAGACTAGACTGCAGTAAAAAAATACTCATTTTTTTTATCTAACTGAACAGGGGTCATATACTAATAAAGGCTACAAAAAATAAAAATAATCCCCCCCAATCACGCTTCGGTTATTTATTTAGAGCTCAAAATATATTATTTTCATTTCATTAGCGTTGTTAGACAGGCGATAACTGAACATAAAGCGAAAAATTAATAAAAAATTGTACCTCATTTGTAGGTATACTTAGATATATATGTATTTAGATACTATAAGATTCGAAATTTAGTCGGACGGGCATTTTTGTTAAATTGATATTTCCCACTTTCAATACCAAACAATTCAGTGATCCAAGTTCCAATTTAGTTAATTATTCAGTATTAATCCAAGATATTTGGAATTATCTTTCAATGTTAATGCTACACCATTGATTCTAGGGATAACAAATTGAGGGATTTAGCCACATTACTGGCACCATTCTAATATTAATGTTAACGCCGATTCTACAATATCTGAGAGTGGTGATGGTGATGGTGGAAATGTGAGGAACGTTGCCAGAAAAAACCATTCATTTTGATAAATAATTGTAACATAATTGTAACAGGTGTTGTTGAAAAAACATTAAAAAATCCATTTATAGCACTAAAGATCGCATAGGTTTCTTTTAATCTAAGTGTTATGAATTTTTTATTATACTTATACCAAACCTTTGAATGTGTTTTGACCTGTTTTAATCGTAGCTTTTTTTCGCTTCGTTACTTCTCTTACACAACTGCATCTAAGAAATTAAAAAATCTCGGAATAAAAGCAGTGAGTTAAAAATTTTACAGACGAAAGCTTGATGTTCTTAATAACATATTGAAAATCACCTCAAATTATATGTTTATTTTTCAGGTTAAACTTTAAAGTTGCTGGCCTAATCTCATTTAACCATAAAACTTTAATCCTTAGTTAACTAACTATAGATCTTAATTTAAATCTTTTGAATTTCATTTTATTCGATTGGCTACAAATTCGGTTGCCACTACGAATCTGTTTTCTCTGTGTATCTTTAAATTATTATAAAACAAATTGTTTGTCCGATATCGACCTATCGATGCCATTATGTATGGAATATCACTTCGTGAAAATGTCCGCCGCAACTTCGCTGTTTGGAGCGCTTCTGAAATGTCCAATTTTCAATAACTCTGGCTCATAAATCAAGCGAAATTTCACGGAGCTCATGGGTTATGTTATTCTCATAGATATGCGACCAAAAAATCTAAAATTCAAATTGATCATGCTCTCAAATCGCTCGTACAGAATGTCAAATGTGACATGAGATGTGTGTCACGTAGCGTCGTCCATATCATCCAATTCAGGCCGACCTATTGCGCTCGCCGTTGACGATGATGGCCTGGCCAACGTCATTCTCAAAGATATATGAACCGATGACCAGCCAGCCCAAAATCCACCCCAAACATTGACTTTTTCGGGATGCATTGAACTCTCTTGGATCTCATGTGGATTGGTATCGTTCCAAGTTTAGTTTGTTGACGTACCCATTCATCCAGAAATGGGCCTCATCGCTGAAGAAACTGGGCCCTGCAGCAGCTGAGCGCTATATCCGTAGCACGGTGGCTCATATCTCAATTTCATCGGCCAAAAGTCCAACTTTTTGTTAACACCGATTTCAATCATTTTAATGCCATGCCATTCAATAGTAAACACATTGAAACTAGGTAGCCAAAAATTTAGATAAAAATATTGTCAATTGTGTGCGTGGCATGCTGTTAAAGTCAAATATTTTATATTATTTTATAAAAAATGTGATTTTTGTAAATTTGATCAGAAGTAAATTATAATTACTCGCAAACTATTATCGATAATTGGATTATTTTTTTGTTATGTTGATAGGATAATAGTCTTTTAGAACTGGTATGATTTGTCACTGTACCGTTTGTAACTGATGTGTTATTAATTTTTTTCTCAGGTACTATATTTTAGTCAAATTTGAATTCCAGTGGAATAAAAGTGCTTAGGGTCAAAAGGGGTTAAACAAATTTTACTACCAAGAGAAAGGCCAAAGTGTCCTCTTTAAGCCCATATATACTTGTTGACCTGTTTGTTTAACACTTTTTTCATTTGAATGAAATATAGACCCGAGGACGAAGCCTATTGAAAATTACTGAAATCGGTCCATTATTTTACCTAGCACCCATACAAATGTTCTCCCGAAATTATACTTTATCGGTCGTAAATGGTTAATTTATATATGTATCTACACAAATTTTGTTCCAAATAACGAGCATAAATCTCTTAAAAATGTTGGTATAAACAAAAAATTCAATAGAAATAACTTCTGTATAGACATAAATCACACGACATAATTTCATGGCGATTGGTCCAGAATTAGTCATAGCTCCCATATAAGACCCGCTTCCGAAAATCCCTTTAACGAGCATAAATCTCTTAAAAATTTTGGTATAAACACAAAATTCAATAGAAATAACATTCATATAGACATAAATCACACGACCTAATTTCACGGCGATCTGTCCATAATTAGTCGTAGCTTCCATATAAGGCCCGTGTAGGGTATTATATGATCGAGCTTGACCGAAAATACTTCCTTACTTGTTTTTATCTGATTCAAAAAACAAAAAATTTGCATTTTCATACTAAATGCTATATAAAATTTAAAAGTTCAACTTTAACCTTTAATTGCTCAACAACTGCTGAACCGATTTTAATGAAATTAAAACTGGAGAAAAATTCAAGAAGTTATTTTAAAATGTCTAAAATATCTCTATCGGTTCAAAAGTTACAGAGTTTTTCATCGTTTGGTGGAAAACGATAATGAGCCACGTGCGTCGATGGTGAATGACTGCCAATTCTCCTGAAAACTTGTGTTTTCTAAGCTAAAGGGTTTTGAATATAGTCCCTTGATATATAATTTGATTCATAAATTAATTCTTTCCACCTTGTAAATCACTACACCATTTCCAGTTGTATTTCAGAAGTTTCTAATTGTATTTCCGAAATGTCTAATTGTATTTCAGAAATTTCCAATTATATTTCAGAATTTTCCATTTCTATTTCAGAAACCTCCATTACAATACCAATGTAAATCTCTGAAATACCAATAGAAAATTCTGAAATTAAAATATAAATTTCTGAAAAACAATTGGAAAGTTATGAAATACAATTAGTAATTTTTTAAGTATAATTTCAAAATTCTGAAATATAATTGGAAACTTCTGAAATACAAATGGAAACTTCTAAAATTCAATTGGAAATTTCTGAAATTCAATTAGAAACTTCTGAAATAGAAATGTAAATAATTTAATAAATATTTCGTTTATATACCAAAATAAAACCTCAAAACACAATTATCGATAACAATATTCTCAAAAAAAGAATATATCGTTATACTATCATCTCTAGCACTAAATGCATTAAGTTTATTGACAGAACAGTTAGAATTCAATTAAAACAAATTTATCGCAAGACTGACTGACAATTAACAACCAAGTCAAACCAACCCAACAATCGCACAACTAAACCATACAAAATGAGTGTAAACGAATAAAATCTAAACAGTACCACGACAACCTAAATAGAACAAAGAATTTAAAAGGAACACACTGATGAGTAAAAGTATTCAGTTCCCTTTTCTTGATTGTTATTTTATTATTATTATTATGATGATGATGATGTGATTGTGTTTTCTTTTCGGTTTCTATAAAATAATAATAATAGTATTGTAAATATAATGTAGAATTCAGATGTAAACTCAAGTGAGCAAAATTTAAATTTTTTGCATTTAGTCCTCAGTATTCAATTGCTAACCGACGGAATAAGAACGGGGAAAAAAACCTTTTCTGCAAACTGTTTGTCTGTAACATCTGCACAGTGGCGCCAATTTAAGACCAAAAAACAAAACTAAAAACACAAGAAAAAATCTCGTAAGACACATAAATCAAAATTGAAAGTGATAATTAAGTGCGTTCGTTGTATGAGTTGGTTGGACAAAAGAGATCTTTAACGTCATTGCATATAAGTACGTTACACTGTAAATACATTTACATAAGTGGACGAAAGAATTAACAAGATAAAAGAAAACAAACAATTTAAAAACATAACAAAAAAAAAATAAAAAGATCATCATAGAAAAAAAATCATAAAACTGATCGCGTGTAAACATTTAACGTACTACTACAAGCAGCATCAGTCAGTCAGTTAGTCATTTATTCATTCATTAGCTCAATATATTATTGCGAATATGTACTGAAGGTGGTGGTGATGTTGCAGTTGGTGATTATTGCAGTACAGCTAGTGATAGTCATAATATAGTAATTAGTGTGACGTGCTTAAACTATAAATAATATTTTATAGTTTATAAATAGTGAGAATAATATAAAACACAAAAAAAATAAATAAATACCTAAACAATACAAATAAATATCTAACAAAATGAATTCAGTTGAGGAAGGTAAAAAGTCCACCGCAAATGCAGAATCCGATGGCACCAGCAATGCGGGCGTTGCTGTTAGCCCGGAAAATCAACGAGAGAATTGGGGCAGTAGTTTGGAGTTCCTGATGTCTTGCATATCGGTGTCTGTTGGTTTGGGCAATATTTGGCGTTTTCCCTTTACCGCCTATGAGAATGGCGGAGGAGCTTTCTTAATACCCTACATAGTGGTGCTTTTCTTAATTGGTAAGTCTTATTATTTTTTACTCTCTTTAATAAGTTCGCTCTCTATTTGATCACATTCTCATTTATTTTAATAGTTTACAAATGTTTTTTATTTTTATTTTTTTTTCTTAATAGTTTTTATTTGCACAATGGCACCTAGATAACTTGTATTTGTGTTACACGTTCCGTTAGTTTAAATAATAATTTATGATTTTGTTTTATCACACGAGATTTTTATTCCACTTTTATAGAAAGATAACTTTAAGGTGATCTGAGCTAATTGAAAATGCAAAAAATAGGATTTTTCGCAAATTTTTGGGAAAAAGTACTTTTTATCTTTTTAATTTATCTAAAAAATTTCTACAAAGATGTATTATTTTTTATGTAAAATTAAATTTTAGGTCAAAAATTCTCAAATCGCATAGTCGATATCAAAATATAGTAACCAATTTTAGATTGCAAAATATGTTCTTAATTATTTTATAAAGGGCTCCGATAACCCCGTCCCTGTACCGGAATTCTGTAACTTTTTAACGACAAAATTTTGTCGTTAAGTAATCAAAATTCTTTAAATAACAAGCGATGTTCCGAATTAAATTTTTATTTTCGTTAAAAATAGTCGGTAGGTTAAAGACAAATAAAATGTTCTAGTTAAGCCATAACGATAATAATAACATAAATATTTGAAATAAGCTGTTATTTGAAAGTACGATTGGTCAAACTTTTTGTGTTCGTTAAATATTTGAGTTTTAAATATACAAATTTACATGAATTAATTATAATTTTTAAAAAAATTTGGACATAGAAAATAGTATTCGAATTTTAAGAGCAACTTTTATTTAATATCCATATTTAACACATTTCTGGAGTGTATAATGTTTATCCCTATATTCAAATTTGAACCATATTTGGCGATGTGATATGAGTATAAACTTATATAAACGTTAAAAAATCGTTTTTAAGACCGTATTCTAAGAAGGAAATTCATCCGAATTTGTTGATTGTCCTTATAACAACACACATCTAAATTTTGAATCAATGATCACTTGTGGTGGCATATGGATTACACTGGGTTACTTTGATTTTTAGAAAAAAAAACTCTTGTTCTTCTATTTTCTGAAGATTTCGCGAGCTGGTGTTTGATTTTTATATATTAATGTGATTATTTATTCACACGACTACAATTTTATCTACAAAAACGAACAAATAGTGAACATTTTAATAAATAAAAATGATTTTTTTAATTTTAAAAATATTGAAATTTATATTTTTAACTATATTCGTCGTTAAAATGTATTAACGATATAAATCGTTAACTTCAAATACTGAATTTTAAATTCGTTAAAGCAACCGATATATCTCGTTACTTAACGACATCGGTAGGAATATATAAAAAGTTACAAAGAACTAAAAAATATCATTTTTGATATTTTTCAACACTTTTTTGGGAATAGTAAATTCTCTGCGAGTGGTTATATTTACCCTAAAAACTATTGAAATTGAACATTTTTTTATGGTTTTAGGATTTTGGGTATTTTAACCCCAAGTGCGATTAAGGGATAATTTTAAATTTGTCAATTTTTTCCTACATTTCATGTTCTTGTGGCCTGAGACACGCGATTTTTTAATAACTTTAACATTTTTTAACCAATTTTTTTGTCATTTATATCTTATTAGAACGACAATTACGTACACATTTCGATTCTTTTAAATTAAATTGCAAAAGTAATTATTTAATGGCAAAATTTTTACAAAAACTGAAAAAATGCATTTTTCCCCTTATAAATTTTTCCCCTTGTAAATCAAAACTAAATCGCTAAGTCGGCACGGGTCAATACGAAAGTTTTTTTTTAAGAAAATAAGGCAGATTTAAAAAATCAGCTGCAAATAGACCTTAGAAGCTCCTAGTGGTCTGTAACAAAAAATAAGCCTGAGATAAGACTAATACGCCCTGTTTAGGTCTGACTAAGAAACGTGAAATCAGTGGGGCTCCTTCTTGGAAAATGTTCCCGAATTTAGTATATTGCAAAACGGAAAAAAAGTTGTGGTAAGATAATTTCACAATGTTTCTAATATTTTTAGTTCAATGCAAGATGTATGTAATTATTTTATTTTTTATTCACAATTTATGTAATATAAGCCTTTAAAGGCCCTAAAATTATATTACAAATTAAATTAAATTTTCTGTAGTTGATATTTAATAGAATTCTAATTTTAGTACCCAGATAGATCTATATTTGGCTGTGCCGAATCTTATATACCATTCACCAAATTATACTTCAACATAAAAATTTTAAATATTTTTAGGTAAACAAAATAATTTTATTTTGCAGTTTTTTTTTTTTAATTTTTTGAAAAAAAAAAATGTTTTGAATTGTTTTTTTGGATTTCTTTTAAATATTTAGCGAAAAAAAAACTTTTGGTGAAAAAAAAATTCGGGTTAAAAAATATTTTTTTCCGATTTTGGCCCAACTTACTATGGTCTTATATACGTCGTTGATATATCTATCATTATAGATCCATATTGTCTATATTAATGACTTAGTAATCCAGATATAGGTCAAAAATAGGTTATTTGGGGGCATCGGATAGTTGATTTCAACAGACAGACATATACCCTCACGAAAGTGAAGGGTATAAAAATAATTCAATATCCATTCATGATGTTAATTATTTATTGCTTCTGCAATAAAATCGTTACAAAATTATAACTTTTAAATCTGTAAATATGTATGACAAAAGAAGGTAAAAATCTATAACTCTTAAATAAAGTAGTGGCTAAAATACGCATTCTATAAATTCTTTATATTTAGACGTACTTATTATAAAAAACTTTATCTGATTTAGACAAAAATGTTTTCAATTGGGTGTGATGATATCAACTCAATGTCTTTCTTGTTTAATAATAGTAATTACTTGCACTATGGAACCCAAGATAAATAGTATTAACATTATTTTTGGTTTTATGAATATTAATTTATGACGTCAATGTGGTAATCAGACAGAATTCTCTTGAGCCACTACGTCTATTGCACATTTAAAAAGGTAATCATATCAGTAGAATTATAAATTCCTAGACATTTGTTAACATAACAAAATACAAAGTATGCCAATCTAAACTTCTTAAGTATGTATAATAAACCAATTTAACGAATAAAAAAATGTTTAACACATTTTTAGTAAATATTTGCTAAAGAAAAACATAAAATTCCTCTACTAAACTAATTGTATAAATGACAATTGAAAATTAAATTTAAATTAAATTAAATATTCCACAAAAAAGTTGTCACCCTTATACATAATACAATTTCAAAATTGATTAAAGGTGGAATGGCGGATTTTCAAAATTATTTGAAAATTTTATATTAAACCGCAGATGCTAGATTATTTAGTTATTGCCCAAGCTATATTATATATATGTACATATGTTTGAATTTTAATTGAGAACTAATTGTTTTAAACTTTTACAGACGTCATTTCGAATTTCAAACAAAATGCTAAAGAAATTAATTATAAAAAAACAAAATGATCTTATAAAATTATAAAGGTTTTATAAACTTATGAGTGAGGTATTATTAACTTATATATTTACAAATATTTAAATTTATATATATTCAAGAATTTAATTATTTTGTATACCCTACACCAACTTTAAAGTATACCGCTCGACTCAGAATCACTTTATAATGACCATAATTTCAACAAATAGATATCTATCACTGCTATATTTACTTATGTAGTAAGTAACACAAATAAGTTTTATATAAAAGGAAATCACATTTGAATTTTTTTTCGAATCATTTTATATTTGACCATAGCTCCGATATAAGGGCAATTTCCTAAAACTACTTTAAAGAGCATAAATCTCTTAAAAATTTCAAATAAAATTCAACAAAAATAAGTTTCATATAGAAATAAATCACAAGATCTAATCTCATGACGATCGGTGCATAATTGCTCATAGCTCCCACATATGGCCCACTTCTGGAAATTTTTTTAACGAACATAAATCTCTTAAAAAATGTTGGTATCCACATAAAATTCAACATAAATAAGTTTCATAAAGACATAATCACACGACCTAATTTGATGACGATCAGTACATAATTGGTTATATCTCCTGTATAAGGCCCACTTCCGAAAATCTTTCACAAAATATGTCAAAAACCATATTTTTCGACCACTCAATTTCAAAAATCAAATGATGCAGTTTTGTAGAGAAATCTTTAGATATAAAATGTGCATTTATAGTTTTAAGAAAAATTATATTTTATTTTTAAAAAATTTAAGTAAAGTCAATGCAAGGGTTTTAAGCTAAAATTTACAAGTCAGTGGTTTATATATGTATAATTTTGCTGATAATACAATTTACCTTTAACACATTTGAAATATATAGCATTTCTCCATAAATACAAAAAAAAATATGGGGATATCATAAACCGTTAACTATCAGGCCTGTCACACAATTTGTTCGGAATGGTTTCAATTCCGTAGTTTTCATTCCGATCGATTTCGTTCTTTAGATTCCGTGTAATTTATTAGTTCCAAAAATGTTTAATAATTCTGTATTTGTGATTTTAATTTGACACCGTTTTTAATATTAAAACAAAAGTAAAGTTTTTGCTACAGAAATTGATTAAAAATTTTAGAAAAATAAATAATTACAAAGAAATATCAATTCCACTTTGAAAACTGAAAGTGGTTTCATTCCGATAGAAAATTTCGTTTTACTTTTTCTGAAGAAGCAAAATACGGAATTAATTCCACTTTCGATCGGAATGGAATTCTGTGACAGGCCTGTATAAGCCTCTAAAAATTATTTTATTTTTGATTTTCCATTGAAAAAAAAAAATAATGTAGCCCCACTTTCCCCCAAGCTGTTGTTTTAATGAAATTAAAGGTGGGAGTGTCTTGTTTCGATTGAAAAAAATATTAGTTCTCGGAAGTGGCATATCATTTTGAAGGGTATATATCTGTCATTTATTCTCACTTAGTTATTGAACATTATAGTGTAAACAACAAAGTTTTTTTTGCTTCGAAAATGTCGAATTTTGTACTAATAAATCGTCATATGTGGGTAGTTTTGATTTACATACTTCTTTAATTTGAAAAAGAAGTGACGCTGAAGAACATCAATTGCTCACCAAAGCTTGTGATTGAATGTGTTCCATCAGTTTGTTTTGTGCGGTTCAGATGGTTTGTGCGGTTCAGTAATGGTGATTTTGACAAAGATCGCCCAGGCCAGCCAAAATAGTTTGAAGACCAAGAATTGGAGGTACTTTATGAAGATTGTTCTCAAACTCAACAAGAGCTTGTAAAATCATTGGGAGCTGCTCAAACAGCAATTTAAAAACGAGCATTATGATTTCTACAAAAGAAGGAAAATAGGGTACCATACCAATTGAAGCCGAGAGCCCTTGAAAAACGATTTCGCATGTCCGAAATGATATTTGAATGCTGTAAAAGAAAATCATTTTTGCACCGAATCATTACCCGAAGCGTAAGGGATCGTATGTGAAGCCAGGCCAACCAGCCGAATTGACGCCAAATATCCATGGCACTAAGGTAATTCTCTGTATTTGGTGAGAGCAAAAGGGTCCAATCTATTATGAGCAGCTGAAATCTGACCAGATCATTATAGGGAACCTGTGCCGAAAGCAACTGATGCGTTTGAAGCTAGCATTGGTCGAAAATGCGGCCAGACGTGAAACCGTAATATTTAATCATGACAACGCTCGGCCACATGTTGCAATAACTGTTAAAAAGTGTTTAGAATGAAGTGGTTGGGAAGTTTTGCCTCACCCACTTTATAGTTCAGACCGTGCCCCGTCCGATTACTATTTGTTTCGATCGATGAAGAACGCTCTCTCTGGGATACGCTTCACTTTGGAACAGAGTTTCCGATATTGGCTAGATTCGTTCTTGGCCTCTAAAGATGAGCAGTTCGTTTGGTTGGAAATCCATATGTTGCCAGAAAGATAGGAAAAGGTAATAGCTGAGAATGGCCAATACTTTGAATAAATTCGTATTGTACAAATGTTTCAAAATAAAAGCTAAAAATTTTAAAAAATTTCGCATTTTTAAGTAGTACATAGAATAATGATTTGCTCATATATTCAGGTAGGGTATTATACATATGTTCGGTAGAGTATCCAAAACCGAAAATCAATCAGCCACTTTTCTTTAACTTTTCGGTTTTTTGACAAATTGTTTTTTTAAGACGGTAAACCGGTTATAGCGAAATTCTTTGTAAAGCTTATTTGAACATATTACATATTTTGATAACATTTTTAAACATATTAATTTATTTTTAGAAAGTTATAGCATTTCACAATATTTTGTAAAAGATATTAAGTAATTGCATAAAGTTAGAGGCCTTAAATATTCAAAAATGTCAAATTTTGGAAGGATTTAGTACTCAGTTCTTAACATATATCTTAAAATCTATATTTCAATTAACAAAACTGTCTATAAAAATAGATTTAAAGAGGCCTTTTTCATATTGAATAAAAATTTAATATAAAACCGGTTAATCGGTTTTTTAGAATGTAAAAACGTAAACCGGTTTTTTTAAAAACACACTTTTCTATTAAACCTGAAACCGGTTTTTTGGATCAATGGTCGTGCTTGACCGACTATACTTTCTTACTTGTTTTTATTTGTGTGTACATTTTCATTTAGCCCTCTTCATTACAATCTTTATTGATTTGTATTCTATCTATTTTGTGTTTAATTTTAGCAGCCAAAAGAAATTGAAAACGTTTTGATTTTTTCATGCATTCTCAAGAATCTATGAACTTTTATCAATTAAGATTGATTGGTTGACAAAGAAAAAAACACAGATCAAAGAGAAATATCCACGCTGATTATATTGAGCAGTAAATAAACAATAAGTGTTAAATTTAAAGTAATGATACATGTAAAGTAAATTCTTGTAGAAATATAAAACACAACAAGAAAATGTAGCAGAGCTTCGAATTAATTAATTAAATCAAGTTGAGTTTAATTTACTTTTTATTCCATTCTCCAAAAATCTACTACTTTAGTTTCATACACAGTTTTTATTTGAATAGAATTCATTCATTGTTGAATTAATTCATAACAGTCATAGAGAAATATACATAGAGCCGAAACTAGATAAAAATACAAACCAAAAAAATTACTGTAACAAATCACACATATGACTGTTGTTTTTAAACAGTTTTTTTTACTACTTAATACATTATACATTTTTGACAACTGAGTTAGGTCTTTGACAGGAAAGTTTCCGATCTATGTGTATTTATCTATGATAATAGTATTCATTCAACCATTGTATGATTAAATTTTTGTTAATACAAATTGAATAAAATATTTGTATTACTTTTTGTTTTGTTTTAATCATTTGCAAAATGAACTTTCTAAAGTTAATTTGTATTTGTAAAATTAAATGATTAAATTGCTATGGATTTGAATTAAGAGTAAATTGAATGATTAAATTAGGAATTAATTCTATAAAGAATGAATTCTTAAAGCAATGAATTTACTTTTGAAGTACTAAACATGTTGTTGTACATTTTAAATACATAAAGAGTTGCTACAATTTTTAAACTACTAAACGGCTTTTATTTGCAATCAAAAGTATCCGGTTTATTTAAAGGAAATAAACCAACGTTTTGAAAAGGTTAAAACGTAACAATATGAATTAATTCCCAATGATTGCTTTAATGAAATGATTATAATATCAAATTTTATTTGATTTCGAAAATTTTATTTTGTCGAACCGTATGGGCCACAACTTTTTTATATAGGCGATATATTTAATAGTATGTAATTGAATTTTTGACATAGCAAACGTTTTTGAGAAATAAGTAGGTAATTAAAAGTTTTGTCAATACTAATTGATGTGTAATAAATGAATTACCTTATCACTGATAGTTCGTCAATATGTGGTAATATGTATGTATTTTTTGAATCATATAGAAACTTTAGAATTTGTGAAGCCCTGACAACTAACCTATATATTATGAACTGGTGAAATCTGAAATCGGCCACATATTGCAATACCTGTTATACAGAATTTAGATTTAACTGTTTTATCCGATTTTCATTTAAGTAAGATATCATTAAATGTTCCTCAACGCTCATTACGATTTAATAAACCACTTTATGTTAAAACTTTCCGAACAAATTACGAAATGACAGATCCGTTTAGGAAATTATATTGTAATTTTAACGAAATGTTCAACTTTATAGATTTCACATTAAATGTTGATGTAATTAAATAAAATATTATTATCCATTTAAATAACTAACAATCTTTACATTAAGAAAAAAAAATATAATTTAATACTCAGTCTGTAAGGATAATATCCATAGACTAAATTAAATAAATAAATAAAAAAAGTGGTTGACATGTCTTGCTTCACCCGCTTTATAGTCCAGACCGTCCGATTCCGATATTTGCTTGATTCGTTCTTGGCCTCAAAAGATAAGCAGTTCCCTTGCGCTCGGCGTCCATATGTTGCCAGAAAGATGGGAAAAGGTCATAGCTAACAATGATACTTCGAATAAATTTATGTATATTATACAAATGTTTCAAAATAAAAAGCTACAAATTTGAAGAAATCCTGCCAAGTCAAGCACCCAATATAAAAATTTTATTTGATTTTGAAAGTTTTATTTTGTCGAATCGAATGGGCCATGCTGTTAAATTTTATTTTATAAAATGAGTCAAATAGGCGATATATTTATTTGGCATAAAAAACGTTTTTGAGAAATATGTAAGTAGGTAAATAAAAGTTTTGTCTATACTAAATGACGTGTAAAATCAGTAATAGTTCGTCAATATGTGGTAATATATTTTCTGAATCATGTTAGATTATATTTAAAAAATACATAACGTATAGAAACTTTGTTAGACCCTCAGCACAATGATAAAAACAAAAAAGAATGAAAGCAATTCAAAATGAATGATATTATCGTCACTTCTTAAGCAGTCGTACCTGAATATGCATTCTAGCAGCATGTTTTTATAAAATTATTTAAATTCTGAAATTGTAAATTGAATACAAATGAATTCGTTACAAATTTGTTTACTTTTTGAATGACCACCACAAAAAAACAAATCTTATAAACCCTTCACCAAATTATACTTCAAAATATTACTTTTAAATATTTTTAGGTAAACAAAATTTACTTTTTTTCCAAAGTTGTTTTTTTTTTGATTTTTTGGAAAAAAAATTTTTCGAATAGTTTTTTTAAAATTTTTTTTTTTTTAAAATTTAAAATTTTTTTTTTTTAGTTTTTTTTTTCAATTTTTTTTCTTAATAGTTAGCGAAAAAAAAAATTAGGTTAAAAAAAAATCCGGGTTAAAAAATAATTTTTCCAATTTTGACCCATTGTAGGTCCAACTTACTATGGTCTTATATACGTCGTTGCAAAGGCCTTTAGATATTCATATTGTCTATATTAATGACTTAGTAATCCAGATATAGATCAAACATATGTCAAAAATCGAGGTTGCCCAGGTTTTTTCCTTATATCTCAGTCATTTGTGGACCGATTTTTTCGACTTTAAATAGCAACCGAGCCGGAAGAATTCCAGAGATATTGATGTATGAATCGTGTATGTAAGTTATTTGGGGTCTTATGAAAGTTGATTTCAACAGACAGACATACGGACATGGCTTAATCGACTCCGCTATCTATAAGGATCCAGAATATATATATGTAGTTTATAGGGTCGGAAAATTATATTGTGGAAATTACAAATGGAATGACAAACTTCTCACGAATGTGGCTGGTATTAAAACGGGGATATATTGATTTTCTCATTCGATTTGTAATACATCGAAATATTGGTCCGTCTTTCCTTCTGTTGAAGCCACGTAGGGCCTAGGGGAAAGGACTTATTTTTCCTTAATATTCTTTGTAATATGAACCAAATCGGTGTAGCAGAACCACAGTTATGGATAAAAAAGGTGAGACAACCTTTAACCTTTAAATATATTGCAGATAATAACATGACATTTTGCATATGTTAATCTTATTATCTCTGTTGAAAATGGTAAGAATCGAGCAATGTATTATTTTAGAACTAGCGTTGCACAGTGGTTTATAAATATTTTATTTTTGGAAATAATTCGGTAGCTTGTGAACGATTGGAAATAACTTAGTGAAATTTCACATAGTCATTTCTGAGGATGATTTAAATTAAAAAATCGTTTCATTCCCGGGAATTTTTTAACACTAAATTAAACCAGAAATTTTTTTTGTCGAATAAATTGACTTATATTTGTAACAGGGTTTTAAAAGAAGTATAAAAATACTATATTTGGTTGTACAATAATTCAATTAGCATCAAATTTAGCCATAAAAACGTATGTGAATATTGTAACTTTTAAAAGAAAACTTATTTAGAAATTCCAGAAAATTCCCTAATGTATCTACAAAAAATTCACTTACTTGTCTGGGTTTACTCTTTTAGTTCAAGAGAGGCAAAACTTTCCAACCACTTCTTTCTAAATAGCTTATAACAGGCATTGTAACATGTGGCCTAGCGTTGTAATAATAGCATATTACGGTTTCATGTCTGGCCGCATATTCTGGGCGTTTTTCGGCCAATGTTCGCTTCAAACGAATCAGTTGCATCCGGTACAGGTTTTCTGTGATGGTCTGATCAGATTTCAGCAGCTCATAGTAGATATGACCATTTTGGTCCCACCAAATACAGAGCATTACCTTAGCGCCATGTGTATTTGGTTTTGGTGTCGATTCGGCTGGTTGGAGGGGCTTCACATACGTTCTCTTACGCTTTGGGTCATCGTAATGGATCCATGTTTCATCGCAAGTAATGATTCGATGCAAAAATGATGCAAATTATAATAGAAAATCAAAAAATTATTAATTTTTGTTTGTGAGCTTTAGTAGAAATATTTTTAATATATTGTAGATGGAGATAGTTCTTATTGAATATAAACCCTGTAAAACACCAAAAAAAATTACAAGGTCCGACCGATAAATTTTGATAGAGGAGACAAAAAAAGTTTACATCTGAATTTAATTTTACGGGGGGTTAAAATTTCCCAACTCTGACACATTCTTATTATTAATCGGCATAAGAAACCATGTGATCCTTACATTTTAGGTATAAAATGTGTTCAGCTAATTTATGTAAAATGTTACGGAGAACATTTTTGTAGAATATATTAACCCTCTAAATCCTCAAGGCATGAGTCTTTTTTGTCCTTCTTTTAAAAAAGAGCAAAAAACACCATTAAAACAGGGATTTAAGGGGTTAAAATGTTCCGCAAAAATATTATCCGTGAAATTGTACTATAAGTCCCTGAATACACCAAAACGGAAAATTCAACCAGAAAGTCAGAAATAAGCCACAAAAAAGAGAGCCTAGGTTTAATTTCGCATTTATTAAGAATTTAATTTTAAATTCAGATGTAAACTTTCAAAACGCATTTTTTTTGTCTCCTCTATCAGAATTTATTGGTCGGACCTTGTAATTTTGGAAAAAAATTTGATTTTGTTGTATAGTGTAATTTATATTAATACATTTCTATTTAATTTAATTCAATTCAATTATTGATATTGATCATTTATCAGTTACTTTTGACGAATCATGACAAACAGACAGATATTTTACTATGACATATTTTTATTTCGTGTATGAGTTATTAGGCATTAATTAAAAAGTAATACAATATTAATTAATAAACATATAAAATTCTAATAAAAATTTAAACATTTTTATTCCTAACACGTGATGCAGACACAACATGTATAATGACTTAAGCCTTTCAATCAGTCATTTGAAGCGATACATTTTAAATTATTTCTTTCTTAAGTTATAACAAAGTTATTATCAATTGTATTTGTTTAAATATTTTTGAATTTTCTCTTTCAGGCAAACCCATGTACTATTTAGAAGTTTTACTGGGTCAGTTTACCAGTCAAAGTTCTATAAAAGTTTGGTCCGTATGTCCCTCATTTGTTGGTAAAACATAAAATACACAATTTTATAACGAATTCAAATTAAACAAATTCTTATTTACAGGTGTTGGCATTGGCCAAGCTTATGCGGGAATTTGTGTTCTAACCTATTACTCTAGCCTGCTGGCATTGACTTTGTATTATTTTGTATCATCATTTAATAAAATTTTGCCCTGGTCATATTGCCGAGAGGAATGGGGAGGCAATTGTGTTGACTCCAATCCAATAGGAAATCCTAATAATAATTATAATTACAATAGTAATAATGATACAACAATTAATTATAAGCTACAAAGTAGTTCAGAACTATTCTTTTTGTAAGTATTGAGTAATAGAAAGTAAATAAAATTGGTATTTATTATTATCATTATTATTTAGGAGAGAAGTGATACGAGAGTATGATGATATTTCCGATGGCATTGGTATGCCCAGCTTGAAACTTACGTTGGCCCTGTTTGTGGCTTGGCTGACAACATTTTTGGTTATAGTGCGCGGTGTGAAAACGGCTGGTAAGGCGGCCTACTTTTTAGCCATATTTCCCTATGTTATATTAATAACACTGCTTATAAGAGCCGTTACCTTGGAAGGTGCTATGGATGGTATTATATTCTTTTTGAAACCCAATTGGAGTGAGTTGTTAAATTTAAAGGTATGTAAAATTCGTTCATATAATAAATATGTAAATAATAAATTCATCATTCATCTTTTGCAGGTCTGGAAAGAGGCTGTTGTACAGTGTTTCTTTTCCCTGGCTGTGGGCTTGGGGCCAATTGTTATGTTTTCCTCATACAATAAATTTTATCATAATGCAAATAGGTAAGAATTTAAAAATATTTATTATTATTAATGTGTTCGTAAATACATTAAATCTTAATATAAAACAAGTAAAAGTGTTATATTCCGTTGTGCCTGTTTACTGTAACCATTTCAACATTGTTACAAGTTTTTTTTAAAAAATAATATAGTCCAGTAACTATTTACATGATTGTGGTATCCATAATATGGTTAATATACGATTCACATGATTGTATCAACCATATATATAGTTACAGTAAATAAGTATATGTTTGTGACAACATACATATACTTGTTAACTGATCGACATAGAATCACTTTCAATCTAGCATTAAAATCATTTAGTAGTTTTTCAACCTTTCGCCAATAGTAATTTTTAAATTTGGATTTATCTTAGAAATACACATTTATATTTGGTAAAAGGTTACAGTTCTCAGGTAGTTCATCTCCGTTTAAAATCTACCACATTTTTGGACACCTTTTTTGTGCTCTTCAATTATTTTTTAACAATAGCCAATATCCCTACACTGCACAGTGGTTTCCCTTATATGGAGAAGCGGTCAAAAATCAATATCTCCAAAACTAAAAAAGCTAGGTCCCGAGGAACTTAAAGTTTGCAAATTCTAGGAAAAAATATTAACAACTGTAGCCACAGTAGCCATTTGATATTTAAAGGGTTAATTGGCTTATACATTTATTTTAAGATTTTTTTAAATAAAGTATGAAAATTCGTTCGTTTAAACAATTTTTATAGATTTTTATTCCATTTTAATTCATTTGAAATATACACTGAAACAAAAACTAAATTAAAAAGTTATACAAAGTTATATAATGCAATATGAGGTATTATATTATTTTTGATTTTATATGTTCACAATTTTTGTTGTTTATGATAAGAGCTAAATCTTTGCCTCGGAGAATAAATCAAAATTCCATATTAAAGTGATTGACTTTGGACAAAACTGGCATACACGGGTCTTTTTTTTGGTCTTTTATTCATCTTTTATCATCATTTGGCTTTATATGTATTTTTGATGCCAAATGAAGAGAAATACAAATAAAATATTTGCTCGAAAATATTTAAAAATTCTGTAGATAGGGACATCTTAATAACCTAGCGGTACAAAATTTCATAAAAATTGGTTTTGCCGCTTCGGAGGAGTTAAAACACAAACATTGTGACACGAGATTTTTATATATTAGATAAATAAGGTAAAATATCATATTAATATATATCAAGTAAATTTAAAACTCTTTCACTTTAACTACTTGTTTTCTGTGTTGTTAAGTTTCGGGCTCTGAATGGATCTGAAGTTAAAAAGATCCTATATTTGTAGCATGTACGATATTTTTCGTGTATGTTGCAATCTAAACTGTTTTAAATCCTTATTTTTCGCTTCATCCGATAATTCACCTATTGAAACTAATGCATGCTTGTTCACCTCAGCTCCATGGATCAGAATTTTGTGTACGGATGTAGTACCAGGGATATTCCTTAACAAATTTTCTGACTGTCTATACAGCATATTCCTCAAACTTTACGTCATCAGTTTCAAATCCAGAATTTATAGCTTGGAGAATTGTGGCACATTTTTGAAAAATGTCCTCATCGATTCCTGTTATTTTTTATGAAAGATCGACAATTTGGAAAAATCTCCAAAAGTACCATTTAGGTCCGAAATCGTTGCTGAATATACTGTTGTTCCATTTTTTTAGCTCTAATTTGTACGAAAAGTGAAAAAAGTACTCAAAAAAATGCCAACATACCATTTTTATACCCTCCACCACCATAAGTGGTGAATGAGGGTATATATAAGTTTGTCATTCCGTGTGTAACATTGAGAAATATTCATCTGAGACCCAACAAAGTATATATATTACTGATCCTTATGAAATTCTAAGTCGATTGAGCAATGTCCGTCTGTGTAAAACACGCTCACGTCCAAAATACGCAAACAAACTTAGTAGAGTTACAAAATCGGTACAGTGGAACCAAAGTTATGAATGAAAATGTGGGACAACCTCAAATAAAAATTTATAATTTTCACATATTTTTGGAAATTTTTTGTAAATATATTGCAGCTAATATCATAAAATTTTGCACTCGTTACTTTTATGATAAAAGGAGTAACTCTGGTGAAAATTATAAGAATCGGTTCATGATTTCTCCTAGCCCCCATACAAATTTCTTCCCGAAATATGGTTCTATGGTCTATAAATGCCTACAGAATAGGAATATCCACATAAAATTCAGCAAAAATAAGTTTCGTGGTAAAAGAAATTATATTGCAAAATTTTTCGTGGATCGGCCCATATTTGACCATAGCCCCCATATAAAGTACACTTCCGAAAATCTCTTAAATAAGCATAAATGTCTTATAAATATCGCTATCAAGTTGAAATTCGACATGAATAATCCCAATATATACCAAAATCGCTGTACCTAATTCTATGAAGATCGGCCGATAATTGGTAGCTCCCATATAAGGACCACTTCCGAAAAACGCAATAACCTACATAAATATCTAAAAAATATCAATATCAAAACAAAATTTCACACACATCCGTAGTATATATTTAGAAATCATACTACTGGATTTGGTGAATATCGGTCCATATTTGACCATAGCTCCCATATAAGGTCCACTTCCAAAAATCAGTTAAGTACTCATAAATCTCTTACAAATACATTTATCATGCTAAAATTCGACAAAAATTATACTCCTATACATAGATATCACTGTATCAAATTTTATGCAGATTGACCGGTAATTGGTCATAGCTCCCCTATAAGGCCCATTTCCGATAAAAGATATTAACCTTAAAAAATATTAAAAACATATCGATATCAAAATGAAATTATGCACAGATCAGTAATTTGTATCCAGTAATCATACTTTTGGATTTTGTGAATATCGGTCCATATTTAACCATAGCACCCATATAAGGTCCACTCCCGAAAATCACTAAAATCCTCATAAATTTCTTACAAATATAGTTATCAGGTTGAAATTCAAAACAAATTTATTCAATATATACAAAAATCGATGTACCAAATTTTATGATGATAGGCCCATAATTGGTCATAAACTCCATATAAGAACCACTTCAGGAAAACACATTAACTTGCACAAATATCCATAAAAATTTATACTGAACGAACATTTTACACGGATCAGTAATTTGTATCCAAGGATCGTACAAGATTTTTTAAATATTGGTCTATAATTCGGCATAGCTCCCATATAAGGTCCACTCTTGTTAATAGCGTTGTTTATATGAAATTCTACAAAAATAGCCCTTAAATACTTAGGACCATAATAGGTCATAGCAGCCATATATTAAACCAAAATAGTACACAGATCAGTAATTTGTATTCTGAAATCATAATACTGAATTTTGTGAATATTGGTCCATAATTGGCCACAGCTCTCATATAAATACATCAAAATCACATAAAAATATTTTATGACAATCGAATCATAATAGGTCATAGCTCCCACATAATTTGCACAACCAAATATTTTGAAATTTGTCTAAATATATTTGTATACCCTTTTTTATACTCTGTTTCTTCACTTGAGGTTAAAAGGGAAAAATGTTGATCCAAACGTATTAACTAATTATTAATTATATAAATTGTTAAATTTCATACGTTCTAATAGGAATTTCAGTTATAAATTGCTGAATTAGATAGCATTTTTTGTACATATGAAATAAAATATCTTCTACGTAAACTAGTCTTTCTAACAATTGTTATATTATTTCAGTTTTTATACCATCATATTTAGGTTGAGGGTTTTTAAGATTCGGCACGGCCGAATATAGTACTCTTACTTGTTTAATTTAAAGAGGGGTAAAAAATCTACAATTTGATGTATAAGATGTTGTGGGCAGATGAGGGCCAAACAACTAAAAGTCTACGTGAAAAAGAAGTTTTTAAAAAATGTGTGTTTTGAAAAGGTCAAAAAAGTATTTTTCAGGGATTTTTTAATGGGCTTATATTTTCCCAGCTTTTATTATTTAATTTGGTAGAAAATAAGTTAAAATTTAACGTTTGTAGGGTTTTTTGGATACTTCTGCCACAATATCGCGAATAACTTTTTAGATAAATTTAAGTTTTCTTTTCTGACTAAGTAAACACAATATATGAAATATAAACATAACTCCCCTTTCAACGGACACAAATATTAAATCTCGCAGAAAAACAACAAAAAAGTTTCATAAAATTTAGAGTGTTGTCAATAAAGCTTAGAAAAAAAACATTATTGTTTTTGATTTTTGGCCTATGGGGGAAACCACTGTGCACTGGCCTTAGCTCCGGGCTGTTTGTAGGATTTTGCCTCAGTACTGCCTTCCTGCATTCTATTTATTGGCTTTAGAAACATCTTGTGGACCATTCCTACTATCTGAATCAGGTTTTCCATTTTTTGTAGGACCAAGTTGGGTTTTGTTGAAAATATTTAATCATTTTAGTACGCACTTTTTTAATAAGATTTACAACAAATGAGCATAATTGACATTAAACATAATAACTGACATATTTTTCAAAGGTAAATTTATAAAAAAAAAAAAAATCAAATAATACTTGGGTTAAAAGTTTTAATGAAAAACGTGTGTTAAGGTTTTTTCGATCTCACTCCTTAAATGCATTTACGAAATTACTCATTATAAGAATTATGACCAGTTTTTGACTTCGTATACAACTAAATTAAAATTTCTCTCCATAGAGATGCCATTATCGTTACTAGTCTGGACACTGTAACAAGTTTAATAGCAGGCATAACAATTTTCGGCATACTGGGAAATTTGGCCCACAATCTTAATGTTAGCAATATAGATGAGGTGGTACGTAGCGGTACCGGTCTAGCCTTTATATCGTATCCAGATGCTATAGCCAAATTTAAGGCCGTACCACAGGTATTTATTTAATCAAGTGATAATAATTGTATAAAATATAAACAAATTTTCTTTCCTCTAGCTTTTTGCTGTTTTATTTTTCATCATGTTATTCGTCTTGGGTATTGGCACACTGGTGGCTCAGGCCAACACATTGGTGGCCATATTGTGTGATCACTATAAATGGATGAAAGCTTCCGTGGTGGCCTTGATAACAACAATTTGTGGATTTCTTTGCGGCATCATATACGTTACACCGGTACTAATGTGTGCTAGCTCTAATACTCATTTCAATTTCTCTCTTTCTATTCATTCTCTCTCTTTCTATTCATTTCACTTTCATTGTTCTCGGTTTGGATCGAAACTAAAAAAAACAATAATTGTTTGCAAATATTGTTTGATTAATGGTGTGACGATCAACAATATTTATTGACAATTAATTAATTGTTTTTTATGCTTCTGTTTCAAATGACTCACATGGTTCTAAAAGTAGCGCATTATTGTTGCTTCAAAAAATTCCAAAAATTGTTAAATATTTATACAAAAAAAAAACATTTAATTTAATTAATTCAAGGCCGGTCAATGGATCCTAAGTTTAGTCGATTATTATGGAGCTACATTTGTTATATTCGGTTTGGCGTTATTTCAAATAATTGGCGTTGCGTGGGTTTATGGTAAGTTGAATTATGGTTTATTTTTAAATTTAACATAATTAATATATTGTTGGACTGATGATTTTGGTTGGTTCACGTGACATTCAAGTAGAATATGAATCCATTTTGATAAAACCACATCACTCAACGACAGTTAGGTACTAAAGCGAATTACCGCATTAGTGATCGAATGAGCTTTCGTATCGAAAAAGAAATTCGATATCGAAATTATAATAAAATGTGCTATATTTCATTCTCGATATCGAATACCGTAATCTCAAACAATTCTCGATATCGAATACCGTAATCTCAAACAATAATACGGTAAATCGGACCCACATACTGTACTACCTAGAGTGTCCAAAAAAGCAACAAATTAAATTGTCCGAAATGTTAAAGAATACTTCTATGGCACTTTTATCACTGCCCGCGATCGGTAGTGGAGATTGTGTATTAGGTGCAAAAGCCGGGATTTAGGACTGCAATACTGACAAGTTTGTTTCTGTATGCTATTACGAATCTGTCGGGGTGACTTTTTCGATCAGTGTTAGATCCGAGTGAATCACCTGATAGACCAGAGCCTCGAACTAGATACTTCTATTGCATTTTTATCACTGCCGGCGATCGGTAGTGGAGAAGCTTATAAGTCAATGGTAATGAAATGGTAACATAATTTCACGGCGTCCCAAAAATATGTATACACACATTTTTGCGCTACAAATGGAAGTGACACTATCAGCCCAATTATGAATAAAAAATTCCGCGGGAGTTTGTTCCCCGGGAGTTTTTTCTCATTGAAATTGAATAGGAAAAATGAGAAAAAACTCCCGCGGAATTTTTATTCATAATTGGGCTGTATAAATAACTTGACGGATTGCAAATTGTTCTCATACGCAAGTGAAAAAGTCAGCAAAAGGGTGAAATTTCCTATACGGATTGAAAAATGTCTGCAGGACAACAAACGTTTTTTTGTATGGTAGCAGGAGACTATTTAAAAAGACACTAACTTACAACTTAGTTAAATTTGCTTTAATTTGACCTAACCTAATAATCTCTTATATATACAATATTTCAATTTCATTTCAGGTTTAAACAATTTCTGTGATGATATTGAATTTATGACCAAACAACATGTTTCATTCTATTGGCGCATCTGTTGGGCAGTGATAACACCACTATTGTTATTATTTATTTTTGTCTATTCCATGGCAGAATTGAAAACATTAAAATATGCTGGCATGGACTATCCAGAATCAGCTAATAGTAAGCAAATAACAATTAAATATTTATGAAAATATACAACAAATTTTAAATTTATAATTACAGTTGCTGGTTGGATATTATTGGCCATAGGATTTATACAATTTCCATTATGGTTTATATGGAGCTCAGCTAGTAATAGTGATGGTTCAATATGGAATGTAAGTTTTATAAACAAAAATGTTTGTAATAAAAACCAATTATATTTTTTTTCACATTTTCTGTAGAGCATTAAAAAAGCATCCTCCCCCAGCGAAGAATGGGGTCCCAGTGATCCGGTTATACGCAAAGAATGGCTGCTTTATAAACACGAAATGCAAGAACAGCGTAAAGCTCAATGTTCAGAGGAGAAATACTCACAGTTTTCACAAAAATTAAAAAATGTATTTTGCTAAACATTACAGTAGGTTATAGAGGCATTTTTTTTTTATTTTTATATTTAAGCATTTATTCTAACTATGCCGATAAAGAAAGAGGAAATTATATAAGAAAAATTGTACTTAATCAGAATTAAATTGTGTATATGTGTGTACTTATGTAGATAATACATATTGTTAAAATAAAACTAATAACTAAATTAAGAGAATAATGTTTAGTGTTTTAATTAATGGGTTTTATAGATATTTAGATTTGTTTTTAAAGTTTCTATTCAATTAAAGTACAGTTTGAGATTTGAATATGTTTAATCAGATGAGAATAGTTTATAGAAATCTGAAGAACTATAATCGTAAAAGTATTTAAACTTTCTACGAATTAATTTCTTCACCCCTATCGGCAATAACATGTGAAATTTTGTTCCCATGAAATATTCATTTCCCTCGAAGGGAAAATTGCTATCGGGAATATCATGATGAACTTTACATTCAAATACAAAATTCCATCTAAAAATTTCACAACAAGGGGAATTTTTTTCACGTGAACAAAGTTGATGAACGAAAAAAGGAAAATATTTCATGTGAAATGTTGATTCGCGATAGGGGTGCTTATCATTATCATACAGAGTTTGCCTGAAAATTAGTTTTTATTTTCCAATCTCTAGTACTATAATTGTGAGTCTTCAAACTTTATATGAATCAATTTCGTATCACTCGATGAAGTTTAACCAAAAAAAGGAGGGATCGGTACAGGATGTGAGTCACCTCCCATAAAAATTAAACAGTTATTTCTGAATATCTTGAGAACTATAATTACGAGATTATTCAATATAGCTTTCGAATAGCTTTCTCATTTCACATATATTTTTTGAACTCTAAACTTTTTATTTCATTAAGATTCGAGTTGCGAAGCAACATTTAAATCATGCTTTTTTTTCTTTATTAAAAACTATGAAAAAATATATAAACAAAAACAAATAAATAGTTTATAAATACGGGTCCCAGCCCGGAAATAGCATAGCTAAATTACGATTACTCATGGCTTCATTGATCAAGCGTTCTACTTGTACAGCAACACTGGATGTTCCAAAAATGCCCTTCTGTTTACCTTCAAGTTTATTTTGTACCGCCAATAAAGCACGCTGGGCTATATAATTTGTTCCTTCATCTGTAAATTAAGAAACAAATATTTTTATATTAAAATTTAAATGAAAATTTCTATGTAACTGACTCAATTTATTACCGTTTTGATTTTCATCATTCACTTGTGGTATAACTTTCCATATATACAATGGATCATAAAGTAAAACTTCCAAAATGGTGGTTATAACATCTTGATGACGCCTTAATATGGTCATGGTTGTTTCACAAGATTTCTTAAAAACTCCATTGGCACCACAGATACCCATGGGGGCTACAATATCACGTGTCAAACGGAATGGTACAGTTTCTGGTGTAGGCATTATTTTGCCCTGCTCAAAAGCTATGCCTGAATTTAAGAATTTTAAAGAATATATTTTAGTTGTAGTTTCAGATAAGGTTGAGGTTAATTATAGGGAGGAAATAAGTTTTTCGACAAGGCATTGGACCTTACCTATTCCAAATTGGTTAAAACTTGGTACACAGCTTATTTAAAGTCATACAGAAGTTTAAGATGCTCAAACATTTTAAATTCGCTTTGGTTTAAAGTTCAAATTTTATATAAGAATGGTACTAAATCGGTAAATTTCAATTGCCTATAACTTACACATGATATAGAAACGAAAGATCATACTTGAACAAAGGTTATCTAAAAAAAATATATCTTCCATTTTCTAAAGATTTTCCTCAATTATAATCCATTGTATGGTTAACTTCACAAACAAAATCAAAGTGGGACCATGAGGGGATCACGGGATAATAAATATTTAGTAAAAATGTCCTAATATTTCATAGAATAATCAAAAAAACCAAGAAAAATTGTATTAGTTCCACAACTAGTTCTAGAACTTAGCAAGTACTCATTCTAGTTTGCAATTGTCACCTTCGAAACAAGTTCCATGGAATCGTTACGAAGCCATTGCCACTTCCTTGGAATGGTTGTGGAATCAGTTCTCTAATCAATGATTTTTGCTTGAAATTTTCACACCTTCTTAAGAAGGTTTCTAGAACTAGTTCATCCATCATTGTTTTTTTTATTAGCGATTGTCATACTTGGAACTAGTTCTGGGAACCAATTAAGGAAATTGCCGTTTCTTTTATTACGTTACAAAAAAATTAACGTTTGTTAACGTTATTTTGAAAAAGAATCGATATCAATTTCAGTTGTTTTTAACGTACCTAATGCAATTAGAATAATAGATCCGCCCATATGTTAAATTTTTGTACATCGTTATTCAAGAAGAACATTTTACACTGTATAAACAAAGTTCTTCCGGAACTAGTTTGTGTTCTATAGAAATACTCTAGAAGTAATGTGTAACTAGTTCCTATTAAACTCTCTAGAATTTCTGAAGAATCACAACATTTTTTTTCACAACGGGTTTTAGAAGTAGTTGCGTTATAACTAGTTCTATGGTTGTTATCAAAGAATCGGAAGTGGTTCTGATTATAGTCGTTCTAGAACTAGAGATTTTGGAACAAGTTCTAAAAATTATCTTGGAAATATGTTTATAATTTGTAATTGTTATCTTTGTAATTAGTTGTTTGATTTGTATAAACTTAGTCTTATATGAGCTTTGAACCTATAAAAAAACCAAACTAAGGCGAATTTTGAAATTTTGAAGAACTTTTTGTATGGCCAGCGAAAACATGCATACCAAATGTTATCAAATTCAGAAACAAGGGTTCAAAAATTATTTTTTTATCGAAATTTTACGTTTCGTCCCTAGTACTTACCGAAATCGATGTGTATCACTTCTGCTGTTTTTTCATCGATGAGTATATTTTGCAAATGTCGATCACCGAGGCCCAATATAAAGCCCACCATAGAAGTGGTGGCCACACTTGAGTTATTGAAAATAAATTATACGTTGTATTAGAAGAAATGTGGATAAGTTTAAATTTGTTATATTTAGTAAATCAATAGAATTTATGTATTACTTTCTTATAGGTCTGTCGAAAAAATATAATGAAGTTGGGAAATATTTCAATAAGAACAAATAAAATAAGTATTTAGTGAATAGAAATAATGCTCTAATTCGTTTATATCATCTACAATTATTATTCAAATAAGTTATTTGCAACCCCCGAATAATTGAACAATTAAACGTAAATCTGTACTTATTAAACGTCAATGAAAATAATAACATCTTCTCTTCTCATTGCAACGACAATTAGATCTTTGCTCCAGAACGACCAGAGTCATACTCGGTAACGAGCTCAGCGAGTGCTGTATAAACCGAAACGTTTTGCCTTAGGAAAGAACTCTCGGAAACACTGGAACTGTTATAACAAGTCTTTTAAATTACCACTATTAAATATACTACTGAATCTTTAAACAAAATCCTTTTATTAAAATTAAAATCTCTATACAGTCACATTAATTGCACATTAATTTTTTTAAAAAATTATGGTAATTTTTTAAAAATATTGAAGTATCACAAATATTTAATAAAAATAATCACAGTATTTAAAATTTACTAACAAAACTTTAGATATTTTTTTGTAATTAGATGAAGTATAACAGTAGATAAATTTATATCACACAAGTTAGTATACACTCTGATAGATGTTGGTACATCGTCTGAGTATAGTAGAGGCCTTTTAGCAGAGGGTAATTATTATTATTAGTGAGGCTCTACGCACTGCGACCCAAATTATCTTTTGAGCAGCCTTCGATTTTTCATCCTAACAGATTTAGGCTACGTATAAAGCCAAGTATTCTATTTGGTGAGAGCTCAATTACGTCTCTCGGGGCCATTAAGGCCCTTCCCAACCATTTAGTTCTGCATAATGCCAGCATTGGGCAGTCGCAAAGAACATGTTCAGAGGTTTCGGCATGAAGTCCACAAAACCTGCATTGTTCATTCTCAACGTTACCTAACATACATTGGTGATACTTTAAACCAGAGTGTCGAGTGAATAACCCAGTAAGTATCCTCAGGTCATCCTTTCTGAGCGAAAGCAACAACTGGGATCTACGTCTGGAGAGGGTGATGCATCGTTTGGAATATCTTAGTCCTGGTAGGTTACCCCAAAAACGGGCAAATTGCGATTCAACCCAAGAACGAATACGTTCCATAGTGTATCCACTAGAGTATCCAAAACCGAAAACTTGTCAACCGGTTTTTTCATCTTTGTAAACTCCACCGGTTTCGGTTTTTTTAACCTTTCGGTTTTTTGACAAACCGGATTTGTAAGACGGTTAACCGGTTTTAATGAAATATATTTTCTAAAGCTAATTCAATCATAAATATGAAAAACTTTGATATCATTTTTAAAAATATTGATTTATTTTATAGAAAATTATAGCATTTGACAATATTTCGTAAAATATATAAAATAATTGCATAAAGATAGAGCCTTAAGAATTCAAAAATGATAAATTTCCGAAGATTTAGTACACAATTCTTAACACATTTCCTATTAGCGTCCACAAATAAAAATAAATTTAAGGAGACCTTTTTCATATTAAATAAAAATTTAATATAAACCGGTTTTTTGAAGATAAAAACCGAAACCGTTTAACAAGTTTTTTTAAAAGGCAATAATCAAAACCGGTTTTTTCAAAAACACACTTTTTGGGTTAAACCGGTTTTTAAAATTTGCCGGTTTTTTGGACACTCTAGTATCCACGTGGGATGCCAAAGAACGGTTCAGGACCTATAAATGAGCGTCGAACGCAACAAGACAATCAGTGCATTCATTGCCAGCGTGACCTTCATGGACAGGTACCCAGCACAATGTAAGTTCATTGTGTGCGCCGAGTTCATTCAAGGATGTCCAGCAGTCCATAACAACACCAGACCTCACTTCACATGATGATAATGCTCAAAGAGCAGCCTGACTATCAGACATAACAAATATCCTATTATTCCTTAGTCTCCTTCTTAAGCACTCATTGAAGCATATAAGGATGGCGTAAATCTCCGCCAGAAATATTGATTGAAATGTACCCATTGGGATACCCCTTTGAAAATTGGGACCATAGATACCAGCCTCAGTGTCACCTTTAGCCTGTTTGAAACCATCAGTAAACCATACTTGATCGGCATTATTTTGCCAACATGTTTGGCTTAACCACTCGTCCCTTTCAGGTATAAGGACCCTAAACTTCCTATTTAACACCAGAGTTGCTGACATATAGTCCGATATTGCAATACTAGGATAATTTTCAAAGATGCCTAGAATACACATTTGCCCAACCAGATCTCCCGGCATTACACGGGATATTCCCGGTAGTCTGTATGCATTCCTATAGGCCTCCTCCATTACCAATAAATGTAAGAGTGGGATGTGTAGGATTGCACCCAGAGCATGAGTGGGACGACAGGTCCTCATGGACCCAGTAATAGAGACACAGATGAGGCGATATACTTTATCAAGTAATGCTCTCGCAGACACCTGTTCTACCTTTTTCCACTATGCCAATGCAGCATATGAAATTATTGGACTAATTACCGTAATAAAAGACCAGTAAATCATCTTCGGTTTTAACCCCCACGTTCTACCAAAAAGACGCTGGCAGGCATATATTGCCCTAGTGGCCTTTTTGATAGTGTTGGATAAATGAGAATTCCAAGTGAGAGTCCTATCAAGTGGAAACCCAAGATATTTTACCGCCTTAGAAAACCCTATAGATGATCCATTCAATGTAGGCTCTATGAGTCTAATAACTCTTCGTTTCGTAAATGGTACAAGAATTGTTTTGGCTGGGTTAATGGTCAGCCCCCTTTCCAAGCACCACTTGGTGGTTATATTCAGAGCAGTCTGCATGCTACCCACCCAGTAACAGAGATTACTAAGCGGAAACCTAAGTTATTAAGTTTTTCCAGAAGTTCATCGATGACAAGAGTCCACAATAGAGGCGATAGTACGCCACCTTGTGAACATCCTCTAGTTGCCCTAATGGTCTTCGATGATCCTCCTAAGTCCAACTTAATAACCCTTGATGACAGAATTTCCAAAATACATTTCCTTATAATATAAGGAACTCCCTTTCTATGCAGTGCTAGATCAATAGCACTGTGTGGCGTGTTGTCGAAGGCCCCCTGAATGTCAATAAACGCACAAAGCGTTTATTGACATTCACCATTCACATGGTGAATGGCAGTCACCGTAGATTTACCAGGTTGATAAGCAAACTGGAAGCGGTGTATTGGATTCACCAAAAGATATGTTTCTCTTATATAACTATCGAGTAGTTTCTCCATCGTTTTCAAGAAAAACGAGCTGAGACTAATTGGTCTATACGACTTAGGCAATTGTTCAGATTTGCCCCCAGCCTTAGGTATGAAGACCACTTTTACCTCACGCCAAGTCGTTGGCACATGACAAGCCAATAGACTTGATTTGAAGATTCTCGATAATTGAGGGACAATATTGTCACCTTCTTTTTGTAGAATGCATGGATAAATTCCATCTGTTCCTGGGGATTTAAATGGGCTAAATTTAGATAACGCCCACTTTACCCGTTCTATACCAAAGATTCTACCTACCAACCGGCGATTACTGTTGGATATTGAGGGAATCCACGTATGAATCGGAGTTGGACTGAAAGACATTGAACCAGGAAAGTGAGTATCCAGGAGAAGTTTGCAGGTATCCTGCGGTGGCTCAGTGTACGTACCAGCATTCAGAGACCATTGGTATGATCCCGAGATAAGGTCTTTTGCAGCCGAATAGTTTCCGGGAGATTGTCAATGTTCTCGCAGTACGGTAAACTTTTTTCTTTTATGTATTCCATGTAATTGTTAAAGTTACGGTAGATCCAAAGCTATACTTAAGAGAAAAATGCAAAACATTATTGGTGTTACCAATAATATAAAATATAAAACCACTATTGGTATCTCAACACCAAAATGTTTTTCTTTATTTGTTGACCTGTGTAATAAATACCATGATTTATTTTATTAAATTGTTATGATACTTGATTATTTTTAAAGAAATTACCATATTTTTATTGTTTGACTGTATATTTTTATTTACAAAAAATATAAAAACAATTATAAAAGTAAATATGTATGTATGAATTTAAAAATATGGATCCCAGCCATAAAACATCATAGCCAAATTACGACTATTTATAGCTTCATTGATTAAACGTTCCACTTGTACAGCAACACTGGCAGTACCACAGATTCCTTTCTGTTTACCTTCAAGTTTATTTTGAACCGCTAATAAGGCACGCTGGGCCATATAATTTGTTCCTTCATCTATAAAATATACCTGTTTTATACTATGTAACATACAAATTTATTAAACTTACGTAATTTATTAACATGCGGATTTCCATTATCAACTTGCGGTATAACTTTCCATGTATACAATGGATCATACAGTAAAACTTCCAATATAGTGGTTATAACATCTTGATGACGCCTTAGTATGGTCATTGTAGTTTCACAAGATTTCTTAAAAACACCATTGGCACCACAAATACCCATGGGGGCTACAATATCACGTGTCAAACGGAATGGTACATTTTCTGGTGTCGGCATTATTTTGCCCTGCTCAAAAGCTATGCCTAAATTTAAGAAATTTAGAATACACTTTTTGAATTTTATTATAAGGAGAACTTACCAAAATCGATGTGTATCACTTCTGCTGTTTTTTCATCGATGAGTATATTTTGCAAATGTCGATCACCTAGGCCTAATATAAAGCCCACCATGGAGGTGGTGGCCACACTTAAGTTTAAAAAAAAAATTGCACATTTTATTAAAGAAAAAATAAATTCAGTAGATTTCTGTAATTATGTACTTTGTTACTGAATTGTGTAATAAATGTAATGAAATGCAAACGGCCCTAACTAACGAAAATCGGTTATTTATTGATCTATATCAAACTATTTATTTTTATTGATTTTAATCCACTTATCAAACTATATCGAGCCATAACCGCCAAAAAGACGTAAGCGCCATGATTACCAATTTTCGTTTTTTGATAAATATCGATAGTTCTCGATCATTCGCATCATCTCATAAAATACCATCGCTGTATAATGTACCGTTATGATTTTACAGCAAAAACAATTTAGATGTAAGTACAATTTATTGTTTTTTCTACATATTTTGTGAACAAGAAATGGCGCTTACGTCTTTATTCGTTTTAACAAATTAATTAATATTAGTTTTTTAAGGTTAAAAACGTTAATTTGAATTTGTGTAAATGAATATAATTTGAACAATATAAAAAAATTTAAACATTAACTTGTGTTTTTAATAAAATTGGAAGGGTGTAACTGCCAGCGAAAAAGACGTAAGCGACATAAATACCCGTTATCTTGGAAATGTATGAAATAAAATAAATGCAATATATAGTTAAGAAGTAACTGTGCATACATACTCAATTTCACGGTAATACTTAGACTTCAACCAAGGATATTTAAAAAAAAACCTTCCCCTGTAATATTTGGTTTTTGGCGCTTACGTCTTTTTTGCTGTTATGACTCGATATATTCAAAAAATGTTCCATACACCAGTAATCTTGTTGTGGAGACAGTAAGAACTATAAAATTTTAAATCTGGTATTTCAAGGAACTCCCAGTACGACATTCATTAGGTATATACTTAGACCGTGGAATTGAGTATGATATGTCTGACATATTTCGAATTAAGAATTCAAATAAATTAATTCTTAATTCCATTTTCAAAATCGAATTAAATTTTATCTCTTAAATTAATGAATTAATTCTTATTCTTAATTCCTTTCAACTTCAAATATGTTAAATTCATTCCTTTGATAATTCATTCTTTATAGAATTATTTCCTTACTTTTTTCTTTATTTCAAATCTATTACAAAATAGCTTTAAAAATGTATTGTATGATCAAATTTGTCTTCATTTCACGTCTATTACAAAAAGGCTTAAGTAAATATTTTGCAATTAATTTTGTAAATGATTAAAAGCAAAACAAAAATAATATTGAATGAAGAAAAAATATTTTAATTTAATTTGTATTAGATTTGAATTAACAAAAATTTAATCATTCAAAGGTTGAATGAATTATGAATTAATTCAACAATGAATGAATTCTATTTGAATGAAGCTTAAGAATTAGGTGTTGGGAATGGATTCAAAAAAGGGTAACCACTTTTTTCAGAACAAATTTGTTTGACGAGTTTACTCTTACAAGGGTTTTGTAAGATCAATCAGCATCAAATAAAATAAAACTAATTTTTTTGTTTTGAATCATCCTAAGTAAAATAAGTTTTCGAAATAAATTAAAGAATTCAAATATAATTTATTTATTTTGTCAAATATTTACCATGTGTGAACCTACCTTAAGTCATTAATAGATCAACGACGACATAAAAATTCAGACCGACAATGGATCAAAATCGCAAAAAATATTTTTTAACCAGTATTTTTTTCACAGCAACAAAAAATTTTGTTTCAAATTTTTTATCAACAAAAATTGTACTCAAGCCTTTATAATATTTAATATTTATCTATAATATTCGGCACTGCCGATGTTTTTTAACAAAAATTACTGCTAATTTTATACATTTTTTATTCTCCTGTAAAATTTGGAAAATGTTGTAGGGCAGTTTGCAGTATTTAATGAATATGAACAAATTTTTACTAAATCCTGCAGATCTGACAATTAGGAAAACAGTGAAAAAAAAAACAAAACATTTGAAATACAGTTTACCGCTTTGGAGGGGTAAATAATTTGCGCGTCGTACTCATTATGGTGTGCCCTCGAATTTTACGTTTCGCACTCATATTATCTTTAAGTTAGGGCTTCGCATAACTATACCGGATTATGATT
The DNA here is from genome assembly GCF_958450345.1 of Calliphora vicina. Classification (NCBI taxonomy): domain Eukaryota; kingdom Metazoa; phylum Arthropoda; class Insecta; order Diptera; family Calliphoridae; genus Calliphora; species Calliphora vicina. The sequence continues at coordinate 73,888,631 of NC_088783.1, read as the reverse complement.
TTACGTGGTTCTGCATAGCATCATGTGATTTATAAACCATAATTTCACTTCTAATTTAATGAAATTTATCTCTTAAAATTCACTTTTTACAAAAGAATTTGGAAACCCTCTTTATTGGAAGGTGATTCTTAATTTAATTTAGTATTTTCTTAATTTTTTATTTAAAATAATATGAAAATCATTTGAAATTTTCTCAATTTTAAATTCTAAATAAAACATTATGTAGTTCTTAAAAAACTCTATTTCTAAATGCTCATGGGAATTTACTTTTAATACTTGTATATTCAAAAACGATTATTAAAGTTAATAATGGTTTACTAAGCACTTTTTCCACACACAATTCCTGTTGTAAACCATAGATTATGGATTTCAAAATGTTGCAATTTTCTTGCTAGCAGTCCTTTGCAATTACAAGAAAAAACAAGTAAGAGTGCTATATTCTTATATACCCTTCACCAAATTATACTTAAAAATTTTAAATATTTTTAGGTAAACAAAATTTTATTTTTTCAGTTGTTTTTTTAATTTTTTGTAAAAAAAAATTTTTTTATTGTTTTTTTTTTTTTTTTTAATTTAATTTTTTTTTTTTTGAATTTTTTTGTTTGTGAAAAAAAAAATTCGGGTTAAAAATTTTTTTATCCGATTTTGACCCATTGTAGGTCCAACTTACTATGGTCTTATATACGTCGTTGCAAATGTCTTTGAAATATCTATCATTAGATATCCATATTGTCTATATTAATGTCTTAGAGCTAGTTTCTGGGATAGAGATAATCTACATTCTTCGCTTAAACCTAAATTAAACTAAAAATTGTGTTTCTCACTTATTGTTTATATGCTATATAATCTAGGTTTAACGGAGCATCATTGGTGAGTTAAACCTAAGTATAAAATGCCAAAGCACAAACAGATGGAAAATAAAATAAACAATTCAGCACAGCAGCTCTTTGTTTTTATTTGCTTTATTAACATCAATATAATTTCTAATATACATTTTATATACTTTTATGTCGCTTTTTCTTTTAGAAAGTTAAAATTTACAAAATAGTTATGTAACGCGGTTGCTTTTTCTTATAAAATGTATAGTATTGCCATATTTATATGAAAAAATTTGAAGAATAAACATGTGATTTGACTGAAAAGTATGGCAATGCTAACAAAATTAATCCACTAGTGAGAAACACAATCATTGGTTAAATTCCGGCAAAATATGTTTCAGGATTAATATAACAGCGTGTTAAGCTGAGTTTAACTGACAAGTAAGAAACTAGCTCTTAGTAATCCATATATAGGTCAAAAATAGGTCAAAAATCGAGGTTGTCTTGGTTTCTTCCTCATATTTCAGCCATTTGTGGACCGATTTTGCTGATTTTAAATAGCAAAATTCTCGAAAGCATGTCTGACAGAATTATTGAAGATTTGGATGCCGAAGATATCTGGGGTCTTCAGAAAACTGATTTCAACAGACAGACAGACGGACATGGCTTAATCGACTCCGCTATCTATAAGGATCCAGAATATATATACTTTATAGGGTCGGAAATGAAAAATGTAGAAATTACAAACGGATTATACCCTTCTCGATTTTAAAGATTTGAAAAGAAAATTGTTTAAATTTCAGAACTAAGAAATAATGTGGTGAATAATGAATTTGATAAGCAATGAATGAAATTAGGTATATAAATATATGTAGTAGGCTTCGATTAAAAAAACTTTTGATTTTGTGATATCATACATTTTTAGGTTTTTACATCAGTGATCACAATGGTATTTTTAGATATTTTTTGCAAAAGTTCCAGTCCTTCTGCTGCATATCTTCAGCAGAAACTACTGATTTTTAACAAAAACCTTCTAAAAAGGTATGATATCACAAAATCAAAATACAATTTTTTTTTGGAAATTAAGTCTAATAATATACATATACATATGTGATAAATAGATTACATAATATGTATGAAATGCAATTTTTTTAATTACCTGTTTATATAAGCTAGTCGACGTTCAAACCAAACGCCAGGTCTTGAAAATTTTTCAAAGAAAAAGTAATGAAATACCGGCTTGATACTTTTGCAAATGTGATGATGTATTTGAAAACGTTTCTCAGCATCGGATTTCAGATGTTGCTAAAAATAAAAGCAAATAATTAATAATATAAAATAATAATAAAAACTATTTTAAAAAAGCTTTCATTTAAATGCTCTAAAAAGATGAAAATAAACTTTCATTAAAATCAAATCGTTTATTACATTGTACAATTTATATGATATAAAAGCTTGTCGCGACATTTTCCTAATGCTGGGTTGTTGCTACAATGTAATAAATAGTAGATTTTATATTCTTCTTTTTAGAGCTCCTTGAATATTTCGAATTTTAATTTGAGTTTTCAAAAATAATTTAAAAGCTTACATATATTCCGATACTATATTGAAAATACTTTAAAATTAAAGAAATTTTTGATTTTTTTAAAAATTTTAAGTTCGAGATTCTTTTTTTAAAAATTCTCATGATATAGAGATTATTTTAACAGTTTTAAAAAATGTTCGAACTTAAATTCGAATTTTCGAACATAATATAGCATTGTCATAAGGTTTATGAATGATCTATAGATTATTTTAAGTTTTAAATTTTTTTCGAACATAACATTGGAACTTTCGAAAGTTTTTTGAGTTAATGAACGCTTTTCCAGTAACAATTGTTACTAACTAGTAACAACTTTTAGTTATTGAACATAGCTAATATTGTATTGTATAAATGCCAAATTTCAGCCTTTAATGAATTTAAAAATTATTTATGAATATAAATCTATGTATGTAATAATAAAAAAAGTTTTTCTGTCAATTGAACTTACATGGGCCAATTGACGGCATTTATTAACACTGTACTCCTTGGGACGGTACTTTTTACGAGCTTCTGTTAAATATATACCAATTGGTACCGTATTTTCACACCACTCTAAAAGTCCACTTCTGGTCGACAATGGTACAACTTTATAGGTTCTTATCAGAAGTTTACGTTCCACTGCGGCTGGTTCTTGTTTTAAAAGATTATTAATCATGCAAAAAACTTGTTGCATTACAGCATCTTGCCGCAAATCATCTTTGCCTTTTAGTAATTGAGGTCTCGTTATGCCATCAGAACAAAGGCATAGTAGTTTTTTAGGAGCATTGATTCCACCGACTAAGGAAACTTTATGATCCCATTTTATAATGCCTTAAAATAAGCAATTTAATTATACATAGTTGCTTACAAACTAAGTTTTCAAAGTCTAACTTACTTGTAATGGAGTATTCCAAATCAATACGCACAGGCAAGTCGATTGTGGGACAATGAATGGCATCTAAGTTTTTCTGTTTTTTTAATTTGTCACTTAAAGGTGTGGCACCAGTTTTATTTTCAGCTGATATTTCAGTATTTGCAAAATCAATAAGAGCTAAAACCATAATAAAATAATTTAGTTTTCTAAAAATTAGTATATTGTTTGCTAGGTTTGAAGAATGATCGATCGAGATTGATATTAAAAGAAATGTGAGATAGATAAAATAAAGAAACTAATGGAAAATCCACTTTTGTATGAATGTTAAAAACTTTAAATATTATTAATTTTACGACCTCTACTTTGTTACACAAATTTAAAAAAAACCCAGCTCACCTGGTATAACACTCTCCAACTGTTTAATTATATTAGCATTCGATTTATTTTTAGCCTTCGCTATAATATCCTGCGCAATTTTTGAACGATAATCTGTTTTATTTTCGGTGCCATCAATGTGGCCATATACAATGGGATACAATTGATAAAGTGTTTGATGTGGATGTTCTTGGACACAACGTATCATTACATCTTTGAGTAGTTCTATAAATTCGGGATTTTTGGAATTCAAACGAGCCGTCATTTGATTCAGAGCACAAATGAACTTATAGCTGGGCACAGAGGAAATGTTCTCTTGGATTTTTATGCGTAAAGTTTCATTTTGTTTATTGGAAAACCACAAACCAATAATGCGATAAATCACCGGACTTGATATGGCCGCATCAAGGCAGGTGAATTTAATATAGTTCTCAACTGCTACACACAAATAGGCGGTAAGTTTTTGTTCTATCAACTGAATTTCTTGTTCATCGATATTGGAAGTTCTTTTCATGAAATTGGCACTGATTTGCTTGTCACGATCGCGTACTTGGCGACCCACAGTGCTGGCTGTTTGACGGTTAAGCTCCATAATTTGACGTTTCATGTTGAATTCATCGGAATTTATATAAGTATTTAACTGATTTAAAAAATAATGTAACATTTTTATAACATTGTAAATAATATTATTACTCCTACCTGTGTATATTCTCTATCAGCATATTTGGCAATAATTTCGTAAGCACTCTTTTTACTTTTTTCTTCAAATTCAGCAAAATCACTTAATTCAAACAGTTTGGGAAACTTTTGCAAAATTGTCTCCTTAGTCTTGTCGAATTTGTTTAATGCCTCCAAGGAGCCCAGAAAATATTTATTTAAAACAGTATCAAATGTTTCTGTATTCGTTTCCATCAAATATTCGCCATTCATTTGCATGGCTGTAACACGTTGTTGGCAAAATTGAAACTCTTTATTTTTGAAAATGTGATGAAGTATGGCTTTGGTAATTTCTGGTTTATTGGTTTTCATGCAAATATCAACGTCCTCCAAAAGGGAAGAGACCTGGTAAAGTGGCAAAGAAAAATTATAAAATATAAAAGGTCGTATAGTTACATTACAGGTATTGAATACATTTTAAACAAGTTGTTAATTAAAATACCTTTGATTTTTTAATTCATTTAGTTTACCTTTAATTGTACATTATTTGTGGGCATATTTTTCAATTTGGCAATATAATGCTTAGCTAAATTAATTTCTCCGGCAGCTTTACAATCGCGTACACATTTTAATAGACACTTCTCAATGGGATTTTCCTGTAATTTAAGAAAATGTTAATATTGTAAAATAATCAACAAATTATATTATTTAAAATGCTAGACCAAATAAATTCAGTAAGATCTTCTTTTATTCACATTTTATTAGATTCAAATTATATGAACCGCTTCAGGTTTCATTCGATTATATATGAACTGGTTTAGATTTTATTCTGTTCTATAAGAACCGATTAAAATTTAATTCGATTATATTACATTTCAATCAATTCACATTTTATCCGATTCTATCACATATTCGATTCTACTTGATCCAGTTCACAGTTCATTCGATTTTATATGAACCGGTTCACATTTTATTCGATTTTATATGAACCGGTTCATATTTAATTCGATTCTGTATGAACCGGTTCACATTTCATTCGATTCTATATGAAACTGTTCAGAGTTCATTCGATTCTATTTGAACCGGTTCACATTTCATTCGATTTTATATGAACCGATTCATATTTCATTCGATTTTATATGAACCGGTTCACATTTTATTCGATTTTATATGAACCGGTTCATATTTAATTCGATTCTGTATGAACCGGTTCACATTTCATTCGATTCTATATGAAAATGTTCAGAGTTCATTCGATTCTATTTGAACCGGTTCACATTTCATTCGATTCTATTTGAACCGGTTCACATTTCATTCGATTTTATATGAACCGGTTCATATTTCATTCGATTATATATGAACCGGTTCATATTTCTTTCGATTATATATGAACCGGTTCGTATTTCATTTGATTCTATATGAACCGGCTCACATTTCATTCGATTCTATATGAACCTGTTCATATTTCATTCGATTCTGGGTGTCCAGAACGTTCGGCATCTTCCGTGCATGTGAACCGGTTCATATGGAATCGAATTAAATATGAACCGATTCATAGTGAATCCAATGAAATATGAACCGGTTCATATTTAATTTGATTCCATATGAACGTGCCGAACGTTCTGGACACCCAGTTGAGGTCATAGACATCTCACATGACTCAGCTTTTTAAATTTTGAATTATCGCTTGGGTATGAGAAAGCTTTCCACTAAATGGCAAAACCGATTGCTCGCAATCGAATTAGGCTACGAGAGACTATTTCTTGTTTCCAAACCTGAAGAAATAACCCGGCGGAAAGAGATTTGACTGCTACGATGAAATCATCTCACAAACAAATACCTATTCTGATGACCTCGATAAATCGTATTTTTTGGAAGTTGAAATGGAGAAACAAAGTGTATAGAGCTCAAAGGAGACTATATTGAAAAATAAAACTATTTTTTATAAAAAAACCTGTGTTTCATTCAAAAAGTCACCGATTTATAAATATAAAATAGTTTTAACATTTATTGAGGTAGTCAACATTCGTAATGGCCTAATTGATGTGCGAAATTGACTTAAAAAATTGTATTTTTTGATTTTTTGTAGTATTTAGTCCTTGGGAGCACAGAAAAAACAAAAGTCCAATATAAGGTCCACACTAATTCACATGTATAAAGTGGAAAATAAATTCTGTTTATTACAAATTATACATGGTTTCGCTTTTAAATTGAACAAGAAACTTAAAATAATTAAATTAGTCATACGCTTCTTTTCATACTTTTAAAATTATATACTTAAATTTAATTCCAAGAACTATGTAGTTCATTTAAAGTTTTAAGATGTTGAAGAATAAAGGTATTGAAATAACCTTTTTCAGTACTATATCAACAAATATTTCTACATATATTTTTTTTTATTATTGTAGAACACAATTGTGTTCGAGTTTTAGTTTTATATTTGCTTCTGGTTTTACCCATACTGTCAATGGCAAATTTTGTTAAATTACAAACCTTTGGCCAGCAACTATTTAACAGATTATCCATATCGCAACCTAAGCAAAATCAGTTATTATCGGCTTTCCCTTTAGCAACACTTTTAATTTTATTAAGCATGAATGCTGAAAATGATACTGCTCTCGAAATCGAAGACAATTTCGATTTGAATGAAAAACCTACCTATGACATTGCAGTGAATTATTTGGCTCTTTGGGACAGGTTCGATCAAAATCAGTTGGTCAAAATGTTAAATCATATTGCAATAGAGATAAATAATGAAATCGTTAAAGACATTTATCTGGATGTACAAGATACTATTCAAGCCTGGTTATATAGTGATATCTGTAAAGAATCTTACTATTTAACGACAGGTTCGATCAAAATCAGTTGGTCAAAATGTTAAATCATATTGCAATAGAGATAAATAATGAAATCGTTAAAGACATTTATCTGGATGTACAAGATACTATTCAAGCCTGGTTATATAGTGATATCTGTAAAGAATCTTACTATTTAACGACAGTTGGCCAAGAAGTACAATTAGTGTTGTCCACTGAGATTCATTTTCAGAACATATTTCGATACAATATCTATTACACTCTAAAAAGGCCTTTTTATGCAAGTGAATTCGAGATAATTGAGGTGGATATGTTAAACCATATAGCAAATATATATTGTGGAGAAATTCCTCAATTAAATGCTAAAGCCTTTAAGGTACCTTACAGTGATGGAGATACTTCCTTAGTGATTTTATTGCCCAATTCACTTCGAGGTATAAAGGATCTGGAAAACAATTTAAAATCATTTTCTCTCAGCAGTATTGATTCGTATTTGAGCAGGGATTGGGTGGTACTTCTATTCCCAAAATTAGAAATTGTAGTGGAAAGATCTCTGACAGATGAATTGAAAAATGTAAGTAGGAAAACTTGAAAATTCTTTTTCAAAATTAATTGTGTATTACTTATTTTGTGTCTTTCTAGTTGGGCATGTCCAGCATGTTTCAACGTCTGTGCGACACTTCGGATGTAATAAAAGTTGCGGACGTAATTTTTAGAGCTTCATTTTACATCAACGAAACTAATTCTGGACTTGATCCCGAAGGTAAGAGAATTCAAGTATTGAGATATTTGTAATACTAATTTCCGGATTGCAGATACGGTTGAATTCCTTAGATTAACTAGAAAATTCTTCAATTGAACTTTTATCTTATTTTTCTATTTAGATCCAGATATGAACGAGCTTTCGAAATTCCTTAAATTTGAAGTAAATCATCCCTTTATTTTTTTCATACAATCATCAATGAATGAAATATATTTAATTGGTAAATTTATGAAATAAACAGCTGGAAAAAATATATTGAAGTTTCGAATTTTGGAGTCAAAGTAGCAAATATTTTCCAAAAAATTTAAGATCTGGTTCTCATTTCATTTGATTCTATATGAATCGGTTCATATTTTATTAAGTTCAATGCGAATCGGTCCACATGTAATAAAATATTATATATTATTAAGGGAGCTATACTTATACCCTTCTCCAAAGTATACTTTAAGATTGAGATTCGAAAACATATTAATTTTAATTTCATTCGATTCTACATGAACCGGTTCACATTTCATTTAGTTCAATATGAACCGGTTCACATGTAATAAAACAAGTGAGGGAGCCATACTTATACTCTTCACCAAAGTATTCTTTAAGATAAAGATCACAAACCATTTTTCTTGAATAAATGAAATTGATGAACAAATTTGGTTCACCGTTCCGGCAATTTTTATAAATTTCCGGTAATTATTTGTCAGAAAATTTTGGGAATTTATTTATAAGTTTTCTTCTTAAAGTTACAGTTTATTTCCGCACAGATAAAACAGATTTGTTGCCAACAACAGAAAATTTGTCAAATTTAAAAATCAAATCACTGGTTTTATACTTAAAAGTACTAAAAACCTCCCAGGAGTTCCCGGGAATGAACAGATATTTGAAATATTTCATAGTCCGGTGGATTAAACTAAATTCAAAATTTAGTAAACCAAATCTCTTCATTAATCCTTACCTTATAAAACTCATTAATTTTTCGATTGGCCCTTATACCGGCCGTTTGGAACAATGAGATTTGATGTGACAATATCAGTTCTTTACATGTAAAGTTGCCATACAGCAAATCATTCGATTCCAATTGCCATTTTTCGAATATATGTTCAACTGGCACGGATTTTGAAAATTGAATCTGAAATAAACATATGTATTAACAAAATAGAAAAGGTTTAAATATTCATACACTTACCAAACAAAAGTCTTCTGATTGTTGCAACAATTGCAACCAAGTCATATATTTGTAAACACTTTGCAAACATTCCACACTGATTTCTTTTAAAATATTTAAAACACAATGTCTAGACTTTGTAATGGCGGCCAAAGCATTATTTTCTTCTTTATTGTAGAGACACTTTAAAGCATTAAAATTATGTTTTTCAAATTCATATTCCATGTCATTCAGGGTATCAACTTTGGAATGACCCTCAACAACGGTATCCCAACGACACAAACGCCAACAGATTTCATAATCTACACAAGATTTATCTACATTTGCATTGACCAGATTAAACATGCCATTACGTTTTAAAATCGAATTGCAAAGATAGTTGGCATTGCTATTCGAAGAAATATCATTAGACTCGATGAGTATGTCAGACCAATTATTGGTGAGATTTAAATAGTCTAGGCGAGAATTGAGGGGATTTATAAAACCGGAAATGGCATCATTACAACCAATAGAATCGTAGGCCTTGAATAGAATATAAATTAAAGATTTTATATTATTTATGGTTAAATAAAAGAAATTACCTTTCTAGCTATCTCCTGAAATTGAGGACTTGACATTATCTCTACATTTGTGGCTTTATTTTGTTCCTGTTCTTCTATAGCCCACAATTCTAAGTAGATAATGGACAAGAAATAGGCTTGGCAAAAATTACAGGCCAAAGCAACATTTAAGAGTTTCAAAGGTAAGTTCCTAAATATACAAATAAATAATATAATTTATGGAGGATTAACTTTTTTTTTTAAATATTTACCAATTATTATTAATACGTATACATTCGCATATATTTAATATCATATTTATAACACGCTTATCCTTGTAAATCTTTTTCATTTCTCCACCATTTGCTGCATTGTGATGTTGAATAAATTCTTCAAAGAAATATTCCAACATTTGTATAATAGCATTCATGTGCGGCTGTTCCGTACACTGCAGCAATAATCGTATGAATGGCATTAAAGAATGTTCGGCAAAATATGAATCTTTATCTGCTAATTCTTGGAATTCTAGCCAATTACATTGCTGATAGATTTGCGCAATAAACCGACAAATCCATTCGTCGTAATCGTGTGATTCTGTTGATTTGAGAACGCTTAACCAATCTAAGACCGGAATGCTGTCATAGTTATCCAAATAGTTGTGGTTTAAATTGGAGCGAAATACCGAAAAATATGGAAAGTTTTCTGGAAAGTAATTTGAAAATAGAAAAAATGTTTCATTCGTTCACATTGTATTACACTTGTGTCTTGTAAATTAAATATTTCTTACCTAATAGATCCTGACCATGTTTTGAATTTGCCAAATACTGAGCCACTTCAATCACATAAAAGTGTGTAGAATATTGGAATGTATCTAGAAGTTTCTCTAATATTAAATAAATCGATTTGTAAAAATGCTGGATTTGTAACATAACATCATACTTCTAGAAAAACAAAGTAAATTATGTTATACTATTTTAAGTCATAACAAATCTAACTTACCTCATCTGTGCTATGCTCAGCCTCAAAATAATAAGATATTTGATTTAAACTCAAGGGTCCTATTTCACCCAAACATTTAAGAGCCTCTAAGCTAATATTTTCAAATTGAATTTGTCTTACAATTTGCAAAAGATGTCTTATTAAACGATAAAGTAAATCACTGTCATTGGCCAAGTAACGTTTACATTTCGAAATCTATAATTATAATTATTAAAACTTATTATAAATAATTCAAATTACTTAAGAAATAAAAAAAAAACTTACATGATGCTGCAACATTTTCAATGTATCCTGAGTATTATTATTATTATTTTCCAGAAATATTTTAAAGAAATTCTGCCACTCATTAGAGTTATCACTGGTATCTGGCAGTAAATCCAAAATAGCTTTTATATTAACAAATTTTTCATCAATAGAGAACTCATTTTTCAAATTTTCTTTATCGCGTATACAATATTTATAATTCTGAATTAAATTATCACAAACTTCAATGGCTTTTTCTTGCATCTCTAAGCAAGAGGTATTTTTATATAATTGTACTATAGATTTGCATATAATGGGTAAAAGTTTTTCCATTAAATGATCGATATCTTTTAAATGTTGAATTTTATCTAGAAACTTTTCGAGAGCTTTAAATGACAGTTTCTGCAGATCATTAAGTTTGGCCGAGTCCATGCAATGAAGGCAGTAGTAGATTATATCTCGTGTAAAATAGTTTGTTAGATTTTGTGAGATTGAGGCAAGATGAAGAGTGTCTAAGACCATGTCGGCCAAGGTGTAAAACTTGTAGAATTGTTTCAAAGAATCGATGGGAAATATACATTCACTGCAGCTTTTCTTTAAAGCTCCAAATGTTTTGACCAAACGTAAAGGGTATTTGGAGATGAAATTCTTAAGTACATCGGATTTAGCTTCATTCGTGTTGTTGTTCTGGACAAAAATAATGAATATATTCAAGTAAATCTCTGATTTTGTGCCAGCTTAAATAATAACTTACTATATAAAGATTTAACACCGATCTTAAACAGTTATAGTCAATATTATACCATTTTGTTGCCTGAAAGTATATAGGAAAACCAGCCATCTCACGGGAATGTTTATCATCTTTAAGTGTATCGACTATCGTAAACATTATTTTCCAGGTATTTGCTTCATTTTTAATTTTGGAAAAATCTAAACCCATCAGGTTTTTAACATTATTTTTAAATTCGGAATTCGTATTAGCTGGACACTGACTGCTTAAGATATATGCACGTATAATGGGTATAGCAATCTAAAAAGAAAATTATTTTACTGCAAGTTTAAGGTATTCTAAGATTACATTTAATACCTTTAAAAGTTCTTCATGGGAACCATAGTCTTTAAGCTGGTTCAAGTCTCCAGATTTGCCATAAAACAACAAAAAAGCAACAATTTCTTCTAGATTTTCTATAATGAAATCTTGTTTGCTTTTATAACAAATATAAAAAGGAAATCTGGAAAATGTGAAAAATTTTATAGAATAACTTTTATTTCTTAAAAAATATATATATTAAAAAAGAAAGAAGGTAGTCTGAGTATAAGACGGTAGTCTGAATATAAGACTGCAGTCTGAGTATAAGACTGTAGTCTTAGTATAAGACGGTAGTCTGAGTATAAAACGGTAAGACGGTAGTCTGAGTATAAAACGGTAGTCTGAGTATAAGACGGTAGTCTGAGTATAAGACGGTAGTCTGAGTATAAGACGGTAGTCTGAATAAAAAACGGTAGTCTGAGTATAAGACGGTAGTCTGAGTATAAGACGGTAGTCTGAGTATAAGACGGTAGTCTGAGTATAAGACGGTAGTCTGAGTATAAGACGGTAGTCTGAGTATAAGACGGTAGTCTGAGTATAAGACGGTAGTCTGAGTAGAGGACGGTAGTCTGAGTATAAGACGGTAGTCTGAGTATAAGACGGTAGTCTGAGTATAAGACGGTAGTCTGAGTATAAGACGGTAGTCTGAGTATAATAGACGGTAGTCTGAGTATAAGACGGTAGTCTGAGTGAATATAATTTAAATGGGATTTTTAATACTTCTAGAAACAGATTTTGTCAGGCCGAAATCGAACCTAATATTCCACCTAATCCAAAACAAAATTTCAATTATTATTAATTTCAGAAAAAAATATATAATTATTTTAATATAATGTTTACATTGCTGACTCCAATAATACCATTTTTCACATTGAATTTAACATATTGACTTTTACTCTTTAAAAAATACTTACTTTAAAATCGGATATGATTTGGAAATCCAATTATGTATGGCACTTGAAATACAGGGTTTAATCACTTCCGTTAAAGTGGTATTATAAAACGTGGCAATGCCTTGCAATTCATGGAGATCAGCTAAAAATAATTCAACAAACAAACACATACTAATTTAATATTAACCTCTACAAATATTCCAAACTTACCCTCTGTTAACTTGTACAAAGAACACACAAATGACAATTCGTGCAGAGCAACATCCCTATGATAACAGCTAAATGCCAATAGCGATACCAAAAGTTGTACATTTAAGGCAATACTGTTTTGTAGTTGATCTGGTCCTTCGGCTTGTGAGCTGGGTAACTGCAGTTTTTTCCATTCAATGGATTCGTAAATTTTTTTACAAAAGTCATAATATATTTCTATATCACACTTGCTATTTTTTAACCAATTTATGTCCATTAAGGCGGTCAGTGTGGTAATGGCGGCATATTGTACTTCCAACGAGGTAAAGGGTAAAAACTTAACAACCGACAAACAAATATTACGAAAACTATCTTGTATATAAATATCACGACAATCACGCACAATATAACAAACACTATTTATAATTTTTGTGGTCAATTGGACTGAATAGGATTTGCGAAAGGAAATTTTAAATAAAGAAAACATTGCCAATAGCATGTCATCAAGACACTCTTCATATTGTTGGATATATACAAAAATGGCTGGAAAAAGAAATTATTAAAAAATAGAAATATAAACTTATAGTTTAGTTAGTTTACCTGGTAACATTTCAACAATTTCAAACATTATTTCCACATTTGTATGGTAAAATTTAAATATAGTTTTCAATTTGTTAACAAACCAATGGCCAATTTCTTCGTAATGAGATTTTTGCAAACAGAAAATCTAAAATTTGATTTATTATAAATTAATTACTTTAAATTTGCTAAAAAAAACAAACCTTAGTTAATTTTAGTATAATCATTGTGTGTGTTTTAGTATTGAAACTAAATCGTGTAATGTGTTCGAATGCTTCATTCCAGTGTGTGGTGCTGGCACACAAGGTGGCCAAGATACTTAAACAGGTTTCAGTGACAATGGTCCAGTCATCGAATTCACATTGTTGAGTTTGTTTTTTTGCTAGAAGTTTAAAAAGTTAAAAATTCTTAAACAATTTCACAAATTCTTTAGACTCCAAATGATTCCCTGCTAGAGTAAAGTGATAGGGAAACTTACCACTCAATTTTAAGGCAGCACCCAAAAATTGTATCATTTCCTCAATGGGTTGATTCTCTAGGTACTGTAAAAGGCAGACATTGCTGGTAAAACAAACAATAACATTATCCAAAATGTTTAAAACTTCACACAATGCAGAACGTTCCATGTTATTCGGTAAATTATTTTTGAATTGTAACTAAAATAAATAAAAACTCAAATGAATTTTATAAAAATAAATATGTTTGCCAGCTAATTACCTCCAAATGGCTGAGAAAGAAACCAATACGTTTAATCAAGGGACACTGCATAAAAGTGGAAGACTCATCAAACACTTCAAACATCAACAAAGACTTCATGAGTAAGGAAATTTTTAATAACGATTGTAGATCTAAAATAATATCTTTGCAGCTGGTACCTTTGGAAGTTTCAAAATTTAAAGTTCTCATTAGCAGTTCATAGTTAGCTTGAAATAAACAATTTTTTTGTTCGTTTGTTTTGTTAAGGTGCTGTTTTTGTTGTATATCTTTAATACTTTTGCCATGCCTTTCCAGGCATAAAAATTTGCGATTGTATTTAAACTGCAACATGTCCAGATTAAGATTTTTATCATTTGGCAAAAGTAAATGAGAGGGAGTTTTTAATACAGCTTCATCTAGGAAATTTATAACCGCTATGGCACAAGTTTCAGCTATTAATGCAGGCTTGACAGGTTCAATATTTAACAAAATGGTTTTCGCTTCATTTTTATCTCTTTCGCCATACAGCCATTGTATGGTTTGGCCTATGAGAGGGGAGGTTTTATCCAAACCCATGACATCGGCCTGTTTTAAGATATCTTGTATGGTTAAAACACACTCGGAACGTTTTAAGGCAGCATTTGTCATAAATGAATTAAGTAGTAAAGTACAGTCTTCTGCCGTTAGTTTATGATGATTAATAAGTTGCTGCAATAACAATTGTTTCTCATGTATAATTTCATTGCAAGCGGAGGTATCTGTTGTTAAAATTTTTACTATTTTATGCCATTCATCTTGACAGTAGTTTATAGGTATGTATTTATTAGCTCTAAACTGCTTTTCCTTATTCAAAAGTTCAGTCAAACATAATCTTATACTTTTAAGATTTTTATTATTTTTATAATTTTTCAAAATAGTAAGATTTAAAGCCAATAAAGGTTGAAAATTGGTAATATTTATAATGCTTTGGATTTCCCTAACCAATTCCGATAGTATGGAAAGCCTAAGTAAAGAAAAAAATAAATTAAATGTTATATAAAAGAAAACAAATATTTTATGTTTGCTTACCAAATTTCATTAAATTCCAGTTTAGCTGGCTGCACTAAATTTAACATAATTTCCAATTTATCTTCTAGTTTCGAAATTTTTGCTCTGGATTCCATTGATTCTTCTTCTTTATTTGCGTTGTTTTCAATATGCCAATTATCCTAAAGACAAGGACTTAAATTTAAAAATGTCTGTTAATAATTTACATTAAATTTACCAAATATATTATTAAAGCTGACATTTTTATAAAAATCTTTAGATATTTATCATTTTGTTGTAAGCGACTTTGTTGGTAATAACTTTTGCTTCGTTCTTTAATATCCATTTCCACCACAGTTCTTAATTTCTTTAAAGTTTTAGGCCATGTATCACACAGTACTATATTGATGGTGTTATTATTACCTTGTTTGATGTAGGGATATAGTGTTTGAAGTGATATTAGGACAGATTGAAAAAGAAGTTCCTTAAAAATATAAACAAAATAATTTTAAAATCGGGTTGTTCCGGGAAATACTTTATCTTTGTAATACTAGACTAACCTTTGTTTCTGCTTTCATATCAATTTGATAAAATCCAATTATAATGGGCAATAAATCCTGGAGACCATTACAAACAACATTATGATAATCAACGGAATGCTGAAATAATGTTGAAAAATTAACATTTACATTTTTCAAAAATTTTTTAAATTAAAAGAAAATTCTTACAAACCTGTGAAACCATTAAATAGTACAACTTAATAATATCAGCCTTCTGCGAATCCTTTATAGCTTTACGAGCAAAGTCTTTAACATCCGGAAAGTAGGCAATAACATCAGAAGTCATTTGCACATATTCATGAGATAATTCAATGGTTTTATTGATAGATTTTAGTGAGGCAAATAGAAAAATATGATTTTTATCCATATTAGTTTCAAACAAATAAGACAATATAACTAAAAAAAAAACCTTATTAGAAAACAAAACACTCCATTATAATCAAATAAATTCCATTACTTACTACTAAATTCATTTAATTTTAATTCACGCACATAAACAGGAGACTTGAAAAGAGCCTCATTTAAAATTTTCAAAAATGTATCACTGAAATACTCCAGAGCAGCTCTAGATTTAAAGCCTTCCTGCAGAGCATTAAATAACGTGGACTTGGTAAACAAATGCTCCGGATCTGAAATTACTTAGTATTATTAAAAACTATAAGAAACTTCTCTCCAGCCCCACCCACCTTCTAAATTGTAGTTTATCAATTTCTGGACAATGGCACTGAAAACATAATTTTTATTACGCATTGTTTGATAGTTTTTCGAATTTTTTGCCTCATCCACTTTAATAGCATGTTTAATCATCGCATCTATGCCACTATTAAAGATTGTTGTCCAAGATACATCAATATCGTTGCGCTTGTCCAGCTGCGCAAATAGTTCATTTTTAGACGAACTGAGATGGTCATCCAACTGCTCTGCTGCTTTGTTACGGGTTGTAACTTTTTCCGAACGTAACTCAGCGCATAAATTATTTATTAAACTTAAAAAGTTCGACATTTTACCAGCACAGACTACAGAAACATTCAATTAATAACTATTCGTAAAAAAACACAAAAAATTAACCGCGAAGTTGGGAAAAACTCAAGAAAAACAATTATTTTAATAAAACAGATGGTTGGCAGCGCAAATTCCAATTAGAAGTCAAAAACAATAACACAGAGTTGCAATACAGCGAAGTATGTACTAAAATTAAAAACACTTAGAGAAAATAAAATTAATGGTTTTTAACATATTGACTGCCACGTCGGACACATATGTGTGACACTGCACTATGCGGTTTACGCCACGTCGGACACATATGTCCGACACGACTTTTATTCTCTCTAGCCATGTCAGACAATAGTGCTAGATTTTAAGAATTTTTTCGATGTTGTCTGGAAGTTTCTCATCAAAACTGTAATCTTCACATTCTTCATCACTTTCAGAACTTGTACTGAGTATTTTTTCTAACTCAGTATCCCATAAACAATTCCAAAGAAAATCCTGTGGCCCCCAGCATCTTATTTGCTGAAAGTGCCTTGGCAGTCAATGTGTTAAATAACAACATGAAATAATTTATGTCTACACATGGCAAATTTTTGTACTGATTAACGTCAAAATGGTTGTTAAGATAAAATATTATAAGGTGTAGTATTGCTTCGTTATGACAAAGTTGTTCGTGATATTGTTTAGACAACTTTGTCTTGACAACAAAACTTCATTAATTGTTATGATAATTAAAATTGATATGCGCCTGGCACACAAAAAAACCAAAGTAATTCCCAATAATAATAAGTTAAACAGATAATATTTAACCCCTGTCTATACCTGAAAAATGTATATCATGATAAACGTCAAAATGGTAGTCAAGATAAAAAATTATCAGGTATAGTCTCCATTTATTAGTATTATTGCTTCGTTATGACAAAACTGTTAGTGATTTTGATCTAACAAACGTCATTAATTGATATGATAAAAATTTGTCAAGTATAGACAGGTGGTAAAATACACCCTGACAATAAAAATTGTTCATGACGCACTTATCAGGGTAAAAAATTAATTCCAATTAACCAATTGCCTAAACTAATTTACAATGGTATTCTTTGAATTATTTCAGAGCAATTATAATAAATCAACTTGAGCCAAATTGAAAATTTACTTTCAAATTAAATAAAATAATAAAAAAAGATAATCAACCATTTCTAAATTTTTAATACGTTAACGGTTTTTCTTTACTACCTTATTTTTACCACGCTGTACTAAAAAATGCAACTCTGCACAAAAAAAATATTTGACGTTTATCGTTTGACAGTTGTCGGCTTTGTTTTGCAAACGTTTTGTGTGGTGAGCGTGCAAATTGTTTACCGCCTATAATTTTAATAAAAGTTAATATTCCTTAAAAAAGTTAATAAAATAAATTAAACAACATGTCTGCTGCTATGCCAATTAACCCCAAACCATTCCTTAATGGTCTCACCGGTAAGGCAGTGATAATTAAACTAAAATGGGGCCATGAATATAAAGGTTACCTGGTGTCTGTCGACGGCTACATGAACATGCAATTGGCCAATACAGAAGAACACATTGACGGTCAAGTTACTGGTAAGTATGCTAGGAATATTAAATGGATTATATTTTTGTCAATAAAATTTTATTTTGTTTCCTTAGGCAACTTGGGTGAAGTTCTAATACGTTGCAACAACGTTTTGTATATTAAGGGTGTTGATGATGAAGACGAGGAAGGAGAAATGAGAGACTAACAGTAAATTATATTAATAACTAGTTTTCAATTTCCTTTAATTTAGCCATTTAATCATTTCCATTTTAGTTTACAAACTTATAATTTGTAGTCGAAAAATGAGAAGCAAAATAATTTGTATTCAAATCAATCAAGTAATCTATTAAAAACATTAAACAATTGGTTGACAAAAATCGTTTTCAAAATACATAATTTCAAGAATTTCGTTGTTTTCAATTTGACTATTTTTGTGGGCCTAGTGAGAGGCAGAAGATTAAAGGGTAAGTGATATTTGCACAATTTTGAAAACATAAATTAAAGAGTATAAGTTGTTTCCAAAAGGCCGTATTCATAAGGAAGAATATGGTGTAACTTTTTTAAGTTTTCATAATGAAATGTTATGACTTGCTAGACGGAAATTGTAATAAATATTCACTATTTTAATATAAGATATTGAACCCCCACTACGATACAGAAATTGGTTTGAATAAATGGTGACAAAAAGTACAAAAAATGGGTAAAAACGGGAATATACATTTATTGGAAATTATTAAGCCAATTTCGATAAAATTTTAAACATTGGCTCCAATAGCCATACAAAAATTAACTAACATGATATTATTTGGAACTCGAGTGTGTTACCCATATCCGGGTAAACAGATTAGTACTTTTGTAAAACATATTCACCTCAATTATGAAAAACAATTCCCCGGGAGTTTTTTCCCCTTTCGTTTTTTTAACACAGAATTTGAATAGGAAAAATGAGAAAAGGGAAAAAACTCCCGGGGAATCTTTTTCATAATTGGTCTGATTGTAACGTTTTTACCTTTTCAAAACTAGTTTATTTCCTTTAAATAAACATAATTATTTTGATTGCAAATAAAAGCATTGTAACAACTTTTAATTTATGAAATTTACACAACAATTTAAATAGTCACTCTGTTTTAATACACACACTTTAAAAACACACAAAAACACACTTTATACACACAGTGCCATTATAATAAGGTTATAAGGTTTAATGTTTTCATTGAAATATTAGTGATCACAAATTATCGTCCTTTTCTCAAATAACTCAAAATTAAGACTATATTAGATTAGACTAGAAGGGAGACCCATAGGATCCATTGTGATACCCTTCAGGAATATACCTAGATGTGAAAAGAAGAAATGAGACGAATTTTCCTATTTTTCATCCAAACAACTTCTGCAACAGTTGTCCTAATTGAATTCCTACCAAGAACCATGAGATTCTTGATTCTTTCTCATGCCAGAGAGCCCCATTGCATTCTAGATATTCTACAAGTAGTAATAGTAGACCTCCTGCGTTCCATCTACATCTCAGATTCTATATCGCAACCAAGGGGGTGTTAACGTCTCTTTGAGCAAGAGGACCCATTCCTTTCGCATTCATCGATTTCATATTCCTGCTGAGACTAGTTAAAGATAATTGGAGCTTAAGCTCTAATTTGTAGGTTGGAATGCACGACATCTCGGTTGAGTTAAAAACTCTGGTGCGTATGTTGTACATTGCACTTCTTCTATAAAGAAGCTCGATCTGCGTTCACTTATATTTCTATACTAGTTAAAAAATTGCTTGTGTTCGATTTGTGAATTTGTGAGAAGCGGTTTAAAATGGGTAAAAATAGTTAAAAAGAAAAAAAACGTATTGTTGACAAAGAACCTAAGTTTGTTGTCAAAAACCTAAGTCTTACAACAACAGAATATTTTGAGTTTTTATATAAACAATCGATTTTTTGTCAGAAATAGGAGTGATCACAGGTCGAGCTTATTGGCCAAGATATTAGCAAATTTTGATATTTTGAGTTTTTATATAAAAAAATCGATTTTTGTTCAGAAATATGAGTGATCACAGATCGATCTGTTTTTCTTGATTAAACGCTTATTGGCCAAGTTATTAGCGAATTTAGATATTTTTTTTTTATATAAAAAAATCGATTTTTGGTTAGAAATATGAGTGATCACAGATCGAGCTTCTTTTCTTGATTTAACGCTTATTGGCCAAGTTATTAGCGAATTTAGATATTTTGAGTTTTTAGATAAACAAATCAATTTTTGGTTAGATATATAAGTGATCGCAGATCGAGCTCCTTTCCTTGAGCTCGCTAATAACTTGGCCAATAAGCGTTTAATCAAGAAAAAGACCTCGATTTGTGATCACTCATATTTCTGACCAAAAATCTAAAAATATCTAAATTCGCTAATAACTTCGCCAATAAGCGTTTAAAGGATTTCGATCTGTGATCACTCATATTTCTAACCAAAAAACGATTTTTTTATATAAAAACTCAAAATATCTAAATTCGCTAATAACTTGGCCAATAAGCGTTGAATCAAGAAAAGGAGCTCGATCTGTGATCACTCATATTTCTTACCAAAAGTCGATTTTTTTATATAAAAACTCAAAATATCTAAATTCGCTAATAACTTGGCCAATAAGCGTTTAATCAAGAAAAACAGCTCGATCTGTGATCACTCATATTTCTAACCAAAAATCGATTTTTTATATAAAAACTCAAAAAAAAATAAATTCGCTAATAACTTGGCCAATAAGCGTTGAATCAAGAAAAGGAGCTCGATCTGTGATCACTCATATTTCTTACCAAAAGTAGATTTTTTAATATAAAAACTCAAAATATCTAAATTCGCTAATAACTTGGCCAATAAGAGTTTAATCAAGAAAAGAAGCTCGATCTGTGATCACTCATATTTCTTAACAAAAATACATTTTTTTTATATAAAAACTCACAATATCTGAAATCGCTAATAACTTGGCCAACAAGAGTTTAATCAAGAAAAGGAGCTCGATCTGTGATCACTCATTTTTCAGACCAAAATTCGATTACTTATATAAAAACTCAAAATATGTACATTGATTTACAGATATTCTGTTGTTGCAAGACTTAGGTTTTTGACAACAAACTTAGGTTCTTTGTCTCTCAGTAGCGCTTCTATGTATACTTTATTCTATGTCCTATATAAATAAAAATTATCATTCAATAATACGGTTTTTTTCTTGTTTAATTTGTACCCTTTTCAAACCACTTCTCACAAATTCATAAATCGAACACAAGCTTTTTTAACTTGGACAGGACAATGTCAGTCGGGTCAGCTAGTATAAAAATAAATTTTTGTTCAGAAATACGATCACAGATCTTTATTAAACGCTTATTGGCCAAGTTATAAGCGAATTTAGATATTTTGAGTTTTTATATAAAAATAAATTTTTGTTCAGAAATACGATCACAGATCGAGATCATTTTCTTTATTAAACGCTTATTGGCCAAGTTATTAGCGAATTTAGATATTTTGAGTTTTTATATAAAAAATCGATTTTTTGTCAGAAATATGAGTGATTACTAGAGTGACCACAAAAAATCGATGTCGGAATTTGTTCGTAGGGATCCAGATATTGAGATAGCCGAAATTTGAGCTCGATTAAGTGACGTTAACCCGTGCCGCTTGTCGCTCATAGTTTTGTGGTGCATTTAAAGGGTGAATTTTGTTAACTAAATAAGTAAAAATCGTAGACAAATTGGCAATATATTAAAAGGTATATCCCAGTTAAGTGATAAGTTCTCTTTTCATGTATCACGGTGCTACGTTTACAACAATTGTTTAACATTTCCGGGAGTTCCATTATCTGATTGTTTAGACAATTTTTAAGGGCTGGACTAATGGACACATACATATTTATACCGCTACTAGTAAGCTATTCACAAAATTCAATGTATAAATAGATAAATAAAATAAAGAAGGACTAGGCAAGTTAATTTACCTTAACGTAACATGGGACACACTAGAAATTTCTGTTAAGTTGGCATATTGTTTGCTTGTTTGCCGGTTTGTTTGACAAAATACTTTTCGTTTTATCGCACTTATGAGAGTCTCAATGCGTATTGTATCTATTTATATAAAGGATAACATTTGCACGTGACCAAACATTTGGATACCGAAAAAGTTAAATTTAAGTGTTTTTCTAACGAAAAAGGTTACGTTGTAAACATGCAAGTTCAAACTATGTATTTTACAATGACTACTAAAAAATGGAATAAAAAAAAAAACTAAAAAAGGTGTGTTAGTAAATAGAGTGGGGGTTGGGAAATATGAGGAATTGCTTTCTTAGTCCTCTGCTATTTCATTCAATAAATATGCCATTTCATTTAGGAGTGTGTTGTATCTAAATACAGATAAAAATTAAAGAAAGAACATTTGATGCTATAAATAACGAAATATTTAAACCGGAAATACTAACCAACATGAATTTGTTTAACATTTTAATTTTAACAAACTTTTGGAATATTACTTTAAAGTTCATAACCAGACAAGGGGACAAGGGTATCCCCTACAATAATGCCAAACATACATATTGGGGTTCGCGATTGGTAAATCCTAGAGGTAGACAGCTGTATAAAGCTCTAGTTGATCGCAAAAATTGCTTAGATTTCGTGTCTCCTGGACACCCAACTTATTGGCCAACTGATCCTAGAAAAATTCCTGATCTAATAGACTTCGCCATATGTAGAAATATTATTCGAAATGCAATATCCACAGAAATATCCTATGATCTATCTTCTGACCACTCTCCTGTAATTATTAATTATTGTGAGAGACCCGACATCCCAAGATTTCGTAAGGACTCTTTGTATATTAAGACAAATTGGATAAAATATAGGAAATATATCAGCAGTCATATCCACACAAATCCTAATTTACAGTGTGAGGAAGACATAGTTAGGACCGTCAATGACTTCACGTCATTGATTGTTTCGGCTCTGGAACACTCTAGGTGCCAAATCCCTCCAAAAACTAATACGCCTATTTCAAATTCGGATCTCGAAAAGAGAAGACTCAGAAGAGAAAGGCAACATAATAGATCACCTGCTGCAAAGCAGAAGC
This sequence comes from Calliphora vicina, assembly GCF_958450345.1. Lineage (NCBI taxonomy): Eukaryota > Metazoa > Arthropoda > Insecta > Diptera > Calliphoridae > Calliphora > Calliphora vicina. Next base: position 73,865,152 of record NC_088783.1, on the reverse strand, counting down.
TGTCCGGTGCAGTACGAAAACTGAAAAGAGCCCTTCATTTAAACGAAAATTATATTAAAAGTTTGACGAGTACAAAATACACAAATTTCTCTCTTTGGAAGGCAACGAAGAACATTAAGCCACCGGTAGAGGCACAAAGCGCTTTAAGAAAAGCTGACGGAACCTGGGCACGAAGTGCTATAGAAAAAGCCTCAGTATTTGCTGAACATTTAAGTGAAGTATTTCAACCCAACTCCACGGCAAATGAGTTTGAACTAGAAGAATTGCCAGCTTCAACAATGGTTAATGCAACCCAATTCGATATTAGTCCTGAGGATGTTAAATCACCGGGATATGATTTAATAACGCCATCAATGATTAAGAACCTACCAAACGTTGCAATAATTGTGCTATCTATATTGTTTAATGCGATCTTGAAACTAGGAATTTATCCAAAAAATTGGAAAATTTCTCAAATAATAATGATACCTAAACCGGGTAAAGATTTAACCCTGTCATCTTCTTATAGACCTATTAGCCTACTCCCTTGTTTGTCGAAGCTATTCGAGAAAATATTCCAGTAAAAGATGATACCTTTTTTGAATGATGGAAACATTATCCCAGTACACCAATTTGGTTTCCGTGAACATCATGGCACCATTGAACAGGTCAATCGTTTAACTGGAGAAATTAGAAAATCTTTTGAATTAAAGAAATATTGTTCTGCCGTCTTTTTAGACGTTGCTCAGACTTTTGACAAGGTATGGCATAAAGGCCTAGTACATAAAATCAAATGTTTACTACCACTATGTACTCATAAATTGCTGGAGTCTTATTTATCGAATAGACTTTTCAAAGTTAAGTACAATGATTATGTGACGAGAGAATACAAGATTAGAGCTGGCGTTCCACAGGGAAGTGTACTAGGACCTACGCTATATTTGATTTACACCTCCGATCTCCCTACGTGCGATAAACTAACAATTTCAACATTTGCTGATGATACCGCCATTATTAGCTCAGACGAAAACCCACTCATGGCATCTAGTCAACTACAGAATTACCTCGTACGTGTGGAGTCATGGTTGAAAAACTGGCGAATAAAGGTAAATGAGCTGAAAAGTAAACATGTTACGTTCGCTCTAAGGAGAGGAAATTGCCCACATGTCACACTCAACAACGTTAATATACCGCAGTCTGATTATGTCACCTACCTTGGTATTCATCTAGATAGACGGCTTACTTGGCGCCGACACATAGAAACCAAGAGACTTCACATGAAGTTAAAAGCCTCTAGCTTTCATTGGTTAATCTGTGACCAATCAAAATTAAGCCTTGAATATAAAGTCATCCTGTATAAGACCGTTTTAAAACCAATTTGGACATATGGAATTCAATTATGGGGAATGGCTAGCAACAACAGTATTGATCTTATACAGAGGGACCAATCTAAAATTCTTAGGACCATGACGGTAGTACCATTGCACATTGGTAAAGGAAGAGTTCAAGAAAGTCCGTGAGAAATATATTGTGAAGCTGCGAAACCATCCCAATACGCTTGCAAGACAACTTGTGCAGACCCAAACCCGATCCAGGCTCCGTAGAGCAGATCTACCACCCCGCTAAGATGAGTGACAGTTTACCATTAAAGCTCTCTTGTTGAAGAGCAAATAGTTTTAATTTTAGTTATAAGATTTAAATACTTATTGTAAGGTCGATAACAGACAGATTCAATAATTCAATAAAGCGTAAAAAAAAAAAAAATTCCCCCACAAGTTCTCCATTGGGTTTAAGTACGGACTAGAAGCCGGCCAGTCCAACAGAGGAATGTTATGTTCATTAAACCAAGATTTCTATTGCTTAGAAACATGGATTGCAGCATTATGTTGTTGGAATATGTAATCTTCATCCATTTTTTCATTCATAAATGAGAGAAGAGCATCTTCCAACAGTTCGTTATAAATCGCACTATTCATTTTAGTCGGAACAAAACAACTGCAGAAAATGCTGCCCAAACCATAACACTGCCACCACCGAAATTACGTTTTGACATCCGAACATCGTTTGATCTCAAATCGTGCAAATAGCATGAGTCAGGACCGTCTAAATTAATTTTTTTTTCGTCCGAGAAAATTACTTTTTTCCACTCATCTGTCCATTTCATATATTTTTTTTCCGAATTTTAGCCGATTTTCTTTATGGTGCTTTTTTAGCATTAGTTTACATTTCGGCTTTTTCCATTTTATGTTTTCATCGTTTCGTAAAATGTGTGCAACGTGTTTGGAAGTCATTGGAAGATTCAATTTATTCTTTATTTGTGTTGAATTTAATTTGTTGCGGGTTGCTTCTTGTTTTATTAGATTAAGTTGTCTTCTTGTTAGTTCTGTATTTCCCTTTGTAGGTTTGCGAACTTCATAATTCTGACCTTTCTTCAAGAAATTTCGCACCACACTTTCCGAACGATCGATTTTACGTCCAATTTCTCTATTGGAACATCATTGGTCGTGAAAATTTTAATTTGAATCTTTTCTTGATCGGACAAAAAAGTTCCCTTGGGCATCTTTAAAAGTGATGAAATTTATTGATTCACATAGAAACATTTGCAGTAAATTGAGATTTTACTATTAGAAACGTACCTTTGGTTGAAAAAAAAACTAAAATTTATAATATTTTATTTTTGGTAACTTTTTTAAAAACAAATTTCACGTCTGCGTTTATACGAATCTTCCACTTAAAATAGCACCAAGAACATTTGATCGCATAATTAAGGCAAACAACAAGAATAAGAAAAAAACTTGTTTACTTTCAAAAAGTACCGTTAAGTCTCTCATTAAAAAAGTTAAATTTGGCTTTTGGATGAGAACAACAAAGCTATAACAAAAATACAGAAAAAAATTAAGTGCGTTTATAGGAATATGCACCAGTGTATATCCGAAATCCGTGTGGAGTTATCAGTCTCCCATCGGACGCGTCCCAGGTGGCGGATAGGGGGAGCAATTGCCTAGTCTAGTGATACTGTTTCCTAAAACATGTCATTAGCCCTGACAAATGCTCGAGCAATATCAATATCTTGAGACACTTTTTCTAACAAATGGTCTAAACTTATTGATATGGCTAGGTTTCGTAAAACGGGTTGTGATAGCCAACTATATAATATTGTGACACATTTTGTTCAACAAATGGTCACAGTAGGATATAATTGGTGCTAGGGTAATGCTATAACTGGCGATACATTTTAGAACAAATGGTCGCCTAGCGATAGTGCTCTTTTCATCTTTCTTGTTTTACTACCCGCGGACCAAAACTGTTCTGTTCTTTCCTCTCTCTGTTCTTTCCCTCTTCTCTCTCTCTTTCTTTTCCCCCACTTGTAAGGTTAACGTGGTTGGTAGCAGTGCCGAGAACCTGAATGGCTAATTAGTGGTTAAAGAAGATTAGTCGATAACAGCTCCCCTCCGGTGCTTATGACACGGGCCGGTTGTAATCTCTGTCTAGTCTATGTACGCCGTCACTGCATGGATGGTCCATCCCCTTACGTGCCTACTCGTGGGACCAAAAATGAACACAAACAACAACAACACAAACAACAACAACAACGCCCTGAAGAAAACCGTTGATCTCGGATCTTCTTCAGAAGACGACCTACTAGCCTCTAGTCAAGAGACTCTGGTCGCAATGTCAGGCAGCTTGGGTGACCGTCACAGCACTCTACTGCCCTCCAAAAACTTGACAAATGCACCTCTTCAATCGGATGCCAAGACTGGCGACCAATTGAAGAAGAAAAGAAAAAAGAGGAAGAGTCAGAAAGACATCCTTAAATCCCGTTACGCCAAGGCGATATTCATTCTTGACAAGATTGACAAGAATGCTGCCAGCGGTGCCCCCCATGAGCCTGATGAAGAAGATCGCGCTAAATACCAGGCTGTGGTAGATGAGTACCAAAAGTTTTTGGATTCCGTACCCAGTACATCAAAGGCAGCAGCCGAAGAAACAGAGAGGTCCAAGCGCAATCGCTCTCAGACAGAGGGTGAGAAGTCGCCTAAACGGAGAAAGGTTGTCGAGAAAAAATCCACTCCGGGACCCACATCAACCACGACTACATCCGCCAGACGGCCCTTCAACGAGGTGGTTAAGGACCATCTTCTAATGGCTCTGGCGACCGAGAAAGACGGCACCATCAATCCTGTTGTAACAGAATGGGGTGCTATCGAGTCCAAATTAACTGAACTCGTGATGGAACACGTGTTCGCTAATACGACTGGTACAGCACCTCGTTTTGACTCTGGTGAGATCCACCGGGGCTACAGGGTGATCAAATGCATGGACGAGTTCTCAAAGGACTTTCTTAGCAAGTGCATCGCAAAGATTAGTGGTGCATGGGAAGGTTTAAGCCTTAAACTGATCCCTGCTCAAGAGATTCCAATGAGACCGCGTGCACGTATTTGGTTACCGAAGATGGCAACCGATGCGCATAAGTTGGTGGAGTGTCTGAAGCTACAGAACCCCGACATCCACATGGATGACTGGTCCATCATCCGCACCGAGCAAGGCGATGGCCACACATGCCTAATTCTTGCCATCACCGAATCGGGCTCTGTCGAGCTTGAGAAGGCGGGCTTTAAGCTGTTCTTCGGAGTGAGGGACGCTAAGGTAAAGGTGTTCAGGCCTACAGGTACGGGTAGCGGTGAAGCGGATGAGATTGAAGCTGCAAACTCTCTGCTCACAGAAATGAAGCTCTCCGAACCCCCCCCCAAAAACCAACAATGGCGCTTAAAATAGTGCAGATAAATCTGCAGCACTCGAAATGTGCTACAGATAACCTTCGGGTACTCTTAGCCGAAGAGGACCTGGACATTGGGCTGGTGCAAGAACCCTGGGCTTCTGACTTGGACGTGAAAGGGTTCCCGGCCTCAGCATATAATATCCTCTATGCAAGAAACAATGGTAGGCCAAGATCATGTATTATTGCCAAAAAATCTATTAACATTTTTCTTTGTACGCAGCTTAGTTCAGAAGACCTTACAGTAGCTAAGGTCGAGCTACCGTGCAACAGAAGCTTCATGATTGCCTCAAGCTACATGGCACATGAGAAGACAGCTCCTCCAGTTGAAGTGAGTGCTCTACTGTCCTCTGTTGGGGCATCTGACGACATCATCCTAGGCTGTGATGCCAACGCCAGGCATTCAATCTGGGGTAGCAGCGAAATAAATGGAAGGGGGTGAGTCTTTACTTAATTTCATTAATTCCAATAAACTAAGTATATGTAATTCTGGTAATACGCCAACATTCATGTTTCCAAGTTCGGACAACTATAATGGATGGGAGGAAGTATTAGATATTACACTCATAAATGATAGGTCTAAGGTATCAGTAGATAGGTGAAGGGTATCCAAAAAAGGTCGTTCTCTGACCATAACTGGATTCTCTTCAATATTAGACTTCAGAACTCGACAGAGAAAATACAATTTAGGAACCCAAGAAGGACAGATTGGTTCAAATTTAATGGGATCCTTAAACACAAACTTAAGTATATGCCAGTTGTAGAAGATTCGATAACTGGTCTTGAGAAAATAGAGGAAAACTTTAGTAAAACTTTAGTCAAGGCTTTCGAAGTTTCCTGTCCAGTCACTAAGGCTAAGAAAAGCTTCCCTCCATGGTGGAATTCTGAGCTATCTAAACTACGTAGGGAAACTCGTAGGGCCTTTAACATTAGCTACAATAGTAAATCATGGCAACCATATCGTGATCAATTGAAAGCCTACAAGAAAGCTATAGTAGTCGCAAAAAGAAACTCATGGAGAAGCTTCTGCGAATCTATAGATAATACAAAAGACTCTGCAAGACTTAGTAGAATTCTAGCCAAGGGGCAATCCAATCCTACTTATATCAAAAGGAAGGATGACTCCTGGTCAGAGTCACTTGACATCCTACTGAATACTCATTTCCCAGGCTGTAAGGATGTTGCTACGGACTTTGAGAGGGAAGGTAGGACTCTATTCAATATCGATAGTTATATCGTCTCCTATGACAGGATATCATGGGCGATTGACAGTTTCGCACCTTTCAGTCACCCGGGCCGGATGGTATATTGCCAAAGATGCTACAAAGTGCAAAAAGGCATATCATTCCCTGGCTTCATAGAATTTTTACGCTCTGTCTCTCCCTCAATCACGTTCCGGTTAACTGGAGGGGCGTAAAGGTCGTTTTTATTCCCAAAATTGGAAAAAGAAGTCATGAGAAGGCGAAGGACTTTCGTCCAATTAGTCTTTCTTCTTTCCAGCTTAAAACGTTGGAAAGACTCATTGACGCTCACATTAGGCATCGCCTAGAGGGTACGACACGGCTCTCTAATAGTCAGCATGCCTACCTTAAGGGCCGCTCTACAGAGACAGCTCTGCACGAGGTCGTAAGAGTTGTAGAGAGATCTCTCGAATTTAAACAATATACAATGGCAGCCTTTCTGGATATAGAGGGTGCTTTCAATAATGTTACCACTCTTGCAATTCAGCAAGCTCTTACTGACCTAGACGTTGAAGAATATATCAATAACTGGTTAGTAAACATGCTGAAATCAAGAATAGTTACAGCAAATCTTGGTAATAGCGTCAAGTCCAAGCAAGTTGGCAGAGGCACACCACAGGGTGGGGTGATCTCTCCACTACTGTGGCTTATCGTTATTAACTCGATTCTCATTGATCTAGACAGAAAAGGGATAAAAGTTGTCGCTTATGCGGACGATGTGGTGATACTCGTATCAGGTCTGTTTCCGGACGTGATCAGTGATATTATGTCCACTGCTTTAGGGTTGCTCGATAACTGGGCCACGGCAAGTGGTCTTGGGGTGAATTCTAGCAAAACAGAACTCGTACTTTTCACAACAAAGACCAAGATTCCAAGCTTCAAACTTCCACGGTTGAAAAACTGCGAAATCCCCCTTTCAAATAATGCAAAATATCTAGGTATTATACTGGACTCTAAATTGTCATGGAAGCTAAATACTCAACATAGGGTAAAAAAGGCTACGGTGGCCTATTATACCTGTCGTAAGATGTTTGGTAGAAAATGGGGACTTAGTCCCAGCATAGTTAAATGGATGTATACGGCTATAGTACGTCCAATTCTTACTTACGGATCTCTTGTATGGTGGACTGCAACTAAAAGGAAGTATGTCGTAGACCAACTATACAAAGTCCAGAGATCAGCATGCATTGGTACAACCGGCGCACTAAGAACTAGTCCTTCAGAGGTACTGAACACTATATTGCACCTTGTGCCAATAGACCTTCACATAATGGCCACCTCTGCATGTAGCGCAGTGAGGCTTCGAGCTTCTGGCTGTTGGAGATCGAGAACATATGGGCACGCGGGGATTTTGAGCCAGTTGCCTTCGATCGTTCTCCAACCATCTGACTATATTACTCCATCTACAGATTTTAATAGGGTTTTTAAGGTCTTAATCCCCTCCAGGAGTGAGTGGGGTATGGGTAATCTCGTGTACAAATATGACACTAGGATATATACAGACGGTTCGAAAATGAGCTGTGGTGTTGGTTCTGGCGTCTTCTGTGACGAACCCGAGATAGGTATTTCGTATCGTCTTCCGAATGAGTGTAGTGTTTTCCAGGCGGAAATTTTTGCAATCATGGCAGCTTGTAATATACTACTTGATCATAACACCCGCGGCAATATAGGTATTTTTGTCGACAGTCAGGCGGCACTTCTCTCGCTGAATGCCTACACAAATTCATCTTCACTAGTTAGGCAATGTAGGAACTCTCTGTCAAGGCTAGGTCGTCTATCTGATATTACTTTGGTTTGGGTACCTGCGCACAGGGACCACTACGGTAATGAACAGGCAGACGAACTAGCCAGAATGGGATCTGCCTTAGATATCTCCAATGCGGTCTCAGTAGCAATTCCACTGGGGACTATAAAAGGTATCATCTTCAGACATTTTCTTACAAAGGCTGAGAATAGATGGCGTAATTTAGACACATGTAGGGTAGCCAAGTTGATGTGGCCATCTTTTAACGAAAAACGCACTATGCAACTGATAACCCGGAATAGAAGGGATATATCTAGGTTGATGGCAGTATTAACGGGACACTGGGCGTTAGGCAAGCACGCAAATCGCCTGGGACTCCCCTTTAACGACCATTGCCGCAGTTGTAAGGATAGGGACAAGGAGGAAACGACTTTCCACCTTCTCTGCGAATGCCCAGCTCTGAGTGTCAAGAGACATAAATTCATGGGCAACTATACATTGACCAACCTTGGTGAGGTAGCCGGGTCTAAACTTAATGACCTACTAAGATATCTCACAGCTACAGGTTGGGTCTAGCTAGCACTTTTTAGTTACATTGCGATGTAAACGACAATACATCTGACGAGTGGTGTGGTCTCATCAAAACGGGGTCCCTTCGACTCTACTTGATTGTTCGCACGTAGTGAACTACCACGTAAACCAACCAACCAACCAAGTATATCCGAAAATGCAATACAACTCCCATGTATTTGCCAGTCTATTTTGGAGCTTTACGACCTCGTATAGGAGAGGGTGGAGGTGATTATTGGTGACTATTGATTCGCTGGAGCACCGACGCAATGTGGGCTGCGTTTCACTGTTCTATCGGTACTACAATGGTTTGGAATGGAATGTGTTTTGATGAAATTAGGGAACTTGTTTTTGATACCCGTAAATTTTTACGAAATACGCGTTTTTCATCAAGAACACATCCATTTGTGGTTGATTATCCAGTGGACCGCACAACACACTACAGGGAAAATTCGTTCTTTAGCCGTACTCTCCATATGTGGAACAAACTTCACGCTGAAGTCTTCTCTATCATTTTAAATGTAGGAAAGTTCAAATCGAATGTCCACAAAAACTACTCCTTCTTTCCTACCTCCCATAACCTATTTTCCTATAACCTATTTCCCAACACGGTAGGCCCAAACGAAAGAAGCTAGCTGGCTGAAATTTTTCACAAATACTCTGTGTTAATAAGGTTTGCTTTACCTAGCCCCGATACAAAAGTCCCCCCGTAAAGCCATGTGTCCACTGCCAAGTTTTCTTGTAGAAGTTGCTTTTTGTCGTTTAAACACGTATTAGAAGTCGACTTTCAGAAGTCACGGCTTGCAGAAGTTACTTGCAGCGATTATGTGGAAACACGTGTTTGTTGCTTGCTGGAAGTAACTTGAACGACTTTCTGTTGATTTCAAGTGTTTTGAAGACTTGCAGAAGAAGTCGAGTAAACGGTTTGTGGTATTCTCTTCTGTTTTCAGTTTTGTTTTTTTTTGTGTTATTTTCTAAATTTATAAAAATTAACATAAATAAATTCATTGCGAGCAGTGAACAAGAACATTTGGTAATTAAAAAACAAGAAAGTTATCCTGAATTATGGGACATGTCCTCAAAAGACTATAGAATAAAATTAAAATTAAAGGAAATAGCTAATGATATAGATGCGCCCGAAGAAGAGGCCTAAACGAAATTGCACAACCTCCGAAGGCAGTTTGGTCAAGAAGTAAACAGAGAAAGCAAACTTTACTGCAAGCTGTACTCACATTGTGTGGAAACACGTCTGCAATTTCTTTCAACAAGTTCGTAATAAAAACGTCTACAAACAACTTCTGAAAGAAGACTTCCGCAAGTTTCGGTTTGAGTGAAAACACTTCAGCAAATACTTGCAGAATTTCTTCCGCAAGTGACTTGCTAGTGGACACACGGCCTAACACAGTTTGAGCAGCTATTAATATGTTGATTAAGCGACAATCCTGATACAATTTTTACAAATTAGTTCTAAGTATTCTGAAATTATATTGTAAAGTAGGGCGAAAATCGTGCAACGTTTGTCCCTAGTCCTCATACAAGGTCCCCCTCAGAAAATTAATTGAAAATTCATAATTGTCTTTTATTCCGAGATTTTTTTATGCAATGGATTAGATAATCAATTGTAAGCGAAAAAATGCTACGATTAAAACAGGTCAAAATTCATTCAAACCTCCTTCCTGAAAACTCAACATACAAAAATGATGTCTTCTTTAAGAAGAGGCAGGGTATGCACTAAAACAAATTTGCGGAAGTTGCAGAGCAAAAGTAGGGTTCACCCCTCTCCATTACAGAAGACATAATTGTTGTATGGTGAGTTTGCATACGGAATGTTTATAATTTGTATGTATTAAAGATTTAGCACAAATTCGTATAATAAAAAGTTCATAACACTTAGGTTAAATGAAACCTATGCGTGACTTAGTGCTATAAATTGATTAAACTGGACTATTGGTTCTTTTAGTGTTTTACAAAATTTACGTAAATATTAGCATATAGGAAGTTCTATGCTTTGTTTATGTACAATATGTAGGTAGTATATACATAAAGGGTCTTTCAATAGGGACTTCCAAAATATGAAAGTTGATAGCATATTGTTGAAGCAACATCTGTCGAATTATCTGTCATTTATTCAGTTTGTTTACCATGGACGAATATAGCGTTGAACAACAGGTGCAAATGATACAATTTTTTTATCAAAATGGTTGTTCTGATCTAGCAACGTTCCAAGCACTTCGCCAATTTTATGGATGAATGTGTTTGTCAACAAACAAAATTGTCGAATTTGGGACGATATCTATCCACATTAGATCAAAGAGCGTCGAATGCATGCCGTTTGTCGCTGTTTGTTGGGGATTATGCGCTGGTGGCGTCATCGGTCCATATTTCGTTGAGAACGACCTTTGCCAGACCATCACCGTATATAGGTCGATAATTACCAAATTCTTTAGGTCTGAATTGGATGATATGGACACCAAGGAAATGTGGTTTCAACATGACGAACTTATTCCATCTTGGACATACTGTACGAGCGATTTGAGGGCATGGTCATCACACGTGGAGGTGATGTGAACTGGCCACCGAGGTCGTGCGTTTTGACCCTGTTATACTTTTTCTTGTGGGGTTTCTTAAGTCTCAGGTCTATGCGAAGAAACCACTAACGAAAGCGGCCCTAAAAGCTAACACAACCAATGCCATCGGTCAAATTCAGCATGATTTATGCGCCAAAGTCATGGAAAAGTGGTTACTTCGGATGCTAAGCCGCGGCAGACATTTGCACGAATAAAAAATTTCGATAGTTTCATTTAAGTTTAAAGATAGGAAGCGTTTTATGAATGACCCTTTACATATTTTGTGTTTCCTTTTCTTTTAGAATTATGCTTAGCGAAATACATATGTATGTAGTACAACATGTAATACAGTTTTTGTTTCCATCCGAAGTATGCCTAGTCTCTCAAGGTTCTTCGAAGGTCTGCTTCCATTGAAATCTTCTTTACCACAAAACTATTTCTGTCCGCAAACCACTTATTATGAAAAGGTAAATGCAATACGAGGAGATGGATTCGTTGGCTCTATAAGTTAAGGCAAGCTAATTAATACAATCCTACGAGATAAATATTTCGGCTCTCGTCGTCTAACTCCACGGCTTCGGGTCTTGAGGAGATTAATTCTTCAGGTTCTCCGAGGAGATAAATTCTTCAGCTCTCGTTGGCTAACTACAACTTATTGGATATGACTAGCTACGGTATTAGTTCGAAGTAAGAATTTTGGCCATGAATTTTGGCAAGCAAGATCGGGATTTCGATTCTTGCTTGCTTTGTTCATGTTTTCTAAGAAGTCTTCTATTAAAATTCACATAAAAATAAAACTAGGGATTGAGTTAAGGGGATGAAACTCAAATATTTTCAGTTGATTAGATATGCCTGGTATTGAAAGTGAGGAAGATATGTCTGGTATTGAAAGTAGAACCTGAGTAATGGGCATGGTATACAACCCCCAAAAATGTGGATATTTTTCAAAACTTTTTGGCAATTGTCTTTAAATATATTGCAGATTTAAATTTTGCACACGTTATTTCTTTCGTAAAAGGACAAGCTCTGTTGTAAATTGTTAAAATCAGTCTTTGTTTTCTCCCATTCTCGCATCCAAAGAAATATCATTTTGTTATTATACCCTTCACCGTCTGTATGTTGAAATCAACTTACCGTAGCCCCCAAATAACTTACATACACGCAGAGAAAAAATATAGTTGGGCATGGTTACTGTAACCATTTCAATATTGTTACAAGTTTTTTAACTATATTATAGTCACAGTAACCATTTACATGATTGTGGTAACCATAATATGGTTAACTTACGATTCACATGATTGTCTCAACCATATATATGGTTACAGTAAACATATATATGTTTGTGACAACCATTTATATGATGAATGACTTATCATATTATGGTGCTCTCGGCTTAAGGCTTATCATAATCTGAGAACAACATATTATGATAAAATTATTCATCATAAATATGGTTGCCACAAACATATATATGTTTACTGTAACCATATATATGGTTGAGACAAACATGTGAATCGTAAGTTAACCATATTATGGTTACCACAATCATGTAAATGGTTACTGTGACTATAATATAGTTAAAAAACTTGTAACACTATATAAATGGTTACAGTAACCATGCCCAATTATATTTTTTCTTTGCGTGTACATGATTCGTATATCAATATATCGGGATTTCTTCCGCCAATATGGATATCTAATGATAGATATTCAAAGTCCATTGCAACGATGTATTATATAAGGCTATAGTAAGTTGGACCTACAACGGGTCAAAATCGGGAAAATATTTTTTAACCCGAATTTGTTTTTCATAAAAAAAATTTTTTTGTCATAAATTCTGTATCAAAAAAAAAAATTTTAAAATTAAAAAAATTGGAAAAAAATTTAGTTTACCTTAAAATATTTAAAAATTTTATTTTAAAGTATAATTTGGTGAAGGGTATATAAGATTCGGCACAGCCGAATTCCCAATTTCAATTTGTATTTTCTCAATATTAATTTAGATTTTTATACCCTCCACCACCATAAGTGGTGAATGAGGGTATATATAAGTTTGTCATTCCGTGTGTAACATTGAGAAATATTCATCTGAGACCCAACAAAGTATATATATTATTGATCCTTATGAAATTCTAAGTCGATTGAGCCATGTCCGTCTGTCTGTCCGTCTGTCCGTCTGTGTAAAACACGCTCACGTCCAAAATACGCAAACAAACTTAGTAAAGTTGCAAGAAAAATGTTTATTATTGCCCTAAGCAGTTTGGTATTGAAAATCAGCGAAATCGGTACAGTGAAACCAAAGTTATGAATGAAAATGTGGGACAACCTCAAAAAAAAATTGATAATTTTCACATATTTTTGGACATTTTTTGTAAATATATCGCAGCTAATATCATAAAATTTTGCACTCGTTACTTTTATGATAATAGTAGTAACTCTGGTGAAAATTATAAGAATCGGTCCATGATTTCTCCTAGCCCCCATACAAATTTCTTCCCGAAATATGGTTCTATGGTCTATAAATGCCTACAGAATAGGAATATCCACATAAAATTCAGCAAAAATAAGTTTCGTGGTAAAATAAATTATATTACAAAAATTTTCGTGTATCGGCCCATATTTGACCATAGCCACCATATAAAGTACACTTCCGAAAATCACTTAAATAAGCATAAATGTCTTATAAATATCGCTATCAAATTGAAATTCGACACGAATTATCCCCATATATACCAAAATCGCTGCACCTAATTCTATGAAGATCGGCCGATAATTGGTTATAGCTCCCATATAAGGACCACTTCCGAAAAACACAATAACCTACATAAATATCTAAAAAATATCAATATCAAAACAAAATTGCACACACATCCATAGTTTATATTTAGAAATCATACTACTGGATTTTGTGAATATCGGTCCATATTTGACCATAGCTCCCATATAAGGTCCACTTCCAAAAATCAGTTAAGTACTCATAAAACTATTATAAATACATTTATCATGCTAAAACTCGACAAAAATTATACTCATATATATAGATATCACTGTACCAAATTTTATGCAGATTGGCCGATAATTGGTCATAGCTCCCCTATAAGGCCCATTTCCGAAAAAAGATATTAACCTTAAAAAGTATTAAAAACATATCGATATCAAAATGAAATTACGCACAGATCCAGTAATTTGAATCCAGTAATCATACTTCTGGATTTTGTGAATATCGGTCCATATTTAACCATAGCTCCCAAGGTCCACTCCCGAAAATCACTAATATCCTCATAAATTTCTTAGAAATATAGTTATCAGATTGATATTCAAAACAAATTTATTCAATATATACAAAAATCGATGTACCAAATTTTATGATGATAGGCCCATAATTGGTCATAACCTCCATATAAGAACTACTTCAGGAAAACACATTACCCTGCACAAATATCCATAAAAATCTACACTACTACAAGATTTTTTAAATTCTGGTGCATAATTCGGCATAGCTCCCACATAAGGTCCGCTCTTGTTAATAGCGTTGTTTATATGAAATACTACAAAAATAACCCTTAAATATTTAGGACCATAATAGGTCATAGCATCCATATATTAAACCAAAATAGTACACAGATCAGTAATTTGTATTCAAAAATCATAATACTGAATTTTGTGAATATTGGTCCATAATTGGCCACAGCTCTCATATAAATAAATAAAAATATTTTATGACAATCGAATCATAATAGGTCATAGCTCCCGCATAAGTCCCACAACCAGATATTTTGAAATTTGTCTAAATATATTTGTATACCCTTTTTATACTCTGTTTCTTCGCTTGTGGTTAAAAGGGAAAAATGTTGATCCAAACATATTAACTAATTATTGAGTATATAAATTGTTAAATTTCATTTCATTAGGTCCAGACTTAAACTCGACAACACTTCCCGTTTGCGCATGTGAAATTTCATTATAATCGGACTAAGGGTTTAGAAGTTACAGATTTATTTCCCTGTTTTTTTTTCTCATACCACTGTGTGCCACTTTGACACTCAGATATTGTAGATCGTTTAACCCAGTTCCAACAAACTGTTTACGGTTACATACATATGTAAGAAAATAATAATTTACACGAAGATTTAGAAAAATTAAATATAGACGACAATTTGTCAATTAAAAGACAATAATTAACTGTGTTAAACATTCTAATAGGAATTTCAGTTATAAATTGCTGAATTAGATACAATTTTTTGTACATTTGAAATAAAATATCTTCTGTGTAAACTAGTCTTTCTAACAATTGTTATATTATTTCAGCTTTTATACCATCATATTTAGGTGGAGGGTATTTAAGATTCGGCACGGCCGAATATAGTACTCTTACTTGTTTATTTTCAATTTATTTATTTCTCAATATTAGTTTGTTTTTCTGAATTTCAATTTGTTATTTCTCAATGTTAATTTGGTTTTCTCAATAGCAATTTGTAGCTTCTCAATTTCAACTTGAAATAGTGTACCCAAAAAGGAATATTGTCTTCTAAAGGTAGGATCACACGATTGCCGTAATACACCAATTTTATACAATTTTTATTGTGATGAATTGGTGCCCAATAAAGAAATTGTTTCAATCAAATTCTCTGCAGTCACATGATTGACTCTGGTCCATGTATGTAATATCATGAGCGATTTGGCTCATTTTTTTTTATTCGATTCGAAATTTTCAGGAGATTGTTTGTAAAGAAAAAAAATTCAAAAATTCCGGGTAAAACTCGAAAATTCTTTTTTTCTGAGTCCAGTCAACTGTAATAAAAAAGCTCCCTAAAGTATTCAGTACAAATTTAGATATTTTATTTGCAAATAAATAAGAACATGCTGGTGTGAGTGGGTTGGAGAAACTTGAAGAACTAACATTAGTAAATGCTACCGGGCAAAGCCGGGGGATCAACTAGTTTTACATAAATTTGATAGTTGTAAATTTAGAGACAATAATTGCCGCATTTCAGTCACACGATTGTTCTAGAATAGGGTAATTATGAGAAACAGCTGTTGTGCTAGATGTTAAATTTTGTTTTGTTTACATAAATATAACAAATTTTAATCTATTTGTGAACAAATTATTTGTTCTCTAGAAAAAAGAAGAAAATTGCGTCGGCTTTAATTATCGTGTGTGGACCTGATGAAGAAAAAAATTAATAAAAGAAAAGTTAAAAAAAGTATATGAGTGAGTTCTCAAAAAGAAGCACTGATTTCCTTCTTCTGTATTGCCCCTAACACCATATCACTTTTTTAAATTATAATTACAATAAATACAACAATGAAAACTTATTTTACTTTCGAAAATAAATGATGCTACAAAAAAATATTTCATTTAAAAAAATTAAGGCCCTAATTTTATAAATCACGTCACCAAAGTGATATTTATGTGCAAAGCAAAAACAACATTTCACACATTTTAAAAATTTGTTTTTGTTTTGTGTACACAATTTTCAAATTATGAAAGGCAAATCAACGCTTGAATTTTTGTGCGTTTGTTTGGTTCAGAATTTGTACATAAAACAAAAACAAATTTTTGAAATGTGTTAAATGTTGTTTTTGCTTTGCACATGGTTGCCTCTCAAGCTTTCACATGATTGCCGCACCAGGTTTGCATTTGATTGGACCAAATAAACACAATATTGTTGTGGTTTGACATATGATCCAATAAGTTGTGAAATCACAGAATTGATGTATAAAATAGACCAATAATTGGTGCATTGCGGCAATCGTGTGATCGTACCTTAAAAGAATCAAGCTCTTCGATTTTATAATGTTGTTGCAGATGTCAGAAATAACAACTCCTTTTTGACGTATAATCACTAACCTTTTTGAATTATATTGTAAAACAAAATTATGTAACATTACTAAACTACTGTAAGTATACTTTTTGCCTCCAGTGTATGCATTTATGCAATATCATTAACATAATTTACCAACATATGTATATATGTATGTATGCTTATGTAACTTCTAATGTTATTAACACTCATGCTTACATATCCTTTAAAAACTCCTGCAAACATACATGCACGCACATGAGAAAACATGTTTTGATTTCAGAAGTTATTTGTACCTTTTAATGTCATAAAATTTATCCATGCGTTACAGTGCGTTATACAATAACTAAAAGACTTAAACAATAAATGAATGACTGTGTAAATAAATGAGTGAATGAATGAATAAAGTATGTTTGTAGATTAGTATGTATTTATTACTTAATGTATATTTAATGAGAGTCCAAAAAATGTCTGTGTGTAACCATGTTAAGTATTTATCAATTGAAATGTGTAGGTCAGGTACCACTGTAATTAGCTTTGTAGGCATTGTCCCAAAATAACTTTATAATACGAGCTATGTCAATACTTAATGATGGTACAAAACAAAAACTACACCAAAAAACTGGCACTTTATTTGCATGACCTACATTTTATAGAACCACTTAGCTTTGTCCCGGTTTTAATAAGAAATTTACAATAAATTGTTTAGATGTTCCTCAAAGTACTTCGTATTACACTGTGCTAAATAACATTACTCGTGTTAAATAACATTTTAAATACAACTAGTTAACTTAAACAAGTAAGAGGGTTATATTCGGCACAGCCAATATAATACTTGTGTATTTTGTATAAAAACATGGTTTGTCCGATTTGATTAGTTTTATATTTCATATTATTCATATTATTGAATGTAATTGGGGCAAATATTATTACGTTTTTACCTTATAAAAACGGTGGTTTCCTTTAAATAAACCGGAATACTTTAAATGCAAATAAAAGGTACTAGTAGTTTAAAATTTTTAACAACAACTTCTTATTTAAATTTACACAACAATTTAAATAGTCACTCTTTTTTCATAATTTACAAGAATTCACTGGTAATACAGTTGATGTTGATCGTAGGCGACAATACACAAATTTTACAGGAGAAGGTTTTTTTTTGATTATTTTGAAATTTATACATAGAATTAAAAATGTTATGATGCTATATAATATAATTTCGTTCAAGCTATTTGTCTATTTTTCAAAAATATTTATATCTTTTGACAATTAAAAATTCATGGAATACTTTATAGAAAAATATGATAAAAAATGTTTTTTATTGGATTTTTGCATAGATAAAAATTTTTCGAATTGAAATTAAATTTTTATTTATAAATAGTTTTTAATCAAATTTGACAGTTATGTAGATTTTTCTATTTAAAATGGAAAAATAAAAAGGAATTTTTAAATTTATTATCAGCAATCCCCAAAAAAGTGTTGAACAATTCCAAAAATGCTAATTTTTAGTTTTTTGGCTATAATAACCATACCAGGGTCGGGGTTATCGGGACCCATTACAAAATAGTTAGAAACATATTGAGCCACCTATAATCGGTTACTATATTTTAATATCCGATACGCGATTTTCTTATAAACCTGAAATTTCATCATATACTGATTTTAGAATGTTTTATTTTAATGCAGTGTATATCTCAGCTTTTATTGAAAAAAGTGTGTAGAACTATTTGTTGCTTGTTATATATTTTATTAAATCCAAGACATATTTCCTTATACAACTTTATTTTATTTTTTACTCCTCGTTTCAAGTTTTTAAACGGTACTTTTACATTTATATGGAATTTTTGGCCATAAATTTGGGACTGGCAACACATTTTCACCAATTTAATGCTCGTATAGAAGTTTTGGCGGGTTGTGTAAGTTACCATTTGTGCACTTATTTTTTTTTCATCTTTAAACTTCTCATATTGGTGCAAGTCAAAGAAAATATATAAAATAAACTTTATTTTAATTTGAATATATTTTACAAAATAGCGAAAAATCGCTTTTTAAAATTTTTTTAAATTCAAATGCATATAACTGTGGACTTAGTCATTATTTTTAAACAGTTCTTTTTCCATTTGACACATACATGTGTTGTTAGTCTAATAAAGGAAAACTGGAGAAAATCGGGAAATATTTGGATACGCTGTTATTAGGGTATTCAATCGATTAACCGTTAATCGGTTAACCGATTAATTTTAGACGGTTAACTGTTCGAATAATTTGAAATTGCCGATTTTCAAATAACAAATAAACCGATTAATTTGTGTCGATTAACCGATTAACCGAAAATCCTTTTTTTTTGCACTTAAAAAAATGCTTTTGTATTTATTTATCCGTTTCAATTCAAATACAAATTTCAAATTAAAATTAGATATATTTTGAACATCCTATAAACATGATTAGTGAGTTGTATAACAACTGACATATTTAATTTACATGTATAGACGAAACTTTTTTTGAAATGAGTCTTTTATCATAAATCAACGAAGCGGTTAAATTAATCAAAATCTAAAACAATCCAAAAAGGAATAATCTTTATCATGCTTTTGAGAGTTTTTTCCAAGAAAAGTTTTATTAAATCTAAAGAAAAAAATCGTTTAAATTATATTCTTTTTATAAAAGATTATTTCAGAAGATCTCACTAAAACCCTAAAAAAATTCACACATCGCTAATTTGCTGCAACAATGTCATAATTCAACAAAAGTCGTTTCGAGAAAAACGTCTTTGAATATTTTATGACATTTTACTATTTCTTAAATAAATTTTCAACATATCATGCGATTTCAGAAATATAAATAGTAGATGTTAATACCTTTCTAATCTGTATTTAACCCAAATTTTTACTTATCAAATATACGAGAAAACATGAATTTTAATTTTGATGTTTACAACAAAAAAACACTCTCACACAAAAAATAATTGACTTCTTTGAAAACTGATAAAACTGTATGAAAGATTATAGAACAGCGCATATTTTGTATTACTCAGTTCAAAAAACACGGATTTTGAGTTATGACGTTGTTGCAGTAAGTAGGCGATATGTATACAAAAATGATCTCAAATACCTTATTTGCTGTTTTTTATGTTTTTGTACACAAAATTTGTTGTTGTATTTTCAATTTAAAATTAAAATATAAATTATTCGGTTTATCGAATAATTTTAAATTAACCGATTATTAACCGAATAAATCTAAACCTCGATTAATTATTTGCTCGATTAACCGATTAAACCAGAAACCCGATTAATTGAATACCCTAGCTGTTATCAAAAAACTGGAGTAAGGTGGGTAAAAATGTTGAAAGGTTTTTTGTAGTGCTCGATGAGAAGATTCTACATGTATGTTTTTGAAAACGGAACTCAAACCAAGAAATAATATCGTTTTAAAAATGTAACATACCCGAGGTGTCCTACTTTGAGGGCCCTTGGTCGCGCCCCCTGGTGGGTCCATGAGGTCCACGTTCAAAACTTAAGCTCGACAACACTTCTTCTGAAATTTCATTCAAACCAATCTACCCACTTAGAAGTTAAAGATTTATTTCCCTCTTTTTTTCTATACCACTGTGTGTCGCTTATGATAAAATTTGTTTACTGTAAAATATAAACATTGACTTACGATAAAATCTTACCCCCTATATTTTTGATGTTATTAACAATTTTGATATTCTGAGAATGCTAAAACATCAGTCGGTCCATAAAATTTTAATAAAGCAATAAAACAAAAATTTTAAAAATGTCGCTTACGATAATTTGGCGCTAAGGGCTCGATATACCGACTGCTCCGCAACTTGTTGTTATTATTTATATAGTACACAGTGCCATCTTTTAGTAGCTTCATGAATTATCTAACGGATAAAACTAGAATGTTCTATTTCCAAAGGGATCTACAGTTAATGTTGTCATACTAATAAACAATGTTAACACCATTAACATTGTTGATCAGTAGAAGTTTATACTGATAGAAATGAATTTAACGGCCGTAACAGACCGTTAAATTCAAATTGATAATGCAATATACGAAAAAAGTTTTTCATATATTCTGAATGAAAACTTTTTAACTATTCAATCAATTTTTGGATACATAAGTTAGCTATTAGCAATAACTATTTATTACATATTAGGTTTTCTAGGTCTCCTCGTATTTTAAACATCGAACGAAAATTTTTTCTGCAATTTCTTTGGTTGGATCATTTTGCCCATTTTTAATACCAAACATTACTGGTCAACAATGAATATTTTCGGGAAAATATCATCCCTAGTTCGCCCCTCCAGGCCCTAGGCCTCTTAGAATTTTATAAAGACCCAGAATATGTAACAAACGAAAAGACAAAAATCAATATTTTAGGTGGGCCTTATAAATAAGCAACGTATAATTATGATAAAGATGTATGCATACTCGAAACAAATCAGTGTTAAATTTTGTATCGCGATTTTAAGAGATTTTCGGAAGTGGTACTTATTAGGTTGGCCCTTAATAAACGAACGTTTTCCAATTTTAGTAAAACTTTCAGACTATATTTAAAATTACCTGGACTATAATATTCTGAATAGCTTTAACTTAAAAATCAAATTATGCTCATTAGCCAAAATATGCCCAAAAAATTAGTTTTTTTTCGAAAATTACAAAATTTAAATCGCAGGTACGGACAAACTATACTTTTTTCATATTTTTATTCCCTATTATGGTTCAAATAAATCCCAAGGTGATGATCCAAAAATTCTGAAATTTGTTTAACAAAATTTTTAAAAATATGAGTTTTGAAACTGCCGTTAAAAAAATTTAATTTGTTTGGTCATACCTCCGAATAGGTTAACTGTATCCTATGAAGAAAAAAACTCATATACAAGTAAATATGGATATATTTTAAGTAAAAATAAGCTTTTATTTTAATATTTCTCAAAATATGTTAATTTTGTTACAACATTTCTTGTTCTAGTGGCCTGAAACATGTTAATGGCCTGGCGATTTTTTAATAACTTTAACATTTTGATTGTCATTTGAGCCCCTTTTATGGCATTTTCCATCACTTTGGCCAAAACTTCCGGCGATAGGTCCTCACATTCTTGACGGATATTGTCTTTAAGAGCTGCAAGAGTCTGAGGCTTGTTGACATAAACTCGACTTCAAAAAGCCCCACAAAAAGAAGTCTGGAGCGGTCAAATCAGGCGATCTTGCTGACCAGTGCAAATCGCCAAAACGGGAGATTAGGCGCCCAGGAAATGCATCCTTCAGCATATCGGTTGTGGCCCTTGCAGTGTGTGCCGTTGCACCGTCCTGTTGGAACCTCATGTTTTCCAATCCCAATTCATCAAGTTGCGGCAAAAAGAACTTGTTGATCATTGCTCTGTAGCGCTCACCATTCACAGTAACCGTTTGGCCAGCGACGTCTTCGAAGAAAAAAGGTCCGATGACTCCTCCAGCGAAAACAGCACACCATACACCATATTTTGCTTATTTACGTATCCGCTAAGATGGAAATGGGTCTCATAACTCATAATTATTTTTGATTAAAAATCACCGACCGATTATTGGTCAAATAAATAGTCAGCAATATTCCGCGTAACATTGTTTATTAACGTGTATTCTCTGTATTTACTACACAATGTGTTTACTACACAAAATTCAAAACAGAACTGACATTAGGGGCAAATCGCAAAATTTATAGCATTTTCTGATACGAGGATTACTTTTGCGCCACCTTGTATAAAAAAGTAAATTTTGGAAGTGGACTTTATATGGGGGCTATGTCAAATATGAGTCGATCAAAACCAAATTTCGTTTTATTATTTTTACTTAATTTGGATACTGCTATTATATAAGCATTTATATATTAAGTGTATGACTTAAAAATGCGGGATTTTATAAAATTTTTAGATTTTATTTTGAAACATTTGTAAATTTATTCTAAGTATTGGCTTTTGTTAGCTATGAACTTTTCTCATCTTTCTGTAAACATATGGATTCTGCAAAGTGAAGCATATCCCAGAGAGAGCATTCTGCATCGATTGAAACAAATAGTAGTCGGATGGGGCACGGTCTGAACTGTAAAGTGGGTGAGGAAAAACTTCCCAATTACTTCATTCTAAATAGTTTTTAGCAGGTATTTCAACATGTGGCCAAACGTTGTCATGATGGAATATTACGGTTTCATGTCTGGCCGCATATTTTGGGCGTTTATCGGCCAATGCTTGCTGTGATAGTATGTTCAGATTTCAGCAGCTCATAATAGTTAGGATCCTTTTGCTACAACCAAATACAGAGAATTACCTTAGCGACATGGATATTTGGCTTTGGTTTTAGTTTTGGTGACGATTTCATCCATTTTTCATCGCATGTAACGAATCGGTGCAACAAATATTTTTTTGATATCGTTCAAGCAGCATTTCGGACATGCAAAATCGTATTTCAAGGTCTCTTGGCTTCAATTCGTATGGTACTCAATTGTTCAGCTTTTGGATGAACCCTGCTGCTCGCAAACGTTTGAAATTGCTGCTTGAGTAGCTTCCATTAATTTTGCAAGCTTTTGTTGAGTTTGACAACAATCTTCGTGGTGCCTCCAATTATTGGTCTTTTTTGGATGACCTGAGCAAACTTTGTCTTCCGTGTCAAAATCACAACTTGCTAACTTTAGTTAAGACCCATTTATTATTATAAATAATAATTGTTTTCCTTTCGGTGTAATTATTAAGTTTTAACAATTTAACATGTTTGTCCTGGTTTGTTTGTTGTTAAAAAGTAAAAAGGTCAAATATAACCCAGCAGTTAAGCAAGTAGTCAATGTATCCCTTAAATACATTGTCACAATTGTCTTATCACTTGGCTGACTCCAATTTATATATTTTGGTCATTTGACACTTGTGTGCACTTTGTAGTGCTGAGAGAAGACAATTGGTTACTTTATACATCCCAAGTAATCTAGCGTGAAGACAATTGACACTTAAGTATCTCTAAGGAATCTAGAGTGTAGTCACTTTAAACGTTTTGTGAGTAATTCGTACAAACTGGTTTTATACAAATTGTGTTGATATAATTCTCATACAGTTTATTTTTGTTTTTGCTTAAGTATCTGGTATCCCATGTAAAATAGCATGAAGTCAATAGTCACTTTAGTGTCTCTTAGTAACCTATGGTGAAGTCACTTCAAACTTTTTTTGTACTGCACTTTATTTTACCCACCAGAAGCGTTGACTACTTTCGATCAGCTATTAGATAGTCACAATGTAATTAAAAGGGTCAATTGACCGCTGCTTAGGACATGCACGTGTTGAAATAACTAGTCAAGTAGCTGATCAAGTAACCAGTTACACAGCTAGCAAGGTAACTGACACTATGTAACCAGTATGTGAATCCAATGCGTTGCCTACTTTAGACCAGCTATTAGACAGTCCCATTGTAATCAAAAAGAGACAATTGACCACCTGCCTAGGACATGCCCGTGTTAAAATGACTAGCCACGTGGCTATTGAAGGAACTAGCTCCCACCCTAAATGACAGTCCCATTGTAATCAAAAAGATACAATTGGCCCCCTGCCTAGGACATGCCCGTGTTAAAATGACTAGTCACGTGGCTATTGAAGGAACTAGCTCCCACCCTAAATGATGGGTAAAATCACTTGTTCGGTACTGTCTCCTAGAACAGCTGGGAAACATTAATATTTTTTACTACTAATTTAACGTAATATGAGTAAGAGAACAGTGGTACGATAATTATAACTTTAATGAAATCTGAATAAAAAATCAAATACTTACATATATATATTAGGGGAGTCCAAAAGTTTGTTTAATTTTTAAAATAACCACATCAATTCTAAATAACAATTCCCTGGAAGTTTTTTCTATTTTCCCTATTTCCTACCCCCTATCCACTATTCTAAACAAATTCTCCCCGGGAAATTTTTCTCTTTTCCCTTATACAAAATGGACTTCAAAATGGGAAACTCTTCCCCGGGAAAAAAGTAGGTATTACAAATGTCAAAAAAGTGAGATTGTGATGACAAAATTTGAGAAAATTCGGCCAAAAAATTCAATAGGAGTTGCAGTACAAAATGTAGAAAGTTAGTAAGCATAAAGGTTCCTCAAAAACATTTATAACTTCTGACAGAACTTTGCTAAGACTTTCCTGGGTCACAGATACATCACAATCCTTTCCTATACCCGCTTGATACTCACCTTCAGCAAAGAAGCGTAGAGCCGCAATTTGGGGAAACTGCAAACGACTTACGTTTTGGCTGAATGTTGGTTGTTAACACATCCAATAGACATTTGAAGGCCGGTTTATTTACTTTATATTATTTCTCTAACCTTCAGAAAGAACAATTTTAATAAAAATGTAGTAATAAATTAATTTCCTCGTGTACTTACAAAATCTGTGGCAAATCCAGTGGGTTGATGGCATCCTTTAGCTTTCTGCTTTATATCCTTTGCTTCTTCATATCTAACGTACAGCAGATAGATATGAAGAAGCAAAGGATTCAGCAGATATATTTCATCAAAATTAATCACAAACATGTTTTCTTTTTCCCTTTTTTATAATTTTTTATTTCTATAAACTGTTTGCGTTCTTTGTTTCTAAAAATTATTTTAAAAGTTTTACACAAAACAAGACAGCTGAAGAAGAACAGCTGATTTCGAATATTCGAATTCTCACCTCCCTTATTATTCTTTTCCCAAACTGTTTAGAATTATAGGATTTTATTCTTGGGAAAAATTAATTCACAGGGATCTTTATTCCCTGGTAATATTTGGATAACATTTTTGTTTTATCGCTGAACGTTGCTGAGCTAGATCTAAACGTTAAAAAGCGTTTTTTTTTTGCAGTTTACAACTATTTGTTTATATAATATTGTTACGAAATTGCACTATCAATTTGAATTTATAATGTTTAAAAACATTTCCAGTGCACATTCTAGTTTTGTCCGTTAGACAATTCATGAAACTACTAGAAGATGGCACTGTGTATATAAATAGTAACAGCTAGTTGCAGAACAGTTTGTGAATTGTGGGCGAATTTAAACAAACGATCGATTTTTTGCGATTAAAAGCAAAAATAAGGAAATAAACCAACATTTTAAAGGGTAAAAACGTAACAATATGAAACTTTGGTATAATATGAAAGATCTAGCGCATCGAATGGCATAAGTGTTATTTCCAAACAAGACCATCTATAACCGAATTTCTGTAATTTTTTGCTTTGCAAGTATAGAATTTAAAATTAGTTTTTGGCTTTTTGTTTATCGTTTGTTTTTCGTTTAACTTAGATTTTGGTTTGCTGAACTTATAAAGTCATATTTCGAAAATTCTATAATTTTGCTTCAATATGACCCTAATCACAAGAATACAATATTTTACACTTAAGATATTTTTCTTCTATGTGAATTGTCCTATTGGTTAATAAATTAATACTCCGCACTAGAGTGCGTTCTAATATTTATACTTTCACATTAGTTACTTATTTTTTTTATTCCTTGTTTTTTTATATTAAAAAAAAACAACATATATAGAGCATTTTAATAAATTACTTTTATACTTGTTCGCTAAGAGGGGTTTGTTGACTGTATATGGAGCGTATGATTTATATTAAATATGAAATGAATATTTAATAAATATCACTCATACGCTTGGTTGCATACTATT
Organism: Calliphora vicina; assembly: GCF_958450345.1. NCBI lineage: Eukaryota > Metazoa > Arthropoda > Insecta > Diptera > Calliphoridae > Calliphora > Calliphora vicina. The sequence goes on along the minus strand of NC_088783.1, from coordinate 73,838,792 downwards.
AAATTTTGTTCAAGTAAACATGGCAACATCTTTTTATTGTCATTTACTTGTATTATTAATAATTTTGGTTTAAGAAACCATACATTTTCTAAATTAAATAGCTATTTATAATATTTATTATGGTGTATACGAGTATTTACATATTTTTATAGCATTCAAAATAGAATTATTTATATTCATAAGTATATGAAAAAGGCATTTAAGCAATTAAATTAAATGGTTATATGGAGTGAAAAGGATTCTATAAAGATTGATGTTTGTCAAATGAAAACTTGTGTATGCCTTTCTAAAATCTGTTACAATGCTTTATGTAAATTTTTGAAATTTATTTAGCCCATTAAGATTATTTTCTAAATAATCAATAACCGATTATGCCACAAATCAATTAACAAATGACTCATCATATACCTTGAATGAAAAAAGTTTATTATTTGGTTGGGTAATTACTATTCACGACTAGATTTAGGTTGACAGATTACAAATTGAAATTGATTGACATATGATTTCTAGTTTATATCAATGTCATTTTTGTGTCCAAGTAAACTGGAAAGACATTAGAATTTCATTGACAATAAGCCATTGATTTTTAACGTTTCTATAATATCCAAACATATAACAAATATTACATACCTACGTATATGTAAATGAAGATTACATTGATATAGAAAAATTTATTTGCAAATTTGTATAAGCATATTTTTTTGCAGTAAAATAAACAATTCTGAGGGAGTTACTGTCAAAATTCGAAAATTCATTGTTTTTTTAGAAGTGAACATATTTTTATACTAAAATTTATGCATTTATGTTTAAACCCATTATTCAAATAAATATACATATGTTTTATATATATTGCATTCAAGTAGAATTTTAAAAATGTATAACTAAAGTGACATCATATAGATACATACATCTAGATATGCACTTCATGTCTATGTATGATAAGCAAACCAAAGGGAAAAATTGCAAGGTGTTTGCATTGCAAGGCCTTTCTGAAATATTTAGTATTAATTTCTCTCAACCGACACATGTGAATATTTCTAAAAATCTTATTAGAGTGACAGCTTTCAAAGAGTGCCGGGTTGAATATTGGACACTAGGCCTAAAAGTGCTGAAAATTTGAACCAAATCGGACAACGATTTCTGGACGCACATCGAGGTCAAAGTTCAGATATATGCAAAATTTTACTATTTATATGAAATAAATAGGTAACTTTTTGCATTGTTTTCTAGAAATATGTAGATTTATTTATATTAATGAATATTACATTAATTTTATTTTTTGAAATTAACCCTCTTAATCTCATTTGGGCCAAAATGACCCAAAAACTGTATTATCGCCAAAATTCGGAAAAATGCAAATTTTTCAGTTTTTGTAAAAATGTTGCTACTAAATTTTAAGTAAAACCTATTCATAATATTATAGTCCTGGTAATTTTAAATATGGTCTGAAAGTTTTACTTTTATTTAACATTTTTCTCGAAATATGTTAATTTTTTTCCTAAATTTCTTGTTCAAGTGGCCTGAGACATGCTAATGGTCTTTTGCATTCAAATTTTAGTGTAATATCTTCTTCTATATAAATAAAAATCAAATGTCGTCCGTTGGTAATTGCATCAGTTGAGAAAGGCCGGACCGATTTGGACAAATTTTTTATTAAAATATTGGCCATAGTCCAACTTAGGTTCTTGCGGAATGAAAAATTGACTTTTACGGCCACTTTTTACGATTTATCCAAAATTGGAAAACGGCTGCCTCGATTTAGCTAATGTTCATAGTAATCCAATGTTCATAGCAATCCAATTTAAGTTTTTACAGAAATAAAAATTGCCCACGTCCACTTACTACTTACTTATTAAATACATTTGGCAAATACATCGATCTGTTATTACTAGGGGGCGGATTTTCATGCATTTATTATTGGAAAATATGCGCCTAAAATATGCTTCAAAAAAATCAAAATATGACCTAAAAATTTAAAAAATATGCACATATATTTTTGTGGCAGCAGTTAGAACTCTTTAAATTATACCAGGAATTATACAATTAAAGTTCTAAAACTATTTTTAACATAACTTTTCTTCTGAAAAAACGATGTAATATCTTGGTATGAATACTTGTTTAAAAATCAAGTATTAAAATCCTTTTAAAATCATCAATATTTTGATCGTGCTGTAAAGTAGCATCCAACCTTAATTTGTATGTATCCCTTATAGACGGAAATTGTTAATAATGTCTGATCACTTGGCTGACTACAATTTATATATTTTGGGTCATTTGACGAGCTATTTGTAATGCAGAGAGAAGTCAATTGGTTACTTTAATCTAGCATAAAGACAACTGTCACTTAAGTGTCTATGTAATCTATAGTGTAGGGACTTTAAACGTTAATTGTGTAGTGCATTTGTCTCTAAGTTATCCAAAATCACTAGTTTACGAAAGTCTCGTAGAACGGCTTGGAAATGACTGTCAGGAGCGGTTAAACTAAACTTTTTTGAAAAAAATTTTTTGAAATGATAATTTTCAATTACTGATAGAGAAATGAAGAACATCAACGACATCGAAAAACTAGCATTAAAGTTTTTCGATGTCGAACGAAGTTAGTCGATAAAATTTACTGCTATTTCTATAACAAATTCGACAAAAAAATGTTTTCGAAACAATGTATTGCCCATTAACGACAAAAAATTATATTTTTATTAAAAATTGGCATAATATGCATATAAATATGCATTTGAAGTAAAATATAACAAAATATGCATTATCAATAAAATATGCACTAACAAATCGATGCCATTTTGCAGCAAAATGTGCGATTCGGATAGATAATTAGTCTACATTGTATTTGGACGTTCGAGAAAAAACATGCATTTGCATATAAATCCGCCCTCTAGTTATTACTCATATTTCAGACCAAAATTCGATTACTTATATAAAAACTCAAAATATCTAAACTCTTTAATAACTTGGCCAATAAGCGTTTAATCAAGAAAAGGATCTCGATCTGTGATCTCACATTTCTGAACATAAATCGATTTTTTATATAAAAACTCAAAATATCTAAATTCGCTAATAATTTGGCCAATAAACGTTTAATCAAGAAAAAGAGCTTGATCTGTGATCACTCATATTTCTGACAAAAAAATCGATATTTTATATAAAAACTCAAAATATCTCAAATCGTTAGCAACTTGTCCAATAAGCGTTTAATCAAGAAAAACAGCTCGATCTATGATCACTCACATTTCTAACCAAAAAACGATTTTTTTATATAAAAACTCAAAATATCTAAATTCGCTAATAACTTGGCTAATAAGCGTTTAATAAAGAAATGAAGCTCGATCTGTGATCACTCATATTTCTGAACAAAAATCGATTTTTTATATAAAAACTCAAAATATCTAAATTCGCTAATAACTTGGCCAATAAGCGTTTAATCAAGAATAGGAGTTCGATCTGTGATCACTGATATTTCTGAACAACTGATTGTCACTCTAATGTACATATATGTTAATAAAAATGAAACCACTAAACTTTTGATTTTTTATTACAACTTACAAAAATATTATTTTTATAGTTCTAATCAATAGTGATGAATTTATAAACCTTTTCCGGAAACCCTTCCATTAAGGTTTTTATTGAGCTTTCTGTCACTTTGTTCGAACAGGTAGTCCATCTCCGTTTAAAATCATCCACACTTTTGGACACCTTTTTTGTGATCTTCAATTCTCTTTTAACAAAAGCCCAATATCTTTCCACTGGCCTTAGCTCTAGGCAGTTTGGAGGATTTGCCTCTCTTGGTACAAAAGCCACATTATTGTTCTTGTACCACTCAAGACCTTGCTTCCATAGTGACAGGATGTCAAGTCAGGCCAAAAATAAGTGGACACATTAAGAAGTCTTATGAATGGAACATTCCTTAATGTAAATTTCGGTATTTATAGTGCCCTTTGTAACAAATGTTTGGCTTCTTTTGCCGCAACTGCATAATGCTTGCCATGCCAAGGACTTTTTGGGAAAATTTTCTGCTTTTGTGCACTAAACTTTTCTATAACATTTCCTTTAGCATCAGCAACATACAAATATTGACCCGGAAGCTGCGAACAATTTTCCAGGACATACGTTTTGTCATCCATTATGAAGCAGGTATATTTTTTGTATAAAATTTGACTTCAATTTCCGTGCTCTGTCTTTGGCCTCTAAATTATTAGCAGAGTTCCTGTCAGGAACTTTTTGAGCCTTGTATGTTTTTAAACCTGCTTTGGCTTTAACGTTTCGTACCAAATAGTCCGAGTACTGAGCTAACCGGACTGCTTTCCTACCGGAAGTGTTGGTTGGGAGCTCTTTTGAAAATGCTTTGAATTTATTGGCTTTAGAAACATCATGTGGACCATTTCTTCTACCTGAATCAGGTTTTCTATCAACGGACAAGTTCCTCCGATACTGTTTAATAACATTGGAATCAGTTTGAAGGGAGACCTATGATTGTTTGGCCATGATTGTTAAGGATTTTTCGATCTCAGTAATTATGTATATTCTTTATGGAGTCGCAAATGAAAATTGTGGAAATACACTTAACGATCATGGTATAGGGTTAAAAAGCCGTAGATAAAATGATTTTTTTTCATAAACTGTATGGAACTAACGCACGTTTTTCCCAAACCTTAGAACATATTCATGCCGTATTTTTGGTTATAACTGAGGCCTTTTGGCAGGCCTCTTTACTGAATATTTTTCCCGCTGGGAAGTGAGATGTGTCGGTTTGTGTATATGAGATAAACATAAATACATTTATTTAGTTTATGTTACAGACATATGTAAATATTTGCAGTTTAATAAAGGACATAATCCAACATAGCAAGCAAGCAATAGAATATTATATATGTATGTCAAAAAATTCATTACATTAAAACGGATGAAACTGACCACTTAATATCTACTAAACTAATCGATCTTGAACATTTTGAATACATTTCCATCTGATTTTATGGAGATTGTAAACAGATAAAAAACTGTATGTATTTTGCAACCTGTTCTTGTCCGTTAAATCTCGAACTCCTGAATTAGAAACCCACAAAAAATATCTTTCTGGTGATACTTTTTTATTCCTCTAAATCAGTGGTGCCCAAAATCACAATTCCCTAGCACGCGTAATAGGGCAAGAAAATTCTGCTGACGTTACTTTGATACACATACACTATAAGCTTACTTGTGCGTTTTCTTATAATGATCATGTGTTTGTTGCTTTGTTTTCATCTCAGAGAACAAAATCAAATCAAATTCTCCGATGTTCTTATAATGATCATGTGTTTGTTGCTTTGATTTCATCTCACAGAACAAAATCAAATCAAATTCTCCGCTGTTTTACCAACACAACCAAAGCTTTGATGGTATGTGTTCGGGCACCACTGCCCTAAATCTATGAATTTGCAAATATGAAATTATTTACACATCGAGGGCATATTTTCAATATGAACTATCTGCAGATTTTCCACAAATATGTTTTTTACGCAGAACATTTCAGTATTATATCTTTTATATACACTCTAAAAAATGCATGTAAATTTACTACTATAAAGTTAGTAAGTTTTCATGTAAAATTGCAGTAAGTGTGTAAATTTAAGCACAATATGTTTGATAAAGTTAATTAAATACTTTTATATACAAAAATACATACAAAACGTAGTATTTTTAATGGTCATCAACATGTTTATAATATAATAGGCATTTTATGTTTAAAATTACATATATTGTACCTAAATAAGAATTTTTACACACAAAATGTGTAATCTTACTTTGAAAGTGTAATATACAAATTGTCAAAATTTTATTTAAAAAATAATAAAAAGCATTCGTAAAATATTTTTTCTAAATAAAATATGAACAAATTAATACAAATTAAAATAAATTGTGGGAAAAATTATATAACTAAATGTAAGTAACCTGAAAATAATCAGTTCTTTGTAACGATTTAGCGTGATAGGATAATCTTTATTACAGCTAACTCAATTTCTATAAGGGAGACTGTTCAAAATAATTAAAATTTTATTGTAAGTTGAGACTGCCGAATGATCAAAATGTAAATCAAATCATCACACTTTATTTGATATTTTTGTAACAGGTCTGCTGTCATCGTAAGTTTTTCCATGGAGTAAAAACTTCCGGTTGATACAGCTGTCGCTGAGTTGCCGATATTTGGCGGAGTGTTACTCGGGTCGTTTTTATGATTCAATTGTGGGGGGAATGTTATTTGAAGTAGCTGGTATGTAATCAAGATTTGTAAGAGGTTATAACAATATGGACGACAGAATGAAATTATCAAAATCTTTATTAGAATTATATCGTCCTTGTTGTTCATATGTCCACCATGTCCACCTTATTACCTCAATATATACATACCATGCTTTATACAAAAACGATCAAACTCAAATATTACGACCAAATTCGCAGCCGCTGAATTTAGATTCCCTAACTGTAGGTTTTGTTTAATTATACGAGTAATAAAATATCGTTTAATATAATAAAATAAATATTTCTTGTTTTTTTTGCGAGTATCTTTGGAGTAGAATGTGGAATACATTTTGAATGTATATTTACAAATTTTACGTGTAATTTTACACACTATCTATGTTTTTATAGACACAAAATATTGAAATTTATATGTTGCTAAACATTTTTTAAACACATAAATAAGTAATTTTACACATTTGTTTGTATATTTTTTTACATACAATGTGTGTAAATAATTGAATTTACACACAACATGTATTTTTACCCTAATTATAGTAGGAGAAAAGTTACCTACTATAAATGGAGTAAATTTACATGAAAATTTATTAGAGTGTATGGTATAATTTTAATGAAAAAATACTTCTATTACTTTCTTTTACAATCTACAAAACATGATATTCGAATACCAAATAATTTCTATTTAATTTTAAGGTGTTGTATTTCTTATGAAAAAGGCCATCGAAAAAATAGTGGTTTTTGGAAATTAATTTAATTGCATGATATTGGCTCAGGGGTGCCAGATAATTTTGAAGGAAAATCGGCACCTTTGTGAAAAAAAATCGGCATTTATCGGCATTTAGATTTAAAAAATCGGCAAATTATCGGCAATTTAAAAAACACTTGTTATATATGAAACCAAACATTTTTATTAAAAAAAAAATATATCAAAACAAAAGAAATCAATTCAGCAATCAACATATTAATGTTATGTTATACAAAGATACAATTTTATGTCTGAATTTTCATTATTTTTATTTATACACATGTACATACATACATATACAGTAAATATATATATATATATATATATATATAGTATATATATAGTAAATATATACTTTAATTAATATGAGATAAGTTCAAGTTTTTAAGTTAAATATTTAAGTAAAAATAATGATGAAATGAAAATTGGTTTTGAGTTTTCAAGAATACATGCTTGAGTTTTTCAAGTTTAAAATATCTTTCTTAATATCTATATCAAAACAATTTGTATTGTTATATTTTAAAAAATCTTTAGAATAAAGAATACCTTCTAAAGGTTCGGTTACAAGGGAACATCGATATTTATTTTTATTAGGATTGACCTGACTAAAAATACGTTTAACATTCGCAGAAGAATGTGGCAGTATCATTATTTGTTGAATACATTTTTCTAACAATGGGAAAGCAGATATTTTATATTAATTTCAAAATCATCATATATGTATTTATATCTTCCTTCCATAATAAATTGAGGATTGATCATATTTAAAGATTTTAAATTGTTATTTCCTTTTCACTCTCTAACAAAATAACATACATATTTTGCAAATAGTTTTGTTAAAGTATTTAGAGTTGCCAAAATAATCAAAATATATAAAGTAAACAAGTTTTTAGAACTAAAGAAAAAATCGGCATTTTTGGAGCAAAAATCGCGAAATCGGTATTTTACTATTTTTAAGGTATAAAATCGGCAAAATGCCGATAAATCGGCAAATCTGGCAGGCCTGTAATGGCTACTAAAAGAGTAGAAAACTGGCTATGGTTAATATTGTTAACGACGCACAGTGGGGGAACTCAGAATAAAAGTGGAAATAAATCTGTAACATCTAAACGAATAGAGCGATTTTAATAAATATTTTCATTTTCTATATCTATTCTATATAAATAAATACAATTCAAATGTCGTTCGTTGGCAATTGCATCAGTTGAGAACGGCAGGACTAATTTAGACAATTTTTTTTTAAATGTTGGTCATAGTCCAACATATGTTTTTACGGAATGAAAAATTAACCACGCCCACTTTTTTCGATTTATCCAAAATAGGAAACCGGCTGCACCGATTTGGCTAATTTTTTGTTTAAATGTTCATAGTACTCCAATTTAAGTTTTTACTGAAAGAAAATTTGACCACGCCAATTTTTTTCGATATATCTAAAATCGCAGGTCGCCTGGACAGATTTGGCAAATTTTTTTTTAAAGTTCGCAATAGTCCGCAAAAGTTTTTACAGAAATAAAAACTGTCCACGTCCACTAATACGTCCACTTATTAAATACACCTGCAAAGTACATCGATCTGTGATCACTCATATTTCAGAACAAAATTCGATTACTCATATTAAAACTCACAATTATTAATAATTGGCCAATAAACGTTTAATCAAGAAAAGGTGCACGATCTGTTATCACTCATATTTCTGACCAAAAATCGATTTTTTTATATAAAAACTCAAAATATCTAAAATGGCTAATAACTTGGCCAATAAGCGTTTAATCAAGAAAAGGAGCTCCATCTGTGATCACTCATATTTCTGATTAAAAATCGATTTTTTATATAAAAAATCTGTGATCACTCATATTTCTGACCAAAAATCGATTTTTTATATCAAAACTTAAAATATCTAAAATCGCTAATAACTTGGCCAATAAGCGTTTAATCAAGAACAGGTGCTCCATCTGTGATCACTCATATTTCTGATTAAAAATCGATTTTTTATATAAAACCTCAAAATATCTAAATTCGCTAATAACCTGGCCAATAAGCGTTTAATCAAGAAAAGGAGCTCAATCTGTGATCACTCATATTTCTGACCAAAAATTGATTTTTTATATAAAAACTCACAATATCTAAAATCGCTAATAACTTGGCCAATAAGCGTTTAATCAAGAAAAGGAGCTCGATCTGTGATCACTCATATTTCTGACCAAAAATTAATTTTTTATATAAAAACTCACAATATCTAAAATCGCTAATAACTTGGCCAATAAGCGTGTAATCAAGAAAAGGTGCTCGATCTGTGATCACTCACATTTCTGACCAAAAATTGATTTTTTATATAAAAACTCAAAATATCTAAATTCGCTTATAACTTGGCCAAGCGCTTAATAAAGAAAAATAGCTCCATCTGTGATCACTAATATTTCTGACCAAAAACGATTTTTTATATAGAAACTTAAAATATCAAAAATCGCTAATAACTTGGCCAATAAGCGTTTAATCAAGAAAAGGAGCTCGATCTGTGATCACTCATATTTCTGACCAAAAATCGATATTTCGAAATATCTAAAATCGCTAATAACTTGGCGAATAAACGCTTAATCAAGAAAAGGAGCTCCATCTGTGATCACTCATATTTCTGATCAAAAATCGATTTTTTATATAAAAACTCAAAATATCTAAATTTGCTAATAACTTGGCCATATCAAAAATCGTTAGTAACTTGGGCAATAAGCGTTTAATCAAGAAAAGGAGCTTGATCTGTAATCATTCATATTTCTGATCAAAACCCGATTTTTTATATAAAAACTCAAAATATTAAAATTTGCTAATAACTTGGCCAATAAAACTATATTTATAGGGACTGGGAGGTTAATCTTCATATATGCCACTACTAAAGGTTGATCTTCGAAAATTTCCGGGACTCTACTCTTGTTAAAGTTGTTAAAGTAGTTCTATTTCTAAAGGGTATCATAGTGGATCCTATGGGTCTTCGAGTTGAAGTTTACTTCTTATAGTACACAACCCTTAAAATCTATCTATCTATCTTATGATTCAGTTATTCCGATTACTAATTTTACTCTACTGTGTTTCTAAAAACTTAATCTTGCAATAATCGATAAGCAACGCAAATATATAAGTAAACTCTACTTAATCAATTCATACCGATTCTAAATTAGTAAATTTTTTTTATGTCAACCAATGACTATTCAATCACATTGTCTTTACGACACCAGTTCCACCGGAGTTAAATATTTTACGTATATAAGTAGTAGGGCGTTTGACTTATTTTTACTTTCGAAAATCAATTTCCTGCAAAGATAAACAAACCTCTTTAAAACTCTGGGTGTGAGCTGGCAAAAGTACATTCGTACACTTGTTCTGTGGTGTCTGTCTAAGTTTGTTTATTTTGTTATTGCTGTTTTTTTTTTTGGTTTGTTTGTATAGTTTTTGTTTATTTAATATACATTGAGAGAACATTTGAAGGTTGTTAGTCCGTTTAACTATAAAAAAGTGTATTCCAATGGGAATATGAAGAAATTATATGGATGTCCACAAAATACTGCACAGTCATTAAATGTTCAAGGAATTGAGTAAGTAATACAATATTCCTAAAAATAAAACGTTCTTACATATGTGAGTATGCATTAGGATGGCCGTTATTTCGAAAACTTTTGTTTGTCGATGTTACCAATATCTAAAATTTTTCTCTCTCATCTATTAATCAAATTTCTAAAATTAAATATTAGGAAATAGGCTGCGAAATGTTTTTTAAGAAATAATTTTAATAAATTTTGTGACCAAAAACAAAATTTCTAGTAATCTCGCCAATTTTAAAGCGGTCCCCACACTAATTAATAATAGCTACAACAGTTCAGCATTTAATTTTTAAATTTGTTGGAAAAATAATGCTACTTTGACTTAAAACACGAATCTTCAAACAAAACGTGTAACCTCTAAAAGTCATTCGATTTTGCAAATTTGTAGAATTTACGAAGAATAATTTTAGACCTTAAGAACATCAAAAATCGACAAAATGCAAAATAAGCCCCACACTAATACATACATATATATGTATATTATGCATTTATAAGTACGTTTTGTATTTATTAGGGTTTTCAATTATTCGAGTATAAATTTGTTCGAATAAAAGTTTACAATTTTTTATTATTAACTAGCGCTTCGCTACACCTAAAAATAAATAAATGTGAAAGAATTTCGGCTGAGGCGAATCTTATATACCCTTCACCAAATTATATTTTAAAACTAGTTGACCTCCCCGGCTTCGCTCGGTAGCATTTACTAATGTTAGTTCTTCAAGTTTCACCAACCCGCAGGAGTGCCTGTTCTTATTTATTTGCAAATAAAATATATAAATTTGTACTGCATACTTTAAGGAGCTTTTTTATTATAATTGACTGGCCTCAAAAAAAAAAATTCCGAGTTTTAGCCGGAATTTTGAATTTTTTTTCTTTACAAACCATTTCCTGAAAATTTCGAATCGAATAAAAGAAAAATCAGCCAAATCGGTGTAGCCGTTCTATATAGATACATTTTTTAGGTAAACAAATTTTTTTTTTCGAAATAATTTATTTTTCAAACTTTTTTTTAATTTTTAATTTATTTTTTTTGTAAAAAGAATTTTTGATGAAAAATAAATTATTTTTTTCGAAATAGTTTTTTATTTTTTTTTAAAAAAGTTTTTTTTTCAAATTTTTTTTAATTTTTAAAATTTTTTTTAAAAAAGAATTTTTGCAAAAAAAATTTTTTGGGTTAAAAACAATTTTCCCGATTTTGACCCATACCCTTATATAAAGGTATGGGTTTGTTTTTTTAGACAAACAAAATTTTGAGAATCTCACTACCAGATATTCGATAATAAATATTTACATTGTATGGAAGGGGACGTGTCCCTTTCTGCGATCGCTTTAATTTCAGTGCACTTGATATTCGAAAATAACTGTATAGTTGTTCTGATATATTGATTTTGCCATTCCGTTTGTAACATATCGAAATATTGGCCGTAGATCAAAAAGTATATACTCTCTGTTGACAAGGTTTATTTGGTATTGAAAATGGACAATATCGGTCCATGATTTCAACCAGACACCATACAAATATTCCCTCGGTATACTGTTTGATCAACAATAAATACCTTGATTATGCCACAATCCTGATACAATTTTGCACAAATCAGTTCTAAGTACTCGGAAATTATACTTAGTCTTCATACAAGGTCAGAAAATGACTACAACATTCATAATTGTACAATAATAACACTGTGCAAGAAATTGACACTTTTTTTCTGTCAAGCGGGGTGGGTTGAACTAATTCGGGTACGCTGAATCCAGTAGTGCTAACCATTTTTTTAGGTTAGCTCTTGTTTTCGAGATATACCGTTATTTCGAAAATGGAGGAGGCTGCACAATATATATTCGCGTAACTCAAAAACGGTTATCTTATCAATAAGATAACCGTTTTTGAGTTACTAAAAGCACCGAAATTCTGCAATAAAATTACCTTTAAGCAAGACTGAAACTTTTTTAATCTGCGCAATTGGCATTATTGATTGAATACCACTCAAGGGACATCTTTCCATAGAGGCATGATGCCAAATCGGTCCAAATGTTCAAATGTGTTGCCAGCACTAACTCAATATACCCTCCCCACTATGGTGGTGTAGGGTATAAATATATTTTTTGCTCATTTACCTAGTGTAGAGTATTATATGGTTGGGCTTGACCGACTATACTCTCTTACTTGTTATACCCTTCACCTTCGTGAGAAGGGTATATGTATATAAGTTTGTCATTCCGTTTATAATTTCTACATTTTTCATTTCCGACCCTATAAAGTATATATATTCTGGATCCTTATAGATAGCGGAGTCGATTAAGCCATGTCCGCCCATCTGTCCGTCTGTTGAAATCAATTCTCCGAAGACCACAGATATCTTCGGGATCCAAATCTCAATAAATAATGCTGCCAGAGATGCTTTCGAGAAGTTCGCTATTTAAAATCGAATAAAACGAATCATGTCCAACTATAGTTTAGTTTTTTATGTCGTTCATTAATTTTATTGGTTTTAAATTGAGTAACTAATTCTTTAGTAAATAAATTATTCACTATTTCTAAATTATTTATAACAAATTGTATTATACATCAAGCTTGCCGAATCTTTGCTTAATAAAGTGGTCTTGGGTAATTACACAATAAAGGGAATATGTCCAAAGTTTGATATCATTGTCAGTGAACGTGGTTAATTTGAAGTCAGGCTGTGCATGATTGACGCATTTACAAATAAGCAAAAAGTTTATTACCATATTAGACAAAGATGTTCAACGATATTCAAAATCATGTATAAGACGAACTCCATGCTTTTCTTCCAACAAAACGTTAGTTTGCAATATTTTGTGTTTATCATTCGATTTATTAAATATTTTGCAACACTTACGTACGCGATTAATAACATCACTTATATACATATATTTTAAGATCATGCATGGCCTTCATCTATTTCAATGTAATCATTATAAATGTCATTCTCAATATCACTTTCGACGACCGAAAATCACATTCTCCATCACATTCAACTCCACTCTAATCTAAGTTAAAATTTTGATTATTAAATTGGATTTTTATAATATTTCGCCAGCTAAATAACAAATATTTTATTCCGTACCTTTTATTTTCATTGGTTCAAGTCCTAAGTTAAAAATTTTGAAAGATTTGTTTTTAGAATTGTAACTTCTTGCAGTAATATTTATATATTTATAGAAGGAGCTATCGGAACACTCATCTACAGTGATCGAAAGTCCCTTTGTCTTTAGTTATTTGTCGAATTTCAGAAACAATAAAATTTTTGAGTCAGTATTACTTATTTAAATTTTAAATTATGAAATTTCATTTATTCGTTTTATTCGATTATTCTACATAAAATTGTTCGAATTATACGTTATTCGAAAATAGCCATTTTTAAATTGTTCGAATAATTATTCATAAGAAATTATTCGATTAATCGAACGATCATTAGTCGAAATTGTTCGAATAATTATTCTTAAGAAATTATTCGATTAATCGAACGATCATTAGTCGAATGAATACCCTAGTATTTACCCAAAAGTCTGGGAGTATGTTAATGTGTCTTAGTACAAACATCGATAGGAAAATATGTACGTATATATTTAATGTACATAAGAATATTTATAAGATTTTCACATCACTCAACTTGACGGAAATATTTGAAATCAATAATAAACAGGAAAACAAAAATGATGTATAACATTGATGTATTAAAAAGTCTCCAGTCGACAATTTGACACTACAAAATTGTTTATTAACCAAACAGAAGAGCAACCAACACCAAGGAATTGTAAAGAATACTTATGCTAAAACATCTTCTTAAAGATTTTATCTATTTTTCATAATTTAAATATGCATAAAATATTTCTGACAGTCTTATAAAACAAAAACCATGTGGCTGACCATTTATGTTTTATTAAGACAAACTGAAACTAAAATGCCCGTGACAAAATGCTGCTGCTAAATATTAACTGAAGCGTGTCGCTGTATTATGTTTAGAATAGATAAGTTCTCTTATATATAGCAATTATTGTATGTGTATTTAAATAGAATTATTAAGTATTTCGTTACTTTGTTAAGGAAGCGGAAAATAAGTAGATTTCCTTTAAATGTAATAAAGCGTGACCAATTATCACGCAGGACTTGTTACGAAGATCTGAGCTTGACATGCTAAATGTAAACGGTGCCGTGTGTTGCAGTTGACATTTTTAAGCAACCCTTCTTATATTATTTTACTAGAAGTGTATCCAAAGAAAGGTTTTTTAGTGTTATCACCCTTTAGCCAACTTAATGACAATATTCCGGAAATATTTGGTTTATACGTTTTTGATTTAAGGTTATTCAAAAAAACAAGTACGTCAACAAATAAAAATAAATTTAAGGAGACCTTTTTCAAATTAAATATAAATTTAATATAAACCGGTTAACCGGTTTTTTTTTAAGACAAAAACCGCATCCGTTTAACCTGTTTTTTTTAAAAGACAATAATCAAAACCGGTTTTTTCAAAAACACACTTTTCGGTTAAACCGGAAGCCGGGTTTTCAAATTTGCCGGTTTTTTGGACACTCTATTTATACCCTTCACCAAACTTAACTTAATTTTTTTTTTCAAAATTTGTAAAAAATGATTTTTCTTTCGAAATTTTTTTTTTTAATTTTTTCCAAAATTTTTTCACTGATAAATCAAAAAAAAATATATTATGAAAAAAACAATTTTTTTTGGTAAAAAAAAAATTCGGGTTAAAAAATATTTTTCCCGATTTTCAGCCATTGTAGGTCCAAATTACTATAGCCTTATATACATCTTTGCAATCTATCATTGAAAACCATATTGTCTATATTAATGACTTAGTAATCCAGATATAGATTAAAAATAGGCCAAAAATCGCCCTTTGTGGGCGCCGATTTTCTTGATTTTAAATAGCAACCGAGTCGGAAGAATTCCCGAATATTGATGTATCAATCATGTTTGTAAGTTATTTGGTGGCTACGGAAAGTTGATTTCAACATACAGACGGACAGACGGACATGGCTATATCGTCGCAAATGTGGGGTCGCAAATGAAAAATGTAGAAATTACAAACGGAATGACAAACTTATATATACCCTTGCCACTCATGGTGAAGGGTATAATATCGAATTATTTATGTCCAATTTATTCCTGGTAACGGTATTAGTAATATATGTATGCGTATTTAAGTGAGTTTTTTTAAGATGACTTTATATGGAGTCTAAGGTCAAATATGGACCGATACTGCGATTCTTTTTTGCTCCAAACAAATTTTTGGTGAATTTTTTATGTACCATAAAGCGATATTCCGGGAAGTAATTTGTATAGGGGCTAGTAGAAACCACGGACCGATTCTTACCATTTGTCCTTTTATCATATGAATAACGCGTGACAAATTTCATAGAATACTCTATATTTACTAGGGTATTCATTCGACTAATGATCGTTCGATTAATCGAATAATTTCTTACGAATAATTATTCAAACAATTTAAAAATGGCCATTTTCGAATAACGAATTATTCGAACAATTTTATGTAGAATAATCGAATGTTCATATATATTTAAATTTATTAAATTGCTTAAAATTTTTCATAATTTCACATTTAAATAAGTAACAAGTAAGAAATATGGTCGGGCATGACCCTACACTAAGTAAAAGAGCACAAACATGTTTCTTTTAAAATTTCAATAATTTATATTTTTGAGTGATTTTCGGAAGTGGGCCTTATATGGTAGCTATGACCAATTATGGACAGATCATCATGAAATTAGGCCGTGTGATTTATGTCTATATTAAAGTTAACTATGTTGAATTTTGTGTGTATACCAACATATTTAACCAACATTTATATGGGAGCTATGACTAATTATGGACCGATCGTAACAAAATTTGGTGACATGAATTCTGTATATATAAAACTTATTTGGAGCGGAATTTGTGGGGATACACATATAAATTAAACATTTATGAGCGATAAAGTCCAATTTCGAAAGGACATTTGTATGGGGGCTAAGTGAAATAATGGACCTATTTCAGCCAGTTTCAATATGATTGGTCCTTACGTCAAAAAAATAATATATACCAAATTTGATTCGAAATATCTATTGCGACCTGTACTCTGCGCACAAGGTTTACATGGATAGCCAGCCAGCCAGCCGACCAGCCATTCAAACGGACGGACATCTCAGAAAGTGATTCTAAGTCGATCGGTATACTTTAAGGTGGGTGTTAGACTAATATTTTTGGGCGTTACAAACATCTGCACAAACGCATAATACTCTCAACACTATGTTGGTGTAGGGTATAATAATGACTCACAAAAAATGGATTGTTTCTGAAATTTGACAAATAACTAAAGACAAAGCGACTTTCGATCACTGTAGATGAGTGTTCCGATAGCTCCTTTTATAAATATATAAATATTACTGCAAGAAGTTACAATTCTAAAAACAATTCTTTCAAAAATTTTAACTTTGGACTTGAACCAATGAAAATAAATGGTACTGAATAAAATATTTGTTATTTAGCTGGCGAAATATTAGAAGAATCGCAATTAATAATCAAAATTTTAACTTAGATTAAAGTGGAGTTGAATGTGATTTTGAAACGGTCGTCGAAAGTGATATTGAGTATGTAACCGCGTACATAAGTGTTGCAAAATATTTAATAAATCGAATGATAAACGTTTTGTTGCAAGAAAAGCATGGAGTTCGTCTTATACATGATTTTGAATATCGTTGAACATCTTTGTCTAATATGGTAATAAACTTTTTGCGTTTTTGTTAAATTAGTCAATCATGCACTGCCTGACTTCAAATTAGCCACGTTCACTGACAATGATATCAAAGTTTGGACAGATTCCCTTTAGACCACTTTATTAAGCAAAAATTTGGCAACGTTGATAGAGCTTGATGTATAATACAATTTGTTATAAATTATTTAGAAATAGTGAATAATTCATTTACTAAAGAATTAGTTACTCAATTTAAAACCCAAATTAATGAACGACATAAAAGTTCTTAATACGTTTATATTGTATTTGAATTCAGGATCATGTCCAACTAGCTCAAATTTTTTAAAGCATAGCTCCAAAACGGAAACTAAAGGGTTTGCCTGTCAATTGTTATGTAAATTGTTCGGGAGTTAATCTGATCAGAATATTTCTGTTGAAAATTTAATGATGGACTTTGTTTTCGAATGTTTTTTAACATTATCAATACTTGAATTGTTAATTTTAACGTTATTTTTTGTTTTTCTTTAACAATAAAATATTAAAAAACCGACATCAAAACTTCATTCTTTACTTTTTTAAAAAAATTAAATTATTCGAATAATTCGATTAATTTTAAACGTGTGATCGAATTATTCAAACAAGTTAAAATCTCTTATTCGAATTATTCGTTTTATTCGAACAAGAGAAAAATCGAATATTTCGAATACCGTAGTATTTACCCAAAATAACAAAAAATATATAAATATTATCATAATTTTTGGAGGTTGTCTTACAGTTTGGTCCATAACTCTGGTTCTACTAATTCGATTTTGCTTATTTTCAATACATCATTTTTTATCTTGATTAAAAAATATGAATAATGTTACGTTTTAACCTTTTTGAAACGTTGGTTTATTTCCTTTAAATAAACCGGATACTTTTGATTGGAAATAAAAACAGTTTAGTAGTTTAAAATTGTAACAACTCTTTATTTATTCAAATGTACAACAACAGCAGAGTTAAATAGTCACTCATCACGTTTATAAAGTCGCAGAAATACAGACACACTTTATAATGTACAAGGCAGTTTATGTTAACTCTAACAGTGCCTTTAATAAACTCATTCACGACTGCAACCTCTGCCACCATTTATACACACGCCATCTTTCGTGAACTTTCTACAATGATCTTAACGGACATCTACTATATTCTAATTCTAGAGCTGTGTTGCCATTCTTTCAACCAGTACTAACAACCGCATGCTATCAGCATTGTTGATAAGTAGAAGTTTCTACTGATGGAAGCTGCAGACCGTTAAATTCAAATCGCTAGTGCATCCTATATCCTTTATATCGGTTTTCTCAACTGTATTTTAATTAAATATTGAAATACTCTTATTAATATCTCACAAATCCCTTCAACTTATAATTGTTTTGAGTGTTTTTATCATATAAACTTTATAAATTAACTACTTTACATGAAATGTCTATTCCAATTTGAATTGTAATAAAGTTTCCAATATACTATAGCTAGAGTCTGGAGTACATCATAGGCAATAAATAATAAAAATGAATATTTCAATTAATACTGTCATAAAAGTACTTATACAAAAAAAGTTGATGATGTTCAACTTAATATTAATTTATAAAGAAATTAATAAATAAAAATAAAGAAAAAGTACAAGAAATATGTTTTGCAGAATCTTAGAGTAGAGATATTAAATGAACAACAAACAACATTTTGTCTAAATATGTATTTATTGAAATGGAAAACTTTTCTATTGTTCATATTTTTATCATCCTGGTTGCTTGTTTCAATTTAATTTAATTCAACTCAATTCTCTCTGACCTTGATGAAGCTCATGTTGATAACAAAATACAGAAAATACGGAAAATGTAAAAAGCAGCAGCAGCAGCAGCATCAGAATATAGAATGAAAACTTTTCTAAACAATTTTATTGCGAAGAAAAACATCTCATTACTGTTTAACTTTAAATTTCAATATTTTGACAAGAACAGTAATAAATTATGACACATCGCATTTGTGGAGTCGGTGGAGGGCAGCCAGCGGTATGTTGTTCATGTTGATGTTGGAAACAAACATAAAACACATTTAACACATCATTTTACTTTCTACAGAGTAAATTTGCTCAAATACGCAGAAAAAAAGAAGAAAAAATACTGGAACACACACATATTTTAAACAATCTATACAGTGAGTGACAAGAAAATATAAAACAAATTAGGAAAACTATGAACATTTTTATGCTTATACTACATTAAGGGAAGATGCTATGTGGGATTTATCATTTAGTTTGTAACATAAGGGCAATGAAAGTGATGTAAAATATCCAGCTGTTGCAGGAAGCCACGACACCATCATATGCGTTGTTCCTTCGCCAATTTGGCTCTAGAGTCGTTGGAATCAGACCCGATGTTTTATCGCAAAATTGTTTTCAGCGATAAGGCTAATTTTAGGCTTAACGGGTTTGTTAATAAACAAAATTACCTCATATACACCAATCCACGACAGATCTTACAGACTTCATTACATCCAGAAAAATTCATCGATTTATTGAAATCTAAATTTTGCGATAACTTGATTTCGAGAAAAGGTCCTGCGATTTGATACCTCTCGATTATTTCCTGTGAGGTTTATGCTGATAAACCAGCAACAATATTCCTGACCTACGGCCAGCAATGCTTGATAAAGTGGACGTGCTGAATGCGATTCGTCAAAATTTTTTTTGATTAAAATTTACAGAGAGCTGAAGTAGTAATAGCCTCCGATTTAATCCAAATTTTTCAATAATTTCCAATAATTAGTTATTAGACGACCGAGAGCCGAAGTATTAATCTCGTCGGAAACTATTCCTTAGTTAGTCATAGAATAAGTTGATGTTAGCTGACGAGAGCTGAAGAAATAGTCGTTAGGCGACTGAGACCCGAGGCATTTATCTCCCCGGATTGTATTCTCTAGCCAATCTGATAATAAGTTATAATTAACCGACGAGATCTGAAAAATTTGTCTCCTCGGATTGCATCCGTAGACGCTGCTTTCGCATAATTAGTCGTTAGCCGGCCGAGAGCCGAATTATTTATCTCGTTGGACTGTATTCCGTAGAAAGTCATTGCCAATAAATCGTAGTTAGCCGATAAAGCTGAATAATTTATATCCTAGCATTTAATAATTTTTGTAACTAGTCGTTAGCCGCAGCATTTATCTCGTCGAATTCTCCCCAGTAGTTTACAGTTCTCAGTCAAGAACTTCATCTATATTCGAAACTTTGTTCCATTAACAACCCATTCTCATCCCGAAGACACAAGGCATTTCAACATTTTTACATGTTTTTTTTAACAATATTACGAGCCATTTTTTAAATTTTTAACTTTTATTTTGAAACATTTGTACAATATAAATTTATTCAAAGTATTTGCAATAATTAGCTATGACCTTTTCTCATCTTTCTGGCAATATATGGATTCCGAGCCAACAGGACAGCTCATCTTTTGAGGCCAAAAATTAATTCAGCCAATTTGGTATACTCTGTTCCAAAGTGAAGCGTATCCCAGAGAGAGCGTTCAGTATTGATCGAAACTAATAGTAGTCGCACGGGACACGGTCTGGTCTATAAAGCTGTTGAGAGCAAAACTTTCCAACCACTTCATTCTAAATACATTTTAACATATATTGCAACATGTACCCGAGCGTTGTCATAGTGGAATATTACGGTTTCATGTCTGGCCACAAATTTTTTGGCCAATGCTCGGTACAGGTTCCCTGTGATGGTCTGGTCAGGTTTCAGCAGCTCATTATAGATATGACACTTTTTCTCCCACCAAATACAGAAATTTTGTGCCTTGGATATTTGGCTGGTTGTATCCATTTTTCATCACAAGCAATGATTCGGTGCAAAAATAATTTTTTTTATAGCGTTCATGCATCATTTCGGACAATTTCCCAACTTTTTGATGAATCATGCTGCTCGCAGACGTTTTGACATTGCGGCCTGACTACCTCCCAATGATTTTGCAAGCTCTTGTTGAGTTTCACAACAATCTCCATGGAGTAATGCTTGTAATTCTTGGAATAGTTTCTTGTCTTCCCTGTCAAAATCAACAATTCTGAACTGAAACAAATGGATCACATTAACCATGTGCTTCGGTGAGAAATGCGTTTTCTTCAGCAGCCCTTTTTTTCAAAATTGCAAAACTTCCCGCATATGATTGGTACAATTCGTTGGCAGATTCGAGGCAAAGAGAAAACTATGTAGTTTACACTATAATGTTCAATAACTAAGTGAGAATAATTGACAGATATGTACCCTTCAAAAAGACATATAAGTATTGAGATCGAAAAAACATAAACACACGTTTTTCCTTAAAACTTTTAAACCAAGTATTATTTGATTTTTTTGTTCAAGTTGCCTTTGATAAGTATGTCAGTTATTATGTTTAATGTCAATTATGTTCATTTGTTGTTTATCTGATTAAAATGAGTAACGAGAAAAAAGTGCGTACTAAAATTATGAAATATTTTCAATAAAACCCAACTTGGTCCTACAAAAAGTTGACCAAACAAGCAAAGGTCTGCCGTCAAACTGCTTGCAATGTTATTAAACAGTATCGGGAGATCTTGTCCGGTGAAAGAAAACCTGGCTCAGGTAGATGGAATGGTCTACATAATGTTTCTAAAGCCAATAAAAAGAACGCATTTTCAAAGGAGCTCCCAACACATCCGGTAGGAAAGCAGTCCGGTTAGCTCTGTATTCGGACTATTTGATACGAAAAGTTAAAGCCAATGCAGGTTTAAAAACATACAAGGCTAAAAAAGTTCCTGACAGGAACGGTGCTAAAAATTTGGGTCAATATTTTTTTGTTGCTGATGCTCGAGGAAAAGTTTAGGACCCAAGTGCAGACAATTTTTCCAAAAAGGTCTCTTACAAAGGGCTCTATAAATACCGAAATTTACATCAAGGAATGTTTACAAAAGAGGATGCTTCCATTCATAAGACTCCTTAATGTGTACACTTATTTTTGGACTGATTTAGCATCCTGTCACTATTGTAAGCAATGTCTTGAGTATTACAAGAACAATAATGTGGTATTTGTATCAAGAGAGGCAAATCCTCCAAACTACCTGGATCTAAGGCCAGTGGAGAGAGAGTGGCTCTTGTTAAAAGAGAATTGAAGAGTACAAAAAAGGTGTCCAAAATAGTGGTAGATTTTAAACGGAAATGTACTACATGTTCGAAGAACCCAGCAAAAACTTTACTTACAAATAAGCCAAAAAATAAGGGGAATTTGACGATTCAACTACTTATTTTTCTACTGTAAGAAGTCATAATTTTTGTTCGCGATGTCCCAAAAGTAATCCTTTATATTTTGGCCGGAAATAAGTTGTTTTGTTAGTAGAGTTATTTATAGAATTTTTATTTACACAAAAAAATAAAAATAAAAAAAAATAAGTCGCAGACCCGATTCGAACCTGCAACCTTCTGTTTTGTAGTCTGCCGTTGTGCTCACTACACCACTGCTTAGTTATTTCATTGTACATCAAATAATGGTTTTCACACAGTAATGCAATATTCTTTTCTGTTTTTCTAAAAATAAACATGCAATAAAAAAAATGGGCAATTTTTTTTTAGACTTTACTACTTAAAAAGTAAGTTATTAAAAAAGACATTATTAAAAACACATTGTAGATTTGTAAGCGAAGTTTTTGCTGGGAATGTGACAAAAAGCTCTATAAAAACCTTAATGGAAGGGTTTCCGCAAATGGTTCCTAAATTCTTCACTATTGATTAGAACTATAAAAATAATATTTTTTGTAAGTAGTAATAATAATTGCAATCAAATAAAAAAAATCAAAACTGTAAGTTTAGTGGTTTCTTTTTTATTAAGATTTATGTATGTTAAGATTTTTTCGATCTCACTCCTTAAGTTATTAAAAACAAAAACCTCGTTCAAAAGATACTCCATCTATTGTGAATCCCTCATTAATCATTTGGATGGTAACTTTACCATATTTCTATTACCGCAATCATATAAATAATTTCAGTGACCATAATATTGTTAAAAAACTTGTAAACATTTTGGAAATAGTTACAGTAATCATGTACAACTATACTTTTGGTATGGGTGTACGGTTTTCGATAATATATCAATTTATGTCGGTTGGTTTGATGCATTAACTTCGTTGTATTTGAAATTTTTGGAAAAAGGACTACTTACGTGCTAGGTAACACAATGATTTCTTTGTTTTAAGCCACACTGTTTGACAAAATACATCCTTGTACATATGTACATCAAAATGTACATCAAAATGTACACAAACATTTGTTTACATACTCCTTTTGTATTGAAAAGTCTTCAGTCAATATGTATGTATAAGCCCATAAGTATTATTTCGAACGAGCATTAATTCGAACATTCATGTCTATACAAATATGTAGTATCTTCATGTGTGTAACTATGTATGTACGATTTTCATGACATGTGTTGTTGGATCTACAAAGAAGTTACAGATATGAATGTATCGTTCAGCCTACCGATTAAGCACGTTTCTTTTATTTACTTTGACAAAAAAAAAACGTATACGCAACAAAAATGTGAAACTTAAGGAAAATTGTTCTTGACGAGCATCAGTTTTATTACTTTAACATAATCAGTTTTCGTTAAAGTTGAACATCATACCGACTATAACAATAAATAAATTTCATTATAGTGTTAGACAGGTGAAGAACTTTGATATTCAAGACCTTTTTTTATTTTAATATACATATCATCTACTTAAACTAAAGACACATGCTATAATCATTTGGCAGGTACAGTGGTGGAATTGGATTAAAATTGGAATAATTTTAATAATGAATGTAGTTTGTCTAAGCTGGACAAGTAACATTTGAATACAACTGACTAAATGTGCAGATTATAATAAATTAGTTTGTTGAAATTGCTTTGCATGAATCAATAAAATGAATTTTTGGAAATATTTTTTTTTAGAAAATTCGAGCAACTCTGGTAGGATTAATGCGAAAATAATTCCTGAGTAATTATATTGCTTTCATACTCTAAATCCTCAATTTATAAAATTCATCTCACCATAATACCACTGTATCACATCACATCTGCTCTTGAATGTTTCGTATATGTTTGTGACTTAATTTCATTTTTATTTCTTTAAGAGGTGGGGCAGCAAAAAACTTTTTCAAACCTCATCATTTTATAAGTAGACATTAATAGCTAGACATTAATACAAATACATATATAAGGAAAACTTTATATTACATCTATTCAT
This sequence comes from Calliphora vicina, assembly GCF_958450345.1. Lineage (NCBI taxonomy): Eukaryota > Metazoa > Arthropoda > Insecta > Diptera > Calliphoridae > Calliphora > Calliphora vicina. The sequence goes on along the minus strand of NC_088783.1, from coordinate 73,814,201 downwards.
TCAACTTTCAATCCAAAAAGTACAAATACAAATAATTTTATTAAATTTTACTTCTTGTGAAATTATGGTCATACATTGATAAGAAATGTAACAACACGAACAGGCCAAACACACAAAACAGTTCTTCTCGAAATGAAGGCGTGGGATGATAAGTAATGGAAGATCATAAATCTGGGAGACAGCGATGGCAAGACAAAGTTTTTTGGTAATCAAATTAACACCATATTATTCCACAAATTTGCCTGATTAACATTAAGTCTATGAGACAATAAAACAATATAAATGAAAATATTCCATGGTTATGTTCATGTTACTCGGCTAATGTGGATTTGTGTGAGGACTTTCGGTTATGAGAGTATGTAGTTTGAAAAGTCTCTTCAATTGCAATAGTAAATTAAACCTAGCTAGTCTCATAACTAGTCCTATTGTGGCAAAAAATTGACTACTTAGCAATAAATTAAAAAAAAAATTATGAAAAGAATAATTTAATAATTTACGTTTTTACCTTTTAAAAATGGTGGTTTATTTCCTCTAAATAAACCGTATTCTTTTAATTGCAAATAAAAGCGATCAGTTAAAAATTGTAACAACTCTTTATTTATTTAAATTAACACATAAATTTAAATAGTCACTCTTTTTTAATATACACACGTATATTACACACACTGGTATACACAGTTGGTGTTACAATAAACTAACTGCAACTCCTATTACTATTTATATACACAGTGCCATATTCTAGTAATTTCATGAATTATCTAACGGACAAAACTGAAATGTTCTATTTTTAGAGCTTTTAGCAGCTTTAACAGTTAATGTTGTTATACTTATATGATAATACTCTGTTATTAACATTGTTGATAAGTAGAAGTTTCGAGAAATTAAGAAAAATTAATATTTAAATTTAAGATTTGAACAAATTATTGATAGTTTTGTGAATATACAATAAATAAAATATGAAAAAAAAAATCTGAACAACCAGCAAAGTTCTGAGTCAGTCCACTTCCTCTAAGAGAAACGGCAACTTAATGAATAGATATGCAGTGTGAATAGGATTTAGCTAATGATTTATTGATGATTAATTAAATGAGAGGTGAGGATATATAAGGAGAAATGTGTTTTAGAAATTAGGAAAAATGTAATTCCGAGCGAATTTGTGTTTAGGAAATATACACGTTTTAGCTGCATTGTATGCGATTTTCAATATTCTATAAGTCGAATTGTTGTCATAACACGCTGTTATTAACATTGTTTATAAGAATGGCGACAACATTAACTGCGAAGCAGAACTGATCATTGTAGAAATATAACATTCACGTGTTTCCGCTATATAGTTAATAATGGAAATTGCTAGAGGATGCTGCTGGTGTATATAAATACTGGTAGCACGAAGAACAACCAGTGATTTCAATGTGAATCTCGATTGGTTAGATCGACTCTAATGTTATTCCTTACTCACTGTTTACTAATGTTTTTCCTTACTCACTTAGTAGATTACAAATAGACTGTCTAATAGACGGTCCGGATTCACATATCGATTACATAGTGTCAGTTACCGTATTGATTATTTGATTACCTACATAAGTAGTTATTTTAACGGGTACTAAGCAGAAGCTAATTGACAATCCAATGATCGATTGCTTGTACACAAATCTTCATCCGACTACTCTACTATATATTACTTTTGGTGGGTAAAATAACTATTATATAAAGTGCAGTACAAAATAAGCGTTTAAAATGACTACACTGTAGGTTACTTAGAGACAATAAAGTGACAATTGACTTCACGCTAAGTTATATGGGATGTCAGTATACATTAGGGTGGGTCAATTTTTTTGACTACTAAGCGTATAGCAAATTCCTAATCTACGGAAAATTCTAAGAACTTTTCCAGAAGAAACCATGGTTCTAAAATCAAAATCGAGCTTCCGGTTTTTTACGAGAAGATTTGGAGCTCAAGACCTCTTTTGCTAGGAGACCTCGGGTATGTTCAATTTTAAAAATAATAATATTTCTTCGTTTGTGTTCCGATTTCAAAAAATTACATATATATAGAATCTTCTCGTCGAGTACTACATATAACATCTCGTAGCTATATATTCTTTATACATCTTCTTAGAAATTTTTTTAGATAACTTAAAAAGAATAAAAGCACCTGTGCCGAATCTTATATACCCTTCACCAAATTATACTTTAAAATAAATTTTTTTAAATATTTTTAGGTAAATAAAATTTAATTTTTTTTAATTGTTTTTCAAATTTTTTTTTTTTTGAAATTGTTTTTAATTTTTTAAAAATTTTTTTTTTTTCCAAATTTTTTAAAAAATTTTTTTTTTTAGTTTTTAAATTTTTTTTGGAAAAAAAATTTATGCCAAAAAAAAATTTTTTGATGAAAAAAAATTCGGGTTAAAAAATATTTTTCCCGATTTTGACCCATTGTAGGTCCAACTTACTATAGTCTTATCTACATCGTTGCAATGGACTTTGAAATATCTATCATTAGATATCCATATTGTCTATATTAATGACTTAGTAATCCAGATATAGATCAAAAATAGGTCAAACATCGAGGTTGTCCCGGTTTTTTGATCATATCTCTGTTATTTATGGACCGATTTTGCTGATTTTAAATAGCAAACTTCTCGAAAGCATGTCTGACAGAATTATTGAAGATTTGGATCCCGAAGATATTTGGGGTCTTCAGAAAATTGATTTCAACAGACAGACGGACATGGCTTAATCGACTCCGCTATCTATAAGGATCCAGAATATATATAATTTATAGGGTCGTAAATGAAAAATGTAGAAATTACAAACGGAATGACAAACTTATATATACCCTTCTCACGAAGGTGAAGGGTATAATAAAATAAACTCTATAAGAATTATATCAACATAGTTTATATAAAACCAGTTTGTACGTATCCCTCGCAAAAAAGTGCAGTACAAAATAAATGTTGAAAGTGACTACACTGAGGGAAAAATGACGTTGCAAAATCGACAACGGTTGGTGTCATTTTGGCACCATACGGTGTCACTTTTTTTCGACACCGTACGTTTACAATTTGTAAACAAATGGGTACGAATCGACAACGCAATGTTGTTAAATTAAACGCCGACGCATCTCAACGTGAGTTGCTGACAAGTTATTGTCAAAGTGTTGCGGCGAAACTTTTTGCTCTGCTTTGTTTTTATAAGTGAGTTTTAAATTTTATTTACATTAAAAAAGTGAAAATATTTAAAAATGAAAATATGTATAAAAGAAAGTGTAATTGTGTTTAATAGTGAATTTGTGTTGACGCAGATGAAGATCCAGGCAGTGCAAGAAATGAGAAGATCACCGAATCCACTGACGACATACACCTCCAAAAATTCCTGGAAACAATAAACATACAGTTTTTGTACATTTAAAAGGAAAGTAGAGCTATATAATTATAATCAATGTAGAATACAATAAGTATTTGTTTTATTTTTTAGAATGATGACCTGTGGAAGCAGTGCCACAATTAGGGATGCTATTTGAAATTTCACATACAGGAACTCCGACAATTGCCACCAATGTTTTGCCAAATTTAAACATGAAATTTATATGTATTTTATATTTAAGTATTTATTAGTATTGTATTTAAAAATAAATGTAAAACATAAAGGAATTATTATTTATTTCAATTACCAAATCGTACACGAACGGTGTCAAATCCACAACATATGGTTTCAAATTGACAACGGTGCGGTATCAAATTGACAACGGTCAGGTGTCAAATCGTACACGAACGGTGTCAAATCGACAACGAATGGTGTGAATTCGACAACTGAATTGTGTCATTTTTTCGTTGTCAAATTGACACCGTTCGTGTACAATTTGTGCACATACGGGGTTGATACACTATTGACACCGAATGGTGTCAAATCGTACACGGATGTGTTCATTTTTTCTCTGGGTGTACTCTCTAGATTACATAGATATACTTAATGGATGTATAAAGTAACCAATAAAGTTCTCCCTGCACTACGAGCAGAAAATATATAAATTGGCGTCCGCTAAGTGATTCGACATTAGTGACAATTACTGTCTATAAGGGATACACTGACTACTTGCTTAACTGCTAGGTAGCTGTATGAGGGTAACACATACAAACTGGTTTTATACAGATTGTGCTGGTATAATTCTCATTTAGTTTATTTTTAGATAAGTAGTCAGAGTTTTGTGATAAAATAGAGAGCTGATATTGCCATCGTGCTGCACTTCCGAAGTAAAACTCGATTCTAACCAAATACGTGCTCTTGTAATTTTGACGATTGTAAGAACTTCCTAATTTTTCTTACATTCTTACTAAACGTAGTTTAGAATTATCGTCGCTCAGAACGAATTCTTCTTATGCTAGTATTGTTTTTAGTAATCGTAATCTTGACTTCTTTTCTAATCGTAGCCGAATTTCAGAACTTCCGAATTATTCTTGACTTCTTTGTAGTTTAGTCGATTGTAAGAACTTCCGAATTCTTCTTACAATCGTAGCCGAATTCAAGAACTTCGGAATTCTTCTTAACTTTTTTATAGTTTAATCGATTTTAAGAACTTCCGAATTCTTCTTACAATCGTAGCTGAATTCAAGAACTTCCGAATTATTCCTGGTTTCGTTGTAGTTTAGTCGATTGTAAGAATTCCCGTTTTTTTCTTTGTTAGATTCGTATATTTTTAGTAATCGTAGCCAAATTCTAGAAATTCCGAATTCTTCTTGACTTCGAATTGAAGAGCGAACTTCGAATCACTCTTGAGTTGATAGAGATCGTAAAACGAGAAAAAACTTTATAGTTCATTTCTGTGCAGGTAGTCGGCTGCTAAACAAACCGAACTATTATTTATGTCACACTACATATTTTTGTTTGATATTTTCATTCTTTACCGCTAAGGCGAGATTCAAACATTTTCTCCATTGTGCTACTATCATCCTATGCTCACCAGTCAGCTTCACCGACTTCACCGTCTTAATAACGTATAAGTTCTAACGTATCGGCGGTACTACGCTGAATAACTTCCTAGATTTAAGTAGATTAAGGTGTCATTAATAAAAGCTTAGCTTTGTTTTCAATATTTTTGAATAACACCTAAAAAATATTCGTGTTTTTTATTTCAAAAGAAGCAGACCTCAGAATCGAACCTGAACAGAAATTAAAACTGCATTAAAATCTTTCGTTTTTATACGATTTTTTGTAATATTTTCTCAAATGCGTTTATATTGTTACGAAATTGTACTTGAATTCAAATATAACGATTTAAACGGCAATCAAAATCAAAAGTATCCGGTTTAGTTAAAGGAAATAAACCAACGTTTTGAAAAGGTTAAAACGTAACAATATGTATGCAACACCAGCTATTTAATTTTTATTTTTTTTTATTTGATTGAAATTGTTATTACAACTTACAAAAAATTTTATTTTTATAGTTCTAATCAATAGTAATGAAATTATGAACCTTTTACGGAAACCCTTCCATTCAGGTTTTGAAAAAAAAAAATATCACTTTGTTCGAACAGGTAGTCCATCTCCGTTTAAAATCTACCACACATTTGGAGACCTTTTTTGTGCTCTTTAATTCTCTTTTAACAAAAGCCCAATATCTTTCCACTGGCCTTAGCTGCAAGCAGTGGGGAGGATATGTCTCTCTTGGTACAAATAATACATTATTTTACTTCAATTTCCGTGCTCTGTCTTTGGCCTCTAAATTATTAACAGAGTTCCTGTCAGGAACTTGATGAGCCTTGTATGTTTTTAAGCCTGCATTGGCTTTAACTTTTCGTACCAAATAGTCCGAGTACTGAGCTAACCGGATTACTTTCCTACCGGATGTTTTGGCAGCTCTTTTGAAAATGCTTTCTATTTATTGGCTTTAGAAACATCCTTCTACCTGAACCAGGTTTTCTATCAACCGAAGTGAAATTGCAAGAAATTTCTAGAACAAACAAAGATAAGTTTTTAGCTAAAGTTCAAGAAAATTCTAGAACCAACAACGAGAACATAGCTATTTAAATAGTCACTCTCTTTTAATACACACACTTTATAATTTAGAAGAATACACTTGTAACACAGTTAATGTTAACTCTAACAGCACATACTGTTGCTGTTACTATTTATATACACAGCGCCATCTTCTAGAGGTCTCATGAATAATATAGCGGAAAAAACTCGAATGTTCTATTTCCACAATGATCACTTAAAGCTTTTAAAGTTGCTTCACAGTTAATGTTGTCATACTTATAAATAATGTTAATAACAGCATGCTATCAACATTGTCGATAAGTAGAAGTTTCTACTAATGTACTCTACACCTCCAGTTTGTTTTGCGAGAACTTTTAACTCTGCTCTCGTTTGCTCAGCATTTACCATATACACATCCATAAATTATCTTAGAGATGTTGATCCTATTACAAGTTTATAAGTATGTATATGGATGTGTATATACATGTGTGTGCAAGAGAGTATGTATGTGTATGCAAAAACTTACATACATTGTTAAACAAATGACATTTTCCTATTTAATCCACTTGGTTGGTTGGTTGGCTGGATTGTGCGGCTGGTTGAATGAATATTTGAATTAGAAGGTTGATGGTTGGGTTGCCACTTACATAAAGCCGTTTCTTTTTTACTTTCCTCCAAGAGGGCATGCACATGTATATTGGTAAATTGTAACTGAATAAATGTAGAACTTAGAGTGTATCTTATGTTTAGTTTTGAATTTGAATTTACGGTTAAATGCTCATTCATCTTAAAGTTTTGTTCGGCATTAAAGTTGTTTATTCTCTCGTTAAGTGTGTTATATTCATTGTTTGCTATCCTATCTATTGAATAAATGTGTATGTCTGAAGGTCTTATTCGTAAAGCTTGTAAGACTTGTAGATTTCTTTCGCTACAAATGGGTTTAGTTATAGTTGAGCCTTTAGAAGTGTCTTGTGTGTATAAGGTATTCCATGAAATGTTATCTTGATGGAATATTTATACTTAGAATAGATTAATTGTGGGAGTGAAACACTCGGTTGAAGGGTCATATTAAAATTTAGTGGTGATAAGATTATAACATTCTATGATAAATTCTTTATAATTATGTGTCACTACATTAATCTCAACTGTATGGAACACCCCATACAATCTAATAAAATGTACACAAATGCCAGTAAAATAATATCAAAGCTTTAAATAAAGTGTTGAAAAAATAACAACTGCAGCAATGAGAAGAAAGAGCACATCTCATTCGTTTTTGTTGATAAAAACCAAATTGCCGATGACAACAGTATTCAATAAACTTGTATACAAAAAAAAAAACTTCTTTTTTCTTGCTCAATAAAAAAAGAGAAGACAAAAAAAAAACAAAAACTATACTGGAAAATTGAAAATTGTGTCATCGTACTTCTTAGGAACTCTATTCGTGCAACTACCATTACCAAGTACTTCCATGGTTACTAACGATTACATACACACTTACATATTACTTCACTACCACCGTTAGGTATTTGATTTACAGTTAGATGAACACAGACACATGTTTCCTAGTACATGTGAGAGATAGGTAATGAGAGCTAGAAATTTCTCTAAAAACTGTACATTTTTCAAAAAAATGTGTACCAAACCCTTAATTAGTATCAACTGTTTTTGTTAAGCTTGTTGACAACTCCATAGAGTGAAACATGGTTCTAGTTGTAATACCTGGGTAAAAGCAAGACTTGTATTTGGAATCAATTCCCTTATCCGATTAATCCGTACCCTTTAGCAGATCAGATGCCCCACCATCTCCTCCTGTTTTTCAATACGATGGACAGTGGTTTCCCCCATAGGCCAAAAATCAAAAACAATAGTAGTTTTGTCCAAAGTCATGTAGTTTTTTATGGAATTTTGATTCAATCCCTGAGGGAAAGTTGTAGCTCTTATCGCAAAGAACAAAAATTGTGAACATATAAAATCAAAAATTATATAATACCTCATATTGCATTATATAACTTTAGTTTTTTTTCAGTGAATATTTCAAATGAATTAAAATGGAATAAAAATTTACAAAAAATTTTTAAAACGAACGAATTTTAATACTTTATTTCAAAAATTCTTAAAATAAATTTATAAGCCAATTAAACCTTAAAAAATCAAATGGCTACAGTGACTACAGTTGTTAATATTTTTTCCTAAACATTTGCAAACTTTAAGTTCCTCGGACATGCTATGAGCTGACTAATTTATATTTTTATAATTAAGATCCTAGCTTTTTTAGTTTTGGAGATATTGATTTTTGACCGCTTCTCAATATAAGGGAAACCACTGTGCGACGACTCCATCATATTTGGGAGATTCAATCTCTTAGCATACAAACAAAATAATCAGTGACCAGTGACTACCACCACCTTCCGGAGTCGATTATCCGGCAAGCTCATCAGTGTGACTGATCGACTAAAGTCAGACACTAGCTGTCGCACAGGTGGCAGTCGATTCCGGGGTCGATTTCCCGAAAAGTTCGTCACTGTTACGGAACGACTAACATCATAGACTAGCTTTCGCACAGGAGGAAGTTGTATACCAATCATTCGGCCAATTTGTTGTATATTTTAGGTGAAACCTCATTCAATTCGCAAACATTTTCTCGCCTGTGATCTTAGTATTTGAATATCTTGATGAGCGAAGATATAAAATTGTTTCCCAATTCGTCCACCCGTGATGGAAACATAAATACACATGTCAATGAAATAGTCAATGTTGACCGGGTGTTCACCAAGATAGCCTAATATGGTTCCATGTACGAAGTTCCTCCGGTTCCATATAGTAGTAGTGCCATGTCTCATGTCATCTCTGAGAGCATCGTTCTTAAACACATGGTCAACAGGAATCCAATTAAGCATGACAAAAACGGGCTTAGATGTTACGTAAAGCAACAGTAATCATAAGTGCCGAAGTCCATAGTATACCATCAAAAGCCCTACGTTGGGTGGATTTGCCAAGAGACATCCATCTAACAAGAGCACCATACATTAGTATGAACTTAACCACCATATCATAAAACCAGTTAATATTCCTTGGTCTAATGTCCCAGGTTCTCCCTATTGTCTTCTACACATATAAATGACCGCAGCAGTTTATACACTCTCACCTGAATTGATTGATGTATAGCTTTTGGAATAACTTCAAATAGAATACTTCCACTGTAGACGGGGTAGTGGAAAAATGGGGATGTTGTATTTCCACTTCTTGTACTTCATGCACAGAGAATAACATTCGTATTCCTAGGATTAATTAAGGTTATTCCTATGTACCTTCTACACGGATATATGGCTCCAGCGGTCTTATACATTCTCGTCTGAGTAGGTTCCATAATAACTTTCAAATAGAAATATGGAAATATGACGCCCAGAAAAGTACAAAATAAGTTTTCGAGGGGCTTACACCACTTCTCATGTAGATAGAGTTCGAAGTGTCAATTCAATTCTTTGTGAGATAATGTCCAGATATTTAAAAGACACTGTCATGTAGACGCCATCCAAATTCATAGCATAACTCGTTATTTAACTCATAGAATCGAATTGAAAGATTCCATAATAAGGGTTTTGGAGTCTCATGGTTTCCCACCTTAGACTTCAAAACCGATGTTATTGAAACTGTGGTAACATTATTGAAGAATGTCTCTACATCCAAGAAAGTTACCAATTTGTATTATTCTTGCTCGAGAGTTCTCTTAATATAACAAATCTGCCCTCCATATAGGCATGAAGAGATTCGTATAGTATATTACGTCTAATTGATATTGACAGATGAACATCAATTATTCTCTCCAGATGTTTTCAAAATAAAAGAGAATTGACTAATATATCCATAGATTCATTAAAACGAAAGTAGAATAGACTAATATATCCATCATTCTTCAGTTTTGTATGAGATGTCATTGTCAACTGATACATGATTACGGAATAAAAGACCATTCAATGCAAGCTGCATTTATCCGACTAAGCTAGAGCATAATCAGGACTGCATTTGATTGCAGAATTGTCCATGTGATACCACCAGAACCCGGGGATTTAAAAGGGTCGAAATTACTCAAGTCCTACTTCAGCCTTTCTCTACTGAAGGAAACAGTAATATCAGACAGGTCGTAGCGGGAGAACAGCCAGGTAAATAGGCGTCCATTAGCACCTCTAGTCTGCAACTATGTTGATATGATTTTAAGCACGCGTCTTGTCTGTGATGATCTTTTCAGATTCATGTTGTTGAATCTGTTTAGCTAGAACTTAAGACCTTGCGGTACTCTTTTTAAGTCTCATCTAGTTCGGAGGACTATTATGGCAGCTTACTTCTACAAACTGTTGGTTTAGGGTCTTGGAGAGAAAATCGTTCTACATCTTGCATTTGTTCTTCTCATATTTCCAATGAACCTCGTCAGCATATCAGGGAATTCGATCATGAAATCGATATAACGGAGTTCAGAGAAAGGACAATATTTAGGGACATAATGAAGCTCTGAACTAGAATTTGGAATATAAAGGTTATTTTGCATTAAATTAAATCTAATAAAGACTCAAGCATTTCTATCCGATCTTTACCAAAACGTTTGATGGACATTAGCATCAGCTTCTTTAAATCTTATATATTCATATATGACATTTAACAATTGTTTTACACTATTTATCCCCAAAATGTTTCTTAGTATTTCTAGATATTTTGAGTCAATTTAATTTTCATTCTAGACTTCTGATAGGATTGATATTGTTACGTTTTTACCTTTTAAAAACGGTGGTTTATTTCCTTTAAATAAACCGGATACTTTTGATTGCAAATAAAAGCAGTTATTTATTTACAAACAAATTATTTATGCAAATTTACACAACAATTTAAATAATCACTTTCTTTATAATGAACAAGTATAAACTGGTAATACAGTTGATGTTACTTCTAACAGCGTCGATCATAAACTAATCTCCGACTGCAACCACACCCACTATTTATACACAGCGCCATCTTCCTTCCAGTAGCTTCATGAAAGTTATATTTATACTATGATCAAATCAAAGCTTTTATTCAATGTTGCATATTCCAAAGCTATGTTAATAGTATCCACAATTATGTTAACTGCTGTTACTTGACAAATCGGTGAACAATATTGACCACAATTAGAAGTCTCCCAAAATAGAAATGTTGAGAAATATGATGCAATTTCAAATTTCAACAAAACCACTTTATAAATTTACTGAATCTAATGAAACAAAAACGGTGTAAGAAGATCCCTTCGAACAACTCAGCAGTAAAGCAAGTAGTCAATGTATCCCTTAAAGACAGTAATTGTCACAAATGTCTTATCACTTGGCTGACTCCAATTTATATATTTTGGTCATATGACACGTGTGTACACTTTGTAGTGCAGAGAGAAGACAATTGGTTACTTTATACATCCCAAGTAATCTAGCGTGAAGACAATTGACACTTAAGTGTCTCTAAGTAGTCTGGAGTGTAGTCACTTTAAACGTTTTGTGAGTAATTCGTACAAACTGATTTTAAACAAATTGTGTTTATATAATTCTCATACAGTTTACTTTTATTTTTGCTTAAGTATACTGATATCCCATGTAATATAGCATGATGTCAATAGTCACTTTAGTGTCTCTTAGTAACCTATGGTGAAGTCACTTCAAACTTTTTTTGTACCAGAAGCGTTGACTACTTTCGATCAGCTATAAGATAGTCACATTGCAATCAAAAGGGTCAATTGAGCTCCTGCTTAGGACGTGCATGTGTTAAAATTACTAGTCAAGTAGCTGATCAAGTAACCAGTTACACAGCTAGCAAGGTAACTGCAACTATGTAACCAGTATGTGAATCCAATGCGTTGCCTACTTTGGACCAGCTATTAGACAGTCCCATTGTAATCATAAAGAGACAATTGACCCCCTGCTTAGGACATGCCCGTTTCAAAATGACTAGTCAAGTGGCTATTCAAGTAACTGGCTCCCACCCTAAATGATGGGTAAAATCACTAGTTCGGTACTGTCTCCTAGAACTGCTGCGAATATAATGAGATATTTAATATAAATGAGATATTTAAAAATGATTATGATTTCAATTCTAAATTGTACCAAAACAAAAGCACAATTGTACCTAATCATTCATCTCTGCTATCTCAGTGTGCTTTCGTACATGCAAACATAGATACTTTGTAATAGGTGTAATACATACTGATGTGTTGATGTTGTTGCTATTGGATGTTTGTTTTACTTTTTCTTGTTGTTGTTGTTTTTATGTTGTAACTTTGTCTACCTTCATCCCTTGAACATATTTTAGTTGTCGACGTTATTATTATCAATGTTGCAAGTACGAGTTGTATAAAAATGATACTTTAATGTGGTTGACACTTGATGCTGACAAAGGTTCACAACTTTATTTAACAATAAAGTTGTTTTCTCAATTTTATGTTGTTCACATAGATACACACATACATTCACATGCTTACTTGAATCCATAGACGAACACTTACAAATATAAAATATAAATAACATCAAGTGCAAAATCTATACATTGTTTATTTGCCAGCAATCTAACTAAGAGAGACAAATGAATTCAGTATTTTCTCAACTTTATATGGAATTAAATTTAAAACCTTTTCCATTAGATTTTATATATTCGAATATTTGTGTGTGTGTGTTTTGGTTTCTGTTTAGTTTTGGATTTGTTGTCAATTATTCGGTCTAACATGTTGTAAATAAAGGACAGTTCAATGTTTCTGTACAGTAGAAGGAAAATATTGTGGGACATTCAAATATGGACTGATAATTGTTTTAATAAATATAAATTGAACAGATTGCAAATATCATCAAATCTACACCGAATTTTGATAAGACTTTAAGGTTTAGAATACCGAAAACTGGGAACTAGGTCTCGAACTCTGGATTTCACTTATGACTTAAAGACTGAGACAGATAATGGCTGGAGAATTTTCTCTAATGAACTTGGCCTTCAGGTTACTAACAGGTTTCTGATAGATTTACGTCACCGATACGGCTGCGAGAAGGTTTCGAGAGCTTAATCACGAGGTGTCGACCATTGACCCCTAGTGGGATATCCTTTCTTTAATTAAGTTCTTAAATTACAATGTAAAAAGGAGAGAATGTCCTCGTAATTGTGGTTATTCTCTGTTTTAAATTGTAGAGTTAATATGGATTCCAAGGTATCTTGAGTATTGAAATTGATGATGAATGTACGACAAACAAGTCATCTCTGGATAAACCTGTGGTGCACAAGGAAATTCATAAATTTTTCTTAATTGCTGTTTGTAAATCGGGGTCCTGTTTTTTCTAACCTGGGACTGATGTTTCCTATCAAAAATATTCAACCAAGACTTACCTTGTTAAATTTATTTTTTGCTTGCTGTCTTGTCACCATGTCTTATTTCTTCACTTATATATCACTAAAAATTGTATTGATTGCTTATTGCTCTGGCTTATATAAAGGATGTTTAAATGGAATGAAACTGACTCTGTTTGAAAGACCCAAATTTTTTTTGGAATAAATCTGGCATTTCCAAACTGCTGATCCAATCTGGATTTAACGTGGGCGTATCCAAGGAGTATTCGAGTTTAAGTTATTAAAATGGGCCATACATATGCTCCAGGGGCGGCGATATGGGTGCTGAAAGTAGGGTACCTTCAATTTTTAAACACGTTGCATTTCAAAGATTTTTATATTTTTGGATAGCGCTCGTCTATTTCTTGAAAAAACATGCTTGCGTGTGCTAATTATCTCTTATAATTTCCGAGTTATAGGCATTTCAAAATTGAAATTTTAAAATTTGTACTTTTGATCGAACGGACTCGAATTTTTTTTGTTAGTTAGATAACTAAATTATCAATAATATACAAATGATTTCAGAGTAATATAGATTAGAGATCCAAAAAATAAACGATTTTCAATTAAAAAACACATCCTATTTGTCGAAAATTCAAGTTTTGGCCACATATACTAAAATCCCAAAGCTGGGATCAGAAAACCGAAAGCAGTTTTGGAAATCATGTTGTTTTCCCTATTTATTCGCAGAGCATTTTCTCAGCCCCGAAGGAAATGTGGACCCTATAGCCGAAATTGTAAAAAATACCTTTTTTGGATCTTCGCTCCAATTTTTAGGGATTTCGGGATTGCCTTTGACCTTTTAACAAGTTTTTTTACATTTTGTTATTTAGAATGATACATATAAATAACGTTGAAAATTTCATTAAGTTTTTTTTAATAAATAAAGATTTTATTACATATTACGTATTTATTGAGTTTCTAAATCTAAAATTGGCTACGCCAGCGTCAAATTTTATACAGATCGGATCAGTCGTTTAGAAATGCCAGATTTATTTCCAAAAAATTTTGATTCTGCCCCACTGTGCCATGTTAGACATTATCAATTTGCATGTTCTTGGTGGCGAATTTACTTCACATTCGTATAAGAGATCCATAGTCTCAAACCGTTCATGCAAATTGTCAATTATAGAGTTCATTTTGTAGCACGTATCACCATCCTTCTAGAACCACATGTAGTCCATGATCGTATCGTTTTACTCAGACTAAAAAATTGGTTATTATTAATCTATTGCGCTCGTCGTTTTCAAAATGGGTTCTATGGTGCTGTCGATATAAAATCCGCAACAAATGCTATGAGTAGTCCCGTACACATCACTTACTTCTTCTCTTTGCTCGATCAGTGATCATTCACTCATATCTCAGACCAAAAAAGTTTGTTATTATGAAAATTCAATATATTGTTAATAATTTAAAACAGTACTGAATGTAGAAAATGACCGCACATAATTCTACTCCAAAACGAATTGCCGAGTTTATCGCCACGTTCTTTTCTATCAACTCCAGTCGTATTTGGTGTATGAGCATTAGAGTGACAGCCGATTTTTTTTTTTAGATTTCAAAGAGTGCCGGGTGGAATATTGTGACACTAGGCCTAAATGTTAAGTGCTGAAAATTTAAGCCAAATCGGGCAACGATTTCTGGACGCGCATCGAGGTCAAAGTTCAGATATATGCAAAATTTTACTGTTAATATGGAATAAATTGGTGAAACTCGTTAACTTTCCTCATTGTTTTCTAGAAATATGTAGATTTATTTATATTAATGAATATTACATTAAAAAAAAATTTTGGAAATTAACCCTGTATATCCTTTGGTTCAAAATGACCCAAAAACTGTATTATCGCCAAAATTAGAGAAAAATGCAAATTTTTCAGTTTTTTGAAAAATTTTGCTACTAAATAAATACTTTTCCAATTGAATGTAAACGAATCGAAATATGTACGTAATTATCGTTGTAATGAGATATAAATGACAAAATTTTATTAAAAAATTTTAAAGTTATTACAAATTCGCCAGACCATTAACGTGTTTCAGGCCACTAGAACAAAAAATTTAAGAAAAAAATTAAGATATTTCGAGAAAAATTAAAATAAAAGCTCATTTTTACTTAAAATATGTCCATATTTACTTGTATATGAGTTTTTGTCTTCGTAGGATACCGTTAACCTATTCGCAGGTATGACCAAAAAAAATATTTTTTTTAACAGCAGTTTCAAAACTCCAATTTCAAATTTTTAAAAATTTGGTTAAACAAATTTCAGAATTTTTTGATCATCACTTGGGGATTTATTGTCAACATAATAGGGAATAAAAATGTGGAAAAATTATGTCAATACCTCCTATAGTTTTTCCGTACCTGCGATTTAAATTTTGCGATTTTCTAGAAAAACTAATTTTTTTGCCATATTTTGGCGAATGAGCCGAATTTCCATACTGTTATAAATTTTAAGTAAAACCTATTCATAATATTATAGTCCTTGTAATTTTAAATATGTTCTGAAAGTTTTACTAAAATCGGAAAACGATAACCTTTAAATCGTAAAGGTCAAATGTAAAATTTTCAATATTTGGAATTTCAAATGAAAAGATAACGAAATGTTATATATTTTTGTTCGACTTATACATGATTTTGAAGTTGCATTAAAATCGGCCCAAAAATATATACCATTTCGCTATCTTTTCATTAGAAATTCCAAATATTGAAAAATTTGACCTTTGACCTTCACGATTTAAAGGTTATCGTTTTCCGATTTTAGTAAAACTTTCAGAACATATTTAAAATTACAAGGACTATAATATTATGAATAGGTTTTACTTAAAATTTATAACAGTATGGAAATTCGGCTCATTCGCCAAAATATGGCAAAAAAATTAGTTTTTCTCGAAAATCGCAAAATTTAAATCGCAGGTACGGAAAAACTATAGGAGGTATTGACATAATTTTTCCACATTTTTATTCCCTATTATGTTGACAATAAATCCCCAAGTGACGATCAAAAAATTCTGAAATTTGTTTAACCAAATTTTTAAAAATTTGAAATTGGAGTTTTGAAACTGCTGTTAAAAAAAATATTTTTTTTGGTCATACCTGCGAATAGGTTAACGGTATCCTACGAAGACAAAAACTCATATACAAGTAAATATGGACATATATTAAGTAAAAATGAGCTTTTATTTTAATTTTTCTCGAAATATCTTAATTTTTTTCCTAAATTTTTTGTTCAAGTGGCCTGAAACACGTTAATGGTCTGGCGAATTTGTAATAACTTTAAAATTTTTTAATCAAATTTTGTCATTTATATCTCATTACAACGATAATTACGTACATATTTCGATTCGTTTACATTCAATTGGAAAAGTATTTATTTAGTAGCAAAATTTTTCAAAAAACTGAAAAATTTGCATTTTTCTCTAATTTTGGCGATACTACAGTTTTTGGTTCATTTTGAACCAAAGGAGATACAGGGTTAATTTCCAAAAATTTTTTTTAGTGTAATATTCATTAATATAAATAAATCTACATATTTCTAGAAAACAATGCAGAAAGTTAACGAGTTTCACCTATTTATTCCATATTAACAGTAAAATTTTGCATATATCTGAACTTTGACCTCGATGCGCGTCCAGAAATCGTTGTCCGATTTGGCTCAAATTTTCAGCACTTAACATTTAGGCCTAGTGTCACAATATTCCACCCGGCACTCTTCAAAATTTTAACAACATTTTTTTTCATACAACTGATTTGATTGTCACTCTAATGAGCATACAATTTTAAATAGTGCTTTTATCCGTCTAAAATCGGACAATTGCAGTGAACGATCTTTGGGTACCAACTAGGGTATTCATTCGACTAATGATCGTTCGATTAATCGAATAATTTCTTACGAATAATTATTCGAACAATTTAAAAACGACCATTTTCGAATAACGAATAATTCGAACAATTTTATGTAGAATAATCGAATAATCTTATATATTTAATAATCATATATATTTAAATTTATTAAATTGCTTAAAATTTTTCATAATTTCAAATTTAAATAAGTAATAATGACTAACAAAAATTGTTTTGTTGCTGAAATTCGACAAATAACTTAAGATCACTGTAGATGAGTGTTCCGATAGCTACTTCTATAAATATATAAATATTACTGCAAGAAGTTACAATTCTAAAAACAAATCTTTCAAAATTTTTAACTTAGGACTTGAACCAATGAAAATAAAAGGTACGGAATAAAATATCAAATAATCAAATAATCGAAATAATAACTTTGATTAAAGTGGAGTTGAATGAGATGGAGAATGTGATTTTGAAACTGTCGTCGAAAGTGATATTGAGGATGACATTTATAATGATTACATTGAAATAGATGAAGGCCATGATCTTAAAATATATGTATATAAGTGATGTTATTAATATTTTATAAATTATATTTATATTTAATAAATGGAATGATAAACACAAAACGTTTTGTTGCAAGAAAAGCATGGAGTTCGACTTATACATGATTTTGAATATCGTTGAACATCTTTGTCTAACATGGTAATAAATATTTTGCGTATTTGTAAATGCGTCAATCATGCACTACCTGACTTCAAATTAGCCACGTTCACTGACAATGGTATCAAACTTTGTACAGGTTCCCTTTATTGTGTAATTTCCCAAGACCACTTTATTAAGCAAAGATTCGGCAACGTTGATAGAGCTTGAGGGTATAATACAATTTGTTATAAATAATTTAGAAATAGTGAATAATTAATTTAATAAAGAATTAGTTACTAATTAATGAACGACATAAAAAAGTTCTTAATACGTTTATATTGTATTTTTTAAATCATAGCACCAAAACGGAAACTAAAGGGTTTACTAGTCAATTGTTTTGTAGATTGTTCGGGAGTTAATCTGATCACAATATTTCTGTTAAAAATTTAATTATGGACTTTGTTTTCGAATGTTTTTTAACATTATCAATACTTGAATTGTTAACTTTAACGTTATTTTTTGTTTTTTCAACAATAAAATATTTAAAAACCGACATCAAAACTTCTTTCTTTACTTTTTTAAAAAAAATTAAATTATTCGAATAATTCGATTAATTTTAAACGTGTGATCGAATTATTCGAACAAGTTAAAATATCTTATTCGAATTATTCGTTTTATTCGAACAAGAGAAAAATTGAATAATTCGAATACCCTAGTACCAACTCTTCGCAATATTCCTCTTGTAGATCAAAAGAGCGACATTTCCTTTGTGCTGGTCTATGATATCCAATTTGAAAATCAGCTTACTATACGTAATGAGACTATTTGGCTCCGTCAGAAAGATTGATATCGGTGTTAGTAAAATCTACGGCTCGGAAGTTCGATATCATATACTACCTCGTAAAAAGGTCTAGTCTAGTCTAGATCCCAATTTAAGTGATCCCTAATACGAACAGTATTAGAAATGCGATCCTTATACTTAATACATCTAACTTTTAGAACTAAGTTAATATAATAAGGTCGATATTTATTTATTTCCCAACTTTTCCACTATTGAGAGACACATTCTCTTCTGATTCGGTTTAAGTATGGGCTGTTAAACTTGATTCATTATTATATCCTTTAAAGTTGGAACCACCGGTTCTAGTTCATAAACGTTCTAACCAACTCCTGTGACATTTTTCCCTTAAATTACAGTTTTTAATCTAACCACAATGAGAAATAAAGTTTTTAAATGTTTAACATAATAAAAAAAAATTGGTTGCATGATTAACTTTTACCGAATCGTACAATATGACTCAATTGTCTGGTATATTTTAGCCCCAAAGTAACATTTATACTTATTGTTTTATACGTTAACTTAATTGTTATTAAAAATATTTCAAATGTATTTATTTTGTATCCTTGCAGTTGTACTTGTCATTTAAGGGTGTGTGAACAATTATGTGTTGAACTGTATGCGTGTCATTATATTTTATTTTATTTTATACCCTTATTTCGAGACTTATTTTATGTGACATTTAACCATCAACAGTAATTTATATTTATCAAATTATATTTTTCGTGAAAATTTTGATGTATGTTTTTAACAAAAATTACAATTTTAAAGAGTTCGAATTTCTTGTTTTTATTATTTCACAAACTAAAACAACCCTTATTTCTGTAAAGAGTATTGTCATTTTGATGGATGTACTTGGAAATTGGACTTTGATTATTTAGATAGACATTTGTTTGTCATTGGGTTTTTTATGGTTGTCTGTCAAAACCTCAAGACTGTTTGAAACAGGTGAGGACTACTATGAGTTCTAGAACTTGCTAAGGTGTTTTCGTGGGGGTGATTTTGAAAATGTATTAACTTCATAATGTTATTGTCTTTACAAATTTGTTTCAATTCAGAAAAAACTATTGTTCTTTAAATATTCAGAAACAGTTCATCATTGTCTTAAAGATACAACTTCATGTTTCAAACAATCTCTGTCACTCATTCATATATGTATATAAATTGTTCATCCTTACGAGTATTAAATAAAGTTTAAGTGTGTATACGAAATGAATTGAAACGAAATGAAATCAACTTGTATTTCAATCAATTTCATCTATGTCCCACGTCGGTATAGAAAACTATTTGAATGTAACAAAAATGCAGGTAACTGCGACATTATCTTACATTGTGATGCCACGGCAAACTATTCAAAGTCTCAACTGTGGTTTTATAGAAGACAGCCGAATCCATTAACATCTTTTGTATATTTGCTAAAGCGGGACAGTGACTTTACAGTGGTACTCATGTCGCTCCATAGAAAAGTTTCCAGTTATTACAGATAACAGAATAGAGATATGTCGCCTAATCGTTCAAAGTAATGAGGTACCCATACTCTATTTTAAGATGTGTGATCCTTATGTCAATATGCTGAACATTCTATTTAAGAGATTAGGGATAGTTATATAAAAACCAACATATTTGACTGCCTTCGTAGACTGTCAACATCGACCGCCCATATTAGAAAACCCTTTACATACTTGATGATATTGTGCTCGTTTAAGTAATGACAGCTTCTCCTTCAAGGTTTCCAAAGTTGATCGCAGCTTTGGGATTTTAGAACATGAAGCCCAACGTTGAAATTTTGATAAAAAATAGGTCAAACTCTGAAAGGCACACAGAGGGATGGCTTCATAAATTTTTGTGCAAAAATTATAAGTATTGGTCGTAGAGCATTGAAATTTGGCAGCGAGAATTATATGGAATAAATTAAGAAAAAAAATTAAATTTTAATAAAATCGTCCACGCCCTCTGTCCATATAATCCAAATTGATTTTTTCGTATAAAATGGTTTATATCCAAGCAAAAATTTAGAAATTTGGTACATACAGTTTTTAGAAAAAACAAAAAAAGCACACATGCTGAGTTTTATTAAAATCGGCCGCATACCACACATGCAATCCAAATGCAATACATGCCCAACGCCCACTGCCCATACAATCCAAATCGATTTTTTCGCATAACATTTTTTTCTATCCTAGTAAATCTAGAAATTTAGCACAAAGATTTTTTGAAACAAAATAATTTTTTGAAACAAAAAAAGAACGCATAACGAGTTTCAATAAAATCGGTCATGCCCACCGCCCACGAAATTCATACAAGAATTAAATTTTTGAAATGTTGACACGGTACCCGCTGAAACCTTTCGTAATGACCTAAAATACCACCAAAAGGTTTTTTAGCTTGTTCTAAGAAGTGCAACCCGTGCCGACTTTCGATTAAGTTTTGAGGTGCATTTACAAGGGGGAAAAATGCATTTTTACAGTTTTTTTTTTTAAATTTTGCTATTATGTAATTACTTTTGCAATTTGATTTAAAATAATCGAAATGTGTACGTAATTGTCGTTCTAATAAGATATAAAAGACAACAATTGGTTAAAAAATAATAAACTTATTAAAAAATCTCCAGGCCATTAACGTGTCTCAGGCCACTAGAACAAGAAATGTAGGAACAAAATTAACAAATTTTGAAAAATATTAAAACAAAAGTTTATTCTTACTTAAAATATATTCATATTTACTTATATATGAGTTTTTATCTTCATAGAATACAGGTATAACCAAAAAAAATATTTTTTTAACGGCAGTTTCAAAACTCCAATTTCAAGTTTTTAAAAATTTTGTTAAACAAATTTCAGAATTTTTTTTATCATCAAATGGGAATTTATATACAACATAATAGGGAATAAAAATATGAAAAAAAGTATGTCAATACCTCTTATAGTTTTTCCGTACCTGCGATATAAATTTTGCGATTTTCGAGAAAAACTAATTTATTGACCATATTTTGGCGAATGAGCCCAATTTCCTTACTGTTATTAATTTTAAGTCAGTTCAGAATATTATAGTCCAGTTAGTTTTAAATATAGTCCGAAAGTTTTCCTAAAATCGGAAAACGTTAACCCTTTAATCGTGAAGGTCAAAAGTCAAATTTTTCAATATTTGAAATTTCTAATGGAAAGATAGCGAAATATTATATATTTTTGGGCCGATTTTGATGAAACTTAAGAAAAATATAACATGAAGTCCAGTATTTACAATAACAGCACAAAAATGGAAATTAATCCTTAAGAGCACTTGGAGTCAAAATGACTGTGTTTTTCGTGATTTTAAAAGTTCAGGGTCATTTGGATTCCAAGTGCTATTAAGGGCTAAGTTCCATTTTTGTGCTGTTATTGTAAATACTAGACTTCATTTTATATTTTTCTTAAGTTTCATCAAAGTCGGCCCAAAAATATATAAAATATTGAAATTTTCTTAATGTGACTGAGTCAGAACCAACGATTTGTGTTGAATAAAATATTAAGATAATTTATAAAAAATTTTTAGTATGAAAAAGTGCAATATTTTTGAAGGACGGAGTTTTAAAGTGGCATATTTTTGAATCTAATTGAGATATTGACTTAATTTTTTTTGTAAGACCAAAAATGTAAACCAAAAAATATAGCTGGGAATAAATGTGGATCAAATTGTTCCTAATATTTGCAATCCTATTAAAATTTTGATATAAATTTTAGTTTTAGAAACTCAATGAATATGTAATATGTAATAAAATCTTTATTTATTAGCGAAACTCAATGCAATTTTCGGCTTTTTTTAAGTTTCTCATTCTAAATAACAAGGTGTAAAAAAACTTGTCAAAAGGTGAAAGGGAATCCCGCAATTCCTAAAAATTGGAGCGAAAAATGGTATTTTACAATTTTGCCTATGGGGTCCACATTTCCTTCGGGGCTGGGAAATTACTTTAGGGATAAATAGGGAACACATCAGGATTTCCAAAGCTGCTTTCCGTTTTCTGATCCCAGCTTTGGGATTTTAGAACATGTGGCCCAAAGTTGAAATTTTGATAAAAAAATAGGTCAATTTCCAAAGGGCGTAGGTCCGACATGTTCGAAAATTAGGACATGTTTTTATTCCAAAATTTTCTCCGTAAGGAAACTTTATAGAAAAACATAAAATTGTTATATGTTCTTAAAGAAAGTTGTTTTTTAATAAAAAAAAAGAGTTAAGTCACCTTTTTGTCCAAAAAACAGCAAAAATATACTATTTTTTGAATTTTTAAATTGAAAATCGGTTATTTTTGGATTCGTAATTGATATTGCTCTGAAATCTTTTGTATGTTGTTGGTAATTTAGTGCGCCCTATATTTTTATATAGGAAATTGTAAGAGATAAATAGCACAGGCAAGCATGTCTAGCCGAGCGCTTTCAAAAAATATAAAATTCTTTGAAATCGGATGGGAAACAAAAAAAATGCCACGTGTTTAAAAATTTTACATGTCGAAGGTACCCTACTTTGAGCCCCCATAGCGCCGCACGGTGGCTCATATCTCAATTTCATCGGCCAAAAGTTAAACTTTTTGTTAACTCCGATTTCAAAAATTTTAATGCCATTCAATAGTAAATACTTTGAAACTATGGTAGCCAAAAAATTAGATAAAACAAGTAAGAAAGTATGGTCGGTCAAGCCCGACCATATAATACCCTACACTAAGTAAAAGAGCAAAACAAAATTTCTTTTAAAATTTCAATAATTTATATTTTTGAGTAATTTTCGGAAGTGGGGTTATATGGAGGCTATGACCAATTATGGACCGATCAGCATGAAATTAGGTCGTGTGATTTATGTCTATATTAAAGTTAACTATGTTGAATTTTGTGTGTTTACCAAAATTTTTAAGCGATTTATGCACGTTAAAGCGATTTTCGGAAGCGGGTCTATATGGGAGCTATGACTAATTATGGACCGATTGTAACAAAATTTGGTGACATGAATTTTGTTTATATAAAACTTATTTGGAGCGGAATTTGTGGAGATACATATATAAATTAAACATTTATGACCTATAAAGTCCAATTTCGGGAGGACATTCGTATGGGGGCTAGGTGAAATAGTGGACCGATTTCAGCCAGTTTCAATAGGCTTGGTCCTTGGGCCGAAAAAATAATATGTACCAAATTTGATCGAAATATCTTCAAAATTGCGACCTGTACTCTGCGCACAAGGTTTACATGGACAGCCAGCCAGCCAGCCAGCCAGCCAGCCAGCCAGCCAGCCAGCCAGCCAGCCAACCAGACGGACGGACATCGCTTAATCGACTCAGAAAGTGATTCTAAGTCGATCGGTATACTTTAATGTGGGTGTTAGATTAATATTTTTGGGCGTTACAAACATCTGCACAAACGCATAATACCCTCCCCACTATGGTGGTGTAGGGTATAAATATTGTCAATTGTGTGCGTGGCATACTGTTAAAGTCAAATATTTTATGTCATTTTATAAAAATGTGATTTTTGTAAATTTGATCAGAAGTAAATTATCATTACTCGCAAACTATTATAGATAATAGAATTTGTTGGTAAGACAATAGTCTTTAAGAGCTGATATGATTTGTCACTGTACCGTTTATACCTGATGTGTTATTAATTTTTTTCTCAGGTACTATATTTTAGCCAAATTTGAATTTCAGTGGAATAAAAGTGCTTAGGGTCAAAAGGGGTTAAACAAATTTTACTACCAGGAGAAAGTCCAAAGTGTCCTCTTTAAGCCTATATATACCTGTTGACCTGTTTTGACCTGTTTGTTGAACACTTTGTTCATTTGAATGAAATTACTCCCAAATGTTTGTTCTATTTTTATTTTACTTGTTCATATGACTGGCGCAAAGTACAAGTCGCAATTTTGAAGATATTGCGATAAAATTTGGTACATACATTTTTTTCGGCCCGAGAACGAAGACTATTGAAAATTACTGAAATCGGTCCACTATTTCACCTAGCACCCATACAAATGTTCTCCCGAAATTATACTTTATCGGTCGTAAATGGTTAATTTATATATGTATCTACACAAATTTTGCTCAAAATAATTTTTATATAAACTGAATTAATGTCACCTAATTTTATGATGATCGGTCCATTATTCATAGCTCCCATATAAGACCAGCCGTTTAGAAATGCCAGATTTATGTCCAAAACATTTCCATTCTGCTCCACTGTGTGTTCCGAAAACTTTCGAGAACTAATTTTTTTTTAATCGAAACAAGACACACATTTTATTAAAACAACAGCTTGGGGGAAAGTGGGACTATATTATTTTTTTTATATTGATATCCCCATACTTTTTTTTGTATTTATGGAGAAATTCTATAAGGGTCCTCATGTAAACGCTTATATGCCTCGTAAACTGTGCAATCTGTGCATTTTTATACTCTCGCAAATGAACTGTCAAAAAATGTATGGAAATTCGTTTGCACAACTCGGATAAGTTTGCGCGACAATTTAGACTCGCAAACTTGAATTTATTGTGCATTTGATGAATCAGCTGCTTTTGTTTACTTTTATTAATAAGAAATAAAAATCAAATAAAATATAAAAATTTTGAGCATGTGAAAATTGTGTAACTTTAGAACAGAATGATTGTATTAAATGACATTGTATATGAAAGCATTAACCAACAGCTAGAACATAAATATAATCTTACAAACTATGTATATCACAGTTTGTTCCAAAGATTTAACTTTCATTCAACATTTTTAAAATTAAAATTTATACAATTTGAAAATTTATTTTTTAAGGCTTTTGTTTAATTTATTTTTATTTGACATTTGTATCAAATAGAGAGAAATTTAATGTATAAACTTGCACAAAATTGAAAAGGTGGGTTCATGAAACACGTCGCGCAAATTTGCACAATTGAACAAATGGGAAACTTAAGCATTTAAATGAGTACCCTTTATATTTTTCAAATATTATAAAGGTAAATTGTATTATCAGGAAAATATTACATATATAAACCACTGACTTGCGTGAAAATATAAGTAAATATTTGCTTAACTGGACTTTACTGCAAGGACTTAACTTAAAAATAAAATACAATTTTTCTTAAAACTACAAATGTACATTTCATCTTTAAAGATTTCTCTACAAAACTGCATCATTTGATTTTTGAAATTGAGTGGTCGAAAAATAGGGTTTTTGACACAAAAATCCCTCTGTAGGGCGTAGAAGCGATATATTAAAAAAAGAGGACATGTTTTATATACCAAAATCTTCTCCGTAAAGATAACTTACAGAAAAACTTAAAATTGTTATATGTTCTTAAAGAAAGTTTTTTTTTCTAATAAAATAGAGTTAAGTCACCTTTTCGCAAAAATCTACTATTTTTTGAATTTTTATATTGAAAATCGTTTATTTTTGGATCCATAATTGATATTGCTCTGTATATAAATGCTAAGTTATTTGTCTAACTAACAAAAAAAACCGCGTCCAGTCGGTCCAAAAGTACGCCATATATTTTTAAAAAAGCGGACCAAGGTAAATTGAAATTTTCAAATGCCTATATCTCGTAAATTTAAATTTGCATCAAGACCTTGATGAAAAATATAAAAATCTTTGAAATCGGCTGTCAAATTTTATCCCATTCGGACCTGCCGATTAGAAATGCCATGTTATCTTGTTCAGTAGGTAAATTTGTATCGGAGCTTTTTCAAACGATGGCTTGGAAGATAGATTAACTGACAAAAAATTAATTACACAATTTGCAAATGAAAACTACTGTGATTTTATTAATAGGAAACATTGAAAGAATCAAGAGAGTTGTCAATTTCATTGGTGCTATTGGGCACCAAAACAAGTATTTAAAATAAACAGCTAGAGTTAGGGTGTAGCATGCCCAAAATATAAATTCAATCTGTCAATCTTTTCTTAGAGATATAAAGTGAACAAAATAATTCCATTTCCATTCCCACGGCATTCCAATTCATTTCATATACACACATATTTCATTATAATGTCAATGTTCACTTTCTTCACTTTTTAAATACGTTCTCCATCATTTATTGTCGTATTTATCATCTCGAAATACAAGTACTACAGCAATAAACGAGATTGTTATTAGGATGTTATAATGTGACTACATTTCCGCCTCAAGGATAAATGCCAAAAGAAGCAAAACTGCTAAAAAGGAATTTATATCAATTACAATACTTTCAATAAAAACAATTTAGCACCACATCCTCCAACACCCTGTTGTCAACCAACTAAAACTAAATCATTTACAATTGCTTCGTTGTTTATTTTTTTGTTGTTTTAAGTTTTTGAATTTGATGCCTCCCCAGTGAACCCTTTTCGAAATGTATACTGATGGACTGATTGAGTGAGTGAATGGCTGAATGAATGAATGTAATCGACAACACAGCCATCCAGCAAACAGCAACCAGTAAATAATGATCTTTCCAGCTGAGTGCCAGCAAGTAGAAATAACAAATATAAATGTTAATAGAATCTTATGGTTATTTATTAAAAAAGAACACAAATCTAAAATTTCTCAGTTTTCTTTTGCCTTTAACTTTCGGCTTTGAAATTTTCTACAATGTGTATGACCTATAACTAAGTAAAAAGAAGAGAAAAAAAGGTTTCAATGGCATTGACAAATTCTTATAAATGATAAACGAATGAAACGGAAAAAAGGAAGAGAGATAGGCTTCTTTAAGTCGAACATACATATAGACAGCCTGAAATAAATGGCCCTATAGACAGGCAGACAGAATTACAAAAAAGCTGCAGACATATTTTTACCCATATCAATAGAAACAAAGAAAACCCTGGACATGTACTACACACATGTACTTATATTTTGTTCAACATTAACCTATTTGCGGTTAAGAAAAATGCACAAATTGATGTTTAAATTATTAAAGGGTAAATTTTTGTCTGACAAAATTAGCTTTCTCTTATTTATGTCTTAAAAATAATTTTATACAATATTTATACGCTACACCACCTTAGTAAGGGTATAAATATAAAATTCTTATTAAGATTTGTGGATGTCCGTTGACTGGCTAGTGTCCGCTCAATGGGGGAAAAGAAAAAAAAGTAAAAATTAAAATTTAACTTCTGAAAGCATAGTCCTCATGGCTATAGAAGAGGTGTAGCAAAGATTAAGTTTTGAATTTAGCCTTTAAAAACCAAGGGTGACCGGAGCCTCAAGGGCCCAAAGTGGGGTATCTCGGGTATATGAAACATTTATTCTCTATCCGATTTAAAAGATTTTTATATACAGTAGAAGACAAAAGTGTTCACAAAAAATTCCGAAATGTTTGTATTACAGAAGAATTTTATTATTCACTATGTATATGAAAAATATTAATTAACTAGCTGACCCTACAGACGCACATTGGTTGAAGTTCATACAACGAGCGGCTAAAAATAAAAGAAGTTGTCCCAGGACAATGAAACTTGGCACAAATGCATTTTTTGTTTGAATCAAGAAAAAATTGAAAAATCAAAATGATCCGCCCACTTTTACGCCCACCTCCCATACAAAGTAAAAATTAAATTTTGACCTACGGCATTGATTTTTGGCACATATCATTTTTAAACACTCGGAATCATTTGCGTGAAATTTGAAAAATATCCGCCCACTTTTACGCCCACTTCCCATACAACTTGTATTGAAAAAGTTTCATAACTCCCTTGATTTTTAATGCATCATCTCAATTTTCTCAAAAAATAAATATTGTAATTGTAGAATGGGCTCCTGAAAATATATACCTGATCCGCCCACTTTTACGCCCATCTCCCATAGAAAAAACATGAATAAGTAATTTAAGCATAGTCTTTTAATAATTTTTTAACATAATTATCGTACTCCAATTTTTTGATTTGCAGCTTTGAGCGAAATCTATTTATAAATGGGTCTGAAGACAATAAAAGATTATGCATTACGTCTTCATTAGTGGCTACACGTCCAATTCTTCGCGAATGATGTAATCTATAGGCTCTATAGTCTTTATTCCTCGCTTCCTGAGCTTCCTCGGATAGCATAACTGATACAAATAATCAATTAAAATATAAAAAATTCAAATGAAATCATTATTATTAAAATTAAATAAATTAAAATACAGTTAATCCTGTATTATTTTATTGATTTATTTTGAAGCTTAGCTATATATTTTTTGAAATAAAATTCATTCGCTTATGAACTGTCCACTGGTAAAGTTGACCAAATTAAAAAGCGGCGTTTTTTTAAATAATAAAAAATAATACTAAAGAGGACCGATTAATACTTTTATAGTCCGATTTGTCCCTTTAAACAAATAAATAAAAAGTATTACCCAGCTTCGACGTTGATCGACTGGCTTGGGTTTACTTAATAATTTAAGTATAAAAAATAATAAAATAACAAAACACCCAGGAAAGGAGATAAATTTCTCCTTCCTACAACTAGAGAATTATGGCAACAACACGAAAATTCATGTTTTGTTACTTTATCACTATATCACTTTATAGTTTTTACTGTTTATTTTGGAAAGGAGCAGGTAGGAGCAGCTGAATTTTTTTTTTAGCTTTTAGCTGAGACTTCAAGCTGTAATTTGACATCTTTCGTTAAACAGCGCTCCACAGCGCTAAAAAGATGCGGTCCACTGAAGTTGATGAACATTGAAATTTTAATGTTGTTTATATTTTGTTCTACCAAATTTTTTATATGGCACTTTTTCCAACTTTTTTTAATGCAAATCTCATCTATGGCAATTGTCATTTACGAAAATATACAACAAAGTCAAATGATAAGTTTACTGTGATTGTACCAAAAGATTGAATATACAGTAAATTTGCATGCCATTTTAAACAAGCGAACATATATGAACTTCGATCGTGTCTGTTCAAACAAATAATAAATATATCATCCTAATATTACGGAATCATAATATTCTGATATCTGACAATAAATTACCAAAAAATTATCCAAAACGGCGAACATGAAAAAAATTAATTTCGGCCACTCTTCAACCATTGTGAGACGTTGTCCTGTCCAAGTTAAAAAAAGCTTGTGTTCGATTTTTGAATTTGCGAGAAGCGGTTTGAAAAGCGTAAAAATTTAAAAAGAAAAAAAACCGTATTATTGAATGATAATTTTTATTCATATAGGTCATATAATAAAATATACATAGAAGCGCTACAGAGAGACAAAGAACCTAAGTTTGTTGTCAAAAACCTAAGTCTTGCAACAACAGAATAAATCAATGTACATATTTTAAGT
The DNA here is from genome assembly GCF_958450345.1 of Calliphora vicina. Lineage (NCBI taxonomy): Eukaryota > Metazoa > Arthropoda > Insecta > Diptera > Calliphoridae > Calliphora > Calliphora vicina. The sequence continues at coordinate 73,784,274 of NC_088783.1, read as the reverse complement.
TTTTATATAAGTAATCGAATTTTGGTCTGAAAAATGAGTGATCAGAGTTCGAGCTCCTTTTCTTGATTCAACGCTTATTGGCCAAGTTATTAGCGAATTTAGATGAGTTTTTATATAAAAATTCGATTTTTGGTCAGAAATATGATTGATCACACACCGATGTATTTTGCAGATGTATTTCATAAGTTGGCGTATTAGTGGACGTGGACAATTTTTATTTATGTAAAAACTTTTGCGGACTATGTATGCGAATATTAAAAAAAATTAGTTAAATCAGTCCAGTCCTGCGATTTAGATATATCGAAAATAAAATTGGCGTGGTAAATTTTTCTTTCAGTAAAAACTTAAATTGGATTACTATGATCATTTAAACAAAAAATTAGCCAAATCGATGTAGCCGTTTTCCGATTTTAGATAAATAAAAAAAAGTGGGCGTGGTCAATTTTTCATTCCGTAAAAACCTAAGTTGTCTAAATCTGTCCGGCCGTTCTCTACTGATGCAATTACCAACGAACGACATTTGCTTTTTATTTATATAGATTTTATAAGAGTATCAATTTACTAACTCATACAATACACATAATCTAAATTTAAAAATTGGATTAAATACAATATACTACTTTTAAAACAAAAGTCGTCGGTGTGAACAGTTATGTCCCTTGTTTCAGTGTAATTTTAAAATTAATATTTTGTATGACCACCGCGAGATTTTTTTACAGCTTTTATTCTTTCTGGCTTACTATTTAAAAGATTTTCTGAAATGTTTGGGCTTATATTTTGCCAAGCTAGAAGGGCTCGCTCCCACAATTCAACTACGGGTCTTGGAAAGTCTTTTTCGTTTCAAAATTGTCCAAAGGTGCTCGATAGGGTTTAAATCTGTGGACTGGGAAGCCCATTCGAGCAGTTATCAACAAACCATTATTTTTTTATTTTCGCGGTGCTCTTAGGATCATTGTCCTGCATAAATATTTCTTGTTGACCACGTTCAAAACCGAATATATCCAGACTCGCGAGATAAGAGGCCTCCAATATGGCAATACAGTCTGTGGCACTCATAATACCATTGATATGCCGAAGTATACCGGGCTCTTTGCCACGAAAACATCCCCAAACCATGATAAATTCACCCCTAAAATGTCATAGTTTTACATATGTTGCGATCTTGTATCTCAACATGTTTAACATCCCATGTCAATGTGTGTTCATCTGACCCACCCGATTAATTTTAGTTTCATTATATCTTCTAGGATGTTTTTCTTCAAAACTGAATTTTTTGCTTTATCCATTGTAAAGTAACTTAAAACTTATTGAAGTGCTTTATTTTGTTTTTTTTAATAAATTAATTAAAAGGATTATTATTTACTTAATTTTCTTCTTGTAATATCAAAATTTAATTAAATTTTTCACAAAATCTATTGGGGGACAATACTGTTCACATGTGACTTCATTCAGATGTGATTTAAAAAACGTAGAAAAGTTCCAGATAATATTAAATAGAGTGCTTAACAATTAACAAAATGAAAATGTTATCAGATCAGTTGTTATGTGCAAGAAATAATGTGTAAACTAAAATTTCAACTATAAATGAACAGTTTTGTATTCTACTGTATGTAGGATCTTCTAGAAGAGACCTATTGTTTACGAGATATTTGTAAACACATGGGAGTATATGGCTTCCACAAAGCATTTCATATCTTCCCATGTAAGATTGCACTGTCCTAGTTGTTGAAGTATCGTTGTTTATTGTCTTGTATCAGTTTCGTTAATCTGTTGTTGTTCCAGCTAAGTAGATGATTGGTCTACTGTAGTAGGTCCTAGAATAATGGGGCTGTCATCTGTCGTTGTCTAGAAACAACGTCCTCTGTGTATTTGGTGTAGTGGTGGGGAACATTAATAATCTTTGATTCCTACTTTTTTCTCAGAGAGTGAAAAGAGGTAGGAAGAGGATAACATCATGACCTTTGTCATGATGGGGGGGGGGGGGTTTGTTGTTAGAGCCACTTAATTTTTAAAACTCAAAAACCATGATGAAATTTGTTCGTCCTCTACCAGGGCTCGAACCTGGAGTGACTGGTTTTGTAGGCAAGCACTTCAACCACTACACCACGCGGTCGGTCCATAATTGGTCATAGCTTCCATATAAGGACCACTACCGAAAATTGTGTTTTTAAAAGAAATATTATTTGCTTATATACTCAGTGTATGGTATTATATGGTTGGCCTTGACCGACTATACTTTCCTACTTGTTTTAAGCTTTAATAATTCTTGTTGAAACCATTGTAGTCGTATATTCCAAAAGGTTTGCAAAATATAAAATAAAATTGTATGAAAAATAATCTAAAAAACAGCACAGAATTAATAATTTGTTCTTTTCCTTCTTTGCACATTTTGTTTACAAAAAGCTTTTCTTTTTATTTGAAATTTAATAATGTGGTAAAAAATGCTGAAATTTTATCTTCATCGAAGAAAGTGATTAAGAATTTTATTGAGTACTTGACCTTTGATAGAAATCATAAAAATTATTAAATGGTTAAAGTGAAATTTAAAGCGGCTGACAAAGTCAAATGCTGTCGCACAGAGTTCCCACATCTATTCTGAAGCTTTAGTATCCATAAACACAGGAATTATCATTTAATTGCGATGTACAATATATACGAATCGTTGAGGTCATAGCCACCCCCTTTATTATCAAATTCAGTGGTTTAATTTAGGAGAATATAAATCATAAAACTCATATCGAGAATATTAAATGAACCCTTTATATGATTTCCCGATATGAAGGTCTTTGTCCGCTAGATCAGATCATTAAATGACAACCAAATGCAGAAAAATCGGCCAAAACAATTGTAGTGTAGACCCAGTGAATGGTCTTGAAAAAAATTCCATCACCCATCACATTATTCATCCACTCCATGAAAATCAATTTAATGCTGAATGTAAGTAGGAAAAACGAAAGACATTTTAACGTTTTATGATAAAGTTTTGGAAATATGTCTTTCCTTATAAGTCGCTCGGAACTGTTGGAATTAAATCAACGGAACTACAAATTTACTCACTGTCTCTCAAGTTATGGTATATTCCTTCTAGGTGGATGAACATAATGTTTATCTCCATTTCGAAATCGGAGAAAAGCTCTCACACGACAAAGATAGTCCTTACATACATCTTAACTATTCTGCAGAAAATACTAAAAAATATTGTAGAATATTATCTGCCTTAAACGATAAATATGAATCTATTATCTACACATCAACATGCAGAGGGAGATCAATTGAAATTGTTCTACTTAGTCTAGATAAATCGTCTTATCAATGTCCATAATTTCTGTTGCGGATTAATCTGTTTTGGCATCTTCTAGGAAACTGCCTCAGAATTTGAGAAATCTCTCTTGGACATCGAGGAGGCGCTAATTTCGGTAGGGAATACCTTAGTTTTGGAACCTTCTAGGACACTGACTAAGAACCCAGTGCTAAAAACTCTGCTGGCGATTTTGTAATAGATGTTAACGGCCCTTCTCATCTTGATCACTTTAAACAAACTCGAAATCTATCTGATGGACAGACACAAATCTTAATATCATTTTATGAAGCTTCAAACTAAATGTATTCCAATGGATAAAGAAAGCAATATAGTTCATTAGTACTTCAAAAGAGCAATTGGAAAGAGCTGTGGCCTTTCTACAACGATCGCTGAAAAGTACTTGATACAGATGTGCTACAAAGCATATACATTAGAGTGACAATCAGTTGTATGGAAAAAAATTTTTGTTAAAAATTTGCATTTTTCTCTAATTTTGGCGATAATACAGTTTTTGGGTCATTTTGAACCAAAGGAGATACAGGGTTAATTTCCAAAAATTTTGTTTTAATGTAATATTCATTAATATAAATAAATCTACACATTTCTAGAAAACAATGCAGAAAGTTAACGAGTTTCACCTATTTATTCCATATTAACAGTAAAATTTTGCATATATCTGAACTTTGACCTCAATGCGCGTCCAGAAATCGTTGCACGATTTGGCTCAAATTTTCAGCACTTAACATTTAGGCCTAGTGTCACAATATTCCACCCGGCACTCTTTGAAATCGGCTGTCACTCTAATATACATATATAATAATATGTATTACCAGTACTCTTGTTACTATATCCTTGGATATGCTAAACATATTCCTGAAACTATTACTGGAATTGGTAAGGAAGAAGGTTGCAATGAACTTGTCAATTCGTCTACTGTCATCTCTACCGATCGGCATACTCGGATCCTTCAATTTCATCTAGCAAGTATATATGTATACTATCAGCATTACATACGACCATTCCAATGCCTTAACTTAACCATTCCGATGTACGAATGACGTCCATCTTCGAAAGATTCTGACTGACTATTCACTGTGATAGAAACTTTGATTTTTTTTGATTTTTTTTGCTTGTACCAGCACTCATGGTATGGCCCCTTCTCATGCAATGCATTATGTTGGAACTAGGAAAATGGGTTATGGGAAGGGGGATAGAGGGAGTAGTGTTTGTGGATATTTGATTTGAATTTTCCTACATTGAAAGGGACAGGAAATACTTTGACGTGAAACTGTAATGTGTAATCCAGTGATCAATCGACAACGAATGGATGAGCCCCCGCTGATGAACTCGTATTTCGTAAGAAACTACGGATATCGGGAACAAGTTCACTAATTTCATCAGAACACATTCCATTGTAGTATCGATAGAAGAGTGAAACACAACCCACATTTCGACGATGTTCCTGTCTCCAAAAACATTTTCGCCCTCTCCTGTACGCCGCCGAGTAACTCCAAAATAGACTTCGAAGCACCGCCCCATACATGAGAGTTGTATTCCATGTTGGGTCGGATATAAGTGGTGTAAATAGTAGTGAAATATTTATTACACCTTTTTAGAAAACCGAGGAACTTGAATGTTTCTTTCGACACTTGAAAAATATGTTTTGTCTAGTGAATATCACACATTAAGCATTTATGACCGATAATTCCTATTTGGGGAGGACATTTGTATGGGGGATAGGTGAAATAATGGACCATGTTTCAATAGGCTTCGTCTTTGCGCCAAAAATTATACATGTGACAAATTTGATGGAAATATCTTTGAAATTGCGACCTGTACTTGCACACAAGTTTACATGGACAGCGAAACAGACAGATGGGTGGATGGATGGACATCATTAAATCGACACAGAAAGTGATTCTGGGGGTATACAAATTATTAACAATTAATGTAAATCTGGGTGTATGACTTAAAAATGCGGGATTTTTTTAAAATATTTTTGTTGTGAAATACAATGCAAGCTAAATTTATTCAAAGTATTGACCATTGTTAGCTTTCCCATCTTTCTGGACACATTTGGATACCGAGCCTAAAGAACTGTTCATATTTTGAGGCCAAGAACGAATCAAGCTAATTTCGGATACTCTGTTCCAGAGAGAGCGTTCCGCATCGAAATAAATAGTAATCGGACGGGGCACGGTCTGGACTATAAAGCAGGTGTTAAGCAAAACTTCCCGACCACTTCATATTAAATAATTTTCAACATGTATTGCAACATGTGGCCGAGCGTTGTCATGAAGCATATTACGGATTCATGTCTGTCCGCATATTCTTGGCTTTTTCAGCCAATGCTCGCTTCAAATGAATCTGTTGCGTTTGGTACATGTTCCATATAATGGTCTGGTCAGATTTCAGCAGCTCATAGATAGGACCCTTTTGCTCCCACCAAATACAGATAATTGCCTTAGCGCCGTGGTGTAGATTCGGCTTGTTATCCGGGCTTCACAGTAATGTTCCGGTGTAAAAATGATTTTCTTTTATAGCGTTTATAGCGCTTTATAGGCTTCAATTCGTATGGTACCCAATTTTCCTGTTTTTGGATGAATCCAGCTGCTTGCAAATGTTTTGAAATTGCTGCTTGAGTAGCTCTCAATAATTTTACATGCTCTTGTTGAGTTTGACAAAAATCTTCATGGAGGGTGTAATGCCTCCAATTCTTGGTCTTCAAACTTTTTTGGCTGGCCTGGACGATCTTTGTCTTTCATGTCTAAATCACCACTTTTGAACGCATTAATCATATCTCACACTTTGAAATCTATGAAACAATCGGTGTGCTTCAGCGGCACTTTTTTGAAATTAAAGAGGTAAAGCAAAACTTCCCGCATATGACGCTTTGTTGTTAAAAAATTCGAAATTTTCGAAGCAAAAAAACTTTGTTGTTTACACTATAATGTTCAATAACTAAGTGAGAATAACCAACAGATATTTACTCTTCAAAATGGCATTTAAGTTATTAAAAACAATAACCGCGTTCCAATGATACGCCATCTATTGTAAATCCCGCATTTTTAAGTCATGCACCCAATATTTTAAGTATTTTGTTAAAGTGTCCAATTTGTTTTGTACTAGAATTTTATTTAGTTTCTATATCGATATGAATAATGTATTTATTATTGTATTCAATTTCGTAATGCAAATTTTAATGCTGTCAAAAAATATATCTTCTAATCAAGCTCAACTAATGTCAACAAATCTGCCTAATGATTTTAAAGCTTTATAAATATTTTAATATTAAAATTTCACAATTCGTATTATGAAATAAAATAACCTTTTTTGGGAGAGATAGAAAAGGAGAGAACCAACAATTATAATCACTTAATAAATTTATCTAACACGCTGTTGCAAACAAATGAACAACAGTTGGACAAAAGTAAAGGATAATAAATAAATGATTGAGTCTAGAACGATGATAATAACAATGATGCTGAATATTTAAATAATAAAGCTATTCGAATATGAAATACTTTGCCATCAACTAAAGACAGACAGCTAAAAAGACCTTTGTCAATCATCAAAGTTAAGTGTAAATTGTATAACAAGTCTGCTGGTTCCCATCTTACTCACCCTTCGACGCACTCACTTCTACAATTGTCCTTATTATGCTATTACTAAGTAATAAAACTAGACAATTTGTTACAAACACTTTTTACATTCAACATTTTAACAATTTAATTTTATTCCTGTTTTTTTGCTTTTGAATAAATGTCCCTTTTCTTTGTTTGTGAAAGGGGGAGACATTTTCCAGTTGTTTGCTAAATTGTTTTCCACGAAATTATTACGTTGAGTTCTTTTGAATTACGGCTATAAGTTATAATACAAAAAAGAGTTATTTGTGTTTCAGCAAAAGCGAGTTTTCCTGTTTTGATTTAAGAAACATTTTTAACTATATAAATTTATAATTTTTTGTAAAAGGTCTGGATAAGGGTTTAGCTAACAATTTGTGTTACTTACATTCTTTTAAAGTTGAAATATTTGTTAGATTTTATTTAAATGTTACTGCCACTTACACAACAATGAATTTAAAAGAAGTTTTAATGGCTTGTTTATACAGTTTTAGTGCTTTGTCTGTTTGTAAATTTTAAATTCTGTCAACTTGCATCGTTAGCGAAATTAAGCAAAATACTTTGTAGTTAAGTTTTCTATTTAGGAATAAAAAGTAAATTCTTAATAAGTTGAATTTAATTGAAATGTTCAAACAATATTTGAACTAAATCGTAGAGGTAATGTTTGTAAGCTAAGATGAAATGATAATGACGAATTTATCAGAGGAAATGGTAATACTATACTCTGTAGTGAAAATTAAAATGGTGGCGAGAGTAGATATTAGAAGAAAATCAAGAACTTCCTCCAAGGATGGAAGCCTATATCTGATCACGTAATAATGGCTCGCTTCAAGAGTACAGTAAGACATATTACCATACCACAGTGCCATGCCCCAACAGCAGACGCTAAGAAGGATAAATTCCACACCACAAGTAACAACCACACTCAACGGGATTCGAAAAAGAGATATCATAAAACTCATGGGTGACTTTAACGCAAAGATATGAAGCGACTACACCTGCATTCCCAGTACCATTTGAACGCACGGTTGTGCAGTTACAAACAACAATGGTGAGCGGTTAATATAATATAATTCCCGCACATGGAGATACATAAATATACATGGACATCATCGTGCATCAACTCACGCAATCAGATCGATCATATATGTGTGAGCAGAAGATAGAGAAGTTATCTATTTGATATCAGAAATAGAGCTGACTTCGGTAGTGATCATAAGCGAAATCAAGGTCATGGGAAATGGCAAAGAAGAACAATCAAGCACACAAGGCGAAAATGGATGTACCTACAATAACTTCAGAACAATGTAACTAAGAACGCGTTAGCAGTCGCAATTATCGAACAGTTACAGTTACCACAAAAACAACCTCACTCATGGGAAGGTATTATGACAATTTATAACCAAGTCTCAGATGAAACACTTGGTGGAACTACAAAGAAAATCCTGGATATCTGACGACACTTGGAACATAATTTCTCAAAGAAGGGAACTTAAGCTGTAGCTGAACAAAAACAATACTACGAGGCAGCAGTACCAACTGCTAGCTAAACAAGTAAATAAAGCAGCAAAAGGAGACAACGGAAATTTCCCGGAACAACATGAGAAAACTTCACCAGACAATAGATTATCTTACCAATCGAAGGTGTAACAGGAGCCAAGTAGTCGCTGATCGCAATGGTGAGCTACTAACTAAAAATTATGTGTAAACGCGAATATGAAGATAACGTCATCGTAGCTACTGAAGAGAGCGAAAGGAAAAACGGCAGGCCTGCAGCAAATAACATGACAATATCATGAAATGAGATAGAAGAGTCCATCGGAAAATTAAGAATTAAAAAAGCTGCGACCGAAGTTGAAATACCAGCCGAAATTCTACGGGCTAACATCGAAACCACAGCTGAACTTATACAGCCTCACATCGTATCAGTATTAGAGGAAGAAAGTCTGCCTCCAACTTGGAAAATATCATTATTGTAAAGTTACCGAAAAGTGGAGATTTGCAAGATTGTAACAACTGGAGAGGAATTATTCTGCTTAATACCATATACTCTGGCAGTCATAGTATAGGGAATACTTCAAAATAAAATAGAGAACAATCTGCGAGATAAACAGGCAGGTTTCCGGCCAATACTTTACGCATTATAATAGATCTAGAGAATATCGTACTCTCCTGTATCTACTGTTCATAGACTTCAAGATAGCCTATGATATCATCAGCTGGACTGCCATATGGCAAGAATAGAATGGGAAAATAGTACCCAGACAGAAAATAATTCGGATCATTAGACCTATGCAGAACTCTCAGTTCTTTATAAAGGGAGCATCAGTCAAGCATTTCATACTAACGCTGGAGTAAAACAAGGATGTTCTTTAATACCTCAACTGTTCACCAGCGTACCGGATGATATCATGAGTGAAGTTTGTTGAGAGAGAAGAGGAATTACATGAAGTCTCTCATACCAACTAGAGGAGTTGGATTATGCGGATGATATTTGTCTACTCTCACAAAATCTCAAACATGCTTGCGAAACTAGAGAATCTTGAAAGATTAGCGAGTAATATTGGACTTGAGAAACCAAATCCATGAGAATAAACAATGTTAGCACAGATAACGTCATGTTACAAGGCATAGCTTCCGCTAACTAGGCAGTATAGTGACACAAACTGCGGGATCAACAGAGAGAGAGCGACATTCGGACGACCGCTATCAGTATGGAGAAGCTTGTAATATTCAATGCGTGTGTAAAGTCTACTTTGTTGTACGAAACCTGGCTGGCTAGTATCAAACACAATTACGCAAAAGCTTCAGGTATTCATAAACAAGTGCTTCAGAGTCATATGCAGGATATTCTGGCCCAACACTATCAGCAACACGGATCTCTGCAACTTAATCAACGAGGAACCCATACTGAAGCTAATTAAATGCAGAACATGGAGGGGGATCCGAAACTATTCTGATGTACGATTGGCATATATTTCCTAGATCATCAAAATAAATTTACTGACACTGACTCCTTATTATTTGATTTCCTATGGCTGGGTCATGGCAGTGAATGAGTTGTATCGTTTCCTGCTCCCTTTCCATATGACAATTTCTTCATAGACGATAAGTGATATAAATAAGCCTTAAATTCCCATAGTGCAAGTAAAGGACTTGTTTTCATAGTTTTTAATAATAGTGTGGATTAAATAGGGAACCATCTTTGTAACAATATATAGTTCTTCACCTTTGGAGAGTGAAAACGTGTATTATCAGCCTTTCGATTCTTTGATTTACTCGGGCTGGGTACTAGAAGAAATGAAGTTGTGCCGTTTTGATCTCTTCACCTTCATGGCGATGTCTGCTGAAGTTATTATATGAGCGATTTATCCCTTTGAAACAGAGACCTGTAATAACATCTACCGAGCTCTGCACAGTAAAGCCCGAGAAATATGAATTTGAAAATTTTGGGCAAATGAGACAATATGGAATAATAAATGAGATTTAATCCAATATGTGCTACACTTGTTATAAAGGCTAAAAATGGTTCAATCTTTTTCATCAGTCATCCGTATGAATGACGTACATCTCCAAAAAATCCATCAGGTTGAGAGAGAAATTAGCATTTCCAATTTTTAATTTTCTAGTGTAAATGTTTAACATTTTTTAACTTTAAAATTTTTTAACCAATTTTTGTCTTTTAAATCTCATTAGAACGACAATTACGTACACATTTCGATTCTTTTAAATTAATTTGCAAAAGCAATTATTTAATGGCAAACATTTAAAAAAAAACTGAAAAAATGCATTTTTCCCCTTGTAAAAATGTATACCTTTTGATTATAAGACCAATATTTCGATATGTTACAAACGGAATGACAAAGTTAATATACCCCCCCCCCCATTTTTTGTTGGTAGTTGATATAAACAGGCTTCAATAATTTCCATTATGCCCCCGGACTTTTTTAAAAGATAGATATCCTTTAAACTGCAACACTTCATTATAACCTTCAAGACGCAATATTTTCAAAAGTTACTTGTAATTTAAGCATTGTTTCTTGCATTCATGAAAATTTCAATGAACTTTAATGAATGACAAACCAGCAATCAACACGAACATCTGTTTAGTATAAAAAAAGGACAACAAAGAATAATAAAAATAAATACAAAAAAAAAATAAAATAGAAACCAGTAAAAGTCATATGGAAAATGGCAAAATCCCCTTCAATAATGATACAATACAGAAACACATGATTTTGGTGTCCAACAGCATGAACATTGAATAAAATACATAAACAAATACATTTAAACACAAATGCACACATATCCACAAAAATCCTCACACATTTATGTGTGCGTATATGTATCTGTGTTTATGTGCTTCTTGTTGCTAATGGTCTAATAGTAAATTTCCCTTTTGAATCCTTTATGATTTGAGCACACAAATGCTCACAAGCACGATACAAACCAACCATTGAACCAAACAACGGGAAAAAGGACACACTAACACATACAAACACTCACACCAAACCGACACTAAAGTTCACTGTGTGTGTGTGTGTTTGTGTATAATAAAGTTGTTCGCTCGTAGTTTGCATGGGAATGCAACTCCCGTTTGTTGGTCATTTATCTCTAAAATGCCACTTCATGTTTTTATTTTATTTAGTTTTTTTTTCTGTTATTTTGTTTCTTAATTTTTTTTAGTTAAACAATGGTTATTTGTAGTTGTTGTTTAAGTTGCAGCAGTGTTGTAGTAAGTAGTATGTTGTTGCCCCTGGCAACAAAAAGCAAACATAGACAAATAACTCGACTTTAAGGGGACAGTGGTTTGATACAGTGTTAGATGGGTGGAAACAGAATATAATGATTAAATACACTCCTTAAGATTTCCAATCGATCCCAGTTATAAAGGTTGTTTTTTTTAAGCCCGATCGAACTTAACTGTCAAACGAACTGTCTCGTCAATAGCCAAGAAGCTATGAGATTCAAAAGATCGAATATTCTCGCCACAACTGTATTTTCCGGTATTACATCTCTTAACGATACAACAGAGTAGTTTAACATAAGGATTACTCTTTTGACTCGAGACCATTTCCGTTCCAAAAATATGAAAAAAATTAAAAATTTCACAAAAGTGTAAATGCAAAACTGCAAAAAACTTTTCTGGACGTCCTATTTTGGGACACTTTTTCGAGCATTGGTGGTCGTATGTCACTAATAACATGAACAAGTCGTCAATTGTTGCTGGTTTATCAGCATAAACCAGCGACTTCTCGTGGCCCACTGGAAATAATCATATCACAAGACCTTGAAGGGCAATTGAGAAGTCTATTTCTCGAAATCAAGTGATCACCAAATTTTGATTTCAATTTACGATGGTTGCGATCGCTTTGTGGCACGTAGCTCCATTTTTTCTCAACAGAAACATTTTTTTTCATTAAATTTTGTTTACTTTTACATATTAGGTACGTGAATAAAAAATGTACACTTTTAATAAAAAACAAGTAAGAAAGTATGGTCGGTCAAGCCCGACCATATAATACCCTACACTAAGTAAAAGAGCAAAAACATTTGTCTTTTAAAATTTCAATAGTTTATATTTTTGAGTGATTTTCGGAAGTGGGCCTTATATGGGGGCTATGACCAATTATGGACCGATCACCATGAAATTAGGTGGTGTGATTTGTGTCTATATGAAAGTTTACTATATTGAATTTTGTGAGTATACCGACATTTTTAAGCGATTTATGCACGTTAAAGTGATTTTCGGAAGCGGGTCTATATGGGAGCTATGACTAATTATGGACCGATCGTAACAAAATTTGGTGACATGAATTTTGTGTATATAAAACTTATTTGGAGCGGAATTTGTGGAGATACATATATAAATTAAACATTTATGACCGATAAAGTCCAATTTCGGGAGGACATTTGTATGGGGGCTAGGTGAAATAGTGGACCGATTTCAGCCAGTTTCAATAGTCTTGGTCCTTGAGCCGAAAAAATAATATGTACCAAATTTGATCGAAATATCTTCAAAATTGCGACCTGTACTCTGCGCACAAGGTTTACATAGACAGCCAGCCAGCCGACAAGACGGACGGACGGACGGACATCGCTTTATCGACTCAGAAAGTGATTCTAAGTCGATCGGTATACTTTAAGGTGGGTGTTAGACTAATATTTTTGGGCGTTACAAACATCTGCACAAACGCATAATACCCTCCCCACTATGGTGGCGTAGGGTATAAATAGGTCAAAAATCGAGGAAAAATCCTTATACCTCAGCCATTTGTGAGCCGATTGTGTCGGAAGAATTTCCGATATATTGATGTATGTAAGTTATTTGGGGGCTACGGACATGGCTATATCGACTTCGTTTTCTATAACATTCCAGAATATATATAATTTGTGGGGTCGCAAATGAAAAATGTAGAAATTACAAACGGAATGGCACACTATATATACACTTGTCACTCATGGTGAAGGGTATAATAACGGTGAATTCATAAAAAATAACGGTTTATATTCAAATAAAATTTGTTTTTATTTAGTCACTTACTGCATTTAATTAGCTTTGCATTTGTGTTGATCAGTAAAATAGCTACAAGTCAAATAAAATTATTAAGTAACAAGTGTTTTGGAATTTTTTGCAAGAATAAAATTGCTTTACAAATTATTTTAAGTGGAAATTTACAAAATACCACCAAAAAAAAAACAGGCATTTGTGAAAACACAACCAAATCACGGAAGATCAGGGTAATAAGAGCAGCTGAAACAGCTGCGTCATGAGAAAAATCGCGAAAGGGAATATACGTCTAGAGCCGCAAAAATGCGAAAGCGAATCACGGCTTCAGCAAATGCGTCGCAGTGCATCTTCATCGAGAGCTGGAGAGACACCCCAACAGCATATCGAATGATTAGAAGTAAATAGCTCCCGAATGGATCGATCAAGAGAAAGTATCGATTTATAGTTGGTGGAATTTCATTACAATAAGGATGATGACTACAGGAATCACAAAGACGTACTGATAGGCATAATGAACAAACTTTGCTTACATTGCAGCGTTCTGAAGTTACCTGAGGAATCCCCGGGAATGTGCTGTTCGAATGGCACCAATTATTGAAGCGCTTCCTTCAAAATATCCGAATGTACAACTCATGCTTTCAAATGACGTCCTTTGGGGGCGTAATATCGTAAAATACGTCGGTTTCATGCCCTCATTAAAGTTTAAGACCACTTCCGAATGATGATGCGAAGTTCCTTAAAATTTATTTCACTGGAAATGAAGCTACATAAGCCGAACGCAATCGGAGAACATGCTTGTGCATTTGCTGCAAGACCCTTCTGCCGAAACATTCTCAAAACAATTTCTGGACATCGGAAATGGAAAAATTCCAATTGTTTCCGCCACAAATGAGATTTCGTTCCCAACGAATTTCTGCCAAATGCAAATGAATATTCAAGCCGTTGTCGACAAGGTATTCTCAAGTCTTACAATCAACTACAAAAATTCGGATTGGTTGTGGGAATGATAACTCAAAAAGGGTTAGTCTGATGTTATTAAAATAAACTTAGAAAACTTGAGATTTACTTAACTTTTAATCCGTTTATACACAGAAAAAAATAAAAATGAGTTTCAATTACAAAATTGATTATATTAATTAAAAATATGTTTGATTTTGCTCCAATCATCAAAATGATACTATTAATTAATTGGAAATTAAAAAAATTAATTGACAAAAATAGTATTAAAAAACCAATTAAAATAGTATTAAATAAAGTAATAAATTTCTGCACAAATTTCAATTAATATTCTGATTGAATTAATTAAGTTTTTAATTTAAATTTTGCATAAAATCTACTAAAATATTAATTTACACAATTAAATGAAATCGACTAAATAAAATGCGAATATTTTGACAAAATTTTTATATTTTTTTAAAATCACAAATGTTTCTTCATTTAAAAAAAAACAAACACATTAAAAGTTTAAAATAATTATGTAATATACATATGTAATGTAGTGTATCTTTTGAAAACCCCTATATAATGTGTGCTCCGATTTGCTCCTTCAATGGTTTATTGTCTTCCATACTAATTTGTCTTCATATTTCTCCCCAAAGAGCAGCTTATGTTATTCCATATAAATAGGAACTGGAAGCAGTTCTGGTTTTCTTTCTGAAACATTTAAAAATATACAATGTACAAATCTGATAAAATAATGAGATTTGGATAATTTTACCTGAGAATACACATATGCCATGTATAGAAAAGCAGCATTTAGAAGGGAAACCGAAACTAAAAGTATTATTTTGATTTTCACCACAGATAACGAAGATATTCCACAGAAATTTGAATACTCAAATTATAGAGTCTTGGAAAACAAATCTGTGAAAAAGCAATAAAAATAGTTTTGATCAAATAAACATTTATTACCCAACAACAAACTTAACTTACCTGTCGCAATACTCATATACTAATCCACAACAAACGGATAACATTAATTAACAGACATTAATTTTATAATATTTGTACGTAAAAATGTGTAGACATTTATGAAAAAAATATTACATTGAAAAATAAATATTTGTCATTTCGTTTTTTTCTGTCAGAATTTTTTATTTTTAAAAATAATACTATTTAATTAAAAAAAATAATTAATAGAATAAAAAAAATTATTGAATACAAAAACAAAACCAAAAAAAAAATTTGATTAAAAAATTTTTTACAATAATTTTTTCTGTGTATATTGCTTTTCAATCTGAACATTAGTTTCGGAGTTATAATAACAAATTGAAGCACAAAATATATTATTTACGAGAAAATAGCTATTTTTTTGTTTTAAAAAATTCATGTAATAAGAATAATATTAGATATCGATCATAAAATTCGATTGATTTAATTTCGAATTTATTCAAAATTAAATGAATTCCATCACTTTCAAAAAATTATAGTTTTTTGTTTGATATATGTACATAAAATTGAGTAGTTAATGTTTTTCTTTCGATTAATTGAATTTTCCCCATGCTATGTACAAATTTTCAAATATATATTGCGTTTCAATCGGCGCATTAGTTTCGGAGTTATAATAACAAATTGAACCAAAAAATAATTATTTTTATGTGAAAATATAAATTATTTTTGTTTTAAAAAATCATGAAAAATCTAATACCGCTGAAATTGTTCAGATTTATTGCTTTATCGCAGAGCCACATGTAATAGGAACAAAATGAGATATTGATCATATGTAGTTTATGGATTCTCATTATCACAAAATTTTAGTTTTTTGTTTGATATACAGTGACGGACAATACAATAGAATCACTACATATGAATTCGATTAAAGTGGTAAAACTAAAAAATTTGATTTCAAAATTTTAAATTTGTTCATTATATATTAATGCTCATAACGTAAGCAATAAATAGAAAAAAAAACAAAATAAAAAAGTAACACATTCTTATGTTAAAAACGATGTCAAATCTAAAAGACTAAATAAAATATGCGACATTCAAATAGAATCAATCAGTTTTAAAATGATTAAAAATAAAAAATCATCATAAGAATTCGTTGTTTTCTTAATATTTTGTTGCATATCAATTATTTCTAATAACAGCATCAAATCTTTTGGGGATTGAATTTAACAAACTTTCGCATGTAGATCGGGAAATTGCATACCATATTTCCTGAATTTTCTGTCAAAGTTCTTCCTTGTTTTTCAATTTTTCAGGTCCGAGTTTGTCTTTTGCTATTTTCCATAGGATTTAAGTCTGGTTATTGAGACGGCTATTCCATAACATAAATTTTGTTATATAAAAACCATTTTTTGGCAAGACCTGATGTGTGCTTTGGGTCATTATCTTGCTGGAAGAGCCATTTTAAGGGCATATTCCATTCTGCATGTGGCTTTATAACATTCTCCAAAATATTTACATACAAGTGCTTATCCATATTTTCTTTAATCCAATAAATTCGATAAATTTGTTTTTAAAATAAAATGAAAATAAATGACTGCAAAAACATTTGGTTCATGTAGTTTGTTTTTTTGAAAAACATGATCATTAAAAAATAATTTCTTTATAAATATAACTAGATTTTCATTAATTTTTAACTTATTGGAAAACTTTTTGAATAATTTACAATCAGTGCTTTTAAGATCCATATGGTCGACTGGTGTTAAGTTTCGAATGTATTGGCCCATAATGGAGTTTGTTACAAAAAATCGAAAAAAAATTTGATCAAAAATAACACCCTCCCGCATCACTGTGCCAAACATATTTTAGTATGCTACACGGAATGCACTATCATTTGTATAGTGCAACTAACTTTAAGCCAAACGTGACAAAAAACAAAAAATTAAATTGAAAAAAATTCCTTTATAGCATAAGAGACTCTCGCTCTCTACCACTAATTTGTTACTTTTGGAAAACTTTCATTTATAAAACATGTGAAATTAACAAAGAACACACAAACAAAAGTACTCGTTTTCATTTCACCACAGCTGGGGACATGCGCTTTAGCAATACAATCCAAGAGAATTCGCGACATATAAAGAATAATAAATCGGCAAATACATTTTGGTGCTTTTGACCTCAACAACAAAAACACATAATTTAATATGAGGTCGCTGTTTTGTTCATGTTGTTTTTATTGTAGCCGGTGCCAGCAGTGTGATGAAGCGTTTTGTCATTTTCCGAGTGCAGAAAATATAGCTCACGATTTGCACGTATAGAAATTTATGTTTCCTCACACAGCACAACACATCTATAAAAAAAACTTTATATATATAATTATAAAGTTTTTCTTAACACTTTGTTTGTTAGCTAAAGGTATGTAGTATTTATAGATTTTTTTAAGTTGGGAGCAGCTGTTAATGTAGCTGAAGTAATGGATGAAATTAAATAGAAACCACCTGTGGATTGCTTAGTTTTGACAAGGCAAAATTGAGTAATTCTAGATGTTGAAGCAAATTCGACCAAACTTTTCCTATTAAGGTGGGAAAATACAAATTAATAATCACGTATAAAACATTTTCAATAAACATTTTGTAATTCAAGATACATTTTACTTTTTTATTTCAATATGAAACCAGAAATCTATGGAGAGTTCAACACAATATTCGCAAATTTAATTTTTGTTCAGTAGTTTACAATTTATTTATTTTTCCACTCACATTTAACCTTTCTGTTTAAACATTAAACAAACTGTACTGTATGTTGAAGACAAAACAACACTTGTTTGTTGGTAAGTGGTTAAAATGAAAAAAAAAACCTTTTGACCATCACATCGATACAATTCGTGAGGATATTGCAGAGCAGCAGGATAATGCCGTTTTTAAAAGAAAATCTTCAAACAATAAATTCCATTTCAACAAATTTAAAATTTTTCGATTTATACTTACTTTTTTCATTAATAAATAAATAAATTAACTTTTATAATCATCATACAAGTACAAGAACATCTGACAACCAAGCCAGTAGCACACTTAAGGGACCTTTGCCTCTGCTATAGGTCATTAGGGTGGAACTTATTTTGCACTTTTGAGATTTTCGATGCTTCCAAGGTCTAAATTTGTTTAATTTAATTCATCTAAAGTAGAGTTTCCAAAAAACCGAAGAATTTCAAAGTCGCGGTTTCGGTTTTAAAAATTTGAAAACCGATCGTTTACGGTTTTATTTCGGTTTTGAGATAATTTATTAAATATTAAATTGTTATATAGTAGAAACAAAAAGTGGATAATATAAGAAATGCTATAAAAATTAAAACTTTACGGGTGTTCAAGAGGATATTGAAACATTTTTAATTTGTTCTTTTAATGGTATTTTTTAATACATTAACGTTGGCTAATATAATTCTCAGTAAAGAACTAATCAAGAATTGGGAGCTTAATGTTATTATGATACCAAAAAAGGAGAACTAAACCAAACTAAGGTGTACTTTTTCGGTATTCAAAATAATCAGGAAATTACTTTGAAATTTTAAACTTGACGGGGGTTCTAGTGTGGTAAAGTGGTACTTTTTCTTCTAATGTTACTTTTTATTATATTAAATTATTTTACTTTTGCGTATACTAAAGCTGATATGCTTTTGCGTAAAGAAAGTCATTAAGCTATCTATATGACACACATAATCCTGTCTGAGTTAGGTACTTTTTCCAACTAATAGTACTTTTGGAATATTTTATAATGATGGACCTAGAAACAAGAAATTAAGTATTTATGGTTTAGGGAATGTGAATTCAAAATGATACCATTTCTTTATTGTAATTGTACTTTCTGAATATTTTACATATCCAAAAATTAGGCACACATGATTCCGAATGAGATAGAATTCACAAAATGTGACTTTGGTGGTACCTTTATTTTGTATTTTCTATAATAGTGGACACAGAAATATGAAGAAACAGCATTCATGATGCTGAGTGGGAATTTAAAATGTAGGTCTTTATGATACTCGAATGTGCTAGAATCCACATTACAATGAAATCACTTGATAGATATTCTAAATAAAATGTTTGTTTTTCATTTCTAAATTTTTGAATTTATCTACTGAAAATAGTTTAAAGTGAAAACCGGTTTTGGTTTTTGAAAAACCGCAGTTTCGGTTTCGGTTAAAACCGAATAAAAGAATCTCGAAAAAGTTAACTCGCGAAAAAGTTAATCGCTCGGCTAAGTTAACTGAATTGTAGCGAAAATCCCAAAAATTTAATTTTTTTACAATTTTGCGCATCGGGTCCACATTTCCTTCAGAGCTGGGAAAATACTTTGGGGATAAATACAGTTTACTGATCCCAGATTTGGGATTTTAGAATACGTGGCCCGAAGTTGAAATTTTGATAAAAATAATAGGTCAAATTCCGAAAAATAGGACATGTTTTTTATACCAAAATGTTCTCCGTAAAGATACCTTACAGAAAAACATAAAATGAAATCTTTTTCATATTATTGGTAATTTAATAGAGTGTCCAAAAAACCAGCAAATTTAAAAAATCGGTTTCCGGTTTAACCGAAAAAGTGTGTTTTTGACAAACCGGTTTTTGTAAGACGGTTAACCGGTTTTAATAAAATAAAAAAAAAGTTAAAAAAACGAAACCGGTGCAGTTTAAAAAGATGGAAAAACCGGTTGACCGGTTTTCGGTTTTGGATACTCTATAATTTAAATAACAAAATAAATTCAAGTCCACTCGGTCCAAAAGTACGAACTATATTTTAAGCAAGTAAGAGAGTTATATTCGGCTGTGCCGAATCTTATATACCCTTCACCAAATTATACTTTAAAATAAATTTTTTTAAATATTTTTAGGCAAACAAAATTAAATTTTTTTTTTAAATTGTTTTTTAATTTTTTTAAAAAAAGGTTTTTTCCAAATTTTTTTAAAAAATTTTTTTTTTAGTTTTTAATTTTTTTTTTTTTGGAAAAAAATGTATGAAAAAAAATATTTTGATGAAAAAAAATTCGGGTTAAAAAATATTTTTCCCGATTTTGACCCATTGTAGGTCCAATTTACTCTACATCGTTGCAATGGACTTTGAAATATCTATCATTAGATATCCATATTGTCTATATTAATGACTTAGTAATCCAGATATAGATCAAAAACAGGTCAAAAATCGAGGTTGTCCCGGTTTTTTGCTCATATCTCCGTTATTTGGTTTGGTGATTTTAAATAGCAAACTTCTCGTAAGCATGTCTGACAGAATTATTGAAGATTTGGATCCCGAAGATATATGTGGTCTTCAGAAAATTGATTTCAACAGACAGACAGACGGACATGGCTTAATCGACTCCGCTATCTATAAGGATCCAGAATATATATACTTTATAGGGTCGGAAATGAAAAATGTAGAAATTACAAACGGAATGACAAACTTATATATACCCTTCTCACGAAGGTGAAGGGTATAAAAAAGCGGACCAAGGAATGGCAAAATTTTAAAATTTTAATTTTTAAATGCCTATAACTTGGAAAGTATAAGAGATAAATAGCACATTTGTTGAAGACCTAGCCGAGCGCTATGGCACGTGTTTAGAAATGTTACATATAGAAGGTACCCTACTTTGCGCTCCAATAGCGCCGTCCCTGGAGAATTCATGAAATTTTATGATTTTGTTGGTATCAAGTACGACACTCAATATTAGACACGAAACTGAAACTATAAATTAAATGGAGAAAAACTGCGTTTTCAGTTTTTCATTTCGTTATCCTGTTTCCTTTTAAAAGAACTTCAAATTTTCAGAGGGGTATATTTTTAAAAAAAATGTTTTAAAATACTTCCGATCATCCTACTATGCCAAATTTGGTGTCAAATGATCAAGAAGAGTTGTAAAATATTTCGTATTATTTTTTTGTTTTACCCTTTAACCCCCTTTTTTAAAAGGAATTTATTGGAAATCTTAAAGGATACATATTTTTAAGGACATTTTTGATATATTTTGATCCTCACATGATAAAATAAAGATAATAAAAACTATTTTACAACTCTTATTATTCTTTTGACATAAAATTTGTCATTGTTGAAACAGCAGGAGTATTTTTAAATATTTTTTGAAAAATGTACTTCTTTTAAAACTTTGAAGTCATTTAAAATGGACAGAGGATCACGAAATGAAAAACTGCAAACGCATTTTTCTCCACTTGATTTATAGTTTCATACGTATATCATCCGGTTCGTGTCTAACGTTTTTTTTCTCTTTTTGTAGTACGGTGTAATAGGTTAGCGATGTCAGAAGATGTGTATATTTTATTTTTAATTTTATATTTGAACATCCATAATCTTTTTGAGATAATGAAACAGAGTACCAAAACTTTAAATAAAACGTTAACCGATTTTGTTAAAATTTTCACCAATTGGTTTTTAGATGACGGAGAACAATTTTAGACCATAGGATCATCAAAAATCGATAAAGTCCAAAATATAGGCCACCCTATTGGTCACACCAACAAACTTATTGGTTTGATTGTGTCTTGTGTGTGAATGTCTACATGTGTGTGAGCTTGGCTATGGCTTTGGTATGTCAAAGGAGATTAGATTTATATTCAAAAACTTACAATATAACACATACATATGTACTAATGTATATATGTATGTAAGTATAGATATGAATCTATTAATCAAAATCAGAGCTTTGAGTGTATCAAAACGATAACTTGCTTGGGTACTTCCATTTAATGTGTTTAAGTTTGTAATGCGATTTAATTCTTTTAGTTTTAGTTGCTGTAGTGTGCCATAAATTATACGGCATATAAATGTTTACATATGTTGATAAGTTAAGACCATTATTTACTTAGATGTTGTCGTATATTATATACTTATATACAAATGTTTTCATAAAGGTGTAGAAATCCATACAAATGTGTATATAAATTCATTTGATTAGAAATACATACATATATACACAGAGAAAACAGATTCGTGATAGCAACCGAATTTGTTGCCAATCGAATGATTCGGTTGCACACATAGAATTTTTCGGTCCTATCAACAGAAAGTCAGTTGATAAAGAAGAATTTCGGTTGAAGCAACCAAACTTTTGTTCCCCGTTCCAAAATTTTGTAGCCACAACTGTAAAATTCGGTCCATAAGGTAGAATCATTCGATTGGCAACAAATTCGGTTGCTATCACGAATCTCTTTTCTCTGTGTAGTTATAGCTATATTTATATAGTTTATGTTTGCTTCTTAGGGATTATTCTTAATTAGTATTTCTATACACATAGATAAGTACATAGTTTATATGATTAAAGCAAGAATATTATTGGTTTTGATTTCATTAATGACATAAATGTATTAAACTTCCTTCATCAGTTGAGATATACGAAAGGTTCATATTCATAAATAGCACAAATTGATTGAAACTTTTGTGTCCATTGTCTTCTTATATTATCTTTCAGAGAATAAGTTTTCTTAAAACTTCAAAAATAGCTGAGTTGCGGTCATTTTAGTTTCAAACAATTTTCATTTCATGCTCTAAGTTGATCGTGAAGCAGTAAACTATTTATCTTTTAAATAAAAAAAACAGTTTTAAAATCAGTCAAAACAATGGACTCTAAGAAAACAGAACAAACGCTCCCGAATGATCTGTAGATCTGATCTGTACTACAGCTGTAAATGAATGATTCATATTCATTCATTTACAGCTTGTGCCTTACTATCTTACTTTGATAGTAAGACAGTAAGGCACAATTTTTCAACAAGATCGGTTGAGAACTTTTTGAGTTACAGGGGGTCAAAATTTGACATTTTGGCCAAGCAGGTGTTTTTTCTTATCCATGTAACTTATTACCTATTGTTCCCAGCAAAATATGTTCCAATAGCTCTTTCTTCACTTTTTCGACAAAAAAATATTTAAAATAAATGTCCCCCTGGAAACGTCTGAAAAAGTTTCCGGGGGGACATTTGTATAGGGGCCAGGTGAAATAATGGACCGATATTGGCCATTTTCAATGGCAAACATTATCAACAGAGATTATTTCTGGAAAATCTGTTTTAAGAATAAAGAACTTACAACGGTTGTGAAAGATATTTGCGAAAAACAAACTAAAATCAAGGTAAAAGTAGAAAATTTAAACTTAAATATCTAAAGTATAATATAAAACTGAATGAAATAAACAGGATTGTTTTATTACACTATTTTATAATATTTCATTTAATATCTTTCTGTATTTGTACATTAGACCGTCTCAGTTTTTATACTTTTTTTTGAAATTCCTTCATGAACATGGATTTTCTTAATCTACTCTAAAAACCAAGAATTTTGGTTTATAAAACTTAAATATTGATGTATAACACAAAAACTTTAAAAAAATTTTCTTTAGTAATTTTCCTCTAACTCAAGCATTTCTCAATGGATTTGAACCTAATTACATGCATTAGAAAGCTTATTATATTTCCTAAATGTTTCTTAAAGCAATATTGGCATTTTGTTCGATGGTTTTTTATTCATAGCACTACAAATTCAGATTTTCAAATACTTAAAATTGTTTATTTGTTTATTTGTAAATTTGCTTCAATTTCATAAATACATTAATATAAAGTAGATGTTGGTTTTTTATATTTTCAAACTTGAAATGCTTGATGACTTGTATCAAATCATTTTGGTCACTTTTTTCCATCACTAGCATGGAAAAAAGGAAAGTGAAACGGTCTATTGTACATGTTACGAGCTATACAAAGCTTTTCAAACTAAAGGTGATCAACTTTGAGGAAATTAGAAAATCTTTTCATTTCCGAGAATTCTCAGTAATTTTTATACCCTGCACCACCATAGTGGGGATGGTATATTGGGTTTGTGCACATGTTTGTAACGTGCAAAAATATTGTCCCAAGTATCGACTTAGAATCACTTTTTGAGTCGAAGTATAGGTCGCAATTTTCAATATATTACGACAAAATTTCGCACATACTATTTTTTCGACCCAAGGTAACTGGCTGAAATCGGTACATTATTTTACTTAGACCCCATACAAATGTCGTAACGAAATTGGACTTTATCGGTCATAATTATTAAATTTGTATAGGTATCTACAGTCCAAATAAATTTTATATATATGGAATTCATATCACTTAATTTTATAATGCGGTCCATAATTAACAATAGCTCCCATATAAGGCCTGTTTCCGATAATCTTTAACGAGCATAAATATCTTAAAAATGTTGGTATACACACAAAATTGAACTTTCACATAGACATAAATCATAACTTGTTCGAAATCACTTTAACGAGAAAAAATCTCTTAAAATTTCTGGTATACACATAGAATTCAACATAAATAACTTTCATATAGACATAAATAATATGACCGAATTTCATGGCGATCGATATATAACACTATGCAACAAATGAAGACTTTTGGAAAAACACAAGATCATGACAGTATAGGTTCGACTCTACTACCAAAGGGTGGTAAAACCCTATATTCAGTTTGTCCATTTTGGTGACCGATTTTTTTTTATGTGCCCCCAAAGTTTCTGAAAATCAGTGGGGCCTCTAAATAAGGTGTCATCAGTTTTTGGTTAACAGCTAATTCAGACTTTGTGATACGGCTTAACTTTATATGGCAATAATATAGCTAAGAGACCGCCAAATAAATTTTGTTATAATTTGTTTACAAAAAATAGCTTTTTCGTGCACTTTTGTTGAAAAAATATAGGAAGAAAAATTTTTTTTTAACTTTTTTTAGAATAACTACCAGGGACTCCTAATTTTTCAATAACAATATTTTGCAAAGTTGTAGCTGCGGTAAATCTGAATAACTCTTGTGAACATATCAATGCAATCCGCAAATTTTAGTTTTTTACTATTTTTTGATTCTAAAACAAAATTGTTTGTTAAAAATGTATGTTCGAGTGTATACTTCTCTATTGTGCTGGAATAACGAAGAATGGGCAACTCATTATCGGTATGATCCGCGTGCATCACTTTATCCAATCTTGATCACGCAAGACCGGCTTGATGCAAGATATGAAAAAACATTAAAATTTTTGAAAGTGGGCAAGGTTTGTGGAGCTTCTGAAGAGTAAACATAAGCTTTTTATATAAGTTTTTGATATCGGTGGAAACCTTATGATTTGGAGATTGAGATTTTAGCAAAATGAATTAATTTTGTGTTTTTTCGGACGTATTTTACCTTAAAAACTAACAATATTATAAAATGGTGATTTTCCATCAAGAAAAATAAAAACTTTGAATTAATGTAAAATTTGAACAGTTACAGACATCACAATAAAATTTGGAAGTAATATAGATCTAAATGTTCTTAAGTCAATGGCATCACCAATGTTGCCATTCTTTGTTTCCAAACATCGAAATTCCTAAAACGGGGAAAATGTGTTCCAAAAACTGAGTTTTTTTTAGAAAATAGCTCACTTTGGCATTATTTACAGTATGACGTAAAACGTTTTGTATGTACATTAGAGTGACAATCAGTTGTATGGAAAAAAATTTTTGTTAAAATTTTGAAGAGTGCCGGGTGGAATATTGTGACACTAGGCCTAAATGTTAAGTGCTGAAAATTTGAGCCAAATCGGGCAACGATTTCTGGACGCGCATCGAGGTCAAAGTTCAGATATATGCAAAATTTTACTGTTAATATGGAATAAATAGGTGAAACTCGTTAACTTTCTGCATTTTTTTCTAGAAATATGTAGATTTATTTATATTAATGAATATTACATTAAAAAAAAAGTTTTGGAAATTAACCCTGTATCTCCTTTGGTTCAAAATGACCCAAAAACTGTATTATCGCCAAAATTAGAGAAAAATGCAAATTTTTCAGTTTTTGAAAAAATTTTGCTACTAAATAAATACTTTTGCAATTGAATGCAAAAGAATCGAAATATGTGCGTAATTATCGTTGTAATGAGATATAAATGACAAAATTTTATTAAAAAATGTTAAAGTTATTACAAATTCGCCAGACCATTAACGTGTTTCATGCCACTTGAACAAAAAATTTAGAAAAAAAATTAAGAAATTTCGAGAAAAATTAAAATAAAAGCTCATTTCTACTTAAAATATGTCCATATGTACTTGTATATGAGTTTTTGTCTTCGTAGGATACCGTTAACCTATTCGCAGGTATGGCCAAAAAAAATAATTTTTTTTAACGGCTGTTTCAAAACTCCATTTTCAAATTTTTAAAAATTTTGTTAAACAAATTTCAGATTTTTTCGATCATCACATTGGGGTTTATTGAGATCAAAATAGGGAATAAAAATATGAAAAAATTATGTCAATACCTCTTACAGTTTTTCCGTACCTGCAATTTAAATTTTGCGTTTTTCAAGAAAAAATAATTTTTTGTCCATATTTAGGCGAATGAGTCCAATTTCCTTACTGTTATACATTTTATTAAATTTTAATTTCATAGTATTATAACCCTGGTAATTTTAAATATGGTCTGAAAGTTTTACTAAAATCGGAAAACGTTAACCTTTAAATCGTGAAGGTCAAAGGTCAAATTTTTCAATATTTGGAATTTCTAATGAAAAGATAGCGAAATGTTATATATTTTTGGACCGATTTTCATGAAACTTGAGGAAAATATATATTGGGGTCTAGCATTTACAACAACAGTGCAAAAATTAATTTTAACCTTTAAGAGGACTTGGGGTCAAAATGGTTGTGTTTTGCGTGATTTTAAAAGTTGAGGGTAATTTGGACCCCAAGTGCTGCTAAGGGTTAATTTCCATTTTTATGCTTTTATTTTAAATTCTTGACTTTATGTTATATTTGCCTTAAGTTACATTAAAATCGGCCCAAAAATATATAACATTTCGCTATCTTTTCATTAGAAATTCCAAATATTGAAAAATTTGACCTTTGACCTTCACGATTTTAAGGTTAACGTTTTCCGATTTTAGTAAAACTTTCAGACCATATTTAAAATTACCAGGGTTATAATACTATGAATAAGTTTTACTTAAAATTTATAACAGTAAGGAAATTGGGTTCATTCGCCTAAATATGGACAAAAAATTAGTTTTTCTTGAAAATCGCAAAATTTAAATCGCAGGTACGGAAAAACTGTAAGAGGTATTGACATAATTTTTTCATATTTTTATTCCCTATTTTGATCTCAATAAACCCCAATGTGATGATCGAAAAAATCTGAAATTTGTTTAACAAAATTTTTAAAAATTTGAAAATGGAGTTTTGAAACAGCCGTTAAAAAATTTTTTTTTTTTTGGCCATACCTGCGAATAGGTTAACGGTATCCTACGAAGACAAAAACTCATATACAAGTACATATGGACATATTTTAAGTAGAAATGAGCTTTTATTTTAATTTTTCTCGAAATTTCTTAATTTTTTTTCTAAATTTTTTGTTCAAGTGGCATGAAACACGTTAATGGTCTGGCGAATTTGTAATAACTTTAACATTTTTTAATAAAATTTTGTCATTTATATCTCATTACAACGATAATTACGCACATATTTCGATTCTTTTGCATTCAATTGCAAAAGTATTTATTTAGTAGCAAAATTTTTTCAAAAACTGAAAAATTTGCATTTTTCTCTAATTTTGGCGATAATACAGTTTTTGGGTCATTTTGAACCAAAGGAGATACAGGGTTAATTTCCAAAACTTTTTTTTTAATGTAATATTCATTAATATAAATAAATCTACATATTTCTAGAAAAAAATGCAGAAAGTTAACGAGTTTCACCTATTTATTCCATATTAACAGTAAAATTTTGCATATATCTGAACTTTGACCTCGATGCGCGTCCAGAAATCGTTGCCCGATTTGGCTCAAATTTTCAGCACTTAACATTTAGGCCTAGTGTCACAATATTCCACCCGGCACTCTTTGAAATCTAAAAAAAAAAATCGGCTGTCACTCTAATGTACATATATAAACAATATATAGGGCTATACAAATATGATGAGTTTTTGTGGATCGGCGCTTTGCGTTTTTAGAATTTTTTACTCAAACCTAAAATTTTGTTAAAAAATTGGCCAAGTTTGGATAGGGCTGGGGGGTACAATGTCCGCTTAAGTTAGTCAAATTTTCCTATATACGTTTTTGCATTAAGTTCTCTTTCCAGATCATACAAAAATGTATATAGCCACGAAGAAAATTAGTTTTTTATAAAAGAAAAAATATGGGGACTTTTTTGGGAAAAAACTTAAAAAACAAAGTTGAAATATATAAAAAGATGCTTCAACTTTGGATGCGTGTAACTTTTTATAGGGACGAAATAATTATTATCAGGTTTGTTTTATTTTCTTTAGAATTTTATAGCAAATTTACGTCATATATAAAAAACTAATTTCGACCTTTCGTATATAAAATACAAAAAAAAAAGATCGAGCAAAATTTAAAAAAAAAATTAAACCTAAATATCTCTTGAACTAAAAGATATAACCTACAGATAAAAGCATATTTTTGTAGACCTTTTCAAGGACTATCTATATTTTAAATTTCAGCATTCGGATCATAAATGGCTTTTTGGCGTATTTTTTTTTAAATGTGTGACATTGAGGGTGCACTCACTGATCCCCATTCCGAGCACCTCAGCCGAGTAAATAATACAGCACAACATGAAAGTGTGGACTGGATCATACTCTTTTAACAAAAAATCTTTGTTTTAGCGTCAAAAAATTGTAAAAAAAGGAAAATTGTTAAGGAACAAAGTGATCTTTATGTGCTATTTAGAGTGACTAGACACGTTCAGAATGCATTGATATGTTCTCAAGAGTTGTTCAACTTTACCGTAGCTACAACTTTGCTAAATATTGTTAGTGAAAAATTAGGAGACCCTTGAAGTTATTCTAAAAAAAGTAAAAAAAAATTATATTTTTTCAACAAAAGTGCACGAAAGAGCTATTTTTTGGACAAAATTTATTTGGCGGACTCTTAGCTATATTATTTCAATATAAAGTTAAGCCGTATCACAAAGTCTAAATTAGCTGTTAACCAAAAACTGATGACACCTTATTTAGAGGCCCCACTGATTTTCAGAAACTTTGGGGGCCCATAAAAAAAAATCGGTCTCCAAAATGGACAAACTGAGTATAGGGTTTTACTACTCTTTGGTAGTAGAGTCGAACCTATATAGTCATGATCGTGTGTTTTTTCACTGTTGCACTGTGTAATTAGTCATAAGTCCCATATAAAGCAATCTACTGAAAATCATTCACGAAAATAAATTATTGATATTTTAAAAGAAAAATACTTTTGCTCGTTTACTTAGTGTAGGGTATTATATGGTCGGGCTTGACCGACCACACTTTCTTACTTGTTTTGTTTTAGTGTCAGACATATGATTTGTTTTATTTTTGTTTGACCATACATGTTACGAGCTCTACAAAGTTTTTCAAACTAAAGGTGATCAAATTGGATAACCTGTATCTCATATTTAATTAATACTTTAATATAATACTTTAATATGCTGTTTATAAATGTCATTTTTTGAAAGCGTATATCCTCCTGTCTGATTTTTTTGTCTTTCATCTCGCCGATCTCACTGTTCCCGATATGAACGGAATTATCAGGGTTTATGGGACTATAGTCTTCTAGAGTTGGAGGTTAATATTTATTGTTTGTTCCAATTTTAATTTTATTTTTAGTGTTTTCTTTCTTAACAAATATCTAAAAAGTTTGACGTACTGGATTTTTTTTTGTCAATATTTTTACCAATGTTCGACGGCCTAAAATTATAAACCCATATATGTTTCACATCATGAACAAAAACCTTGTAAACTAGTGTTATTTAAAATTGTTGATATTTATTGAAATATTTGTTATTTATTTAATTAAATGTCATCATAAATAGCAAAATAGTTGGCAACTCATCGAAATGCATTTGAAAAAAATGAATACGTTACTTATTTGGCACAGTGGAACTCAAATTTTCAAACGCAACACAACATTAAAGAAAATGCAAAACAATAAACTAAAACAGAGGTGAATATGTATATAATTCCTCTAAAGGCAACAAACAATACATTCCACATGCAGTGGATAATCCAACGGGAATCGTTGCTTTTAATACGAGTATGTATAACAAAAATTGTATTTAAAATGCACAAACACAAAATGTACCCCCCTAACGGCCTCCCCATGATGATGTTACAAAAGGAAAAACTACACAAAAACTAAATAGAAAACACATTAAGGTGGGTGATTTTTTCTATTATTGTTGTTGATATTATGTGTGTTTTTTTATAAAGAGAGATATAGAGTGAGAGAGAGGGGGTGGGTGGGGTGTTTAAAGAGAAAAATACATTGTTAATGTTTATTATCAGGCAACCTGTTCTCCCAACCCCAACTTGTACAAGTGATTGTTAAAAGTGAATGTATGTATTAGACAGGATAGAGCACGCAAACATTGGTTGTTGTTGCTGTTGTTGTGTTTTTCTTCATTTTCAACACAACAACAAAACACATTCCAAAAACAGCAACAACAATGCCGAACATTTGGTAAATGTGAAATTGAATGATTGAAACGAGTAAAAGGAATTTTGTGTCGGCCACTAACATTCAGTATCGCACAAACAATACTAACGGAAACATCATTAAAAATACAAGACACTCGTGTTTAAAACGAACGAACGACGAGCGAGTATAACGGGAATTATTTCTTCTATCTTTCCTTTTTTTCAATAAAACACACACACACACTGAATAAAAACAAAAAATAAATAAACAAAAACAAAAAAACACGCACACAAAATAATAATAATAATAATAAAAAAACAACAAGAAAACTGTATAAATGTTTTGCCGCTTCTCCATAGTGTGAGTGAACTTTTGTGTAGAGAGAAACAACAACAAATATTAAAACTAAACTTGGTGTTTGTGTGTGAATGTTTTTAATACACTGAGAGAAGAAGTGTTTTAATTTAGAAAAATGTTGGATTTCTAAGGAATTTTAAAGATTCTAATGATATGTGAAGGTGATTTTAAACATGAATTTAGCGGAATGTTTAAATTAAATGCTTATTTATAAAGTGTTAGAGACAAAAATGGGTGAATGAAAATTAAATATTTTTTGTTTTGAAACATTAAAGAAATGTGTGTAACTTGAAAACTTTTCAAGATTTAAAAAAAAAAAATTTGTTAAATTTTCGTTTGTGTTTTGTTCGGTTTTTTTTTTGCTGATACACAACAAACACCAGGGACTTATCGAAAGTGTACAATTGTAATAAAACTGTAACGTTTTTTTTTTTTTGGTTTCATTAATGTTGTTTTCATGGACATTTCTTGGTATCTAAAATTTCATTTCAAATAACACATACCTACTCGTTGGCAATTTGGGAATTTCACTGATTATTTTCTAACATTAAGATTTGCTTGAAAATTTTCAACAAATAAAAACGGAATTGTAAGAAAGTGTTAGGCAAACAAGTGTAATACTAACAAATTTTAATGTACTAAGCTAAAAATTCTGGTTGTTCGAAAAAAATGCCACCATATGGGCAAATAAAATGTTAAAAAAACGTGTAACAAATTTCTGTAAATAAAAAAAACAAAAATTAAATGCTAAATTACATGTATGTATATAAGTAGAATTGAAATACCGAAAAAAACAAACAAAAAATAATAACAATTGCATATAGACCAACATATGCATAAAACCCTTCAAGTAAAAGTATATACACCCTAAAAAAAGTACTTAAGTACATAAAAACGTACAAGTACGTTCAAAAATAAACAAAAAACTAAACAACAAAAAAAAAAAAACAAGCATAAAATTTACATACAAACAAACAGCTAAAACATATTTACAAAATACAATACTTAAACGTCAAACTGACAAGTGACAGCAAAAACATTAAAATTGTACCAACTCTTCTATACATTTATACACAACGTGATAAAAATATTCTTTTTGTTTAGAAATTTATGGAAACCACACTAAAAATTCACGAAATTAAACAAAAAACCAAAAATTATTAAGAAATTGTCTAAATAACCTGAAATACTATTAAAGAAAATAAAACAAAATTAGTTTAAAAAGAAATTAAAAAAAAATTTAAGAAAAATTCAAATAAATAAATAAAATTGTTGTTTATAATTCAAATAAACAACCGAAAAAAAGGAATTAGTGTAAAAATAAGTGAAATTATTGTTAAAGTCATAAAATAATTATTCATACCCAGAAAAAAAAATAAAGAAAGAAAAAAATATAATCAAATAAAAAGTGTAAGTGAAGGAGAAAAAAAAATATAAAACATGATTTATGGTGATTGTTAAATGTCACTTTATAATTTATTACACTCTGTGTTAAAAGTACTGGATTTATGTGCACAATTGAACAAACAATAATAAAAACAACAACAATTTTAAATGCTAAAAGGTAAATATTTCAAATTTTATTGAAAAAAAAACACTTGTTGGATTTATTAAAAACGGAAATTTAAATTTTCTTAAAATGTCGTTAAAGATTGTAAAATTTGGTATACCTTAGACAAGTTTATAAAACATTTATTGTTTTGGGAAATTACCTACAATTTTATATTTTAAAAGTTACATTTTATTTCAAATACAAATTAAAAACAAAGTTGGAAAAAAAACGAAAATCGTTAAAAATGCCACCACTCAGTGGGGTCGATCGAAAAAAAGTGGTCATAAATCAGTTTCCTCTGCACTACTGGCCCGATTTCAAAGTACATAGGTATATACAAACGAATCATACAGAATCTGAAAATTAAATTTGTGACCATCGCTTTAGATATACAGGGTGTCAAATTCGAGCATGTCTGTTTTGCAAAATTTTGTACACCACGTAACTTTTACAAATATGCACAGATTTCAATGAGTTTTAGTTTGTTATAAAGCTAATAAAGATATAACAGATATATGTTTAAAATATATTTATGTTTAAATTTTGAAACTTTATATTTGGTTTTTCGCAAATATATTTGGCAATAGTTATTCTTTCTAAATATCATCTTATTTGGAACAAACCCCCAAACTAATTCTTGACAAGGTTTTTTAAATATATTTAAAATAATATATTTTAATATAATAAATAACCTACCTGTCAACTTCTACCTCTCCACCCACTTCTTAAAGTCAAATGTCATAAAATAATAAATAAACTGGTACTTCGGAGAAGGGCCATAAAATATTTCCACTTGATTCCAAAAATTTGTTTCTGGGGCACCTGATATTTTAACAATGAAAATCACGTGCGCTGAAAACTACCTCTAGGATTGACTAAAAAAGCCGCAAGATACAAAACTCAGACAAATTTTGGGGGTGGAAAATTAATAGCGGTCGGCCTCATATTGCACCCCTCCAGTGGCTATTATCGGTCAGTTGTTGTGGTTTTTATTTTTAAGGTTTTAGAAACACTTACACACAAATATGAAAAAAATCAATTTAAAAACATTTGTCTTGAGTTACAAAACATTTATTTTGATAGATATCCCACTCGCATCCCACTAAGCGACCAAAAAGGTTTTAAAGGAAAAGACCTAAGCTTTCTTTTGAGAAAAAAAAAATTAATAAAAAAAAAGTCCATTTTGGAAAAAAAAGTTAAAAAGGTTTTTGATTTTTCAAAAAAAGTAAAAAATTGTATGTCTTGAGTTACAAAACATTTTTTTTATAGATATCCCACTCGCATCCCACTAAGCGACAAAAAGGGTGTTAAAGGAAAACACATAAGCTTTCTTCTGAGCAAAAAAAAAAAAAATTAAAAAATGGGTCCATTTTTTTAAAAAAAGTCAACAAAGTTTTTGATTTTGCAAAAAAATTCTAAAATTTTAAATCTTGAGTTACAAAATATTTTTTTTGATAGATATCCCACTCGCATCCCACTAAGCGACCATATAGGTCGCTTAGGAAAAGACCTAAGCTTTCTTAAAAAAAATAAAAAGGGCCCATTTTGAAAAAAAAAGTCAAAAATATTTTTGATTTAAAAAAAAAAAATCAAAAATATTTTATTAAATTTTTTTAATTTTTTTTTTCGAAAGATTGCATAAATAGCTATCTAAACTATTTGGGACACATTTTGCTAAGAACAATAGGTAATAAGTTATATTGATAAAAAAAAACACCTGTTTGGCCAAAATGTCAAATTTTATAACTCCTATAACTCAGAGAGTTCTTGACCGATCTTGTTGAAAAATGGTGTCCGAATTACTATCCAATAGAACTAACATTGGTGCAAATTTCATCGCGATCGGAAGACATCGATTTCAAAAGTTGGTTCACTTGACGTGAAATGCCCCATATATCAATCCGCCTAGTCGTGAAAAATAATAAAAGTTTTGAAATGAGTTTGAAAAATTTTGCCACAAATAAATCAGACATGACTTATAAGCAGGGCAACCAAAAATATGCAATATCATATTTTTTGCTGTGCTTCGTATAAACATATGAGTTAGTTATTTATCCGTTTCAGACAATTTTAAGAATTTTGGCATCGATTTGTTAGTGCATATTTTTGCATATTTTGCTCTTTACTGCATATTTTAGCATATTTTGCGTTTTATAGCATATTTTTGCATATCTAACTCATAAATGCATATTTTTGTTGCATATTTTCATTTATTTTTCATTAAAAAATTAAAAGAAAAACAATATACGTGGATATCGATACCGATACAATGTATGAGAAAGGAAGAAACTTTGAAAATGTCACGGTATTTTGAGTCCCAATGATAAAACTGCAAACAAAAATGTTTGTTTTTAATTGTCGCAGTCTTAAATAGAAACTCCTCAAATTTTATGAGGAACAAAAATAGAACAAATCATTTTTTTATAATTCTAATTAAATTTAATAAATTAATAAATTAAATTTTATTAATTTAGATACAATATGAATGCTCCATTTTTTTACCAAAAAATGACACACGATATTCATAGGGTTTTTGAAACATTATTCAATGTTAAAGCTTTTTATAGAATAGAAATATTTCGAGAAATTTATGCGGTACATCCTCAGTAGGGATCCTATAAACATTTGACATATGGATTGAGAAAGTAAAATAGTATGCCACTAATTACTAAAAAAAAGATTGAAGTATTCGCAGTTTAAAAGATGAGACAAATCAATAGATTAAGATTGTCTAAGAAACTCGGAAATCTGAAACAAAGATTTAGTTTGAAAATTTTAAAACTTAAGTAAACACAGTAATTTATTGCTAAATATAATAAAATTAATTCATATAGTCCCAGAGTCACTAAAATCGAAATTTAACCCAATAATAAGCAATTTTAATTTATGATCTCAATATTTTATTTACTTCTTATATATTTTTTTAAGAAAACTTTGAAATCAAACAATAACCAACTATTTTTAAGTGCATATTTTTTATCTTTTAAGAGCATATTTTTCGTTTTTTGCCCTGCTTATAAGAAATTAAATAAATAAAATTTCGTTTATTTCTCCAAGTTTAAAATCTATTTATGTTTAAATTTTGAAATTTTCTTTTTTCTTATATATCTTTGGCAATAGTTATTCAAAATTCTTTCTAAATAACTTCTTATTTAGAATAAACCGTCAAACTAATACATAACAAGGTTTTTTTAATATATCAATCCTAGCCTAGTCGTCAAAATTTTGAGAAATATTTTAATTTATTGAAAAAATTTTAATTGTTTTCATATTTGATAAGAATTGGCTTCAGAAATGCTTCAGAAATGTAATAAAATGCACCCTATTTCAGGCAATGGTTGAAAAAGGTGACCTTTTTTATTTTTATTAATTTTTTACTGTTCACTAAAAAGCAATCTTTTTAAACTTTGCGATGTCTAAAACGGATGTGTTTTTAGATCTTTCAAATCCAGAAAAATATGTAAAAATATACGAATATCTAATTTTTTTTTAAGCAAAAAAATTCGAGATTTTTTAAAACTTTTAGCTTTTATTTTAAAAATTTGTACAATATAAATTTATTCAAAATATTGGCCATTGTTAGCTAAGACTTTTTGCATATTTCTGACAACATATGGATTCCTCGACAAAAGAACTGCTCATCTTTTGAGGCTAAAAACGAATCAAGCCAATATCGGATACTCTGTTCCAATGGTGAAGCGTATTCCCAAAGAGGAATATTACGGTTTCATGTCTGGCCGCATATTCTGGGCGTTTTTAGGCAAATGCTGGCTTCAAACGAATCAGTTGCGTTCGGTTCAGGTTCCATGTGATGGTCTAGCCAGATTTCCGCAGCTCATAATAGATAGGATCCTTTTTTCTCTCACCAAATACTGATCATAACTTTAGCGTCATTGATATTTGGCTTTGGTGTCGATTCGGCTGGTTGGCCGGTTTTCACGTACCATCTCTTACGCTTCGGGTTATCATAATTGATCCATTTTTGATCGCAAGTTATGATTCGGTGCAAAAACAATTTTTTTTATAGCGTTGAAGTATCATTTCGGACTTACAAAATTGTCTTTCAAGGTCTCTCGGCTTCAATTAGTATGAAACCCAATTTCCCTGCTTTTGGATGAATCTTTCTGCTCGCAAACATTTTGAAATTGCTGATTGAGTAGCTCCCAATGATTTTGCAAGATCTTGATGAGTTTTACAATAATATTCAGGAAGTAATGTCTCCAATTCTTGATCTTCAAACTTTTTTGGCTGGCATGGGTGAACTTTGTCTTTCGTGTCAAAATCATGACTTCTGAACCGCACAAACCATCTCTCGCACGTTGAAACCAATGGAACACAAAGCGGTATTAAAGTAGGGCAACTTACACGTCCAAAGCTTTTAATATAATCTTAAAGTCATCGATTACGCCTTTTAGAAACATGCTTCTATTTACCTCTGAAAGTATTTCAAAAAATTCAAATATCAAAACTTCACCTTGGCCCGATTTTATTCCTGGGTGTTTCTGTTAATTAAACACTTAATAGAAAAATCATATGACAAATGTTTCAAATTAATGTTTTTCTTTTTAAATTTGAAATATATGAAAATAATGAATTGTAGTATTTTTTGTCCAAAAACAGCTATTAATATTTGCTTTCGGCTTAGTTTGCAATTTTTGTATTTTCGGTGTTCCCAAGGTCTGAAGTTGTTCTTCGTAATCTAAGAACTAAATGCTGAAAATTTGAACAAAATCGTATGACGTTTAGAGTTTGCACATTTGATTTCACGTTTCGTGTTATGGGTTAATTAAAGAAGCAATATTTTCAAAATATTAATTGTTCTATTAAAAAATGTTTTTGTATTTCATTTACCCATAGATATGTATTTAAATATAACATTGTTCTGACATCGTTAACCTATTTTAATCTAAAGGTAGGGTCACACATGATACATATTTGACGAAAAAGACCTACCCACTAAATAAAATACATTTGAATTCTTTTATTTATTTCAAAAACTTATTTTACTTAGGATGATTCAAAACAAAAAAATGTTGATGTATTGTATTTGATGCTGTTTGATCTTGCAAAACACTTGTAAGAGTAAACACGTCAAACAAGTTTGTGCTAAATAAAGTGGTTACGCTTTTTTGAGCAAATATTTGCCATGTGTGACCCTACCTTAATACGAAAAAAAAATCATAAAATTTCTCGCATATTCTAATAAATTCTAAATGAGTAAAATTTGTACAAATGTACCTATTATGGATTATTGTGGGTACCGATTTGAAATTGGTTTCAGATTGATTTTTTGTATTTCTTTTTTACGATTTTGTAATTTTAAGTTTCCAGTATTTGGGCTCAAAATTGATCAATACATGATATTAGCTTATAATTTTCTTAAACTTGAAGAATCATTTACATTAATTTAATATATATATATATATAATAATTTAAACCTTTAAAGATAATAATTTCGTACATTAACGTATTAAAATCAATATAAATGCTAAGGCATATTACGAAAAAATAGTTTTGGAATTTAATTTGGTGATAATCACATGGTTTGCAATATTTATAGTATAAAATATAATTAGCTTTAAAGAGTAGAACTTTTGGTTAATATGGGTTAAATATGTATGTCCAAGTAAAAAGTTCAGTAGAGTACAAAAATTTATATTAACAAACTAATTTCATGTTATATAGTGTATGTTTGATGTATTGGACAAATTTGACCCCGGATGTAAAAGGGTTAACAATAACAATGTCTTAGAAAATTTAAAACTAGAAAAAGGAAACAATTTCAAATTAAATATTAGAAAATAGACTACGAAATATTTTTAAAAAATTTGTGACCAAAAACTAAATCTCATCGGAAGCCGCCAATTTTAAATCGGTCACCACGCGAAACCATAATACAACTGTTAAAATTTGAATTTGTTGTCATTAAATTTATTTTAAATAGAAAATATTAAAAAATTTTAAATTTTGTTAATTAAACAAATAATTTTGTATATATGTACATAAATGAAAGAAAATACATAAAATCAGGTGAGTAGCAGTGAGATTGAATCATCAATTTTTCCTATGGATGACCAAAATTTATTAGTTTTTTGTTTGATTTTAAAAGGTTTCATGATTTTAAAAGGTTTTTGACATTTCCAGTCATTTGATAATTAACAAATATTGTCTTTGTTGCATTTTTTGTCGAATCGCTCTCATCGCAGTTTTTATGGAATTTTTTTTATCATTAAATTGTTTAGAAATTATTGCAATTTTGGTTCATAAAATATGCAACCTCTAAACGTTATCCGATTTTGCTCAAATTTTCAATTGGAACTATTGTTAAGTTTTAATATAAAACGATTGAATCTGTATCTGGGTCATAAGATTCCAAAATAAATTTATTTTCAATCAGATCAGTCAATTCAGTCGTCCAAACACATTTAA
Organism: Calliphora vicina; assembly: GCF_958450345.1. Taxonomy (NCBI): domain Eukaryota; kingdom Metazoa; phylum Arthropoda; class Insecta; order Diptera; family Calliphoridae; genus Calliphora; species Calliphora vicina. Next base: position 73,745,140 of record NC_088783.1, on the reverse strand, counting down.
TTTTACTTGTTAAATTTATTCTGAGTTCTTCAATGTCTAAAAATCGTATACAAATTCAATTCATATATATTTTGTTGTTATGAAATTTAAAACAAATCAAAAGGTTTGTTTATGTCTATTGAACTAATAAACAAATTAAATCAAAATTTTGATTTTTTCATTTCTATTTAAATCATTAATTAATAAACAGTTTTTTCTTTAATTTTTTTTTTTAAACTGAATTGTGTTTTGATTAATGTTTGACATAAATAAACATATCTTTTATCAATATTTAAATTATAAAAGATTGAAAACGAAATATATTTATATATTGTATATATAAAAGAGTAACGTTATTGAGTGACTGATTGAATCAATATTGCCCAACCCAAAAGCCAAAATAAAGTGACATGAAATTTGGTATATAGTTTCCCCTCTTCACATGTAGATTTGCTATGAAGGGATTTTTGGAAATACGAAGGTTTAACTAACTTTATATCTTCTAAACTAATACAGATACCAAAAAAATTTACTTTAAAAATTAGCTGACATATATATGGTACTTTTTTGAAATTCGAAACCTTTTAATGAGCAAACGGGAAAAACCCGGTACTTTTTTGGTATCTCTTAAACCAATACAAATATAAATACATTTTAAATCATATTATTATATCCAAAAATACCAAATATAAATTTGGTACTTTTTGGAAATTCGAACCTTTTAGGGGTAAAAACGGGAAAATATATTTTATTAAAAATTATTAAGCCAATTTTGATAAAATTTTACACATTTGTTCCAATAGTCATGTAAAAATTAACTATCGCAGTTTTAAGGGGAACTCGAGTGCGAAGGTGTTGATAGGGCCAAATCTGGGTAAACAGTTTGGTACTTTTTCGTTGTGGGTCTTTATGGTGCCTTTTCTTTATTCTAATAAGAAAGAATTCACATCACAATGAATTAATACACACGATACTATCCTGAATGAGTGAGAATTCACAAAGGGAGACTTAATAGTACTTTTTATACCCTTCGCCATGAGTGGCAAGGGTATATATAAGTTTGTCATTCCGTTTGTAATTTCAACATATTTCATTTGCGATATAGCCTTGTCCGTCTTTCCCAAATAACTTACGTACTTGATTCATACATCAATATGTCGGGAATTCTTCCTGCTCGGTTGCTATTTAAAATCGACAAAATCGGCCCACAAATGGCTGAGATATAAGGAAAAAACCGGGACAACCTCTATTTTGGCCTATTTTTGATCTAAGTATATCTGGATTACTAAGGTCCTAATTTTGTAAATCACGTCACCAAAGTGATATTTATGTGCAAAGCAAAAACAACATTTAACACATTTAAAAATTTTGTTTTTGTTTTATGTACAAATTCTGAACCAAACAAACGCACAAAAATTCAAGCGTTGATTTGCCTTTCATAATTTGAAAATTGTGTACACAAAACAAAAACAAATTTTTAAAATGTGTTAAATGTTGTTTTTGCTTTGCACATAAATATCACTTTGGTGACGTGATTTATAAAATTAGGGCCTAAGTCATTAATATAGACAATGTGAATATCTAATGATAGATATTTCAAAGTCCATTGCAACGACGTAATAACACTATAGTAAGTTGAATCTACAATGGTCAAAATCGGGAAAAATAATTTTTAACCCGAATTTTTTTTTTATAAAAAATTTTTTTTCCATAATTTCTTTTTCCTTATAATTTTTTTTTTCAAAAATGAAAAAAAAAAATTTAAATAAAAAATTTGGAAAAAACTTTTTTAAAAAAAATTTAAAAACAAATAAAAAAAAATTTATTTTGTTTAAATAAAAATATCGGGAAAAATAATTTTTAACCAGATTTTTTTTTTTTTGCATCAAAAAAATTTGTTTTCCATAATTTCTTTTTCCTAAAAATTTATTTTTAAAAATTAAAAAAAAAATTTGGACAAAATTTAAATAAAAAATTTTGGAAAAACTTTTTTAAAAACAATTTGGAAAAAAATTTAAAAACAATATAAAAAACAAATTTTAAAACCATTAAAAAAAAATTTGTTGACCTAAAAATATTTAAAAATTGTATTTTGAAATATAATTTGGTGAAGGGTATATACGATTCGGCACATCTGAATATAGCTCTCGTACTCATTTTTTCATCTAATTGTTGTGGTGAAGCGAATCTTGTCAGCCAGTTTATTTATAAAATAAATAAAATTCTAATACTTATTACAAGTTGTAAATTATTTCCTTTTAAATAATAGAACTGTTTTAATATGGGAAACATGGAGAAGGGCTCACAAAGACTTCAGACTCTTTTATTTTTATGGGGAAATATCATATATTAATGTTAAGTTTCAACTGTTTCATAAAGTAAATTTTCTTGGTATAATTTTGTATATTCTAAGCTAAGTCTGGCATATTATTTACAGTAAAATATCGACCTTTTAGCTACTGAAATGACAATGTGGTTTGGTCTGTAGCTATAGTGTTTATTGAAATATAAAATCTCCTAATAAATAAAGATGAGCACACACATATTACTGTTATACCATACAGGTGGTCTACATATGTTTATTTTAGAAAAACCTAGAACGAAAACAAAAACAACAAAATGATAATATTTATATATACATTATTGAAATATATGTATAAAACCTTCTTTATCATTGGATTACTAGAGACAAAGACAAAAAAATCTTCACAAGTTTTTCTAAAGCACGTACGGGACAAAAAACAAAATTTACGAAGGCTTAAAACTTAAATTGTATTAAAAACATTTTAGTTGATTACTCTAGGCTGTCGAATAAGTATTTCACTAGATATGCACACACATATAAGTAACTTATTTATCTTTAAGTTTGAATATCCTTGCTAAAACAGCAAAAAAGAAGAATAAGTATGTTGACTTCTTTTTAGAAGACTTAATGGTAGATAGATGATATCAAAATTGTTGAAAAGTTTTATAATTCTATTAGCAAATCCCCAGCTTAAAGTTTTAGCTAAATTTAAAGTAAGTAGCAAAAGGAAATTTGTTAATCTAGTTAATTATGTTGATTTTATGCAACCTCCTGCTACTTAAGTGGCAAAAGTCTAGTTAAAATCTCATTAAATACATACGTATGTAACATTAGGTGGCTGCGAAAATATATAGAGAAAAATAACTTAATAAGTTAGGGGTCATAACTCCCTCCACGATTGCCTATTTTATTGCAAAAACAGGCCTTACAATAAAAAATGGAAATAAATCTATAACTTCTAAACGATTAGCCCGATTTTAATCAAATTTCCCATCGCTATAGAGGAGGTTTTTTGGGAATTGTGGGATTGTCGTTAACAAATATCTTTTTCAATTTTGGATTTGGATCGAAAGTTATATAAGTGTAAAATTTCTTTAAAAACGAAGCATAAACAAAACTTTTATTGCATCTTAAAAATTAAAATTTTCAAAAAAAAACAGCTACCAAACTCTTCTATAATTTTTTGAATTCTTAAAAATGTTATACATTTTTTAAAAGAGGACATAATTTTCTAAACATTGATATACATATAATAGTACATCTTTTCTTTTCCGCTAGTCAAATTTATGGATTTAAATTCAACAACAAACTGAAAATTTATAGAATCTAACTGTTTTGTCCACTGCATTGCCGATAACCTGCATTACCAAACATCCGAGAAAACTACACGATGAAGCAAGTTACTGCGATTTATGTATTTGGAAGCCAAAATTTAAAAAAAATGCAAAAATTTCTTATGAAAACGAAAATGAAAATTTTGTTTCATTTCACCAGAATTGACCCCATGGTCTGGTCAGATTTCAGCAGCTCAGAATAGATAGCAGCCTTTTGCTATCACCATGGATATTTGGCTTTTGTGACGTATCTGCTGGTTGGCCGAGCTTCACATAAGATCTCTTACGCTTTGGGTTATCGTAATGGATCCATTTTTCATCGCAAGTAATTATTCGCATTTCAGACATACAGATTCGTCTTTCAAGGTCGCTCGTCTCGTATGGTACCCAATTTTCCTGGTTTTAGGTGAATTTTTAAATGGCTGCTTGAGTAGCTCCTAATAATTTTGCAAGCTCTTGTTGAGTTTTACAACAATCTTCATGGAGAAGTGCCTCCAATTCTTGGTCTTCAACAATTTTTTTAGCTTGCCTCGGCCAACTTTGTCTTCCATGTCAAAATCACCACTTCTGAACACGTTGAAACCGATGGAACACATTCACCATAAGTGTCACTTGTTCTTCAAATTAAAGAATTAAAGCAAAACTTCCGCATATGACGCTTTGTTGGTACAAAATTCGATTTTTCACCAACATTTTTTTCAAGTTTTTTTCTCACCAAATTTGAATTCAAACATAATTTTTTCACCAAAAATAGTTTTTAATATTTATTTTAAAGTACGGGAATCCTTTTTCATGTTTGTTTTTAATAGTACTTTTTGAATAAGTCGCTAAGTACACTGTTATTTTATGAATCTAGAAGTTGCTGACACGTGTTCCCAAGATTATTAATTTTCAAAATATAGCCAAACATTTTGCTATCATTAAACAAATCACGTTTAACTAACATATGTCTCTTATATTTAGACAACATACCAGTGTCTTGTAGGACTTTTTCATTTATTTCCCTTTCCAAGTCATGTGTTCCTTCATACATATAACGCCACTACGTCATTGTTTTAGTAACACTGTAACATTTTTAAATCAATGCCGGGTTTAAGTTTCATTAACATTTTGCCCCCTTTTAATTGTTCATAAAATGTAAGCAGAGAAAGGAAAAGAACATTAATTAAAAACGAGAAAAGATTTAATTATCCAAACATGCTTGGCAAATTATTATTGTTTCTACAAAGTTTACGAGAGTACAATGCATTTTATTACAATTTAATTGATTTTCAAAGTATTTTCAATTTTATATACATCGACTGCTCACTCCTGCTCTCTTTCTCTTTTCTTCTTAGAATCACACGAGTGATGTATGAAATTTATGACTGATGGATGGATGAATGAATGAATATTCATGAAATATAAATAAACATATTTTGATTTCAAGCATTATGTGGCTGGGAGGAAGGTGTTTTAGAGCAACGCAATGCCTCTTAGAATTCTATCACACAAAAATCGTTGTGTTATCGTATTTATTGTTCTGTGATTTTGTGTTTTTTATTTAGCTTGCTGGTGTTTTTATGGCGAAAAGTACATTTATTTAGTGCAAAAATATCGAGAACAGAAATAGCAAAGAAATTAAAGCAAACAGCTGTTCAACTGAAATGTTTACTACATTACAGCCCACTTCAGCAGTCCCTGTAGTTGGGTGGATATTTTGTTTTAATAGTAATCTTAGTGGCAAGAAACAACGAACAACTGTGTTTCGAAAATGTCTAAGGAATAGCATGAAAAACTCGTAAATCGTGTGTCGTCAAACAAATACAGCAAGGGAAATGAATAGGGATTAGTTGTCATTAGGCTGCTCCAAAAATTTTATTAGAAATTCTGAACCAAACTTGTAGTGAAAAGTGTCTGAACAGGACACTTTTCTATAGAATACTGTCTGAACAGGACACTTTTCTATAGAATACTGTCTGAACAGGACACTTTTCTATAGAATACTATCTGAACAGGACACTTTTCTATAGAATAGTGTCTGAACATGACACTTTTCTATAGAATAGTGTCTCAACAAGACACTTTTCTATAGAATAGTGTCTCAACAAGACACTTTTCTATAGAATAGTGTCTCAACAAGACACTTTTCTATAGAATAGTGTCTCAACAAGACACTTTTCTATAGAATAGTGTCTCAACAAGACACTTTTCTATAGAATAGTGTCTCAACAAGACACTTTTCTATAGAATAGTGTCTCAACAAGACACTTTTCTATAGAATAGTGTCTCAAAAAGACACTTTTCTATAGAATAGTGTCTCAACAAGACACTTTTCTATAGAATAGTGTCTCAACAAGACACTTTTCTATAGAATAGTGTCTCAACAAGACACTTTTCTATAGAATAGTGTCTCAACAAGACACTTTTCTATAGAATAGTGTCTCAACAAGACACTTTTCTATAGGATATTGTCTGAACATGACACTTTTCTATAGGATATTGTCTGAACATGACACTTTTCTATAGGATATTGTCTGAACATGACACTTTTCTATAGAATAGTGTCTCAACAAGACACTTTTCTATAGAATAGTGTCTCAACAAGACACTTTTCTATAGAATAGTGTCTCAACAAGACACTTTTCTATAGAATAGTGTCTCAACAAGACACTTTTCTATAGAATAGTGTCTCAACAAGACACTTTTCTATAGAATAGTGTCTCAACAAGACACTTTTCTATAGAATAGTGTCTCAACAAGACACTTTTCTATAGAATAGTGTCTCAACAAGACACTTTTCTATAGAATAGTGTCTCAACAAGACACTTTTCTATAGAATAGTGTCTCAACAAGACACTTTTCTATAGAATAGTGTCTCAACAAGACACTTTTCTATAGAATAGTGTCTCAACAAGACACTTTTCTATAGAATAGTGTCTCAACAAGACACTTTTCTATAGAATAGTGTCTCAACAAGACACTTTTCTATAGAATAGTGTCCCAACAAGACACTTTGCTATAGAATAGTGTCTCAACAAGACACTTTTCTATAGAATAGTGTCTCAACAAGACACTTTTCTATAGAATAGTGTCTCAACAAGACACTTTTCTATAGAATAGTGTCTCAACAAGACACTTTTCTATAGAATAGTGTCTCAACAAGACACTTTTCTATAGAATAGTGTCTCAACAAGACACTTTTCTATAGAATAGTGTCTCAACAAGACACTTTTCTATAGAATAGTGTCTCAACAAGACACTTTTCTATAGAATAGTGTCTCAACAAGACACTTTTCCATAGAATAGTGTCTCAACAAGACACTTTTCTATAGAATATTGTCTCAACAAGACACTTTTCCATAGAATAGTGTCTCAACAAGACACTTTTCTATAGAATAGTGTCTCAACAAGACACTTTTCTATAGAATAGTGTCTCAACAAGACATTTTTCTATAGAATAGTGTCTCAACAAGACACTTTTCTATAGAATAGTGTCTCAACAAGACACTTTTCTATAGAATAGTGTCTCAACAAGACACTTTTCTATAGAATAGTGTCTCAACAAGACACTTTTCTATAGAATAGTGTCTCAACAAGACACTTTTCTATAGAATAGTGTCTCAACAAGACACTTTTCTATAGAATAGTGTCTCAACAAGACACTTTTCTATAGAATAGTGTCTCAACAAGACACTTTTCTATAGAATAGTGTCTCAACAAGACACTTTTCTATAGAATAGTGTCTCAACAAGACACTTTTCTATAGAATAGTGTCCCAACAAGACACTTTTCTATAGAATAGTGTCTCAACAAGACATTTTTCTATAGAATAGTGTCTCAACAAGACATTTTTCTATAGAAAAGTTTCCTATTCAGACACTATACCATAGAAATGTGTCCTGTTCAGACTCTATTCTATTGAAAAGTGTGCCTTAAAATAAGGGCCACCCTAACGACCACTTACCCTATTCCAATGAATGCACAGTATACATTTTCACACACATTAGTTATTACGAATACAAAAGTACTAGCTGAGAAGCTGCCGCTAAACACAAACAAACAAAAAAAACACATTTATACTGTCACTCACTCTGATGATGCCATAAACACTATGGTAAATAACATGTGTGTGGGTTCAAACCAACACATACTCAGTTACAAGCATCCGCCTTTCCCGCAATTTTCTAACACACACACTACAGTGAACCATTTGTTTAGAAAATAAAATAAAAAGAAATTTGAAGACGAACAAGAGCAAACTGAAAATTGTTTGTTCTACAAAGAAACGAGGGAAAATTCTGACACCACCACCTGCAGTTTAGGTTAAAACAATTTTTCTTTCTCAGCTTAAACCGCAAAATGAACTTTAGATTTGGTTGTTTTTTTTAAATTTTTGTTTTGTAGCTGTCTTTTTTTTATTTAATACATATCATGTAAGTACATGAACCCCAGTATACCAAGTACAATTTGATTGTAAATGCCTTTGGCAAATATACGAAATAAATCTTTATTTCCACATCTAAAAGAAAAAACTAAGAAAAAAAAAACAACATAAAAATTACAATCAAATTTAGGTTTAAGAAAAATTAGATAAAATAAAATATACTCGTATCAGGGTAACTTGATTATCATCACTACTTATCACTTTGTTTGTTGTTATTGGCCTCACTTAAACAGCAGGATGCGGAAATGAGCTTTATACTTCTATTATAAGTTGCACAAACAATTATTGGTAAAATTTGGTGTTGAGAAATTAAATGTCAGTGTAAGAAATATTTACAGAATTGTAACAACTTTGTAACTAGAATTCAACAAATTAGGTAATTTTTGTTGGGATTTAAGGACTGGCAGGCCACAAAAATTTTTGACAAGTCACCTTATCGGTTACAAATTTGTTAAATCTTGGTTACCAGGTTCTCTTTAAACATAAAAAATTTAAAAGTTGCTCAAAAATTTTAAATTAAATTTTATCAAGGTCCAAATTTAAAATTTTATAATTCGCTCAATTTAAATTTTATATAGCATTTTAACCGCTGATCCTATCTTACAAAATAATTTCCTAAAAATCCTTTTCTTTTGAACACAAGGCATTGAAATTGTCTTTGAACAATGGAAAGTTATCTTGTACACATTATTATTGGGTGTATGCCTTAAAAAGAACTGCTCATCTTTTGAGGCCAAGAACAAATCAAGCCAATATCGGATACTCTGTTTCAAAGTGAAGCGTATCCCAGAGAGAGCGTTCTGCATCGATCGAAAAAAATAGTAGTCGGACGGGCAAGGTCTGGACTATAAAGCAGTTGAGCAAAACTTCTCAACCTCTTCATTTTGAATAGGTTTTACAGGCATTGCAACATGTGGCAGAGCATTGTCATGTTGGAATATTACGGTTTCATGTCTGGCCTCATATTCTGGGCGTTTTTCGGCCAATGTTCGCTTCAAACAAATCAGTTGCGTTCGGTACAGGTTCCCTGTGGTAGTCTGGACAGATTTCAGTAGCTCATAACACAGTGCAACAGTGCAAAAAACACACGATCATGACAGTATCGATTCGACTCTACTACCAAAGGGTAGTAAAACCCTATACTCAAATATTCTGAAAATCAGTGGGCCCTCAAAAAACGGTGTTATCACTTGGTGATAACGCTTAAATTTATATGGCAATAATATAGCTAAGAGTCCGCAAAACAAATTTTGGTAAAATTTGTTCCCAAAAAATAGCTTTTTCGTGCACTTTTTATGAAAAAATGTAGGAAGATAACTTCCAGGGAGTCCTAATTTTTCACTAACAATATTTAGCAAAGTTGTAGATACGGTAAAGCTGAACAACTCTTGTGAACATTTCAATGAATTCTGAACGTGTCTAGGCACTCTAAATAGCCCACAAAAATTTGTTTTAGCATCAAAAAATTTTTAGGGTACAAAGTGATTTTTGTGAGCTATTTAGAGTGCCTAGACAAGTTCAGAATTCATTGAAATGTTCACAAGAGTTGTTCAGCTTTACCGTATCTACAACTTTGCTAAATATTGTTAGTGAAAAATTAGGACTCCCTGGAAGTTATTATAAAAAAGTGAAAAAAAAATGTTTTTCTTCTTATATTTTTTAAAAAAAGTTCACGAAAAAGCTATTTTTTGGGAACAGATGTTAACAAAATTAGTTTGGCGGACTATTAGCTATATTAGTTTTGGTTTATTTTGTGAATTTTTAAAAATAGGAATCTTATGCTGTAATATGGATCACAAAAGAATTTTAAATTTTGCTTAAAACTAGAAAATATTCATTTTTAAAATTGCCATATATGAGTGCGTATGATTAATATTAATTCAAGAGTTTTTGGAGAAAATTCGTAATAACTTTTTTGTTTTAAATATAATTTGACAACTTCCAAAAGATTCATAAAGAAAACGTAATAGGATTTTTAGTACTAATACTATCAACAAATTAAATCAGAGATTATTTACGAAATTTTCATAAAACCATGAAGAAAGTGTAAAATTTATATAATTTGTTTAAGTAGATTTTAAAATAAATATAGATTTTTAAACATATTGTGGAATGACATGACATATTAACAAAACATTTAAAATTTTAATAAAAAAAATATCTTAAGGTGAATAATTTTTCCGGATTTTTTTTTCACTTTTAAAATTTAAAATCTTAAACTGTTATATGCCACAAAAAACTATTAAAATATTAGTTTAAAACTAGTTAGTTATCTTAATTTAATATTTTAATATATGAGTGTGTATAATTAATATTAATTAACGAGTTTTTGGAGAAAATCCTTAATAAGTTTTTGTTAAAGAACATTTTATTAATTAAATAAAATTTTTCTGTAAAAAAAAAAATAAAAATTCAAATTGAAAAATTTCTTAGAAAAAAATATTTTTTAAAATTATTTTTAACTTTTCTAGAACTTGGAATCTAAAGCTGTAATATTCTGTAAAAAGGTTTTTAAATTTTTGATTAAAACTACAAAATTTTAATGATTTAAAATTTTCATACTTTAGGGCGTATGATTAATATTAATTATGGAGTTTTTTAAGAAAATCTTTAATAACTTTCTTAATTTTAAAAGAATTTGAAAAATTCCAAAGGATTGTGAAAGAAAACATTTTAAAGCTACTCATATCAATAAATAAAGTTTAACAGTTAATTTATCAAAAAACCAATTATCACCAAGTCTGAATTAGCTGTGGGCCAAAAACTGATGATACCATTTTTTGAGGGCCCACTGATATTCAGAATATAACCAACATAATCCATGTCATCAGTCAAATTCAGCCTGATTTATGTGACAGATTCATGTAAAATTTAACGGCTTCGCTGTGTGTGAATATAAAAAATCGATGATATCTCAAAGACTTCGTTTTATTTAAGAGTCTTTAGGTTCAGTCATCAAAACATAAAATCAAATACTCTTCTGCAACTCCTATCTGAATTTCCATGTTAATAATTTCAGCCCGTTAGTAATAGCAGATTTATTGCCAATAATTTTTTGATTCTGCCTCACTGTGCTATCAGTTGAATAAAAAGTTTATTTCTATCCTCATATTGGTTCTTTAAATATTTAAGTAACAGAGAGGATCTCCATCATACCCAACTCTGCTTGAGATTTGTTTACTGTAGTTTTCCAAATATTTTCTCTTTAAAGAATAAACCCCATTTGTCTGTCAAATCTTTGAGATTTTTCCCCACATTTAACAGACATTTTATTTGAAACTCTCACAGGTATTAAATAAATATATTAAAATGTTGTGTAGACCTTTTAATTAAAGCCTTAATAATAATAATATCCAGCAAAGTGGTCGAATGAAACGGATGAGAAAAAAATTGCTTGGGAAAAAAGGATATTCAATCGATTTTTATTTTTATCTTTCTCTTACTGGTTTAAATGTTCTCAAATTGTATTTTCAATTCTATTATATTTTATACTAAAATTTTCTAAATATCATTCGGTTTATGGTAAAATTTTACGCATATTGAAGGTTTCCTCAAGGAAAATATTGCTTTGTTGTTGCTGTGTTCATGTTGGTTTATTCATGATTTTGGGATTGAGGAGTATTTCTGTACAAACAATATTACCCAGCAAACTTAAATTAAAAAAAAAAAACTAAAAAGTAAGCTGCTATGCTTCAAATTTTCGTAGTTGGATTTAGTGGTACATTTGCTGATGATACTTTTTCTTCATTACAATGTACCAATAAACATGTAGTTAAGACTCTTTGTTTGCTGGGTACCAACCTTGTGAGTCTGCTTGCATTACATATTTCTTTTATTTTTTTCAAAAGTTTTTTTCCTTCATTGCCTTTTGCTTTGGGCAATTCCGTTGCGTATTGTACACTCGACCATGACTGAAGTTGTCTTATTTGTTTTCCATTATGATTTTCTGTTTTTTTCCCTTCTTTTGCCTTTATTCTCTGGGTTAACTTCTAATTTCTAACTTGTATGCTCAAGTATATTGAGTTAACGCAAGTTGTATGGAGTAAAATTAAAAACAAAACAAAAAAAAAAGCTTTTTACAATAAAGCCATAAAAAGGATATGGGAACAATAGAAAATATTTTTCTTGGAATCCCCAATCCCTGATGTAGGTATGATGTATTTTGCACTTTGTATCAATATTTAGGATAGTAACAGCTTGTCAGAGATGCATATAAAGATGTAAAGGGGGATGAATATCATTTATATTGAAAGTGTTTGTTTGTATGTTGTGAAAGGATTTTGTAAACTATTCACAGTCAATAGAAATTTGTTACTTGCTTTAGTGTAGTATTAGCTATTGAACCTTGTAACATATGAACAAAAACCTAAACCACACAGTGCAAATTTGCATACTAATTTAAAGCTGCACAAAATTTAACACAATGAACGCACATATTAAAGAGTTTTTCTGTATGTAGACACTATTGGATAGCCGAAAGTAAGTGTCTGCTGAAAAAATTGAAATCTGTTGGATTTACACACCGAATTTTAATGAGAGAAATAACAATTTCCCAGAATGTTTGCCTTGCATTTAAACAGTTTGATTTTGAAATTCAGAAAAATCTGTGGAAAGTTAGAAATTAACATATCAGACATGTTTAATGTTTTACACATCAATTTTAATTATTAAGAGTTTTTACTGCTTAAAATAGCAAAAAAATATTTCTCAATCCCAAAATCATGAATAAACCAACATCAACAAAGCAATATTTTCATTAAGGGAACATTCAATAAGCGTAAAATGTTTCCATAAACTGAATGATGATATTTCGAAAATATGACTAAAATGTATTGAAATTGATAGTACAATTTGTGAAATTTAAACCAAACAAAAACAATAGAAACAATTCTTATATACCCTTCACCAAATTATAATTAAAAATTATTATTTTTTAAATATTTTTATTTAAACAAAATTAAATTTTTTTTAAATTCGTGAGAAGGGTATATATAAGTTTGTCATTCCGTTTGTAATTTCTACATTTTTCATTTCCGACCCTATAAAGTATATATATTCTGGATCCTTATAGATAGCGGAGTCGATTAAGCCATATCCGTCTGTTGAAATCAATTTTCTGAAGACCCCAGATATCTTCGGGATCCAAATCTTCAATAATTCTGTCAGACATTCTTTCGAGAAGTTTGCTATTTAAAATCAGCAAAATCGGTCCATAAATAACGGAGATATGAGCAAAAAACCGGGACAGCCTCGATTTTTTACCTATTTTTTATCTATATCTGGATTACTAAGTCATTAATATAGACAATATGGATATCTAATGATAGATATTTCAAAGTCCATTGCAACGATGTATGTATATAAGGCAATAGTAAGTTGGACATACAATGGGTCAAACTCGGGAAAAATATTTTTTAACCCGAATTTTTTTTTCATCAAAAAATTTTTTTTGTTATACATTATTTTTCCAAAAAAAAAGTTTTTTTAAAAAAATTTGGAAAAAACGTTTTTTAAAAAAAATTAAAAAACAATTTCAAAAAAAAAAAATTTTGAAAAACAATTCAAAAAAATTAAATTTTGTTTACCTAGAAATATTTAAAAAAATTTATTTTAAAGTATAATTTGGTGAAGGGTATATAAGATTCGGCACAGCCGAATATAGCTCTCTTACTTGTTTTTTTTTAATTTTTTTTCCAAATTGTTTTTTATTTTTTTTTAATTTTTAAAAAAAAAATTTTTTGAAAAACAAATTAAAGAAAATAAAAAAAATTGTTGGTGAAAAAAAAAATTCGGGTTAAAAAATATTTTTCCCAATTTTGACCCATTGTAGGTCCAATTTACTATTGACTTATATACATCGTTGCAATGGACTTTGAAATATCTATCATTAGATATCCATATTGTGTATAATAATGACTTAGTAATCCAGATATAGATCAAAAAAAGGGCAAAAATAGAGCTTGTCCCAGTTTTTTCCTTATATCTCAGCCATTTATGGGCCGATTTTGTTGATTGAATTCCCGATATATTTATGTATGAATCATGTTTGTAAGTTATTTGGGGGCTACGGAAAATTGATTTCAACAAACAGACGGATAGATGGATATGGCTTTATCGATTTCGCTTTCTATAACGATCCAGAATATATATACTTTGTGGAGTCGCAAAATGTAGAAATTACAAATGGAATGACAAACTTATATATACCCTTGCCATTCATGGCGAAGGGTTAAAAAACCAAATTCTATTGAAAATCCTTTTTCTCACCTTTGCAATCTGGCCATTTTTTCGTATCCATTTCATTCAATCATTTTACTGAGCATTATTATTAAGGCTTTAATTAAATGGTCTGCTACATTATCTACTACTGCAGCACTTTTTTGTGCGACAAAATTCCTGTTAAATGCTGAGAAAATTTTTTTTTCAGTAAAAAATATTTGAGATACGAAAATTTAAAAAAATCAAATAAAGATGGGTATAATGAGAGCTTCTCAGATACTTTAGTATTAAAATAACTAATATAGAGATAATTGATAGTACTTCCAAAGGTGGGGAATCAAAATATTTTGGAATTAAATCTGCAATTTCTAACTGGCTTTATAGAGTACCATGAACTTTCACATAGGAATGTGGTTTCATAGTAGGGAACCTCATGCATGCAAAATGTTTATAAGATTGTGACTTTTCGTTCAAAGATTTAAAGTCCTTGATTAGGCCTATTAAAACATGCTAGCACGTGTTAAATATCTTTTATAGTTAGCCAGTTATATGCTTTTGAAATTTCTCCATAATTTGGTCCGGTTTGCCCACAATATCGGGCACATTTTATGACCAGCATTAAATTTTTTCTTGTTAGTTAACAATAAATAATAACACTATGCAACAAATGAAGACTTTTGAAAAAACACTCGGTCATGACAGTACTGCACAGTGGGGCAGAATCAAAATGTTTGGGAAATAAATCTGGCATTTCTAAAATTGTATGTGTGCGTAGCCTAGGAGTATTCGAGTTTATTAAAATGTTCCAGGGGCGGCGATATGGGGGTTCAAAGTAGGGTACCTTCGACATTTAAAATTCTGCCCCACTGTGCAGTATAGATTCAACTCTACTACCAAAGGGTAGTAAAACTCTATACTCAGATTGCGATTTTAGTGACCAACTTGTTTTTATGGGCCTCCAATGAAAATCAGTGGGCCCTTAAAAAAGATGTCATTAGTTTTGGCCAACAGCTATATGGCAATAATATAGCTAAGAGTCCAACAAAGAATATATATTCCTTTTGTTAAAAAAAATGTGGAAACATTTTTTTTTTCACTTTTTTTAGAATAACTTTCAGGGGCTCCTAATTTTTCAATAACAATATTTAGCAAAGTTGTCACTACGGTAAAGCTAAACAACTCTTGTGAACACATGAATGCAATCTGAACATGTTTGGGAATTTTAAATAGCCACAAAGATCACTTTGTACCTTATAAATTTTCACTATTTTTTGTCGCGAAAACAAAGATTTTCTGTTAAAAAAATATGATCAAGTGTACAATTCTCTATTATGCTGCAATAAAGAAGAATGGGCAAATCATTGTCAGTATGATCCGAGTCCATCACGTTACCCAATCTTGATCACACAAGACCGGCTTGATGCAAGATATGAAAAACGTTAACATTTTTTTAAAAGTTGGCAAGGTTTGTGGAACTTCTGAAGAGTACATATAAACTTTTTATATAAGTTTTTGGTATTGGTGGAAAACTGAGGGCTTGAGGATTAATATTTTAGTAAAATTTAATAATTTTATAGTTTTACTGCTCCAACCATGTAAAATTTCGTAACAATATCTACTATAGTTAGCGAGATACCGAATTAAGGACTGAGATCGAAAAATTCTTAAAACTTTTAACCCAATTATTATTTGATTTTTTTCTGATCAAGTTTGATTATGTTTAATGTCAGTTATGTTCATTTGTTCTTAGTCTGATGAAAATGAGTTACGAGAAAAAAAGTGCGTATTAAATTTATTGAATATTTTCAACAAAACCTGACTTGGTCCTAAAAAAAGTTGGCCAAACAATCAAAGGTCTAAGGTCAAACTGATTCCAATGTTATTAAACAGTACCGGGAGAACTTGTCTGTTGATAGTAACCCTGGTTCATGTATTTGTACCAAGAGGAATAGTCCACTTGATGTTTCAAAAGAGCTCCCAACACATCCTGTAGGAAAGCAGTCCGGTTAGCTTGGACTATTTGGTACGAAAAGTTAAAGCCAATGCAGGTTTAAAAACATACAAGACTCAAAAAGTTCCTGACAGGAACTCTGCTAAAAATTTAGAGGCCAAAGACTGAGCACGGAAACTAAAGACAAAATTTTATACAAAATACAAATACCTGCTGCAAAATGGATGACGAAACGTATGTTCTTGAAATTTTTTTCGCAGCTTCCGGGTCAATATTTTTGTGTTGCTGATACTTGAGGGAATGTTGTAGAAAAGTTCAGGACCCAAAAGCAGACACAATTGCCAAAAAAGTTCTTGGTATGTCAAGCAATAAGCAGTTGCGGGAAAAGAAGCCGAATATTTGTTACAAAGGGCTCTACAAATACGGAAATTTACATGAAGGTATGTTTACAAAAAAAAATTTCCATTCATTATTTTTGGCCTGATTTGGCTTCCTGTCACTATGGTAAGCAAGGTCTTGACTGGTAAAAGAACAATAATGAGCACAAAAAATGTGTCCAAAAATGTGGTAGATTTTAAACGGATATGGACTACTTGTTCAAAGAAAGTGACAGAAAGCGCTATAAAAACCATAATGAAACGGTTTCCGGAAAAGTTCCATAAATTCATCGCTATTGATTACAACTATATAAATATTTTTGTTTTGTAAATTGTAATAATATTTTTCGATCTCAGTCATTATTTTTTTTTTTTAAAAAAAAAAACGTTTCTAAACCACTATGCGAAGTTGGAAAATTTGAATCAGACCTACTCTAGAAAACTATATATAATATTGTAATATTCTTCAGAGATAAAAATTTAAGTGAATATTTGGAAGAAATTATGTGAATAATTGACAGTACACAGTGGGGCAGAATCATAATTTTTTGGAAATAAAATGGGCCATACAAATGCTCCAGGGGCGGCGCTATGGGGCTCAAAGTAGGGTACCTTCGACGTGTAAAATGTTTAAACACGTTTTTTTGTTTTCTATTCCATTTCAAAGATTTTTTATATTTTTTGAAAGCGCTTGGCTATGTCTTGCTATTTATCTCTTATACTTTTCGAGTTATAGGCATTTCAAAATTGAAATTTTAAAATTTTGCCATACCTTGGCAACTAAATTACGAATAACATACAAATATTTCAGAGCAATATCGATTATGGATCCAAAAATAAGCGATTTTCAATTTAAATATTCAAAAACTTTTTTGGGCGAAAAGGTGACTTAACTCTTTTTTAATTAAAAAAAAAATTCTTTAAGAACATATAACAATTTTATGTTTTTCTGAAAGATATCTTTACGGAGAACATTTTAGTATAAATAACATGTCCTATTCTTAGAATATGTTGCCCCCTACTCCCTTCGGAATTTGACCTATTTTTTTTATCAAAAATTCAAATTTGGGCCACATGTTCTACAATCCCAAAACTGGGATCAGAAAACGAAAAGCAGCTTTGGAAACCTTGATGTGTTCCCTATTTAACGCCAAAGTATTTTCCCAGCCCCGAAGGAAATGTGGACCCTATAGGCAAAAATACCATTTTTGGGAATTTCGCTCCAATTTTTAGGAATTCCAGGATTGCCTTTGACCTTTTGACAAGTTTTTTTACACCTTTAGAATGACAAACATAAAAAATGTTAAAAGTTTCATTGAGTTTCTAAAACTAAAATTTATATCAAAATTTTAATAGGATTGCAAATATTAGGAAAAATTTTATCCACATTTATTCCGAGCTATATTGATTTGTTTAGATAAGTTAATTTTTGGGCTTAAAAAAAAAATTTCAAGTCAATATCTCAATTAGATTCAAAAATAGCCACTTTAAAATTAAGTCTATCAAAAATGGCACGTGTTTAAAAATTTTACATGTCGAAGGTACCCTACTTTGAGCCCCCATATCGAAGCCCATGGAGCATTTGTATGGCCCATTTTAATAAATGACAGATTTATTTCCAACAAATTTCGATTCTGCCCCACTGTGCAGTATCTGTCAATCGCAAAAAGTGGCAATAAATCTAAATCTTTTGAACAACCAGTCCGATTGCAGAATGAGCAAATCGTAGAAAAGAATATAGGTCAGATACAGGTTGCCAAAATTGACCACCCTGGGTTAGTAAACCTTTCTACTTATTCCTCGCCACCCTGTAAACTTTGACATGGTTTTTCAAACACAACTATTTTGAATTACTTAAAATTAAATTAATTTTTAATTCCGTTTGTTTGTAGGTTATTTGTTTTACTTGTGTGACCCAATAATTTTATCTGCACATTTTAAACAATACATGGAGATTTATAACAAACAGTTGGCATAAATTAAGCACATTTGTTAAATCAAATTTTATATATTGTACAAACAGTTTTTGTTGTTGTTTATCACTTTTATTATTAATGCTAAAGGACACGAAATACACAAAAACTTTATAAAATATATTTTTTTTATTATATGCAAATTAAAGTACTATTTTCATGCTTCAAATGCCACTTTAGTTGGAATGGTATGGAATGATGGATGAATTGTTTAAAACTTTTATCAATTACTTATGCCAGCCTGTATTTTGTATGGAAAATATACAGATTTAAACAACATTTCCATACAAAAGCAGGAAATGAGGTTTTAGTTCATTGAAAAGTTTAGTTGGTTTGATAAGTTTGTTTTAGGCAAAAAAAAAAAAAACTCACAAAATGTTAATGTAATAATGGAAAGTTAATAAAGTCTATTAGTGAACATATAGTGGGTGAATGTTTAAAATTTCACAATGTTTAAAGGACAATTCTTTAAACATTGGGGATAAACAAGTTTGAACAGTTTATGATACTCAATTTAGGGTTGAGAGAAAGGTTTGTTTTAAAGTAGTTTGTAAATAAGTTTTATTTAGTAGAAATTCCGTTCAGGAATTTTGTTTATTTGAATTCTGTGAGTATTTGATTTTTATTAACTTTGTAATAATTAAAAATTTATTGGGATAGCCAGTAGTAGTTGTTGTTTGTGTGGGCTAATAGTTGTGTAGTTCAGTCAAATACTATTGTATTTAATGCCTCAATTCAATTTATTTTAATGCGCTAATGAAAACTTGAAAATAAAAATGCGCTGAAAGCGAAAACAACAAATTAAAATTTAATTATTTGTTTTTATTTCAACTTCTTCACACCAAAAAAAAACAAAAAGAAAAACAAGCAAAAAAACTCAAACAATTTTTATTTTTGTAGAAAAAATTATAAAAATAAATTCCATAGAACATTTTGTAAACAATTAATTTTGGCTGTCTGCCTCGTACAAGAAAATCACACACAATTTAATTTCCCGAAATTGAAAAAGCTGAAGAAAAAACAAAAACATTTTCAAATAAACATTAAAATTGTGTGAGAATCACAGAAAAATAATTTAGATAAAATAATTTTAAAGGAAAAAAAAATACAAATAAACAACTAAATTTTAAAATAAAAACAACTTACACTAAAAGAAAATTGAACAAAACGAAAAAAAACCACCAACAATGAACAAAAAATCAGGCAAGGCAGACTGTTTAAATTTACAAAGAAAATAAATATAAAAATGCACTGGCTCACATTTTTTTCAGTTGGTACAGCCGCTCTGGCCTTCTTCCCCATCCATAATCGCCTTTAAAACACATGTACTATTTATATGGATGTACTGTATAAAGCAAGTATTCCGGCTATGAACATTCATTCCTTAGTCCACAGTTGAATTTTTTTATTGTTTTTTTTTTCTTGGTGTTTGTATACAAAATGCATTTTTCTATTCTTTAGCTTTCAACCATAAATTCTGTGTACTTTTTTGCTGTTTTTATTTTTGGTAAACAATCATACTCAAATATTCAGCTTATAGGATAGTATGATTGTTCCTTTTTTGCTGGTTAGTTTTTTTGGAGGAAACATACAATTTTCGTAAATAAATTTTTAATATATTTATGCATGTACCTTGTTGGAACTACATATGGGCAATTCCATGTCATCGTACGTGACATGTGTACACCTATAGAGTGGAATAGATTTTGCAATAATAAGAGTATCTGAAAAATAATTTTGTCTTTATGTTGCATTCAGAGGGTACTATATTTTTATGAAAATAATAAGTTCTTTCGAAATATCTAATGTCTAAAATATCTAGCGAAATAAGGGTATATCGTACGTGACATAAAATGGAAGTAGTTTTGAGGTACATGTAGAAATATGCGAAAATTTGCGAATCGTGAGAGGCATTATATTTTCTTTTAATTTCTTATACTAAACCAAATATTTTTCCTTTACAATCCGTCATATTTAAATAAAAGCAACCTTTGGATGATCTTTTAAAAAAATAAAATTTAATATCGTACGTGACATACCGTACGCGACAGATTTTTCTCCTATAGTAAAATAATATATATTCTGTATATATATGTATACAAAAACTAAAGAAATAAATAGAAAGTATATATTCGGTTTAAATAAACAATTTGATAATAGCAAAAAAACAATCAGAGTCAAATTTGTTTTATACTACATGTTAATTGTAGGCTTAGTTTTCGCAGAAATCTTAGCCTAAAACATAACAATTAAATTATAAAGTTAAATATAATCAGTTCAACCTAGAGTTTCGTGTTCGGTTTTAACTGAAACAGAAACCGCGGTTTTTCAAGGCCTACAATCGAAACCGACAATTATTCTTCGGTTTTCACTTTTAATTTATTTTCAGTAGAAAAATTCAAAATTTTGACATGAAAAACAAACTTTTTCATTCAATGATTCATCTAATTTCTCTAAAAACAAATAAGTTAAAATATCTTGAGATTTTTTTAATTTTTTTAAATTGTGTTACAATAATTGCTTCAGACAATGTAGCCGACTAGGCAAAGAAACCTGTTAATAATGAATAACTCTAATTCATTTAAAAATATTTAAATGAATTAGATAAAAGTATGGAGGACTAGCAGGCCGGTTGTTCTTCGCCACCTCAATTGGAAGAAAAAAATAGTACTATTGAGTCTCCCTTTGTGAATTAATGCTAATTCAGGATGAATGTAAAATGGATTCTATCTCACTTGAAACGTATTATTAGAATAAAACAAGTACCACAAATACCCACATTTTGTATTCCCACTCAGCATCATGATTCTGTTTCCACTATTATAGATAATGCTAAAGAAAGGTACCACTAAAGTCACATTCGGTGAATTTTAACTCATTCAGAATCATGTGTTCCTAATTTTTAGGTTTGTTATTATAAAATAGTCAAAAAGTATTATTAGTTGCAGAAAAGCACATATGAGTCCCTTTTTTAGATTCTAACTCGGTCAGGATCAGGTGTTTAATTTTCTGCTTAGAGGTTCATTATTATTGAAATTTCAAAAAATTCGAAGAACGAAAAAATACTAATAGTTTTTGATTCTTTCTTTATTCAGAAGCATATCAGCCAATTTTTACCTATACATATATTATCCAACGTTAATGTACATAAAAAAGTACCATTAAAAGAAAGAGTACCAATTTTCCTTTATCCTCTTGAATTTTAAATTTGTATAGAATTTCCTATATTATTAACTGACTTTGTTTCTATAACATTAATATTTAACAAATTATCAAAAAACCAAAAAAAAAAAACCAAAACCGAACGGTTTTCAATTTTTTAAAACCGCAGCCGCGGTTTTGAAATTCTTCGGTTTTTTGGAAACTCTAGTTTAAACTATTATTTTTGCACTTCAAAATCTTGAAAATAAGTTTCGAGTGTTTTGGTTTTTTCAGTCGTGGTTGTCATTCTTGCAGAATTGCCCATATATAAAGTACTAGCTTAACCCGGTGCGCTTCGCTAGCTACATCGTAGTGAAAATTTTATTTCAAAATTAAATTTTATACAAAATTAATGCTTTTGCAATAGAACACAGAAAAAACTATTTCTTAAACCGTTTCAATTCAAATATTTGTCACATATTGAACTGGTTTCAATTATTTCATAATTAAATCAAGTATTCATTTGCTCAAAAACAAAATTTCTTGATATTTTCTATTGAATTTTGAGATTTGAATTTGATTATTTTGACAATTGAATATACAATTTGCGTTATTGGTTGAATTTCAAATACAAAAATTATTGAATAGATACACTAGTTCAATATGTGATAAATGTTTGAATTGAAATATAATTTTTTTCTGTGAAAGTATAAAAAATATCCAGTGATTTTAGAAAAAATCTGGTTTATTTATTTAAGACGTTCGGTTACCTATAATTTCGTACGCTTTTACAGTGTACATTACAGTGAATTTAAGGATATTTTCCGGAATCCCTTCCATTAAGGTTTTTATAGTGCTTTCTGTCACTTTGTTCTAACAGGTAGTCCATATCCTTCAATTTTCTTTTAACAAGAGCACAATATCTCTCCACTGGCCTCAGCTCCAGGCAGTTTGGAGGAATTGCCTCTCTTGGTACAAATACCACATTATTGTTCTTATACCACTCAAGACCTTGCTTACCATAGTGACAGGATGCCAAATCAGGCCAAAAATAAGTGGATACATGAAGAAGTCTTATGAATGGAAACATCCTTTTTCGGTATTTATATGGCCCTTTGTAACAAATGTTTGACTTTTTTGCCGCAACTGCCTATTGCTTACCATACCAAGAACTGTTTGGGAAATTTTGTCTGCTGTTGGGTCCTATACTTTTCTTCAACATTCCCTCGAGCATGTGCAACATAAAAAAATTGTCCCAGAAGCTGCGAAAAATGTTCCATACGTACATTTCGTCATCCATTATGCAGTAGGTATATTTCAGTCTTTGACCTCTAAATTTTTAGCAGAGTTCTTGTAGGAACTTTTTTAGCCTTGTATGCTTTTAAAAATGCATTGGCTTTAACTTTTCATACCAAATAGTCCGAGTACTGTCCTAACCGGGCTGCATTCCAACCGGAGGTGTTGGGAGCTCTTTTAAAAATGCTTACTATTTTTTTTGGCTTTAGAAACATCATGTGGACCATTCCTTCTACCTGAACCAGGTTTTATATCAACGAACAAGTTCTCCCGGTAATAACATTGGAAACAGTTTGATAACAGACCTTTGATTGTTTGGCCAACTTTGTGTAGGACCATGTTTGGTTTTGTTGAAAATATTTAATAATTTTAGGTCACTCATTTTAAACAGATACAAATGAACATAATTGACATTGAACATTATAACTGACATGCTTTACAAAGCTAACTTGATAAAAAACAAATTAAATAATACTTGGGGTAAAATAATAAATGAAAAACGTGTGTTAATAATTTTACGATCTCCGTCCTTACATCCCAAATACATACAAAGGGTCATATTGCCCTTGCCGTCCTACAAATAGTCTACGTGGACCATATTGTCTATGCATCATACAGAATCAAAAATTTCATTATGAAATCAAGGCAGCGGTTAAACGATAAATTTCTACTTCTATGATCGAAGTTCCCCTCTTTGCCAGATTATCCGCGATATGATTACCTGGTACAACTTAGTGCTCAGGCATACAGTAGTGTCCCAGTGTTGAATGTCTCGCCATATCGTTAAGAGTTGCTCAGAATTCCAGGGTCAATTTGAATGTAGTGGAGATACCTTTATTATATTTCAGGGTTGCCTGGCTATCAGTATAGATTCGAATATTAACCCCGTACTATAGAATTTTTCCAATAAATGTTGCCCGATTTTCTCCATACTTGACAGTATAATTTCAGAGTACTTAAAACTAATTTGTGTAAAATTTTATCAGTATTGCCGCATAATTAACATATTTATGAATACTCAAAAACAGTATTAAGGGGCGATATTTGTATGGGTGCTAGGTGGTATCATGGATGGATATTCCCCATTTTCAAATCAAAACAAATCAAAACACAATACCCTTCAACATGAGTGGCAAGGGTATATATAAGTTTGTCATTCCGTTTGTAATTTCTATATTTTTCAATTGCGACCGCACAAAGTATATATATTCTGGATCGTAATAGATAGCGTAGTCGATAGCCATGCCCATCTGCATGTTGAATTCAACTTTCCGTAGCCCCCAAATAACTTACAAATATGATTGATATATCAATATATCGGTAATTCTTCCGGCTCGGTTGCTATATGGATATAAGGAAAAACTGGGACAGCCTCGATAATTTTTCCAAAATTTTGAAAAATTTGTTTGCTTAAAAATATTTAAAAATTGTATTTTGAAATATAATTTGGTGTAGGGTATATAAGATTCGGCACAGCCGAATATAACTCTCTTACTTGTTTATACCCTTCACCATGAGTGGCAAGGGTATATATAAGTTTGTCATTAATTAGTAATTGAAGTAATTTCTACTTTTTTCATTTGCGACCCCACAAATACATTCTGGATTGTTATAGATAGCGTGGTCGATATAGCCATGTCCGTCTGTGTACTGAAATCAACTTTCTGAAGCCCCCAAATAACTTACATATACATCAATGTCTCCGAAATTCTTCGGCTCGGTTGCTATTTAAAATCGTGAAAATCGGTCCACAAATGGCTGAGATATAAAGAAAAAACCAGGACAACCTCGATTTTTGACCTATATCTGGATTACTAAGTCAATGATAGAACCTTTTCAAAGACCTTTGCAACGCCGCACAGTGGCGCCATTTGAGTTTTTTCGTTGCATAAATCATAACTTTTGAACCAAATGATATAGTCAAGCATATGATAGATAATTGATCAGCCTATGAAATGCATGTTTGAAAATGGTTCTACGCCTTTCAGGTGCCTACTTATGGGTTAGCTAAGTTGAAATTTGTGGAAAAATCAATTTTATGGGAAGTAAAATAAAATATTTTTTAAATTTTTTATGTTTCTTTTTAAAGGCTTTTATGATTTAAAATTATTCCAGAAAAGAATAAAAAATTTTTTTTGAAAAAAAAATTTTTGGTTGGTTTTTCACGGTCATAAGTCATTTTTGAAACCATGTCTTTTTTCAAAATTTTACCTCTAGCAACAAATGTGGCAAGAACGGGCAGCTGGAAATTTTTGCATTAGGTAAAGGAATAATCAAAGAACTTATTTTGAAAATATGGCAAATATTGAAATTAATAGTTTTTTTTATTTTTCATCAAAGTATTGAAAAAATGGATAGTTGGTAAATATCGACTTACCTGGACAAATACAAAGCAAACAGTACAATTTTTGTTAATTCTTTTCTTAATAAATGTATCTATCAAAAGAATCAAAAATAATGACGATCAGTTACATAGTTTTCGATATATTGTATCTGAAAGCGGACCAAATTACCTAAAAATTGTCTGTTTTTTTGAAAACTGAAAACTTTGAGGGGCTATAACTTCTGAACCAAAAATCTGATTGTAGAATTTTTGGAATCGTTGGACAATTTACTGTAAAATAGGTTTTGATTTTTGCACCCTCACTTGTTCTACGGGCGCCATTGTGCGACGTATATAAGACCATAGTAAGTTGGACCTGCAATGGGACAAAATCGGAGAAATATTTTTTAACCCGATTTTTTTTCACCAAAAATTTTTTTTCACTAAATATTAAAAAAAACGTTTTGAAAACTAAATTTTTTTTTTTTTTAATTTTAAAAAAAAATTTTAAATTAAAAAACAATTTCGAAAAAACCACTGGAAAAAAATTTTAAATTTTGTTTGCCTAAAAATATTTGAAAATTGTATTTTAAAATATAATTTGGTGAAGGGTATAAAAGATTCGGCACAGCCGAATATAGCTCTCTTACTTGTTTTTTGTTTTATTTCAACTGGCATAAAGACGGACGGACAAAGCTAGATCGTAAAGGAATTTTTTATTATACCCTTCGTGAGAAGGGTATATATAAGTTTGTCATTCCGTTTGTAATTTCTACATTTTATATATTCTGGATCCTTATAGATAGCGGAGTCGATTAAGCCATGTCCGTCTGTCTGTCTGTCTGTCCGTCTGTCTGTTGAAATCAATTTTCTGAAGATCCCAGATATCTTCGGGATCCAAATCTTC
The DNA here is from genome assembly GCF_958450345.1 of Calliphora vicina. Taxonomy (NCBI): domain Eukaryota; kingdom Metazoa; phylum Arthropoda; class Insecta; order Diptera; family Calliphoridae; genus Calliphora; species Calliphora vicina. Next base: position 73,718,909 of record NC_088783.1, on the reverse strand, counting down.
AATAATTCTGTCAGACATGCTTTCGAGAAGTTTGCTATTTAAAATCAGCAAAATCGGTCCATAAATAACGGAGATATGAGCAAAAAACCGGGACAACCTCGATTTTTTACCTATTTTTGATCTATATCTGGATTACTAAGTCATTAATATAGACAATATGAATATCTAATGATAGATATTTCAAAGTCCATTGCAACGATGTAGATAAGGCTATAGTAAGTTGGATCTACAATGGGTCAAAATCGGGAAAAATATTTTTTAACCCGAATTTTTTTTTCATCAAAATTTTTTTTGTCATAAATTTTTTTTCCAAAAAAAAAAAAAAAAATATTAAAAAAAATTTGGAAAAAAAATTTTGAAAAACAATTAAAAAAAATTAAATTTTGTTCATCTAAAAATATTTAAAAAAATTTATTATTATTATTTTATTTATTAATAGCAAATTAAATTTACATATCAATATTAGAAAATTAGGAACTAGCTACTGAGGCCTTCGTCCTTAAAGAAAAAAAAAAATTATTTTAAAGTATAATTTGATGAAGGGTATATAAGATTCGGCACAGCCTAATATAGCTCTCTTACTTGTTATTTTTTTATTTTTGCTAAAAACAATTAGTGCGTTCAAAAATAAACTTGTTGTTAGTTGTTTTAATCAAAGCAATAATATACAGTAAATTGTTAATGGTCGGTTGAAATATTTATATTTGTTTTATTTTTGTATTTTATTTATAAATACTACATAATACATGTTGATAAATACATTTAAAGTAATACACTCAAACATTTTTTTTTATAATTGATAAAGATATAAATGAAAAATTGTTAATGCTAATATATCAGCAAGAACGTCCCCTATTAGTGTGGGGATTGTAGGTTCGATTCCTGTTTCTGTTCTGCTATCCGTCATCGTTACAACAAACTACGATTTCTATACTTCGGATTATGAGAAAAAGTTCCTAAAACAAGTTGCTATGTTTATGGCAAGACTATCATAAAACTCACAAACAAGAAATTAGTTAAAATTTGTCATTGCAATTATTTAAACAGAAATCAGGACTGTAATTAACACTTCCTATTAAAATTTATGGTCAATATCTTTGGGGTACAAATATAATTATTTCATTTCATTTCTACTATAAAAATTATAATTTTAAAATTAGCTTTTTTCCTTTTTCTTTTCATTTAACTTTAAACCCCTTTGAGAATCATTAATTATTTACAGTGATTTAATTAAATGTTCATTAATTTTTAATTCTGACATGTGTTTGTGTGAAAGAGTTTGCTGTTAATTGCAATTTTTTTTAGTATTTGTTGTCATTCATTTATTTGTATTCTTTTATTTGCTCATAAAATTATCTTTTTTTTATTTAAATGTCAATAAAAAATCATGTCAGCATGTAGTTTTAATGATTTTTAATTAAAAACTGTGTTAAATGACATGTTTGGTCCTCTCTCAGATAAACGTTTATTTCTATTACATATTATTATTTTAAATGTTTATAATTATTTGCTTTGTTTTTTTGTTTAACAAAAAAATATATTTTTTAAAGACACATGTTTTTTATAAAGATATTTTTTTGTTTTGCAAATGCGTAAATGTTTTTGTTTAAAGGTGAGCTAAATGAATTTAAATAAATATAAACATGAGTTTTGTTTGCACAAGCAGGTAGATCAAATAGAAGCTGTCAATTATTATGCTAATAAACAATTGAAAAAAAAAGAATTGGTCAGTTCGAATGTGGTACAGCATTGATTGGTAAATTTTTTTTAAAATTATAACTCAAGGCCTTTTTTAGAAGTTCAAATAAGCCGTGTAAGATTTTTGCTATATTTAAACTGTCTATTTCTAAAATTGTGAATGACTGGCCACATATATATTAACTAAGAAAGGAATCTTGAAAATTCATGTGTTTTTAGAGGGTTCAAACGAGGTATCGCTACAAACAACAATAAAAACACATCAACAACTAGGAGAGCTATATTCGGCTATGCCGAATCTAATATACCCTACACCAAAGTATACTTTAAGATAAATATTAAAAACTATACTTTGTGAACAAAAGTTTTGGTGAAAAAAAATTTGGTAAAAAATTAGGTGAAAATGTCGAGGTAGTTGCCGTTTTTTTGCTTATATCTCAGCCATTTGTAGGCCAATTTTCTCGATTTTAAATAATAACTTATGTTGGGCTGTGGCGAATATGTTGATGAATGAATCATGTATGAAAGTTATTTGGGGCTTTCGAAAGTTGATTTCAACAGACGGACGTGGCTATATCGATATACCAGACCGTCTCAGTTTTTACACTTTTTTCGAAATTCCTTCATGAACATCGATTTTCCTAATTTACTCTAAAAAACAAGAATTTTGGTGTATAACACTTAAATATTGATGAACGGGAAGTGGTCTCTCAAATCATTTTTTCGTTTTTTTAGGCAAAATGTATTTTTTCCAAAGAATTAAAAAATCTTGCTTTAGTAATTTGCCTCTAACTCAAGCACTTCTTAACGGATTTGAACCTAATTACATGCATTAGAAAGCTAATTAAATTTCCTAAATGTTTCTTAAAGCAACATTGCCATTTTTTACGATGGTTTTTTATTCATTGCATTACAAATTCAGATTTTCAAATAAGAACTTATCATTTTTTTTTAATTTTTGCTTACCGTTTCTTATATAAAAATTGAACGAGGCAAAATTTGTTTATTCTGTAAATGCACTGTAGTAGGAAAGTAAGAAGAGATTCATATTGGTTTTTTATTTTATCAAATTTGCTAAAATTGTACTTTTGTTGGTCGAAATGGTATCCGCTTTAAAAGTGCAATATTTTTGGAGGACGGAGTTTTAAAGTGTCATATTGCTGAATCTAATTGAGATATTGATTTGAATTTTTTTTGTTGGACCAAAAATTAACTTATCTAAACAAAACAAAATAGTTCGGAATAAATGTGGATCAAATTGTTCCTAATATTTGCAATCCTATTAAAATTTTGATACAAATTTTAGTTTTAGACACTCAATAATTATGTAATATATAATAAAATCTTTATTTAATAACAAAACTCAATGAAATTTACAACGTTTTTTATATTTGGCATTTTAAGTAACAAGGTGTAAAAAAACTCATCAAAAGGTCAAAGGGAATCCCGAAATTCTTAAAAATTTGAGCGAAAATCCCAAAAATGGTATTTTTTACAATATTGCCCATAGGGCCCACATTTCCATCGGTGCTGGGCAAATACTATGGGGATAAATAGGAAACATATTCAGGTTTCTAAAACTGCTTTCCTTTTTCTGATACAAGCTTTGGGATTTTAGAACATGTGGTCCAAAATTGAAATTTTGATAAAAAATAGATCAAATTCCTAATGGCGTGGGGGCGGCATAGTTCAAAAAATTACAAGTTTTGTATATCAAAATGTTCTCCGTAAAGATACCATACAGAAACATATAAAATTGTTATATGTTCTTAAAGAAAGTTTTTTTTAACAAAGAAGCAGTTAAGTCACATTTTCGCCCAAAAACAAGCAAAAATCTACTATTTTTTAATTTTTAAATTGAAAATCGTTTATTTTTCGATCCATAATTGATATTGCTCTGAGATCTTTTGTAAATTTTTGCCAATTTAGTTGTCTAACTAACAGACATTCGGTCCAAAAGTACGACATATAATTTTAAAATTTCAATTTTGAAATGCCTACAACTCGGAAATTATAAAAGATAAATAGAACGCATAAGTTTTTCAAGACATAGCCGAAAATATAAAAATCTTTGAAATCAGATGGAAAACAAAAAAATAGAACGTGTTTAAAATTGTTATATGTGGAAGGTACCATACTTTGAGCCCCCATAGGGCCCATTTTAAAATCTCAAACTCGAATACTCCTTGGCTACTCTCATGTCGCTACTATCCCGATCAGACCAGCCGTTTGGAAATGACAGATTTATTTCCCAAAAATTTAGATTCTGCCTTACTGTGTAGTGATGGAAAACAGTCAGCAAAATGATTTGATTCTATTCTTCGAAAAAAGCATCTAAACTCCAACAAAAGTACAATTTTAATAAATTTGAAAAAATAAAAAACCAACATCAATATTTTCTTACTTTATATTAATGTATTTAATGAAATGTGAGACGGTCTAATATATACTATATGGAGTAGCAAATGAAAAATTTCAATGTTTGAATTTGAATACCTTTGCCACTCATGGTGAAGGATATATGAAAGAGCAGACAGTAATTTGTTACTTTTTTTAAATTCGAGCATTTTAGGTTAGACGACAAATTGAAACTGTATTTGAGAACTTTTAACATGTCAATTATTTATTTTTAAATTTTTAAACAGAAATCAAATTTAGATTTATTTTTCATTTATCTTAAATACCAAATATGTATTTCTAACTAAATCTAATTTATTTATATTATAAAACTGTGACGGCATACATTGTAAATGGTTTATTAAGGCTAAAAAGATAATTGTTAAATTTTTAAATGATTGTGATGATGGTATTAAAAGTGTTTTCGTGTTGGCAGAGATTTTTATGAGATGCATGTTTAATTGCGACTTCAAAATGGTAACAAACTAAATACCAGTTGGCTGATGAAATTGCAAACGTTAAGCTAAATATAAAATACTTGCGGAAACCCTTAAAAAAATAAACACAATTTGTTTATTTGTAGAAAAAAAAGTAAATTCTTTTTTTTACTATTTCGAAAGGCGAAGGTACATTAAACGTCTTCCATGCAAATCACTTTCCTTTAACTTGTAATTTTTTGGGATAATTTAAGTATCAGCAGGGAAGTTCCGATTTTTTTTACAGAAAAACGAACAATTTCATATTCTTAAGCAAAATATCATGAAGAATTCAGAAATCAGCAATCACGAGTGGTTTGCCCATGCAATTTTAAATGATGTAACTGCAGAAAAATACATGTCAAGTCGCGTATTGATAATGATTTTTTAATAAAAAAAAACGATTTAACACTTTCGTCGTATTTTCAGTTTTTACTTAAGTAGAAATATACTTGTCAGAGTTGAAACCAAAAACTGAAATTAATATGTAGGATTTCGAATTCGACAGTTTCAAAAAGTCCAATTTCTAATTAGCTAGGAAAATTTGTCCAGGAACCATTCAAAAAGCACTATGCGTAATTTATCCGTTTTGGTACATTTTTTGTCCCTCTGTATTTATTCTCTCCATTTTTATGATAAACATTGTTTTTCATTAAAAATATTTTTGTAAAATAATGTATCAAAAAGAGAGGTCCATTATACGTATAAATTTTTAAAAAAATCCATTTGATATTTTATTCAATTTAATTTCTGAGATATGGGATACAAAAAAGTACACCTTAAAAGTACAAAAATCAAAAAGTATCACACTCATTTTCTGTAAATTCAGATTAAGTTGGATTTTTGGTGCTAGCTTCATTAGATCCGAAGATAAAGAGATACCGATTTTATCCGTTTTACCCATTTCACCCCCTTAAAATAAAAATTTCCAAAAATCACTTCTTAGTGGATCAACAAATATACAAAGTTTCATAAGTTCAAAATTGGTAACAATTCGAAAATGGACTTAATGTAGTATTTTAGGTGTCTAAACCCATCTTCACCAAATTTCCTTTCTAATGAAACCAGTTTGGTGCTCATCGGTTGGATGGTTTCAGACTCTATTACGGACATACATAGGTAGGTAGAAATATTTTTTCTGTAGAGCAAAAACGTTTGAATATATTGCAAATCTGATTTCACCAGTCGATTCTGAATCAAAAATAAATACAATTGATAATTTTTGAATCCTTTAAAATATGTAGTTTCAAAAACCCACAACAGGGGGCGCAAATTTCATAAAAAAATAATTTTAGTTTTTTTTTAAACATGCACGATGAAAAGCCATTTTAAGCTTAGCAAAACGGCACCAGTATTTCCTTTATCACTAACCCTTAAAGTTATGTGGCTTCAAAGTTATTTATTTAACAAGAAAATAACAAATTGGTAAAAAAAGTTTAGAAATTATTTTATTAGCTTGCCTTAACAAAACATTTTTAAATCGACATAACTTCTCCAATAGAAAGAAAATATTGGTATCATTTTGATAAGCTTAAAATGTCCTTTCATCGTGCATATTTAAAAAATCTAAAATACTTTTTTTTTAATTTTTTTTTATGAAATTTGTGCCCCCTGTTGTGGGTTTTTGGAACTATTTTCAAGGATTCAAAAATCATCAATTGTAGGAGTGAAAATTTTCCAAAAAAAGGACGCCAAAAACCTTCAGAAAAATGATGATACCCAAAAAACAAATGAAGTGACCTGGTAACAAACGAACTCTAATATAGATATTGGTCATATTCAATTCGAAAAAAACTAATTTGCTTTGATTCTCCAATTTCTACTATTTGGCTGTGCGTTCTTTAAACATAATTATGAGTTATTTATCTGTTTCAGATAATTTTAAGAATTTTGTCATCGATTTGTTAGTGCATATTTTGCTTTTTATAATATATTTTAAGGACTCCATGTATGTAATGACATCACGTGAGAACGGCTGTGGCGATTTGGCCGATTTTTTTTATTCGATTCAAGGAGATGGTTTGTAAAGAAAAAAAAATCAAAAATTCCGGGTAAAACTCGGAAAAAAATTTGTTGAGTCCAGTCAACAATAATAAAAAGCTCCCCAAATTATGCAGTACAAATTTAGATATTTGATTTGCAAATAAATAAGAACAGGTAGGTAGGTGTATGTGGGTTGAAGAAACTTGAAGAACTAGCATTAGTAAATAGCCACCGGGCGAAGACGGGGCGGTCAACTAGTATGTTAATAAAAATGAAACCATTACACTACAGTTTTGATTTTTTTTTATTTGATTGAAATGAAAATATTATTTTTATAGTTCTAATCAATATTGATGAATTTATGAACCATTTCCGGAACCTCTTCCATTAAGGTTTTTATTGAGCTTTCTGCCACTTTGTTCGCACAGGTAATCCATCTCCATTTAAAATCTACCACACTTTTGGACACTATTTTTGTGCTCTTCAATTCTCTTTTAACAAGATCCCAATATCTCTCCACTGGCCTGGAGGCCACTGGAGGATTTGCTTCTATTGCTACAAATAATACATTATTGTTCTTGTACCATTAAAGACCTTGCTTACCATAGTGACATGATTCCAAATCAGGACAAAAATAGGTGGACACATTAAGAAGTCTGAATGAATGGAAGCATCCACTTTTGTAAATATTCCTTGATGTAAATTTCGGCCCTTTGTAATAAATGTTTGGTTTATTTTGCCGCAACTGCATATTGCTTGCCATACCAAGAACTTTTTGGGAAAATTTTCTGTTTATGGATCCTAAACTTTTCTACAGCATTCCCTCGAGCATCAGCAACATAAAAATATTGCGAAAAAATGTCCATACTTACGTTTAGTCATCCATTTTGCAGCAGGTACATTTTCCGTGCTCTGTCTTTGGCCTCTAAATTTTTAGCAGAGTTCCTGTCAGGAACTTTTTGAGCCTTGTATTTTTTTAAACCAGCTTTTACTTTTCGTACCAAATAGTCCGAGTACTGTGCTAACCGGACTGCTTTTCTACCGGATGTGTTGGAAGCTCTATTGAAAATGATTTCTATTTATTGGCTTTAGAAATATCATCAACAACAAGGTTTTCTACCAACGGACAGTTTGGCGGCAGACCTTTGATTGTTTGGCTAACTTTTTGTGGGACCAAGTTGGGTTCTGTTGAAAATATTTAATAATTTTAGTACGCACTTTTTTCTGGTCACTTATTTTAATCAAATTAACAACAAATGTATATAGTTGCCTTTAAATATAATAACTTACATGTTTTACAAAGGTAAATTGATAAAAAAAATGTAATAATACTTGGGTTAAAAGTTTTAATGAAAAAAATGTGTTAAGAATTTTTCGATCTCAGTCCTTATGTTTTATAAATGCATAGAAATGTTCATCTAAGACCGCACAAAGTGTATAAGTATTGTCTTGATCGTTCTAAATTCGATTTAGCTCTGTGCGTTCATGTACCTGTGTAAAACATTCTGAAATCTAAAATATAAATTCGAAAGGAATGAGATTCTCTTGGCATATTTATCATTGCCCTAAAATGTTTGTTATTGAAAATCAGCATCTGAACACAAAAATATAAACACAAAAATGTAAGACAACCTCCAAAATAATTTTTCAATATTTTCAAAGTTAAAATTTGTATAATTCCGGTTATAAGATAAAGTTATTTTAGTTTTGACACTGACAAATGTAACATTCCAACTTGTTTTATATCTCGTTGGAAATTTGGACTCCTATTATTAAGAGTCCTTAATAACTAATTGATAGAGTTAGTATTAGGGTGTGACATTAATAGATTCCCCTTAATGTTATCTTGAAAAAATTCATTTAGTTCAGTTTAAAATCAAAAAAACCATTTATTAGGATTTTGTCTAAATTTAAATCAAATATATCAACATAAAAGCAACATTTTTGTGACAATTTTAAAATATTTCAATGACACTTCAATTGCTCCATTTTCTATTAAGTGGACACATACTTACGCACACAAATTTCTTGTTAAATTTGACATTTTATAAAACAAAAGAAGAAAAAAACAGAAAATAAATATTTATTTATTTGTATTGTATTGTGTATGACTTATTCTTAAGATGTTTATTTTTAAACATTATTTTTCGATTTATCGTCTTTGGTTTTCGCTTTGTCATGATTATTAATGAACCATTTTAAATATTGACAGATGGAATCAATAGATGAATGAGTGACTGGATGGTTGGTTGGTTTGTTGCCTGGGTCGAAACAATTTCCCCAAAAGTAAATACAAATGACATTCAGTAAAATAAAAAAATAATAAAAAGGAAATGTGTCAACCACATTCACCTTTTTTGTATATATTTTCTTTTTTTCTGGCATTTTTAAGTAGTATATTATTATGTTGGTTTGTTATTGTGCCTGTTTTTTGTTTGTAAGTACCAGGTACAAGTGTATTTCGCGTCCTTGGCAAAGATACCAAATGTCAAACAATATATAATATGTATTTATGTTACTTTTTGTTTTTCGTCATTCATTCTATCATTTGTTCGTCTCGTATTTATTTGTTTTTAAAGGTATTTCAATGATACTTAATGAATATTCCATTTTGTTGTTCATTTATTTACATATTTTTTTATTTACTTTGTAAAATGTTTAAAAATAAAATTCAAGTCATCACGTTTCACTCAGTTATGAGGAATGTTGTTTAGTATATTATTTAGTATTTTCTGTGTTTGGGTCCATCTGTTCAGTTTGGGAGCATGCCACAGAATGAAAAACAAAAGTATCCAACTGTTCAGATTGTCATCGTGCCACAAATTGGGATATCAAGGTGTGATTGTTTATCTCATGGCTTGATTTTGAAAATAAACGTGAGAAAGCAAACAGTTTTATTGCAATATAAAAATGTACTTAGAAAAAGAAAAAACAATACAATTTTCTTTTGCAGAGTCCCAGACAAAAATAGAATTTGTAGTGATAGATACACCTATTACAATATTCCTTTAATAATTTATACATGATTTCTATATTTATTTATATCTGTTTTTTTTTCTTTACAGGTAAGAAATATAACACTTGACGTTAACATGTCCTTATTTAAACTCATGTAAGTGAAAAATTATATATTTTATTTAAAAAATATCTTACAATAAGCAGTAAATAGAGCAAAGCTACTTTTATACAATTAATCAACCTGTTTTCATGGATACTCAATTAAAAATTTAATTAAAAACGTATTTATTAAAAGCAAGTACGAGAGCTGTATTCGGCCTTCGCCAGTATACTTTACGATAAAGATTGAAAATATTTTTGGTGAACATTTTTTTTAAATTTGTTTGACTAAAAATGTTATTATTGAAAAAAAAAATAGTTTAAAAAACTTGAATGGTAAAATTTTTTTTGGTGAAAAAAAACTCTGGTTAAAGATAATTTTCCCGATTTTACCTATTGTAGGTCCGAACTATTAGGGCGTTATATACGTCGTTGGAAAGATCTATACTCAGATATTCATAGTATCTATATTAAAGCCTCATAACCCAGATATGGATCAGAAATAGATAAAAAATCGAGGTAGTTCTGATAGTTAGTTTTCTTATTTTAATTTTAATATGATCCGAACCGGGAATATAGCGTATATATTGATGTATGAATCATATATGCACAGAGAAAACAGATTCGTGATAGCAACCGAATTTGTTGCCATATCGAATGATTCTGTCTTAGTTGCCGAATTTTACAGTTCTGGCTACAATATTTTGGAAGGCACATCTAAAGTTTGGTTGCCTCAACTGAAATTCTTCTTTATCAACTGACTTTCTGTTTTTAGAACTGAAAAATTCAATGTGTGCAACCGAATCATTCGATTGGCAACGGTACGGAAAGTTGATTTCAACATACAGATGGACATAGCTACATATGTCGACTCCGCGTCTATTGGGTGTATGACTTAAAAATTCGGGATATTTTAAAATTATTAGCTTTTATTTAAAAACATTTGTACAATATACATTTATTCAAAGTGTTGCCCATTGTTAGCTATGACCAAAATATGGATTCCTTGCCAAAAGAACAGTTCATCGTTTGAGGCCAAGAACGATTCAAGTCAGTTTCGGAAACTCCATTCAGAAATGAAGAGTATCTCAGAGAGAGCATTTAGCATCGATCGAAATAAATAGTTATAGGACGGGGTACTGTCTGGCGGGTGATGTAAAACTTCCCAAACACTTCATTCTAAATAGTTTTTAACAAGTATTGCAACATGTGGTCTAGCGTTGTCATGGTGGAATATTACGGTTTCATGTCAGGCCGCATATTCTGAGCGTTTTTCGGCCAATGTTCACTTCAAACTAGTTGTGTTCGTTATAGATAAGACTCTTTTGGTCCCACCAAAAACAGATTATTACCTTAGCGCCATGTATTTTACTGAGAATACGGGATTGCCTCATAATCCACATATTTATGACAGCTCAAACAGTATTCCGGGGGGACATTTTTATGGGGGCTATGTGAAATCATGAACCGATTTTGCACATTTTCAATACCAAACAAACTTTATCAACAGAGGGCCATCTAGCTACTTTCGTTTGGGACCTATCCTATTTTCAACAGACAGACGAACCTACAGTGGTTGACAAAACAAAAAAATTTTATTAGTGGCCTAAAATCTGAAATAATTTTTTAAAAAATTTTAACATTTTTGTAGTATTTTATTTGTATACTTTTATTAACTTAATTTAACAAAAAACAAAGGACATAATTAATTAAATTCTAAAAATGAGAAAACAAAATTTAAAGATTTCTTTATTACGGCATTGACAAAACAATGGAAACTTAGGTATTATTTTAACAAATATGGTCTAAACTTTGCAATAACTCAATATTTTGTTGGGTATCCCTTATTTTAACAGCTACACATCGACGATGCATTGAACAAATTAAAGAGTCAATGGTCTCCTTTGAAATATTTTGCCATTCCCTTATAACCGCCTCCGATAAATCTTTCTTCCTGGTGTAATTTTTGGTTCTTATTTTACGATCTACAATTTCCCATAGATTTTCTATGGGATTGAGATCTGGCGATTGGGCAGGCCACTTCAAAACACGTACCTCGTTGGATTGTAACCACTCGGTTACAACCCTAGAGGTGTGTTTCGGGTCGTTGTCGTGTTGAAATCTCCAAACTAGGGGCATATTTTCCTCAGCGTATGGATACATAACATCGTTTAATATGGTTCTGTATCCCATACCTGTCATGGTATCTTTTATAATATGAATTGGGCCCATACCTTGCCTTGAAAAACATCCCCATACCATAATATTGCCACCGCCAAACTTTACTTTGGATCTAATCTTTTTCCCTTTGGTCGTCTTACAAATGTTCTCCCATCACTGACTCTTAAATTGTATTTGGATTCGTCGGAAAAGAGGACAGTATTCCATTTCTGTATCGACCAGTTTAAATGAACCCTGGCAAATTGTAGAAGAAGTTCTTTTTAGAAATGAGTGGTTTTTTCACAGGACGAAACAACATCTCGAGGAGTTATTTTTGGGAATTTCTTGAACTCTCTCGCTATTAAATTATCTTGTCTAGGAGTAGTCTTACGAGGTCTTCCACCTAAATGTTGAGTTTTTACAGAACCGGTCTCACGAAATTTCTTTATATTTTTTTAAACTGCTGATTTATTTATTGAGTATATGTCACAGATACTTTTTTGTTTTAAACCAGCTTTAAAATCGTTAATTATTTTATTTTTTAAGTCTTCACAAATCTTAACTTTTCAATTTTGCCCTAAAGTTGAATTTTACAGAAAAATAGGCGTTTTTTTAATGGACCTGGTCCCCTCGGTATCGAAAATTAATTTTTTTTCTTCATTTAAAATATATGTAAAGTTAGCTTTTCAAAAATTACAAATTCATTATACATCCTTTTAGAAATTTTTTAGATAGCTTAAAAAGAATAAAAGTACTTTTTCCCCAAAAAAATATCGCCTTTTTTAATTTTTTTAAATTCAAATGCAAGTAATTTAGGACTCAGTCATGATTTTTAAACAATTCTTATTTATTTTGATATATACATCTGTTGTTAATCCCATAAAGGAAAAACGGAGAAAATGGGGAAATATTTGGAACCGCGGTTATCAAAAAACTGGAGTAGGGTGGGTAAAAATTTAGAAAATTTAATTTTCAAATGCGGATATCTCCTAAGCTATAAGAGATAATTGAAATCGGAACACAAACGAAGAAATTGGATCATTTTTAAAATTGACCATACCCGAGGTGTCCTACAGCTCCTGGTCGGCTCATGAGGTCCAGATTCAAAACTTAAACTCGACAACACTTCCCCTTTACGAATGTGAAATTTCATTCAAATCGGCGTAAGGCTTTAGAAGTTACAGATTTATTTCCCTCTTTTTTTTTCTCATACCACTGTGCACCACCATTCTTGCATTTTTAAACGGCTGGTCCGATCGGTATAAAATTTGAAGTGGGCGTAGCCAAGGAGTATTAGAGTTTATGTTATAAAACGGGTCCTACAAATGATCAAGGGGCGCCGCTATGGTGGCTCAAAGAAGGGTACCTTCGACATGTACAATTTTTAAACACGTACCATTTTTTGTTTCCCATCCGATTTCAAAGATTTTTACATTTTTGGAAAGCGCTCGGCTAAGCTATTTATCTCTTATATTTTTCGAGTTATACACAGAGAAAACAGATTCGTGATAGCAACAGAATTTGTTGCTAATCGAATGATTCTATCTTAGTGACCGAATTATACAGGTGTGGCTACAATATTTTGGAATGCGTAACTAATGTTTGGTTGCCTCAACTGAAATTCTTCTTTATCAACTGACTTCCTGTTGTTAGAACTGAAAAATGCTATGTGTGCAACCGAATCATTCTATTGGCAACAAATTCGGTTGCTATCACGAATCTGTTTTCTCTGTGTAGGCATTTCAAATTTGAAATTTTAAAATTTTGCCATACTTTGGTTAGCTTTTTTAAAAATATATTGCGTAGTTTTGGACCGGATGGCAGTTTTGTTAGTTAGACAACTAAATTACCAATAATTTACAAAAGATTTCAGAGCAATATCGATCCAAAAATAAACGATTTTCAATTCAAACAATAGTAAATTTTTGCTGTTTTTTGTGCCCTACGGTCTTTGGAATTTGACATATTTTTTTTATAAAAATTTCAAATTTGGTACAAGATATACATTATTGTTTGAAATTCAAACTATTCAAACTTTGAATACCACATTTTCAAATTCTAAGTTTTCATCTTTGCACTATGGCTTGTTTTGCACTTTTTGTCATAGCTGAATCTATTATTAAAACCTTTTTATTTACCAATTTATTAATTAATCTTTCATTTACATTTCTTCCTTTCATTTCAAAGTGATTTATTTTCAATTGACCTTATTTTCCTTAGACCAGCGAAAAGAAAATCCCAATTTTTTTTTTCAATATTTGTAATTAACAATAACCTTTATCTTAGTAAAACAAAACAGCCAATGATTTTTAGAGCCTTAAATTATTTAATACTTTATTTTCAATCAAGTATGTTAAATAACTCTCAGCTATAACAAACAAAATTTCAATAATTAATTTTATTAGCTCATAAAATAAAATCCTATTTGTATAGAGCCCAAAAATAAAGAACTCTATGTAAACAATAAGCTAAAATTTATAATAAGTATTTACAATATAAAATTGTAAAGCAACTAATTTTATTAAAATACCCTTAAATAAACCATAAGATCCGCTTTTCTCGTACTTTTGCTGTGAACAAAAGGACAAAAATGTCCTTTTTAAGCCATTATGTAATTTAATACAATTATTTATCGCTTTATTTATTTAATAAGCTCGTGTAACTATGACAGAATATTGATGACAAAAATTAGGAATGTGAAAAGAAAGAATAATAAAAAGGATAAAGCGAAGAATAAAACTAACATATATAAAAATATTAAAAGTCCAATTACTTATTAAACCCTTATAAATAATCTTTTCTCCCTCTTTGATGTTCGAATCAACTAAATTGGATTTATTAATGAGAGAGCACATGAACAGCATTTGAAGTGCCAAAAAGGTCTGGTGCCAATAGAACAGAAATTTAGCCGCCCATATATTCATGTAGGTGTGATGAATGGAAGGATGGATGAATGTACTCGTATGTTTGAATGTAAATAGATAAAAGGTCATCCCCCATATGAGTCCCCCCACTCAATTCAAGTACGAGTACAAGTACAAGTATTACAATAATAATACATATGAATACTGGTTGGTACGTTTTTTTCTCATATAGATAGATGGATAATTTGATAAATATTTGTCAGTTCATTATGGCCCATGAATAGCTAACAACATATGGTTTTTATCATTAGAAAATATGACCATTTTTTTCTGCCAAGATTATCTCGTTGTCTCGGTATGTGAAAAAAGGTATAGCAAAATTTTAAATAATATTTATGCACATTTGAGGCTGAGGCGTTAAAGAAACAAAAATTTACAGGTCATAAAACACACCTTGTGTCTATAGACCGCAAAATATGGTTTTTATTTCCAAATACACTGGCGCCTCAACATTTAGTGGCGTAAGTTTTGTGTTGTAGTAGTTACTCGAATCTTCCTCAATTTGAATTTATATTTGCTATTTCTTCCAACTCAACTCAACTTTTGCTTTGTGTTTTGACACATATAATTTTAGAAACTTTTTTGTGTTTGTTTTTTTTTCTTGCTAGAATAAATTTTTAAAATACCAACAAATATGCACCAACCAGACCTTTCATGTAATTTATTCAATTGATAACAAATCTATCTGACTATTTGCGGGAGTGTTTGACATTTTGAAATGTCAAAAAGAAATTCTCTTTTACAGTTAATTAAGAAAATTTAGGTGTAAACATTAAAATAAAAGGCTAAGACATAACAAAAATGGAAAGGAGAATTAGAAATCACCCAAAACATTTCTAAGAGAATCTTTTCATCACTTCAACTGATTAAGCAAGTGCACATTTCAAATAGAGTTTGAGTGATTGGCAATGATGTTCTTTTTACATTCTCAATTCGTATTTTCCTTTATCCAACTGCGTCTTTAGTGCTACGTTGCCTTTAGATTAGATTTAGATTTTTTTGCGAATTCATCTCTGTAAATTGATTCTCAGTCTGTCTGCCATCTATCTAATCCTTTCCACTCATGTTTGGTGTAGTTTTGTCAGCTGGTGTCAGCTACAATTAGGGTAACTATATGGCTAGATAATTGCAAAGACGGTGTTTGATGAAGAGGCGATTGACCCCTTTTAAAACTGCCCGGCAGAAACTGTTTGGGCTGGCACAAAACATGTGGTCCAATGAATAAACTTGTACGATTGCGAGGTCGATCTGGCCCTTATATTAGGTTAATCGTGTCAACTCTCACATGACACTGAATCATTGGAAAGCATTTATTGAGATTGAGTCTACGCTTCAGAGATTACTCTAGAAGCTTTATAATAAGTAAGAGGAGGAGATGGTGTCTTAGTTATTCTTTCCGGTGTTGGATAAGGGAGCATATTTTGTTGCTCTCGTGCTTGGATGAGGTGTCGTTGATGATCTAGATCTCTTCTTTCATAAGATAATTTAGTTGGTGCAATATTTAAAAAACACGAGTTTAAGAGACTTGCTGTTTATTTCCGGGGTTTCACAATGGTATATATTTTGAACTGGCCGAAGGGTGATGTTTAAATAATGTCTGTCCAAGGAATCTAATCCAAATTACTTCCGATCTACCTAAAAATTCGTATAAAAATCAATCAGAAAATATTTATTCAAATGAACAGTGAAACTTATGCAATAATAGATTTCAGTACAGAGTTAGGTCCCGTGTTACACTGTCAAAGGATGTCAACACTAGCAACAACTGCAAAATTTTCTCCAGAGAATTATTAACTTTCGGAATCCTATTGGTCAATATCGGAATGGAAATAATTTCCGCACCATGGTTCTGCACTGGTTGCCAAAGTCAATGTACTACATGTCGACCCAATTCAGATGCATCGGCGTCATCGAAATCGTTATAATTATATGCCAGTGTTTACACCAACCAAAAATGCAAACTGGCAGGGCATAAGAGATTTTACCGATCGCATCCTTAATGATCTACCAATACCCTCAATAAACACAAATCAAAAAGGAAGTTCTGCGAAAATTTCTTTGCAGCTGACGCTAGCTTCATTCCTGCTGGTCGACGATTCGTAGAATATCTTCAGTTCTCAGCAGTACTGAGGAACTCACAGATGAGCGGGATTATATCTGAAGTACCTACCTTGACCAACCATGGATCGAAGAAGTAAAAAAATGGTTATATCATTAGAAGAACTGAAACTTGAGTTCAGAAGTATCGGAACTCGCAGACATCCGAAGTACCAACCCTGATCAAACAAGGATCGCCCAGCTGAATCACAACATCAGGAGGTTGGTAAATGAGTAAAAGCTGGAAAAATAATTAGATCGTGAGAAGAGTTGGACAATTTTGGTATTTTTCTGAAGCAGTTGTACTTCCCAGCAGAAGTAGCGGATGTCGAAAAACATCGTGATGACATCCGAAGTAGCAACTGTAACTTAAGTTTATGAGTTGGTAAGTTGTGACCTGCTTGTAGACTCCACTTCCCAGCAAATGTGATGGAACTCGAAGACGAAGCGGATGATATCCAAAGTGCCAACTCACATTCACTAACCAAGGATCGCCTAACTTTATTACCACATTTACTCACCAAATAAGGATAAGCGGCACACATTATCAGATCATTATAAGAACTGCAACTTGAGTTCATGCATTGGAAGGTTGTAGTCTACAGTTCTGTGTCAACCCGACGAAGGAAGTTGATAAGGTCGATATTACATTTGCATATGCGTGACTATATAAAAGGAAGCGTTGTTCGTAAACTGCACAACATTCCAGTCTCGGATACACCACAGATTATAGAGGCCAACAATGCAGCCTAATAAATCAATTTTACGAGTGAGGAGTTGACAAGGGTTTTTAACCTGTCAGTGAGGAGCCTGATTATATGCAAATAATGTCTGGAATAAGAGTAGAATCATCCGGATACTCAGACCTAAGTAATACACTACTAAGGAATAATCTTACAAAGCCGATGTCCCTCTTATCACCTGATGTGAAGACTCCCGTGGCTCTTTTGTGACTAGTCACCTACCAGCAGTCTGTTATCAGAATGAACTCTATAAAATAAACTATATACATTGTTCCTTTGTTATTCATGGCTTAACTAATAGACATATAAATCGAGAAGAGCGATTAAAAAACACACGTATACCATTCATTAAAAGCCACACAGATTCAACAATATTTTGGCCTGATATAAAAATATCACCCTCCAAATATCTTCAGGTGAATGATCCGTCTTTGGCGGTAGCTTTTCCTTACTCATGCAAAATTGTACGATAAACAAATGGTATTCTAAATGTGCAATTTTCAATATGTTACTTTGGCATGAAAGGCACGTAAATTTGATCCTTCAGCTAAGATATTTTTATATATTTTCCTTGACTTAAAGGATCAATACAGCAGTCTTCGGATTAGTTTTAGCTTAAATTCTTAATTCATCACCTGTCATAATATATTTTCCACCGTCATGGGCATTACAACGGACAAGAACGCGACATTTATTCCCTTTTTTTTAATTTTCAATAGCATCTTCCATTTCATGAATGAAAGATTTTGACGTATTAATGTTTCTAATATAATATTAATCGCCAAAAAATAGATATCGGTTGAGACTTCACATAAAAATATGCAAAAATCTTCGAATTTCAATATAATTTTTTAACTAAAGCAGAGTAATGAGGTCTTCTGCTGTTATGTTCGAAGTTAAAATATTTGCATTCCTTTTTTAAAACCCTTAGTATGATTAAACACGTGACATTTATATCGTTATATATCCGTCACATTTGTAATAAAAATTGAGTCGACATCAAGTTGAAGATTTCGATTTGAATTAAAATCTTCAGCCGCTTGATTAGAAGGATCGTAACATATGCCCCTTTAAGAATACCAATCAGCATAGAAACACTTTCAAATTTGATTTCGATACTTTTGATCTATTAAGAATTCTCTATTAAATTGTATACAGAACGATCGGGCAATATTGATAACAAGCGAGGATTTAGGCACAAGAACGCGACTTTAGACCATAAATTAAATCCAATTAACAATTGGCCGTTATTCGACCTCTGATTGGCCTATATTTGTAATATATGTATAAAAATTAGATCTATTGAACTTTGGGACAAATGTCAATACAGACTGCGAAATGTCGGTAGACACAGTAGATCCAAAAAATAAAAATACTTTTGTAAATCCCTTAAATTTCATGCCTGATCTATTAAACTAGACAAATTTGCTGGTAACTTTATTGTTAATTGTGCCAACTACAGATCATTGAAGAGTTTCGGAGTATAGAAATTCCATGAAATGAAAATTACATTTGTAAACTGAGAAATCAAAGCCTAATTATGAACGTACTATTAAGTGGAAACCTAGAAATTGCTATTCCAAGATTGAATTGTAATATGCAGCAATTTTTTTATTACATTTTAAAGATTTCACTATTTTCCTATTCTGCCCGGTACGCACATTCTAGTAAACCTACATATTTAAACAAAAAAATACGTATTTTCTACTCATCACTGTCAGTTTCTATATTCAAACAAATTGTCAGTTTGAGATGAAATAAAAAGAAAGCAACACAACTAAAACACACAACAATAACAAAAATTGGCAAGAAATACAGTATAAAACTTTATTCTTGTATCTACAGAAAAAAATAATAAAAAACTTGCAGACGGAACTAGGAAAAAAAAATCGAGAATAAATTTATAATGGAAAATATGCATAGAACAAATGTACACTATAAATGAACTCATACATGATGCTTAACAACAGAGCGTATAAAAGGAATTCAAAAATAAATTAATACAATACAACAAATAAAAAAATATAAAATAAAGAAAACAATAATAGAAAAAAGGGAAAGTAGGTCTTGTCTATATAAATTTAATGCTAAGTTACTCAAACACACAGACGATTTAGCAGAAAAAAAATATGAAATTAAAATAAAATTTATTATAAATATAATTTTTCCTAGACTTTATTTTTGAAGTGTATGCATCTGTGTGAGTAAGGTTGTTAGGACTAGTTAAGCTATATAGACTAATGATGTTAAAAAACGCCATATTGTACGCCATTTATAATAATTGTTATTAAAACTACTACCGTTAGTTATGTCTATGTATATGTAGCACAGTGTTTGTGTTGGCAAAAGTGTAAGTGAGAGCAAGAGTTTCTGTGTATTAGGGTGGCCTTTATTTTCCTCTTTTTGGATTTTCGATCCTCTCAAGATCTCAGGCATGAGAAAACCAAAAGCTGAATATTGAATAATTTATAGTCCAGACCGTGTCTCGTCCGACTACTATTTGTTTCGATCAATGCAGAACACTTTCTCCGAGAACAAGTTCACACCTACGATGCATTGATATAACACAAATTGCAAAATAAGCGCCACCCTAATATGTATGTATGGAAGTGTATGTGAGCTAAATAGTGAGCTTTAAACTACCACTTCTGGCAGCTGTATATTAACAAAATATACATTCAGACCGTCAAGGGATTGTAGTGTATAATTTGAAATAAAAAAAATAAATGTAGAAAAACTAAAATTAAATAAAAGCATCAGTGATTAAATGTATAATTCAAAATGTTTTCTGTTTTTGTACAACAACATGAATTCCGCTACTGTAAAGTTTTTGTATGAGTTATAATAAATAATGGAAATAATTTATTGTTTGTAAAACTTACAGCTGAATGAAGAAACAGCAATTTAATTCAGAAAAAAAAATAAACAATTATATTGTAGATATTAGTATTGTGTTGAATATGCAAAGAGTCATAACTCTGCATATGATGTTAAACTCTTAAATTACATGAATTTTATTGCTATAGTAGAGGAAATAGTTAAGAGGCAAATTCAAACACAGTTCAAATCTGACACTAAAAGTAACGGATAGAAAAGAAAAGTGTCCCAACAAGACACTATTCTATAGAAAAGTGTCTTGTTAAGATTCTGTTATATAGAAAAGTGTCTTGTTGAGACACTGTTCTATAGAAAAGTGTCTTGTTGAGACACTGTTCTATAGAAAAGTATCTTGTTGAGACACTGTTCTATAAAAAAGTGTCATGTTGAGACACTGTTCTATAAAAAAGTGTCATGTTGAGACACTATTTTATAGAAAAGTGTCTTGTTGAGACACTATTTTATAGAAAAGTGTCTTGTTGAGACACTATTTTATAGAAAAGTGTCTTGTTGAGACACTATTTTATAGAAAAGTGTCTTGTTGAGACACTATTTTATAGAAAAGTGTCTTGTTGAGACACTATTTTATAGAAAAGTGTCTTGTTGAGATACTATTTTATAGAAAAGTGTCTTGTTGAGACACTATTTTATAGAAAAGTGTCTTGTTGAGACACTATTTTATAGAAAAGTGTCTTGTTGAGACACTATTTTATAGAAAAGTGTCTTGTTGAGACACTATTCTATAGAAAAGTGTCTTGTTGAGACACTATTCTATAGAAAAGTGTCTTGTTGAGACACTATTCTATAGAAAAGTGTCTTGTTGAGACACTATTCTATAGAAAAGTGTCTTGTTGAGACACTATTCTATAGAAAAGTGTCTTGTTGAGACACTATTCTATAGAAAAGTGTCTTGTTGAGACACTATTCTATAGAAAAGTGTCTTGTTGAGACACTATTCTATAGAAAAGTGTCTTGTTGAGACACTATTCTATAGAAAAGTGTCTTGTTGAGACACTATTCTATAGAAAAGTGTCTTGTTGAGACACTATTCTATAGAAAAGTGTCTTGTTGAGACACTATTCTATAGAAAAGTGTCTTGTTGAGACACTATTCTATAGAAAAGTGTCTTGTTGAGACACTATTCTATAGAAAAGTGTCTTGTTGAGACACTATTCTATAGAAAAGTGTCTTGTTGAGACACTATTCTATAGAAAAGTGTCTTGTTGAGACACTATTCTATAGAAAAGTGTCTTGTTGAGACACTATTCTATAGAAAAGTGTCTTGTTGAGACACTATTCTATAGAAAAGTGTCTTGTTGAGACACTATTTTATAGAAAAGTGTCTTGTTGAGACACTATTTTATAGAAAAGTGTCTTGTTGAGACACTATTTTATAGAAAAGTGTCTTGTTGAGACACTATTTTATAGAAAAGTGTCTTGTTGAGACACTATTTTATAGAAAAGTGTCTTGTTGAGACACTATTTTATAGAAAAGTGTCTTGTTGAGACACTATTTTATAGAAAAGTGTCTTGTTGAGACACTATTTTATAGAAAAGTGTCTTGTTGAGACACTATTTTATAGAAAAGTGTCTTGTTGAGACACTATTTTATAGAAAAGTGTCTTGTTGAGACACTATTTTATAGAAAAGTGTCTTGTTGAGACACTATTTTATAGAAAAGTGTCTTGTTGAGACACTATTCTATAGAAAAGTGTCTTGTTGAGACACTATTCTATAGAAAAGTGTCTTGTTGAGACACTATTCTATAGAAAAGTGTCTTGTTGAGACACTATTCTATAGAAAAGTGTCTTGTTGAGACACTATTCTATAGAAAAGTGTCTTGTTGAGACACTATTCTATAGAAAAGTGTCTTGTTGAGACACTATTCTATAGAAAAGTGTCTTGTTGAGACACTATTCTATAGAAAAGTGTCTTGTTGAGACACTATTCCATAGAAAAGTGTCTTGTTGAGACACTATTTTATAGAAAAGTGTCTTGTTGAGACACTATTTTATAGAAAAGTGTGTTGTTGAGACACTATTCTATAGAAAAGTGTCTTGTTGAGACACTATTTTATAGAAAAGTGTCTTGTTGAGACACTATTTTATAGAAAAGTGTCTTGTTGAGACACTATTCTATAGAAAAGTGTCTTGTTGAGACACTATTCTATAGAAAAGTGTCTTGTTGAGACACTATTTTATAGAAAAGTGTCTTGTTGAGACACTATTCTATAGAAAAGTGTGTTGTTGAGACACTATTCTATAGAAAAGTGTCTTGTTGAGACACTATTTTATAGAAAAGTGTCTTGTTGAGACACTATTTTATAGAAAAGTGTCTTGTTGAGACACTATTTTATAGAAAAGTGTCTTGTTGAGACACTATTTTATAGAAAAGTGTCTTGTTGAGACACTATTCTATAGAAAAGTGTGTTGTTGAGACACTATTCTATAGAAAAGTGTCTTGTTGAGACACTATTCTATAGAAAAGTGTCTTGTTGAGACACTTTTGAGACATTATTCTATAGAAAAGTGTCTTGTTGAGACACTATTCTATAGAAAAGTGTCTTGTTGAGACACTATTCTATAGAAAAGTGTCTTGTTGAGACACTATTCTATAGAAAAGTGTCTTGTTGAGACACTATTTTATAGAAAAGTGTCTTGTTGAGACACTATTCTATAGAAAAGTGTCTTGTTGAGACACTATTCTATAGAAAAGTGTCTTGTTGAGACACTATTCTATAGAAAAGTGTCTTGTTGAGACACTATTCTATAGAAAAGTGTCTTGTTGAGACACTTTTGAGACATTATTCTATAGAAAAGTGTCTTGTTGAGACACTATTCTATAGAAAAGTGTCTTGTTGAGACACTATTCTATAGAAAAGTGTCTTGTTGAGACACTATTCTATAGAAAAGTGTCTTGTTGAGACACTATTCTATAGAAAAGTGTCTTGTTGAGACACTATTCTATAGAAAAGTGTCTTGTTGAGACACTATTCTATAGAAAAGTGTCTTGTTGAGACACTATTCTATAGAAAAGTGTCTTGCTGAGACACTATTCTATAAAAAAGTGTCTTGTTGAGGCACTATTCTATAGAAAAGTGTCTTGCTGAGACACTATTCTATAAAAAAGTGTCTTGTTGAGACACTATTCTATAGAAAAGTGTCTAGTTGAGACCTTATTCTATACAAAAGTGTCTAGTTGATACACTATTCTATACAAAAGTGTCTTGTTGAGACACTATTCTATACAAAATTGTCTTGTTGAGACACTATTCTATAGAAAAGTGTCGTGCTGCTTTAGTTATATCCAACACTATATAAAATGTACATCCTTCTACATGTGTGGTTTTATAATAATTTGTATATTTATTTCTGCTTACAATTTAGTGATTATTTTATATGTTCTTATACTATATATGCATGTGTATATAAATGTTTATAAGTACATGTTTCATTGTTTCCTTTTATTATTCTGGTTAGTGTTTGATTGAAAAAAAGGACTACTACAAGCAAACCATACACAAGGATCGTAGAATTTATGAACGATGATTTGTTCTTCATGTTTTGTATTGCCTTAAATATTACGTGATGTGATGTATTAAACCACATGTGATGAAAATTAAACCATGAAAATAACCATAAAAACCATATTCATTCATATTATTAACACACATCCACCAACATACATAACATTTAGTTATAGTCTCACAGACACTAACAAATAACCAAACGACAGCCTTTCACCGATGTGCCAAATAAGTGTTATTAAAACCACCAAAAAATAGTGTATTTAAGTACTTACTGGCAAACACATGGATCAATGTACTTGTAGGCCGAGTGAAAGGCAAGATTTCAATGGAATCAATAACAATCGTAGTTGTTAAATTGCAGTTGTTTTGAGAGCATTTTCAATTTACATTCAGAGTTATTAGAATAAGGTTGCCAAGGGAAACAAACTTTGGATGGATAAGTTCATCCGGGCTGCTACACTATATGAGATAATGCTGAATTCAGATAACATGAGGTTAACAGTTATTTTATTGTTTATTGTTGTTGTTTGTCTAAGCTATGATATTTTGATAAGTATAGTTTGAGTGTCTGTAATTCCCATTCGCTCTATAGTTTTATTCCTATAATATCGTAAGTTTTTGTAAAGCTAACAACAATAAATTTCAGTGAGATTATCAAGAACATTTAACTTGGGAATTTAAGACAATAAAACTAAAACCTGTTGAAATTAAAGTTTCTTCTTCTGAATTACAAGTTTCACAAAAAGGGGAAGTTTTAATTTTATATCTGTGTAAGTATTGATTGAAATCTACATGATTTGTCATGGCCTGTGTTAGGAACACAGGTTACAGTACTTTCTCTCGAGCCATACTTTTATGTTGGGTATTAAGTGGTGCGTCTACCTTCGCCTTTCCTCTTACCACCATATTTCCCGCCATTTACATATTAGATTAACTTCGGCATTCGTTTGTATTTCTTTTAGTCTCTCTTTTCTCGCTATAATGTTGCAAGTACATTGTAATTGGCTTGCCTGCATGTATATTTCCTCTCTCTCCAGGATTAAAAGCTTACTGTACGGTAAACTGAAATTACTCTCAGTGTACTTATTCTTTGCGGCTTTTGGAGATAATTTAATCTGCATTTGGTCCTCAACGCTTACTCAAAGGTTGGCGCAGCATAGAGATGCTGCGAGTGCACTACACTATTGATCAACTTTCTAGTTTGTGGTTTAGGACCTCCAATATTTGCCATAAATCGAGTGGGATAAATTTTCTTTTATTTGTCACTAGCATTGGTTGTGTTTTGGCGGCTGCCAGTTATAAATTTATCTTTTCGAGCCAGTTGCTACGTGTCCTTAGGCTATTATTTCCTGCTGTTTGCATAAGTTCAGTGGAGTGTTATGTAATAACTAGAGCAATATCATCCGCGTAGCCTATTAATTTTGCAACTTTTGGTAGTTCCATGTTAAGAAGACCAATTAGTGTCTCTACAAGACACTTTCCAATAGAATAGTGTCTCAACATGACACTTTCCTATAGAATAGTTTCTCAGTAAGACACTTTCCTGTAGAAAAGTGTCTCAATAAGACCATTTCCTGTACAATAGTTTCTTGTGCTCTTCAATTCTCTTTTAACAAGAGCCCGATATCTTTCCACTGACCTTATCTCTAGGCAGTTTGCAGGATTTGCCTCTCTTGGTACAAATGCCACATTATTGTTCTTGTACCACCAAAGATGTTGCTTACCATAGTGACAGGATACCAAATCAGCCCAAAAATAAGTGGAATCATTGAGAAGTCTTTGTAAACATTTCTTGATGTAAATTTCGGTATTTATAGAGCCCTTTATAACAAATGGTTGGTTACTTTTGCCCCAACTGCAAATTACTTGCCATACCAAAAACTTTTTGGGAAAATTTTCTGCTTTTGGATGCAAAACTTTTCTACAACATTCCCTTAGGCATCAGCAACATTAAAATATTGACCCAGAAGCTGAGAAAAATTTCCCAGAACATACGTTTCGTCATCCATTATGCAGCAGGTATATTTTTTTTTTATAAAACTTGACTTCAATTTCCATACTCGGTCTTTGACTTTCTATCAACGGACAAGTTCTCCCGATACTGTTTAATAACATTGAGATTAGTTTGACGGCAGACTTTTGATTGTTTGGCCAACTTTTTGTGGGACCAAGTTGGAGTTTGTTGAAAATATTTAATAATTTTAGTAGGCACTTTTTTCTCGTCACTCATTTTAATCATATTAACAACAAATGAACACAATTGACATTAAATATAATAACTGACATAGTTTTCAAAGGTAACTTGATAAAAGAGATAATCAAATAATACTTGTGTTAAAAGTTTTAAGGACAAGCGTGTGTTTAGGGTTTTTCAATCTCACTCCTTATAGAGAAGTGTCTATAAAAGGTACTTTTCTATATAATAGTGCTTCTAAAAGACACTTTCCTATGGGATAGTGTCCCAACAATAGAGTGTACTATAGAATACTTTCTTAACCAGACACTCTCCTGTAGAATATTGTCTCAACAAGGATAGTTCTATAGAATATTGACTCAACAAGACACTTTGCTGTTTTCTGTCGAACAGTATCTGAAAATGATACTTTCATATCGAATAGTATCTAAATATGAAACTTTTCTATTGAAGGTGTATCAAATGATACTTTTCTATCAAATAGTATCTAAACATAGGACTTTTCTATCGAACAATGTCTGTTTTTACTGTTACAAACTATTTGAATGAATCAAATTTTCCCACCTCAAAATCTCTAACTCTAGTTAAATATATTTTAGTGTCTTTGGTGTTTTTCGAATGTTATTATTATTCGTTGTATAAAAAATAGGGTCTGTTTCTGACATGTTGTTTGAATATTATGAAAGCTGTGAGGTTATAACGTTTTCAGGTTTTTAAAAATGAAAACCAAATGAAATCATAAAAAATACTGTAATTTTATATGGAATAAACATATATATCCTGTCATATATATGTATATGTGCACATATTAATATGTATTATGTATGTATATGTTTTACATATATAAATATTTATATTGTATGTATTAATATACTTACAAACAAGGAAAAAGTATGTTTATTATATGCCCAGCAGGTATTATGTGTAATATAAAAATACTCATAGATACTTATATACATAGTTATGTAACAAACATATATGCAAGTAGGCTTGAATAGGTGGATGTACCTTCAAAATATTTATTGGTTTTAGGCAAAATGTACATAGTTGAAATTACCGGCATTTGTGTTTTTTTTTTTTGGTAACAATTGAATTTAATTGGTCATTACCAACATGTGTGTATTCCTACATTCAGATACATTTATGTATTTGGAACATGTTTGTCATAAAATCATGTAGCATAACTATTACATACCCATATTATTACCATTGTTTTTGTACATTTATAATTTCTAGGGGATTTTTACAGGTTTTCTGGTATTTGGTATGAAAGTATCAAAAATTCCATTAGGTTTATGAATTAAATCATTTCATTTAAGTTTTTATTGTAAATAATATTTGCAATAATTTATTTTATTTAATTAGTTTTCCTTTTTTGGTGGGCTGTGTAATGTGTTTTATTAGATTTCCTTTGCAGTTGTACTACATGACTTAGTTTTTATCGTGTGTTGTAATCAAATGTCAAATAACCTTTGCATTTTGATTAAAAACACTGTTGGCTTATAATGACAACAAATGTTTCATATTATGGGCCTACAGTCGTGCTTCTATATTTGCAGGTGTTAAGTACCGAGAAATGTGTATGTCATTAAATAGAAACGAGTTTTACTGCCAATAATATTTAGGAAATATTATAATTAAGGATAAAGGTGACAGGAAACTTTATACATAATCATATGTATACCTATAAGAAATGAAAAATTATTTGTTATTTATTTTAATTTTGAGTTCTGATCGTATTACTCAAATACAACGATTTTAAGTCTTAACAAAACACTTTAATTTTGCCATGGTGTCTTTGCAAGACATTCAGAGACACTTTTCTATAGAAAGAGTCTTAAAAATACACGTTTGTATAGAATATAGTCTTACAAATAGACTTTTCTATTGAAAAGTATCTCCACACGATACTTTTCTATAGAAAAGTATTTTCTATAGAAAAGTATCTCAAGAAGACACTTTTCTATAGAAAAGTATCTCAAGAAGACACTTTTCTATAGAAAAGTATCTCAAGAAGACACTTTTCTATAGAAAAGTATCTCAAGAAGACACTTTTCTATAGAAAAGTATCTCAAGAAGACACTTTTCTATAGAAAAGTATCTCAAGAAGACACTTTTCTATAGAAAAGTATCTCAAGAAGACACTTTTCTATAGAAAAGTATCTCAAGAAGACACTTTTCTATAGAAAAGTATCTCAAGAAGACACTTTTCTATAGAAAAGTATCTCAAGAAGACACTTTTCTATAGAAAAGTATCTCAAGAAGACACTTTTCTATAGAAAAGTATCTCAAGAAGACACTTTTCTATAGAAAAGTATCTCAAGAAGACACTTTTCTATAGAAAAGTATCTCAAGAAGACACTTTTCTATAGAAAAGTATCTCAAGAAGACACTTTTCTATAGAAAAGTATCTCAAGAAGACACTTTTCTATAGAAAAGTATCTCAAGAAGACACTTTTCTATAGAAAAGTATCTCAAGAAGACACTTTTCTATAGAAAAGTATCTCAAGAAGACACTTTTCTATAGAAAAGTATCTCAAGAAGACACTTTTCTATAGAAAAGTATCTCAAGAAGACACTTTTCTATAGAAAAGTATCTCAAGAAGACACTTTTCTATAGAAAAGTATCTCAAGAAGACACTTTTCTATAGAAAAGTATCTCAAGAAGACACTTTTCTATAGAAAAGTATCTCAAGAAGACACTTTTCTATAGAAAAGAGACACTTTTCTATAGAAAAGTATCTCAAGAAGACACTTTTCTATAGAAAAGTATCTCAAGAAGACACTTTTCTATAGAAAAGTATCTCAAGAAGACACTTTTCTATAGAAAAGTATCTCAAGAAGACACTTTTCTATAGAAAAGTATCTCAAGAAGACACTTTTCTATAGAAAAGTATCTCAAGAAGACACTTTTCTATAGAAAAGTATCTCAAGAAGACACTTTTCTATAGAAAAGTATCTCAAGAAGACACTTTTCTATAGAAAAGTATCTCAAGAAGACACTTTTCTATAGAAAAGTATCTCAAGAAGACACTTTTCTATAGAAAAGTATCTCAAGAAGACACTTTTCTATAGAAAAGTATCTCAAGAAGACACTTTTCTATAGAAAAGTATCTCAAGAAGACACTTTTCTATAGAAAAGTATCTCAAGAAGACACTTTTCTATAGAAAAGTATCTCAAGAAGACACTTTTCTATAGAAAAGTATCTCAAGAAGACACTTTTCTATAGAAAAGTATCTCAAGAAGACACTTTTCTATAGAAAAGTATCTCAAGAAGACACTTTTCTATAGAAAGTTATCTCAACAAGACACTTTTCTATAGAAAAGTATCTCAACATGACATTTTTCTATAGAAAGTTATCTCAACAAGACACTTTTCTATAGAAAATTATCTCATCAAGACACTTTTCAATAGAAAATTATCTCAACAAGACACTTTATTATAGAAAATTATCTCAACAAGACACCTTTCTATAGAATAGTGTCTCAACAAGATACTTTTTTCAAAATAATGTTTATAATAATTCACATTTTTTATAGAATAGTGAGTGATCAACTATAAAACAGTGTCAGTTATTTGTGTCTGAAGCCCACTTACGTATGAGTGATATTAATTTTGCATAAAATTAATACTTCCTATACGCTGAATCATAACATTTATGTAAAAGGAAAACATTAACATTCAAAATGTAAAATGCATATGAATGATAGTTTAAATATATATTCAAGCTCCTCAGGTTAAAGTTTAACAAAATTGTTGGTTTTGAAAATATTCCATAATAACTAAATATGTATGCAATATGAAAAATGTGCGAAAATATTAAAATATTTTATTAATAACCACATGTCCCGATCCTATCAAAATACCCTAAGGATTCTGGGAAATATATAATTTATACAACGATATACGCAATCATATGTAAATTGTGATGTAATCGCACTGCAGATATTGTTCAAGTGATAAGGCGTATGATTAATATTTATTTCAAATAATATTAATATTACGTATACGTACTAATGTATGTATTTAAATATGTGGTTGGTCTGTTACAAACATACATACAGTACGTAGTTTACAAGCATTTGAATTATTATTTTTGCTGCTGTGTAGTATTACCTAAGGGTATAACAGCGTTATATTAATTAAAAATAAGGAAATACTAAAATATTTTATCGTTTATGAATATGTAAAATATATTTATAAAATAATGTAAGTAATTAAACAAGATTTATAGTATATATTGTACAAATTAAATGAAACTAGCAAAAAAGCTTTAATGTGTGTATTTAAAATTTTCATATTAATTTAGATTTTAATTAAAGCGAAATAAGGAGGTTGTTTATTTTCCAGTTAAAATCTAAACACAGTATTAATTTTCTTTACAAATTTCATAATATAATAATGAAATTTTTAAAAATAATATGAAATATAATACAAACATTTTCATAGAGATGTTAAAAAATGGCTATTAATTAGCAAATAATAGCTTGTCAGACAGCATCATTTAATAATATAAATTATGTTATATTTGTCTACAAAAATTTCAACTTTAAAACAGAGCCATCGCTTAAAGCACTTTTTGTGTTTAAAATTATGTAAATTTATTTTAATATATAATAAGGTTGCATCCCCAAAAACAGTTACTTTCTACATTGTTGAAGCTATTAAAAAAACATTAGAATTTATTTTAGAAATTGTTGGGTGCTGGGAAATGTAATTTCCGGTTTATTTGATTTTCATTTCATTTTAATAAAAAAATAAAGGATGTTAAGTTTATATTAAAAATTTTAAGATACCTTTAATATAAATATTAGTGTAACACAAAAATAATATTTGTTATTTAATTTTTAAGGCTTTACGGATAATTCTTATATTTGTTCCAATAAACGTTTTCGTATTGTGTGAAAAAAGGTCAGGGGAGTGTCGTACAATAAGATAGCTTTCAGATGAAGTCCAACAATGCACGAAATGTTAAGAAATTTATTAGCTTTTACTCCTACATGTTTATTCACAGAATATATATATAAAAAACTGCTGGACATATTTTGATGAAATTTTCAGGGAATCTTCAGAATTGCCCAATGGGTAACACTGTATGGTCAGAGTTTTGATATTCGAATTTTTATATTATACCGCTAATGCCCTATATTTTATAAAAACAGATGTGTGATGTAATGTGATTTTTTTGGGTAACAGTTTAAAGTCAGATTTTTGATTTTCTATCTGTGATTAACAATTTTGTTTACTATTGCATATTACATACATGATTAAGAATTTTCCATACTGAATTTTTGAATTCAAAGGTTAGTTCTCGACTTCGTCCGATACTGTATATTAAAATCGAGATCGAGATGCAATATAAAACAGATGTTTTCTAAAGGCCAGCAACGCGGACCGGGTTCAGCTAGTTATAAATAGTTTTTAACAAATACTATGACGTGTGATTTAGAGTTGTCATGATGGTACATTACAGTTTCATGTCTGGTCGCATATTCTGGGCGTTTTTCAGCCAATGCACAGTGGGGCAGAATTAAATTTTTTTTGGAAATAAATCTGGCATTTCTGAACTGCTGGTCCGATCGGGATACATATTTTTGAAAGATATTGGCTTGATTTTTTTTTATATGACCAAGAAATAACTTATCTAAATCCTATTAACATTTTGATACAAATTTTAGTTTTAGAAACTCAATAAATATGTAATATGTAATAAAATCTTTATTTATTAACAAAATTCAATGAAATTTCCAACGTTTTTTAAATTTGTCATTCTTAATAATAAGGTGTAAAAACGCATGTCAAAAGGCCAAAGGGAAACCCGCAATTCCAAAAAATTGGAGCGAAAATCCCAAACTATATATGTTTTAAAATTTTTCCCATAGGGTCCACATTTGCTTCGGGGATAAGAAAATACTTTGGCGTTAAATTGGAAACACATCAATGTTTCCAAAGCTGCTTTCCGTTTTCTGATCCCAGCATTGGGATTTTAGAACATATGGCCCAAAGTTGAAATTTTGAAAAAATAGGTAAAATTTTAAAGGGCTTAGGGGCGACATATTCGGAAAATAGGACATGTTTTTTATATCAAAATGTTCTCCGTAAAGATACCTTACGGAAAAACATAAAATTTTCATATTTTCCTAAAAAATTTTAATAAAAAAAACAGCAAAAATCTACTATTTTTTTTAATTTTTAAATTGAAAAACGTTTATTTTTGGATCCATAATTGGTATTGCTTTGAAATCTTTTGTGTATTATTGGTAATTTGGTTGTCCAACTACCAAAAAAATTAGTTCATTCGGTCCGAGATTATATATTTTTAAAAATTCGGACCAAGGTATGGCAAAAATTTTAAAATTTCAATATTGAAATGCCTGTAGCACGGAAATTATAAAAGCAATAGCACACGCAAGCATGTTTTTTCAAGACCTAGCCAAATGTTTGTCAAAAATATAATGAATTTTTGAAATCGAATGGGAAACAAAAAAAGCATTTTTGGGGCCGATTTTAATAACTTAAATTCGAATACTCCATTTCAATTTAATCCCGATCGGACTAGCCGTTTAGAAATGTCAGGTTTATTTCCAAAAAAATTTGATTCTGCCCCACTGTGCAATGCCCCCTTCAAACGAATATGTTGTATTCGGTACAGTTTCCCTGTGATGGACGGGTCAGATTTCGGCAGCTCATAATAGATATGACTTTTTTGGTGCCACGAAATACAGAACACAACCTTAGCGCCACGGAATTTGCCTTTGGTGTCGATTTTTCGATATCTTGCACTTTGGATGCATTTTTCATCGCAAATAATGATTCGGTACAATAATGATTTTCTTTTATAGCGTTCAAACACCATTTCGGACATAGAATTTCAAAGTTTCTCGGCTTCACTTCGTATGTTACCTAATTTCCCTAATTTTGGATGAATTTTCGAAGCAAACCAAACTTTTTTTTTACACTATAATGTTCAATAAATAGGTGAGAATAACTGACAGATATGTACCCTTGAAAATATCATATAAGTTATTGAAGACAAAAACTGCGTTCAATAGATACGCCATCTATTGTAAATCCCACCATTTTATGTTATAAACCCAATATATATTGGAATCATGGCCCTTATTGCTTTCAAGCTCAAAAATTCGTCTCAGCCATCTATAAACTAAATGCTGATAACGTTTAGAGGTTTCACATTTAATTCAAATTTTTGAGTTGTGGGTCATAATTTATTAAAATTCTTTTAAATCTGTCCATACTTGCAAATGCTACGAGCTGTACAAAGGTTTCTGACCAAAGGATACTCTTCTCATTTTGTGTTGTAAAATGATGGTTACAAAGTTTAGTTTCTAAATCCATATTTCCTCCTGTACAAGTCGTTCGTACGTCATTTTGCAATCGTGCTAGTAGTTTA
Source organism: Calliphora vicina (assembly GCF_958450345.1). Lineage (NCBI taxonomy): Eukaryota > Metazoa > Arthropoda > Insecta > Diptera > Calliphoridae > Calliphora > Calliphora vicina. Next base: position 73,685,361 of record NC_088783.1, on the reverse strand, counting down.
GAAGATACAGATTTACTGCCATTTTTTCTCATCGACCTCCCCTGTGCAATGGTCCGCAGTAAGATCAGCTGTAAGATAAATCTTCTTTAGTGCTGGTTCACAAGAGGAAAATCAACTCTCCCCTCTCTTCTATAAACTCATAATTTGGTCAAGTAAACTTGACGTGTGTGAACCAGCACTTAATCTCGAATTTCCTTTTCTACCAAACCAATACCATAAGATTCATACATTCGAAAATATTTCAAGTGTAAATTTCAGCATTAAAAGGTGAGCTTCACTAAAAGTAAATTTCCGTTTTCATTACAAACATTTGCAGGTTTCTGCTTCTGTTTTGTTTCTGTATATTTGTTTTCTTTGGTTTATTTCATACTCACTGATTTAGAAGAATTATCACAGATTTCCATTAAGCACAGTATTAAATTATAAGTACAGACATGTACTCACACACTTACCTGCAGACAGACATTTTAATAATGTATTAAATTATCTTTTCCCCTTGCAAAAAAAAAACAAGAAGATGTGTAAATGTACTGGCAGAATTGATTTCAGCTTTTGAAAGAATTTTTTGATTGTTTGTTTTAACATTTGAAGTGCGGCTGTTAATAGGGAAGTAAATATAAATTACTTCCGACAATGCTTGACGATAAGCCGGCTGGAAATTATTTCGCTAAACAAAATTATGATGTGATTTGACAGCAGTCAAAAAATGTATTTGAATTTATTGGTTTTTATGTTGGTTTAATCAAAATCAAAGCAATGCCCAGCAAACATTAATGTGGTAACTTAATCTTGTTCTAATGTTAATTTATAGAGCTACTAATTAATTGTTCTAAGACAAAGTATAAAAAAGTAATGAAGCTATGGCTTAGACAATTTTCAAATTATTTATTATCATAAAAACAATCTAAAAATCCTAAGGTAACCTTTATTAAAAGCAAAATTAAAAATTATGACCACATTATACTGGCCTTAAACTGCAGCTACTTAATTTTAATATGTTTATACAATTTCAAGGACAATTTTTATACAAATTCTTAAAAAAAATATTTAATAAAACACAAAAAACTGCTGTTAGTTTAATCACAGCTACAATAATGAAAATGAAGAGAAAACTACCCAAACATTTATGAAAATTATGAGAATTATGAAACATTAAATAAGAAAATAAATTTAAGAATGAATCCTATAAAAAATATTGTATAAACAATACAATAATGTCCTTAAAACATTAAAAACAGCTCGGTGTCCACAATACAGAGGCAGCCATACACAATTAATTGCATACTTTTAGGGGTTTGAAGCTTTTGTGGGTGTGTGTGTCAGTATGTGTGTAAGAGTTTGTGTAGTTGAGTGGTTATTTGCAAAAGTTTGTTTTTCTTGTTGCTTTTTTATATTTTTTAAGTAGATTGTGAAGTCAAGCGTTAAAATTAAATTGAATTTTTCCATTCAATGCTATTTTCTCTCTTAACTTTTTTTTGTTAAATTTTAAAAGCTGAAAAAAAATAAATATGCTCATTTTTATGAATGTGTGTTTAATTTTAACATTGAGGACGTTTTTAAAGTGACCTTGAGTGTAAACCAACCAAACATCAACTCTTTAAAACTCAAAAAGGCGAACACATAATGGCCAAAGAATTTTAAAATAACATGTTTAAAGTTTTTAACATCTTCTTCTAAATTATTTTTAGTATATTTATTAAATATCAAAAATTTTCAGTGACTGGAGGTGTTTCAAAGAATTTTAAGTGTTCAATAGTGTTTGGCAATATTCCTTGAAAGCATGTCAGATTTTGTGACTTTGTTGTTAAGTATCTACTAAAAGGGGAAAATATTTATTAAATTTATAAATGACATTTTAAAGTAAAGATTTTCAAAAAGAATAGCAGGGAAAAATAACGGGAAAAGTAAAGTTTTGTTAAGTATTTTTATGACACACAAACACAATAAGTAAGCAGAATTTCGAGGAATAAAGTATTTAATATTGAACAATTATAAAAGGACTTTTTAAAGAAGACAGGAATAGCAGTAAATATTAGCTATAAACAGTTAGAACCTAGTGAAATTTGGCAGCCAAAAGAGTTAGTTAGAAATAAGTTCGAAGAAAGTGAATTTCTTTGCATTTCCTTGACATTTGCTAGGGTATTTATTCGAATAATACTTAATCGTTTGATAACACTGTTCAACAAATTGAGACTTTTTGATTGGAACAGAATAGTGACCCTATAATTCTGAAAGGGCATGTTGAGTAGATAATTTTTGTAGAATAAACTTATAGTCCACCTGGTCGGAATTTTTTTTTACAGTGGGTCAAAGTTTTCATTTTTTGATAGAAGGGAGCAGTATACTAACTGAAAAAAATGTTGTAAGTTAATGTCTAAGAGAATTCTTATTGTCAGAGTTATATAGTGGTATTTTATGGGGATCATTTTTGTGGAAGATCTTAACCCTCTAGCTCCTCTCCTTAGGGGTCAATTTGACCCTTTTTTCGAGAAAATGAAAAAAGTCCTTTCAAAAAAATTTCAGTGGGGGTCACTAAAGTTACCAAAGATGTAGATAAAGCACTTTACGCTTAATTAGCAAAATTGCACGCCACCTTGGGTCTCACATTTTTTAAAAAATCGCGAAAAATCTATTTATAATCTGAATGAGCTAATATTTAAAATATAAATAGCCCTAGAGAAGATCTACAAAAATATATATACATATGTAGATTATCACTTTTATGTCAAGAGTTGTTTAGGTTTATTTATTTACTTTTTGTAATTTTGTTCGATCTTTTTTAGTTTTTTAGATATGTCGGGCTTACGGTGGTTCGAAATTGTTTTTTTTTAAAATATAAATATAACTATAAAAACAACGTCCTAACAGTCATGTCGTCCCTATAAAAAGTTACACGCATCCAAATTTGGTCACTGAAATTTTCCGGCAAAAATTTTCGTAGAATATTTGAATCCTTAAATGTCCTTTTTGAAAGGACTTTATTTGATTTTCTCAAAAAAAGGGTCAAATTGACCCCTAAAGAGAGGAGCTAAAGGGTTAAGATCTTCCACAAAAATGATCCCCATAAAATTCCATAATATAACTCTGACCATAAGAATTCTCTCAGATATTAACTTACAACATTTTTTTCAGTTAGTAGACTGCTCCCTTCGATCAAAAAATGAAAACTTTGACCCACTGTAAAAAAAAATTCAGACCAGCTAGACTATAAGTTTATTCTACAAAAATGCTCTACTCAACATGCCCTTTCAGAATTATAGGGTCGCTATTCTGTTCCAAAAATGCTGTTGGACAGTGTAATCAAACAATCTCTTAAGAAAAATTATTCGAAGAATTTAATAAAATAAAAAAAAATAATTTAGCTTTTAGTTTGAAACATTGTTACAATATAAATTTATTCAAATTATTGACCGTTGTTAGCACCATATGGATTTCGAGCCAAAAGAACTCTTTCTCGTTTGAGCCAAGAACGAATCAGGCCAATATCTGATACTCTGTTCCAAAGTGAAGCGTATTTCAGAGAGAGCGTTCTGTATCAATCGAAACAAATAGTAGTCGCACGGGGCATGGTCAGGTACTCAATTGAACAACTTTTAGATGAATCTAGCTGCTTGCAAACGTTTTGAAATAGCTGCTTGAGTAGCTACCAATGATTTTGCAAGCGCTTGTTGAGTTACACAACAATCATCATAGAGTAATGCCTCTAATTCTTGGTCTTCAAATTTTTTTTGCTGGCCTTTCTTTAAAGATTACGATTTGAATAAAATTATATATTTTAACTAGTTGATCGCCCCAGCTTCGCCCGGTAGCATTTACTAATGTTAGTTCTTCATTTACTAATGTTAGTTCTTATTTATTTGCAAGTAAAATATCTAAATTTGTAGTGCATACTTTAGGGAGCTTTTTTATTATAGTTCACTGGACTCACAAAAAAAAATTTCCGAGTTTTACCCGAAATTTTTGAATTTTTTTTCTTTACAAACCATCTCCTGAAAATTTCGAACCGAATAAAAAAAATCAGCCAAATCGCTCCAGCCGTTCTCACGTGATGACATTACATACATGGACCATTTCATTTTTATATATATAGATATAGAAGCCAAAGATATTGAGTGATTAATAGATAATTGCGATTCTGCCAACATTTAGCCATTATATTTTTTGCATTACTCCACTTCATTGTAATTGTGAAAGCCAACATTAACTGTTTCGAAATATTTCATAGACCCGAGATTGGTGCCTTCAATAGATCCAAAACTCAAAAATCCCAATTTTCAGATTTTTTTAAATTTTTCGGAATTGTGGAACTGTCATTAACAATTCACAAATATCTTTTTCACTTTTGGGTTTGGATCAAAAGTTTCTCGTCTAGTAGATTCCATATATATACAAATCTTTTAAATTGGATCGCAAACAAAAATTTGTCATCATTTTTAATTTTTGATATATCCGAGGTGCTTCACTTTGAGTCATTGTGGCTCGGCGCCCCCTTGCTGTTATCAACACCTCCTCTATAGCCATGGCAATTTTGTAATCATGTAATGCAGAAAACACATGAAATTTTTTGACAAAATCTAATCAAATTAAAATCTCTAATTTTGGGTCGATAAAATTGTTAATTACTGCATTATTACTGCATCACTATTTCGAAGTATATAAGATAGCAATTAATTTCTATGATTTAAAATGAATTAATAAAAAGTAGTAGCAAAAGACCTTGCATTGTCTAAATACAAAATTCACCCAATTTAATTTACCAAAATGATACCAGGTAAATTTTCTCTTACTTATGTAAAAGATAATTCTAGTATTTAGAATAGAACCAATTATTTATTTAATCACCCAAAGCAATGAAATAAATAGAAAATCTAACGAAATTTTGTTTCCATTACTCAGCAAAATTTTAAATTATTTTTCAGGCATTTTCATTAATTATTTCCTACAAAATCAGCAGCCATATATAAACACTGCTTATTGAGCTGGAGTAAAGTAACCAACCAACCAGTCCTTCATATAAATTGCAACATTGCACAAGACTATAAAAACACTAGTTTTTTTGTGCAAATAAAAAAAAATCTGCGAAAATTAAGTTTATTATTAAAAATAAAATTTATTTAAAAATAAAAACGAAACGAATTAAATGGAATTTAATCCAACATAATCACAGAGCGCCCTTTCCTATTCCTTGCAGCCAAAAGCAGCAGTGAATGTCTATGTATCTTTTAGTGTGAGTTTGTTGGCAAGTAATTTGTATGTGTGTGCTTAACATAAAGTATTTATAGTAGTAATGGCAGCTGTTTTTTGCAGGAAACAGAAGCGGATCGAAAATAAGGATATTTTATGGTATTCAAATTTTTCACAAAAAAAATAATTAAAATAAAGCTTTAAAATGAACTAAAAATTGGGAAAATTTGTGGTCACCATTTCCCCTTCCTAAATGCTGGAACCAGGCCTATTAGTTGCTGACTACTTTTATTTAGTAATAGTGAGACATTGAATGCAAGTATGTTTATTAGGGTGGCCCTTATTTTTCACTTTTTCGATTTTCTATGATACCCAGAATTAATTGTTCTCCGTCATCTAAAAAGCTAATACTGAAAATTTGAGCCAAAGCTCAAATTTCTTTAGAACTGTAAAACTGAAAATTTTTGAATTCAGTTTATTATGAATTAATGGAAACCAAATTGTTCCGACTCTTAAATACCCATCCCCGAAATTTAATGAGAATAGTGTAAAGAGTAGAATATTAATTAAATAATATTATTAAATAAGTGTTTCTTATTCATGGAATTATTAGTATATTTTATTCTATATTATTATTTTATGTATTTATTTCAAATGTTTATCTAATTAAGCAATTTACAATTGATATAACCACCGATTCTTACCATTTGCAACAGAGGTTGTCCCTGTATAATAGGAATTTGTGTACTTTTTAACAATTTATAGTTGATATTATTAATAACACTATGCTCGAAATTGACACTTTTTTCTGTCAAGAGCGGCACCCAGCGGCTTAAACTAATTTGGGTATCCTAAATTCAGAGGTGCTAACCGTTTTTTGGTTAGCTCGTATTTTCGTGATATACCGTTATTTCGAAAACGGAGGAGGTTGCACAACATATATTCGCTTAACTCAAAAACGGTTTAATTTATTGAATAAATGGAAAAAACTAAATTCCGCAATGAAATCACCTTCAAGAAAAGCTTAATATGTTTTTAATCTTCGCAGTCGTTTTAGAAATATAAATTTTTTTTTGCAAAATAATAATTTTTTAGAAAAATTTCGAAATTTTTGGTTTTTAAAACGGCATTACAAATTGAAAATAAATTAAATAAGCTCTAAATAATTAAAATCTGTCCACAACTTTTCGTTCTATTCACAAAAAATAATACAAATATCCCCTAATATGTTATCAAAATACATAACTCGTAGTAATTAGCTACATCGTGCTGTGCACAGTGGTATAGAAAAAACAAGGGAAATAAATCTAAACCCTTGGTCTGATTTGAATGAAATTTGACACGTGCAAAGAAGATGTGTTGTCGGTTTTAAGGTTTGAACTTTGACTGCATGAGCCCACCACAGATTTGGCCAGGCGTCCCCAAAATAGGACTCGGATACGATCAATTATTATTTCTTCGTTTGTGTTCCGATTTCAAAAAACTTACACATACATATATAATCTCCTCATCGAGCAGCACAAAAAATCTCGTCGTGGCTATCAATTATCTCTTATAGCTTATTCGAATTTGTAAAATTAAATTATCAACATTTTTACCAACTATACTCCAGTTTTTTGATAACAGCGGGTACAAATATTTCTCGATTTGCTACGTTTTTCTTTTATTGGACTAACTACAAATGTATATGTCAAACAAAAAAAGAATTGTTTTCAAATCGTGACTGACTCCAAAGTTATATGCATTTAAATTTAAAAATTAAGAGCGTATATGCATTTTTAAATTTTTAATGCCGTTTTAAAAACCAAAAATTTCGAAATTTTTCTTAAAAAAGAAATTTATATTTCTAAAATGATTGCGAAGATTAAAAACATGTCAAGCCTTAAAGGTAATTTTCTTGCGGAATTTCGGTTTTTTCAGTTTGTTCAATAAACTAAAGCTGGGTTTCCGCATACACCGTAATCGGCGCCGATAACGAAAACTGAAACTGAAAAACGCTGGTGTTAGTCACTGTCTCGTTTCTGAATTGTTTTCGTTTCAGTTGGGTGCGTTGCGGCATAAAACAGGAACGAAATTATTTTTTAATTTTGGATGTCGCATATTACATAGAATTTCATTATTTTTGACAAAATCTATTATTTTTTCCTCTTCCAATAAAGAAAATTTATTTTTTTTCTTCATTTTGATTTTCTTTAAATTTGAAATAAAAAAATAATTAAAATAATTTCGTTCCTACAGCAACAAAAACAACCTACTTGAAGTTGTTTTCGTTCCGGCCCCAAATGACTTATATTTCGTTACTGATCGGTGCCGTTCCGTTCCCAATTTTCGTTGACGATTTCTGAAACGAACTTTTTTTCGGTGCAAATGTACCTTTAAAGGTAATTTTGTTGCGGAATTTCGGTTTTTTCAGTTTGTTCAATAAACTAATCCAATTTTGAGTTACTCTAATATATGTATGTTGTGCAACCTCATCCTCTTTCGAAATAACGCTATATCTCGAAAATACGAGCTAACCTAAAAAAACGGTTAGCACCACTGAATTCAGCGTGCCCGAATTAGCTTAACCCACCAGGTGCACCGCTTGACAGTATTTTCAACTAGCACAGTGTAATTGGTTAAATTACCCGATTGGCTCAACAAAAAGTATAAATAAGAGAAGGAAATTAGTATAACCAAGTAAGAGAACTATATTCGGCTGTGACGAGTCTTATATACCCTTCAACAAATTATACTTTAAAATAAAAACGTTAAATATTCTTAAGTAAATAAATGTTAAATTTTTAATTTTTCAAAATTAATTTTTTTTTAGTTTTTTCCATTTTTTTCACTAACAAATTAGTGAAACAAATTTTTGTTTAAAAAAAAATTCAAGTTAAAAATATCAAAAATATCCTTTCAAATTTTTATCCTTGAATATCCTTTTAGATTTCCAATAATTTTTTTTTAAAAAAATAGTGAATTAAAGATCCAAATATTGAATACCACATGCCAAAATTTCATTCTTCTATCTTAACTACTTAAGTGTTAAAAAATATTTTAAATTTGAATTATTTGATTTTTTATATTAATATCTCATTCGAAAAAAATATAACAAAATCCGTTGTGAAAAACAACAAAGAAGACTTTTTAATAAACAAGTAAAATGGTATAGTCGGGCAAGCCCGACCTTATGATACCCTACACCGGGTATATGATTATAAAAAGTTTTCTTTTGATATGAAACTTATTTGTGTTGAATCTTATTTGAATACACACATTTTCGGTAGTGGGCCTTATATGGGAGCTATGACTAATTATAGACCAATTATCACAAAATTTGATGGGATGAATTGCGAATATATGAAACATATTTGTGTTGAAGTTTGTTTGGATACTGACATATTTCAGAGATTTATGTATATTAATGATATTTTCGAGAATGTTGCTTATATGGGAGCTATGGAATATTGTTGACCGATCGTCACGAAATTTGGTCGTGATAGTTCGGCTTACATAGAACTTAATTGTGCTGAGTTTGGTTTGAATATGTTTATAATTAAGATATTTATGAGAGCTGAACTATTTTCAAATAGGCCAATTGTATGGGGGCTAGGATAAATATTAAAGGATAAACATTTTAAAGGACATTTTTGACATATTTTGATCCTTACAGGATAAAATAAAGATTTTACAAAATATTTTACAACTCTTCTTGTTCTTTTGACATACAATTAGTCATTGTTGGAATAGAAGGAATATTTTTAAATATTTTTTGAAAAATGTACTTCTTTGAAACTTTGAAGACCTTAAAAAAGGAAACAGGATCACGAAATGAAAAACTGAAAACACAGTTTTTCTCCATTAAATTTATAGTTTCAGACGTATATCATCCCGTTCGTGTCTAACGAATTTTTTCTCTATTTGTCGGACGGTGTTATCATACGATTAATGAGTGAACCAGTTTATTGTATTTTCAGCAATGTGTTTACAAAAATAACACAAAATATGTGAAAATTATCAAAATTTTTGGATGTTGTCTAACATTTCGTTCCATAGCTCTGGTTCTATATATTCGATGTTGCTGATTTTCAGTACAAAACTGCTTGGAAAAATGCTGGTATAAATTTGAGCGTATTTTGGACATACAGTCAGACAAACAAACGGACATAGCTCAATCGACTTAGAATTTCGTAAGGATCAATAATAAACAAGATACATGTTGGTTCTCAGATGAATATTTCACAATGTTATTCTTGAAATGACAAACTTATATATATTTGGGGATCCAATGTGTAATCTCTAAACCTTATCCGATCTTTCTCTTAACTTCACGATTTGATTTTTAGATGACGGAGAACAATTTTAGAATTTGGGAGCATTGAAAATCAAAAAGCTGAAAAGTAAGTGACACCCTAATATTTAAATGTATAAGTAGTTGGTATTTTTAACTGTAGGGCACCATATGGAATCAAGTGCCGCAAAGTGAAAACAACTGTAATTACATTAATATTTTATCACATTATCAGTGAAGTGAATGAGTGAGTACAAAAATAAAATACAAACAAGATAAAATAAAATAAAAATATAACGTCAGATAGTGCAAACACAAAAAAGTAAATAAATAAAAAAATAAACACTATGGAATGCAGTAAAATAAAATAAAGACAAAAACTCTGGTTTCTAACCATATTATTTTTTGGAAATTTGAAACATAATGGTTTTAATTAAATGAGTTTAGTAATTGATCTTATTCTTAGATAATTATAATTGCAGCAATCTAACAACAATAGCTGCTAATTTTTCCCTAAAAAAGTAAATGTTGAAATTCTGAAATTTTTCTAAGAAAAAAAAAAACAGGAAATTTGTCAGTTGAGTAGCTAGCTGTACGTTGATCCTTTTACAACATTCTCTCACACAAAGTTTTTTACGTAAAATACAGTGTTTTAATAAGTGTATGTTTATATATTGGTTGTATAAGTCTTCTTACATACTCAAGTCTCTATACAATTTAATGTTTTCCTTTTAAATGTTGATATAAAATATAATTGCTTTCACTTACCCTTTCTTCAACACATTTTATGGCTTATTTTATGTCGTTTTTTATTTTCTTCTTTTCGTTCTTATTGTATTTGCTGCTACTGCTGGTGTTAGTGTACTTTGTCGACGGTTTTTCTTTTGAGGCTTAAGCGGGAGTCTTATAAAAATAAAAAAGGCAACAACAGCCAGAAGAAAAACATCAGCAATTGTTTGAATGTAATTACCGTTAAACCCCCCTTTTAAATGCCTCTTCTCATAATAGGCTGAGAAGAAATGTGGGAAATGAACGTCATAAGCAACCAACCAGAAGAGAAATTAAAAGTAAAATACACAATCGCACAGAACTTTGCCAGCATTGATTGTACAGGGTTGTGGAAAATGTTAGGTGTTTTTAAAAATAACTTGGTTAAGAAGTAAAACGGATTTATAAAACAATTTGTATTGTTATTTTTCAAATTATGTTAGATATTTATATCTTTAGGTTAAATGTAGGATAAAATCCTATTAGAGCCTAGACATAAGAATTCACAAAAGTCAGCCGATACAATGAATATAATTAGCTCATCAAGCTCGTTGCACAGTGGATTCAGTCGCAAAAGAAGTTGTAATAAATCTGAATATTCTAAACTACTGGTTCAAGTGCAAAATGATGTATGAACGAATCGTAGAGAAGGACATAAGAAAATTAAATTTTGTGGTTTCTAAGTTGACCGCCTTGGGCTAGTAAAACTTTGTAAAGCTTGTAAGTAGCATGTGCAACTATGAAAATTTTATATTGCGTAAATGACTTAAAAATGCGGGATTTACATATATAGCGTATCTTTTGAACAACTTCTATGTCATTTTGAAGGGTATATACATATCTGTCATGGTTCAGATGTGGTGGTTTTGACACGGAAGACAAAGATTGCCCAGGCCAGCCAAAAAAGTTTGAAGACCAAGAATTAGAGGCATTATTCCATGAAGATTGTTGTCAAACTCAACAAGAGCTTGCAAACTTATTGGGAGCTAGCTACACAAGCAGCAATTTTAACCCTCGGAGGTATAGGGATTTTTGGGCGCTAAACGGTACAACCAGGTCTGTGCAGACCTATATGGGGTTTGTATGGAAATGCATAGTCAGATATCCTAAAAGTGTGTGTAAATTTGTTTATGCTAGGAAAAACAAAAAATTAACAACAAAAAGACATTTTAATTCGCCTTAGGTAGCTACATACACTATTTTATTTTAAATGCAACAAAACTAATTTATGTACGGCATATTATATGTGAATACCTGGCATGTTAATGCTGTAAACGAACCGGATTTTGCAAAATATGCAATGAAACCGTGTTTTTTCGCTGCTTTTTGTCCAATGTATAACAAAGTGAGCACGATGGACTACTTAAAGAGGATACGGCGTTGATCATCTATAGACCTCTACACCGAATAACGCCATTGAAACGCCCAACATATTGAAAAACAAGGCTAATAGCCATCGGTTTGCGGATAGTTTTCAAGTGTAACCACCAACCACTTGATCCATGGTGTCCGCTCCGGTTTCGATGAGTCTACGACTGCGACATAAGTGCGACATTATTGCTGTGGTATCATAATAAAATTCTCAATATCTCTTTTTGAGTATCCAACATCTCCTTCGGTATACAGGCTTTGTTTCTTCGCATGATTCCTGCATAATCCAACCGTTTTGTCGTCAAAATCGTGCTTAAATCATATGCCAAATAAATGTCCACGGCGCTAAGGCAATTCTCTGTATTTGGTCGGAGCAATCTGTACCGAACAGAACTGAACCCACGAACAGCAACCAGTCTTGACTGTTAATTTATCGCATTATATAATACTAAAATGTTGAAGTCTGGATAAATGAAGGTCATCATAAAAACCTTAAAAAAGCTATTTTTATCCTTTGATCCACCACATCATATACATACTGACGCCAGACAAAAACTTTGTGAAATGGTTTCTACAAACATACTAAACTTTGTTGGGAATATCGGCATCATTTTTTCCTTCCATATAACCATCTGTATGACGTTCATAGATACGGCATTATTTCTGCAATCGCAGGATACTGCATGAATGTTATGCTTGAATAACATTCATGCAGATCCAGTGATCCAAAAGTGCTGCGTTAGTACTTGCAGTTCCATCACCAATATACCTATTAATATTGGAAATGGAGGAAATATATGTATTTCCCCAGTTTGGTGAACATTAGTAAAAAAAATCATCCTGAAAAAATTTTAGGTAAATCGGTTGGGGTTAAGAGATGCATTTACAAGGGGAAAATATGCATTTTTTTCAGTTTTTGTAAAAATGTTGCCATTAAAAAATTACTTCTGCAATTTAATTTAAAAAAATCGAAATATGTACGCATTTGTCGTTCTAATGAGACATAAAAAGCAGAAATTGATCAAAAAATGTGAAAGTTATTAAAAATTCGCCAGGCCATTAACGTGTCTCAGGCAACTAGAACAAGAAAGGTAGGAACAAAATTAACATATTTTGATAAATGTTAAAATAAAAGCTAATTTTTACTTAAAATATGTCCATATTTACTTATATATGAACTTTTGTCTTCGTAGGATACCGTTAACCTATTCTTAGGTATGAACAAAAAAATAAAATTTTTTCAACGGCAATTTCAAAACTCCATTTTCAAATTTTTAAAAATTTTGTTAAACAATTTTCAGAATTTTTTGATCATCTCATTGGGATTTATTAAGAATATAATGGGGAATAAAAAGGTAAAAAAATTATGAAAATATCTCTTACAGTTTTTCCGTACCTGCGATGTAAATTTTGAAATTTTCGAGAAAAACCAATTATTTGGCAATTTTTTGGCGAATGAGCTCCATTTCCTTACTCTTATGAATTTTAAGCAAAACTTATTCTGAATATTGTAGTCCAGATAACTATAAATATACTCTGAAACTTTTACTAAAATCGGAAAACGTTAACCCTTAAATCGTGAAGGTCAAAGGTCAAATTTTTCAATACTTGGAATTTTGCATGGAGAGATAGCGAAATATTATATACTTTTGGGCCGATTTTGATGATACTTAAGAAAAATAGAACATAAGCTCTAAGGTTTATAATAACAGCATAAGAATGGAAATTAACGCTTAATAGCACTTGGGGTAAAAATGACCCAAAACTTTTAAAATCATAATTGGTTTTATTTGTATTCATTTATTTCATTGTATGAATTTCATGTATTCATTTCATTGTATGAAAACGCTACCTGGCGTATTCTTCACGAAAAACAACTGAGCAACAACATAAACATTCCCTGCTTTTAACTGCGTCTCTTGAGGTCTCCAGGGCAGACTGAAGGAGCTTGAATACGCTGATGAAATTTGTCTACTTACTCACACATTTTCAGACCTACAATCTAAGTTATCACTAGTCCAGGAAACTGCGTTACACGTTGGCTTGAAAATAAATATCAGCAAAACAAAAATAATGCGAATTAACGTAGATAATAATTCTGTTACCCGGAAAGCTTGAACAATGCTCTGCCAGACTTCGTCGAACTCAAATCAGTGTGGAACTCGTCATTTATATCAAGAAGGACGAAGCGAAAAATATTTAATTTGAATACACTTTTTCGTAATGAAATGCCTGAGAAAGATTCTACACATATTCTGACCTACAACAATCTAAACTTTGGTCAAAAACTGCTCAAAAGACTATCTAGATTGAAATCCGCAAACGCAATTGGACATACACTGCGTAAACAGGCCAACGATATTGCTAAACAAGACATAGACTGAAAACCGCAGGGCAGTCGACGTGTTGGTAGACAATCGCACCCATTTACTGTTGTGTTGGAATAAAATTAAAAAAGAATCTTGTGACCTATTACGATAAGCCGAAGCTTAAGAGATCGTATGTGAAGCCCGGCCAACCAGCCGAATCGACACCAAAGCCAAATATCGATGGCGCTAATGTAATTCTCTGTATTTAGTGTAAGCAATAGGGCCCTATATATTTTTAGCTGCTACCAGAATATGCGGCCTGACATGAATACCTGTTAAAAAGTATTTAGAATGAAGATCGTCCCCAAACCTGACTACTTAGGACAGTATGAGTGAATACTCTATAGTGAAATACAAGGAAGATATAATAAACGATTTGTATAAGAACATATCAGAAATTAATCAGACGTACAGTTTTTCTACGAATGCGAGCATCAAATAAATATCAAGATAAAATATTATCGGGAATAGTCTCCATTTATTAGTATTATTTTTACGTTATGACAAAATTGTAAGTGATTTCGCTCAGACATCTTTGTCTTGACAACAAATTTCATTTTTTGTTATGGTATAGATCTGTGAAAGCAATCTGCTATGCTAATATTTTCACCCTCACTTTCTACCCAAACAAACCATTATATTAATAGTGAAAGAATTGCGGACATGCCTACAAAAACACACACAAAAAACCAAAAAAAAAAAGTTAAAAACAAACAGTTTAAAACTAACTAACTAAAAAAACTGTATACAATTTAATTTTTCAACAACATTTTCATTCTCATGGCATTTAGAATACAACAGCAACCAAAAATAAAAAAAATACCCACAAATTTCCCTTAAAATTTTCTACAACTTTTCATATTTTTTTTTTTGTAATGCACCACCCAGCTGTCTAGCTGGTACTAAAATGAGCACTCATACGTTTTTTCAATTTTAATGACCTTGTCTTTTAGATTTTGTAACAAACAATTTCATTCTTTAATTTTCGTAGAAAATTTTTTTTTACTGCTCATGCTGCTCTTTGCCAAAACATTAAATAAACAGAACATTTTTTCTGAGGTTTCCCTTATAAAATTTATATTGAAAGACAAGAAATTCAAATATCCTTTATGTATAATGCAGACAAAAAAAAATTTTAAATAGAAAAATAAATTTTAATGAATAGAATTATAAGAGGCTTTTTTTTTTGGAGAACAGGTCAAAAAATGTTTGACGTTGGCAACGTGAAGATGATGAGATAGATGTTCAACACGACGTTGAAGAGCCTGACGCTGATGTTGCTGATTGATGGACATTTCAAGAGGAGCAATTGAAAAACAAGAGAAAAAAAAACATGAACGAAATAAATAAACAATTTATGCAAATATGTTTTTTTTTTTTTTTTTCTGCTGTATTGTAATGCATACTTTGTGGTCATAATGGAAATTGTATTTTCTTTTGCTACGTTGTTGTTTGTTTTATATATTTTTTTTTTTATTTTCTGAATTGTAATATACTCTGCTGAACTTTAATATCCTGCATGAGTATGATGATGCAGGCATTTTTGTTGTTCGTTATTTGTAAATAATTTTGTACAGCTGCTTGTTAAGTTGTGGCTTTTAAAGGGAGCTATTGTTTAAGCAACCATGTACTCTACCCAACTTTTATTGTCCTGTCTCTAGTGATTGACTTGAAATCTAGTAACCATTTTGAGTGAATTTCAAAATGATGTTCATGATGTGGGTTCATGGAAATTTTTCTATAAAACATTTATTGGTAATAAGTATGTAAGAGTATTAAATTATTCAGTTTTTTGATTATGTTGTAATGGTTGAAATCACAACAATAAGTCATGGTGTATAAATAGAGAGAGAATTTGGTACAGTTTGTTAAATTAGTGTTTTTACGAATGATTGAACAGCAAAATGAAATGGTGAATGTGGTGCGGTATATGATTAAACTCATTTAAAATCGAGAGAAACAGCAATAAAAGTTTTTCAGTAATAGCATTTATATGGTGACAAAGAATTGAATTTAAGTCGTAAATTGAAAAATGTATAAAGGATTTAATTAATCAAAATTAAACAACTTTGCTTTTAAATACTTTGTTTTTAAAGAAAATTAATAAACTTTAGTAAGGATTGATTTTGGGTATAACCCTTTTTCCATACAAAATTCATGTTGTAAACCTTTGATAGCTTTAGTATTTATTTTTGAATATGGAGGTTAGAAATAAAATTTAAAAAACTAACCGTTCTTAGTATAAACAAACAGTTGATTGTAAAAATACAATTTAAAACAAGTAAGAACGTATAATCGGTCAAGCCCGACCATATGATACCCTACACCAATCTAATTATGGACGAATTGCAATAAAATTAGGTGTCATGACTTCCGTATATATGAAACATATTTGTGTGGAATTGTATTTGAATACCAACATTTTTAAGAAATCTATAGTCATTAGAATGATTTTAAGAAGTAGGCATTATATGGGAGCTATGACTAATTATGGACCGATCGTTATAAAATTTAGTGACATGAATTTTGTATATATCGTCACCTAAAATGCAAAATAACGTAACATCACTTTTCATAAGTTTATAGGAGAAACAAAAAACGATATAAAATGAAAACTACTTGAGATATTGAAACAAAATTTTCAAATCTGAATTAAAATAACTCTAGAAATATATTTTAGGAAAAAAAACAAATTTTTTCAAAGCACACTTTAAGATATGTGGCTTACGTTTTTTTGAATTGTTATTTTCTGAAACAAAAAAACGTATCATCAATATACATGAATTTTTATGAAAAAATAAAAACTTAAATAAAAATATTTATTTTATTTTTAATAAAAGCAGCTTATTTATACATTTTTAATTTTATTATTTTTTTTTTATTTTAATTACTAACAACTACTTTTTTAAACTAAAAAAGGTTCTTCATTAAATTTTCATTAATACTGCAAAAAATATTCAATTGCAACAAATTTATTAAACAAAAATTAGGATACTACCTAAAATAAGGTATAAACGATTTAGTAATTAATTACTCAAAGCGTATACGTTATTTTGTTTAAGAAAATCATGTACTTGATGATAATGTAGTTTCAATTTTGGTTATAACTTGGTTATTTTTGATAGTAAAAGTCTAAAATTTTGTACACATATGTAATATGATGTAATGAATCGTAATCAATAATAAAATCAATTTCGAATTTTTTGATGATACGTTGTTTTGCATTTTAGGTGACGATATATAAATTATTTGTGTTGAGTTTTATTAGAATACCAATATTTTTAAGAGATTTATGCTAGTTGAAGTTTTTTTCGGAAATGGGCATATATGGTAGCTATGACCGATCAAAAAAAAATTTGGTGAGGCGAGTTCGACTTATATAAAACATAGTTTTGCTGAATTTAGTTTGTATGTCTATATAACTAAGATATCGACTCAGAAAGTAATCCTGAGCAGATTGGTATACTTTAAGGTGGTTGTTAGGACATCAGCACAAATCCAATATACCCTGCCCACTATGGTGGTGTAGGGTATGACTACTAAAAGTTGGTTGTTATATCCACTTACAAGGATAATTAACATGGGGACTGCACAAAATCAACTGATTCCTAATTCATCGTAATTTAATGTAGGTCTTCTGTCAAACTTTGATAAAGTTTACATTTGGTTTTAAAAATAGCAATATTTTGATTTTTACATTTCTTCTATATTTCTACAAAAACAAAAGGTATTTCGTATTGTTGTATTTGTTGCCACTTTGCTCTCACCTACTTAATTCGCCTGTCCACTTATAAGAAAACACACAAATTCGCTTCTACGGCGTAAAGAAAAATTATTCCTAAAATTAATATTAATCATACGCTACCTATAGTAAATTTACTAAAATCGTTATAAATTGAAAACCGTAAAGAATTTTTATGGATTTTTTGCAATTTTATGGAATTATTCTATTTTATTTGTATCTTCAAATATAATTTAGTTTTTAAGCAGAATTTTTTTTTGGAGTTTGTATCACTTTAATAACGATTAAATAATAATAAGCATTAAATTTTGATCACCGTTTTTCATTAAAAATTTTAACCCAAGTATTATTGGATTTTTATACCCTTCACCTTCGTGAGAAGTTTGTCATTCCGTTTGTAATTTCTACATTTTTCATTTCCGACCCTATAAAGTATATATATTCTGGAACCTTATAGATAGCGGAGTCGATAAAGCCATGTCCGTCTGTCTTTCTGTCTGTCTGTTGAAATCAATTTTCTGAAGACCCCATATATCTTCGGGATCCAAATCTTCAATAATTCTGTCAGACATGCTTTCGAGAAGTTTTCTATTTAAATTCAGCAAAATCGGTCCACAAATGGCTGAGATATGAGGAAAAAACCAGGACAACCTCGATTTTTGACCTATTTTTTACCTATATCTGGATTACTAAGATATTAACATAGACAATATGGATATCTAATGATAGTTATTTCGAAGACATTTGCAACGACGTATATAAGACCATAGTAAGTTGGACCTACAATGGGTCAAAATCGGAAAAAAAATTTTGAACCCGAATTTTTTTTCACCAAACAAAATTGAAAAAACAATAAAAAATTTTAAAATAACAATTAGAAATTTTTGAAAAAAATAACTTAAAAAAAAAATTAATTTTGTTTACCTAAAAATATTAAAAAATTTTATTTTGAAGTATAATTTGGTGAAGAGTATATAAGATTCGGCACAGCCGAATATAGCACTCTTACTTGTTTTTAATCAAGTTACCTTTGAAAAGTATGTCAGTTATTACGTTTAATGTCAATTATGTTCACTTGCTGTTAATCTGAATAAAATGAGTGACCAGGAAAAAATGCGTATTAAAATTATGAAATATTTTCAACAAAACCCAACTTGGTCCTACAAAAAGTTGGCCAAACAATCAAAGGTCCACCGTCAAACTGATTCCAATATTATTAAACAGCAGCGGGAGAACTTGTCCGTTGATAGAATACCTGGTTCGTTTAGGAGGAATGATCCACATGATGTTTTTAAAGCCAATAAATAGAAAGCATTTTCAACACATTCGGTAGGACAGCAGTCCGGTGGGCTCAATACTCGGACTATTTGTTACGAAAAGTTAATGCCAATGCAGGTTTAAAACAAGTAAGAAAGTATGGTCGGTCAAGCCCGAACATTTAATACCCTACACTGATTAAATGAGCAAAAACATTTTTCCTTTAAAATATCAATAATTTATATTCATGAGTGATTTTCGGAAGTGGGTCTTATATGGGAGCTATGACCAATTATGGACCGATCACCATGAAATTAAATCGTGTGATTTATATCTATATGAGGGTTATTTATGTTAAATTTTGTGTGTTTGCCAAAATTTTTAAGAGATTTATGAACGTTAAAGTAATTTTTGCCAGCGGGTCTATATGGGAGCTATGACTAATTATGGGCCGATCCTAACAAAATTTGGTGACATGAATTTCGTGTATACACAACTTATTTGGAGCGAAATTTGTGGAGATACATATATAAATTAAACATTTATGACCGATAAAGTTCAATTTCGGGAGGACATTTGTATGGGTGCTAGGTGAAATAATGGAACGATTTCAGCCAATTTCAATAGGCTTAGTCCTTGGGCCGAAGAATATATATACACCAAATTTGATCAAAATAACTTAAAAATTGCGACCTGTACTTTGCGCACAAGTTTTACATGGACAGCCAGCTCGCCGACCAGCCAGACGGACATCTTTTAATCGACTCAGTAAGTGATTCTAAGTCGATCGGTATACTTTAAGGTGGGTTAGACTAATATTTTTGAGCGTTACAAACTTCTGCACAAACGCATTATACCCCACTATGGTGGTGTAGGGTATAAAAAACATACAAGGCTCAAAAAGTTCCTATCAGGAACTCTGCTTAAAATTTAGAGGGCAAAGACAGAGCACGGAAGTTGAAGTCAAATTTTATACAAAAAAAAATTACCTGCTGTATAATGGATGGCGAAATATAGCTTCAGGGTCAATATTTTTATGTAGCTGATGCTCGATGAAATGTTGTAGAAAATTTTAGGGCCCAAAAGCAGAAAATTGTCACAAAAAGTTCTTGGCATGGCAAGCAATATATATTTGTTACAAAGGGCTCTATAAATACCGAAATTTACATCAAGGAATGTTTACAAAAAAAGATGCTTCTATTAATAAGACTTCTTAATGTGTCCACATAATTTTGGCTTGATTTGGCATCCTGTCGCTATGGTAAGCAAGGTCTTGGTACAATAATGAGGCAAATGCTTCAAACTGCCTGGAGCTAAGGTCAGAGGAGAAATATTGGGCTCTTGTTAAATGAGAATTAAAGAGCACTATAAAAACCTTAAGGAAAGGGTTTAAGGAAAAGGTTCATAAATTTATCACTATTGATAAGAACTATAAAAATTATATTTTTTGTAAGTTGTAATAATAATTTTAATCAAATAAAAAAATCAAAACTGTAGATTTAGTGGTTTCTTTTTTATTAACATATAAGTATGTTAAGAATTTTTCGATCTCAGTCCTTATTAATTTCTTAAATCAGAAAAACATTAAACATTTTAAAATTTTTTCGTTCAAATAGTAATTTTTATATACTAAAATATTTGCTAACCAAAAAATTTGTAAAATCCTATTTATAGATTTTAAACAATTTTGTAAAATCCCTCATCAAATAATATTAATTATGTGCTCTCTTAAACCATCTTGACCAACTTGATAGAACATTTTTAGAAAATTTTTTAGAGTTTCTGTTAAAAAAAGATGAGATGCAAAATAATTTGCTTTAAAATTTGAAAATACAATTTTCTGAATTTGTCTTTCTTCTTTTTGTGAAACTTGTTTACAATTCGTCCAGATTTCCACTTATTAAACTTATCATTCATGAGTTTTTAAACTGTTCTGAATCATTTATATAAAATTCTCATAATTAAATATTAATCATACGCCGCTTAAAACAATTTTACTAAAATCGTTTTAATTTGTAAATTTGTATATAAATTTTAATTGTTTTAAATTAGTTTCAGAAAAAGTTATTTCTTTAGCATTTGTTATGATAGGTTGGGGGAAAAATATTAAAATTTGTTTAAGTTTTCAACAATTTCGTTAAATTTAAATCTTTAAAAGAAAAATTTAAAAGTATTCAAAAAGAAACATTTATTTAAATGAATATTTTTCAAACTTAAATACATCTTATTTAAATTGTTTAAATAGTGCAACTTTTATAATAATTAAAGTCAAATACTTACATAACTACTTAACTAAACTACTCAGTATATAATCCTCTAAATTTCCCCTAACTATTTTATGTTTTTTAACAGTCATATAGCTGCAGGCTCCCTTCAAATCCAAAGTCAGCCAGCCAACTGTCTCCACATTCACTTTACTTTGCTGCTGCACATTTGGTCAATTTTATAACCAACATAAAGCTCAAAATGGTTTTCATTAACTATTTTTGCTTGTTTGAAATCAGTCATTCTTTTACGACTACGAAAGCCAGGCAGCTATAAAATATTTTTGATGAAATGCCTGTTGGCGTTTCGAGGTTTGTTGAAGGGTGGCAAAGGAGAGGGTTTACTTTTGTTTTTTTTTATTATTTTTTGTTTTCGTTGTGTAGTCACGAATTTTATGAATCTTTTGTTCTTTTTCATTATCTTGTTCATTTGACTTGTTATGACATTGCACTATGATGTTCATATAGCAAAAAAAAAAAAACATGTACTCGTATGTTCAAACTCAAGTGCAGGGCAGATGTTTAAAAGAGTGAAGGTTTTTAATTTATATGTTAATAAATATAATGTTTTGTAAGCTTTGTTAGAAATAAATTATCTCTTTATTTACACAAGTACAATAAATAATTGTTAATTTCTTAAGTCAGAAAAAATAAAAATTTTAATTTTTTCAGAGCGTCCTAATAAACCTGCTTAAGCATGAAAACGTCGAAATTATGTTTTTTAGTGCACTATTTTTTTCTTCGTCTGTACCTACTCATTCTTTCAGAATCATTAAAAGTTTCTTACAGCCCTTTTATATTTATCAAGTTATAGGGTTTTAAGTGAATATATTAAAGTGAGAGTATGAGTAATATTGATTCGTAAGAAAATTTATTAAATTAATACAAAACCAAGGTTGGCTACCGATTCAAAACGATAAAAAGGTAAAACTAATTTGGACTATTTTGGTAATGGTAGTTCCAGTTATTTCAGTAACGTTATTTTAATTATAACGTCAATTTTACATTGAATTAAATAATATGGTGATTTTTCATCAAGCTAAATATACAATTTGAATTAATGTAAAATTTTAATGGTTAATGATATCATAGCAAGTTTTGGAGCTAATATAGATCTAAATATCCTTAAGTCAATGACATTACAATAGTTGCCATTCTTTGTTTTTAAATACCGTAATTACTAAAACGGGGATAGTGTGTTCTAAAAACGGAGTTTCTTTTCTGAAATTTACCAACATTGACATTATTTGAAGTTTGATAGAAAAAATCCTTGAATTTATTTAAACAACATATAGGGCTATATAAATATGGAGCTTACTCGAGGATCGGTGTTTTGATTTTTTAAATTATTTTTTACTCAAACCTAAAATTTTGTTTAAAAATTGGTCAAGTTTGGAGAGGGCTGGGAGGGATAATGTCCGCTTATGTGAAACAATTTTTACTTTACACGCATTTGCATGAAGTTCTCTTTGCAGATCATATAAAATTGTATATAGTCCCGAAGAAAATTTTTTTTTAACTTAAAAAAATACACGTGTCCAATGTTGAAACATGTAAAAATATGTTTAAATTTTGGATGCGTGTAACTTATTATAATATATATATTAGGGTGGCCCTTAATAAACGAAAATTGGATTTTGGCCATTCTCACCCTCCAGTTTGGTGAACATTAGTAAAAAAATCATCCTGAAAAAATTTTATGTAAATCGGTTGGGGATAAGGCACGTTTATCCCCAACCGATTTACCTAAAATTGTTTTTTCTCTTAAAATTTCAAAACTTAAATCGCAGGTACGGAAAAACTATAACAGATATTTTCATAATTTTTTCACATTTTTATTCCCTATTTTATTCTTAATGAATCCCAATGAGATGATGAAAAAAAGTCTGAAATTTTTTTTAACAAAATTTTTAAAAATTTGAAATGGAGTTTTGAAACTGCGTTAAAAAAAATTTATTTTTTTGTTCATACCTAAGAATAGGTTAACGGTATCCTACGAAGACAAAAGCTCATATACAAGTAAATATGGACATATTTTAAGTAAAAATGAGCTTTTATTTTAATATTTATCAAAATATGTTAATTTTGTTCCTACCTTTCTTGTTCTAGTTGCCTGAGACACGTTAATGGCCTGGCGAATTTTTAATAACTTTAACATTTTTTGACAAATTTCTTGTTTTTATATCTCATTAGAACGACAATTACGTACACATTTCGATTCTTTTAAATTAAATTGCAAAAGTAATTTTTTAATGGCAAAATTTTTACAAAAACTTAAAAAAATTAATTTTTTCCCCTTGTAAATGCATCTCAAAACTTCAGAGGGCTTGCGGCACGTCTTAACCCCAACCGATTTACCTAAATTTTTTTCAGGATGATTTTTTTACTAATGTTCACCAAACTGGGGGGTGAGAATGGCCAAAATCCAACTTTCGTTTATTAAGGGGCAAAATTAAAAAAATAAACCTAAATATCTCTTGAACTAAAAGAGATAACCTACATATGTAAGCATATTGTAGATCTTTTCAAGGACTGTATACATTTTAATTTTCAGCTCATTGGAATAAATAGATTTTTGAAGATTTTTTTTAAATTAGAGACTCTGAGAAGTTGATCCCGCTTACGAGGCTGAACAACGAAAACACCACAGCCGAGTAAATAAAATAATACAGCAGAGCATAGAAATGTGGTTTGGATCATACTTTTTTAACAAAAAATCTTTGTTTAGCGTAAAAAAGTAGTAAAAACCGAAAATTTGTAAGATATAAAGTTACCTTTGTGAGCTATTTAGAGTACCTATTCACTTTCAGATTGCAATGATATGTTACAAGAGTTGCTCAGCTTTACCCTAGCTACAACATTGCTAAATATTATTAGTGAAAATTTACAAGTAGTGAAACAAATTTTTGGGAAAAAATGTAAAACCAAATTTATTTGGTGGACTTCTTAGCTATATTATTGTTATATATAGTTAAGCGGTATCATCAAGTTTGAATTAGCTATTGGCCAAAAACTGATGACACCTTTTTTTGAAGGTCCACTGATTTTCAGAATCTGTGAAGGTCCATAGAGAGTCTGAACCTATACTGTCATGGCTGTGTGTTTTTTGTAATAATTCATGAGGAATTATATTCAAGTAATAATAACTTAAACAAAATTTCGTTAAACTACAATTTGTTTATAATTTCAATCACATGGCCTATAATTTAAATTAGGTCGTGTGATTTATTTCTTTATGAAATTTATTTCTGTTGAATTTTATTAGCATACCAACATGTTAAAGAATTCAAGCTCGTCAAAGTCGTTATAATGGAGCTATGTCCAATTATGGACCAATCGCTATGAAATTTATATAAAATTAATTTTTGTTCAAAGTTGGTTTCTTAAGTGGGCCTTGTATGGAAGCTGTGTTCAGTTATGAATGGATTCACACACAATTCTTATGTGTGATATATTTGTATATAAAATTTATTTGTGAAAAAATGTGTGTGAATACCTACTGTGGTGGCCAGCTATTTAAGACAAATACTTGAATTTTTTTCATCAACTGAATTTTAAGTGTGATAGAGCCAAAACAAAAGGACCTAACGGTAAGAAATTTATTATTAATATTTCTAATTTCTCAAAAATGTTTGGAAAAATCGGTACAACATATATGGACAAAGATATGTGGAAATACATTGACCCATCTCAGCGAACATCCGCTATAAATAACATGATATGACCGAAACTAATGGAACTAAAAATACGAAATAATAATAAAAATATAATGATATAAATGTTAGAAAATATGTTTATTAAAAAAAAGAATTTTTGGTCAAGTTATAGAAAAATCTTGTGTTCGATGAATTGACTCAGTTGAATAAAACACAATAGTGTGTTAACACACTCCTCATGCATTCATATTCGTGGAAATATTTGAAAAAATAATTGACAATCACATGGAATTTAGCAAACAATTTTTGTCTTAACTACCTGGCCACCACTGTATATAAATCAAGCATTTATTGGCGATAAAATCCTTTTTCGGGAGGACATTTGTATGGGGGCAAGGTGAAATAGTACACCAATTCTTACCAGTTTAAATAGACTTTGTTCTTGTACTGAAAATAATACATGTGCAGAATTTTATCGAAGTATCTTCAAAATTGCGACCTGTACTTGGCGCACAAGTTTACAGGAACAGCCAGCTAATTAGCCAGACTGAAAGACGGATATCATTAAATGGAACCAGAAAGATATTCTGAGCCAATCCGTATAGTTAAATGTAGGTATAGATTAATAGAAGATGTCAGGAAAAGCATTGTCAGCTGTGGAATAGTTCAACACTAAGTTGAATTTGACGGACAAAAAGGTGGTTAAAAATTTCGTTTAAGTGCTAAATAGACGAATTTGAAAAAAGTAGCAATTTATGCCCGATTATGGCTAATAGATTAGGTTATTGAAAATAATAAATAAATTAAAAAAAGTTCCACGTTTTGGATAATAACATGGTGCTACGATGGAAAAAAAGGTAAACGAGCAGGCGTGGGTTATAGGTCTTGCTGAGTACATTACAAATTGTGTCGATCTATAACTCAGTCAGTTTTTGTCTGACTTTATATTTTTGAAAGAAAACTGATTACGCTTTTATTTTTTATACATTTGTTAGTAATAAGTGTTGTTTTTGTTAACAATATCTAACAGAAAAACAAAATTAATCAACTTTTTTGAATTTAGTCACTTTTCATTTCACACAGCGCATATGAATAAAAACCAAGTAAGAAATTATAGTTGGTCAAGCCCGACCATATGATACCCTACACCGAGAAGAGCAGTTTTCTTTTAAAATTAGGTGGCATGTCTTCTATATATATGAAGCTTATTTGTGTTGAATTTTATTTGAATACCAACATTTTTAAGAAATCTATACTCGTAAAAATGAATTTCGGAAGTGGGTCTTATATGGGAGCTATGACTAATTATGCATCGATCGTTACAAAATTTGTTGTAATCACTTTAGTATATATACAACTTATTTCTGTTAAATTTTATTGGAGTACCAACATTTTTAAGAGATTTATGCTGTTTAAAGTGATTTTCGAAAGTGGGCCTTATATGGGAGCTATGACTAATTATGAACCGATCATCACAAAATTTTGTGGTGCGAGTTAGGCTTATTTAGAACTTATTTGTGCTGAATTTGGTTTGGATTACAATATAAATAAGATTTTTATGAGAGCTTAATTATTTTCAGATAGGGCAATCGTATGGGGGCTACGAGAAATAATGAACCGATTCTAACCAAATTCAATAGGCTCCGTGTTTGGGACAAAGGGAAAGCTTGTACCAAATTTTGTTGAATTATCATTGAAATTGCGACCTGTACTTTGATTACAAGGTTTACATGGACGGACAGACAGACGGACATCGCTTAATCGACTCAGAAAGTGCTTCTGAGCAGATTGGTATAATTTAAGGTGGGTGTGGGGACGTTACAAACATCAGCGCTAACCCAATATACCCTCCCCACTATGGTGGTGTAGGGTATAAATATTTGTACAGTTTTTAATTTACAAGGTACATTTTTTGGATCTTTTTTCGAAAAAGTTGAATAATTTTTACAAATATAAACTGATTTTAACAAGTATACGCATTTGTATCTACATGAAATTGTCTTTAAAACACTGTGGAAAAAATTGGTTTTCATAGAAAAAATTAAATTAAAAATTAAATGAATTTTAAAAAAAAAAATTACGAAAAAAATAAAACGAAACTTTTTATAAAAACTTACACAATTTTTTAGAATATACAATTTAAGAAAGCTTAATTATTTTCCTATCTATAACTGTTTAAAATTTTGAAGTCGGTCTAAAAATGTGTGAGTTAGAGGTACTAAAGTACTACGACCTACCCTAAAACAGTTTTTTTCAAAATAGCTCAAAATTTTGAGGGTGTTTTAAAATCTTTGAAAACGGTTTTAGTATGTCCTCACCTAGGCCTACAACCCACATTAGGTTGCTTTTCAAATTCTGATTATTTTCTTGGCATTTTTAATAAAAAAATATATATAAAAAAAAAATAAAAATTTTTTATAATAACCTTTGATATGCATCAAAATATAATCAATATCAAAAACCACTTCACAAGTTAAATTGCATATTTTTTTATTAGAAAGACGAACTAGTTTGATTTGGGTGTGCTCAAGTTTAATAGATTTAAAGTTACATATTTGTTATAATTTTCTGTTGAACAGAATTTCATAAATTATCATTCTTTCAAACTCCTGCTAACATCTGTCTTACATGCAGCAAACAATCAAAATTTAATTGTGTATTAAAGTGGCTTAAAGTACTAGTCTGTTTTGTTTATGTGGATGTGTATCCTAACAAAAGTGTAAGTATATAGTATATTTGTATAAGTCTGTATAGTTCTATAAAAAAATAACCAAATCTCTGCAGCCCACAAATTGCAACGTATAAAAGCTATGCATGTCTCTACTATATAATAAATTAAAAAGAAAATAAATAACAAAAAAAAAAAAATATAAAACAGCCAAGCAGTAACTAACAAACTACATCTCTACTACATTTCTGTCATTTTAGAGTTACGACGAACGAGCCTGTTGTACGAGCAGCAACGGCCTGATGTGATACGCATATCAACGTCAACTCAAACGAGGGGGTAATAACTAAAAGGAAACTTAAAATAATAACCATAAAAAAAGCAAAACAAAATTGAAGTAAATAAAAACATAACAAGCTGCATCTACCAACTACCAACGACCAAGTACCGAAAAATAAAGAAAACATATAAAAAAATCTCTACAAGCACGTTTGTCAGCCAAAAAAAAAAAACAAAAAATAACGAGAACTACAATTTCTGTAACAAACACTGGCAAAAGGATAACGAAACAGTAACCAGCTTGTAAATGCTGAGTTTTTTCCTAAAAACCATACCTCTTTTGAATAAAGACATTCGACCAACAGCCAACATCGAGTCATTGTAACACCACCCCACCCACTGATTCCTTGTTGTTTGCTTGTATGAGAAGACATTGTCGCCCAAGGATAAGCCGGCAACAACGTTGGGTTTTATAAAGCGTCGAACGCAAGGTAAGTGAAATTCTTTTACATTCAACAACGAGTAAGTACCCATGAAATACTTACAACTACATACAGAGAAGTGCAATTAATTTAGTGTTTTTTTTTTCTTTATTTTTATTGTTATTTTTGTTTGTACCTGTAGTTATTTTTTAGTTTTTTTTTATCCCCAACTGCTGTGCATGGTTTTACACCTTGCAGTTATAGTGGTGTTTGTACAGAAATTTATTGTTAACTTAATAAATGCACTGTGGGAGGAATAAATTTTATTAAACAGACAATATGGTTGCTTGTAATCAATCACTTTAGAACTAATGAATTGATTTTAACTGGTATTTGAAGAATATATTAACACTAGGGTGGACTTTATAAAAAAAATCCAAAATTGTAAATATTGAAAATTTCAGCAAAATCGGATATTATTTATGGGACGAAATATAAAATATCGATCCAAGAAATAAAGTTTCAGAATTCAACAATAGTTGGTATAAAAATTTAACATATTTTATAGTATCTGATTTCATATTAACGGTAATAAATTCAATTATCATTGAACTATATCTTAAATAGCACAATTGAAAAAGTATACAAAATTCAGAATGAGGCCATGGGGCACAGTGCTTTGTTCAATGGACAATAATCAAAACCAAGATCATGTCTTTGATGTTAATGAAATTTATATTTTTCAATAGACAACTAAATAACACATTCGTGTAAAAAAGACTTTTTTATAAATATCTCTTTTTGTCGTCACTAGAGGTCGCTAAAGTTAGTACATTTTCAACATAAATTTTATGGAGAAAAATATATTTTTTTTATGGTTAACTAAAATCATTGTTAAAAGTTCGTTTTAAAAGATATAAACTCGCGATTGGCTGCAAATGAAAGAATATGAATGTGAAATTATGGAAAATTACTGTTTTTGTCAAAAAAGGTTTAACAGTTTAATCTGCGCAATTTTTAATAATTAACATTTTTTTTATTGTAAGCCTGAAATTCTAAAACTTTGTTAGAATATTAGTAAAATATATGTTAATCTATTTTGGTTGTGTTTTACTATAAAATAGCCTTAAGTATTATTTATAAGAAAATGTAATCATAAGTTGTCCTTTCTTATGAAAACTATTAAAATTTTGTTTTTGTTTAAATGTTTAAATTACCATTCGTAAATTTTCAATTTGATGGTTTGGGGAAATAGCTCCAGATTTTTGGTTTTTTATAAAATAATACCGTTTTTCTTTTAATTAACTAAGAAATATTGCGTTATTTACCAAAAGTAGTTTAATAGCATAAAAAGTATTAATAGGTCTTTATTTGGTTCTTGATGTTGTATGTTTTTTTGCTGAAATCAAAAAAAAAATCTAAAGTTTGATTTAATTTTGAAAAAAAACATGTTAATCAATTTTAATTTTTCTTTAATTATATCTAATGCCTATCTCTTGTTTATTATAATGTGAAATCATTATTTGTCCGTTTTGACTAGAACTTTAAAAAAAAATAGTTTTTGATGGCACCCATAAATAATACATTTTTACCGTAAATGTAAGTAACTCAATAATTGAATATAACCTACATATCCTTAGGTTGAGATAGTAATATGAGTTTCTGCTTATATTAGGAACACTTAAAGTATAATCCAACATCCAGTTTCTAATATTACAGCTGAACCATAAGGCTATCAACATTTGAAAATGTCCGTCCATCCGTCCTTCCGAATTTAGAAAATACAATATTTCAGTATTTTAAAAAAAAGGATATATGGCAGTTATGTAAATCCTTGTTAGAATTTAAATGTTAATAACTAAATTAATCTAATATTATAAGAGAACAATAATTTCTGAAAATTAATAATTTTATTCAGGTTTATAGGTTTTTTAAGGAAAAGGATGTATGGCAGCCACCCGAATCCTTGCTGCGATTGTAATAAAAATGTTCACAAACAACAATAACTTTATTAAAATGATTATAACCAAATTTTAAAATGTAAGGAGTATAACTGTGAATTTTATTCAAAATTATATATTCAGGATATATGTGAGGTACACGTGTCCTTGCACGGATTTTTTCAAGAATTATATTTTTTCTTAATCTTATATTCTGCTAATTTTTATTCGTCTGCAATAACTCCTTCTATTTTTGTCCATTGCCTATATAAAAACAAATCACTGTGTGGGGGTTTCTCGTGTTATTTGAAATTTAGGGATATATTTGAACAAATGTTTATACAATTTTATAAAATTCGTTTTATATTACTCGGTGAATCGGTCATAGAATCCAATCATTGTCGGAATCGGTTTTGAAAACGACAAAAAAGATATATTTGACTTATTAAACCTAATGTAATTTTTTATTTAATCGATAAAGAATTTGATTCGAATATAAAACTGATAACTTTAGATTTCACGAGGAAGAGTACAATTAATATTGTAAACAACAAAGTTTTTTTTTTTGCTCAGAAAATGTTGTATTTTGTGTCTACAAACCGTTATATGCGGGAAGTTTTGCCTTACTTCTTTAATTTAAAAAAAAAGCCAGACATGAAGCCGTAATATTCCATTATGACAACGATCGGCCACATGTTGTAATACATGTAAAAAAGTATTTAGGCTGAAGTGGTTGGGAAGTTTTACATCACTCGCTTTATAGTCTAGATCGTGCCCCGTCCAACTACTATTTGCTTCGCTTTCTCTAAGATACTCTTCAATTTGGGACAGAGTATCCTATATATGCGTAATTCGTTAACAATGCCCAATACTTTGAACAAATTTTTATTGTACAAATGTTTCGAAATAATGGCTAAAAATTCCGCATTTTTAATTCTTTGAAGAATTATCACATTTTTAATAAAGTTTGTATGTGTTGTTAACCACACAATGACCTATAGTGGAAAAGTTTTAAAAAATGCTTTATTGGTTCAATTTCCTATGTTAAAAAGGAAAGTCTTTTTAGGAAAATATATTTAAAGTAGGGTTCATAAGCGTTACTACGGTACCTACCAGTATTGTAAAATGGTATATGGGCATTTCCTGGGGTCCTGATGTCCAAAGAATATAGAAAACAAAATTTGTTCTAGCATTTTATTGCGATTCGATAGCATTTTGGTTGCTCTATGTTTAATGCAAAAGATGGATTTCATCGAGTTTAAGTTTTCATAATGATACACGCTGAGAAAAAATATAATTGGGCATGGTTACTCTAACCGTTTAAATAGTGTTACAAGATTTTAAACAATATTATAGTCACAGTAACTATTTACATGATTGTGGCAACCATAATATGGTTAATATATTATTCACATGATTGTATCAACCATAAATATGGTTACAGTAAACAAATATATGTTTGTGGCAACCATATTTATGATGAATAATTTTATCATAATATGTTGTTCTCAAATTATGATAAGCCTTAAGCCGAGAGCAACATAATATGATAAGTCCTTCATAATATGAATGGTTGTCACAAACATATATTTGTTTACTGTAACCATATGAATCGTAAATTAACCATATTATGGTTACCACAATCATATAAATGGTTACTGTGACTATAATATAGTTAAAAAGCTTGTAACAATATTGAAATGGTTACAGTAACCATGCCCAACTATATTTTTTCTCTGCGTGTAGTTATAAACATGTGGTAACGAACGTACTCAAAATAGACCATATAATACCCTACACTAAGTAATATTTTTCTTTTAAAAATTCAATAATTTATATTTGTGAGTGATTTTCGAAGTGGGCTTTTTATGGGAGCTATGACCAATTATTGACCATGAAATTAGGTTGTAGTTTATGTCTATTTGAAATTTATTTATGATGAATTTTATGTGTATACCTAAAATTTTTATGAGATTTATGAACGTTAAAGTGACTTACGGAAGCGGGCCTTATATGGGAACACAAACAAAAGTTAAGAAAGTCTGAAATCTAATAATGTTATATGTGTTGCCCTTGATTCGAGAAAAGAGAGGACCAAGTATTTTTTTTTGCTTGGACCAGCACTCAGTGGTAAGAGTCATACTCATGCAATGCATTGTGTTGGAACTAGGAAAATAGGTTATGGGAGGGAGCGTAGAGGGAGTAGTGTTTGTGACATTTAATATGAATTTTCCTATATTGAAAATGACAGGAAAGACTTCAGCAGGAAGCTTATATCACATACGTACAGTACGACAAAAGAACGAATTTTCCCTGTAATATGTTCTGCTATCTCATGTAAAGTCGACGGCGAATTGATGAGCCCTTGCCGAAGAACGTGTATTGCGGGTTTCGGGAACGAGGTCCCTAATTATAGCAGAACACATACCATTGTAGTATCGGTATAAAAACACAACCCTTTGCGACGATGTTCCAGTGAGTCAATAGAGCTGGATACCATATGCATTGAACACATTGAAGACAGCAGGCTACACGACTACACGAACACAAATTCTGCTGGCTGGAGTTGTAGTCGTGTGGCAGCTACTGAATTATTTTAAAGACGACAGCTACAAAGTAAACACCTGATTTATAATTCAGTTATAATAAAAAATAACCGTACAAAATTCCAAAATAATTAAGATTTAAACAATTATTTTGAGTAAACATATATATATGGTTATAATTAATTATGTACCTGTTATTAATTTACATCAATATGGTTATTAAAAACTTCTCTTAATTAAGTAAAAAAAATATATTTTTTTTAAGCACTCATTTGATTTACATTTTTTATTATATTAGCAACACTATTTCTGCTTTGTAGTTGACAGAAATATAAATTAGTTTAATTCGGCTACAGCGGCAAAAGCAATCGTGTGGTCGTGTAGCTGTGCTGTCGTCAAAAGAATCGTCTTCATATAAACGTGTGTATTCTAATTTTAACAGATTGCAGTTGGTAGCCTGCTGTCTTCAATGTGTTCCATGCAATACTGTCAACGAGTAACTTCAAAATAGACTTCGAAGGACCGGCCCACATATGAGAACTGTATTCCATTTTTGGTCGCATATAAGTGATGTAAATAGTAAGGAGATAAGATGGAGTTTAATATTTCCTACACCGTTTTAGAAAACCAAGGCACTTGAATACTTTCGTCGACACTAGAAAAATGTATTTTGTCCAGCGGACATCGCACAGATCACTTATGCCTAGAACATCAAGAGCTTCTGATTCTTTAATATTAGATGGAGCGACATGATCTGTTGTGCGTTTGTGTTTTAACATACAACATTGAGTCTTGCTTGTATGAAAATCGTCTCTATTCGCACAATTCCATTTAGAGATTGTCACAAGATCTTGGTTAAGCGTAACATTCATGTTCTGCCTCATTGCCCCAATCTCCGAATGGCTTGGTCTGTGATTGAATGAATATGAATGGCAAATGTTGCTGTCATCTGCAAAAGAATAGATTGGGTTGGAAGTTTGACATAGGAAGTCGTTTAGAAAGATAAGAAATAGAGTAGGAAAAAGACGGAGCCTTGCGATACCCCTGAATTGATCTAGAACTCGTGTGAGTTTCCAGATTTCTCTGAGAAAGCTCGATATATGTATGTAAATGGAGAATGGCATCTTCTTTAGGTATTAAAATGCTTACAGTGTCCTATCATTTTCCTGTCAAACGTTCCCACTGTGAAGTGTCAATGTCAACGTCAATATCCAACATCTTAATTGTATTGACGTGTTGTTCTCACATTTTGGTGAACTGTTTTTTTTTTTTTAGCTTTTATTATTGTTTTTTTTTTGTTTATACATTTGTAATACAGTACAGTAGAGTGGTATATTTCTTTTGTATTTCTTTCAATTTTAATTGAAGGCTTCAATTATTTATATTTGTGCACTTGGCTTTTTTTGCTTTTTAATTAAATTTTTGAAATGCCTTTAAACAATCAGCGGACAAGTGAAATGTCAAAAGGGCACATGTTTAATAGAAATTTTATTTTTGAAATGTGAAAAAAACACTAGTTTAAATGGAAAAACCACAAAGAAATAGTTCCCTTTTCCAAATAAATAAAAGAAACAAAAACAAAAAAGAAAAACTAAATACATCAAATAAATAAAAAAGGAAATACACTCAATATCAAGGACATGGATTTTACCTTAGAAATGTTTTGGTTGCTATTATTGTTGTTATCATAAATCGATAAAAGTAAGTTTGACAGTTTTTGTTAGACACTGAAACTATAATATTTATTATTTATGTATTATTTTTCTTATAATTTAATTTTCTGTATAAAAAAGTTTTAGTTTGTTTTGTATATGTCATAGTTGGTAGAACATTCCAACATATTTAGACAGCAGGTATTTGTGTGTGTATAAATATGTACCCCTGTTAATTATACATGTATTTGAATGTCTGAATGTTTGATAGTTTTTGTGGGTGTGTAATATTCAAATGAAATTTCTTTAACTAATTTACTTAATTACTTCTCATTTGATTAGATTGCTTTAACACACAAAAAACAAAAAAAAAAACCGTAGTCCAAGCATACACTGAGAACAATTTACATTGAAATATCTATGAAAATTTCTATAAGTGAATGAAAATATTCTATATTTCAAATGGTTTTTAAAAAGTAAGATGAAATAAATTAAAACATAAAGAAACCAACCCATTCAAGGTTTTTTTGTGTAGTGGGATGGTTAGTTTACTAACCACCGTGGCGGTTGGCATTAAAAATAATTACTATACAAATTTTCATATCGTAAAAATTTCATATTCGATAAATAATAAGCAATCTATGATTTTTATACCCTACACCACCAGAGTGGGGAGGGTATAATGCGTTTGTGCAGTTGTTTGTAACGCCCAAAAATATTAGCCTAACATCCACCTTAAGGTATACCGATCGACTTAGAATCGCTTTCTGAGTCGATTAAACGATGTCCGACCGTCCGCCTGGCTGGCTCGCTGTCCATGTAAACCTTGTGCGCAGAGTACAGGTCGCAATTTTGAAGATATTTCGATCAAATTTGGTACATATAATTTTTTCGGCCCAAGGACGAAGCTTATTGAAACTGGCTGAAATCGGTTCATTGTTTCACCTAGCCCCCATGCAAATGTCCTTCCGAAATTGGACTTTATCGGTCATAAATGTTTAATTTATACATGTATCTCCACAAATTCCGCTCCAAATAAGTTTTATATACACAAAATTCATGTCACCAAATTTTGTTACGATCGGTCCATAATTAGTCATAGCTCCCATATATACCCGCTTCCGAAAATCACTTTAACGTGCATAAATCGCTTAAAAATGTTGGTATACACACAAAACTCACCATGAATAACTTTCATATAGACATAAATCACACGACCTAATTTCATGGTGATCGGTCCATAATTGGTCATAGCTCCCATATAACCCCACTTCCGGAAATCACTCAAAAAAAAATTATTGAAATTTTAAAAGAAAAATGTTTCTGCTCTTTTACTTAGTGTAGGGTATTATATGGTCGGGTTTGACCGACCATATTTTCTTACTTCTTTTTATTGAATGCGTGTAATTCTCTTTAAAAAAACTGCGGATTACAATATTTTCAAATTAATATATCTATCTAACCAGTGCACTATAGTTCAAAGTATCACTTTTTCCGTGCGAAATTAATAACTATTAAAGTATTCTACTATTTGATACCAGGCCAGGGGTCCCCATAGTAGGAAACCTCGGGTATGTTCAATTTTTAAAACGATCCTATTTCTTCGTCTGTGTTTTCTATCATCTGCTTCGAATGTATTAATACCTTGTGTACTGTGGATGTCATTGGTAACCAAAGATACAAATCTGAAAGCATATAGATATCACCATTAAGCCATATAGTGTTTTCATATCGAAAATTATCTTCATTTCTTCTGCATTTTTGACATTTTACTTTTAAGTAATTATAGACAAAATGGCGGACTTTTTCATCCAATAATTTCTTACAGCCCTTAGAAATAACAGGAGCACTAATTTTCTTCACAATATATTTAATAATAGCATCATACTTTGTGTGTTCTTTTAGCTAAATTTCAAAAAGTTAATTTTTTTATAGACAGTAACCTAGAAAAAATTAAATTACTCAGAAAGCGCAAAAATGCGCAGTATGAGATAAAGTGAAATAAATTCACAACATTTCAGTCTATTCATTTCTTTTTATTTCAAGTTTAACAAACGTTAACACTTTTTTAAAAGCTTCTATAAAATTAAAGTTTTGTAATCAAAAGAAATTACTTTAAGGTTATGTTTAAAAATTGTAATTTTTAATATAAAGGGAAATAGTTTCCAAATAATTAGGAGAGACAAATTAAGTACTTAGACGTCTCGTTGTTTTCCATTTTAAACATTATTTAAATTATTCACACACTTTTCACAATTAACGGTTAAAAGTTACAATATAATATTGATACTATTCACAAATTTTTAAAAATGTATCGAAACTTTGACTTTGAAGGCGTGTAGGCAAGCAGTATTTTGTAT
The DNA here is from genome assembly GCF_958450345.1 of Calliphora vicina. Taxonomy (NCBI): domain Eukaryota; kingdom Metazoa; phylum Arthropoda; class Insecta; order Diptera; family Calliphoridae; genus Calliphora; species Calliphora vicina. The sequence continues at coordinate 73,648,610 of NC_088783.1, read as the reverse complement.
TTTGCAAAAACCAATTGCGAATTTGATTGCATTGGAGTTTTAGTAACAGGTTGACAACAAAAAATAATGAATAATAACAACTTCGAAATTTTAATTTCGCACGGAAAAAGTGATACTTTGAACTATAGTGCAGTGTAGTACTCTGATCAAAATTAATGTGTTTTTCGTGATTTTAAAAGTTCAGGGTCATTTGGACCCCAAGTGCTCTTAAGGGTTAATTTCCATTTTTGTGCTGTTATTTTAAATTCTGGACTTTATGTTATATTTTCCTCAAGTTTCATTAAAATTGGCCCAAAAATATATAACATTTCGCTATCTTTCCATGAGAAATTCGAAATATTGAAAAATTTGACCTTTGACTTTCACGATTTAAGGGTTAACGTTTTCCGATTTTAGGCAAACTTTCAGACTATATTTAGAATTACGTGGACTATGATATTCTGACCAGATTTTACTTAAAAATTAATAACAGTAAGGAAATTGGACTCATTCGCAAAAAATATAGCCAAAAAATTAGTTTTTCTCTAAAATCGCAAAATTTAAATCGCTGGTACGGAAAAATTATAGGAGGTATTGGCATACTCTTTTCACATTTTTATTCTCTATTATGTCGTAAATAAATCGCCATGTGATGAACGAAAAATTCTGAAATTTGTTTAACAAAATTTTTAAAATTATGAAATTGGAGTTTTGATACTGCCGTTAAAAAAAATATTTTATTGGTTATACCTGCGAATAGGTTCACTGTATCCTATTAAGATACAAACTCATATACAAGTAAATATGGATATATTTTAAGTAAAAATAAACTTTTGTTTTAATATTTCTCAAAATATGTTAATTTTGTTCCTATATTTCTTGTTCTAGTGGCCTGAGACACGTTAATGGCCTGGCGGTTTTTTAATAACTTTAACATTTTTTAACCAATTTTTATGTTTTATATCTTATTAGAACGACAATTACGTACACATTTTGATTTTTTAAAATGAAATTGCTAAAGTAATTAGTAGATGGCAAAAATTTTAAAAAACCTGAAAACCTCCAAACTAAATCTTTGTTTTAAAAGTGTCCTTCTTAGAACAAGCTAAAAATTAGTTTGGTGGTATTTTAGGTCATTACGAAAGCTTTCGGCGGGTATCGTTTCAAAATTCTATGGAACACTCTACAGCAGGCGCGGATCCTGATCAACCATTGGGGGGGGGGGATTGTTTGTGTTGCAAAATTAAAATTTGTTCTACATTTTTCTTCTTATTCATTTTTTTATATGAAAACTTTTCGGTTTTGAGGAGGGATATTTCCTATTTCACCCCCTCTGTATCCGCGTCCACTCTACAGAGTACACTCATGGAAAAGTTTTGCAAAAAGACATAAACGATGTCTTCAAAAAATATAATTATTTAGCAAAATGCCAATAGATGCCAATATTTTAAAAACTATAGAAAAGGTGGTTAGTAAAGTGACCACTAAACCGCAAAAGGGTTAAAACATTGGAGCGAAAAATGTACACCTATACAATTTTTCGCAGTGTATTAAAAATGAGCACATTGTCTTTAATTTATACAAACTTAATCAAATTACAAACACACAAAAATAGTTTAGCATATGAATTTTTTATAATAATTCCCTAAAGTATTAAATAAAAATACTTGAAATGATCCAACATTTACAGCGGCGGCCATATAATTATCTAAATATATGCATTAATGAATACATACAAACACATATTTTGTTACACATTAACACAAAACACCGTGTTAAAGATATTAAAGATAAAGAACTTGTATATCTAGCTACTAACCAACCTCACAAACAACCAGCTTAACCATCCATACTCCTGCATAATGTTTAGGTCATTATCATTAGTATTGTATTTCTCAATTAAAATTTTATTGACGCACATGTTTATGTAAGTATTCGTATAGTTATAGTTTGGTCTAATGTGTTGCGTTGGTTTTAACAAAAGGGCATTCAGTGTTCATTCAGTATCATCAACTAACTGGCTCGTGCATGCGCGAAAACTCTAAAAGTATTAGATATCAAATTACAAAAAACTAAATTAAACAAATAACTCCTTAAATTATAAACCACAAAAATAATGAACTAAAAATTAATCCATCAGTCTCACCAACTAAACCAAACACAGTTTATATTACTTTAATCTGAAAATAATACGATGACACAAATATATTTTTGCTCTACATTGTTTTACCAAGGATTCGATTTGTTCGTTTTATAAGTTTTAATTAGAAAAAGGAAGAATGTGGTGAATACCTTCAATGTCTGTATTTATGTAAGTTTGATTTTATATATTTAATGAAAATTTATTTGTTGTAGTCTGTATTCGATTGACGTAAATTCATGCGGCCATCACACAGCTGATGGTAGTTCTTTTTTTGTGTGATAAAGAGAAAATACGTTCATTGTTTTGAATTCGATAGTATTGAAGTTGATTTGAATTGATTTAAACAAGGTTTGTGATTTGAGGTAGTTGTTGTCTACCATCTTTTTAAAGCAATTTAAATTATAAACTTTGTTTTAAACAATTTAATATTTTTGAAATTAAGTCAATTAGTTTTTTAATTTAACAACATCGTTAATTTAAAAGAAATGTCTTTCATTGGAAAACATTGTTTTTATTTAGCTTCAACAAGTGTCTTTAGTCTTACTGGACTGAATTCTATAAAATCTAGTTTCTGGTTCAAAACAGCACAGAATGTTACCTTATTAAAGGAAGCTATTTATTTTTAATTAACAAAATCAATAAAATTTAATAAACGAGAAAAAAAATTTTATTTTAAAATTTCAATAATTTATATGGGAGACTTGAGCAATTATGGACCGATCGCCATGAAATTTCTATATGAATCTTATTTTTGTTAAATTATATTTGAATTCCAAAATTATTAAGAGATTTGTGCTCGTGAAAGTGATTTTAGGAAGGACCTTAGAGAGCTATGACCAATTGTGGACCAATCGCGATGAAATTAGGTCGTGTGATATCTGTATGAAACTTATTAAATTATTTTCGAAATTGCGATCTGTGCTTTGCTTACAAGGTTTCGAAAGTATTTCTAAGTCTATCGGTATACTTTAAGGTGGGTGTTAGACTAATATTTTTGGGCATTAAAAGCATATGCACAAACGCAATATACCCTCCTCACTTTTTCATACTAAAGAATTTGTATAAATTTTCTTAATGTGACTGAGTCAGAACCAATGATTTGTGTTGAATAAAATGTTAAGAAAATTTATAAAAAAAATTTAGTATGAAAAAGTGCAATATTTTTGAAGGACGGAGTTTTAAAGTGGCATATTTTTGAATCTAATTGAGATATTGACTTGAAAATATAGCTCGGAAAAAATATGGATCAAATTGTTCCTAATATTTGCAATCCTATTAAAATTTTGATATAAAATTTAGTTTTAGAAACTCAATGAATATGTAATATGTAATAAAATCTTTATTTATTAACGAAACGCAATGAAATTTTCAGCGTTTTTTAAGTTTCTCATTCTAAATAACAAGGTGTAAAAAAACTTGTCAAAAGGTCAAAGGGAATCCCGCAATTCCTAAAAATTGGAGCGAATATATCAAAAATGGTATTTTTTACAATTTTGTCTATAGGGTCCACATTTCCTTCGGGGCTGGGAAAATACTTTAGGGATAAATAGGGAACACATCAGGGTTTCCAAAACTGCTTTCCGATTTCTGATCCCAGCTTTGGGATTTTAGAACATGTGGCCCAAAATTGGGATTTTCTCTCCAATTTTTAGGACCTGTTTTTTATACCAAAATAGTCTCCGCAAAGAAACTTTATAGAAAAACATAAAATTGTTATATGTTCTTAAAGAAAGTTGTTTTTTAATAAAAAAAAAAGTTATGTCACCTTTTTGTCCAACAGCAAAAATATAAAATTTTTTGAATTTTTAAATTGAAAATCTGTTATTTTTGGATTCGTACTTGATATTGCTCTGAAATCTTTTGTATGTTGTTGGTAATTTAGTTGTCTAACTAAGTCCATTCGGTTCAAAAGTGCGCCCTATATTTTTAAAAAAGCGGCCCAAGGTATGGCTAAATTTTAGAATTTCAATTTTGAAATACCTATAACTTGGAAATTATAAGAGTTAAATAGCATGTTTTTTCAAGATCTAGCCGAGCGCTTTTCAAAAATATAAAATTCTTTGATCGGATGGGAAACAAAAAAATGGCACGTGTTTAAAAATTTTACATGTCGAAGGTACCCTACTTTGAGGCCCCATAGCGCCGCCCCTGGATTATTTTAATAACTTAAACTCGAATACTCCTTGGCTACACCCACCTCAAATTTTATCCCGATCGGACCAGCCGTTTAGAAATGCCAGATTTATTTCCACTGCGCTATGGTGGAGTAGGGTATAAACGGGAAAAGAAAAATGTAAAATATTAATTTTACTTTATTTTCCACCCCTGGATCCGTGCCTGTATTGCGGTATACAAAAAAGGTTTTAATTTTTTGATTGCAGATTTGCGATTAGAGTAAAGTTGAAATTTACATAAACAATATGTCTACATCGGAAGGCCTCTGTACCTAGCAGTAGTACAAATTTTTAAATTATTTTTTGCTATAGACTTCCCAAAATGTTACCTTTGAGAAAAATAAGAAAAATTAGATTATTTTGTTTTTATTTTATGTAGAACTAAACTTTAATGTGAGTAATTTTTTCGAATAAAATTCGCGAAAAAATATTTTTTTTTAATTTAAATGCACATAAAACTTTTGACTCAGCATTCTTTTTAATATAATTTTTTTTTGTGAATATTTATAAATTTGTTGTTATTTAAAAAATATATATTAAAAAAAAATCTGGATAGCTTTGGGTCAGGTATTAGCAAAAATCCAGACTATGGTTTGGTAAAAAACTTAAATTTTTAATTTTCAAATGAAAATATCTCGTAAACTGTAAGAGATAAATTATATAGCGATGTTTTTTGTAGGTCTCTTTTTGGAGATTTTACACATATTGTACACAAATCTTTCAAATCAGATCGAGATCAAGCATTAAGCTCTACCCCCTTAGTGTTTAATGTCTAAATGCAAAACTTAAACTCAGCTACCCCTCCTCATCTATAGTCATGGGAAATTTTATTAAAATCGGAAGATCGATGTAGAAGTTAGTGATTAATTTTGTGCAACCGGCAACATTTTAATTTTGAAAAATTTTCGAAAATGTAAAATTTGAGAATGGATTTAGAATTTTAAATTTAATGATTTTGTTTGGTATCTACTATGTTATCGATGTTAAAAAATGTTTTAATTTACATTTAAACAAGTTGGGGTAAACAAAATAAAAAAGCAATATTCTATTGAATTTTATTTTTAAATATTGAACAAAAACCCGAAACTTTAAATAAACCATTGATAGTGCTTTCGCGCTGACTAACAACTCACATATTCTTTGGTTTAGTCGTCACTAGAATATTCAAGCGATTTACTGTTAATCGGTTAACCGAATAATTTTGAACGGTTTTCAAATAACAAATAAATCGATTAATTTGTATCGATTAAAGCTGGTTTTCCGCATACACCGTAATCGGCGCCGATAACGAAAACTGAAACTGAAAAACGTTGGTGTTCGTCATCGTCTCGTTTCTGAATTCTTTTCGTTTCAGTTGGGTGAGTTGCGGCATAAAACAGAAACGAAATTATTTTTTTAATTGTCATTTAGAAATTAAATAGAATTTCATTATTTTTGACAAAATCTATTATTTTTTCCACTTCCAATAAAGAAAATTTATTTTTTTTATTCATTTTGATTTTCTTTCAATTTAAAATACAAAAATAAATAAAATAATTTCGTTCCTACAGCACCGAAAACAATCTACTTGAAGTTGTTTTCGTTCCGGCCCCAAATGACAGGTTTTTCGTTACTGGTCGGTGCCGTTTCTTTCTCAATTTTCGTTGCCGATTTCTGAAACGAAATTTTTTTCGATGCAGATGTTGTTACGATTTTTTATATTCGATATATATATTATATATACGATAAATGATATTCTTTTTTTAAAAGATCTCGCTAAAATCCTAAAAAAAACATTTGAGTGTTTTGTCTCAAATACCATATTTTCTATTATTTATTCGTTGAATTGTTATGTTTTCTTTGTGTTTTTATGTTTTTGTTCACATTCGTGGTTGTATTTTCAATTTAAAATTAAAATAGATATTATTCGGTTAATCGAATAATTTTAAATTAACCGATTATTAACCGAATAAATCTAAACCCCGATTAATTGTTTGCTCGGTTAACCGATTAAACCAGAAACCCGATTAATTGAATACCATAGTCGCCACTGAGATTTCGAACATTAAAAAATCATTGAAGTATTATTTAGTTTTTCTTCAATTTCAGTAAAAATTTTTTTCATATTTGATATTAATTTTGTCAAAACAACGTAATAAAATAATAATTCCTGATAAATACTGAAATCTTTTTTTAGTTCACTAAAATTTTCTTTCAGTGGAGTCCTCTTTTGGTCACCAACACAAATACAGTTTTAGCTTTAGGCTTCCCTGTTTTATAGCAATCTTTAAACCAATGATCCGCGCCCACAGCCCTCAAGGGCCGAGTGCACAATACGATCATCAACAAGATTCTCAACTAAGAGCGTAAACAAAACCAATACACTCAGGTCTCGTTTTATGCGGATTCAAATTTATGCGATTTTTAAATAATTTTTTTTTTTAGAATTTTAAAAAGATTTTGAAATTTTAGATGGTTTTTAAAGTTTTTTTTTAATTCTTCATTTACATAACCGAACCCTAAAGGGCCTTACCTTTTTACCATTTTTAAATTAAACCAATTTTGCATCACTGATATAATGTTTTTTCCAAAATCAAATTCTTAATATAGATTCAGATACGGAAAGATAATTAAATATTCATCGCGGTCTGACTGATCTCTTTTCCGGATATCAAGAGTTGCATAAGCAATTTAAAAAATTCAAAATCGCAAAGTTTAATGACAAATTATTTTGCAAGAAAAGAAGCAATTGAAGCTCCTAAAAATTTCTCGATTTCGTGCCCTATTCACTAGATTAATTTTAGTGATGAAAATTATATTTACCATATGATGACAATATGATTATATCATCTAGTGAAGAAAGTGACGTTGAACCAATTCCAAACCGATGTAGACAATTATTCAGTGATTCAGATTAATCATGCATATTTACAAAATTTCCTTAAAAAATGTGTTAGCTTATTTTTTTGGATCATTTTCACTTTTTTTGTAATTATAAATATTTTTGTTTATTTGTTTTTAACGTATTTTGTATTTATTGTTTAACCCCCAGTAACACAAAGTCTGGTTACGTTTTAACTAATAGTTATACTGACAGTTTTCATATAAAAGTAATTTTAGCCGACAGTATAACTATTAGTTAAGGCATAACCAGACTTCGTGTTAATGGGGGTAAGTAAATTAAATAAATATATTTTTGTTGATTTTTTTATGCGATTTTGTTCTGATTTTTTAAATAAAATCTGAATTTATGCGGTTTTTCAGAATTTTGGAACGAATCATTAGTTTTTGTATGAAGCTAGAGTATCGTTTTATGCGAATTCAATTTATGCGTTTTTTTGGAACACATCTATCGCATAAAACGAGACCTGAGTGTATTTCATTTAGTTGTATGCTAGTTTTCAACAGAGCAGGTTGATGCCGCATGGTTTGAAAAATAGGAAACACATTTGTGAATAATGTACAGTGTACACTCTCAATATTTAGCAAGAAATCATTTTTTTGAAATACAATGATGATAAAATAATAAAGCCAGAAATTTCGCTTACTGCAAAAACACTAATACATTCACTACTCTCTTGATCTGCACCATTGTTTTAGACCTTGTGAGTGTATATTGCTGAACTTAAAGAAAACTTGCTTAAACAGTACAAAGATATAATAAGTTCTCTATTTTGTTATCATAACCAACAAAAATTAAAATGCTGTATGTTATACATCAGTTATTTATTTTCAGTTTCCTTTTTTTTCACATACCAAAACAATCAATATTTAATGTAATAATCTTCATCTGCAAAAATTTTTCTATCAAAACCCATTTCATTTTTTATGGCCCAGAGTTTTTCAATGGATTTCACAATAAAAGTAAAGCGAATAAAGAGCATAACTCGCTCTCCAACTGCCAATAAACAATAGACAATAACAACAAAAACAAACTAATTATGGAAACCCCTAAACTTTTAATGTGGCTTTTGCACACCTATAAACGTTTTAATGTGCTGAATTGGAAGTTGTTTGGTGGTTGTTCGAAGGTTCGTGCTTGCAGTTCACGTGTACTCCGGTACGCTACTGGAATATTTATGAAATACTGTTGGGTTGTGCGTGTTTCCGCATGTTTATGCATGTGTGTATTTGTTTGTAAACACATCTTGACCATACCAATATCAAAATGAGAAAAACAAAAAAAATAAATTTGGAAAAAAACATAAAACTTTGTAAAATAAATTCATATTGCTTTTTTTATAATTTTTTTCATTGTTTCAAATAAAAATTCTCTATAAAGGAGAGGGAGAAAAGAGAAATAAAATCATTGTTTAATTCATTCAATGATTGTTTATTATTCTATTGAATTCATTCAGAACATAAATATTATGAGATTTCAAACATTGTTTCTTTACAATACGTATGTATTTAGGGGAACATTGTGCACAATGGGTAAAGATTAATTATATGAATTCTAGCAGAATCTTGTTCATTTGTTCTTTCTCATTCCAATTTTGTAATATTTTAAAAATGTAAGGAATTTTTTTATTAGTGAACCATTTGAAATGTAAATAGTTCACTAAAGTTAAAATTACAACTATTGAAAATAGTTAAATTCATTTCAATAAGGTGTCGCGCAGTGGGTTTAATCGAAAAATGTAAAAGGTGTTTCAATAAGGTCTTCCTTACATTTAAATAAATCAAAGTATGCGTGAGATAGTATCATCTTTGCCTTTGCAGGCCGCTGTGGTTTGTAGCTTATTCATATAGACTTGCGACTTAACCCATTTCGCTAATAAAAAACTATATCCCGATGTGACCATCCCCCTCCCCCTCGTTGCTAGGTGCAAATTTCTGCAGTTACATTACAATAATGTGTCGCGCAGTGGATTTAATCGAACAATTTAATGGGTATTTCAATAATGTCTTCCTATCTTTACATTTAAATAAAAAAAAGTATGCGTGAGATAGCATCAGCATTTTTTTATTTGAGTAATAGGACTATCAATGCCACTATGTATTTCCATGACTTTAAGGCATAAATCAGGCTGAATATTACCGAACTCATGGGTTATGTTGCCTTTGCAGGCCGCTGTGGTTTGTAGCTTATTCATATAGACCTGCGACTTAAGAAAACCCTTCACATCACATCCACGTGGGATGACCATGGCCTCAAATTGCTCGTGCAGAATGTCCAATGCACAGTGGTTTATAAACTTTTTTTTTTTTTTTAAATAATTCAGTATCTCGGGAACTATTGGAGATATTGATATGAAATTTCACATGGTTGGAGCTGAGGTGTTTTTGAGTTGACTTACATTTGTTCAGCTTGCTAGCGCTAATGGGACAGTGCGTGGCCGCTCAAAGTTAGTAACCTCTGGTCTTCTTTTTAAAAAAAAGTCCATTTATGATCCGAATGAGCTGAAATTGAAAATATAAATAGGCCTTGAGAAGATCTACAAAAAATATGCTTACATGTATAGGTTATCTCTTTATTGATTTATTGTTTTTAATTTTGATCGATCTTTTTATGGGTTTTCAGATATGGTGGGCCTACGGAGAGTCCAAATTTATTTTAAATTTATATTGGTGATAAAATTCTAAATAAAACAAAAAAACTTGCTAACAGTTATCTCATCCCTATAAAAAGTTATACTCAAATTGGAGCATGTAAAAATGGCCATATTTTAGGGTTTATATTCAAATAGTGCTATACGACATTTTCTCGAAAATGAATTTTTTATAGCAACGTATGCCCTGACAAATTTGTCATCTGTCACTTAAAAAAAAAAAATATTTCCAATGGTTTTTTTCATAAAATGTGTATTGTGCTATCTAACACACAATTTATTTTATTAGTAAAAAAGTGCTATATGCACATGAAATATTCGTGTATATAATCAAAAATTAAAAGAGTTTTTTTATAAAATATATTATATATTACACCGTACGACACTCAATATTAGACACGAACAGGATGATATACGTCTAAAACTATAAATTAAATGGAGAAATCTGCGTTTTGAGTTTTTCATTTCGTGATCCTGTTTCCTTATAAAAGGACTTCAAATTTTCAAAGGAGTAAATATTTGAAAACATGTTTAACATCCTACTATGTCAAATTTGATGTCAAATGATCAAGAAGGGTTGTAAAATATCTCGTATTATTTTGATTTTATCCTATCAGGATCAAAAGATGTTAAAAATTTATTTTCAAATTTATATCAAATTTATTTCAAAAAAATAGTGAGTTAAAGATCCAAATATTGAATACCACATGCCAAAATTTTATCCTTCTATCTTCACTACTTAAGTGTTAAATAATATTTTAAATTTGCATTATTTGATTTTATATATTTTATTTTAATATTTCATTCGAAAAAATATAACAAAAACCGTTGTGAAAAGAAACGAAGAATACTTTTTAATAAACAAGTAAAATGTTATAGTCGGGCAAGCCCGATCAACCACCAAAATGAATTCCCTACAGCCTACATTTGAAACATTTTGGACTATGTCTTGAGAAAGTAAGCAAATTTTTTTAAAGACCCACGTAGCACAGCTTCCTACAAAAAGAAATTCTGTGGAAAATTCTAGAAAGCTGATTAGCTTTATGTATAAACTATGTCCTATTCCACTAAGCAAATATTAAAAACTCGTGTTATAGGGCCCAAGTGATTGTGCCAGCTGATTGGCCGTGTATGAGTAGTGTGATTGTACCAGCTGCTGGCGCTTTATCAAAATTAGTTTGATATTTTTTTGATTGTACCAGTATGATTGAATCAAGTGTTGTAAAATTAGCTCATAAAAGTTAAATAAAACCTAGCTTTCCTTTGTTTTCTAGCAATTTCTTTATCCAAACGCGTTTTTTAGTCCTTTTTCGTTTTAGGATAATAGCAATAATAAATGCATTACAAATTTAATCGTTATTCATTACAACCTTTTCCACACAATTTTTGGTAAAAAATTTATTTTGTACCAGCATGCTGGTGTAGTGTGTGTGTACAGCTTAATTGCACAATCACTTGATGGGATATCATTGATTGTGTTAAGAATGAGCCCTATTACTTACATAAAAACCTCAAAGTTTACATTAAAGCTTATTTTAATTATTGTTCAAATAGTGCTATCTGCTTATTTCACTGTTAGAATCGAAAAAACTTCAACTTGTAAAAAGTGCTATTTAACATATAAGCGCGAATATCAGGAATTAATGAAAACTTAACATATGCAGGATTTAGACGTCGTTTTTAAATAACATTGTAAAATAAACATTAGTAATTACTCTTTTAGTTAACGAAAAAACAGTTTTATCGCTCTCCTGTAAAATGTTGATTTTGCTTTTAGCACTATTTGAATATAAACCCTCGATATAATTTTTCTTTTGTAGAAAAAAATTTTCTTCGGGACTATATACAATTTTTATATGATTCGGAAAGAGAACTTAATGTACAAGAGTGTAAAGAAAAATTTGGTTCACTTAAGCGGACATAACACCCCCCAGAACTATCCAAACTTGGACAATTTAAAAAAAAATAATTTGGTTTGAGAAAAAAATTCTAAAAACGCATAGCACTAATCCTGGAAAAAGTACCGTGCTTGTATAGACCTATATGTTATTTAAATAATAAAAAAAGTTTATTTTACTATCACATGGTAAATAACGTCACAGTGGGCACTTTTCTAAAAAAACTCAGTTTTTGGAACACATTTTCGCCGTTTTAGGAATTTAGGTATTTGCAAATAAAAAATTTCAAAAATGGTAATACCATTAATTTTGGGACATTTGAGGCTATATTATTTCCAAATTTTAACCGATAAAATTTTACATTAATTATTTGTATCACCATATTATTACGTTTTAACCTTTTTAAAACGCTGGTTTATTTCCTTTAAATAAACCGGATACTTTTGATTGCAAATAAAAGCCGTTCAGTAGTTTGAAAATTATAACAACTCTTTATTTATTTAAAAATGTAGAACAACAGAATTAAATAGTCACTCAATGTTTTTTTTATACACGTTTATAAATTCTCAGAAATACAGACATTTTATAATGTACACGAACTCACTTGAAAAATACAGCACACTTTAAGGCACTCAGTTGATGTTTATTCGAAAAGCGTCTCTGATAAACTGACTAACGACTGCAACCTCGGCCACTATTTATAACACTGTCATCTGCACTCTAGATTTCTCTTTAACTGTCTAGAGGTTTCTAATACATACGCCATCTGTGATGTACTTTCTACAATGTTCTTTAACTGAATATTCGAATTGGAATATACGGTCGCAGCAAACAGCGTTGCCAACTTACGATCAATGATCAACTGAAAGCTTTTATTCAATGCAAATAATGCCCACAGATATATTACAGTTTGCTATTACAGCACTGTTATTTGAAAGCATTAGCCTAACTTTTAAATCAGCCGTTAAAATCGTTATATTTGAATTCAAGTACAATTTCGTAACAGTATTATAACTTTTTTAGTTTTTAAGGTAAATGACGTCCGAAAAATGTATAAAATGATTTTTTAATTTCACAAATACCGAAGACTTATATATAAAAAGCCTTTATTTACTACTCAGAAGTTCCTTAAACCTTGCCCCCTTTGACAAATTTGTACGTTTTTTCATACATTGCATGCAAAATGTATTTAAGAAAATTAAAGCTCGTAAGAAATCATTTAACTTTTGCTAACAAAGTAATTCGATAATACCTGCAGAACAGTCAGCATTTACAAAAATACAGTAAACCTGAATCACGTAGAAATATGCTTGATTAAAATGTTCAACATTATATTTTCCTTAATTTTGTATAATTAAAGTTTAAAATGTTTCTGTTGGAGTTATTGAATTACTTCGTTAGCAAAAGTTTAATAATTTCTTGTAAGCTTTGATTTTCTGACATTAGGGTGGTAGGAACAAAGAACTGGTGGATAAATACTAGAACGGGATACTTGAGCTCATTGATATCATCGAGACAAAAACATTGATATATCATACTTTAAGATACGACTGTAAATGCCAGAGATATAACAAACAATTTAAAATGGCGACCCCTACGTTCGACAAAAATTAAGATTTTTTTAGACTAAATTTCGGAGGACCATTAGTCTTCGATCGACTCCACTGCTTGTCGCAAATGTTTTGATCATTTTCTTATGAAATTTGCAAATACCTTGAGTAAATTTGATTTGAACTCTGGCCCATAGTGCATATGAAAGCAAACAAATTTTAAATTTTTAAAACAATTTTACATAAGTTTTACAATTTCTCAAAATTTACACAATAGCAAATTTAAATATAAATTTGTAAATTTTCCACACGAGAATACAACAATAATAAAAACCCAAAGCAAAAAAAAACTTTTACAAAGTTATAAAAATAAGTCAGTCCGAAAAGCAACAAAAAAATTCTTACCCACCATTTTAAATATAGCCAGAACAAAAGGAAAATTCTAAGGCATTCAACAATAACTTTGCATTTTTGTCCTTAAAATTTGTTGGCATTCATTAAAAGTTGGACAGGACTTAAGTGGACACCAGCCATGTTTTCAAACAAATTTTTTTTTTTTTTTTTTAAAAAATAAAGAAAACACTTTCCTTTATACACATTAACCATTAAATGTTGTGGCTGACATTGAGTATTTGGGTTAATGACCCAAAGGTGGCGAGTTTTATTTTCTTAAATAATTTCCGTTCTTATTTTTCTTTTTTATTTGTTTTTTTGCTTGTTTGTTGGTATTAAGAATTGTTAAGATTTATTTCCCTTTCTCTTTAGTAGCTATTTAAATACTTAAGAGGGGGCAACAACTGTAATTATATTGTGTTTAGCATACCTAAACGTTGTTTTAATTGCATTGCTAAAAAAATAAATTTGAATACGTTAAATTCTCACCAAATTAATATAAATCTGGCGTCAAGGTGTTTGTTATTTTTTTTAGCAAGGTGACAAGAATTTTATAAAATGTTAACTTTTATGTTTGATTTTTATAAGTACTAAAAGCTATAAACATTAAAAATAAAAAAAAGTTTTGCAAATAAATAGCAAAGACATGGAAAAATTTACATTAAAAGAAAATTTACTTTTTAATGTTTACAGCTTTGAGGACAAACTCTTGATCTCATTAAAAAATAATCGTGATTTTATTTGAAATTTTGGAGTTGAATGATACAAAACTTTTGAAGTAATATTGAGGATTCGGTGCCAATAGAAATATTTTTTTATGGGCCTGCAAAGATTATGAAAATCAGTGGGACCCATAAAAAATCAGTTTTTGGTGAACAGCTAATTCAGACTTGGTTATAGAGCTTCACTACATATAGCAATAATATAGATAAGAGTCCACCAATATAATATAATATAAAAATAATATTGTTTTGTTTCGTACCAAAATAAAAAGTTTTTTTTAATTTCAAATTCAAAACGCGCACATTGCGGAGGTTAAACTATTTTATCATTGTCAAAAATTTCATTAATTCCTAATTTTTCACTAACAAGCTGAACAATAATTGTGAACATATCAATGCAATTTAAAATTACCAAATTCGTCAATACAATTATTTTTTTAATTAAAAAGGCACCAACAATAATTTTTGTAAATACAAAAAATATATTTTTTGTTAAACAAACCTAACAATTTGTTTTTAACAATTAGTTTGTAATATTGAATAACAAATTTGTTATCAATCAACTAATTATATCTTACCAATGAGTTCGTCATATCGAACAATTATATTGTTATTAGTTAACAAATTTTTCTGCATTTAAAGACAATAAATTTGCAATAAAAACTTGAATTATACAAATCAAAATATTAAATCTAGCAAAACAATTGTAGAACGATATACATTAAGGTGGCCCTTAATAAACGAAAGTTGGATTTTGGCCATTCTCACCACCCAGTTTGGTGAACTTTAGTAAAAAAATCATCCTGAAAAAATTTTAGGTAAATCGGTTGGGGTTAAGACGTGCCGCAAGCCCTCTGAAGTTTTGAGATGCATTTACAAGGGGAAAAAATTAATTTTTTTCAGTTTTTGTAAAAATTTTGCCATTGAACAATTACCTTTGCAATTTAATTTAAAAGAATCGAAATGTGTACGTAATTGTCGTTCTAATGAGACATAAAAAACAGAAATTGGTGAAAAAATGTTAAAGTTATTAAAAATTCGCTAGGCCATTAACGTGTCTGAGGCAACTAGAACAAGAAAGGTAGGAACAAAATTAACATCTTTTGATAAATATTAAAATAAAAGCTCATTTTTACTTAAAATATGTCCATGTTTACTTGTATATGAGCTTTTGTCTTCGTAGGATACCGTTAACCTATTCTTACGTATGAACAAAAAAATAATTTTTTTTACCGCAGTTTCAAAACTCCATTTTCAAATTTTTAAAATTTTTGTTAAACAAATTTCAAAATTTTTTGATCATCTCATTGGGATTTATTAAGAATATAATAGTGAATAAAAACGTGAAAAAATTATGAAAATATCTCTTATAGTTTTTCCGTACCTGGCATTTAAATTTTGAAATTTTCGAGAAAAACCAATTATTTGGCGAATGAGCTCTATTTCCTTACTCTTATGAATTTTAAGCAAAACTTATTCAGAATATTATAGTCCAGGTAATTCTAAATATACTCTGAAACTATTACTAAAATTGGAAAACGTTAGCCCTTAAATCGTGAAGGTGAAATGTCAAATTTTTCAATATTTGGAATTTTTCATGGAGAGATAGCGAAATTGGATAGGGCCAAGTTTGGATAGAGCTGGGAAAGACAATATCTGCTTATGCAAACCAATTTTTACTTTTCAAGCATTTGCAGTAAGTTCTCTTTGCAGATCATATATAATTTGATTCTATAAAAGAAAAAATATACGGACTTTTTTGGTAAAAAAATTTAAAAAGTTAAAACATGTAAAAATATGTTTTAAATTTGTATGCGTGTAACTTTTTATAGGGACGAGTAACTGTTATCAAGTTAGTTTTATTTTCTTCAGAATTGTTCGTACCTCCCTAGGCGCGTCATATCTAAAAAACGAAAAATATATCAAGCAAATTTAAACCTAAATATCTCCTGAAGTAAAAGAGATAACATAAATAATTACACATTTTTTAAAGAGGACCATCTACATTTTAAATTTAAGCTCATGCGGATCATAAATCGATTTTTGGCGATTTTTTTTAAATGTGAACTTTGAGGGGCCTCCCACTAATCCGCATACGAAGCTGAACAACTGTTAATCAACACCTCAGCCGAGTAAATAATACAGCACAACATAGTAATGTGGACTTAATCATACTTTTTTTAACAAAAAATCTTTGTTTAGTGTCAAAAAATAATAAAAAAACGAAAATTTGTAAGATACAAAGTGATCTTTGTGAGCTATTTAGAGTTACCGAAGCTACATCTTTGCTAAATATTGTTAGTGAAAAACTATGATATTCTAAAAAAAGTGAAAAAAATTTTTCTTCATATATTTTTTCAAAAAACTGCACGAAAAAGCTATTTATTTGGGAAAAAATGTAAACGAAATTTGTTTGATGGACTCTTAGCAATATTATTGCTACATATGGTTAAGCAGTATCACCAAGTCTGGATTAGGTGTTGGCCAAAAACTAATGATACTTTTTTTAAAGGCCCACTGATTTTCAGAATCTTTGGAGGTCCATAAAAAAAAATTGGTCACCAACATCGTAAAACTGGGTATAGGCTTTTACTACCCTTTAGTAGTAGAATCATATCTATACTGTCATGACCGTGTGTTTTTCCAAAATTCTTCATTTGTTGCCTAGTATAATTAGATGATAATGACACTATCTTAGACAAATATTTCGATTTGATTTTCTTAAAATAAGTTTCATGTGACTCTTCAAGTACCTGCTGTATATTTTTGTTTAAACTTTTTTAGTAATTTTATTGACTAGCATTTTCCTTATGTCGCCTGTGGCCGTAGCTTTTATCAAGATTTGGTTTTAAGCAGTTTGGTTCGTTGGTCTATTTTTTAACACACTTAATTTATCTTTAGCTTTTTATGCATTTCTAAATTTGACTTAATGTAATAATGTCAGATTTGGCTTGGGAAATGTTGATTCAATATGCTGTCTTAATACCAATAATGAAAGTCAGTTTTTTTGGAGGACAAACTTTTGTGTCAAACCTAAACTTTACTGGGTGCTTCTAAATTTTGAACACATTTGTGAGAGTTTATGCCCCGTTCTTATTCCACTTACTTCTTTAAAATTTTTTCTACAAACAAAATGCTTTGGAAACATGTTCCAGTTATGTGTATCTCCTTTTGATATTTTATATCAGATACTTTTGAATGGAATAACATTTATTTATATTTCCGAACTTTACTTTATTCAAGATAAATGCTTTATGCCAAAAGTAAGTATTAAGAAAACTGTAAACTGTGTGTTATCTTTAATTGCATTGATCAGAGTTTATTAGTTTTCTCTCATCTATACCCTCTAAATAGGATTTATATAAAACCCTGGAAACTTAGCAAAAGCTAGTACAATTTCAAACAATGGTGTATAAATTCCAAAAAAATGTTTCTTGATTTTTATTTTTATAATTCGTTTATCAAACTTTGGCAGTATTTTTTAATGACTTTTTCTATATCTAATTTTCCAACTTTTTATCTTACACTTCATTAACATTAAACTATAATTTTTATTGCCGTTTTTTAATGAAAAAACCTTAATTCATAAATGTCAATAATGAACCTAAAATTTAATCTGTATTAAATATTCATCATACGTAAAGGTGTTTTTGACAACTGAAAGTATGCAACAAAAAACACTCAAATACTTAACACACAATTAATATTCATCATACGTTTAGATGTTTTTTTTGTACATAAATACATGGAGTTACTGGATGTGACTTAAGCACAAATTTAAAATTTATTAAAACAAAATTATGAAACAAGAACGCATTAACATTTTTCCCTTTTCAATTTTAATAATATTCAAAACAAAATTTTAACTTAAAAAAATATTAATATCAAATATTAAAGCGTGTTCTTTTTTTCATTTTCCATTTTTTTATAGCTTAAAATTTATTACAGACATGATGTATGTATGATGAGCATGAAATGGAAAAAAAAACTATATAAAATTATAAACTTTTTTTATTTTATTTCTTAAGTGTCTTGAAATGTTGGAATATAATTTTTTTTTTTCATATTTTTTTATTATTGCTCTAAGTATATGAATGTATATAAAAAAACTGAGATGATTATGCACATAAAATTGATGCGTTATGTAAAGGAGTGAGCATAGCAACGAGTTTACGTTTTTTGAAAAAAAAAAATAACTTCCGTTGATGAAATTAAAATGCATTTCTGCTGTTGGTGTGATTTTCAAACGTATTCATTTTACAATTATACATGCAAGCACTGTGTCTCTTGATACACATTTACATGGGAAATAGCATGATGACGAGGATGTTGATGATTGTGTAAATTTACAGAATGGACATGAATGTAATAAAAGAAAAAATAAACTGCTTTTTTTAATACCACTGCTGTGAGTGTTTTGTACTCTCTAGTTTTATTATGTTTAAAGACATTATAGCACTGACATCGTTGATGCAATTTAAATGCATGAAATACATTAAAATAAATTATTTAAATGATTTAATTTATTTATTTTATATTTCTGGCTTAAGTTTGATGCGTATGCTTCCACGTCTATAAAAAACAGTTTGTTATAATAGTTTTCGTATGTTGTCATGTACAACAAGAAGGTCATCAATTAAAATCATAGTTATGAGTAAAATGGCTACGACTGTTTTAAGTTATGTCGCTTGTTTAGAAAAATTAGAGTAGAGTTAGAGTAGAGTTAGAGTAGAGTTAGAGTAGAGTTAGAGTAGAGTTAGAGTAGAGTTAGAGTAGAGTTAGAGTAGAGTTAGAGTAGAGTTAGAGTTAGAGTAGAGTTAGAGTAGAGTTAGAGTAGAGTTAGAGTAGAGTTAGAGTAGAGTTAGAGTAGAGTTAGAGTAGAGTTAGAGTAGAGTTAGAGTAGAGTTAGAGTAGAGTTAGAGTAGAGTTAGAGTAGAGGTAGAGTAGAGTTAGAGTAGAGTTAGAGTAGAGTTAGAGTAGAGTTAGAGTAGAGTTAGAGTAGAGTTAGAGTAGAGTTAGAGTAGAGTTAGAGTAGAGTTAGAGTAGAGTTAGAGTAGAGTTAGAGTAGAGTTAGAGTAGAGTTAGAGTAGAGTTAGAGTAGAGTTAGAGTTAGAGTAGAGTTAGAGTAGAGTTAGAGTAGAGTTAGAGTAGAGTTAGAGTAGAGTTAGAGTAGAGTTAGAGTAGAGTTAGAGTAGAGTTAGAGTAGAGTTAGAGTAGAGTTAGAGTAGAGTTAGAAAAATATTTTAATAGAGTTTGAGTAAATATAGGGTAGGGTTAGAGAAGTGAATTAAATAAATTTCTTTTAATTAAATCCCACCTAAGATAAATAAATCAGGGACCGAAAATAACGGTTATCCAGAAAATTTTAAATCAAAAACTCTCCATGTTGGAGTCAACAAAGTCCTAATTGTCATATACCAAAGATTCGCATTGAAGTACTATTTCAGAATCGATGGTAATATTAAAAGAACGACCTCAACTCCATAGTTAACAGTTATTTTTCTACGTAAAAATAAAAGTTCGGATGAAGCTGTTAAAAATTAATTAGCCGTCATAAAAAAACTCATTTGAAGAGTTTTATTTTTCCTATCATAAAGTAAAACTCATTTGAAGAGTTTTATTTTTCCTATCATAAAGTAAAACTCATGTTATGAGTTCTATTTTTCCCGTCATAAAATAAAACTCATTTGAGTAGTTTTATTTTTCCCCATTGTAAACTAAAACTCATTTGTGGAGTTTTATTTTTTCCGTCAGACATTAAAACTCATTTTGTTTATTTTCTCCTTTTTTCAGTATCTCCTTTTTAGAGTCTATCTGATAAAATGTGTGTAATAATTTATTTGTTTAAGAAAAAAAACCACAACAATTTAATAAAAGTAATTAAACAATAACAAATTAAAATCCTACTTGTTTTTATTCCAATGACGATTTATTCAATTGCAGTGCGGTGCGTTACAAATTGTAATGATCTGAGTTTTAATTTCTGACGGAAAGATTAAAACTCTTCAAATTAGTTTTATTTTCTGACAGGAAAAATAAAACTCCTCAAATGAGTTTTATTTTATGATCGCAAATTTAAATTCCCTTTTTAACAGTTTAAACCGAACTTTTATTTTTACGTTGAAACTAACTGTTTTAGAGGAATTGTTATTTTTAAATAATAAATAACTGTTATAAAATAACTTTTGTAATATAAAATATAACCCTGAAAAAAATTCTAAAATAATATTGAAGTTTTATACCAATTATAATTTACTTTTATATGAGATAACTTTGATATTTTTGGGAAAATTTAAATTCTTGTGAAGGATTTTTGAATTATTAAAATTAGTAATTTATGTTAAAATTCTACATTAGCGTTTCCTATATAGTACTCCATCCTTCTGGGTTTGGGTTGGTTATACTTAATGCGTTCGCATCAACATTCATTCACTCACAAGCGTTTTCTCGTACAATCATATTTAAATATTCATAAATGTTTATAAAAATGTACACAGGTAAATATTCGTACATTTTTAAGTATGACTAATGTGTTTGTGCATATATTAATGTACATATGTACATATGTTTATGAAGCTATGTATATATATTTACATGCAATTTACATACAACTTCACTTTTTACTTAATATCAACTTTTCCTGGTAGAACAAGTTTTCTCACAATTCACAATTTCGTTACCAGTGTGAATTGACATTGTTTAAACGTATTCTAGTGTATTTTATCATTTTTTAAAGCCATAACTTCATAAAGGAATAAACAAATTTTAAAACATGAATTGTAATAAAAATAAATGATAAATTTTAAGTATAAACTGAAATAAATTAGAAGAGAAATTTTGAATCATATCAAAAGCAAAATTTAATTTAAAATTAAGCAATATTTCATTTTAAATGAACTTATAGAAACCCTTCCACTAAGAGTTATTCGTTCTTTTTTTAATAATTCAAGAGTCTCCAGACTTTTTTGGGATATACGATTCCCTTTATTTAGATACACAACGATACAACCAAATAAACAGAAAACAAAACTTAAACAAGGACTATTACTAAGAGACACTTGACAAAAGTTGTGGCATATTTACCGCATACTCTCACCTGAAAAAAAAAGTTTAGATGTTTTTCTCAATAAACTCTAAGCTTTAAACAACATTTCTTTATTGCTTACAGGTATAGAAAAACAAAAAACCCACAAACAAACAAAAAATTCCTCTTCAGTAATAAATTTCAGCTACAAAGGCACAAAAGGGCACTAAGAAGAAAAGAACGAACGAACATACGGACGTATGAAAGCAACAATTCCGTGTCAATATTTTTTACAAAGTTTCGAGCTGTGCTCACAACTCAATGGTTTATATTTTTTAGCCCGTTTTTGAAACAACTCAAAGTGTTGCAGACAAAAAATTTCAAATATTTTAAAAGTTTTGCCTGCAAGAGCTATAGTTTTTTTTTATTAAGTTTTTCTTTTCTTTACCCACAAGATAATAAAATTAAATATAAAAATATTAAAAAAAATGGAAATATGTTGCAAGTTCTACTCTGTATGCAATGTATAGTGCACTACAGCAAGTGTGTTAAGTGGCAGACAACAAAATTTATTTTCTGTATAAAATTTCTATTAAATTAGTTTAATTATTTTTTTTAGTTAAACAAAATTTTCATTTTCAGTCGTTTTGCGGTTGTAAAAATGTAAAATGCAATTGACATGTTTTTGTTATTTTAAAATATTATTTTGACATTTTCAATTTAAAATTTAATTTTACAAAATATCATAAAAACAACATACATAACTAAATTTTTGTGTGTTTTTAAGCCAACAAAGTTTTAATAGAAACAAATTTATTCAATTTGCAAATCAACACAATTGTTTTGTTTTTTTTTTTATGCCAGACTGATTGAGTGAATGACTGACTGACAGACTGACAGACTGGCTACTGACTAGCTGCTTGTTTGGCTGATGATGATAAAAATTATGATAATAATAGCACAATGTTTTACTGTGTTCAAACATTATAATTGGGTTAAAAGAAAATTATTTGTTTGATATTTGTTATTCTAATGTTAAAATAAAATTATTACAATCAAAAGTTGCGGCTGGTTGAAAAGTTAGGTGAATTTAGTAGAGAAATATATAAAGCTAAATAAATAAAACATGTAAGAGAGCTATATTCGGCTAAGCAGAATCTTATTTACTCTTTATCAATTATACTTTAAAATACAAACTTTAAATAATTTTAGGTAAACAAAATTAAATTTTTTTTTTTTCAAAATAGTTTTTGATAACTTTAAAATTTTTATACCCTACACCACCATAGTGGGGAGTGTATTTATAATATTGGTCTAACACCCACCTTAAAGTATACCGATCGACTTAGAATCACTTTCTGAGTCGATTAAACGATGTCCCTCCGTCTGGCTGGCTGGCTGTCCATATAAATCTTGTGCGCAGAGTACAGGTCGCAATTTTGAAGATATTTCGATAAAATTTGGTACATATAATTTTTTCGGCCCAAGGACGAAGGCTATTGAAACTGGCTGAAATCGGTTCATTATTTCACCTAGCCCCTATATAAATGTCCTCTCGAAATTGGACTTTATCGGTCATAAATGTTTAATTATACCCTACACCACCATAGTTGGGAGGGTATTATGCGTTTGTGCAGATGTTTGTAACGCCAAAAAATATTAGTCTAACACCCACCTTAAAGTATGCCGATCGACTTAGAATCACTTTCTGAGTCGATTAAGCGATGTCCGTCCGTCCGTCTGGTCGGCTGGCTGGCTGGCTGTCCATGTAAACCTTGTACGCAGAGTACAGGTCGCAATTTTGAAGATATTTCGATGAAATACAAATGTCCTTCCGAAATTGGACTTTATCGGTCATAAATGTTTAATTTACATATGTATCCCCACAAATTCCATTCCAAATAATTTTTATACACACAAAACTCATGTCACCAAATTTTGTTACGATCGGTCCATAATTAGTCATAGCTCCCATATACCCGCTTCCGAAAATCACTTTAACGTGCATAAATCGCTTAAAAATATTGGTAAACACACTAAATTCAATATAGTAAACTTTCATATAGACACAAATCACACGACCTAATTTCATGGTGATCGGTCCATAATTGGTCATAGCCTCCATATAACCCCACTTCCGAAAATCACTCAAAAATATAAATTATTGAAATTTTAAAAGAACATTTTTTTGCTCTTTTACTTAGTGTAGGGTATTATATGGTATATACAAAATTCATGTCACCAAATTTTGTTGTGATCGGTCCATAATTAGTCATAGCTCCCATATAGACCCGCTTCTGAAAATCACTTTAACGTGCTTAAATCTTTTAAAAATGTTGGTATATACACAAAATTCAACATAAATAACTTTCATATAGACATAAATCACACGACCTAATTTTATGGTGATCGGTCCATAATTGGTCATAGCTCCCATATAAGGTCCACTTCCGAAAATCACTCACGAATATAAATTATTGATATTTTAAAAGAAAAATATTTTTACTCATTTACATGGTGTAGGGTATTATATGGTCGGGCTTGACCGACCATACTTTCTTACTTGTTTTTTTTTTAAATTTATTAGTGAAAAAAATTTTTTTGGAGGAAAACTAAATTCGGATTAAAAAATATTTTTCCCGATTTTGACCCATTATAGGTCCAACTTAGCCTTATATACTTACAGTGACGGACAATACAATAGAATCACTACATATGAATTCGATTAAATTTCATTTCAAAATTTAAAATTTGTTCATTATATATTAATGCTCATAACGAAAACAATAAATAGAAAAAAATAAAATAAAAAAATAACACATTCATATGTTAAAAACGATGTCAAATATAAAAGACTAAATAAAATATGCGACATTCAAATAGAATCAATCAGTCTTAAAATGATTAAAAATAAAAAATCATCATAAGAATTCGTTGTTTTCTTAATATTTTGTTGCATATCAATTATTTCTAATAACAGCATCAAATCTTTTGGGGATTGAATTTAACAAACTTTCGAATGTAGATCGGGAAATTGCATACCATATTTCCTGAATTTTATGCCAAAGTTCTTCCTTGTTTTTCAATTTTTCAAGTCCGAGTTTGTCTTTTACTATTTTCCATAGGATTTAAGTCTGGTTATTGAGACGGCCATTCCATAACATAAATTTAGTTATATAAAAACCATTTTTTGTGCTTTGGGTCATTATCTTGCTGGAAGAGCCATTTTAAGGGCATATTCCATTCTGCATGTGGCTTTATAACATTCTCCAAAATATTTACATACAAGTGCTTACCCATATTTTCTTTAATCCAATAAATTGGACCAACGCAATACCAAGAAAAGCATCCCCATATAATAATATTTCCCCAACCATGTTTAAACGTTTTTGGTTTTTGCATTTTTTGGACGTCTAACCCATGTCTTATCATCACTACCAATTAAATTAATGGTCGTTTCGTCCGTCCACAACACATTTTGCCACTTTTTTATATTTTCTGGCCCACACCAATCCTTATAATTGCTCCTGGTTTTAAATGAAATATTGGCAGTGATTATATTGTAATGTCCGTCACTGTATATACATCGTTGCAATGGACTTTCAAATATCTATCATTAGATATCCATATTGTCTATATTAATGACTTAGTAATCCAGATATAGATCAAAAATATGTAAAAAATCTAGGTTGTCCCGGTTTTTCCTTATATCTTAGTCATTTGTGGGCCGATTTTGTCGATTTTAAACAGAATTCCCGATATATTGATGTATCGATCATGTTTGTAAGTTATTTGTATACGGAAAGTTGATTTCAACATACAGATGGACATGTCTATATACTTTGTGGGGTCGCAAATGAAAAATGTAGAAATTACAAACGGAATGACAAACTTAATATACCCTTGCCATTCATTTTGAAGGGAAAAAAGTATTTCTAAATTTAAAAAAAACAAACTAGAGAATTTACATAAGAGAAATTCATAGATTAGTTGTTTACCTACCTAAAAAACATTTTTATGAATGTAAATAACAGTGGGACAGAATCAAACTTTTTTGGATAGAAATCTGGATTGTTAAACGGCTGGTCTGATCGGGATAAAATTTTACATGGGCATACCCAAGAGGTATTCGAGTTTAAGTTATTAAAGTGGAACTAGAGTGGTCAAACCGGTTTTCGAATTATTCGAAAAACCGGTTTTTTTTAAACCAGTTTTTTCAAAAGGACGGTTTTCGAGTTATTCGATAAACCAGGTTTTTTTCTCGAATTATTCGACAAAATTGAATAATTTTTTTGTGTTATATTGAAATTATAAAACCAATGTAAACAAACTTTGGCAGATAGAAGTCAGAAAATATATCGAGCTAAAAATAATCTGCTGGTTTTTTAAGGTCACCTGTAATAAATTCGCCTTGTTATACCGTATGCAGGAAAACTTTTTAATAGAGTTTTTGAAAATTTTAAACAGTAAGAACTAAATGAAAGTTTATCTGATTTATAATATGTTGAAAGTGACTCGCAAAATTTAGAAGCTCAGTTTAACATTAAAAGAAGTTTAAAATCCACATGAAAGATTTAATATTGTAACAACTAGCGACTTAAAACAAGATTTTGATTATTTGGAAAAATTTTCAAAAAGCTAAAATAAATTAAATCTTTATACAATGCAATTTTAACAGTTAATCCCACTTCAACTGAACGTGTTATATCTGTTTCTTTTTTAATCAAAAATAAATTTAAAGTTATGTTAAATAAATTAAGGTTATATTTAATTAATTTTTAAAAGACTGAATAACGATTTTTAATTAGTTTTAATAAAAAAAAAAGTATTTAGGCTTAATTTATACCTGAATTCATAAATTGACAAAAAACCGGTTTTTGATAGAGAAAACCGAAAACCGGTTTTCAAAATTTACGCATTTCGAATTATTCGAAAACCGGTTTTTTGTATATGTCGAATATTTGATCACTCTAAGTGGAACCTACAAATCTCCGTCCTGCAAAAATTTTTATAAATTTTTTTTCTGACTTTTTATACTAAAAATATGAAAAAGTGCAATATTTTTGAAGGACGGAGTTTTAAAATGGCATATTTTTGAATCTAATTGAGATATTGACTTGTAATTTGTTTTGTAAGACCAAGAATTAACATATCTAAAAAAAAATGTTCGGAATAAATGTGGATCAAATTGTTCCTAATATTTGCAATCCTATTATAATTTTTAATCAAATACCTATAACTCGAAAATTATAAGATATAAATAGCACATGCGTGTTTTTTCAACATCTCTTTGTAGAAATATAAAAAATTTTGAAATCGAATGGGAAACAAAAAAATGGTACGTTTTATATGTACCATTTGGTAAAAATGGTAAAAATTTTAGGTACGCTACTTTGAGCCCCCATAGAGCCGTCCCAGGAACATTTTTAGGGCCCATTTTAATAACTTAAGGTCAAATATTCTTTAGCTATGACAGCGTGAAATTTGTTCCCGATCTGACCAGCCGTTTAGAAATGCCAGATTTATTTCCAAAAAATTTCATTTCTGCCCCACTGTGCAGTGCAAGGTAAATTCTCTGTGAGTTGATAAGATTTCCCTAAATAATTTGTTACATAAAAATCACACACACACTTTCTATATATCAGTGGATAGGGGATTTTGTCTATTTTTCAAAAATTAATATAAATTTTGACAATTAAAAAATTCATGGAATACTTTTATGAAAAATATGACAAAAAATGCTTTTTATTGAGTTTTTGTAAAAGATAAAATTTTTCATATTGAAATTAATTTTTTTTTTTTTAATATTTTTTAATGAAGTTTTACAGTTATATAGACTTTTCTATTGACAGTAGAAAACTAAACATAAATGTTTGCAATTTGTAATCAGGAATCCCGCAATTCCCAAATAATTATAGAAAAATCCCAAAAAAGGGATTTTTTAGTTTTTTGGCTATAATATTTATAACTAGGGCGGGATTTTCAGAAGCCTATATAAAACAATTAAGAACATATTTGGTCATCTAAAACGGGTTACTATATTTATATATCGGCTATGCGATTTGAGAATTTTTGCCGTAAAGTTGAATTTTATATAAAAAATAGGCGTTTTTTGGATACATTTCGCCCTCGGTATCAGGAGTTTTAAAAATTTTGTTCATTCAAAATATTTGATGTAAAGTTAGGTTTTCAAAAAGTATAAATTCCTAGTACAACATCTTAGAAATTTGTTAGATAACTTAGAAAGAAAAAAGTACTTTTTTCCCAAAAACTAGCGAAAAATCGTAATTTTCTACATTTGTTGTTAGTCCAAAAAAAGAAAAATTATGAAAATCGGAAATATTTGGACCTTCTGTTATAAAAAACTGGGTGGGTTAATGTTTTGAAAATGTAATTTTCAAATGCGAATATTTCCTAATAGGATTTTTGTTATAAAATGGGAGGGTAAAAATTTTGAAAATTTAATTTTCAAATGAGAATATCTCGTAAGAGGTTTTTTGTAGTGCTCGATGAGGAGATTCTATATATGTAATTTTTTGGAAATCGGAACACAGACGAAGAAATCTGATCGTTTTAAAAATTGAACATAAACGAGGTGTCCTACTATTATGAACCGTGACCGCACCTCTGGTAGGCCCATTCGGTCAAAACTCAAAACTAAAACTCCGCAACACTTCTTTTTTGCGCATGTCAATTTTCATTCACAAATTTCATTTATTTCCCTCTTTTTTTTCTATACCACTGTGGAGCTGTAAACACACACTCGTAAATTATTTGGAAACAGTTTTCTAAATTTTCGGTATTACCATTTAATACCATGTTTTTAAATGGTTAATGGTATTATAAATCGATTTTCATTTTAAATTCGGTTTTCGTTTTGTTTATAGCAGTAGTTTTCATCACAAAAAAAAAATAAAGAAACGTAACTAGAACACACTGTCTACAATAAGTTATATTTTTGTAATTAAAAAACTTGATTATCCATTCAAATGGCAAAGACAATGATTTCGAATTGACATTTAGATTTGCAATGCCCTACAGCGAATTATGAGCATTTGCAAATATAAATCAAAGTGCAGTGTTTTAAAGGAGAAGACTTATGTGTAGACTTTTAAGTAAATAAGATGCTACAGTAGAATCCGTAGTTGATATTATTATTATGTTTCGGTTCTATTTGCTGGGATTTTAGTTTGTTTACCAAAATACAAATTCCCTGGAAACTTTTGCTGAGTTAACATTTAATTTCTTTTTCCCCCAGTACATACTTACAAAATAATTACGTTTTTTTTTCATCTTTACTATTTAACATCCGGTGCGAAAGAAAACCTTCTATCAATTACTGTAGGTTATTATTACAGTCACCGTGGAACACATTAAAGCATACTGAATAGTTCATTGTTGGTGTTGTACTTTCAGATATTTACTGGTACATTTCCATAATGACATGATTTCAGTTCTATACTAAAAATGTAGACATTCAACTTACTCGTGCAACCACTTACACAACTACATTTACGCTCATGCTACACCTACAGCTATAAAGCGACAAACGACTACGTACTTAAATTTGCACAAATGTATATTAGGGTGGCCCTTATGTATTTTAGACTTTAGTTATTTTCGATGCACTAATATTTCGAGTAACTAGCAATATTTTCTTAAAATTTTATAATTTTTGTATTTCATTTAGATATAAAAAGTGAGCCGATTGAGTATTAACTTAGATAAAACTTTAACTTGGGTCATTATCAGAGAGTCTTAAATATACTAGTCACGTAGCTAGTTATGTAACTAGTTGTCACCCTAAACGATGGGTAAAATCAATAGTTCGGAACAGTCTCCTAGAACTATTGGCTTAGACTTTATTAACCCATGAAAACCAGATAATTTTTAAAACAATTTTGCACATCAATTAGACTACGAAATTTTTCACCAAAATATACATTAAGACTATTTCATTGCAATAATAATATTCAGAAATTAACCCTATAAGGTATTTGACTATTCGATTTATTTAATTCTTATTTTCCACTTTTGATCCCAGATATTAAAGTTGTTCTACAACTTCAACAAATTTCTGATTACGAATACATAAATTAGCAACCTATAGTAACAATATGAAATGAAATAGAAGAAAATAGGCTATGTAATGTATTTTTAAGAAATAATTTTAACAAAAACAAAATTTCCATGAAATCCGCCAATTTAAAATCGGTTTATTAGAATAGAGAAAATTTTTGTTTAACTTTTTGAAATTTCATTCAAAAAATAATTTGAAATAGAAAAACTATTTTTGTTTATTTTTTTTGAAAATATTGAATTGGACTAATTGATTGAGTTTTCAGCTTAATGTAAAATGTTTAAACTCTAAACGTTATCCGATTATGATCAAGTTTTGATTTTGAGATGACGGAGATCTAACCTGGGAATTATCGAAAAAGTACAAAATAAGGGCCACCCCAATATGCATACATTTACCTTTGGCATTGTCATCATCATAGTCTATGTATTTACATTTACACTCGTAGATATATATAGAAATTTAACAATAGTTCTAGAATCATGGATGAATTGGCTAGCACAATGGCCTTTTTTTGGTACAATTCAAATCTGAAAAGTACTGATTACACTGTGCAACAAATGAAGACTTATGGAAAAACACACGGTCATGACAATATAGGTTCGACTCTACTACCCAAGGGTAGTAATACCCTATACACTCAGGTCTCGTTTTATGCGGATTCAAATTTATGCGATTTTTGAATAACCGATGTTGGTTAATTCTAATAAAAATATTTTGAAAACTTTGTTTCTTACAAAGTTATGTCGATTTAAAGTTAATATTAAAAAAAAGTCTTAATAAGTAAAAGGGTTATATTCATCTGTTTATACCCGCCATCAATGTGTGACAATCAAATATGTTTCTGATATAGGGGTTAATCCCAATTATAGATCTATACTTACAAATGTTGGTAGAAATATTAAGGTTCATATCTTTACCGCTAGAGTGTAATTTCGTAGTACTTAGGAATAATTTGTGCAAAATGTTATCAGTTTTGCCGCATAATCAACATATTTACGACTGCTCAGACAGTATTCCAGGATGACATTTGTATGTAGGCTAGTTGAAATCATGGACCAATGTTGTCCATTTGGAATACCAAACAAATATTATCGACAGACAGACGGACGAACATAGCTAGATCATCTTAAAATCTTATGAGGACCCAGAATATATACGGGGCATTTCATGAACCAACTTTTGAAATCGATGTATTCCGATCGTGATGAAATTTGCACCAAGGTTAGTTTTATTGGATAGTAATTCACACAATTTTTCAACAAGATCGGTCCAGAACTCTCTGAGTTATAGGGGGTCAAAATTTGAAATTTTAGCCAAGCAGGTGTTTTTTCTTATCCATGTAACTTATTACCAGGAAAACCAAAATATGCAAATGCATGTTTTTTCTGGTGAGTCTAATGGGCACATGGATAAGATATTTACACGATTCAGTCATATTTTTGCGTCTTTAGAGCATATTTCACTGCTTAATAGCATATTTTGACTTTACCAAAAACTAATTTTGTCTTACTTTTTTTCGCTGTTGTGTTACACATTTTGACTTCCTTTGTTTAAAATTCAAAATTGAAAAATATATGTCTTTTTTTTAATTTAAAATAAGCACTATTTTAATAATAGCGCCATCTAAATATCAAATTTTAGTTCTAATTCAACAAAAGTTCAAAATAAAAAGATTTTTATTGATATTAATTTGATACATTGCGACTAGTCTCGATTGATACATTGCGACTAGTCTCGATACAAAATATTTATTTTGATAGATATCCCAATCGCATCCCACTAAGCGACCAGATAGGTCTTCAAGGAAAATATCTAAGCTTTATTTTAATAAAAATAAATATTTTTTTAAATATTCAGTAAAAAAGGGTCATCAAGGAAAATATCTAAGTTTTTGTTTGAGCTAAAAAAAAGTTTCATTTTGAAAAAAAAAGTCAACAAAATTTTTGATTTTCAAAAAACAAAAAAAAGGTTATGTTTTGAGTTACAAAATATTTATTTGATAGATATCCCACTCGCATCCCACTAAGCAACCAAATACGTCTTCAAGGGAAATATCTAAGCTTTATTTTAAGGAAAAAAAGTCAAAAAGGGCCCATTTGGAAAAAAAATCTAAAAAGTTTTTGATTTCGGAAAAAAAAAATATTAAATTTTTTTTATTTATTTTTTCGAAAGATTGAAGAAAGAGCTATCTAAACTATTTGGCACACATTTTGCTAAGAACAATAGGTAATAAGTTACATGGATAAGAAAAAATACCTGCTTGGCCAAAATGTCAAATTTTGATCGCCTCTAAAATAGGGAGTTCTCGACCGATCTTGTTGAAAAATTGTTACTATTCAATAGAACTAAGCTTGGTGCAAATTTCATCGGAAAACGTCGATTTCAAAAGTTGGTTCACTTGACATGAAATGCCTCATATACTTTTTGATTCTACGACCAATATTTCGATATGTTACAAACGAAATGACAAAATCAATACACCCCCATCTTTTTTGATGGTGGGTATTAAAACAATACAATGTTCTTTTGCATAGTACCAGACAATAATTGAATTTGCCACCCCTATAATGATAGTCTTACTATAATATTCTTTTGATAATTTATACATGATTTCTATATTTATTTATATAAATCTGTTTTTGTTTCTTTGCAGGTAAGAAATATAACACTTGACGTGAATATGTCCTTATTTAGACTCATGTAAGAGAAAAATAATAAATTTTATTTTAAAAATAGCTTAACATAAGAAGTATGGGGAGAACATTTAACAATTAATTTTTAAAATGCAATTCATATGAATTTACTTTCAATGATTCCTTTTAACTGTTATTGTCTTTTTAGAGTTTCTTTAAATTTTAGTAAAATGATTTGGCTTACTTTAAAAATACTACTGAAACCAAATCTTGGTACAATTTAAGTCTTAAAAGTACCATTTACCTAACGCATTTTGTATAATATCATTTCAAACACTGTCGAATATACTATTTTAGAACTTCGAATATATAGAGTCCTATAAAGCTGCATAATTGCTATTAATGGAAATGATGAGGTTAAGCATTCTCCACAAATTGTGTGTTTACCTTTTGCCGTGTTGTTGCTGTCCCAACACAGTGGTACTACTAATGCCTGTCATTGTATAGTAGAAGTCATAGTTAGTGTTATGTTAGTTGTGTTAGTTTCAAGTCGTTGCATCCAAATCCATCTGTAAAACAGCTAAAGTTGGTAGTTGGTAGTTGATGTTTTGTCTGTTTGCCGTTTCCTCTAACTGTTTAAGTGTCTGACTCATACACATACAGCCAGTCATATATTTTTATTCACCTTAAGCTCAATTGTGTATTCAGCCACTAGGTGAATGAATAAATGTGTATCTGTTTGTAGTTTATGGTTTTATATTTTTTTTAACGAGCCTTAAACTAGGAGTGGCACTATTTATTTCATTTTACCAGTTCTTTTTTTTTCCTAACTGGGTGACTGTTCGTAGCTGTAAGTAAAACAGTCTTGTAGTCATTTCAGATATACTGGTGTACAACTGAAATTTAACATTTAATGTTTTTTTAGTTACTGCACTAAAGAGCATCTGAATCAGCATGGCAATGACACTAATGTCCTGTTTAACACTTGTGCAATACGTTCACTGTCACCCACAAATGCCATACAAATGTTTAATACTTTTTTTTACTCATTTTACATTTCGTGTGGTGTTTTATATTTTTTTCTTCTGGGGGCATGAGTTTCGTTTTATTACTTCTTTGTGTGTTATTGAATTAATTTAATTTATTTTAGTTTTTCCTTTTTTTGTTGTTTGCTAAATTGTGTCTCAACTATCTGGAGATTAAAGAGGGAGAAACTGGTTAAACCTCTTAATTCATATAAATTAAAATGTTCGAGTAATAAACATTTAGTGACAAGTACAAATGGGAGAATGTGATGTATATGTAGTTAGTCATGACCTTTATGTGGTTAAATTGATATGTTTGAGTTTAAAAGTGGTGATTTAATTAATTGTGGTAGGTTGGGGTTTACATGGGTTAATATTATTAGCTGTGCTAATGATAAATTGTGATATTTGTATACACACCATCAAAAATATGGAGGTATATTGATTTTGTCATTCCGTTTGTAACATATCGATATATTACGCATAGATCTAAATAGTATATAGATATTAGGGTATTCGAATTATTCGATTTTTCTCTCGTTCGAATAATTCGAATAAGAGATTTTTAACTTGTTCGAATAATTCGATCACACGTTTAAAATTAATCGAATTATTCGAATAATTTAAATTTGTTTAAAAAGTAAATAATGAAGTTTTGATGGCGGTTTTTTAATATTTTATTGTTAAAGACAAACAAAAAATAAGGTTAAAGTTAACAATTCAAGTATTGATAATGTTAAAAACATTCGAAAACAAATCATTAAATTTTCAACAAAAATATTCTGATCAGATTAACTCCCGAACAATCTACAAAACAATTGGCTAGCAAACCCTTTAGTTTCCGCTTTGGAGCTATTCTTTAAAAAAATTGAGCTAGTTGGACATGATCCTGAATTAAAATACAATATAAACGTATTAAGAACTTTTTTATGTCGTTCATTAATTCGTGTTTTATATTGAGTAACTAATTCTTTAGTAAATTAATTATTCACTATTTCTAAATTATTTATAACAAATTGTATTATACATCAAGCTCTATCAACGTTGCCGAATCTTTGCTTAATAAAGTGGTCTTGGGGAATTACACAATAAAGGTAATCTGTCCAAAGTTTGATATCATAGGCAGTGAATGATTGACGCATTTACAAATACGCAAAAAGTTTATTACCATGTTAGACAAAGATGTTCAACGATGTTCCAAATCATGTATAAGACGAACTCCATGCTTTTCTTGCAACAAAACGTTAGTTTGCAATATTTGTGTTTATCATTTGATTTATTAAATATTTTGCGTACGCTGTTAATAACACCACTTACATATATACATATATTTTAAGATCATGGCCTTCATCTATTTCAATGTAATCATTATAAATATCATCCTCAATATCACTTTCGACGACCGTTTAAAAATCACATTCTCCATCACATTCAGCTCCATTCTTCTAATATTTCGCCAGCTAAATAACAAATATTTTATTCCGTACCTTTTGTTTTCATTGGTTCAATTCCTAAATTAAAAAGTTTGAAAGATTTGTTTTTAGAATTGTAACTTCTTGCAGTAATATTTATATATTTATAGAAGCAGATATCGTAACACTCATCTACAGTGATCGAAAGTCCCTCTGTCTTTAGTTATTTGTCGAATTTTAGAAACAATACAATTTTTGTGAGTCATTACAGGGCACACTTAGTAAGGTGACTGCATCACTACAACAATACAAAAACAACAGGTACTTTGTTTTTGTTAAAAAGTAGGTGAACTGTCATAGTTGCCTGTTGTTGATGTTGTTTTTGCTTTTGGGTTTGTTGTATTTTTCGCCACAACATCCACAAGTGAATTGGCAATTCAAACTGAATAAAAAAAATAATCTGCTGTTTCATCGCAGTCACCTTTCTAAGTGTGCCCTGAGTCATTATTACTTATTTAAATTTGAAATTATCAAAAATTTTAAGCAGTTTAATAAATTTAAATATATATCACCTTTTATTCGATTATTCTACATAAAATTGTTCAAATTATTCGTTATTCGAAAATGACAATTTTTATATTGTTCGAATAATTATTCGTAAGAAATTATTCGATTAATCGAACGATCATTAGTGGAATGAATACCCTAATAGATATACTGGGTCTTCGTAATATTCTAAGATGATCCAGCTATGTCTGTCTGGTGAAAACACTATAGAGCCCAAATAAGGTTTGTTTGGTATTGAAATTGGACCATATTGATCTTCAAATGTCACCTGGAACACTATTTGAGCAGCCATAAAGACGTTGATAATTCGTTAATCCTGATAAAATTTTGCACAAATTAGTTCTGTGTACTTTTAAATTATACTGAAAAGTATAGCGAAAATCGGGCGAAAGAATATTACTGGAACATTCATAATTATTTATAATATTGAAATTGGACACAAAAAAGTTTTATATGAACCTAACGCTTTGTACCAACTTTTGAGGAATGATTCATAATTGATAACCCCTCTATCAGAATATTATTTTATTGTCTGTACAGTCAGGTATAAATAATTAGCTTGAATGCCTTATTAAGTATTGAGTTTTAGTGTTGGGTAGTTCAAGAACGATATAGTTCAATTGAACGATGCAATTGTTTGGACTTAAAGAACTAGTTAAAATTTTTCGCTCACTTAGTTCAGTTTTGAACTATGAACAAAATTGATATTGATACGCACTGAACTAAATATTGAATCTATTCATTCTAACAGTTTGTGGAAAGCGACAGAAGTGATCGAATTTAAAATCCCAAACTTTACCTCTAGTATCATATCTTTTTTTTTTTAGTACAGAACAGGGTAGTCGGATATTATAAAGCTCCGAACTAGATACGTGGGGCATGACGCTGTTTCCTTCCATTTTATCCTTACGGACGAATAGCACACTGACGAATATATAGATAACCTGTCGGAACATATGGGAACATACTCTGATGGATTTCGGACGAACATAGTATAGTCCTTAAGGACCAAACGCACCAGTTTTATCAACCATACCCTCTCAGTGAAGGAAAGTGAAGTTGATCGAACATCTGATGACCCAAAGGAGAAACATAGGCAATCAGATAGTTAGGGGATACTTCTTAGTTTCGCGCTCATTGTGTGTTAAGCTTTTGATATCTTATATTATGTAATGAGTTTACTTATGGCAGCTTTTACCATCTCATTTATAACATTAATGAGGCTAGGTTCCAAATACAGCCAATCTTCACAGCAGCTCAATTTGGTATATCCAAAATTAATCCTATTGTAATATTTTAGAGATAAACTTAAGGACTTCCAGCCTACACACATTGTTTCCATAATGAAACAACCACATTCTCTAATGAAATAATATATGTTTCTAAGATTTATCAGGACCTATTGCAGTATCCTTTACCATACATATGTAATATGATGTAGTGAATCGTATTCAATAATAAAATCAATTTCGAATTTTTTGATGATACATTGTTTTGCATTTTAGGTGACGATATACCAGTTGCTTGCTAAAAAGTAAAAATTTATCAAAAATGCATCAAAAAGTTGCATTATTAATGCACTTTTAAATGTAAATATTACCTTTAAAGAGGTCATTGCAACCATTCCTGCTCTCCTTAAAATGTATTTATGTAAACACAATAAATGGGGGGTATCTCGATTTTGTCATTACATTTGCAACACATCGCTCTTGTTGTGAGTTTTGTTTACGACCGTGTTGTGTACATGTAAAATCTTCGTTACTAGAATAATAAGAATGCGCGACACTACACTGTAGATCAATTCTACGAAGCCGTGTTCATGTTTGAGTTCTAGTAAGTATTCCTGCAGACGGGTTCGGATGGTGTTGGAATTTATAAACTATTTCTTTTAAACTCGTCTTTTATAAATGAAACTTGCCATTCCCCATAATTGGATTCCATATATCTAAATTGGTTCCGATGTTCACGTTGTTAAGTGTTTCACTAAATATAATTATCTAGTTATTTAAATGTCATGCTTGATTCCACTTGTGAACTAAGAATTTCAGTGTAATCTGCGAATGTTTATATCTAAAGTGTTAAATGTTGTACTCAAAGTTGTTGTAAATTATGTTTTGTATCACTTCACATATTTTCACTACTTAACCATGACACTTGTTTATTCATTTTGCAATTAGTATCACACGATAGCGCATAAATTCAAAAACCCGTATTTATTTTCATACAAATAATTAATTTTAATTAATAGTAATGACATTTAACCATTTACAACATACTTGTAAGGTTAAATATGGCATAAAAATATATATCTTTTCATTAAAACTTACCTACAAATGACAAACTGTCATAAGATATTCATAAAAAGATGGTAAAAGTTGAAATGTTAAAATGACAGTTTTAAGCATTTACTTATTTGCATATTTACTTACCTACATACATTTTAAGTACTATGTAGAGGTAACATTTTAAATGTTTGACATTTAAATATTACAAAAAAGTAAGAAACTTTTTTCTGCTAAAGTTAAACCTTTTTGGCCAGCAACTTAGGAAACTGAAAACCATGTTCCTGGAACCATAAACTGTTACTGTTGTGTTTTGTAGACCACAAACCAGAAAAGCTGCGGTTGCATTTTCTATGTGTGTCTGTGACTTGGTGACAGTTACTTTTAGGAAACTTTGTTGCTAATTTAAAACAAAAGTTTGTTAAGGACATAGAAGATTAAGTTGTGTAGAAAATATAAAGGTAATTTTAAAATAAAAATATAGTTTTCTATGTTAAATGAGCTTTTTATAGAGGAGAAGAACTTTAAATTGAAATAAAATTGGGAACAACATTTTTAATATCCATTAGGGTATTCAGTCGACTAATGATCGTTCGATTAATCGAATAATTTCTTACGAATCATTATTCGAACAATTTAAAAATGGTCATTTTTGAATAACGACAAATTTTATGTAGGATAATCGAATAAAACGAATAAATGTTCATATACATATATTTAAATTTATTAAATTGCTTAAAATTTTTCATAATTTCAAATTTAAATAAGTAATAATGACTCACAAAAATTGTATTGTTTCTAAAATTCGACAAATAACTAAAGACAAAGAGATTTTCAATCACTGCAGATGAGTGTTACGATAGCTTCTTCTATAAATATATAAATATTACTGCAAGAAGTTACAATTCTAAAAACAAATCTTTAAACATTTTTAACTTAGGACTTGAACCAGTGAAAATAAAAGGTACGGAATAAAATATTTCGTATTATTAGAAGAATCGAAATTAATAATCAAAGTTTTGACATAGATTAAAGTGGAGTTGAATGTGATGGAGAATCTGATTTTGAAACGGTCGTCGAAAGTGATATTGAGGATGATATTTATAATGATTACATTGATATAGATGAAGGCCATGATCTAAAAATATATGTATATAAGTGATGTTATTAACCGCGTACGTAAGTGTTGCAAAATATTTAATAAATCGAATGATAAACACAAATATTGCAAACTAACGTTTTGTTGCTAGAAAAGCATGGAGTTCGTCTTTAACATGATTTTGAACATAGTTGAACATCTTTGTCTAACATGGTAATAAACTTTTTGCGTATTTGTAAATGCGTCAATCATGCACTGCCTGACTTAAAATTAGTGACGTTCACTGACATGATATCAAACTTTGGACAAATTCCCTTTATTGTGTAATTCCCCAAGACCACTTTATTAAGCAAAGATTCGGCAACGTTGATAGAGCTTGATGTATAATACAATTTGTTATAAATAATTTAGAAATAGTGAATAATTTACTATAGAATTAGTTACTCAATATAAAACATGAATTAATGAACGACATAATAAAGTTCTTATCTATATATATAAAACAGTAACGTTACTGACTGACTGACTGACTGATTCATCATCCCACAGCCCAAACGACTGAAGCTAGAATCATGAAATTTTAACTGTGTGTTCCTCCCTCCCCAAAACGATCCACTAAGAAGGGATTTTTGGAAATTCGAACGTTTAGG
This sequence comes from Calliphora vicina, assembly GCF_958450345.1. Classification (NCBI taxonomy): domain Eukaryota; kingdom Metazoa; phylum Arthropoda; class Insecta; order Diptera; family Calliphoridae; genus Calliphora; species Calliphora vicina. Next base: position 73,609,445 of record NC_088783.1, on the reverse strand, counting down.
GGGTAAAAAGGGTAAAATCGGGTAAATCCGGTAATCTTATATCTTCAAAACTAATAAAGATACAAAAAAACTTGAAATTGCATGTTACTCAATTTAAAAAATAAGCTGACAGGTGTTTCGTACTTTTTCGAAATTCGAACCTTTTGGGGGAGAAAACGGGTAAAAACTGTATTTTGGTACTTTTTTGGCACCCTATGTATCTTTTAAACCAATAAACATAGAAACAAAAATTAAATCGTATTCTTTACTTATCAAAAAATAAAAAATATAAGTTTGGTACTTTTTGGAAATTCGAACCGTTAGGGGATAAAAATTGTGTTTATTTTTGGTACTTTTTCATAAAATATGTTTTTCTATAATTTGAAATAGACATTCGAATATTTTACTATGAGCTCCTACCACGATACAGAAAATTATTTTAATAATATTTTACCACCGCAATGGGGATAAAAAAGGTACCAAAAAGGGGATAAAATCGGGAAAATACATTATATTTGAAATTATTAAGCCAATTTTGATAATTTTTTGGTACTTTTTTTAAAACATATTTATTATTGGGCACATTAACACAGATTTTAATCGATTGAGACATGTCTGTAGCATAAACAACTTTTGCAAAATAGAATATTTTTAAATTTCAAACTTGAGGGGTGTTCAAGGAGGAAAAGGGAAATTGATACTTTTCTCCTAATGGTACCATTTTTAATATTTTAAATTATTTCTCTTATTGACATTAAAGTAAGCTGATATGTATCTGAGTGAAGTTAGTGTTAGAAATAAGGGATTATATTTATGTACCAAAATGTGAGAACTGAACTATAGGTACTTTTTCATTCTTCTAATGGTACTTTTTGAATTTTCTATTACAATGGTCCTAAGTGAATGAGAATTCAAGGGGAGACTTTTTCTTTATTCGAATGGTACTTTTTGTAATTTCTTCACCAATGAACCTAGAAACATGAAATAAAGCTTACATGGGCCCGACTGGGTGGGAATCCACAAGTGACTGCTTTTTGGTACTTTTTCTATATTCTAATGGTACTTTTTGAATTTTCTATAATAATGGATATGAAATTAATAATGGATATGAAACTAAGCGTATATGGTCCTAAGTGAGTGAAAATTCAAGCGGATACTTCATGGTACTTTTCTTTATTATAACGGTACTTTTTTAATTTTCTGTAATAGTGGACTTAGAAACATGAAATTAAGCATACATGGTCCTAAGTGAGTGAGAATTCTAAGGGGAGACTTTTTGGTACTTTTTCTTTATTCTAATAGTACTTTTTGTAATTTCTTCACCAATGAACCTAGAAACATGAAATAAAGCTTATATGGACCCAAGTGAGTGGGAAACTACAAGTATATGCGGTCCTAAGTGAGTGAAAATTCAAGGGGATACTTCATGTACTTTTTCATTAATCTAATGGTACTTTTTTGAAATTTCTATAACAATGGACGTAGAAACATGAAATTAAACATATATGGTCATAAGTGAGTTAGGATTCTAGGGGTAGACTTTTTGGTACTATTTCTTTATTTGAATGGTACTTTTAGTAATTTCTTCACCAATGAATTTAGAAACATGAAATAAAGATTATATGGACCCGAGTGAGCGGGAGACTTAATAGTACTATTTCTTTCTTCTAATTGGGGTGGCGAAGCGCACCGGGTCAGCTAGTTACATTTATATTGTAGTTAAATTCACGATCATGTCCAACTAGCTCAAATTTTTTAAGGCATAGCTCCAAAACGGAAACTATAGGATTTGCTAGTCAATTGTTTTGTAGTTTGTTCGGGAGTTAATCTGATCAGAATATTTTTGATGAAAATTTAATAATGGACTTTGTTTTCGAATGTTTATTTAACATTATCAATACTTGAATTGTTAACTTTAATGTTATTTTTTGTTTTTCTTTAACAATAAAATATGAAAAACCGACATCGAAGCTTCATTCTTTACTTTTTAAAAAAATTTAAATTATTCGAATAATTCGATTAATTTTAAACGTGTGATCGAATTATTCGAACAAGTTAAAAATCTCTTATTCGAATTATTCGTTTTATTCGAACAAGAGAAAAAACGAATAATTCGAATCCCCTAATATTCATTCATTTGCATTTATTAATAATATAATTTCATGGCATTAATATTTAAATATAATAAACGTATTTGATTAGTGTTCAAATTGAGGTAATAAAACTAAATTCACAATTGGTCGGGTGACAAGGCCACTTTATGTACGCACTTCGCAATCTCTAACTCTAGAGTAGCTATTGATTGCTTGATTTATTACCTCAAATAAGCAGTAACGTATACTTAATATTTATTTCAGCTAGAATTAATATTAATCATACGTTTAATATGCCAGATATTTAAATATTTATACAAAACAAAATTCCATACTATTGTATTACGCCCACTAGTGTTTTAAATTATTTCAAAATTTCATGGCTGAAACACAAAGTGTCCTTGAATTTATAAAATATTACTGATATTATTATTATTAATATTACAAGTACTTAAGCTATAAAACTGTTACCAATATTTTCACATTTTGTTATTTTTATCTCGAAGCTACTGTATAAAATTATAAAAATAAACCAAAAAAGAAAAAAATATTTAATCAATATAGTGTGACAAGTGTCAATAACATATAACAACAACTATAACAATAAAAATAATAATAACAATACAGAGTAGCAGAAAACAGAAACAAAAATGTCAATATTGAAGAATAAGTAGAAAATTATAATAAAAATAACAATTGTTTAAGTAGCAAATAACAAGAAGGGTAGGTAGAAATGTCAATTTACCTGGCACTCGTATTTTAGATTGAATTTGAGGTGACTGTGAAGCAAATATTCACAGACAGAGAATAACAAAAACAACTATTGTAATATTCAAAATAAAGTTACAGCAAAAGTTGTATAAATTTTAAGATCCTTAAAATTTTTTATATTAAAGAAAACTCGAAACTTTTAATAAGCTGTGAAACTTTTAAACTTATCCGATATTGCTTGGATTTTAGATGGCAGAGAATAGTTACCTTGAGAGCATCGAAGCAATAAAAAAATCTAAATGTGAGCCAACCTAATATGCATTAACACATAAATTAAGATTTATTATATCAACAAATACCTTTACAAAAAAGGCCAAATAAACAAATGACTTTGGCCGGAAGGTAAATATAATATTTTTTTTCATTTGTTTGTGAATGTCATTAAATGAGCATTTCTATTTTAGCAATATTGAGTCATTATAACCCTTAATGCTAAAAAGACACGTGTAGCAAATGTAAATTCCCACACATTCACATGCCTAATATACATTAACACATTGATATCTGCACTCATATTTGTAATTTGGTTAGTTTTACTATGAAAACAATAGCAGGATTTGATTTATTTGAATTTTTTTTATTAATTTTCCTAAATCTACAAAAACGACTTCCTATGTAGAGTGCAGAGCGATAACGCATCAAAAATTTACTATTCTGATCCTAATTCGTAACGGAATGTATACCTTCTTTGTTATGAAACATGTTCTATAATGATTCGGTTTCACCATTTCGTAAACTTTTAACTTTTAGTTTATGGGGGTTTTCATGTCAATTAAAAAGTTTTTGATTTTGGAAAAAAATTTAAAAATTTTGTTATTTTTTCGAAAGATTGAAGAAATTGTATGGGTCACATTTTGCTAAGAACAATAGGTAATACGAAAAAAAAACTGTTTGGCCCAAATGTAAAATTTTTACCCCCTCTAACTCAGATTGTTCTGGACCGATCTTGTTGAAAAATATGTCTAAATTAGTATCCAATAGGACTAACCTTGGTGCAAGTTTCATCCCGATCGGAAGACATCGATTTCAAAAGTTGGTTCACTTGACATGAAATTACCCTTATCATAATATTAATAGGCAAGTCGATTTCTTTAGACCTCTTTTACGCTCTAATGAGGTTAGCTAAAAACGAATTTATTCCTGATCCCTGTTCGAAGTTTAGCTAAGCATGATCGGCTTAGTAGGAATGACCCCTCCCTTATAAAGGAAACTTAAAGTAAAGCTTGATATTTACATAAAAGTTTTAAAAATGGGTGGGATCAGAGCAGTGGAGTGGTATCTCCCATACAAAATTAGTTAGTTATTTTCGAATATCAAGTGAACTGTAATTGAGAGATTCTCAAATTTTGTATGTGTTATTTTCGTATTTCCATTCATATTTTTTTAATTTTACTAGGGTAGGGGTAGCGAAGTGCACCGGGTTATGCTAGTATATATTAAGGTAAAATAAATATTAAAAATTTATAATATAGGACCACTAACAGGATGGAGTACAAGGCATTTCTGATCTTAGTTGAAGTAGTAAATTAACTTTTAAAAAATTGTACACCATAAATCTTTAAATGTTGTAAACCAAAATTTTCATAAAACTCATAATTTTATTGTTTTTATATAATTGTGAATGGTCTGTATCAGAGATCAGCAATGAGTAGTGAAAAAGTGAGTAGAATCGAATCATGACTCAAAATTTCTATTACTTATACGCATTCATATTTATAACAATGTTGTCGAGACTCATATCCACTCGTAAAGTTTGAAGTAATCATCATACTCATACTTAACAACATTTATGTCGTTTTTGATTTCGACTCTATTGAACTCAATTTGTATAGACGAAGAAAAATAAGTATGATTCGAATACGAACATTTAAATACTCATATGAGGTTGTGAGTTTCAGTGTTGCCGAATTACGAACATTAAAATACTCATTATGAGGCAGTGATGGGATTTGAACATTTATATTTAGTGCCAAATTGATGTATAAATTGCGCCAAAATGGGTTCAATAGTGCAAAAACTACTTTTCACAACATAAGCCGAATTTGGATCTCTTTTTGACATAATTTTTTATACAATTTGTTAAAAAGTAGAGGTGATTCAATGGATACATAATGCGTCATTTGCTATTTATCTTATTTGCAAATGGCATAATGTAATTACGGTGGCCTCAGGCGGGGTTCTGACTAGAAGATTGGAGATTAAATTAAGTTTAATCTGCGGATGTTGTTTTTTGGGTTGCCGATTTTTTTTTATTTGCTAGTTTAAGCGTCCAATATTTGCGGATTAATATCTGCAATAAATCCGAAAGTAAAAATAGCTGATAAAAATGTGTGTAGGAAAAAATAAAAAAAATGTGGCATTTATGACGATTCAGATTGGATGACTGCCGTCCATTATACTTAAATATATTTTTACAGGAGCAGCAGCATACAAACCCGTCTAGAATTGTTTCGTTATCCTTTAGAATTTGAGCAAAAATTCCCCATATTGCGCTGTTACCCTTACGTTTTTGCACTAATTGAAAAACTCTGCTATTTATTTTTTCCTCAATCTCACTATTGCTATCCATTTCACAACCTGCTCATAAAAATTATAAAAAATAAAAAAAAAATAATTTACCCCATGGCAGAATCAACAAGGACAATTATTAGAAAGTATGTTCTCAATTATAATTTCCCTAAAATGTCAAACGAAAGAAAATTAAAAATATCAAAATAAAATGTTAAAAAAAATAAAATCAATTCCAGTTTTGTTGAAAAAAATCCGTTTGAAAAGTTTATTTCTGAAAAAAAAATTAATTTCACGAAAGAAAAATGTGAAAAATTTAACGTAAAAAGTTTCTAAAAACGCACACAAATCAAATGAAAACATAACGTGATAACATGAAGAGTTTGACGTTATAGGGGTAAATATTGACAACTCTCCCTAATAATTGTACCTGGTTGATTCTGCCATGATTTAGCCGAAATGTTTCTGCATAAACTTACAATTTTATGTTTTTGTATATTTTTATACAGTTTATACTAGTTGCAAACTGTTTAATGAATAAACTTTTAAAAATACATGAATGAGTTGAAATGATATTTTTCTTTATTTTGAAGAGTTATGGTAACACTGTTTGCAACCTTTATAAATACTAAAATTACACATGCATGAGTCGAATGAGCTGAATCAAAGTAAGTATTATGAGTATTTTCCAAAAAATTATAAGTCAGACCATGATATAAAAAAATTACAAGGTAGTTTCATTTATATTTTTTTGACAAGAAAGGGGATTTTTGAAGTTTATTTTATTTGTAAATATTCAGTGAAGCTTTGCCACATTTAGAAAAATTTTACAATACTCCGAGAAATTTTCAATGAAATATGTGTAGTATGTAACAGTTCACAATGCTGCAATTTATATTTAAAATAAATAAAAAACGGATTAATCTAAGGCGTGTGCCTTTATATCACATAGGACATGACAATTAAGAGCTGCCCGAAGATAGTGATACCTTTTTCAATCAGACTTTAAAAAATGGATGTTTTTAAATTTATCAGAGAAATTCGAGCGTTGCCTTAATTGTTGCATCAAAAGGATTTTGTGGTCGACTTTCTAAACTAGCCTGTGCTACAAACGTGTTACTGTAGTCTTTACTGGAACTACTTTATGTGTTGGCTAGATAGTCATGATGCTAACCAATTCGAGAGAACTTTTAGTGTGTTTCGCTTATCTATTTATGGTTCTTAAGCCTTATTTGAAACGCAATATAAGCTTTGTCTTCAATTGTATACCACCCTTGCTGGACGAGAGACGCTATGAAGAACGTGTTACCAATTATGCCGTTTTTCATTTAGTGCTCGGGATGTTCGTGATTATGGCAAGTTCCTGGAGTTTATATTGAAAACTATAGAGCGTGAACAAGCTGATAGTGTGCAGGGCTGTGGGAGTTTATAGAGATAAAGCGCGGCGTAAAGGGACAATTGCATTGCCGGAGACTTTGCAGTTTATTTTAGAATCTTTGGTGGCGGATAAGAAGATAAAACCACAACAGAGCCTGCTGTTGAATGATATAGTGGAATATCGTCAAATATTCCACAATCAAGCATAAACTAAATCCTTATGCTAACGATAGTCAGGAATTGAAAACCTTGGCCAGAATTGTGTTGCTGCTCAATGCCTTGGATAAACGCACAATAATATTTTGAATAAAATATTTTTTTTTATTTTATTTATATTTGAAGTATCTATACTTCAATAAAGGCAAAAGTCGGATTAAGTTTAATGAATATGGTAGCTTTGTTTTAGATATAAACTTCAAATCCCCTTTATTGTCAAATGCTTAATTAGGTTGACATAAAGAGAAAATCATGATAAAAATATAGAAGGTAGTTTCAATCAATTTTTTTTTTTCAAATAAGGTTTTTTGAAGTTTCCTTATTTTGTGAGCATTATAAAAAGCGTTGCCACATTCCTTAAAATGATTTTTGTTTTAGAGAAATTTTTTACAAAAAATGTGTAATTTATAATTTAGTATTTAAATAAAAATGTATTAAGTATGTTGTGTTGGAAGTTAATGACTCAATTCCTAACATTCGCTTACTTATAATTAAAACACGTTGACTATTTTTATAGGTATATTAAGTAAGAATTTTTTTAATTTTTTTTATTACTATGAACATATTTTCTATCTTTTAAATGGCGGTTTAAAAACCGAATTCGAAAATATGTTCTCCCAAGATAAAACCTTTTAGCAATTTTTTTATCCAAATTTACATTAGTTGAATTTAACAAATTTAACATATAATTTGGGCTACCTGACAAAGAATTTTCATTAAATTTAAAAAAAAACCCTCTGACAATAAATTTGTATATGTATAATTTTCTATCCAATCTCACACGTTTTGTATTAACTGAAATATTGCTTTTAAGGAAATGGTCGGAGCACACCATTGGCTCTTTTGGCAAATCTTCTTCGCAAGTTTTACATACATCCAGCCACTGTTGTCGTTTGTTAGGTAATGTAGGGACTTTAAAAAAATTTACATTTGAATTTTTGCAAAAATATTTAGTATTTTCGCAGTTGGGGAAAATGCAACTCATGTTTGTTAAATCTTAAAATAATGTTCACAAATTAGCTTTGAAATATTTGAAAATGAAAATCTTACCTTTGATCCCAATTTGATAGTAAATATTTTTTATATTTTTTTTAATATTTTTCAAATTAATGAAAATGATGTATTAATTTTTTCACAAACTTCAAAGAATATATGGGAAAATTTTTAATTAATATGGTATTACTATTTTAACGAAAACGTCAAAATCCTTAAGCATGTCAGACGTAGAATTTTAAAAAATAAAGAGAGAATGAAACTACCTTCTATTTTTCTACTATGTAGAAAATTAAACTACCTTGTATTTTTTATATCATGAGTCAGACTGAGGTTATTTATGAATCAAACAGATATGAGTTCGTATGAGTATGATGTCGACGTCGGATTCATATTCAATGCTACGCATACTTATAAATCAATTTTATTATGAGTATGAGTACTTCAGAGTAGTTTAATTTCAATGATGTCTACCCACTTATACTTATAATTTCATAAGTGATCATAAGACTCATTGCTGATCTCTAGTCTGTATTGGAAATTTTACACATTTCTTATGTTGGAATAATCTCTGTAATAATATTGTTACGAAATTTCACTATCAATTTGAATTTAACGGTTTGTAATGACTACTGGCAACATCCACAATGTTTATAAATATTTCCATCACTGGAAACTTCTACTTATCAACAATATTGATAACATGCAGTTATTATCATTGCTTGTAGGCATAGCAATATTAAATGTTAAAGCTGCTAACATTAACATTGAAGCTGCTAAAAGCTCTAGAAATAGAACATTCAAATTTTAACCCAAGCCAGGAAAGGATTTTACATTGGCATCATCCTACAGAACTATTAGCTTATTGCCTTGCTTGTCTAAACTATTTGAGAGAATAATCCAAGGGAAAAATTTAACATTCCTAAATAGTCAAAACATTATCCCATATCATCAATTCGGTTTCCGTAAACATCACGGAACAATTGAACAAGTTAACCGCTTAACTGCACGCAGAGAAAAAATATAGTTGGGCATGGTTACTGTAACCATTTCAATATTGTTACAAGTTTTTTAACTATATTATAGTCACGGTAACCATTTACATGATTGTGGTAACCATAATATGGTTAACTTACGATTCACATGATTGTCTCAACCATATATATGGTTACAGTAAACATATATATGTTTGTGACAACCATTTATATGATGAAGGACTTATCATATTATGGTGCTCTCGGCTTAATGCTTATCATAATCTGAGAACAACATATTATGATAAAATTATTCATCATAAATATGGTTGCCACAAACATATATATGTTTACTGTAACCATATATATGGTTGAGACAATCATGTGAATCGTAAGTTAACCATATTATGGTTACCACAATCATGTAAATGGTTACTGTGACTATAATATTGTTAAAAATCTTGTAACACTATATAAATGGTTACAGTAACCATGCCCAATTATATTTTTTCTCTGCGTGTGGAGAGATACGAAAATCTTTCGTACTAAAAAAGTACTGTTCGGCAATATTGCTAGATGTTGCCCAGGCTTTTGACAAGGTATGGCATAAAGGTCTAATACACAAGATTAAATGCCTACTGCCTTCTAGTACTCACAAAATTCTAGAGTCTTACCTCTTGGATCGCTTGTTTAGGATAAAATGCAGCGATTATGTGACAAGCGACTATGTGATCAATGCTGGTGTACCTCAGGGAAGTGTTCTAGGCCCAACTCTGTACTTATTATACATCTCAGACTTGCCCGAGTCCGAAGAGTTAACTATTTTCACCCTTGCAGATGACACTGCAATTCTTAGTTCTCATATGGACTTAAATGTAGCATCTAGAAACCTTGATAATTATCTCAGGCACGTGGAGACGTGGTTAAACAATTGGAGAATACAAGTGAACGAAATCAATAGCAAGCACATAACGTTTTCACTTTAGGAGAGGAAATTGTCCACCAGTGACACTAAACAGTGTGAACATCCCATAGTCTTATCACGTTACATACCTTGGCATTCATTTAGATAGACGTCTTACTTCGCGTCGGCACATAGAAGCCAAGCGGCTCCACATGAAACTAAAAGCTTCCAATTTACACTGGCTAATCTACCACCAATCGAAATTAAGCCTTAACTGCAAAGTCATCCTGTATAAGACAGTCTTAAAACCAATTTAGACATACGGAATACAATTATGGGGAACAGCAATAATATCTTATACAGAGGGCACAATCCAAAATTCTAAGAACCATGACGGGAGCTCCATGGTACATAAGAAACGAGAACATCCACAGAGACTTAGATGTACCCTTGGTCAAAGATGAATTCAGAAAAACTCGTGAAGCTTATTTATCAAAATTACATCATCATCCGAACCCGCTCGCAAGGCTACTTACAGTAACTCAAGACAGCTCAAGGCTGCGTAGAGCTGATTTACCACTCATCTAATTTTCCAAATATGATTCTCCACTGAGAGAACAATAATTGTTTAGTTTTAAGATCTAATTACATAGTGTAAGGCCTAGAAATTAAAGGCAGGAATAATATTATAATAAACGTAAAAAAAGGTATTGAATAATGTGGCCGAACCATGATGAAATATTACAGTTTCATGTCATTCCGCATATTCTGGGTGTTTTTCAGCAAATTTTCGCTTTAGACGAATCAGTTGCATTCGGTACAGGTTACATGTGATAGTCTGGCCTGATTTCAGCAGCACATTTTGCTCCCACTAAATTGCTACATGAGTAGCTCCCACTAATTTTGTAAGCTCTTGTTGAGTTTGACAAGAATTTTTTGTGTACCCAGAAATATATTTTAACAATAATATGATTACTTTGGATCATAATATGATTTCATTGGATATTAGAACTATACTTGATCATAATGTGATATTTTATGCTACTGATAATGATCATAATATGTTTGGACTACAATCATAAATCTTATCATAATATGTTGTTCTTAGTATATGGTTACCGCATTCATGTTTTTTCACTGCGTGTATTTAGTTAATATAGTGTTGATATTAAAGTCGTTTTAAACCGCTGTACAATACTTTTATTGTTTTATGGACAAATTGCTAATATTTTTATATTTAGAATATAATTGATCTCTTCACACACATATTCACTAAAATGTTAAGGATACATTCACATTTCCCCTCCTTTGCAAACGTATATTTATGACCATTTATTTGCTTCATTGACTGTTCTATTATCCATATCAAGTTTTATTGCCTGTGTGACGTTATTCACTATTACAATATAGTTTTCCATTTTTCATTTGCTTGGCTTCTTTTCTATATTCTTCCTTATATATGCTGTCTTTTAAGTTGTTACTATTTTTAGGTTTAAAGAATGAGAAAAAAAGAAAACATAAAACAATAATGTGTCCTTTACCCGTATGTTGTTAATAATCGATTTTGATGGAAACCCAACCCTTGCCGAAATATTTTATATGAACTAGAAACGGAAAAGATTGTTATTAAATCCCATAAAATCCATATCAAAGGAAAAATGAATGAATGTATGTGGCACTTTATAGGGTTTGGGGTGTCTAAAAGACAAATAACCAATTTTATGCATGCATAGTCAGGTCGTTTACATACGTCATATATGATTATATGTTTATATGATGTATGAATGGTATTTTTCTTATGTAGTATCTAGTTGTTATGGAGATACAGTGGGTAGAATGATATAAAGATACTTTTTCAAAATGAATTGTACCAAAAAAAGTACAATTTCAACAATTTTTCCATCCCTGATTGAAACCACTGTACCTCAAACAAAATAGATTTCAATGTAGTTTCACAAAAAATACCAAAACACAAAATAACTAAAATAACCCTCCGCACACAAAGAATGTGTCAGCACCGTTCGGTCACACGCACTGTGTCAGTCGTTGTCCTGCAAAGCAGGTGTTTTTGTTTTCATAACTACACACACGGTTCCATGCTGTTCGCTTTGAACTTTTTTGTTTTGTTTTTTTTTTGTTCTCTTTTCCCAACATTCTCTAACATTGACATCTAAAGGCCGGCAGAATAGTTTTATGACCGCGTGTATGACTAACTGTGAGGAGGCTCATGCTAGTTTGTGGGAGTGAGTCTTTAAACGTGTGCATGTTAACGTATATGTTTGTATGTCTATTATTTATTGCTGTTGTCTCTACTTTAAATATTCTGTCTGTCTGTGGCTTTTATTCATTGCATGCTATTTGAAAAAAAATGCCTTAAATATTAAAAAAGAAAATAACCACAATACCGAAAAATAGAGATTAACCCATTTAGTTTTACAAAGTATTAAAAAGGGTGATTATTTTCATTAGTAATTTAAAGAAGATAAAAGGTCCTTTAAATTTTTAATTACTTATTTGGTTACTTAAGCATCTCATTCCACTTATAAATGATTATTCAATTTAAAGGGCATCTTGTCCTCATACATCGCTTTAAGTTAAAGTTAAATTTGCTAAGATTCGTCACGTCTTAAAACTACCACTTACCATCTGCATTACTCAGAAGTAGTTTAGTAATGTTATAATTCTAAAGAACTTTAACCTAGAAAAACTTAAGGCTAATCTTAATAATTACTATGGGAACTCTGCTCCATCAATTTTAATGGTAAAAATGTGGTTTACTAAATTTCGTCGTCGTTGTACTAGCACGGAAGATGCAGAATGTTCTGGATGCACAGTTGAGGTCTCTACAACCGAAAAAATTCACGATATGATATTTGCCGATCAGAGATTGAAAGTGCGAGAGATTGTGGAAGCCATAGGCATAACACAAGGCTCAGTGGTTTCAATTTTGAATGATCACTTGGGTATGAGAATGCTTTCCGCAAGATAGGTGCTGTATTTGCTCACAATCGACCACAAACGCAATCATGTGACCACTTCGCAGGAGTGTTTGGCACTATTCAACCGCAATATTACGAGTTTTTGCACCGTTTCGTAACCGCGAACGAAACGCACCACACCAGAGTCCAAACAGCTGTCAAAACAGTTATTTGTGAATCGGCGCCAAAGAAGGCCAATATGGGTTTGTCAGACAATAAAATCATGGCGACCTTCTAAAGAGTATGACAATCAATGTGGATATATGCAGTTTCCATGGCAAAAATCCATGAGTTAAGCTATGACGTATATTCCCGTATATTCCCGGGATCGGCGAACAGAGATTTGATTCCAATGTTGAAATCATCTCACAAACAAATACCTATTTTGTTTACTTTATTTTTTTTAAGGGATAATAAATTGGAGAAACGTCTAACAAAGTATATAGAGCTCAAAAGAGACTATGTTGAAAAATTAAATGACTTTTTATCCAAAACCCTGTGTTTTATTAAAAAAAATCACAGACTTATTGGCCCGTCCTAGTATCTACTATTTCGGAAAACACTAGTGGATGTTTTTAGAAAAATATTGGCTGTGTCTCTTAAAAATACGGGATTTACAATAGATGGCGTATCTTTTGTACACGGATTTTGATTTTAATTGCTTCGAAAATGTAGAAGTTTGTGTCAGCGAATCATCATATGAGGGAAGTTTTGCATTTTTTCTTTGTTTTAAAAAAAAGAGCAGCTGAAGAAAAGCAATTACTCATCAAAGGTTACGGTGAATGTATTCCATCGGTTTCAATGTGCGATGAAGATGATTTTTGCCGTGCTGATTTTGACACGTAATACAAAGATCGCCCAGGCCAGCCACAATAGTTTGAATCTTGCAAAATCATGGGAAGCTACTCACGCAGCAATTTCAAAACGTCTTCGAACAGCAGGATTCATCCAAAAGCAGGGAAATTGGATATCATACGAATTGAAGACGGATGACATTGAAAGACGATTTTGCATGTCCGAAATGATGCTTGAACGCTATAAAAGAAAATTATCAATTACAATAGCCCGAAGCGTAAGAGATTATCTGTGAAGCCTGGTCTATCGAAACCAAAGGCGAATATCTATGGTGCTAAGGTAATTCTCTGTATTTGGTGGATGCAAAAGTGTTCTGAAATTTGACCAGACCATCACAGGGAACCTGTACCGAATGCAACGGATTCTTTGAGGCGAGCATTGGTCGAAAAACGGCCAGAATTGCGAGCAGACATGAAACCGTAATATTCCGTCATAACAACGTTTGGCCACTTGTTGAAATGTCTGTTAAAAAGTATTTAGATAGAAGTGGTTGGAAAGTTTTGCCTCACCCGCTTTATAGTCGAATACTATTTGTTACAATCGACGATACAGTTGTGTAGTTCATGAATGACCTACTTCAATTGAACTATACACTCAACTGAGTAAAGTGAATCGTTCATCGTACTTAGCGTACTTAGCGGATTATTCACGCGCATAAATGTGTGTTTTTACAACAAACAACAGAAATATTTGATTTAATTCACTACAAGCAACTCACATAACCAGATGGTCATTATACAATATACTGAACTAATGAGCTAAATTAGCGATCCAGTTAATTTGAGTGAGCTGAGTTGAAAATAGCGGTCACTTCACTGAGCTAATAAAGCCAAATCTACTCGATGCGGAACGCTCTCCCTCGCTGGGATACGTTTCACTTTGGAACAGAGTATCCGATATTGGCTTGATACGTTCTTAGCCTAAATATATGAGCAGTTATTTTGGCTCGGAAGGTTCTGTATTGTATTTGATAATCTTTACATTTATATAACTTAGTGAACTAATTTGGAATTTCTTTATCTTCCCACTCTCATTATCACAGCGTTTCATTCGTTTCAATTTTTTAAAGTTCTCCTAACCCGAGGTGGTCAAATTTGACGTGCTGTGTATTATAACAGGGTGATCACAAATTTTATTTTCTTAAATTATATGTTCTCCTTCATGTAACGTTCATGACACTAATTTCTTCGAGGTTCTTTCACATTTTGGTCCATAAATTTTGTTTATTTTCAATTCCAAATTTGCTAAGAACAATGATGATCATATTTGAGTGAATATCATTCATTTTAGTTGTGTATTTTAGATGTGAGTGATGTCTATCAAGAATATATGTTTTTTTTAGATGTAGATAATATTGCATCACTGCACAGTGGGGTAGAATCACCATTTTTTGGAAATAAATATAAACTGCTGGTCCGATTTTTTTGTTTCGTATCCGATTTCAAAGATTATTATATTTTTGGAAAGCGCTCTTAAAAATTAAAGCGAAAATTCCAAAAATTGTTGCAAGTTGTTATGTTTTCCCTAATTTATTTGCCACGTAACAAAACATAAGGTAGACATGTAATATATCATTGGATAGGGGATTTTGTCCATTTTACAAAAATATATTTAACTTTTGATAATTCAAAAATTCATGGAATACTTTTTTGTAAAAAAAATGACAAAAATTGCTTTTTATTGAGTTTTTGCAAATATAAAAATTTTTCAATTGAACTTAAATTTTTATCAATTTTTATTTATGAATATTTTTTAATAAAATTTTACTGTTATATAGATTTTGCCATTGAAAATAGAAAACTTAGTTTTTTGGCTATAATATCCACACCAAGGGCGGGGTTATCGGAAGCCTTTACAAAACAATTAAAAACATATTTGGCCATCTAAAATGGGTTACTACATCTTGATATCGAGTATTCGATTTGAGAATTTTTTGAATTTTAGATAAAAAAAATAGGCGATTTTGGATGGACCTGGTTCCCTGTGTATCAACAATTTTCAAATTTGGTTTCATTTAAAATATTTAATGTAAAGTTAGCTTTTCAAAAAGTATAAATTCCTAATACACCTTTTTAGACATTTTTTAGATAACTTAAAAAGAAAAAAAGTACTTTTTTCCCAAAAACTAGTGAAAAATCGCCTTTTTTAAATTTTTAAATTCAAATGCATATAACTTTGGAGTCAGTCACGATTTTTAAATAATTATTTTTTGGTTTGCCGTATCCATTTGATGTTAGTCCAATAAAAGAAAAATGGAGGAAATAGGGAAATATTTGGACCTGCTGTTATCAAAAAACTGGAGTAGGGTGGATAAAAATGTTGAAAATTTAATTTTCAAATGTGAATATCTCCTAAGTTATTGATAGTTACGACGATATTTTTTGTACTGCCCTACAAGGAGATTCTATATATGCAATGGTTTTGAAATCGGAACAAAGCTGAAGAAATAGGATCGTTTTAATAATTGAACATACCCGAGGTGTCCTAATTTGGGGAACCCTGGCCGCACCTCTGGTGGACCCATGCGGTCAAAACTTAAACTCAACAACACTTCTTCTTTGCGCATGTCAAATTTCATTCAAATCGGACTAAGGGTTTAGAAGTTACAGATTTATTTCCCTCTTTTTTTTCTCATACCACTGTGGAGCGTAGATACCTTACAGAAATGCATAAAATTGTTATATGCTCTTAAAGAAAGTTGTTTTTTTAATAAAATAAGAGTTAAGTCACCTTTTCGCCCAAAAAACCGCAAAAATCTAAATTTTTTTTAATTTTTTAAATTAAAATCTTTTTTCTTTGGATTCATAATTGATATTGCTCTGAATTTTTATACCATACACCACCGTAGTGTGGAGGGTATTATGCGATTGTGCAGATGTTTAAAGTATACCGATCGACTTAGAATCACTTTCTGAGTCGATTAAACGATGTCCGTCCGTCCGTCCGTCCGTCCGTCTGGTCGGCTGGCTGGCTGGCTGTCCATGTAAACCTTGGTCGCAATTTTGAAGATATTTCGATAAAATTTGGTACATATTATTTTTTCGGCCCAAGGACCAAGCCTATTGAAAGTGGCTGAAATTTCACCTAGCCCCCATACAAATGTCCTCTCGAAATTGGACTTTATCGGTCATAAATCTTTAATTTATATATATATCTACACAAATTTCGCTCCAAATAAGTGTTATATATACAAAATTAATGTCACCAAATTTTGTTACGATCGGTCCATAATTAGTCATAGCTCCCATATAGACCCGCTTCCGAAAATCACTTTAACGTGGATAAATCGCTTAAAAATGTTGGTATACTCACAAAATTCAACATAGTAAACTTTCATATAGACACAAATCACACCACCTAATTTCATGGTGATCGGTCCATAATTGGTCATAGCCCCCATATAAGGCCCACTTCCGAAAATCACTCAAAAATATAAACTATTGAAATTTTAAAAGAAAAATGTTTTTGATCTTTTACTTAGTGTAGGGTATTAGATGGTCGGGCTTGACCGACCATACTTTCTTACTTGTTTTGTATATGATTACTAATTTAGTTGTCTAACTTCAAAAAAATCGAATCCAATTAGTCCAAAAATGCGCCCAATATTTTTAAAAATGCCTATAACGCGGAAATTATAAATGATAAATAGCACAATAGTTTTTTCAATACCTTGTCGAGCGCTTTCCAAAAATATAAAAATCTTTGAAATCAGATACGAAATAAAAAAAATGGCACGTATTTCAAAATTGTATATGTCGAAGCCCCCATAGCGCCGCCTCTGCGTTTCTAGGATCCATTGTAAGAGCTAAACTCGAATACTCCTTGGCTACGTTCACTTCAAATTTTATCCCAATCGGACCAGGCGTTTAGAAATGCAATTTAATTACAAAATTTTGATTCTGCCCCACTGTGCACTGCAGGAAATTTAAAGTTTAGCGTTCGAAAAAGCATATATACGTCAAACGTTTCTGGCCGTGATGCTGCAAATTTGTTAACATTTAGTCAAAAGTTTGCAGGTCGTGGCATGAGTGAAGCACATATTTACTACAGTTACTAATGCACTCTATTCTCAGTGTTACACATGGATTGACAAATATAAATATCCCCCATTTGGTATTGATTTTTCGAAATACACTGCATATTCGAATTTCAGTTAACATTAAATTAAAATAGAAGCCGTTTTAATATTTAATTATTTGTTTAATTAAGAGGACCGTTTTTTGTTAAAAAAAAACTAAAAATAGTTTAATTTTGTGTTACACCTTTAAAATAAACACCCTTTTTAAAAAGTGTAACAAAAACAATACATTACAAACATACCAAAAAAAAAAATAGAATTGTTATTAATATTTACAACCACATTATTGATTTTGTATCTTGTTGTTTGTTTATTGTCGTTCCTTCATTTTCATTTATTTCTGGGTGTTTTTTGTGTCCCAAATCTAAATCTACGACCACATCCACATCCACAGACAGCCACGGCCACATCCTCATTGATAACCAACCATTTTCATTTGGGAAGTTTTATTTTCATTTTCCAACCATTTTTCATTTGCATGTAAATAATTATTTATGGTTTTTAAAAAAAAACAATGCTGTTAAAAGGGGGTTAAGTGGGGGAAGTGGAAGGGGGTTTATTTGTTTTTACAAATAACATTGAATTATCTCTGGCAATGTGTGTAACTTTGTTTTGGTGTTATGGTTTTTCAATCCGTGGCACATTTGCTTACAGTTATTTGTATGCATGTGCAGGGTTTTTTTTAAAAAAACCCTAAAAGTAATATTGTGTAAATGTGTGTAAATATGTATATTTTAAATAAATTATGTTGGTTATGTTGTGTAGGTGTTTTTGTATGAGGATTTGTTATTTTTTTGTAGTTTAAAATTTTGTCGGTTATATATGTTATTTTTGTCAGTTTTCAGTTAATTTAACAAACATTTTAAATTATAAGTTTAATGTGTTTGCCTGTTTGTGTCGCTTTATCTATTTGTGTTTTCGAGCAAATGTGTTAATGGGTTTGCGTGCCTATTGTATCTATGTGCATTTATCACATACATATGTATTTGTCTTTTGTTTTTTATGTTACATATTACTATGTATTTGTTAGCGTTTATCATCGTTTATTTGAATCACATTTTAAGTGAAAATTGTATCGAACAAAAACATTTTATAGGATTTTGGTTAACCACAAAATGAACAACGAAATATATTTTAAATTCGATTATGTTGTTAATTTTAAAATTGATAATAATTGTAATATAATAATCGTTATTATAGTGGTCTTTAATGATGCATTAGTAAGGGTGAGAAATAATTTTTAAACAATATATTAAAAATAAACTTTTTGTAAATCAAATTTAATTAGAATATGTTTAATTTTTTGATTGCATTAACATTTAGCTCTGCTAGAATATTTAATAATATTATAGACTAACAGCCGCAGGGTTGTGGGTTCAATTCCCGCCAAAGACTCTGGGTGTTTTTTTAGACAAGCCAAAAGACTTTGAAGTCTGTGTTTGTTAAAAATAAGTGAACTGAAGACAGCGGAACAAAAGTTGCTGTGTGGCCAATGCTATTTTCAACTTGTTAGATTTTGTTCATTTCTTCCATAATAACATTTAAATTATGCTTTATATCTTGGACTAGCAGTCGGAGGGTTGCAGGTTCTATTCCAGCCAAAGATTCAGAATGTTTTTAAAGACAAGTCAAAAGAATTCGAAGTAATAAATAAATACATGAACAGACTGCGCAACAAAATTAGCAGTGTGGCCATGATATTTCGAACTCGTTAGATTATATTAATAATTTTCATAATAACATTTAAATTCTGCTTTTAGTTATAAAATTCACTATGAGTGGCAAGGGTTCAAAATTTTTTAAATGTGATACAAGGTATATAATTAGCAGAGTTGCTATAAGAATGTTCACCTGTCCGCTGTCTGTTGAAATCAAATTTCCGAAGCCCCCAAATCGAGAAAATCAGTACACAGGTGGCTGAGATATATGGAAAAAACCTCTTTTTTGGTTAAAGAGAGAATTAAACCATTCATATTATTTGGTGTGTGACTTAAAAATGCGAGATTGTAATGATAGCTTATTGCTAGAGGTGTTGTTGGGACAATTCAATTTTTTCTAGGCATAACGAAAGTCAGCACGTTCTAACATAGGCTCGCCGGATGGGGTTTGGTTCTTGGCTTTCGTTATCATAATAACTACCAACACAAAATTTAAGAACGTGCTCAGAAAATAAAGTATGATAACTCACTATAAAATCGGACGGACTAAAAAGGTCTATTTCTAATTTAGATTTAAAACAATAAATAATTCCTTTAAATTAATTTTGAAGAACCCCACGTTGTACACTTTTTGTTTAGTTCTCTTAACTTCTATTAATAAATGCTTATCTCATTTTGGAATTACTTAAAAATTACTTTTAATTTATTGGTTTAAATTAATTTATTTAGTATAAGTACTGTACTAGAACTTACAAGTATATTTACATATATCTTATTAAATTTGCGAAAAAAAAAGAAATAAAAATAATATATGTTTGTTTATATAATATGTATAATTTAGTAAAGAAAACTTTCATTTGATAAGGGCACTACATGCAGCATTGATGGATCGCGATTTAAATCGCAGAATAACCTAATTTTGAGTGATGAATCGCGATCCAAATATCACAATATATATTGAACGTGTAGCAGTACCCTAAGGCCTTTGCGAAATATTTACTGGCTTAATACAGTAATCTTAAAACAAAAATAATGAGCACTGATAAATGAAGAGAAATTATACATAAGACAATACAAATTTGGAGACTTCATTGATCGATGCTTAACAATATCAATAAGCGTCTAATGAAGAGAATGAAGTTGTAAAACAACAATAACAAAATACAAATAACAACTAACAAAGATGGGACTTATTAGTTATAGTAATTATGGCCTGGCTTATGAACTAATTAAATATATTAATTTTTTTTCTTTTTAATAAATAATGCTTTAAACTGAACACGAATACATGTACATATATCAAATAATATACATAATAATTACAATTATAATAAAAAACAAGTAAGAAAGTATGGTCGGTCAAGCCCGACCATATAATACCCTACACCAAGTAAATGAGTAAAAATATTTTTCTTTTAAAATATCAATAATTTATATTTTTGAGTGATTTTCGGAAGTGGGCCTTATATGGGAGATATGACCAATTATGGACCGATCACCATAAAATTAGGTCGTGTGATTTATGACTATATTAAAGTTAACTATGTTGAATTTTTTGTGTATACCAACATTTTTAAGCGATTTATGCAGGTTAAAGTGATTTTCGGAAGCGGGTCTATATTGGAGCTATGACTAATTATGGACCGATCGTAACAAAATTTGGTGACATGAATTTTGGAGCGAAATTTGTGTAGATACATAGATAAATTAAACATTTATGATCGATAAAGTCCAATTTCGAGGGGACATTTGTATGGGGGCTAGGTGAAATAATGGACCGATTTCATCCAGTTTCAATAGGCTTGGTCCTTGGGCCGAAAAAGTAATATGTACCAAATTTGATCGAAATATCTTCAAAATTGCGACCTGTACTCTGCGCACAAGGTTTACATGGACAGCCAGCCAGCCAGCCAGCCAGCCAGCCAGCCAGCCAGCCAGCCAGCCAACCAGACGGACGGACGGACATCGTTTAATCGACTCAGAAAGTGATTCTAAGTCGATCGGTATACTTTAAGGTGGGTGTTAGACTAATATTTTTGGGCGTTACAAACATCTGCACAAACGCATAATACCCTCCCCACTATGGTGGTGTAGGGTATAAATACAAAACAGTTTTAATTAAACACCGAATTCAAGTTCTAATTTAATTGATACTTTAAAATTTTCCACGACAAAATTTTTAATTTTGAAAATTTTCAACGATTTGGCGAATAAATTAATACTTTACCAAAGTATAAGGAAGTTAATAATCACTGGGCTTTCAAATGTCTATTGATGTTGTACTTTGTTTCAATCTTTAGAATTAGGTTCCAGATTTAAAATATTTAATTATGAGGTGGAGATCACCGATCATTTTATTCGCTTTTGAATTCTTTGTGTGGCAATACAAATTGTTTTTTTGAATTACTTGAATTGTACTCCACAATTAATTATTAGATTATATAATCTTTACTTGGCCACATTTTATTTAAGTTTTATTATTGTCTTAATATAATATATGGACTGTTTTAACTTTTCTGATTGACGTCTCAGTTCTGAATGAATCTTTGAAAAAAGTAACGGGAATATAAAGAATTATTGAATAAAAATGTATTTGAAAAATGAGTGAAATATAATTGAGAAATGTGTTGATCAAAGAAATGGAGCGAAACAAAAAAAAAGATACAAGTGGGAATGAAACATTAATGTGCTGTTTTTCTATAGCGAACGAGTACTTTGAGTAGAAATTTAACATGTGTTTTGTTATTGTAACAAAAACAAAATACATATAAAACGTCCACTCTAATCACTCGTTCGCTATAGAAAAACAGCACATAAATCTTAAATTTATTTTACTTGTTGTTTTAACAGTTAAAAACGAAATCACTTGAAAGAGTCAATTCATTAATGGTTGTATTAAATAGAATTCAACGAAAAGATACTGTCAAAAGCAGGGACATAACTGTTATAACCAATATTGGAAAAAATCCTGAAATAATTGTTTATCAAGAATTTTTGAAAAATGGTCCCTGAATAACAGTTAAAAATAACCAATATTATTTTGGTCTTTGGTAACCATTATAAACGATTTTTATTCTATTTGGTCTTCAATAACCATTATGATAGATTTTTATTTTTTTAGGTCTTTAATAACTATTATTAAAGATTTTTATTTTATTTGGTCTTCAATAACCATTATAAAATATTTTTATTTTTTTAGGTCTTTGATAACTATTATTAAAGATTTTTATTTTTTTTGGTCTTCCGTAAACATTATGAGTACCAACAAAGTTTTTTGGTCGCATGGACCTGGTTTTCTTGTATTTTAAAATAGACAGAGAAAGATAAATTGGTTCAGAATTTCATAAGAATCAAGAATATTTATGATTATAAACAGTTTTCTTTTAATATGTGCAATATGTGGGAACTATGACTAATTATGGACCAATCGGCATAAAATTAAGTGACATGTCTTCTGTATATATGAAAGTTATTTGTGCTAAATTTTATTTGAATACCAACTTTTTTAAGAAATCTATACTCGTTAAAATGCTTTTCGGAAGTGGGCCTTGTATGGGAGCTATGACTAATTATGGATCAATCGTCACAAAATTTAGTAGTGAGAGTTCGGCTTATATAAAACTTATTTGTGCTGAATTTGGTTTGGATATCTATATAACTAAGATATTTATGAGGGATTATCTATTTTCAGATAGGACAATCGTTTGGGGGCTATTAGAAATAATAGACCGATTTTAACCAAATTCAATAGACTTTGTCCTTGGGGCACTATACGAAATATCACTATGGTGGTGTAGGGTATAAATATTTGTAATAGCTATAGTCTATCGAAGACCAAAAAAATAAAATTTTTTTATAATGGTTATCAAAGACCAAAAAAATAAAAATCATTCATAATGGTTATTGAAGACCAAAAAAAATAAAAATCTTTCATAATGGTTATCAGAGACCGAAATAAATAAAAATCTTTCATTATGATTATTGAAGACCAAAAAAAATAAAAATCTTTCATAATGGTTATCAAAGACCTAAAAAAATTAAAATTTTTCATAAAAATTAAAATTTATCATAGACTAAAACTTTTTTGAGTTATTTATAATTGTTATTACGGGACCTATTTGTTTGCAGTTATTTTTTCTATAACCAATTGCTTATTTAAAAAAAAAATAACAGTTATTTCGGGTCCCTGGTCAAAAGACTTACAGTAGATGGCGTATCTTTTGAACGAGGCTTTTGTTTTTAATAACTTATATGTTATTTTGACATTTATTCTCAATTAGCTATTTAACATTGTAGTGCAAACAACATTTTTTTTGCTTCATGCGGGAAGTTTTGCCTTACTTCTTTAATTTGAAAAAAAGTGCCACTGAAGCATACCGATTGCTCACCAAAGCTTATGATGCATGCATTTCATCGGTTTAAACGTAAGAGGGATGGTTTGTGCAGTTCAGAAGTAATGATTTTGATACCGAAGACAAACATCGCCTAGGCCAGACAAAAACGATTGAAGGCTAAGAATTGGAGGCATTACTCCATGAAGATTGTTGTAAAACTCAGCAAGAGTTTGCAAAATCATGCTACATAGGCTGCAATTTCAAAACTTTAGCAGATAGCAGTATTCATCCAAATGCAGGGAAATTAGGTGCCATAAGAACTGAAGCTGAGAGACCTAGAATGATGATTTTGAATATAAGAAATTCTGCTTGAACGTATCGAATCATTACTTGCGTTCAAAAATGTATCCATTACAATAACCCGAAGCGTAAAGGTTCGATCAACCGAATCAACACCAAAGCCAAATATCCATGGCGCTAAGGTAATTCTCTGTATTTGGAGGGAGCAACTGCGTCTATTATGAGCTGCTGAAATCTTACCAGACCATCACAGGGAACATCATAAGGTAATTCTCTGTATTTGGAGGGAGCAACTGCGTCTATTATGAGCTGCTGAAATCTTACCAGACCATCACAGGGAACCTGCACCAGACATGAAACTGTAACATTACATTATGGCAACACTCGGCAACATGTTGCAATACCTGTTAAAAAGTATTCAAAGGAAGTGGTTGGGAAATTTTGCCTCACATGCTTCATAGTCCATATGCGGGACTACTATTTGTTTCGATCGATGCAGAAGGGCCTCTCTGCGGTGCAAAATCAAGAGGATTTTGAATTTTCACAATAGACTTACCATGTGCCAGATGGTATACCAGCACTGGTCTTGCAATAGTGTTCTTCGACGCTTGCTTTTCCATTAGCTAAACTTTTCACCACTCTATATATCGTGCCGATAAATTTCCTGTATGTTGGAAGGTTGCTAATTTAACGCCATCTCCTAAAAAGCGAGAGGCTACCACCTCTGAAAATTATAGCCCAATAGCAATTTGTTCAGCACTCTACAAAGATATGAATAATATGGTTAACTATAATCTTATGAAATATTTAGAGTCCAAAAATCTATTAAGCGACAGGCAGTATGTCTTTCGTAGAGGACGCTCTAGGGGAGACTTGCTAGCCTTACTATCGGAAAAATTGTGTCCTTTCATTCATTGGCGAAAGTGATGTGTTGGCTTTGGATATTTCCAAGACATTCGATTGAGTGTGACATGGTGTATTTTTATCAAAACTTATTGTTATTGGTCTCGGTATTAACTTCTCTCGATTTATATCGAGCTTTCTGAGAGATCGCATCAAATAAGTTCAAGGGTACCGCAGATGACAGCAACATTTGCCATTCATATTCATTCAGTTATACAATGCGATGTCTGCTAGTCTAAACACATTTTTCAAGTGTCGAAAGAAGCACTCAAGTGTCTCGGTTTTCTGAAACGGTGAAGGAATTACTTCACTCTGATCTCCTCAATATTTACACCCCCTATATCCGACCCAAAATCGAATACAACTCCCATGTATAGGCCGGTGCCTCAGAGTCTATTTTGGAGCCTGTCGACAGAGTACAGGAGAGAGCGATTGTGATTATTCGTAACAGCAGGCTATCCAACTCTATTGATTCTGTTCTATCGATACTATAATGGAACTTGTTCCTGATACACGCAGATTTTTACGTAATACATATTTTTCATCAAGAACACATCCCTTTGTGCTTGATTGGCCAGTGCACCGCACAATACACTACAAACTTTCCCCTGAAGACTTTGAAATTGAATGTCCACAAACACTGTTCCCTCTTTCCTCCCTCCCATAACTAATTTTCCAAGTTCTAACACAATGCTTTGCATGAGTCGGGATCATCCCCAGAGTGCTGGTCCAAGAAAAAAAAAAATTACAACTTTGACAAGTCATTTGTTTGATATTTTGTTAAAAAATTTGTATTTTGCAAAGCTGTATGAAGCTGTATCTTATCCCACTATTTTCATCAGTTTTAAATTCCCGGCATTCCCGAAAACAAATCCCGGGAACCATGAAGTTTGTAGCTCGAATTCCCGGGATAAAAACTCTAGTTCCCACTGATACTGATTTAACATGTATGTATTAGAATCGAAAACAATTTGTTTAATATTGTTGGAGACACTTTTAAATTTAAAAAACACCTTTTTCAATAATTTTATTTCATATCATTAGTACATTGAAAAATTACTATTTCATGTTTCAAATAATTTTCATTATTATGTTCATTCTTACTTTGACTTCATAAATAAATACATCTTACTTTTTAATCTTATATATAAAAAGAAGTGTACATTTTGATGTCACCACTAACTGCGAAAACGGGTCAACCGATTTCAACCAAATTTCAAATTTCAGGGTACGTTGGGGATGGTCTGTAGATGGTTTATGTGAAGTTTGCACGAAATCGGCATAGTGGTTCCGGAGATATGGCTGGACCGATTTTTATCAAATTTTCAGTGAATCTTCAGATTTTTGATTTTCGGTCTGTAGGCGGAGGGGCGTGGTAAAATCAAAATTTTACACTATACCGCTAATGACACTGACTGGCAAAAAATTAAATACAAATCGATTGACACAGTAATGAACGAAGAACAAGCCTCAATTATGCTACTGAAATATTGAAGGTTGGATCACAGATAATGTTTCTCCGCAACATAAACGCGCCAAAATTATGCAACGTTCACCAAATTTAATTGAGGCAACAATCATCGGTGGCAGATTAAAATGTGAAGACGTAATGATTTCACTCATACCAAAGATTTCCAACGACAAAGCATAAGGCCAATCGTTGACTATTGCTGGCTTACATTTTGAAAATTCATGTTTTGTATGTGGTTTGCTCCCGAGTAAATTAAAAAAAGAAACGTATATCCCCTGTCCTTAAGATGAATTCATAAATATAATATCCCATTTGCCTTAAATACATCCGTTTAATTTTTTTAAGGGCATATTATGCCACTGTACTTATAGATATCTGCTACAACTTTGTCAAATGACCACCTCAGTCTTTCGGGTGCGATGTCAGGTCGGGGGAGTCCGCGGTTTTTTTTTTGTCCGACACTGTATATTCAAATCGAGATGCAATATAAAACAGAATTATTGTAAGGGCCAGCAACGCGGACCGGGTTCAGCTAGTATTTTATAAAAATATAATTTGTTTCAATACAAAACCCCCAACAAATATTTTGAAATTTTTTTTAAAAAACTTTTTGGGAATGTAAGATTTGGAATTGGTTTCAAATTATAGTATGTTAGCGATGTCAGAAGATTTGTAGATATTGTATTTAAACATCTATATTTAAATGAAATACAAAAACTATTTTTAATTTAACTTCCTTTGTTGAAAATAAATTTTTTAAAATGCTTGAAATATTGCTCCTGGAAACTTTAAATAAAATGTGAAACTTTTAAATGTAAGCTCAACTGCTCAGTATTTGGATTTTAGATGATTTAGAATAAGTATAGACCTTGGGAGCAAGCAAAGTTTAATAGTTAAGGTCCATCCTAATATACTTATTTAAACCAGCCGTAATAAAAAATATTCAAAGGAAAATAAATAATTTTCCAGCTCAACAAATAAAATTCAAATTATCTACTTTAACTTCAGTTTGAACTTAATTTGCTTACAATTTCTGCACCACCAGTTACCAGCAAATATTTTCGTTTATCTATATTTCATTTTTAAAAATTTAACAAAAACTAACAACATTTTCCAATGAGTATACTGCATAGAAGTTAAAATACAACTCCAAAAAAACTTTATTACTTATGATATTTTTATTTACTTTTAAATTAAACTTGGCTTTTTAAACTTATTTTTCCAAAAACGAAAAAAAAAACTTTGTATTAAATGACAAATACATGCTCATGCACCAAGTTTTAATCAAATTATAGGTGGTCGTAAACATAAATCTCTAAAGAAGAAACAAAATTTCAGTCACAAACCTAGAATTTAACCCAAATGCATATATTTCAACATTAAGCTCTGGAAAACATAACAAGCAATAATAAATTTGTAGTTACTTTTTACGATTTTGTGCCAGTTTAACAAGGGGAAAAAACTAATAATCAAATTTACAACTTTGGTCTGTTAAGAACAAACAACAAAAACAACAGCAAAAAGTAACGGAAAACAACAAACTCTAAATATAGGGAAGATAAAACAACAAGAATTTTTTAGTATAAAACTACAACTTACATACAAAACAACAACATTATTATTATTAATAGCAAACATTCTAAGTACCAGTACAAACATGTTTATACAGGAAATGCATATTTAAAGGAAAAAACACACAAACTCACACATAAGCTAACACATACCTACAAGCACTCTTATATATCAATATGTATACGTTTGAATTTGTTTGCTGTGAAGGAAGGACTCCTTAGGTGATTAATATGCCAATTTTAGGTCATTGACTTTATTGTGGCCACAAATTAACTCCTGAATCTCTAAGTTAAAAGAGAGTTGTTTGAAATATATCATGGTTTAATTTAGAAAGGATGTAACTAATTTGTTTGTGGATTATTTCAATATAGAATTTAATTACTGGATTCCTTATATTGTGGTACAAATGTTTAGTTCAAAGGCTTTTGATAAAAACATTCATAATTTTCCTCTGATAAAATCAAACCGGAATAAGTTACCTCTTTTTTGCATTAAGCCAAATTTTTTAGAATTAGCCTTTTTAAAATTCAGAAACAAGATAATTTATTTGTTCAAAAAAAGAGCTGCTAAAAGTACATTGAATATCATAATCATCATATTCATGTGACCCCGCCTGAAATCTACCGTTCCGAGATGGTACCAATGACAAATTTTATAATCAAAAAAGATGCTTAAACGCCTACATTCAGCAAAAACAATAATGCCATAAAGGAAAATGGTACAGGAAGTATAAATATTTAAACATATTTAGCTTTTATTTTTCAACATTTGCACAATACATATTTATTCAATGTTAGGCCTTTTCCCATCTTTCTGGCAACATATGGACTCCGAGCCTAAAGAACTGCTCATCTTTTAAGGCCATGCACGAATCAAGCCAATATCGGATACTCTGTTTCAAAGTGAAGCGTATCCCAGAGAGAGCGTTCAGTATCGATCGAAACAAATAGTAGTCGGACGGAGCACGATCGGGGATATAAAGCGGGTGAGACAATAATTCCCCACCACTTGATTCTTAATACTTTTTAACAACATATGGCCGAGCGTTGTCATGATGTTTCTTATAATATTACGGTTTCATGTCTGGCGGCATATTCTGGACGTTTTCGGCCAATGCTAGCTTCAGACGAATCAGTTGCGCACAGTACAGGTTCTATGTGATGACTTGGACAGATTTCTGATAATAGATATGACATATTTGGTACCACCAAATACAGAGTATTACCTTAGAGCCATGGATATTTGGCCTTGGTGTTCATTCGTATGGTTGGCCGGGCTTCTTTTATAGCGCTCAGTCATCATTTCGCACATGGCAAATCGTCTTGGATGATTTTGGATGAATCCTGCTGTATGCAAACGTTTTGAAATTACTGCTTGGGTAGCTCCCAATGATTTTACAAGTTCTTGCTGAGGTTTACTTGGTCTTCAAACTTTTTCTGGCTGGCCTTTGCCATCTTTGTCTTCCGTATCAAAATCACCACTTCTGAACCGCACATGGAACATATTCATCATTAGCTCCAATGTGTTTTAATGACACCTTTTTTAAAATTAAAGAAGTAAAGCAAAACTTCCCGCATATGACGATTCGTTGGTATAAAGTTCGACATTTTCGAAGCAAAATAACTTGGTTGTTAACACTATGATGTTCATTAACTAAGTGAGGATAAAAGACAGATGTCGTCCCTTGAATAAAACAATAGCGTATAAGCATATACACCATTATTGCATAGTAAGAATCTACATAACTCATTCTATATGTGGTCAAAATTTGGTGAAATTCTACTTCCACAAAGTGGACCAAAAGATCAATTGAAATATTACTTTTGTTCTAGATGTCTACTAACACAAAAATTTTAAAGTCAGTTATTTTGAAATGGCAAAAAATTATAAACTATTGTTTTATTAAGGGGACGATGTATTCTTCAAAATTACATATAAGTTATTAAAAACAAAAACCGCTATCTATTGTAAATGCCGCATTTTTATGTCATACATCCAATAATATTTGTGATAGCTATAATTTCTGAAGTTTTTGTTACAAATTGATCTGCCTACTGCTACATCCACTTTCAGATAAACACATTTTTTCTGAATACAATTATACAAGATTTGAGTCGAAAAATGTTCACCCAGTCAGTTAGTTAGTAATTGCATCAGTTGAAAACGTCTGGACCAATTTGGAATTTTTTATTTTAAATAAAGTAATAGTCCAGCTTAGATTTTTAGCGGTGTCCACGCCTAATTTTACGCCCACATCTGCAAATATGTGACCAAAGGCATTGGCACCGCTGTAATTGAATTTCGTTTGCCATTCATGAAAATAACCAAACTGTTATTCATTTAGCCGTACATTTGGAAAATGGTCAAAGAGTCTACTTTACTGGAGGAGAATGAATTACAACTTGTTGATCGACCGTCACACAGTGGTATGAGAAACAAACAAAAAAATGGGAAAAAAATCTGTAACTTCTAAACGGCTGGTCTGATGTGATTGAAATCCCGCAATTCCAAAAAAGTGTTGAAAAAACCCAAAAATGGGATTTTTTAGTTTTTTGGCTATAACATCCATACCAGAGGCGGAGTTATTAAAACCCTTTGCAAAATAATTAAGATCATATTGGGCCTTCTAACGCAGGTTACTATATTTTAATATCGAGTATGCGATTTGAGAATTTTTGCCCTAAAGTTGAATTTTACATAAACAATTGGCGGTTTTGGAATGGGCCTGATTCTCTCGGTACGAAAAATTTTCAAATTTTTTTCAACCTAAAATTTTTTATGTAAAGTTAGCTTTTCAAAAAGTAAAAATTCTTTATACATCCTCTTAGGAAATTTTTAGATAACTTAAAAAGAATAAAAGTACTTTTTTCCCAAAAAAATAGAAAAGGAACACAGTCCATCCAAGAGACGAGTGTTTCTATTTGCGTTTGCTATTAGTAAACGTTCGTTGCCCAATATCATTCCAAGATTTGCGAACTATAAATATTGAATTGTGTATAGAGAAGTGTGTCAGGGCTTGCGGTTAGAGAATTAGTTAGTAAATTACACTCAGTGGCAACAATATTTAAGGGAATATACAAAGGCGTTTTGATACCACGGATCCAAATGGCTCCGACCGACATGCCATTCGATTTTAAACGCTTACAGTTTCTGGTACGAGCAATATCACTTATGGGTTTAAAAATAAACAGATTTCAATTTAAAAATTAAAAAAATAGTAAATTTTTGCTGTTTTTGGTTTAACAAAAAAACTTTCTTTAAGAACATATAACAATATTATGTTTTTCTGTAAGTTATCTTTGCGGAGAACATTTTGGTATAAAAAACATGTACTATTTTTCGAATATGTCACCCTTCGGAATTTGACCTATTTTTTTTATCAAAATTTAAATTTTGGGCCATATGTTCTAAAATCCAAAAGTTAGGATCAGAAAACGGATATCAAATAGTTTTGCGATATTCGCTCAATTTTTTAAGAATTGCGGGATCCCCTTTGACAAGTTTTCTTACACTATGTTATGTAGAATGACAAATTTAAAAAACTTTGAATATTTTTCGTCTGGCACTGGCTGAACTAATTAAATTATCGTTATTAGACATAGTTCATTAAGTAATGACGATAAAATAAATGAAAAAAAAACTGTGAAGCGTTTTGCTTGTCTGCAGGTCAACTCAAAATCTCTGGTGGGAATCGAACTCGCATATTTTTTTTCTTATTTTTGGGAAAAAGCATAATAAAGTAGCTCACCAAAACACGTACAAAATAAATGAGTTTTGCTAATTTTTGTGATAACATTTTTCTAAACTTTTTAAATTTTTTTCTACAAAAGCTTGCGTGCTATTTTATTAAAGCATAGCTGAGAGTATTCTGTTTTAGTTGGGATGCAGCCTGACTTTAAACTACAGTAACTCAGTCATTTTCTAACTGATTTTTATTATAATATCTTCAAAAAGATACTTATGATATGTTGAAGTTGTAGCTTTAAGAATACAATTATTTTACTAAAGCGAAGTGATCGAGAAAAACTATAAGTATTTCCGTACTCTATGGACTCTCACAAAACAGAATTTCTGAATGAGAATCCCTGCATATTTCTTCGTTCACTTTTGTATCAGTGTGTAATCATGCATTGCATCTAAATCTCTATCTAAATCTCCATTCATTACACTTTGTATACCTTCCTTGCTTAGTAAATTTTAGCAAGCAATTACAGGCACACACAAACTGATATACATATGTATGTATATAACGCCACATACTTCTACACCCATCACAAAACAAACATATCCTATAGTTAAGTAGTCGTGCATTATACAATGATTGAGTGAGTTTTTGTTTGCTGGTGTTACAATGTATGCAATTTTCATTACGTTGCTATTTTACAATCGACGAAAAAGAAAACAAGAAAGACATTTTATTTTATAGGTCGACAACACCAGCGTTCACAAAACACAAAACACACACACACTCTTGAGGAAACGGAAGGAGAAAGTGAGAGGAAGTTGTTTGTGTACATAACAACGTGTATGTAGTAAAAAGTGTATTTAACCAGCCACACATAATACTCGTACAGACACAAAGTAAATTTACTTAAATTTTAACTGGAGCAACAAAATTCCTTTTTTTTGTAATTGTTGTTGTTGATATCGTTACGTCTCGTTGGTTGATTCAATTGTACAGCAACTGCAATGACAGCTAACAAATAGTTTTTATTTGGAATTTATTGCATTTTTTTATTTTTACTTGTCGTTTGTTTCAGCTCCTCCCGATTTCTTTACGCTTTTTTGTTAATGTTTCTGGGCCGTTGCCATAATCATACATCATTTTGCTCATACATACATATTTTTATATTTCCTCCCCTTTTTTTGGAATTTCGTTTGATTACAATCACATCACGTGTACTGACAGGCAAAAATAAACAAAAACTGTTTTAACAGAAAATTAACTTTGTAGACTACTACAAAATACTATATTCCAGATAGACTAGGATCAGGCAAATGTCAGGATTTACACAACAATCAAAGTAATGCAGAAATTTCAAATTAAGACTCCGCGAATAATACCTCTGCATTTTGTCTCAAATCTTCCAAATTTCAATCCCATAAATAGCAATTTGTTTTCAAAGTTTAGAGGATAAATCAAGAGATGGAAATTATTGGCTTAAAATCTTAAGGGAAGCCATAGGAATATGGAATAATTCGGCACTTTTCCAAAAGTTTTTAAATATAAGACAAAAATTCAGTAAGACTAAGTTGATATTTTCAAATCTAATAATTTACGGAATGTTTTTTATAATTAATTGTTAAAATATCATTGCTTTATTTAGGTTTCTTACATTAGCTCAAAAAAACTTTTGTTCTTCCAGTAGTTTAACTAATATCAGCCCTTTTAAACCCGTACGTATGTATTTGTTCATAAAATACATTGTAACTGCTTTAAAACATTATTTGTAGTTGCTGCTACTTTAACAAATCATGACGACGGCTACTAACAAACGTTCAAAAGTAAATGCAACCTGCCATTGCAACTGAAAGCTTTAACAAACCTTGCGAATGACAGCCAACAACATGAAATTGCAGTACAAGCAACAACAAAAACTCAGTTTTACAAATGGACACTACAACAACTAACAATAAAAACAAAATAAATACATTTCCGTTTGATGTTGAACCAGCCAACTGAACATCTGGTTATAAAAACAAAATTACAAACATGCAAATACATGTTGGTTGTTATTGTTGTAATACTTATTGTTTTATACAATGAAAGTATTTGTAAAGAAAATAAATAAAAAAAAAAAAAATAAACAAAACACGAAGGTATTCAATTGCAATTGTTGAAGTTTTTTTGAGGGCAAAATAATAAAATATTTATGTTTATTGGTGAATAAAAAATTTCGTACTTGTTTCAGATAAGGTGATTTAATTGGGGCACTTTTTTGCAAAAGGGAAAATTGCTTGGCGCGAAAATTAAAGAAACAAGAATTTACAAAATTTTGAAATTTATGTATAACAATGATTATAATAGAATTGAATTTGTTAAACATATAAATTCTGAAAAGAAGTAAGGCGGTAATTAATTTTTGTTTCTTATTTGAAACGACTTTAATTTAATATTTTTTCATCATTTAATCAATTTTTTAAATTTTGAATAAATAATATTTATCTAAATTTATTTTTTCGCTAGAAAAAGCGAAAATCTCAAAAAAAAAATTTAAAGCACAATTATTCAATATTAAGTATACGTATACATGTACTACTCTCATTGAGACACCTAAAAGTATTCAATCGATTTGTTATATGTTTGTTATTATTTATTACGTATACGTAATATTTAATTCTATGAAATTTGATTATTAAGTATGTGGTTCAGAAACGTGTTTTTTTTAAATAATTCGGCATCTCGGGAACTATTAGCGATATTATTACGAAATTTGACATGATTGGCGCCTCAGTGTTTTCAAGTTGATTTACATCTGCTTCATCTTCCTAGGGGCAATGGGGGCCATTACGTCGACCCTCAAATTTGGTCACCTCGGATCTAAAATTTATGAAAAAAATCGCCAAAAATCCATTTATTATCCGAATGGGCTGAAATTTAAAATGTAAGTAGCCCTTGGAAAGATCTACTAAAAATATGCTTATGTGTGTATGTTATCTCCATTAGTTGAAGAGATATTTAGGTTTATTGATTTATTTTTTTAAATTTGCTCGATCATTTTTTTATTTTATTAATTACGGCAGGGTTGAATTTTTGTTTTAAATTTGCTATACTGGTGATACAATTCTAAATAAAACAAAACAGTTATGTCGTCCCTATAAAAACTTACACTCATCCAAATTTTGAACATTTAAAAAGTGCAGTACTTTTTAAGTTTTTCCCTTGTAGAAAAAAATTTTCTTCGGAACTATCTACAATTTGTATATGATCCGGAAATATAGCTTATTGCAAAAGAATGTAAAG
This sequence comes from Calliphora vicina, assembly GCF_958450345.1. Taxonomy (NCBI): domain Eukaryota; kingdom Metazoa; phylum Arthropoda; class Insecta; order Diptera; family Calliphoridae; genus Calliphora; species Calliphora vicina. The sequence continues at coordinate 73,574,517 of NC_088783.1, read as the reverse complement.
TAAAAGTTGGCTCACTTAAGTGGACATAACATCCCCAAACTTGGTCAATTTAAAAAAAAAAATTCGTTTGAGTAAACAATTTTAAAAAGGCCCCATATTTGTATAGCCCTATATGTTTCTTAAATACTTGCAAATATTTTTTTACTATCACACGCCACAGTATGCTGTTTCATAAAAAAAACTCAGTTTTTGGAACACATTTTCCCCGTTTTGGGAATTTCAGTATTTGAAAATAAAAAATGTCAAACATTATAGTGCCATTGATTTAAGGACATTTAGTCCCAAATTTTGTTATGATATCTTTAACTGTTAAAATTTTACATTAATGCAAATTTTATAATTTTCTTCATGGAAAAATCACCATGTTACAACTTTGGATGCATATAACTTTTTATAGGGACGATTTTTATCGCCAATATAGCGATTCGACCCTCCCTAGGCCCGCCATATCTTAAAAACAAAAAAAAAATATCGAGAAAATTTAAAAAAAATAAATCAATAAACATAAATATCTCTTCAACTAATATAGATAACCTACAAATATAAGCGTATTTTTTTGGATCTTCTACTATTGTTTTATTTATATTTTAAATTTTAGCTAATTCGGATCATAAATGTATTTGTGGCGAATTTTTTAAAAATTTAAGACCCGAGGAGACCAAATTTGAGGGGCCATGCACTGGTCCCCATTACCATAGGAGGCGAACAGTGAAATTGTTGTTGCTGGTGATTTAAATGTTCACAATTCTTCTTGGCGTCACCACTCAAGTCATACATTTACAGAAGTCTACAATCATCTTACACAACTATTGAATAAACCATTACCATAGGAGGCTAACAGTGAAATTGTTGTTGCTGGTGATTTAAATGTTCACAATTCTTCTTGGCGTCACCACTCAAGTCATACATTTACAGAAGTCTACAATCACCTTACACAACTATTGAATGAACCAACGCAGGATAAATGATAATGCTAGTTCCTCAATTCCTACTATTTTAAGGGATCATTCACTTACCTAGTTGATAATGCAAACCTTTTGGCTGAATTATTTGCAATTAGTTCAAACCTACCGGAAAGCAAAGTTGTGTTGAAGCAGTGTTCTTCGACGCTAGCTTGTCTATTAGATAACCTTTTTAGCAATTTATACCGTGTCGGCAAATTTCCTGTAACAACCCTGAAAATTATCGCCCAATAGCAATTTATTATGCATTTGCCAAAGTTATGGAAAGTGAAATATTTAGAGTCCAACAATATACTCAGCTTCCGGCAATATGGCTTTCGTGGCTAGCCTTCCTATCGTAAAAGTAATGTTGTTCTGTTCACCGTTTTGGCATAAGTAAAGTGGTGGCTCTAGATATTTCTAAGGCATTCGATAGGGTGTGTCATGGTGCGCTTCTATCAAAACTTATTCCTTTTTGTGTCGGTAATAATTCCTCTCCGTTCTTTGTCTTACTCTATTTATTATTATCTAACCCTATCTATTCTTTTGTAGATGACAGCAACATTTGCCATTCATACTCATTCAATTGGCCAATCCTGTCGGAGATTGGGGCAATGAGGTAAAATAAGAATGTTACGCTTAATCAAGATCTCTATTCGCACAACCCCATCTATGCATGGATGTTAACACACAAGCGCACTACAGATCATGTTGTTTTTATGGGTGGTGTAAATATTAAAGAATCAGAAGCTCTGGATGTTCTAGGCATGAGTGCTCATTGCGATGTGTGTCGGACAAAACTAATTTTTCAAGTGCCTTGGTTTTCTAAAATGGTTTTGGAAATACATAACTCCATCTGATCTCCTTACTAATTACACCACTTGTATCCGACTTAAATGGAATACAACTCTCATGTATGGGCCGGTGCTTCGAGGTATATTTTAGAGTTAGTCTACCATGTAAATGGGTGAATGTGCTTATCAGTGACAATAGGGTATCCAGCTCTATTAACTCACTGGAACATCGTCGCAATGTGTGTTGTGTTTCCTGGTCTACCGATACTACAATTGAATGTGGTTTGCCATTCGTGGTCGATTGGGCAATGGATCGCACAACCCATTACAGGGAAAATTCGTTCCTTAGCCGTACATTTACTTTCCATATGGGAAAATTCAAATCGAATATCCACAAACACTACTCTCTCTATCCTCCCTCCCTAAACCTATTTTCCTAGTTCCAGCACAATGCACTGCATTAGTAATGGTCATTAGCGTGTCCAAAACAAAATTTTGTTGGGGCTCAAGCATAATTTGAAAGCTTATTGGGTAGAGAATTTTTGAGATATTTTCAGATTTTTCGGAAGAGATTTTGAGGTCGCTCAAGTCGAGTTTTTGCCAAAAATCGGGTTTGTCGGCCTTTTTTGAGTTTTCTTCATAACTTTGTCAAGACCCACGATTTTCATTACTTTTGAGGACACAGTTTAAAAGAGAAATGTCCATGCTTTATTTTTGTGTGCAAACATTTTTAGTTTTTGCAATGAATTAGCTCACTAAGGTGCCCTACATTACAATTTTTCGTAATTTTTCCATAAATTTTATAAATAAGGCTTTATAACTTTTAAAATTTTGATGAAAATGAAAAAAACTAACAATGCAGTTTGAAAGATCAATTAATTCTTAATAATTTAGGAATAACCATTTTCTTTTAACAGTTTTCTTTTAAAATGTACCAATATTTTTAAGAGATTTGTGCTCGTTAAAACGATTTTCGGAAGTAGACTTTGTATGGGAGCTATGACTAATTACACTAGTTTACAAGGTTTTTGCTCATGAATTGAAACATATGGGGATTTGTGTATTTAGGTCTTCTAACTTCGGAAAAAATATTTAAAAAAATCCTGGACGTCAAACTTTTGAGATATTTATTAAAAACGAAAAATATAAAAATGTACATTAAATTAGGACACAAAAATTAAAAGTAAAGTGTTTTAGTCCTCTTTTTATAATTATTTTCATTTGTCTCCCTCACGATACTCCAACAGTAGTCTCCTAGCTTATTCTGATCCCAAAAACTTTGATAATTCCTCTCGAACAACTTCAAATCTTCATGGAAACGCTCTCTATGTTCGTCACTCATGTGTCCGAGGTTTTCCGGGAAAAAATCCACATGAGAATGTAAAAAGTGAATTTTGAGGGATATATTTACACCCATCAGTTCAAAATTAAGTAATAAATTCGCAACAATATCTCTGTAATTTTGAATTTTCTTATTCCCCAAAAATTCTTGAACAACAAGTTTAAAAGAATTCCATGCTGCATTTTCAACATCGGTTAATAGACACTCAAATTTGGTATCAACCAAAATTTTTCTTATTTGAGGACCCACAAATATCCCTTCTTTTATTTTGGCCTCAGAAAAACTCGGGAACACGCTGCATAAATATTGAAATGCTGGTTTTGTCTTATCTAAAGCTTTTACATAATTTTTTAATGTAAATAAGCATTTTGCAGTGTTTGTGTTATAGGAAAACCTCGATTTGACTGAATAATTTTTCAGCAAATAAAACAAAAATGGTCTGGGTTTATTTTACACTTTCTAGAAGACATTTTAAAATAGTTTTTACTTTAGAGTTTTGTATTTAATAGCGATTTATTAACTTTTATCTACAGAAAAGATGTACTTTTAAACAGTATTTATTTTATTCCCGTAAATTTTTTTCGGAATTTGTCAAAAGAATACAACTCTGAAAGTATCTAGTAGCTTCGCCAGAGTGTTGAGTACCCAAAAACAATGTAAATACTTAATTACTACAATTCGGTACACTACAGTATGCATTAGTAGTACTCAGGGCAGGTGAAAAATAAAAACCCATATATCTCAAAATTTTGACGTACAGGTGGGAAACAAAAAATGGTCAATTAACTAGCGTCCCTAGCTCTTCTCAAAAATATAAGTTTCATTCCATGAGCAAACAAAAATGTTTGATTTGTAAACTAGTGTTATCGACCGATCGTTATACAATTTTGTGACATGACTTTTGTCTATATATAACATAATTGTGTTGAATTTTATTTGAATACGAATATTTTTAAGAGATTTATGCTAGTTAAAGTGATTTTCTGAAGTGGACCTTATATGGGAGCTATGACTAATTCTGGACCGATCATCACAAAATTTTGTTAGGCGAGTTCGGCTGATATAAATCTTATTTCTGATGAATTTGGTTTAAATATCTATATAAATAAGAGATTTATGAGAGATTAACTATTTTCAGATAGGGCAATCGTATCGGGGGCTAGTAGAAATAATGGACCGATTCCAACCAAATTCAATATGCTTCGTCCAATTAGCAATAGAAAAGCTTGTACTAAATTTTATCTCTGAAATTGCGACTTGTAGTTTGATTACACTATAGTGGTGTAGGATATAAAAATCATTTTGTATACATAAAAGCTTTCGTTTGCTGTATATAACTCAGGAACAGTAAAAGCAACTTCAAAAATTGTAATCTCTAAATTATTAAGAATTAATTGATCTTTCAAACTGCATTGTTAGTTTTTTTCATTTTCATAAAAATTTTAAAACTTATAAAGCCTTATTTACAAAATTTATGGAATTAATGAGCCAATTCATAATAAAAACTAAAAATATTGCACACAAAAATAAAGCATGAACATTTTCCTTTTAAACTGTGTCCTTAAAAGTAATGAAAATCGTGGGTCTTGACAACGTTATGAAGAAAACTCAAAAAAGGCCGTCAAACCCGATTTTTGGCCAAAACTCCACTTGAGCGACCTCTAAAGCACTCCCGAAAAATCTGAAAAAAATCTCAAAAATACTCTACCCTATAGGCTTTCATATTATGTTATGAAAATAAGAAAAATGGGACACACTAGTGGTCATCCCCTGAGAGCTGTCAAGCTAAAAAAAAAACATTTTAGCCAAATTACGTAAAATTTAAAAAAAAATGTTTCAGACAAAGTAGGAAGATTCTCGCAATTTTAGTTATCAAGATATTCAAAATTTAATATGTAGTTTATGTGGGTGGTGCCCATTGTTCCGAGCCAGACCATTTTTAGCTAAACTCCGTACAGTGATAAGAAATTTTTGAAATTTTTGGGTTTGTTTCACGACTTTGCTTTGATTAATTGTCAAATCATTTCGATGTTTTTATTGCAATAAAAATTCATACAGTGGACAAGCCATTACACACTAAAAGTGCTTAATATACAAGCAAGTCATTAGATACATTCAATGTTTTAAGGGCTCCTTTACAAAACCACTCTTTCCCAAACAACGTCACTAACATTTTTCTCTAACTTGGCGGTATAGACTTAACACTAATCTGGTGCAAAAGCTATATTTCTATGTGTTAAAACAAAAACGTTTTATTCTACTTTATATGCTCATAATATATTGTTTAATTTACCCTATTTTTCTATCATCAACTTATCATAGTCTACTATATAATTTCCTTTATTTATATTTTATAAAACCACAATGATTTTATTAGTTTTACTTAGATGTAAAGAAAAGAATATTTTCATTAGATGATGATGTATGTTTACTTTGAATACCTACCGTGGAGGCGGTGCAGCACGCCTCCCATTGCATGAGTTAGTGCTACCCATATTAATCACAATGACAGCTTTTGTTTTCATTTGATGAAAACAATGTTCAGCCCTCTCTAAAATAGTTTTCCGAAACAATGGATTTTTTTTTTCTTTCGAGCAATATTTCTCCTTATTTCTTATGGTTATTGTGGTGACTTTTTATCTTGTTGCTTTCATCTTGAAACGCACTTAAATAATTGTTGTATTGTTGTCCACGGCGATGTGGTGGGCTCAGAAGTATTAAGCACAAATAGTCTGGAAGCAATTTTATTAATGATTTAATTTCCCCAATGCCACTAAGTATTTGAGTTTACGCTAATGCCAATAGTGTCAAAATTAAAATGAAAATTCCAACAAAAAAAAATAGCAAAGTTGTTTTTATAGCTTCATTAAAGGCTAAATAGAAAATACAATAGAAGTTTTTTTGTTATACTCCCTCCTTGGTTGGCGCAACAAAAATGTAATTCTATTTTTTGTTAAAAAAATTTCAAAAATGTTTCCACAACCGCAGTGCGACACATTTTTCCTACACACTTTCAGCCATAATTGTATATAGTTACCATCATATTGCAAAACAGTTGTGGTCGTATATTGGACATATGTACATTTTTACTTTAAAAGAATTTACATTAAAATTCCCAAACGACAGAAAGACACTCACACTCCACACCCAGTCTAAAAAACCGTTAAAGAAAATGTCTCAAAACTCTTATTCACACAAGACATTTTTATGCAATTTTATGCTAAAATTGCATTTTACTCTAAAGAGGGAGAAAATAGACAATTGCAAATAGCAAGAGGAGAGAAGGAGAAAGTATAAAATAACTAAGCTAATAAAGTATTGCTGTAATAAGCTCAACTAAATGAGAGGAAATAACATTAAATACATAATACGGAAATGCCAACAAACAACATTGTCATTGTTCGAATATACATATATTTGTTGGTGTGTGTGCGTGTGAAATTGTTGCAAAATCATTTCAAATACCCCACTTGAAAGAGAATTATTTTTTCATTGTATTTTATTGAATTTTATTGGACAATTAGTGGGCAGGAGGAAAGAAAGAAAAACAGAAATTATTTCTTTGGAAATGTACAACGAACGCTTTAAATGTCACCAATACATTTCAAATTAAATTGACCATTGTGACAATAATAAAAAGGGATTGTGTGCCTAAAGGTAACCAGATTGTTAAGAAGTGGAAAAACAGTGTTTAGTTTTGTAATTTTTAAGTAAAAACTGTTTTATTTTATAAAATAAATGAATCTATATATGAAGAAAATCAAACATATTTGAGAATTGTTGAAACCGAATTCTGATGGGTTGTAGATCTTCAAAAAAACCAGTGACACATATTAGTACACCATAGAATAGGAATCCGAAGTTTCGCCGCTTTTTTAAGTCATGGAAATATAACCATATACGGACACCAGTACGTGATAAAAGACCAACAAAAAAAGGTGCCATTTTTTTGCCAGTTTTGCACAAAGTCATGCACTTTTTTTATGGGCCCTCAAAGATTAGGGGCCTCGATGTCATTTTTGCAAAAAAGTGATCATTTTCACAGGCTCATATCTTGCAAACAGTACTTAATTTTGATTTACTCTCTGAGGCAAAGTTGTAGCCCCTGTCATTAAGAACATATGAAATCAAAAAACCTTCATCTTCAAGATCAAAATCGCGAAAACTTTTAAAAATAATTTTTTTTAAAGCTGCCTAAAAGTATGCTTTATAATAATTTAATAGTTTATGGCCCACAACACTTAATTCCTTTAGTTTGTTAAGAATCATTCCTAGAAAGTTGTTTATAGAGATCTTAGGTACAACTACAAAAATAGTTGTTTGTTTCCTTGAATTGAACGGTTTGCTACCTATGCACCTGAAAAGGGAAAAAAGGAAAAAAATCGAATTTTTTAAAGTTATTGCCTCAAAATTCCGAACTGTTTGCAAGATATGAGCCTAAAATATTATCACTTTTTTGCAAAAATGACACCGAGGCCCCAAATCTTTTGGGGGACCATAAAAACCAGTACATGACTTTGGGCAAAACTGATAGACACGGGTCCTTTATTTGTATTTCATCACGTACTGGAGGCCAAAATCTTTGGGGGCAAGTGCATGACTTTGGGTAAAACTGGGAGACACGGGGCACTGGGTTATTAAGGCGTGAGATCGAAAATATCTTAACATACATAAATGTTAAAAAAGAAATCATTAAATCTACCGTTTTGATTAAAATTATTACTACAACTTACAAAAAATATTTTTTTTATAGTTCTAATGAATAGTGATGAATTTATGAACATTTTCATTAAGGTTTTTATAGTGCTTTCTGTCACTTTGTTGTAGGGTATTCAATTAATCGGTTTACTGGTTTAATCGGTTAGTCGAGCAAATAATTATTCGGGGTTTTGATTAAATCAATTAATAATCGGTTAATTTTAAATTATTCGATTAACCGAATAATTTATATTTAAATTACAAAATAAAAATAAAACCACGAATTTTGTGTATTTATTTAAGTATTTTATTAATAAAAAGAACAAAAACATAAAAATAAACAAAATATAACAATGCAGCCAAAAAATAAATAATTTTCCTGAGTTTTAATAAAACTCAACTTGGAAAAAACTCTCTCGCTGATTGTAGATGTTAAAGATTATCTAATATCTCAGTAATTTTTTTTTGTTTTTCTACGCATATAAAAAATACAAAAAAATAAGTTAAAGTGCAAAAAAAAGGAATTTCGGTTAATCGGATAATCGAAACAAATTATTAGGTTTTTGTGTTATTTGAAAATCGGCAATTTCAAATTATTCGAACAGTTAACCGTCCAAAATTAATCGGTTAACCGATTAACGGTTAAAATAGATACATAAACCATAGATTCCTTTGTAAATGAAAATTATTTCTCACTAAATTTAAGCAAGTTTTCTAAGAATTAACCAATTAACTGTTAATCAAATGAATACCCTACTTTGTTGGAAGTGGAAACAAGAGGAAAATTCTACATCTCTTGGTACAAATGCTATATTATTCTTGTACCGCTTAAGACATTGCTTATCATAGTGACAGGACGCCAAATCAGGCCAAAAATAAGTGGACACATTATGACGTTTTATAAATGGAAGCATCCTCTTTTGTAAACATTTCTTGATGTAAATTTGGGTATTTATAGAGCACTTTGTAACAAATGTTTGGCTTCTTTTACCGCAACTGCATATTGCTTGCCATACCAAAAACTTTTTGGGAAAATTTTCTGCTTTTGAGTCATAAACTTTCTACAACATTCACTTGAGCATCAGCAACATACAAATATTGAACCGGAAGCTGCGTAAAATTTTCCGGGACATACGTTTCGTCATCCATTATGCAGCAGGTATATTTTTTATAAAACCTGGCTTCAATTTCCGTGTCTTTTTCGCAGTGTTTAAAACACTTAAATATTTTTAAACCTGCATTGGGTTTAACTTTTCTTACCGAATAGTCCGAGTACTAAGCTTACCGGACTGCTTTCCTATCGGATGTTTTGGAAGCTCTTTTGAAAATTATTTCTTTGTTGGCTTTAGACCATGTGGACCATTCTTTCTACCTGAACCCGGGTTTCTATCACCGGACATGTTCTCCCAATACTGTTTAATAAAATTGGAATCAGTTCGACGGCAGACCTTTGATTGTTTGGCCAACTTTTGGTAGGACCAAGTTGGGTTTTGTTGAACATATTTAATAATTTAAGAACACATTTATTACCTCGTCACTCATTTTAATAAGATTAACAACAACTGAGCATAATTGACATTAAACATAATAACTGACATACTTCTCAAAGGTAACTTGATAAAAAAAATCAAATAATACTTGTGTTAAAAGTTTTAAGGAAAAGTTAAAGGGAAAAAAATTTACATTTATTACTGTGCTGTTTATACCCTACACCACCATAGTGGGGAGGGTATAATGCGTTAGTGCAGATGTTTGTAACGCCCAAAAATATTAGTCTAACACCCACCTTAAGGTATACCGATCGACTTAGAATCACTTTCTGAGTCGATTAAACGATGTCCGTCCGTCCGTCCGTCTGGTTGGCTGTCCATGTAAACTTTGTGCGCAGGTCGCAATTTTTCGATACAATTTGATACGTATTATTTTTTTCGGCCCAAGGTCCAAGCCTATTGAAACTGGCTGAAATCGGTCCATTATTTCACTTAGCCCCCTTACAAATGTCCTTCCGAAATTGGACTTTATCGGTCATAAATGTTTAATTTATAAATGTATCTCCACAAATTTCGCTCCAAATAAGTTTTATATATACAAAATTCATGTCACCAAATTTTGTTACGATCGGTCCATAATTAGTCATAGCTCCCATATAGACCCGCTTCCGAAAATCACTTTAAAGTGCATAAATCGCTTAAAAATTTTGGTATACTCACAAAATTCAACATAGTAAACTTTCATATAGACATAAATCACACGACCTTATTTCATGGTGATCGGTCCATAATTGGTCATAGCCCCCATATAAGGCCCAATTCCGAAAATCACTCAAAAATATAAATTATTGAAATTTTAAAAGAAAAAAGTTTTTGCTCTTTTACTTAGTGTAGGGTATTATATGGTCGGGCTTGACCGACCATACTTTCTTACTTGTTTTCTATAGCAAACTAGTACTTTGAGTAGAAATTTAACATGTGTTTTGTTATTGTAACAAAAAAAAAATACATGTAAAACGTCCACTCAAAGTACTCGTTCACATAAGAAATTAATTTTTACAACGCACTTTAATAACTTATGTTCAATTGAGTCAAAATATCGCGTGTTCAAAATAGTTTTTAATTTATATTTGAAATCATAAGTGTGCGATAAAATTCTAATTTGCAAATATGTTAGAGGAAACTCTTAAAAATTGCATATTTTACATATTTTATTTTTGCGTTTTTACGCATTAAAATTTATTTTAAATTCAAGGTAACTATGTATGTGGTAGTAATCCAAATGCTACAAAGTCATATGCTACATAAATCTTTGTAACGCCAATTTATTAACTAATCCGATAATCGAGTTTCCAACTAATATCTAAAGGACTAGGCCTTTCAAAAAAAACGAAATTAGTTGATACATCTTTAACTCTTTTCTGTTATGGGCGCCCTTGATGTTAACTCTAAGCGACTCACTCACAACTCGCTGTTACTATTTATATACACAGCGCTATCTTCAAGAAGTCTCATGAATAATTTAATGGAAATACTAGAATGTTCATTGCCACAATTATAACCTAGAGTTTTTAAAGCTGTTGCACAGTTAATGTTGTTATACTTACATATAGACGATATTAGTAACAGCATGTTATCATCAATGTTGATAAAAATAAGTTTTTGCTGATGAATATTGCATAATTATTTGGGCAACCACTACCGAAAATATTTTAAATGAACAAAATAAAGACAAGGTAAAAAAAATCAAATTTTAAACTTAATTATCTTTAAAATTGTAAGATATAACTAAAGGTAAGGCCACACATGGCAAATATTTGACGAAAACTACGTAACTTCTTTATTTATAACACATTTGTTTGGTGTTGTTTGCTCTTACAAGTGTTTTGTAAGATCAAACAGCATCAAATAAAATAAAAAATAAATAAAAATAAAATAATTGTCTTAAGTAAAAGGCAATTTTGAAATAAATAAGAGAATTAAAATATATTTTATTTAGTGGTTACGTCTTTTTCGTCAAATATTTGCCTACCTTTAGTGAAATAAATAAATCTGTCCGTATTTGCACAAGCAGTACAAAGTATTCGAATAGGGTGTTTATTTATCATTTAGCAATAGAACCAGTAGCTTAGATTGAGGCCATGTAGTGAAACACCCTGATCCTTTATGTAACTTGCTTAAAATTTAACGTTTTTATGGTTACTTCCATTGTATGTAAAAATACTGTACTGTACCCTTTCCATAAATCTTAAGCTGACAAGCTTTACAGCAACATTTTCTTGACTTACTTATTTATTAATGCACATGAATAAATATCCAGTAATTGTAATTTAACATGCAAAGTGCAATGAAACATTTTAAAATTTCACATATCACATACTTGAGAGTTCTACAAAAAAAAAAGGAAAACAAACTTCAAATAAAGAATAAAATAAAAATTAACCGGAAAATTAAAGTAAAATGAGTTGTACTAACGAATGTGTTAGGGAGTTTATGTACAATTTTACAACATTAATATGTACGAGAATGTATAAGGATATATACATATGAATGTATATGGCACATTCGAAAAACAATTCATTGTTAAATCCATGACACTATTTTAAATTGCAGTTAATTTCATATGAATATGTACAGCTACATATATGAATATTAGGAGGGACCTTATAGAGGACGTTTTCGACTTTCGGTGCTCCTAAGTTACAAAATTAAAAAAACGATAAAGCTCAAACGAAAGGAGTGCTCTCAATGCATTGGAACTTATTTCAAAATTTTTGTTGGCAGTTATTTCATCTAAGGCTTCGCTCAATAAATGTTTTTGGCTTCACGGACCTTGACCGGGCTCAAAGGTTTCTACTTTCAAATGTATCAAAAATTGGCTTCGATCAGTAAGTATTTCTTGCATTTCGCAAAGGTTGTAAGGACACGTTTTCTGTCTTATGATCGTCGTCCAGCGATCGTTACAAAATATTTATTTTCGATGAGAACAAAATAAAGAGAGACAACATCGCACAGTGGCGCAGAATCAAAGTTTTTTGGAAATACATCAGGCATTTCTAAACAACTGGTCCGATCGGGATAAAATTTGACATGGGCATAGCTAAGGAGTATTCGAGTTTAAGCTCTGCAATATTTTTGGAAGATGGAGTTTTAAAGTGAATCATTTTTGATCTAATTAAGATATTGAGTTGAATTTTTTTTGTGAGAGCAAAAATTAACTTATCTAAACAAAAAAAAAATAGTTTTGAATAAATGTGGATCAAATTGTTCCTAATATTTGCAATCCTATTAAAATTTAGATACAAACTTTAGTTTTAGAAACTCGAAAAATATGTAATATGTAATAAAATCTTAATTTATTAACAAAACTCAATGAAATTTTCAATGTTTTTTAAATCTGTCATTCTAAATAGGAAAGTGTAAAAGATCTTGTCAAAAGTTCAAAAGGAATCCCGCAATTCCTAAAAATTGGAGCAAAAATCCCATAAATGGTACTTTTTACAATTTTATTCATAGGGTCCACATTTCCTTCGGGTCTGGGGAAATACTTTAACGATAAATAGGGAACACATCAAGGTTTCTAAAGGTGCTTTCCGTTTTCTGATCCTAGCTTTGGGATTTTAGAACATGTGGCCCAAAGTTGAAATTTTGATAAAAAAAAGGGTCAAATTCCGAAGGGCGTATGGGCGAAATATTCGAAAAACAGAACGTGTTTTTTATACCAAAATGTTCTTCGTGAAGATATCTTATAGAAAAATGTAAAATTGTTATATATTCTTAAAGAAAGTTTTTTTTAATAAAAAAAAGAGTTAAGTCACCTTATCGCCCCAAAAAACAGCAATAGTCTACTATTTTTTAAATTTTTGAATTGAAAATTGTTTATTTTTGGATTCATAATTGATATTGCTGTGAAATCTTTTGTATATTATTGGTAATTTAGTTGTCTAACTAATAAAAAAAATCGAGTCCATTCGGTCCAAAAGTACAACCAATATTTTTAAAAAAGCGGCAAAAATTTAAAGTTTTAATTTTGAAATGCCTATAACTCGGAAATTATGAGAGATAAAGAGCACACTTGTGTTTTTAAGAACTAGCCGAGAGCTTTCCAAAAATAATCTTTGAAATAGGAATGAAACAAAAAAATGACACGTGTTTAAAAGTTTTACATGTCGGAGGTACCCTAACTTGAGCCCTTATAGCTCAGCTCTTGGATCATTTGTAGGCCCATTTTAATACCTAAAAGTCGAATAGTCCTTGGCTACGCCCACGTCAAATTTGATCCCGATCGGACCAATGGGAGCGAACAGACGATATTACTCTTAACGAGAGAGTACGAGTGATGCTACTAGAAGGCAACTCTGAGGAACAATTATATTAGGAACCCTCTGACACAAAAATACTGAGGATAATATCCTTCCAGTATTGTCGAGTTAGCGTGGCGCAGCATTCGTCGTATTGTTGTCACTCTTGAACCGAGAAAACTCTGAAGTGAGATTATACCCCGAACCTCCAGAGGTGTCTCTGCAAACGAGAACTCAACTTCATGGAAGAGAATATTTTCTTCAAAGTCGTTGGGTTATGAGTTCAACCCCGCTCTCTGATAAATTTGTTGCTTATTTTATCTGCACCAAAGAGGATAAAACCTTTAGCGACCAATGGGAACGAACAGACGATATTACTCTTAATGAGAGAGTACGAGTGATGCTTCTAGAGGCAACTCTGACGAAAGATTATATTAGGAACCCTCAGAGGTGTTTCTACTCCACTTTTACACAGAAATACTGAGGATAATAATCTTCCAGTATTGTCGAGATAGCGTGGAGCAGCTTTCGTCGTATTGTTGTCACCCTTGGACCGAGAAAACTCTGAAGTGAGATTATACTCAGAACCTCAACTTCGTGAAAGAGAATATTCTCTTAAACGCCATTGGATTATGAGTTCCACCCCGCTCTCTGATAAATTTATTTTTTCTGCAACCCAGATTATAAAACTTTTAACATTTCTGTAAGCATTAATAAATACAGTGCTTCCGAATTATGAATTATTTCCCTTCATTTGGGGTTATTTCACATTTTTTTGGGACTAATATATTTATTAGAAAACTGCAAATTATTTAAGATTGGGTATAAGTTAATTTTTGTTGGAGTTTATTTCATTTGGGAGTTACGTCACGGGACTTTGAAATCTTGAAATTTCAAATAAACTATGGGTACCGTGAAATAGCTCCCCACGAAAAAATTAAATAACACTCAACAAATTTTTCATACAACTAGGAAATTATTTCATTATGAAACAACTCCTAACGCATAGGGAGTTATTTCATAATTTTTAGATGAAACAACTCCCAATGAAATTTTTGTTGGGTTTTATATCATTTTATTTTAGGAGTTATTAGGAGTTATTTCACTGTATTGGGAGTTATTTAATTTTTTTTTGAGTTCTACTTTGCAAAAGCAAAATATTAAAAACTGGCATCGCTTAGAAAATTTGTTTTGCATTACCGGCCTTTGGCAGGGCGCTAAGGTTTTCTCCTCTGGGGTGTATAAAAAACTGGCTTCGCTCAGAAAAGTTTTTTGCATTGCGAAAGCTAGTTTTTGATATATCCCAGAAGGCCGTCAATGCAAAAAACTTTTCTGGGCGAAGCCAGTTTTTGATACACCCCAAAGGAGAAAACCTTAGTGCCTACCAAAGGCCGGTAATGCAAAACAAATTTTCTAAGCGATGCCATTTTTTGATACACCCCAGAGGAGGAAAACTTTGCGCTACGTCTTAGACCCGCAATGCAAAAAATGTTTGGTAAGTGAGAATAATTTAACTTTTGTAGTTCATTATTTCATTGGGAGTTAGATAACACTAATAAATTGCTTCGGTTGGGAATTATTTCATTTCTATTGGGATTTATTTCATTTGGAGTTATTTCGATTTTTTTGAGACTAATATATTTAAAAGTATGAAACCGCCGATTATTGGGAGTAATTTCATTTTACCCTTTGACAGTTATTTCATTTTTCAAGTTTGGAAATTATTTAATTTTTGATGGGAGTTATTTCATTGGGAGTTATTTCATTGGGATTTATTTCATTTGGGAGATATTTCACGGTACCTAAACTATGCAGTCTCCAAATGTTAACCGATTTTGCTCAACTTTTCAGTACTTAGACCTAGAGACCTAGAGCATCGATAATAAAAAAACATGCAAAATAAGGGCCATCCTTGTATATATATTTGTGAAACGCACAACATTCTTTTCTTTGAGTGGCAACAATTTTCTTGTTCTTTTAAAACTATTTGTAATGTAAACACTGTGTGTGTACTTATAAGGACTGTAGAAAGTCGAACAAGTGCAGACATTTGCTATTATAAAATGTTTTAGGCTTAATGTTCTATGGTGTACTAATTCAAGTACTTTTTACTTAAGAAAAACCTGTTGTTTATACCAGAGATCAAGTCTACTTTTCATTCAAACCAGCTCTAATTATCCAAAAGCCAAATTCTTGATCTATTGTTACTTCTATTTTCAAACCAATCAGTGCATTAGGGGAGCAGTTCTGCTAGATCGAGACTGTTAGATCAACTCATATGAAGTATTTCCCATCCAGTTGTTAGTGTTCCCTTAATCACAGTCCTTGTGTAAAATATGTGAATAAATAAAAAAAGTTTGAACTGAACGAGGGAGAGGGTAAGTTCACGCGTGTGTATGAGTTTAAGTATTTATGTACTTGTGGCCATAGTTAATGGCAAATAAGAATCTTAAGGATACTAAAATATAGCACTTTATTTTCAAATATATTTATGTGAAAGAATGTTTCTTCTAGATGCGAATATCTGTATATTTGTTGTAGTTGCTATTGCTGCACACACTAACACACACGGACATTTATTAACAGAACATTCTTATCGTTCAAGAGGAAGTTAGCGATGACGCTGGCTGTATGGAAAAACTAAGAAGTACATAACGCAAGAAATATAGGTCAAGGAATATAAATGTGAATAGGAAGAACATGCATAATGTTGCAACAAACACAAACATACATACATATTTATGTTGGTATATATATATGTTTGTGTGTGTAAATAATGCAAAAGAAATATTATTGTCATATATTATTTTGCCATACCCTGCTTTATGTGCAGCTGAAGTTGTATTGCTTTTGTAACATAGAATGATTGGAGTCTTAGAAGACACCTTAAATGTTTGAGTCTCATTCTCCTCCTTACTGATCGGGATTCATGCTTTCTAGATAACCCAAACCTATAACGTTCATAAGGAGTGAGATTGAAAAAACCTTAACGTTTTTCCTTAAAACTTTTAACCCAAGTATTATTTGATTTTTGTTTTCTATCAAGTTACCTTTGAAAAGTATGTCAGTTATTATGTTTAATGTCAATTATGTTCATTTGTTGTTAATCTGATTAAATATTTTCAAAAAAACCCAAGTCGATCGTACAAAAAGTTGACTAAACAATCAAAGTCAGACCTTAGAACTGATTCCAATGTTATTAAAAAGTATCGAAAGAACTTATCCGTTGATAGGGAACCTGGTTCAGGCTTTAGAAACACATAATGTTTTTAAAGTCAATAAATAGAAAGAAGTTTCAAAAGAGCTCCCAACACATCCGGTAGGAAAGCAGTGCGGTTAGCTCAGTATTCGGACTATTTGGTACGATAAGTTAAAGCCAATGCGGGTTTAAAACCATAAAAGAGGGGCAGAATCAAAATTTTTTGGAAATAAATCTGGCATTTCTAAACGGCTCATCCGATCGGGATAAAATTTTACATGGAAGTAGCCAAGGATTATTTGAGTTTAAGTTATTAAAATTGGCCCTACAAATAATTAAGGGCTGTGCTATGGGTGCTCAAAGTGGGGTACCTTCGACATGTAAAATTTTTAGACACGTGAATTTTTTTTGTTTCCCATCCGATTTCAAAGTTTGGAAAGCGCTTGGCTAGGTCTTGGAATAACATGCTTGCGTGTGCTATTTATCCGAGTTATAGGCATTTCAAAATTAAAATTTTTTAAATTACTAAATCCGCTTTTTTAAAAATATAGGTCAGACTTTTGGACCGAATGGACTCGATTTTTTTTGTTGGTTAGACAACTAAATATACAAAGAATATACAAAACATTTCAGAGCAAAATCAATTATGGATCCAAAAATAAAAGATTTTCAATTTAAATACATATTCAAAAAATATTTTCTTTTTGCTTTTTTTTTTTGGCGAAAAGGTGTTTTTTTTTAATTAAAAATAAACTTTCTTTAAGAACATATAACGTGGTTTTGTCGTCGGCTGGGGTAGTTAAGTCGAGTCCAGGGTAGACTTACGGATCCACAAATCTTAAGTGATAACACAATTGATTTACCCTTTCTGGGGTCGATAATATCTTTCTTTATTGTTTAATATTTAATACAGTTAATATATAATAAATGTTTATATATAACGAATTATGAACAGCTTCGATAACACATTCGGGTGTTGTCAGATTTCTGGTGATGATTCTACGTTCGGATGTAGACGGTTCTGGTGATGTGTATTTCGGATTCTTCGGGATTTCAATAATCGTCGGCGGTACGATGTATTGATACGACTCACTAACTGGGCAGTTTGTCACAAGCGCTAACTACGGGTTTCTGGTGATGATTCTACTTTCGGATGTCGACGATTCTGGTGACGTTTTCGTTAGTTCAGGATCGGGTGATAACTAAAACTATAATATTTTAGATACTTAGTCTATAATACACGTAAATGCACTTAACTAGGGGACAGTTAGCCAAAGCTCCTGTATTGAAAAGTCGACCAAAGTCTCTGTATTGAACAGTTGGCCGAAGCCTCTGTCTTGAACAGATGGCCGTAGCCTCTGTACGGAACAGTCGACCGAAGTTTCTGTATTGAACAGTTGGTCGAAGCCTCTGTTTTGAACAGTGGACCGAAGTCTCTGTTTTGAACAGTGGGCCGAAGCCCCTTTACTGAACAGTCGACCGAAGTCTCTGTATTGAACAGTTGGCCGAAGCCTCTGTTTTGAACAGTCGGCCGAAGTCCCTGTATTGAACAGTTGACCGAAGCCTCTGTTTTGAACAGTCGGCCGAAGTCCCTGTATTGAACAGTTGACCGAAGTCTCTGTATTGAACAGTGGGCCGAAGCCCCTGTATTGAACAGTCGACCGAAGTCGCTGGTAAAATGTATTATCGGTACTCAAACTATGTTCGTGTCCCGAAAAGAAAAAAATATCAAAGTGGTTGGCAAATTCTGTCTCGTATGAACCGCGCCTTCAGTGTTTAAACTTTCGTTACTTGTATACAAATTATTATAAACTAAATGAGAATTACTAGGTATTATTTTATATTATGTACGGGGAAGTAAGCAGATACTTATCCACGTAACAAACATACGAAGAACATCTTGGTATAAAAAACGTCCTATTTTTCGAGTATGTCGTCCCTACGCCCTTCGGAATGTGACCTATTTTTTATAAAAATTTCAACTTTGGGCAACATGATCTAAAATCCCAAAGATAAAAAAAACGGGAAGCAGATTTAGAAATGTTAATGTGTTCCATATTTATCCCCAAAGTATTTTCCCATCCCTGAAGGAAATGTGGAACCCATGGGCAAAATTGTAAAAAATTCCATTTATGGGATTTTTGCTCCAATTTTTAGGAATTGCGGGATTCCCTTTGACCTTTTGTCATGTTTTTTTACATTTTGTTATTTAAAATTACAATTTTAAAAAACGTTGGAAATTTCATTGAGTTTTGTTAATAAAGATTTTATTACATATTACATATTTATTGAGATTCTAAAACTAAAATTTGTATCAAACTTTTGAATAGGATTGCAAATATTAGGAACAATTTGATCCACATTTGTTCCGAGTTGTGTTTTTTTGTTTGTTAGAAGTAATATTTATTCTACATGAAGCCCCTAATTGGTCTAGTTGTGGTCTAGTAAGAGAAATCGAACATTTTGGGATTTTCCTATTTTAGAAATTTGTGTGCACAAAACTGGGGACTTTTGAAATGAAATGTAATATTTAATGGTTAACAATGAGAAGCAAAATGTTGAATGTATGAATTTATGAATGTGTAGTTTACAAACAAGTCTTCTAAGCCAAATCAAATGTTTTTCCTAGTTCTTTCTTTAACTATAACAAAAGAAAAATTTTTCATACTGCAATAATGGTGGTAAGAGAAGACTAGATAATATGTAAATGAAAACTCAACACTAATTGAATACTTACGAAATGGCTTAGAGCCAGCCACACAATTCAGCTAATAGTAAATACATAATTAAAGTTGAAATTATTAAATATAACTAATAAAATTATTTTGTTTTATTATTATTAAACATACATATATTTTTCTTTATTTTTACATTACAGATGTCAATGCAAAAATTGACTGATGCCACCAATTCCGGTTATGTCAGTTCTGAAGAAACCGATTCCCTTTTGGTCTCCAATACACCCAAATGTAAATCGTCGGTATTGCGACAAATAAAAATGAATTCCGCCAATGGACCAACAACGAACAATATGACTTCCACAGCATCGACAAAGCCCACGTTGATGCGACAGGATCGTACCTCAACATATCTAACCAGCCCTCAGCTATCACAGACCCGCCTGGGTTCGGACGAAAGTGAGCGTAGTGCCCATGTGGCTGACGATGATGTTGAACAGGGTCTTCGACCAACCACAGTGCCTGACATAGAAGTCTATCAAGAGGACCAAGATCACAATCAGAATCAAAAACAATCGTCACAGCATCACAACCAGCAAGCGCAAAATCAACAGCAACTAACGGCAACAGCACCGACATCACAATCGTCATCCTCGGCGGCGCACGGTCATCAGTTGCAACAGCAACCAACCATATCAATAACGAATTTAAATAATCATGGCTATCCAGAGAACTCGAATTTGGGAACATCATATCAGAATCTATCAACTAGTCCTATATCTCCGAGTGCCCAAACACGCTGTCGTGCCTGCAGAAACTGCAGTAGGCGTGCCTCAACTACACCCATATCGACCACAGGTCAAATGGATCGTTCAACTTCACGTGATAGTGTTAAAAGTGCCTTTCAACAAGGAAATATGGGTAGTTCCCTGATGCCATACGGTGGCTCCAACAATGCCCTGCCGCTCAATGTGCCGCCGGTTTTGGTAACCTCTTCGCCAACCAACGGTTCCAGAATAATACGTCAAAGTTCCCAACCAGAATCCAGTAATCTGGCCATATGTTGTGGTGCCCACAACAGCTGCGGCCACTCCCACACCGTGCCTAATGTTTCCCTCAAACAGCTGCGTACCGAGCCGAGTCAAAGTGATGGCATTGCGGGCATAGCAGCCGATTCTCTAAGAATCAATGGTGGCATGAGACCATTTAAGCAGGTAAGTCCGTTTGGTTTCTATAAGAATTTTATAATGAATTTTTGTTCCATTTTTATCTTATAACCCCGATTATTTTATTATATATTCAAATGTTTCGATTATATATATATATGGAAGTGTATAAAATATAATGCCCTCCCTTTTGAAATAATTTTTAGACCATTTTTTCTGAATTTTTATTTAAAATTCTTTATTTGCTTAAACAATCTAGTTATTAAATTGTTTGTAATAATTTTTATTAAAACAAAAACTAAACCATATTAATATATTTTAACTTTATATGTATGTATTGTACTTTTTATTGTCCAGACAACCAATAATAATCGTGTTGTCTCAAAAATTAAATGTGTAAATTATATTTTACTCATATTAAAATAAACAAATAAACAAAGTTAAAATTAAATAAAATATTTTTTTCATTCATACATGCAAAATTTAACATCTGTTGTTATCAACTTTTACCAAATAATCGCTTTCTATTTGTGTTATTTTAATCTTATTTTTTATGTTTATTCTAAAAATACATACACACATTATTTCACTAACTTTTATTCAAACACATTTCTATGTATTTTATTACACACACAAACATGTATTAGATTTCCTTCAACTACATACTTACATATGTTTATATTTGTATTTATTTAAAAGACATTTTTATGATGTATTATTGTATATTCGAATGTATGTTATTCGTTCGATTTATATTTTTTGGATTTTTTTTAGTACTCATCTCCATGTGCTCCTAAAAATAAACTTAATACCAGAAAAGCTTCTTATAATTCAGAGATTGTTATCATTGTTGTGCTAACTTACCAAGCAGCATCATTTATTTCATGTCCTTTCTTTGAATAGACTTAGATTCTTTTAATGTATTGGTTGTATGAGTCAAAAATGTGTGATTTTTCCAAATTTTTAGCTTTTATTTTGAAACATTTGAACAATTTAAGTTTATTCAAGGTATTGGTTAGCATGACCTTTTCATACCTTACTGACAACATATGTATTTGGAGCTAAGAGAACTGCTCATCTTTTGAGGCCAAGAACGAATCAAGTCAATATCGGCTACTCTGTTCTAAAGTGAAGCGTATACCAGAGAGCGTTCTTCATCGATCTAAAAAATAGTAGTCGGAAGGCGCACGGTATAGACAAAACTTGTCAACCACTTCATTCTAAATACTTTTTAACAGGTATTGCTTGCAACATGTGGTCGGGCTTTGCACAGTGGGGCAGAATCAAATTTTTTTGGAAATAAATCTGGCATTTCTAAACGGATGGTTCGATAGGGATAAAATTTCAGGTGGACGTAAATGAGTTTAAGTTATTAAAATGAACCCTACAAATTCTTCAGTGGCGGCGGTATGGGGCTCATAGTACGATACCTTCAACATGTAAAATTACACTAGTTTACAAGGTTTTTGCTCATGAATTGAAACATATGGGGATTTGTGTATTTATGTCTTTTAACTTCGGAAAAAATAAAAAAAATCCTGGATGTCTAACTTTTGAGATTTATTAAAAACGAAACATATAAAATTGTACATTAAATTAGGACAAACAAATTAAAAGTGAAGTGTTTTAGTCTTCTTTTTATAATTATTTTCTTTTGTCTCCCTCACGACACTCCAACAGTCGTCTCCTAGCATATTCTGATCCCAAAAACCTTGACAATTCTTCTCGAAAATCTATCAAATCTTGATGGAAATGCTCTTTATGTTTGTCACTCATGTGTCCGAGGTTTTCCAGGAAAAAATCCACATGAGAATGTAAAAAGTGAATTTGAGGGACATGTTTATACCCATCAGTTCAAAATTATGTAATAAATTCGCAATAATATCTCTGTAATTTTGACTTTTCTTATTCCCCAAAAATTCTTCAACAATAATTTTAAAAGAATTCCATGCTGCTTTTTCAACATCGGTTAATAGACACTCAAATTTTGTATCACCCAAAATATCCCTTCTTTTAATTTAGCATCAGAAAGACTCGGGAACACGCTGCATTAATATTGAAATGCTGGTTTTGTCTTATCTAAAGCTTCTACGAAATTTTTCATTAAACCTAATTTAATGTAGAGTGGCGGCAAAATTGTTTTTTGTGGGTCAACCAAACTGACATTTTTAATGTTCATTTTACCTGAAATATATTCACTACAATTTGTGCAAATAGATTTGCCATTGGGAATTCAAAATAATGTAAATAAGCATTTTGCAGTGTTTGTGTTGTAGGAAAACCTCGATTTAACTGAATAATTTTTCCACAAATAAAAAAAATGGTCTGGGTTTATTTTACAATTTCTAGAAGACATTTTAAAATAGCTTTTACTTTAGAGTTTTGTATTTAATAGCGGTTTATTAATGTTTATCTACAAAAAAGATGTACTTTTAAACAGTATTTATTTTTTTCCCATTAATTTTTTTTGGAATTTGTCAAAAAAATACAACTCTGAAAGTATCTAAAGAGTGTTGAGTACCCAAAAACGATGTAAATATCTCATTACCACAATTTGGTACACTACAGTCTTGGTAGTACTCAGGGCAGATGAAAAATAAAAACCCATATATATCAAAATTTTGACGTATAGGTGGGAAACAATTAGCTAGCGTCCCTAGCTCTTCTCAAAAATATATGTTTCATTCCATGAGCAAATAAAAATGTTTGGTTTGTAAACTTGTGTTATTAAAGACGTGCCATTTTTTGGTTTTGCATTTATTTTTACACGGCGCGAAATTAGTGATGCTTTCCTGCCCCTCTTCATTGGTTAGAAATTTATACGCTTGAACCCCCAGTATCAGTAATAATGGAGCCAATATATTAGAATGAGTCGACATCTTCCAGAATTTCAAGGTTTATCAGGAAATATCTAATGTATTATTAAAGCCTTTAACTTGTCTATATTAATAGCCTATAGTTAGTGCTAACTTTAAATTTAATTTTTATTGTTAATGGGGGTTAAAGATCAAAAAGGCTTTTGGATACCAGTAATAAGAAATTAATAAAGACTACATGACCATCGATGCATGACTAAAACATTTCAACAACAAATTGTGATTTAACAAATCATTGTATATAACGTTCAAGTTTTTGGTGGCATCATACATTAATAATGTGCGAATACGACACAGAACTAATTTACAACATTATCAATTTCCTTTTCCAGTACATAATCCGTTTAATTTCATTTTCAAAGTCTATCGATATGATCGCAGAAGTAGCATCTGTTATAGAGTGCCATTTATTATCGCTCCACATTTCTCAATTATCTTTATATTTTAAGTAGTATTCCTAGTAGGAATTTCCTACCCTATTTGTAATAATCATATAATTATGTTAATGTTTTTACATATGTATAAATCCATGTATTTATGATGTCTCAATCCCTATCTATGTCTCTGTTATCGTTTCATGTTGAATTCATCATTAACGTACATATTAATTTGACTTATTTTAATAAAAATCATGCACATGCCAATAAATATAAGCAGAATATATCATGCGTACTAAAACATAATTATAATTATAATCGTTATCATATTTTAAATGTAATTCCAATAGTTTTATCGTGTCTGCTGTTTGCCATTTTTTTTACACCAACAATATAATTTTATTTGATTTTTCTGTTTGCAATAAGAGAAGATAAAATGAAGTGCGAATTAATTGCAATAAGTTGATTTTTATTAATTTAAATACAGTATTGTATATTATGAATTTCAGATGCTTGAGAATTTACTTTAGTAAAAAAAATGATTAAATATGCGAATAATATTTATTAATAGAATTGCTTTCAAATTATATAAAATAAAAAATAACCTTCCCCCGTTCTATAGAAAAATTATCGATAACTTAACTACTTATCTATTCTATGGAAAAGTTATCGATAACTTGTCTGTCCTTTATAAAAGTTATCGATAGCTTATCTATTCTGTATAAAAGTTATTGGTAGATTATCTATTCTAAACTAAAATTATCGATAACTTATCTATTTCATCGATAAGTAATCGATAGCTTATACATTATATATATTAGTTATCGATAGTTTATCTGTTAACATATTTTGTCTTTAGAAAAGTTATCGATAACTTAACTATTCTATAGAAAAGCTATCGATAACTTAAGTCTTTAATAGAAAAATTGTCGATAACTTAACTATTCCATAAAAGTTATCGATAACTTACTTTATCAATGAGTTAATTCCTTCAACTTTTGAATGATTAAATTTTTATTAATTTAAATCTGGCACAAATTGAATGAAAATATTTTTTCTTCATTGAGTTTTGTTTTTGCTTTGAATTTAATCATTTACAAAATGAACTGAAAAAATTGTTTTAAGATTTTTTGTAATAGATTTGAATTGAAGAAAAATTTAATCATTCTATCAATTTTATTAAGCTATTTTTTAATAGTTTAATTCAATAAGTTATTAATTCCATGAGGAATTAATTCTCAAATGAATGAATTCAATATGTTTGAATTACTAAGGAACTATACCTACACAACAGATTCGTTGTGATAACCAAATTTGTAGTCAATTCAGTGATTTTTTCGGTTCTACCAAAAGGTATTCAGTTGAGAAAGAAAAATTACGACTGAAATATGGCAATTTTTGTCACCTCAGCTTAAATTTGTCAGCTACACCAGAAAAATTCGGCCAATATAACTGAATGATTCGATTGGATACAAATTACGGATATCACAACCAAAACTATTTTCTCTAAGTAGAAATTAACTCATAATGAATTATTTAATGGAATGATTTTAAAAATATAATAAAGAATTAATTCTTTCCAACCTTTTTGTTCCCATTTCAGGCATCTAGTAAATTTTATTGTAACAAATCTATCATTTCAATGTTAATAAAGAAGCTAATTTTTAGTGCATTTATTTAAAAAAGAACTTCTGAAATTCATTTTAAAATTATTGCAAATTCTTACGTAGTTTTTAACCTTTTAGCTGCAGGTTTGGTTTGTTTGGTCAATACAAAGTACAACATACACCTTCTAAAAATATGTTCAAAATAAACTTAAATAAATAAACATATTCCTTTTTGTATACTTTTGTAAATATACATTTCAAAGTAATAGAAAAACAAAACAAAAAATTGCCTGCATAAGTAAAAGTTTCAGAGAACAAAACTAAATGATGAAACTACTTCCTTTTTTAACTTAAACAAAAAACAAATACTTTTAGCTAAAAATTTCTTATTTCCTATTACAAACTTTTCCATCTTTCTATATATTCTTCTTTTTTTCTATTTGTTTGTATGAATTTCAAATTCTAATGCTATTTTTAACTATTTAAAACTGTAGAAAAATGCTATTTGTATAACAACATAAACTACTTACAAACTATAAACATTTTCCTTTAGGGTGTACTACTAATGCCCCGTACATTGTCCGAAAGCCGAAAATTGCGACTTCGAAGAGCTTTTACTGAGGCCACTAATGAAACACTGCAATGCTCGAAAATGGTATTTAAAATTGAAAATTGAATTCTTATCCCCAAAAACAAAATAAAAAAATAAAGCATTAAATATTGTTTGAACCTTGCATTTGCATTTATTGTCACCAAAAAAAAAAAAACGAATCCAAAAACTGACCCCTGTTTTTCTCTTTCTTGCTGTACTATGAATTGAGAAACTTGCATTTCCAAAAATTTCTCACCAACTGCACCAGTTATAAAGTAGAATTTTGGTTTATTTTACTTATACTTTTGTTTTTTTATTATTTTTGTTATTCTCAGTTTTATTTCGAATTTATTATCCTGCATAAAACACAATTGTTGTTTTGCTGCTGCTCCCACTTGTGTTACAGTTGCAAAATTGCACTTGTAAATGCAAATGTACGCCTGCCTGCCTGCCTGCTTGCTTGCATTGCCTGCCCTGTCAATATTAAACCTTTTGAACTACACCCTAAACCACTTTGTATAACCCCCTCTCTTAAAACCTTTTCCTTTAGAAAAGTAATGTTTTTAATATTTATTTTTTGTATGAAGTGAAAAAATAAAAGTTAAGTTAAATATACAATGGCAGTACATGTAGCTGTGTACTAAGTTTTGCAGTAAAAAGTTTATGCATGATGGCTTTAAATTATAGTTTTATATAAATGTTTTATTCAATACAAAATTTAAAAAATGTTATATTTGCTTTGTCAAACAAAATATACATATTTTTTGCATAAGTGCTGCTTACATATAGGGGTTCATATTTATGAATACATGAACTTAATATTAGGGATATAAAGTTTAGAATTGTAAAAGGAATAGGTAAATATGATTAAAATATAACATATCACTATAACAAACTTCAATAATATTAAACAAGTATGAAAGTAAAGTCGGTCAAGCGCAACTATTTAATGCTCTACACTGATTAAATCAGTGGTGTCCAACGAGAGAGTGCTTAAAATGCATATATAGTAGTGAAAAAATAAAAGAGTACACGAATAGAAATGCGTGTGCTTTGCACTGAAAAAATTGTATGAAATTGTTTTTGTTTTGAGTTTACTTTGTGTTTTTACTCAGAGCATTCGTATTGTGTATGTATTGGTGAGAATAACATAACTACCCCGGGGTAGTGTTTGGCCACCAATGGATGAGGTGAGTTGCAAGACTCGTTCGTTACAAAAATTAAAAAAATATTTAGATAACTATTGATTCTGGCAGTCCTTCTCTATGTTGCAGTTTATTTAATTTTTTCAACTGTAGAGCTTTATTCAAGAATGGAGTAACATCTTCGAAAATATTCGACTAATATGGTCCAGCCGCTACATGTTTTTCCAAAATTCGGTTTATGTGTAACGCATTTTCTTATAAATTTTATTTGCATATCAAAATTTTTAGGAGAGGGCGGTCCAATAAATCCGTATCTTTTTGAATGAAACAAAGTTTTTGAATAAAAAAAAGATTTTATTGTTGGAAAAATCTCCTGTGAGCTCTATACTGTTTGTCTAACGTTTCTCCTTTTTTTTAGACCATCCAAAAAATAATATGTGTCGTGGTCATCAAAATATGTATTTGTTTGTAAGATGATTTCATCATTGGAGTCAAATCTCTTTTCGTCGAGACGTTTCTTCAGCTTTGGAAACAATAGATAGTGACTCGGGGCTAAATTAGGAGAATAGGGCGGTTGACGGAGCAATTCGTAAACTAATTCATGGATTTTTGCCATGGACACTGCACATCAGTTGCATCCGTTGTTGTATCATTGTAAATAATTGTACAATATTTAATCAGGTTGTTCTGCATTTAGATCAAGTCCAAGGACTGAAGCTTCTTCGACTGGGTGGATCCATACATCCAATGAACATAATGTAGTAGGGTTGGCTGGACATTTGAATATGTGGAGGGTGTCATGCTAGGCATAAATTGTGGACGGCTCCATTCTGAACTTAGTTGTGCAAGAACGACTCTTGGTTTACTTGGAATCTTCTCGGCGTCTGCTCTCGGTAGTGGGCGATTTTCATACGGTATCCTGCTACTGCGGAGTAGATGGCTTCTCTATGAATGTCGTTCAAAGCTGTCATATACAAACTAAGATCAAATGGATCCTACACATACATCTGTATGCTCTCCTGGTATTTTCTTAGGTCCTGCTGACATGCCTCGGGGGAGACTCCAACATTGTGAGGTTGAAGTTTGTATGACTCCTCTGCTGACATCTCAGATGAAACTGTTGCGTCAACAAGACGTTATGTTCCTTGACCGGTAGAAATTTAGTTTCTTCGTGACGGTTGCATTTTTACAGCTTTGAATATTTATCTACTGAGTATCACTTAACGGAGGCAACCACATTGGAGCAGCATGTTAAACACTGACCGGCCAACCGTCTTGTAGGTTGCTAGAAAAGTTTCTTTGCCCAATGTTTCTTTGCTGCCGGCTAGTGTCTTGATGATCTTGTTGATATTTCGCCGATTAGGCGTGCGCTGAGGAGGTATCAAATAGGCTATCTGGTTGTTGAGTTTTATCTCCTTCATCCAGGTGGTGAAGAGTGTTGACAATGACTTCGTTTGCGATAGCTGCAGAAGAAATTGTAGATTTCTTTGATATAACCATTTACCATGTGCATCTGTATTCTGGTAACCCAATAAGTTGGCATAATATTCCCCATTGATTGTTTTAACCTTTCGAAGGTAGTCAATGCGGATTATAAAGCGTGCATCCCAAAAAACGGTCTACATGACTTTATTTACAGACAAACACACCACCACAGAGAAGGCTATCTATGGAGCCGATTCCCAAAGAGAAACCCACTGTTTCGACTGCTTTTTGGTCTCTCGTTTCTTGTAGTGGATTCACGTTTTGTCCATGGTTACTAAAACGGCGAAAAAATCGTAAAAACAGTTACTCGTCAATATTGCGGTTGAACAACGTGATTGCGTTTGCGGTAGATTTCAAAATCCTATCGGCATTTTTTCACTGTGCATCCAGAACGTTGGTCATCTTCCGTGCTTGTACGGTCACAACGAAATTCAGTAACCACCTTTTTAGCATTTTTTACCAAAATTTTGACAGGAGTCAACTCACAGATGCCTGTTGACATTAGTAGTATTGCACTTTCAGTTAAGAGCCGTTAAATGCAAAACGTAAAATTTGTTCAGTGAGTATAAACTTCATCTAAATTGAAACAAAATTAAAAAAAATATTAAACCAATAAAAACGAAGTGGTCACCCGGGTGGGTATTGGTAAAGCGAAGGTTAAAGTATTTTACGGAGCTGAAGTTAGATCGCGTGATGAATTTCTATATGAAATTTTATTTGGATACTAAAACTTTTATGAGATTTTAGAAGTGGGCCTTAAATGGGAGCTATAGTCAATTATGAATCAATCCACACCAAGTTTTTTGGTGTGATTTATTTGTATATAAAACTTATTGGTGAACAAATTTGTGTGAATATAAATATAACTCCGATAAAGACCTATTTCGGGAGGACATTTGTATGGGGGCTATTTTTATCGAAATCCTTCAAAAATTTATCGAAATATGTTCAAAATGTGAACTGTAATTTGCGGTTTTACATGGACAGCCACTCCACCAGACAGACAGACGAACGGACAATCGACTCAGATAATCATTGTAAGTCGATCGTTATAATTTAAGATGGGTGTTACAAACATCAGCACAAACGCATAATACCCTCCTCCACAATGGTGTTAACGAAAACGAATGCAAATAAAAACAACAAAACAAAAAGATTACAATACCAAATTACTAAAACTTTTCGTTGGTGGCATTAAAAATTATATTCTATAAAAATTCAACATATTTTAGTGTCTATATTTTATCTACGCCATCAAATCTAAAAAACAATAATTTGAGCTAAAAACCCAAAGCCACACCGCCAACAACGTACCAACCCACTTACTTATCTGGCTAACAACTACATTTACATAAAATATAAAGTATGTATGTATGTATTTATATTAGGGTGGCCCCAAAAGAAGTTGTGGATAGTCCTAGCTAATTTAAAAAAGTAATTCATTCAATGGCACCGTTTCTCAATACTTTTGGCCTGGGTTGAGTATTTGGTGAGCTGGATCAAAGGACAATAAGGTCGTTATTTCAGGTTTTTATATTTTTTTGATATTTCTTGCAAAGACGAAATATTGGTATCATGTGAAATATCTTTGAATTACACTTTCAACAGCGTATCTTAAATGATCGTATAAATACAAAAACACTAGAAATTTTAGTAATTTTTTGCCAAAATTTTAATTTTTTTAAATTTTTACATATAATTACACCCAAGCGTTCTATTCCGTTTTTCGAATTTCAATCTCGTTTGAATTTTTGGTAACTAATTTTCATCACGATAGAATAAAATAAACAAAAAGTTAAACATTTCAATCACAAAAAAAGCATTATATGTACTTAAAAATAAAAATTACAAAATTATTTTTTTTTTTATTTCAAAATTGTTTTTTTTAATTTATTATTTAAAAAAAATTTATTGCAAAATTAAAAACTTTTCGGGGTTAAAAAATATTTTTATCGATTTTGACCCACGTCGTTGCAAATCACTCTGAAATATCTATCATTATATATCCATATTGTCTATATTCATGACTTAGTAATCCAGATATAGATCAAAAATAGGCCAACAATCGAGGGTTTCCTGGCTTGTGGGTCGATTTTCTCGATTTCAAATAGCAATCGAATCGGTTCTGTACCGGATATATGTATTGATGTATGAATCATGTATGTAAGTTATTTGGGGGCTTCGGAAAGTTGATTTCAACATACAGACGGACATGGCTATATCGACTCCGCTATCTATAATGATCCAGAATATATGTATATACTGTGGGGTCGCAAATGCAAAATGAAAAAATTACAAACGGAATGTGAAAATCATAAAAATCAAAAAATATTCGAACCAGACTAAATTTTTAAAAACCGAAAAACCCGTTTGGTCGAATTTATTATATATTTAGTAAAAGTTAACTTTAAGGGCACCCTTTTCTATTACTTAATGTTAACTTTTACTATTTCGAACTTAAAGCAAGTTGTAATAATGGCCTTTAACCCCCTGGTTAAACCTGATAAATTTTTATCATGATAAACTTCAAAATGGTTGTCTAAATAAAAAATTATCAGGTATAGTCTCCATTTATTAGTATTATTGCTTCGTTATGATAAAATTGTTAGTGCTTTTGCTTAGAGAAATTTTGACAACAAATGTCATTTATTGTTATGATGAATATTTGTCAAGTATAGATAGGGGGTAAAGTAATAACTTTAAATAATTCAATGTCAAAATTTGAAAAACTTAAAAATGTTGTCAAAAAAATCAAACTTTCGACTAATTTTTAACTTATACGGAAATTTCTGATACATCTTTAAAAGCGCCTTTGAAAGACCTTTCACATGATACTAATATTTCATAAGTTTCCTTTGCGAGAAATATGAAAAAAATAATAAGAATATTAAAAATACAGCTCACGGAATGCTGATAGGGATAAATTGTGATAAATTGGATTAAAAGTTCACGGAGAACAAGTAGTGACATTGGGAGTATTGAAAATAGGAAAAGTGCAAAATGAGTGCCCCCTAATGTACATATATTTGTGAATATATTTATCACAGTTATCAGATGATACCATAAACAAACAATCCAGAACACATCCTCTCACATACACAAACATTAATAAAAGCATTATTATTATTAACACTTGTGGCAAATCAAGTGTTTTTAAAGCTGACGATCTTATTTTGGGGCCAAAAAGTTGTAAAAATGTATTACGCACTCAATACAAAACGTCATAAACTAATAATACACTATTGAAAAAACACATCAACACATCCACTCCCACTTGTACCCTACAAAAAGGCAGGACAATAAAACTTGAAAATAATGCCCACTTTAACATGTCGAATTATGAAAACAACAGGGCATTAAACCCCTTTTTTGCTGACATTTAAGGATTAAATGTAAAGCTTTTTATGTCTGGCTATTTTTTTTTTCGTTGTCATCACCATAGTTGTTGGTGTTTAATATCTACTTCTACTATCGACAATGTCTGCTATTTATTTGTCAAGCTTATTAAGTTTTGCTTGTTATTTATTATCACTGTTGTTGTTATAACATTTTGAAAGTAGTTTTCTGATATTTAACGGTAAAGTCAAAAAAAGCTTTTTTAATATTTTTCCGTTTTTTTTGTTGCTTTAGTTTCACAATCTACATATAGAGGACGCTTAAAATAGAGACAAGACAACAAGGATAATAACACTCTCTCATACAAAAATATATATTGGAAAAAAAGCTTTTTCTTTTTTTATTTACATGACTGTGTGTGTTTTCTTTTAGTTCATTTGTATGAGTATTAAGTTATTATTTTTGTTTGAAATGTTGCTAACAATTTGTTGGTGTTTGTAGCAAGTTCCTTTTTAAAGCTTTAGGCGCTTTTCTTTGTTGCTAATAGAGGGAAGCTTTTTATTTAATAATTAAATAGTTAATGCCTTTTCGGTGTTGTCTCTTATGAACTTTTTAACAGTGTTTTTTTTATAAAGGAACTAAGAAATTTTTGTTTTTTTTTGTATTTTTTTAAAAAGCTTTTTAATATTTATGCAGTTACTTGCAGTTTAATTTAAGTAATTTAATTTGATTAAAGTTCTCTTTATTTAAATATGTTTGTCATACATTTAAAAATAAGTGACATCTTCTTAATTATATTAATTTTAATAACGAGTTCAGTTACCTTTTACCTAAAAGTATATGGAATTGTTATTCACATGATTTTAAAGTGAAATGAGGGTCAAAGTTAATTGTGTGGTTTAGGTTTTGATTATACCAGTGTTTAAAAATCGACTGCTTCAAACAATTTTCTGTAATATTTGTCATTTTCTTATTTTTACAGCTACTTACAAAAAATAAAACTCTAAATAAAGCACTAGTAA
This sequence comes from Calliphora vicina, assembly GCF_958450345.1. Classification (NCBI taxonomy): domain Eukaryota; kingdom Metazoa; phylum Arthropoda; class Insecta; order Diptera; family Calliphoridae; genus Calliphora; species Calliphora vicina. Next base: position 73,541,468 of record NC_088783.1, on the reverse strand, counting down.
TAAAAAATAAATTAGAATGGGAGTAGTTTAAAATTACATACAAATTATTGCTACTGCTCTACTACGAGTTTTAATTTTTATTACTAAACGTAACCGGGATCTTATATTGTGATATTTTCCAAATAGAAGCATGTTTATTGAAATGAATTTTGGATCAGTGGAAATCAATGGATTTTTTAGTTGCTACGCTTTTGCCGTCAAATATTTCAACAACGCACAGTGGTATAGAAAACAAAAGGAGGGAAATAAATCTGTAACTTCTAAACCCTTAGTTCGATTTGATTGAAATTTTACATGCGCAAAGAATACGTGTTGTTTACGAGTTTAATTTTGACCGCATGAGCCCACTAGGATGCGATCAGGGTTCCCCAAAGTAGGACACCTCGAATCTCCACGCCATCAATTATCTCTTATAACTTAGGATATATTCCCATTTGAAAATTAAATTTTCAACATTATTTTCCACCCTACTCCAGTTTTTTGATAACAGCGAATTTTCTCCATTTTTCTTTTATTGGACTAACAAAAAATGTATATGTTAAACCAAAAAATAATTTTTAAAAAAATCGTGATATGCATTTGAGTTTAAAAAATTTAAAAAGGCTAGTTTTTGTGAAAAAGTACTTTTCTCTTTTGAAGTTATCTAAAAAATTTCGAAAAAGATGTATTAGGAATTTATACTTTTTGAAAAGCTAACTTTACATTTCCAATGAAAATTTCTCTAGTATGTCGCCCCTACACCCTTTGAAATTTGACCTACTTTTTATAAAAATTTCAAATTTCGACCACATGTTCTAAAATCCCAAAGCTGGGATCACAAAACGGAAAGCACAATTGGAAACTTTGCTGTGCTCCCTATTTATTCCCAAAGTATTTTTCTAGCCCCAAAGAAAATGTGGACGATATGGGTAAAATTTTCAAAAATACTATTTTTGGGTTTTTCGCTCCAATTTTTAGGAATATTCCGCCAAAAGTTCCTTTGGATCTTTTGAAAAAGATTTTGTTACATTATACATATTTATTGAGTTTTTTAAACCACAATTTGTATGAAAATTTTAATAGGATTGCAAGTATTAGGAACAATTTGACCCATATTTATACCACAGCATAGCATGTTTTTTCAAGACCTAGCCGAGCGCTAAAAAATTTACATGTTTAAGGTACTCTACCATTACATTTGTAAATACATTTACTTTCATATTTATATATAGATTATTGTCAGAGAGGTGATAGAGTCTCTGTGCATGATGACCCATCGCAGTCCTTCGCCTCACCAATATGATCCTGTTTATTGATATATCAAAAACATCCACTCAAAAAACAATATCATTGCTCTACAAGATAATAATATAGCGCAATCTCAATGTACATTCTCAGCGTTCTCGTAGTGTATCTTGCTATATCTGCATTGCTTCGATTCAACATTACCCAAAGCCAATTGATTTAATCTAAGACCACAATGTCCGATAAATAGCCCCGTAAATACTCTTAAATTGTGTTTTTTCTAGAGATAATAGCTTTAGCGATTTTCCCCTGAATAGAGTAATAGACCGTTTTGGATTGGTAAGCGAATTCTGAATTCATTCGAAAGGTGCCAAATAATGTTTTAAGCCCAATGAAAGAAATTGTCAGATTGACTTACTGTTGGACAAACAATCGTTCCGTTTGTTCCCATGGCCTATGGAATGGTACTTACGACCACGTAACCATCATAATGTCAACGATTTCCTTTGGAGATAAAACGCAGTAAATTACCTTATAAGGGGTTTTTCAACAAGAAATTTGTTTTTCAATTGTGGCAACACCAACAACATGATAGGTTTAACATTTAGCTTTTTGACGTATTCGTAGTAAATGCACTGGCAATTGTTACAATGAATTCAATTTCATTCGAATTAAATTAAAATAATTAAAATCCACTATGAAAATTGTGGTTCTGCTATTGAGAATACGCGTTGGTGTTGGCACATTTTGTATTGAGTCTGTCGACTCAAATTCTTAATAGATGATCACGAATTTTTCGAAATTTAACTTTAACAGATTTTAAAATAATCGATCTAAAGTGATCAGTTCCATTAATTACTTTTAGAGAAAACAAAAAAAGAGAAATTAAAAAGTTGTTTTTATTATATCGCTACTAAATGTTTAAAATTTTGTAATAGCTTTTCACTATGGTATTTAAAAAGGTTTATGTCAACAAACATTTAATGCAGTTTACTTAAGTATTTTACTGCAACAAACAAAATGCCAAAAAATGACAGCTGCTTTTAAAAATAAAAGAAACGAATGCAAAATAAAAATTGATTTGACAGACATAAAACAAAAATGCATTTTTAAATAAACTCACAAATAATTTCAATGCAAGGCAATGCAAAATTTCCTATAAATAAATTCGTGGCTCTTTAAGGGTTATTTTTAAAAAATTCTCATATATTTAAAACATAAAAATATTTCCTATACTGTATAATGTATATCCATATGTATGCAACTGCAAGATTTATAGTTTCCACAATTATTAAAGATTTTATATGAAAGACAACTAAAAATAAAGGAAAAAACTAATAACAAAATTTTTTGCAAATTCCTTTATTATAAATTTGTTTTCTCAAAATGTTCAAAAGAAACTACGCAATTACACAACAAGATAAATATTGTTAGATCTTAACAGAATTAAAAGTAATGATGGCTTTTTAAATAAAAACTGACCTGTATAAAGTACAAGATAAAATACAAAAATAATAAATTATTTTTAAATAGAAAATTGTGCAATGAATGTGTTTAACATCCTACATTGCAGACAGTGGTGAGTTTGTATAAATAACAAGTTGGAAATATAAATATTATCTTAGTTTTAAAATCCACTTTAAAGATATTGTACTGTAGACATTTTATAAGAATTATATAGAAATGTGTGTATGGAATCTTTTTGTATATTTTTATACCATTTACCATGTATATATAATTTTGTTATATATTCTGGATCGTTATAAATAATGGAGTCAATATATACATGTCCATCTATGCGTCTGTATGTTGAAATCAACTTTCCGTATCCCCCATATAACTTACATACATAATTAATACATCAATATATCAGATATAATCCCGCTATTTAAAATCGAGAAAAAACGGCAAACAAATGGCTGAGATATACCCAAAAAACCGCGACCTCACCCAATATTAAAAATTAAGAAAAATTTAATGTAAATCACTAGAGTTTTCTTAATTTTTCATATTTATTTTAAAGTATACTCTGGTGAAGGGTATATAAGATTCGACACAGTCTAATATGGAACTCTTACTTGTTTTGTATAAAGTGGTACTTAGAAAAAGTATTTATGTGCGTCTGAGTTTATTTTTATTTACCTAGAAATGTCCACATAAATGTACATTTGTTTTAAAAGAAAATATGTAAAGGGTAATGAAAAATATCACTTGTTTTAAATAGACAAAAGTAAGATTTATTATATGTACATTAGGATGGGTAAATTTTTTCTCGAAAATCGTATAGCAGAAATGCAATCTACGGAAAATTCTAAGAAAGTTTCCTCAAAAAACTATATGTCTAAAATGAAATCTTATCTTGCGCATTTCGTCTTTTATACAATGAAGATTTTCTGATTTTTTATTTTTTACTTTTTGATCGTCCATAAAATTTGACCCAGCCTAATGTACATATTTAGATGAGGAATAAAAAGAGTTGAGCAGTCAGATATATGACGGACCCACTTAAATTATGTTGTTGTCACATTAAGGGATTTTCTTTAATTGTATATTCTATGTATACTTTTTTTAATATTTTGTTTATAAATGAGTTAAAAATGGAGGCACAAATGCAGTTTTTTTTTAAATTGTTGACGTTTTATTTTGAAACATTTAAATTTATTGTAAGTATTGGCAATATATGGATTCCGAGCCAATAGAACTACTCATCTTTTGATATCAGGAATGAAACAAGCCAATATCGGATACACTGCTCTAAAGTGAATCGTATCCCAGAGAGAGCGTTCTGTATCGATCGAAGCAAATATTAGTCGGACGGAAAACGGTTTAGACTATAAAGCGGGTGAGGAAAAGCTTGCAAAACCGTCTTTCAAGGCCTCTTGGCTTCAATTTGTAATGTTTCCAATTTCCCAGCTTTTTGATAAATCCTGCTGCTTGCTGATTCATTAGCTACCATTGATTTTACAAGCTCTAGTTGTGTGTGACAACAATATTATTGTTCTTTAACACTTGCTTATCATAGTGACAGGATGCCAAATCACGTCAGAAATAAGTGGACACATTAAGAAGTATTATGAATGGAAGCATCCCCTTTTGTAAACATCTCTTGATGTAAATTTCGGTATTTAGAGAGCCCTTTGTAACAAATGTTTGGCTTCATTTGTCGCAACTAAATATTGCTTGCCATACCAAGAACTTTTTGAGAAAATTGTCTACTTTTTGATCCTCATCCATTATGCAGCAGGTTTATTTGTTTTATAAAATTTGACTTTAATTTCCGTGCTCTGTTTTTAGCATCTAAATTTTTAGCAGAGTTCCTGCCAAGACATTTTGAGTCTTGTATATTTTTAAAACTGCTTTGACTTTAATTTTTCGTACCAAATATTCCGAGTACTGAGTTTACCAGACTGCTTTCCTACCGGATGTGTTGGGAGCTCTTTTGAAAATTGTTTCTATTTAGTGGCTTTAGAACCCTAATGTGGATCATTCCTTCTACATGAACCAGGTTTTCTATCAACGGACAAGTTCTACCCATACTGTCAAATAACATTGAAATCAGTTTAACGGCAGACCTTAGATTGTTTGGCCAACTTTTTGTAGGACCAAGTTGGGGTTTGTTGAAAATATTTAATAATTTTAGTACACACTTTTTTCTCGTCACTCATTTTAATCAGATTAACAACAAATGAACATAATAACTGAGATAATTTTCAAAGGTAACTTGATAAAAAAAAAAAAAATCAAATGATACTTGCGTTAAATGTTTTAAGAAAAAAGGTGTGTTAAGGTTTTTTCGATCTCACTCATTAAGTTATTAAAAACAAAAAACGCAGTCAAAAAATATGACATCTATTGTAATTTGTACATATGCTGCATTTGTTTTCTACTTTCAATGCACTTTTTTTGTGACCCTTTAAAAACAAATAAAACTCAAACATTTCAAAATGACAAAAATAAATATAAATTACTATACAAATACAAAGTTTACCTCATTCGACAATTTGCATATAAAAGTAATTGTGTATGTACGATTTCATAAAACCTTACAAGACCAAAGTATTTACTTTTTTACCATAAACTGCTTAAAATCAGACTAGGGACTAATTAATTAAATTGTGCAATTATGAATTTGTTAAATTTAATTAAAAAAGTTTTTAATAAAATGTTAGTAATTACGCTTTTTTAAAAAAAGTTTCTAAATTGATTTTATATAAGGTCAATTAAATACGTTGTGCAGTAAGCAGGTAAAAGTTTTGATCTCATTACTATTGGATGCAATAAGAGCTAGAAAGTGTAGAGTATTTGGTTCAAGAAAGAAATCATATAAAAGTATTTGATGACACTAGTTACTTCGTCTCACACACTAAAATCTCAACAGAACTAATAACAACTGAAATCTTGACATTTCAGTCGACATGGTTGAATATTAACAATCCAGCTAAAAAAGGAGTAAAGAAGCCTTTTAACTGACTTTATTTTAAAAAGGACTGTGCGACAGTGTTTTAAAAACTTTTAAATTTTGGAAGTAATTCGTGATCGAGGTGTCAAAAATTTAAAGAGAATGCAAAGTTTGTGAGTCTTTTATTTTTTTAAAAAATAAAAGATAACAAATTTAATGAAATGACCAAAATGTTTGCTTTTTTAGCTCACAAATTTAATGGCCAATTAATGTTTAAAAATATAGTTTCTGACATATTGCCTCCGCAACTGCGCCTTATGTACGCCATCCTTTCGGCTCAATTTTGCACCACACTTACGAGAGCATACCCCGTCTTATTTCATCAATAGTGCGTCATGTTTTAGCTTCTAAATGATTGATTGTTGGCTGGTTTTTCAGTATATCTCATGAAATGAAGCTGGCCAATTCACAGCTCCATTTCATGAGATAATTTGGTCATCAAACGTTTCGCTCGATAAACTGATGCTTTCACGAGCTGTATGAGATGTTGCAATTCCAAGTCTTTTCCAAATTATTTGCCTATAGAGTTCCCCTTTCAGGGTACTATTATCACCGATTTCGGATTTAAAGACATATGAGCCGATGATGTCATCGGAATTTAAGCAGTGACTTCTGTAATGGAGTCTCAAGATCCTCATGAGGATTGGTTTCTCTCCAATAATGACAATTCTGCTTGTTTATATACCAGTTCATCCAGAAATGAGCCTAATTAATAAATTTTTAGAATAACATTTACCAGCAATAAATTTCATGATTTTTTGATTTTTAAAATTCGAAAAGGTGTAAAAATCTAACGGAATACGATATCGTAATAAAATTTGGAAATTATATGGACCAATAGGTCTTTCAATAATGGATTTATAACTTTTTTCATTGTATAAACATAAATATCGAAATTAATTTTTTGAAAAAGAGGCCCTAGGTTGCACCATTTGAGTTTTTTTCGTTGCAAAAATCATAACTATTGAATCAAATGAGATAATCAAAAAATTTAAAAGGCATATGATAGATAATTGAAATTTATGAATTTAGTGTTTGAAAAGGGTTCTACGCCTTTTAAGTGCCTAGTTATGGATAAGAAAAGTTGAGATTTGAGGAAAAATAAATTATAAAATGTTTAAATTTTTAAAAATGTTTGATTTCTAATATTTCCTTTTAAAGACTTCTAAATTGTCCCAGAAAAGATTTAATTTACTTTTTCAAATTTATTTTTAATTTTTTTGTAAAATATTCCAGTAAAGATTTTTAAAAAAATAATATTTTAATATATTTTTAAATTTTTTTAACATAGTGCTCACAATCCGTAAAATATGGTACATCGAATAGGTTTTCACGGTTTTACACTGGTGCATATTACTATAAACGCACACTACTTTTTTTTAATAAATTGTAAAAATTAAACAAGACCATATTTAGGGGGCTACAAATTTGTTTATTAAATTAGTTAAGACTTCACTTAAAATATTCTTTACAAAAAAAATTCATTTGTACTTTATTTTTTTACTTAATTTTCGAGATTAACAGGGTATTTTCCTATAAACGCACTTTAATTTATGGGCCACTGTAGCATTATTAATAATGTGTGGATGATCCTTTGTTATGGATTGTTTCAAAAATACGGTCTGGCATTGATTCCACTAATTTTTTAAGCAGATCGGAATCAAGACTCCCAGACTTGTTTAAATCTTAGTTTCAGCTCTGTCACAGTCATTATGCTTTCATTCTGGGCATTATTTACGGGCCAGTGAACAGAGGAATTCTGTGTTCATTAAACCAAGCTTTCGATTGCTTAGAAACATGTTTTGCAGCATTATCTTGTTGGAATATGCAATCTTCATCCATTTTTTCATCCATAAATGAGAGAAGAGCATCTTCCAACAATTCGTTATAAATCGCACTATTAATTTTTGTCGGAACAAAACATATTTTCGACTTGCTAACTGCAGAAAACGCTGCTCAAACCATAAAGACCACCGAAATTACGTTTCAGTAGCATATTTTCTTGCGAATTTTAGACGATTTTCTTTATGGTGCTTTTTTAGCATTGGTTTACATTTCGGCGTTTTCCATTTTATGTTTTCATCGTTTCGTAAAATGTGTGCAACGTGTTTGGCAGTCACTGGAAGATTCAATTTATTCTTTATTTGTGTGGAATTCAATTTGTTGCGGGTTGCTTCTTCTTTTATTAGATTAAGTTGTCTTCTTGTTAGTTTTATATTGCCCTTTCATAATTTTTACCTTTCTTCAAGAAATTTCGCACTACACTTTCCGCACGGTCGATTTTACGTCCAATTTCTCTATTGGAACATCCTTGGTCGTGAAAAAATTTAATTTGAATCTTTTCTTGATCGGACAAAAAACCCTACCTGGGCATCTTTAAAAGTGATGAAATTTATTGATTCAAATAGAAAAAGTTGCAGTAACTGAGATGTTACTATTAGAAACGTACCTTTGGTTGGAAAAAAACTAAAATTGATAATATTTTATTTTTGGTAACTTTTTTAAAAACAAATTTCACATCTGCGTTTATACGAATCTTCCACTTAAAATAGCACCAAGAACATTTGATCGCATAATTAAGGCAAACAACAAGAATAAGAAAAAAAAACTTGTTTACTTTCAAAAAGTACCGTTAATTTGTCTTTCATTAGCAAAGTTAAATTTTGCTTTTGGATGAGAACAACAAAGATATAACAAAAGTACAGAAAAAAATAAGTGCGTCTATAGGAATATGCACCAGTGTATGTCATAAATTGCCCAAAAATGCTTTAAAACATATTTTTGGAACCATGTCATTTTTCAAATGGATAGTTGGAAAATATCTACAAACGATACAATTTTCTTTTTTATTATTTTCCTAATAAATAGATCTATAGAATCAAAAATAATGACTATCCGTTAGCTATTTTTAAAGATAGTGTATCTGAAATCGAACCAAATTACCTAAAAATTGTCTGTTTATTTGAACACTGAACAAAAAATTTGATTGTAATGAGAGTAGCATATTTGAAATCGTTGGACAGTTTTCTGTAAAATGGATTTATTCAATATTTTTAAGGGGCACATGCAATTTTTGATTTTTGCAACCTCACTTGTTCTACGGGAGCCACTGTGCGTCGTTTACAGTGTGATATCTTGTTAACAGTTTATGAATTTAAAACCTTCCAAAAATAATAATAGTTTTATAATCTGGGCTTTAGATTTACAAGCAGTCTTATAAATGATTACAGTCTTCATAGTATTGTTGAATAACTTCCAATCACAACTATGTTTTCCCTATGGCTACAAAACCAATTCGAAATATTTATTTTGATTATGTATATAGGACATATTTCTCCTAATTTTGTTGTCCTTACTGTCTATTTTATTTGCCAATCTAAAACTCCCATGACTGTCACAATTATACTGTTTTCGTATCTATAACAAATTCATGCATCTATCTTTGTATGAGGATTCATATAAATACATATTTTTCAGTAAATTTATTAAGGCTACAAAAAGCAAAAGTAAAAATAATAAAATACCAGAAAAAACTTAAAATAAATGAAATTGTTTGCTGAAAAAAATCAAAAAAAACTCAAAAATAAAATTCAAGTGTTGTTTGTATGTAATTCTCTGATGTTGTATTTATTTATAAACAACATTATTAAGTACACAAGACTGATGATGGTGGTGGCAGTTCATTAAAAGTATTCACTTTACAATAAATACATAACAAAAAAAAATATTTCAATTCCACGTTACTGACAATTTTCCAGAAATACTCTCTGTCGATTAGGTTTATTTGGAATTCAATAGGGGCAATATCGGTACATGATTTGACTTAGTCCGTATAAAAACAATTAAAATATGAGGAGATTTTGAGAAGAATCGGCACAGTCGAGTGTAACTTCTCTTACCTGCTTAATATCAAATAGAAATGATCTATCGATGTCAGAACCTTTTTATATTTAAACATCATGGGACATGAAATTCAAATAAATTTTTGATTGGATTTGTTTTTGAAAATGAAAGCATTCTTTTAAGTAAATAATTTCTCTTACAAATTTTCTACACCATGTAGCTTTCGGGTATTTGTAGAAGTTGATGTTTTAACAATTCAATTTGTAAATGTGTGATTTTTTTTTTTGGTATGTGTTCACTAAGGCAAAAACGTACCCTCTTACACACACGTAGCTAAGTCTGTATTTCTGTTACAATTGTGACTGATTTCTTAAAAAAAGAAAAAAAGTATTTTAAGTTTCATTTCTTACAAACCTAAATTTGGCAAAATTTTTATAATATTTTTATTTTTCATGTATTTTTGTTCGCAAACAAAAATATACAAATGTATGTTGAAATAATAGAACTCAAAATGTCGATGAGTATTTACATTCGACTTTTTGATGACAACATACCACAAGCCATCAGCAAACAATATTGCTTGACAGTTGAAACAATACGAAAAATTTATGAAAAAAAGGAAAATTTTGTAAAAAAAAAGAATTTGGGGTGTGACACTACAGTTGGCAGGGTTATACACTTTTCGGAAAGAAAATGGAATCATATTTTCATCATTTTAAAAGTAAAAGCAATAAAATAATCAATCCTAAAGGGGTTTAAAACTAAGCGATCTGTCGCTTTATTACCGTGTTGTCTTAGGACGGGGAAATTGTTCTTACTTTCAATATATAGCTCCATTTCATATTCGTTTTCACCATGTAATTACTATATGAACTCTACGCTACGGAAATACTTTCTACAAACAGTGGCAAAACAAAAAAACACATTGAAAACCAAACAAACAACAAAACCAAAAATATTAAACGCACTTGAGTGTAAAACATCAACCAACACGTCATCAACATTTTAAAAATACCAGCCAAACAAAAATCAAATCAAAATCATTGAAAGCGACCCCCCGCCCGATGCGATAAAAATCAAATCGATGTTGAAATAGAATAGAAATTTTTTGAAAAAAAAACACCTTTTGCAAAAATAGAAAAACCCCGTCAAAATTTTGTAGCGACATTTATTGAAATGAATACAGATTTTTGTTTTCTTCGCTATTATTACACACATGCTGCACTCGCATTGAATTGTAAAAAAACTAGCAAAATACCAGAACCAAATGTGTGTGAGTTCATCGATAATTCTTTTATAAAAAAATGTATATTGCATATTTCTAAAAAAATGTTTGTACATATAAAAAGATATAACATGCATTCTTTTTTCCACAGCGAAAAAAGAAATGAGAAAAAATATCTAGATACAAAAATATTTGTAATGCATTGTTGCAGTGTGCTGTGCCTGCATTGTATTCAAATGTGTTTAAATGTAGTTGGAGACATGATGTGAATTTTCTATCTTTCTGGCAAATTTCTTTACAATTGGTTTGTTGTTGCCTTCGTTGGGTGGAAGTGCACCACCACCATTGAGGAATTGGAAATTTTCATATGTCATCGTTAATTTTTTTTTTCATTTCATTTTTATTTTCGTTTTAAAATGTCATAACATGACTCGATAGATTATTGTAAATTTATTATAGATTATTATTTGTAGACAAAGGTGATGGTGGAATGTTTGTAAGCATTACTAGCAAATAAACAGTCTGCAGGAAGAGAATAACAGCAAATAATTTTGAGTTATTGATAACACTAGATGTGTTTATTCGCAGACAACTTTGTTTATCGCATTTTGTAGAGGTATTCGGAATTTGGCCGAAAACAGTAAAAAACTTTTTATATATTCATATAAATGATGTAGTAATTGCTGCAAATTTCCATAAATTTTAAAAAGTATTTCGATAACTATCGATAATAGAAGGTTTTTATTGAAAACTATCGAGAACAAAAATGTTTATTATATAGAAGATTTCGATAATAAAGATTTTTTCCGATAAATATCGATATCTGTAGAAAATTTCTGGATATCGATAACTCTGTATAACCAACATTTGTTATAGAAAATATCGATAACAAAAACTTTTTATAATAATCTCGATTAATGTAAATAAATGTTCAACAAAAAAAGCTTCAATTACATTAATTCAATTGCATTAATATCAGTGGTTCTCACAAGCCTTTGCTTCACGATGCCCTGACCCATATAATTGAAAGCAAAGCCCATTACACCAATTCCAGTTAAATTTGGAAAAATACATATTGATATTGAGAAAATATAAATAGAAGTCAAAATATTCGAATTAAAGTGTGTGTCAAAAAAAGACTATAAGTAAGTCTTCTATTAAGTAAAATAAAAATTAAACATTCAGTATTCAAATTCTGAAAAATACATAAATTTATTCAAATATTATACAAATTCATTAAACATTAAAATATTGGTATATTACTCGGTATTTATAAATGTATCCACTTTTTCCGGAAATGCTCCCATTAAAGCCTTTTCTGTGTTCTTTAATTTTTTTTTACAAGAGGCCAATATAATTCCACAGATCGAAGTTCTGGACAGTTGAGTGGATTTGCCTTCCGTGGTATAAAATTTACATTATTGTTTGAATACCACTCAATGGCCTTTGTTGATGCCGAATCGGGTCAGAAATATGAAGGCACTCTCGTTTTCAGAAATGTTAAAACCGGTTTTGTAGACACTCCGTAATATTTCTTTGTTTATCTGCCTGATGTCAAAAATGATTAGCTTCTTTTGCCACAACTGCAAATGGTTTGCCACTAGAGTTTTTCACGGGACGGGAAATCCTGGGAATTCTGCAAAATTTTCAATCCCGGGAAATTGTGCAAGAATTCCCGGAAATTACTCTCCTCTATTTTATATGATGTTTTTTGAACATTTTCTCTAAAAGATGTTTAAAGCTCCAAAACAAATGCAGAAAATTCATGCAAGAAAAAAGATTTAACCTAAATAGACCATTAACGAGTTCATTATTCAAATTATTCCAAAAACTCTTGCATGTTTAGGGCTGTCACAGAATTATATTCCAAACGAAATTGTCCATTTTCACTATTGCTTTTTAACAAAGAGTAAACGAACATTGTTGGAATAAAACCACATTCCGTGGAATTGAATTTTGTTTAATATTATTGGGTTTTCTTCAAGTTTTACTTAACATCTATACTTATTTTTTTATTTAATAAGCAAAACATTGCCAATTCAAAATTAAAACAAAAAAAAATTAAATATTTATTTTTTGCAAATTAACAGAATCTAATGGAAATTAAAGCCACTCCGATACAAATGGTGACAGGATTATATATAACCAAAATTAGAAATCGAGTTAATCTCTTTATATTAAATTATTATTGGATTTTTTTTATGTATCCAATTAAATTTTTTTAGCTTTTTAACGAAGTCTACATTCTTAAAATTTAATAATTTGTTCTAGGCGGGAATTGCCGATATCCCGGGAAATTTCAAAATTACTTACGATTTCTCGGGAAATGAAAAAATGCTGGAAAAGAAAAACTCTTCTTGCCACACAAGAAATTTCTTGGGTAATTTTGTTTGTTTTTTTGTCCGGTAGTGTTCTTGAACATTACCTCGACTATCAGCCACATACATATCTTGACCGGAAAGTTGTGAAAAGTCTGCCATTATATAAAGTTTTACACAACAGGTGTATTTTCTTATAAAGTTTTACCTAAATTTTTTCGATTGTTCTTGTGCATCTATGTTCTTACGATTTGGCACTGTGCACGAAAGAGTTGTTTGATTTCTTTTGCCTTACCAATATCTGTTAAACCTGTTTTTATTCCTGATTCAAGTTTTCTTTCAATGTTCAATTCTTCCTTATACTTTTTAATTTATTTATTTATTTATTATTTATTAGCCTATGGAAAATTATCCTTACAGGCAATTAACAATTATTTGTATAAATGTAATTAAAAAAACTTATTATAAAAATTATGAATTCAAATAAGCAATAATGTTGTTTTTAATTATATTGTTACTTAATGAAAAATCAATTAACATGTAAAATTTATTAAATTCCATACACATTCTCCTTATTGGATCAGCATTTGCAAAGTTCGCTCTAATAAATTTCACTGATAATGGAACAAAATGACGTGATGGTCGTTGAGGCACATTAAATGAGATATTTTGGATTAAAAAACCGGAACTTACACTACCATTGATTATGTTGCAAATAAATGAAATGTTTAACATTGATCTTCGGCTCTTCAGGGTTGGAAGTTTAATTAAAGACAATCTTGCAGAATATGCTTTTGAAAAAGTGTGAGGATGAGCTCTCAGATCTTTTGCTATTTTTGGAAAGTCCATATTGGATTTTTTTTAAAAGTTTTTATTATTTGTTTACGTATTTTTTTTCGCTGTCCATTTTGACATAAAGCATTAGTTGATCGCAACAATGGCCTGGATATTGTGTCCCCTGGACAACCAACATACTGGCCTGCTGATCCTAAAAAAATTCCTGATCTCATAGACTTTACCATAACAAAAAATATTAATCGAAATTCAATATCTACAGAAATGTCATATGATTTATCTTCTGATCATTCCCCAATTATAGTTTCTTATTACGGGAGGACTAACATTTCAAAATTTCATACTGAAACATATTACTTTAAAACAAATTGGCTTAAATATAAGAAATATATAAGCAGTCATATCCACACAGATCTTTGTATTCAGTGTGAGGAAGATGTAGATAAAAGTGTCAATGAATTTACGTCATTAATTGTATCGGCTCTAAATCATTCAAAGAGTCAAATATTTCCTAAAACTGATATGCACATTTCCAACTCAGATATTGAACGACTTCTTTTAGAAAAGAGAAAACTCAGAAGAGAATGGCAACAAAGTAGATCACCTGCTGCAAAGCAGAGGCTGTCTGCTGCTAGTAAAAATCTGAAAAAAGCCCTTCAATTAGAGGAGGATCGCAGAAATAGAATTTACATTCAAAGTTTAACAAATACCAAACACACAAATTTTTCCCTTTGGAAGGCAAATAAAATATTTGCCGATCACTTAAGTACAGTCTTTCAACCAAACTCGCCAACTACTGTTTTTGAACTTGTAGAGCCACCTGTGTCAACATTATCTAATGATGACATATTAGATATAAGCCCAGAAAACATTAACGAAGTAATCAAGGATAATATAATATTAAAAAAATCACCTGGAAATGATTCTGTTACACCTACTATGATTAAAAACCTACCGAGTGGCAATAATTGTGCTGTCTACAATATTTAATGCGATCTTTAAACATGGAGTTTTTCCGACAAATTGGAAAACTTCTCAGATAATAATGATACCAAAGCCAGGTAAGGACTTGACCGTACCATCCTCCTATAGACCAATAAGCTTGCTTCCTTGCTTATCGAAACTGTTCGAAAAAGTGTTCCAAAAGAAAATCATACCATTATTACATGAGAAAAATATAATCCCAGTTCATCAATTTGGTTTCCGGGAACGCCACGGAACAATAGAACAAGTTAATCCTTTGAATTAAAGAAATATTGTTCAGCTATATTTTTGGATGTCGCTCAAGCCTTCGACAAAGTATGGCACAAAGGACTGGTATATAAAATAAAATGTTTGCTGCCACCATCTACTCATAAACTATTGGAATCTTATCTATCGGACCGTATATTTACAGTTAAGTACAATGATTACGTGACAAGAGAATATAGGATTGGAGCAGGAGTACCACAAGGAAGTGTTCTTGGACCTACCCTCTATTTGATTTACACCTCTGATTTGCCTACGAGCGATGAATTGACTATTTCTACATTTGCTGATGACACCGCAATTATTAGCTCGCATGAAAACCCATATATAGCATCTAGTATACTAGATGGCTACTTAAGATGTGTGGAAACATGGTTAAACAAATGGAGAATACGTGTAAATGAGTTAAAAAGCAAACATGTTACGTTCACACTGAGGAGGGGATGCTGTCCACCTGTCACACTTAACAATGTTAATATACCTCAGTCCGATTATGTTACATACCTTGGTATTCACTTAGATAGAAGACTTACATGGCGCCGTCATATAGAAACCAAGAGACTTCACATGAAGTTAAAAGCATCTAGCCTTCACTGGTTAATAAGTGACCGATCAAAGTTAAGCCTGGACTATAAAGTCACCCTGTATAAAATCATTTTAAAACCAATTTGGACATATGGAATCCAATTGTGGGGAACGGCCAGTAATTCCAGTATTGAGCTTATACAGAGGGCCCAGTCGAAAATTCTTAGGACCATGACGGGTGCACCATGGTACATAAGAAATGAAAACATCCACAGGGACTTGGAAGTGCCACTAGTGAAGGATGAGTTTAAGAAAGTCCGCGATAAATATATACTGAAACTGCAATCACACCCAAATCCGCTTGTTCGGCTTCTCGCACAGAGCCAAACCAGATCAAGGCTTTGTAGAGGAGATCTACCACCCCGCTAAGATGTGGTCCATCCATCAAACAATGCTCTCTTTAGAGAGCAATTAGTTTTAATTTTAGTTATAAGATTTAATCACTTATTGTTAGGCCTAATGATATAGGCAGATTCAATAAATAAATAAAAAGTTAAAAAAAAAAAAAAAATTTTGACAGAAATAATAGTTGAAAATTAATGATTTAGGAAAGACATCTTTTTTGATTAAAAAATAATAATTTGTTGGACCAAGGATAAATTTAGTGGATATAGGAATAGTGGACAAACGCTATAATATATCAACCAAAGTTTAGTGGGCCACGAACCACCATTTGAGAACTGTTGATTTATATTATTGATTAAATTTCGATAAATATCCCTAATACAATTTCAATAACTATCGATAGCAGTTTTTTATGGAAGACTATTGATATCACAAATGTTCTACAGAAAATTTCGATAAATATATTTATAGAAAATTTAGATAACAAAAAAGATAAATATCGATATCTCTAGAAAATTTCCATAACATTGGATAACCAAAGATTTTTATAAAAAATTCAGATAATAAAAATTCATAAAAAGAAATTTTAAAAAAGATTTCAATAACAAACATTTACAATTAAAAATTGTACATTAAAACAAATACAGTCCACAGAAAATTTCGAAAACATACTTTTTCTATAGAAAAGTTTCGAAACCTGACTTTTTCTAAAAAAATTTTATAGAAAATGACAAATATTTTCTATACCAATTTTTAAGTTTCGATAACAATCATTTTTTATAAAAAAATTGAACAAAAAAAATTTTCTATAAACAATTTTTCATAAAACAATAACAAATTTCGATAAGACAAATTTTCTATAAAAAATAAAATAAAAATTATCTGTTATAAGTATTTGATAGCAAAATTTTTCTATATATAAAGTTTATATAAAAAGGTCTCCAAGGACAAAATTTCGAAATTTCAATTAAAAAATTAAATTTTTGAATCTCTAATCTTCCGAATTGGATAATATTTAAAGTTGTCCAGAATTTCGAAATTTAGTTTGAGAACTGAGATCGAAACATTTTTAACCTTTTTCTGAAACCCTTAAATTAAGGCTTTCTATCACTTTGTTCGAACAGGTATTATTGTTCTTGTATCACTCAAGAGCTTGTTTACCATAGTGACAGGATGCCAAATCAGGCCAAAAATAAGTGGACACATTATGAAGTCTTATGAATGGAAGCAGACTTTTTTTTAAACATTACTTGATGAAAATTTGCGTATTTATAGAGCCCTATGTAACAAATGTTTGGCTTCTTTTGCCGCAACTGCATATTGCTTGCCATACCGAGAACTTTATGGGAAAATTTTCTGCTTTTGGCTCCTAAACTTTTCTACAACATTCCCTCGAGCATAAGCAACATAAAAACATTGACCCGGAAGTTGTGAACATACGTTTCGTAATCCATTATGCAGCAGGTATATTTTTCTTTGGCTTCTAAATTTTTAGCAGAGTTCCTGTCAGGAATTTTTTGGGCCTTGTATGTTTTTAAAGCTGCATTGGCTTTAACTTTTCGTACCAAAGAGTCCGAGTACTGAGCTAACCGGACTGATTTCCTACCGGGTATGTTGGGAGCTCTTTTGAAAATGCTTTCTATTTATTGGCTTTAAAAACATCAAGTGGGCCATTCTTTTTAGCTGAACCAGGTTTTCTATCAACGGACAAGTTCTCCCGATACTGTAGCATTGGAATCAGTTTGACGGCAGACCTTTGATTGTTTGGCCAACCTTTTTGTAGGACCAAGTTGGGTTTTTGTTGAAAATATTTAATAATTTTAGGTACTCACTTTTTTTTCATCACTAATTTTAATCAGATTAAAAACAAATGAATATAATTGACATTAAACATAACAACTGACATGCTTTACAAAGGTAACTTGATCAAAAAATAAAAAAATACTTGGGTTAAAAGTCTTAATAAAAAACGTGTGTTAAGAATTTTTGAATCTCAGTCCTTAGTTTGGTTTTTATATAGATGCACGTAAAATACTTAAAGCAAAACTGTTAATAAAAAAGAAAAATTGCAATCAATAATTAAAATTTTCTGAGAAAACTTTCGATAACTATCGATAACAAAATTTTGTTTATTTACTAAACATTTTTTCACACCAAACTATTTTCTTTAATTCTTTTAATATTTTTTGAAAAATATTATTATTTCCTAATGCGTTTTAACTCATTAATAAATTTATCTAAACATTTTCTACGTAATCATTAGCATAAATCTTTTTCTTTCTCTATTTTTTGACTGCTTTACACGTTTATTAAGTCCCCGTATCATTCGTTCCGTTCCAAGGTCCACGTTCTTATATATATAATTATGATGAAATATTATTTATAAAAATTGAATTTCTTGTAATTACGACACATATTCATGGTCAGTGTCAAAGAAGAAATTTTTCAAAAATGATTTGTTTGTTTATTTATTTTACTTTATATTCATTTCATGAAATGACTGCTGATACTAAATCGATCAAATTTTGAAATATTTTGACTGAATATTACGCTCACTCGAATTTTTATGGCAACAAAATTTTACAGCAACATGTTTGTTTTTCTATATTTGCATCATTACACAGATGATGGGAAATATGGAAATAATAATAGATATCTATAAAAGATAAATAGATGTAGTTGAATGCAACTAAAAACAAAAGGAAGATTAATGGGAATTTTCCAATTTACACTGAAACAAAAGATTATTTTCAGTTTTTTATGTTGCACAAAAATTGGAAATTTTGGAATTTAAGAACACATACATACATAGTAGTGTGAAATATATAATTTAGGGTCGTTAGTGTTATCTGTTAAAATTTAGGCATTTAAATTTAATTTGAATAGAGATTATTTAGATCAATTATAAATTAAATAATATTGGTCATGTTTCACGGATTAAATTTAACATAAACATATTCATGAGTTTTTGATATTCAAACTAAATCTTTTTAAAAGATTTCGACATCAATACAATATTTTATAAAGGGCTTTGCTCACATTAGAAGTTAAGCTCTATGTTCTCCCTGTAGGTCCGACAGAAATAATTTTACACAATACCCAGCTGAGAGATGTGGATCATATTAATTTGTGGATAACTGTAGCTCTGCTACCATTCTTCTCAGTTTGCAAGAGCATATGGGTATAAACATGCCTATCAAATCTGGTGTAACATGTGATGGTCAATGGCCAGTGGCCTGACTGGCCATTGTCATCCTGACATTTCCCCAGAATTCCCCTGTGACACATGACAAAAAATTTCACTTATAGTGAACAGGCGGCAGTTAAGAAGTTTTCAAAGTAGGGAGGATCGCTGTAATAGAAATGAAATAAAACAAGCTGTGTATGGGTTATGTATTAACAAAATTATTATTACTATGTTTTTCTTTTAAAAAAACGCCATTATTTATGTTCATAAATCAAATGTACTTCTCGGCTTGGCACGCATTCTAATTTTCAATGACACTGCCTCATGGAACCGGCTGAATTTAGATTGAGGGTTATGTTGACTATGACTATAGAGAAGGCTAGTTGCACGATCTTGGTGACCAATTTTCGTCATCTACGCGAGAGATATCCGTACCCACAAATCGTCCACGCAGAATCCATTGTGAATATTATCATGTAACACCTTACATCTGGTACTCATGTTTCCCGAGTCTATACCTTTAAATTCAGGCCAACAGGCAGACATTGGTTATTATTCTTCAATAGTGATCGCTTTCTTCTAACTACCTTTTCGAAGAAATATAAACCAAATTTACACCAAACAGATAAGTTTTATGAATGCATTTCCACCTGGTGAACCTCATCTGGGTTATCGTCATCCCTTATACGACAAATTTTTCCTGTTCACATATCTACTTAAAAGTTCTAGTGAACGATTTTTTTCCTGATGAAATCGAAACGACAACATTTTTTTTTGTTTAAATATTTGTTTGGTTTTTTTTTTAATATAAGAAAAGTAATGTGGCCCCGTTTGCCCTCCGGCATTACCGCAGTGTGATAAGAGAGGTATTCCAAATTTAGGTAAGGAGTAGGTCAGACTATGTAAAACAGACCACACTTTATAATCTAAAGGATTCAGATCTGGAACACCAGAAAGTCAATCGTCTTCTTAGAAATAAAACTGTGAAAATTGTTTTTAACTAGGTTAGTGTAGTTCTTACCTTATATGCTGGGGCAGAGTTGTGCTAAAAGTATCACAAAAGCAGGCATAGACTCTGTAATTTGGGGGTTACTGACGAAGCAGCGCTTTTGATTTTTGCTTGCGGCCTAACAATAAGCATTTAAATCTTATAACTAAAATTATAACTAATTGCTCTCTACCGAAAGCCATTTAAACGAGTTGGTAGATCAGCTCTACGAAACTTTGATCGCATTTAAGGACCGCAGTGGATTGTAGCTTATTCGCATAGATCTACGACTTAATAAAAAACTACAAAAGAAAACATCTAAGGGTGTCAGACTTATCTCGATATCGATGACCATGGCCTCAAATCGATCCTGCAGAATGTCCAGTGTGGCATGTTGCTCCGTCCTATTGAAACCACATTTTGCTGGTGTTGATATCATTCAATTTAGACGAAAAAAATTCGACCTATAGCGGTCGCCATTGATGGTGAAGGGTACGTTCGACGAACAGAATACTTATTTTGATAAAACAATGTTATTATTTGCACGTATTCTTGAACGCTGACATATGTATCTTCAACAGTATGGCCGCTATCAACTGTCAAAGTTTGGAAGTGCCTATTGGAATACCCTTTACTAGATAGAAATTCATCCAAAAGTGCAGCTGATTTATTTATTTTTTCTAAAGAGAAGTAACACTCAGGCAATTAATGACCATTCAATTTAAATACAAATAAATTTTGAGTAATTTAATTTTGAATGGAATTTTTCGCAACTTCTCACGGAAAAGGAGACAATTTTCAAGCATCTGGATAATTTGTAACGAGCGTCACGTAACGTGTGTCACTAAATGTTCTCGGATTTTTGTAAAAACGACAAATGTTTGTTCACGCAAATAAGTTATATTAGAATTCTCTTTCATTCATCTTTCTTTAATGAATAAGTTTTTTATGTGCTTTATTATGCCAAATTCGCTAAAATTACGAATAAACACTTCAACTTTTAATGTTACTTCCACTTTTTGTAACGTGCGTCACATAACTTTGCGATCAATTATTTCGCAAGAAATGGCAATTAAAAGGTAATATCTTATGCCATTTGGAATTGCACTTAAATTTCACTATAATGTATTGTATACGTTGGAGGTATCTTATTTGAAAAACCAAAAAATTTTCATATTTAAATATGAAAACGTGTACGAATGAAACGTTTTTCACGCAGGATTTGCCCATATATTATTTGTGTTACTTTCTTTGGGAAGGGGATAGATTGGAGAAGAAAATGTGGTCTGTGCCTCTTGTGGTCAGTAGTCATAGTATTCAAGCTATTTTATAGCCATTATTTAATTTACTTTGGCAGCTTATAATTACACGGCGCTACGATGGAAAAAAAACTTGGAAAACGACCTAGCGTGGGTTACAGGGCTTGCTGAGTACATTAGAAATTGTGTCAAAAAATTTCAGAAATACGCTCAAATTCAGAAGTTATTCTGAAAAAACCGAGAACTGATTACGCTTTAAAATGACGTGCATTTTTTGATACACTTGTTAGTTATAAGTATTGTTTTTGTTAAGTATATCTAAAAGAAAAGCAAAATTTATCAACTTTTTTGATTTTAGTCGATTTTCATTGCTTATTTTGATATCAAAGTTTATAAAACTTTATACCAACATATATAGGAAATTTAGTTCTTAATAAAACATGGTTTCAATTATTCAAATCGGATTAAAATTGTATAAGTTATTCAACTTTTCATTAACACCTTTTTTAGTATTTTCTTCTCCAGATCGTATTAATAAAAAAAAAACAAAAATATACAAAAACAAAAATTTTGTACAAAACTTATAATTTACAAGGTAAATTTTGTGAAACTTTTTTCGAAAAAGTTTAATAACTTTTGCAAGTATAAACCGATTTTAACAAATAAAGTCTCGTTTTTGTCTACATAAAATTGTCTTTAAAATACTGTGCAAAAAATAATACGGTTTCATAGAATAAAATTAAAATAAATATTGTTGAATTTGAAAAATTACGAACAAATTAAAAATGTAAGGGAAACTTTTTATAAAAACTTACACAAATTTCTTGGAATATAGATTTTATGCATAAATTTTATGAAAGCTTAATTCTTTACCTAACTATTATTGTTTAAAATTTTGAAATCGGTCGAAAAATATATGAGTTAGAGGTACCAAAGTACTACGACCTACCCTAAAACCGTTTTTTCAAAATAACTCAAAATTTTTTTTAAAAATCTTTGAAAACGGTTTTAGTATGTCCTCACCTAGGTCTACAACACCCATTAGGTGGCTTTTCAAGTTCTGACAAAAAGTGTCATTTTGTAGCAGAGTGTTATCATATAAACTTGTTGATTGGCAGCGGTTGGGAATCGAACCCAGGCCGCAAATAATAATAATTAAGCTACAGCACACCTTCACATTATGATGAAGCTCTAAATTCGGACGTACAGCTTCATCGTGTAACTTGCCATAGAGATTTGACTTCATTGACTGTATAATTAATACTGATACAGAATTGACAGTCGCAAAACAATAAACTTTCAACATCAACTATATTGGAAAACCCCTTCATAAGCATAATGCATTTACACGCTATCCTTAAGATGTCAGTCATCTATTGCCCTTTTTCCAACATCCAAAATAAATTGTTTACGTTTTTTCTCTAATACCGTAATTGTGTCAGTTCTGCTTTATTTGTTTTGAAATCGACCCAAATTTGCTTCGCTTTAAACTATAAAGAATTTCAGAATTTTCGAAAATTGATATTAAAATTAAATTTTTCATTTGTGTTGCAGAGATTTTTATCAAAACTTTCATTTAAAATAAATAAAAGATATATTACTAGACAAATTTAAATTTAAACTCTCTCTAATTGGGGCATCACATAATTATACACACCATAGTTTATCTAATTGAATAATTTCTGTAAACATTTTTATGGAGTTATTTTTAGATTTTCTTTTTTTTATTACAAATTTCCATTTGCTCCACTATTTTAGATGGTTTGTTTATCTCACACATGTTATTGAACTCTGTTACAAGATATTTATATTATTTTTTTTTCGTTTTAAAATAAAAACACACAACATCTGGCCCATGGTGCATTTATCATGGCCTGCTGCATATGTTTAAAATAATGCTGCTTGCTGACTTATTCGATGTCTGTTTTTTGTTAATTTATAAACTGACAACAAATGGGTTAATAAAATAACAAATGTCTATATAGCGGTCGCCAAAATAATATAAAAAGAAAAGATATTGAAAAGAAAAAAAAAAACATTTTCATATTTAAATCATTCTTATAATTATAATTGTGCATAAATGATTCATCATGGCCGCCGACCCGGCCGACCAAGCGACCGACTTCATGCATGTGTTTGGAGTGAAATTTCTTTAAGTGTTTTTGATTTGCTTTGTAGTTGTTGCTGTTGCTGATTTGGTTTGTTTTTGAAAAGTCCCGTTAATTAATGTTTTAGCGTGTAGAACACTGAACAAAAAAAAAAAACGACAATAATTTACAAGATAAATGAGAGTCATGTGTGTGAGTATGACTAGTGTGTGACTGGGAAATGGCTGCTGCTGCTATGGCTGGCTGGCTGGTAAGTGCTGCTGCTGGTCGATAAGCAATATTTAATGAAAATGCGGTAAAAGTTCTCTCGGCTGCTATAGGCTGAGCTGGCTGAATAAAAACGGCTACAAAGTGTTGTTATTTTCTTTCCAATTATTTGCTCTTGTTGTTTTATCCATACATTTTATCAAACGGATAATGATGAGGTTGTTAATATAGCCACTGCTGCTGCTGTTGTTGCTCTCTATTGCTGACGCCAGCCAGTATTTGCTGATGATGTCGAGCTGCTTTGTGATGACGATAATGATGTTGATGATGCTGTGGAGAGCTTCTTTTTTCTTTTCAGCTGAGTGATCAATGAGTTCTTTTCTATTTTTTTTATAGTGTCTTTTGTGCTCTTTATTTGTTTCGTTGTTGTTGTTTTAATTTAGTTTTCAATATTTTCAGCCGTTACGCATTGTGGCAACAATAAAGTGTTTCAGTAAAATCAATGAAACTCACTGGCAAAGATGAACGCGCGGAAATCTTTAGCAGTTGAAAAGTATTGAAAATTGTTTTTCTTTTTCTTCTATCTATTATCAGTTTTATTCAAATTTTTGGTGTTTTGCTCCAAATTCTTTTTGAAAATAAAAAAATATGTATTTTGTGTTCAAGTGTTTAAAATAAAAAAATAGCAAGAAAAAAATGTTTGTTGATTTTCGTTAATACGCCAATAGAGAGAAAAGAAAATCTATATTAAAAAATAGATTTTAATTTATCGAAAAATTTGTGAAAAAGAAAATTTATGTAAAAGCTTAAAAAAATAAATAAAGCCATAAAATGTTAATTAATTTCGCAATATAAAAAAGCTATAAAATGTCGAAATAAATAAAAATATAAAAAAAATTTTGAGAAGTTCAAAAA
The DNA here is from genome assembly GCF_958450345.1 of Calliphora vicina. Taxonomy (NCBI): domain Eukaryota; kingdom Metazoa; phylum Arthropoda; class Insecta; order Diptera; family Calliphoridae; genus Calliphora; species Calliphora vicina. Next base: position 73,516,762 of record NC_088783.1, on the reverse strand, counting down.
TAAAAATATAAGAAAATATTAAAGGTTTCGAAAAAAAGTTTAAAAAAATAAGAAAATTTCTTTAAAAAATCGAATTTAATTTTCCATACTAGTGAAAAAGCAAATAAATCTGTAAAGTGCCAAATATTAGTCATCTATTTGAAAGTGTTTCTGTGGTTCTTCATAAATTTTCAAGTGACACAACCTTATGATTTCCATCTGTTGTGTCAATATTGTGCAAAATAAATATTTTGAAAAATATTTATAAATATTTTTCACAAGTTCGCTTGTTTTTTTTTTTTGTTATTTGTGATCTTGCTTTGTTTTTCATAAATTGAAAAACATTTTATTTTTAAAAAAAAAACTTTAGTGATTTGAATAATAAACGACGCAAGGTTCATTGGCGTTTCAGCGATACCCAGCTGCCCGAAAGTATATGCATGGAACTAACTGACAGTCCAGTTAATGGTGTTGCACCATACACTACTCCTCCTCCTCCTCCGCTACCAACAGCAGCCAGCAGCAGTATTATTAGCAGCAGCTGTCCTACTGCAACTTCCATGCCTACCATGCTTAATAGATCAGAATCCTTAATATCCAAATCGTCACAGATATCTACTATAACCTCCATCAAGGAAAGTTGCGAAAGTCTAGAGAATCTAAGTGATGCCTCTTTATCAAGCTCGTGTTCTTCCTCTACACTGTCACAACCATTCAAAAATCCTTTAGCTACAAATACCACCAACGATACCATAATCAATACGGAATTGATAACAAACAAACCGCAACGAAATAGACGTTATACATATAATCCCTGTTTAGAGGCTGCAACTGCTAACACACCTGAGCCAACAACGCCCACGGAATTAGCTGTATTAGCCAAATCGTCCTCTTCCTCACAAATTCCGCCATTTCATCGTAATACCAGTAGACAAAGTTTATATTCTTTACAACATCATCATCAACATCCTCATCACCATCATCATTATCCACACAATCAACAACAGCAGCTGCCACAACAACAACATCAGCAACAACAACAACAGCCGTTGCAACAACAAACAGGTCATCGACGACGTAGTAGTTTATGGCCAGAAGCTTTGCTAATAAACACTCGCACTTTATCTATTGAAAATGATCTACAACAGCGTACATCACCAGCGGTATGTTCCATCAATATTTTTCTTACTATATATACATGATTGCATATAGACATCTACAATATATAAAGATATATACTATATGTGTTTTTTATGACCTTTTTTATTATATGACGTGTATAATTTTTGTGTATTTGTTTGCTTTTTCCATTGTTTATAGTCACCACGTTTTTATATTTTATACTGGGATATTTTCTCAACACTTGCGTTGAATTGAATAAGGAAAAATTATGTTGTTTATTTTATTTTTGAGGTAGCATAAGAGAAATTTTAAATATTTTGTCAGTTTTCTAGAGATACTAGTTCAGAAATTTAATTGAATTGTATATGATATTGGCTTCACTTGTTATGTCGAACATGTTTGAAGACATGGCAAATATTATAATTTCATTATATTTATAATATATTTATGGGGGATTTCATGTCAAGTGAACTAACTTTTGAAATCGATGTCATCCGATCGGGATTAAGTTTTCAACAAGATCGGTCCAGAACTCTGAGAGTTATAGGGGGTAAAAATTTGACATTTTGACCAAACAGGTGTTTTTTTCTCTTCCATGTAACTTATTACCAGGGAAACCGGAAATATGCTCTAAAAAAAGCGTTTTAGGCGCTTTAAATATGCAGTAAAAACTTTAAAATATGCTCTTAAAATTTAAAAAATATGCTCTTAAAAAAATAAACTTTTACATAATTTTTAACCAAACAAAATTTACTTAAATTTTCAAATAAAAATCGTTGTCTATTGGATCTGAAAACATTTTTAAACACAGAAAATGTTCTTTCGACATCAACTGATGTTACAGGAGCAAATTTAAAAGACAATATTTCTTTAACACTTAGAACGGTTAAGTTTGAATTAGAACTAAAATTTGATATTTAGATGGAGCTATTATTAAAATAGTGCTTATTTTATATTAAAACAAGTAAGAGAGTTATATTCGGCTGTGCCGAATCTTATATACCCTTCACCTAATTATACTTCAAAATAAAAAATTGTAATATTTTTAGGTGAACAAAATTTTTTTTCAGTTTTTTCATTTTTTGGATAAAAAAATTTTCCGAATTGTTATTTTAAATTTTAAAAAAAAATTTCTGTTTTTTAAATTTTTTTTTTGGTGAAAAGCCATCTATTTTTCAATTTTGAATTTTAAACAAAGGAAGTAAAAACCTGTAACACAACAGCGAAAAATAAGTAAGACAAAATTTGTTTTTGATAAAATCAAAATATGCTATTAAACAGTAAAATATGCTCTAAAAACGCAAAATATGACATAAATATGCTCTTAAAACAAATATATGCAAAAATATTTATTTAAGGGTAAAATATGCAAAAATATGCACTAACAAATCGATGCAAAAATTCTTAAATAGTTCTGAAACGTGTAAATATCTTATCCATGTGCTCATTAGACTCACCAGAAAAAACATGCATTTGCATATTTTGGTTTCCCTGCTTATTACCTACTGTTATTAGCAAAATGTGTCCCATATAGTTTAGATAGCAATTTCTTCAATCTTTCGAAAAAAATTTTGACGTTTTTTTCCGAATTCAAAATTTTTTTGACTTTTTTTTCAAAATGGGCCCAAAAGTTGACCCCGTCTAACTCAAAGAAAAATTGTGTCTAAATTACTATCTAATAGGACTAACCTTGGTGCAAATTTCATCTGAAGAGATCGATATCAAAAGTTGGTTCACTTGATATGATATACCTCATTTTACAATCCATTTGGATCTTAAGCCGTACATAAACTAGACTTGCATGAGCTTCGATCTTCAGATATTCTTCTCCATTTTCACACACCGAGTTCAGATAAATGTTCCTCTAATTGATCTTTCATCGAAGAATTCGTCGTCCTCTTCTGTGTCTTAATTTTTAGCTGGATCATTGTCATCCATTTTCTCAAAATGCCCGTTATTTGATACGTTTCACAATATTCATGTTATCATACAGTGACGGACATTACAATAGAATCACTACCAATATTTCACTTAAAACCAGGAGCAATCATAAGGATTGGTGTGGGCCAGAAAATATAAAAAAGTGGCAAAATGTGTTGTGGACGGACGAAACGACCATTAATTTAATTGGTAGTGATGATAAGACATAGGTTAGACGTCCAAAAAATGGCAAAAACCAAAACCGTTTAAACATGGTTGGGGAAATATTATTATATGGTATTGCGTTGGTCCAATTTATTGGATTAAAGAAAATATGGATAAGCACTTGTATGTAAATATTTTGGAGAATGTTATAAAGCCACATGCAGAATGGAATATGCCCTTAAAATGGCTCTTCCAGCAAGATAATGACCCAAAGCACACGTCAGGTCTTGCCAAAAAATGTTTTTTATATAACAAAATTCATGTTATGGAATGGCTGTCTCAATAACCAGACTTAAATCCTATGGAAAATAGTAAAAGACAATCTCGGACCTGAAAAATTTAAAAGCAAGGAAGAACTTTTGCAGAAAATTCAGGAAATATGGTATGCAATTTCCCGATCTACATGCGAAAGTTTGTTAAATTCAATCCCCAAAAGATTTGATGCTGTTATTAGAAATAATTGATATGCAACAAAATATTAAGAAAACAACGAATTCTTATGATGATTTTTTATTTTTAATCATTTTAAGACTGATTGATTCTATTTGAATGTCGCATATTTTATTTAGTCTTTTAGATTTGACATTGTTTTTAACATAAGAATGTGTTATTTTTTTTATTTTGTTTATTTCTATTTATTGTTTACGTTATGTGCATTAATATACATATAATGAACAAATTTTAAATTTTGCATTCTGTAAAGCGTTAGATTTGTCTGGTGATAAAGAACTCTGTTTCTAAATGTCTTTCTAAGTCCGAATTAGCATCTAATTGAAAGTATTATTCTTCGCTTTATCTCAAAACATGTATAATTAGTCCTAGTTATGGCGGTCTTCTGCTTGTCGAAACCATTAATTTTGTCTTATCATCATTCACGGCCAGCCCAATTTCGCTGATTCCTTATCGATTCTCGTAAATATCTCTCGCAATGTTCGACCACTAATATCGATATCGTCTGAATATGCGAGAATTGTATGGTTTCTAGTGCAAATTCCGGCCAAAAATCCATAACTTCTTTATTTCATCATAAAAATGTTTGAAATTTGGCATTTGTATTAAGAATAACATATTTCGATGTTTAAATACAGGGTTTGGACAAAAAAGCATGAATGTTCTAAAAGTATCAAAAAAAAAAATGCATGTAAGTGGCTGAAATTTAGTCCAAAAACAAGTAAGAAAGTATGATACCCTACACTAAGTAAATGAGCAAAAACATTTTTCTTTTAAAATATCAATAATTTATATTCGTGAGTGGTTTTCGAAAGTGGGCCGTATATGGGAGCAATGACCAATTATGGACCGAGCACCATGAAATTAGATCGTGTGATATATGTCTCTATGAAAGTTATTCATGTTGAATTTTGTGTGTATACCAACATTTTTAAGAGATTTATGCACGTTAAAGTGATTTTCGGAAGCGGGTCTATATGTGAGCTATGACTAATTATGAACCGATCGTATCAAAATTTGGTGAAATGAATTTTGTATATATAAAACTTATTTGGAGCTCAATTTGTGGAGATACATTTATAAATTAAACATTTATGACCGCTAAAGTCCAATTTCGGGAGGACATTTGTATGGGGGCTAGGTGAAATAATGAACCGATTTCAGCCAATTTCAATAGGCTTGGTCCGTAGGTTATTCTTGTGAATGCCTGAAATTCAGTCCAAAAATGAAGAATAGCATAAGTGATTGAAAAAAATGGTAGTATAAATTTCGGAATACATATACAGGGTTTGGCCAAACAATCATGGACGTTTGGAAATTAACAGAAAAGTTAGGTTATTCATGTAAATGCCTAAAATTTGGTGTACATTTAAGAAAAACACACTTGATCCATCGCAAAAATTATTAGAAATTGCATACATGGGTTGGCCAAATAAACACTGACGTTGTAAAAGTATCTAAAAAAGTATATAATTTTTGTAAATGGCTTCAATTTGGTTTATAATTAAAAATAACATAAATGATCCATTAAAAAAATACATGGTTTTGCCAAATCAGCATAGCCGTAAATAACTTGCATAATTTTTGAAATTGACCAAAAAATAAAAAAAAATGGGTAAAATATGAAGGTACTGAAATCGTTCTGGTTATTGGAATGGCAGATAATTGCAGCTGCAATTTATATTACTTTCTCTTGATACTTTACAGTATTAGATGTAATTTACACTTAACCTCTAATAGCCCCTTGTAATTTGTTCTGACTTTTCAAAATTGTTTTTAATTTAGTTTCTGTAGATTTAAAACTAGTTCCTAATCATTTCACTTTTATATAAAAAGAACACGCAAAAACTCCATAATAAGTACGTGGAATGGTTAACTGCTAACTGTTTTATAAAAATATGTAATAATTTGCAAAAAAAAACTCTAAAGAAAAAAGCACAGTAGCCAGTAAAAAAAAAGTAAAAGAGTCACATTTTACTAATATTAAAGTGACAAGAAAAAACCTTTGACTTTACAGCACTATAAATAACCATATACTTACTTTATAGCCAAAATAATAATGATACTGCATATTCTGAAGTGTTAAGAAAAATTTTAAATAAAAAAAAAAAAAAACATTTTTGTCCGGAATGTGCTATTAAACGTAACATAGCGCAATATCTTTTAAAGCAGTATGTTAAAAAGGTCACACGATAGACTTTTATGAATCTTTGTATGTTTTTAAATGGTTCTGAGATGTATTTTCCAATTTTAATCATTGATTTTGTTTCAGCTAAGGTATTTCTGTCTAATCGTATCAACTTTGTAGGTATACCAGACATGGCTTCGAAGACTTTTGTACGTATATGACTATCGAAAGCGGACTTATAAACAATTGCCCAATTCACAATTGATGTCGTAGTGTTGTAGCATTGTATGTCATAAATATTTTTTAAACAAATTTTTCGAAACAAAACATTAATAAAAAAAATTACGACATATAACGATACAACGCTACGACACCAATTGTGAATTGGGCAAATATTTCAAACAGAATCTTGTATGCGATGTGAAGGAGTCATACCCCTCTGTAGTAGGAGCATACTTGTCTCCCTTTATATGCACAGTACACAGCACGCTAAGGTTAAAATCGTCTGGTAAGCGTTCATTTAGCTAAATGTTATCAATGAGCATGCACTCTAATAACTTGTTTCCTCCAGCCTTAAATAGTTCCACAGGTAAAACGTCTGCTCCCGCAACTTTGTTGTTCTTAAGTCTGGATATTGCCAATGTGGTGCGGTAGACTCGATATTGTCTCCACGATCGTTTCCAAGGTATTTAAGTTATCATTAGATGCCAATAGATTTGAAAAATGATATGTGTTTCCATATGTTCATTATACCCGATGTATCTGTTACAAGATTCTCATTTCCATCGCACACAGGAGGAAATAGCTGAACTGAAACCTTTTGTCTGATATTTGACCCATTGGTAGAATTTTCGTACCTCATTCCTACTCCTGTTCATTTCAAACACATCACATCTCCATCCCCTCTTCTTGCGCCGGAATAGGCGTTTTTTCGCTTTAATTTTCTCATGGGACCTCTCTCTAGTAGCTCGTGTTACCACTGATCGCCTTTTCTCTTAACTAGCGTTGACGCACTCTTGGTCATACCGTTGGTTTCTTGGGAGAGGTGTTTGGTATCCTAGTACAGATGTAGCAGCATTATCCAGAGAGTGGGCAATATGTTCCCAATGTGCGCCAATATCATCGGAACAAGGAGTGCTTTTTAGCAAACAAGTTGATTTAGTGGAGTAGCGACATCCACCTTCCTTCGTGTTGCAGTTTCGCGAAGAAAGTTTGTCGCTTTGCTTAATCGAGTGCGTGACCTGATTGTAATCTGAGTTGATATTGGCCGCTCGTATTAAACGTACGTCCAATATGACACGGTATATAATAACGTGATTAATCTGGTTCTACGTGGATTGATCTGGGGATGTCCACGTTGCTTTGTGGATATCACGGTGTTGGAATCTTGTACTGTTGATTACCATGTTCTTTGCCGCGGTGTAATCAATCAGTCTCATGCCGTTGTCGATAGTTTTAACGTAAAGGCTGAATTTACCGGAAGTGTTTCCAAAAATACCCTGTCTACCTATTTTGGTATTAAAGTCGGCCAAAATTATCTTCATATCATGGCAAAGATCATTTACTATCAATGAATTAATTTACTATTTTGAATTGTTATTAATTCATTATTCTGATATTTTAATTTTTCCTTGTTGCCTTATTCACATGTTAAGTAGTATACGAAATGCCACCTATACCCAACAAATTCACCAAATAGACAAACAGCGAAAGAAAATCCAATATCTTCACATGCGATTGTATATTTTTAATCATAATTTTTTTTTCTTTTTTTGAAAAACAAATACAAACTGCGAAAAAAAATCGAAAACTAATTTCTGTCTCTCACTAAAAAAAATTAGCAAAAATGTTTTAATATTTTGATAAAAATATTTATGTATGAGAAAAAAAAACACGAGTCGTTGTCAAATAAATACGTTGTTTTTTGGTGCTTGGCTGTCGCTATTATTTGTATTCAAAAAAAAAAACGTCAAAGTAACATTGTTAGACAAACAGTCATAATGTCCCAACGACTGACCAGTGAACACAAAAAAAAAACATTGGTTGAGTTTTTTTGTTAATATTTTTCTAATTTTTATCCAGTGGGCTGATGATGGTGCCATGGATGATGATGATGATGATGTTGTTGATTGTTTTGGCTGGGCTGGTGTTCGCTCGCTGTTTCATCTATTTTTATCCCCATAAATAATTTCATTTTAAACATTCATTACGAGCATTTTTATGTTCTAATAAAACAATGAAATTTTCATTTATTCGCAAATTTTTTTTTTTTACTTTGCACTTTTTTTCTTGTTGCTGTTTTGTTTGTATCTGTTTCTTTTGTAGTTTTTTTTCTGTTTATTTAAAAAATGAGGTGATTGATTTGCGAACATTTATTATGGCAATTTCGTTTTCATTTGAATGCATTGTGGGTGATCCCATGTAGTTTCTATATTGGCCAGTTTTTTCATTCATCGTCTTTTGTTTTTAGTTTTTATTTTAATTGTTTTGTATGAATTGTTGTTCATAAATGTTTCGCATTGTACATCTGTTTGAATTAATTATGTGCTAACATATAAATAATCATTATAAAATAAGAAATAAAATAAATGTGTTAATTGAAATTTATTTTAGTTAGTTGTTTTTTTTTTTTGGAAAATTTCTTAGAATTTTTGTACCTATTAGAAAATTGGTTAAAGTGATAAAATTAACTACATTTTCATCGATTATAGACCAAAAATTGAATTGCTGAACTACACCAACTTCGTCATTTGGCAAATAAACTTAAGGAAAATATATTTTTTTATTCAAAACAATTCAGCCTTTAAAAAATTGTATTCAAAGAATAGTCACTTCAAACTATATTTTTGAATTAATTGTCCCCAAAGTTCCCCAATATTTGTGGGTTGTAACTTCAGATATTGAGGACATCTTAAAAATTAAAAAAATGGAGAGATTTCTTACTCAACAATTCCTACAATCAGAAATATTTTACTTTGTAATATTTTTTAAGAAGATAGTCCTTTAAGATATGTGTGTTCAAATTCTTATTTCATTTAAAAGTTTTTCGAAAATTTTAAGTTTTTTATAAAAAAGTACCAAATAATTTTTGGTACTCTTTAAAAATTCTAATTTCATTTAAAAATATTTAGAAAATTTTATGTTTTATATAAAGTACACTTTTAATAAAAAAGTACCAAATAATTGTTGGTACCTTTTATAAATTTTACAAAAAATTAACAAAATTGTGCAAATTTAAATATATAATGAGATGATGAGATTTTTTTGTACTTTTATGTAGTTTTCCCAAAAGAAGCTTTTATATATTTGGAATTTTTTGTGAAAATTTTTTAAAATGTTAAACATTTAATATATGAAAATTATTTAAAATGCTCAAAATTTCATTTAAACATAGGATTTTAAAATAGTACTTTTTGTAAACCTTTATAAAAATGTTAAAAATTCAATCCTTTAAAATCCTCAAAATTTAATTTATAGATTATTCCAAAATTTTTAAATTCTTTAAATAGGATTAGTGAAGAACATTTACAAAAATGTTTAAAATTTAATGAAAAATAGTCAGATTTAATATAGTACTTTCTAAAATTATCTTTATCTTTGAAACTCTATGACATAAAATACTATCACCAAATTATTTGTGATACTTTTTAAAAATTTTCATAAAGTATTTTTTAAGAGATCTTTGAATTTGGTAACTTTTATGAAAATCATTTAAAATGCTTAAATTTCATTAAAAATGTGTTAGAAAACTTCAAGGTTGGCTAAAGTACACTTTTTATTAGAAGGTACCAAATACTTTTAAATAATTTTGCCAAGAAAAAATTCCCAAATTTTGTCGTTTTATAAATGGAATGTTTTGTTTTTATTCAGTATTACAAAAAATTACTTTTTTAAAATTTAGCACTTTTTTTGAACGTTTATAAAAATATTAAAAGTACTTTTTAAAAACATCTTTATATTTATAACATGAAATACACTTATGATAAAAAGGCACCAAATTATTTTTGACACTTTTTTAAAAAACTTCAATTGGGTACTTTTTGTGAATATTTTTAAAAATCAAGTTCAATAAGATACTTTTTGTAAACAACTTTAAATTTCATAAGTTTTGTGAAAATCATTTCATACTCTTTGCATTTATATATTTTTTTGCTACTTTTTAAAAATTTTGCAAAAAAAGTTCAAAATTTTTACATTTTATAAATAGAATGATATAAGGTGTTATAAAATGTAGGCCCTAATTTTGTAAATCACGTCACAACGTGATATTTATATGGAAAGCAAAAACAAAATTTAAAAAATTTTAAAAATTTGTTTTTGTTTTATATACAAATTCTTAGCAGAACAAACGCACCAAAATTCAAGCGTTGATTTGCCTTTCATAATTTGAAAATTTCGTATATAAAACAAAAACAAATTTTTGAGATTTTGTTTTTGATTTCCATATAAATGTGATTTACAAAAAATTAGGGCCGTAATTTTTCTTGTTAATTTGGTACTTTTATGTAGTTTTTTTAATGAAAAATAATCAAATTTAATAAAGTACTTTTCAAAAATAATTATATATTTGACACCATTTATAAAAATCATTTAAAATGCAATACACTAAAGCATTTTAAATGATAAGAAGTTTTGGAAAATATAAAGCATGGTGTAATGATATACAAGGTGACATTAATCAAACAGCTGATTATTTTTTTGCTCGAGTTTGTTTACAACTTTAATCTTGTCAAAAAATGTTTTTTCCTGTAGTTTGTATACATTATGTCACTTGTTTTTGACACTATAAAAGTTATTTGTTTTTATATTGTTGTATTTGTTGCCGTAACGCATACACCTTATAATCATTACGCCATGATATAAAGTTTCAAAAAAGTTTGGTACTTTTTATTAAAAACATTTAAAAATTACCAAAACTAAAATATGAACTTTTTTGGTACTTTCACGAATTTCAAACAAAAATTATTTGTAAAATGTTTTCACAATATTCAAAATTTGTTAAATTCAATTAGGTTCAATCATTTAAAATGCTCACATTTCATTTATAAATACCTATATAGAAAATTTTCAATTTGTCATAAAAAGGTACGAAATTCTTTTTAGTACTTTTTATCATTTTCATATTTTTAAAATGGAATTGTTAGGCGATAGACATTGTAATTTTTATTTGGTACTTTCATGTAGTTTTCAAAAAAGTACTTTTTCAAATTTGGTACTTTTTGAACAATTTTTAAAATGTTAACCGGTTATATTCAATGAGATATAAAATGTACTTCATAAAAATTACCAAGAATATGAAATTTTCAAATAAGAGAATAAGGTGATACAAATTGTCCTTTTTTTATTTGGTACTTAGTTTTAAGAAAAGGTTTTTTTTTAAATTTTGAATTTTCCGGTAAATTCATCAACAAGTAATAAATTTATTATAAAGTAATACACATAATAAAATTCAGTAAGCTACTCTTTTAAAAAGTACTTTAAACTCAATACTTTTTGTGAAAATTATTAAAGGATTTCTATAATCTATAATAAAAATATTCGAAATAGGTTTGTACTTTTTATAAATTTTACTATAAATTACAAAAATGATGTAGTTTTTTTGTGAAAATTTTTTAAAAATATTGCAAATAATAAAGTTTAATAAGGTACTCTTTGAAAAGTACTTAAAATCTATATATATGCTAGCTGTCCTGGCAAACGTTGTTCTGCCATAGCTCACACAATGTTTGACGACTCCCACTATAATAGTACTCCACAAATGATATAATATTTTTTTTTACTTTGTATGGGAGGTGCCATGCCCATTGTACCTATATATTCAATTGTGAATCTAAACCATCCAGGGACCCACTGAAACACACACAACAAATTTAATCGAAATAGGCCCAGCCGTTACAGAGGAGTTGAGTTACTAGCACACGTACAGAAGAATTATATATGTATATAAAGAAGATATAATATTTTATTCGATTTGAAATTTTCAGAAGATGTTTTGTAAAGAAAAACAATTCAAAAATTCCGCGTAAAACTCGGAATTTTTTTTAATCCAATCAACTGTAATAAAAAAGCTCCCTAAAGTATGCAATACAAATTTAGATATTTTATTTGCAAATAAATAAGAACAGACAGGTTTATGTGGGTTAAAGAAACTTCAAGAACTAGCATTAGTAAATGCTACCGGGCGAAGCCGGGTCATTCAACATAATTTTACATAAAATACACTTATCATAACAAGGGACTAACATTATGTTTTGTACTTTATTACATTTTGCTAAAATTATGCCATTTTGAAATGACAAGAAGATTAGATGGTAAAATATAAACCTTTGGATAAGGTACTTTTAGAAATTTGGTACTTTTTGGAAAAATTCTTCAAAATGTTATAAATTTATGAAAAATATTACAAATAATCAAATTGTAATACTTGTGGATAAAGCTTATTATAAGTTCTTCATTTTGTACTTTGGCTTAGAGATTCTTTTATTTTGTTTTCTAATTATAACAATGCTTAATTTCCTTTAGTGACACAAAATGCTGGCAAAATGTCTATTCCATATTTCAATAAATGAACAATTAGTTTGACAATATGATTTCTATAAACTATCACATCAAACTCTAAAAAGCCAATGAAGATTGAGTGTTTAATTTCGGTTAAGGTTAAATAAATACATGATTTATTATAAACGTCCGAATTGAGGACAAATTTATTATGCCTTCTTCCATCAATTACAAGCCAAAGTCTCGCCAATGAATTAAAAATGTTCATAGTTAATTTTTATTTGCGTTTTTTTTTGTTTTTGTTCAACTAATCATTTCATGTCTACTTTAATTTTATTTGGGAGTTTTATTTGGCCAATATATAGCTATACACAATATTTTATAAATAATTAATAACAATAATTTGTTTTATAATAAAATAGTTATGAAAAAAAAAATGAGAAAATATATAAATTCACTTAAATATCAATTTATTATTATTAATAGTAATGACTGTTCGTTCGTGGGTGTCAATAAACCAGGTGACAAATTGTAAACAATTCAAGTCTACTCAATTTCTACTCAATAGTTTGGTTTTTGTTGCTTTAACCTATAAAAAAAACATACAGCGAATTACAACAATAAAGTGCTTTAACATGATTAAACCTTTAGTTTGTAGGGGTAACAAGTGTAAGAGAGCCAGTAGAATGAAAGTATAAAAGTACAGCAGAAAGGAAACGGAAACATTCAATAATATGTTAAAGTGTACATTGTTGTATGTCAATACTCAATGTCATTAAAATTTATGAAAATCGATTTTTGGTTTCAATTTCAATACATTTTTTATTGTCTTGTGTTGTTTTTTGTTGTTGTTGTTTTTGTAACAACACTGTAGCAAAAGTATTCATCCATATTAAAATATTAAATTTTGTAGTGTTGACAGTAACGCCTGTTTGTTTTTATATTATTTTTTTTTGTTTGTGTTTTCATATTTAAATTATCATTGTATTTTTTCTTGGTATTTATTTTCCATTTGATTTGTCAAATGTTGCAACATTTTTATGATGAATTTTGTTTGATTTTTTTTTTCTTTTTGGTTTAAAACGTTGTCATCATTATTTAAACAACTAAAAAAGAAATTTGTCACAAATAAAAACGTGCCATTTAACAGAATTCATAAATAATTATTTAAATTTTGTTTAACGTTCTCTTTGTTGTTGTAAATTTTCTGGTCATAAATATTTAATATTTATGTGGTTTTTTATATATTTTTGTATTTTACAAACAATCATTTCGATACTTGCACATGTTGCAAGTGTTTATTTAAATAAATGAGCGAATAAATAGTGTTGATGATGATGACAAAATACCTGCATTATATTTAATAGAAATTAGTTCATTAAACAAATAAAAACAAGTAAGAAAGTATAGACGATCAATTCCGACTATATACACATATGATATTTTATCATCGAGTAAACTATAATATAAAAATATTAAAGAATTACTACTAAGGACTGTAATTGAAAAAATCTTAACATAAATATAGAACTTTTTCCGGAAACTATGTTCAAATCTGTAGTCCATGTCCGTTTAAAATCTAATACGCTTTAGGACACCTTTTTTGTGCTTTTCAATTCTCTTTTAACAAGAGCCAAATTACCTTAGCTCCAGGCAGTTTGGAGGATTTGACTCTCTTGGTACAAATACCACATTATTGTCCTTGTACCACTCAAGACCTTGCTAACCATTGTGACAGAATGCTAAATCAGGACAAAACTAAGTGGACACATTAAGAATTCTTATGAATGAAAGCATCCTTTTTTGTTAACATTCCTTGATGAAAATTTCGGTATTTATTGTAACAAATGTTCGGCTTCATTTGCCGCAACTGAACTTTTTGGGAAAATTTTCTGCTTTTGGGTCCTAAACCATTCTGCAACATTCCCTCGAGCATGAGCAACATCAAAATTTTGGTCCGGAATCTGCAGGTATATTTTTTGTATAAAATTTGACTTCAATTTCCGTGCTCTGCTTTTGGCCTCTATATTTTAGCAGAGTTACTGTCAGAAACATTTTGAGCCTTGTAAGTTTTTAAACCTTCATTGGCTTTAAATTTTCGTACCAAATAGTCTGAGTACTGAGCTTGCGGAACTGCTTTCCTACAGTAAGTGTTGGGAGCTCTTTTGCTTTAGAAAAATTATGTAACGGCAGACCTTGATTGTTTGGCCATTTTTTTGTAGGACCAAGTTGGGTTTTGTTGAAAATATATAATAATTTTCTCATTCCCTACTTCACTCCAAATACTTTTTAACAGGTATTGCATCATGTGGTCTTTTAATTTGTCTGGCCGAATATTCTGGGCTATTTTTGACCAATGCTCGCTTCAAATGAATCAGTTGTGATTGGTGCATGTTCCCTGTGATGGTCTGGTTAGATTTCAGTAGGTTTGTGCTCCCTCCATAAACAGAGAATTACCTTCGCTCCATGGATATTTGGCTTTGGTGTCGATTCGACTGGTTGGACTGGACAGATGCTTCGGGTTATTGTAAAGGGTCCATTTTGCATAGGAAGTATTTATTTGGTGCAAAAATGATTTTTATTAAAGCGTTCAAGCAGCATTTCAGACATTCAAAATCGTATTTCATGGTCTTTCAGCATCAATTTGTGTGGTACACAATTTCCCTGCTTCTGGATGAATCTTGAATGCTGCTTGAAAATGTTTTTAAGTTGTTAATTGTGTTGCTCCCAATGATTTTGCAAGCTCTTGTTGAGTTTACCAACAATCTTAATGGAGTAATGCATCCAATTCTTGGTCTTCAAAGCACCACTTCTGAACCGCACAAACTATATCTTGCTCGTTGAAACCGATGGGACGTATTCACCGTATAAAAAAACTTGCTAATTAATTTGTGTTTTATAGTTTTAAATTTGTTGGTAAACAAAGTAGATAAAGCATCAATGAAAATAATTGTATCAGTTGAAAAGGTACAAACAAAGCAAAACAGTCTCCCCCTACAATTCTCACCCACTTACGACCACATATGCTTAATCTCATATTTATAGGTCCATTATTATAGAAAATTCAAAAAGTACCATTCGAATAAAGAAAAAGTACCATAAAATCTCCGCCTTGTATTCTTATTATCATGACCATATACATACATACCCATGCTTAATTTCACATTTCTTGGTCAATTATTAAAGAAAATTAAAAAAAGTAATATTAGAAGAATAAAAAGGTACCTATAGTTCAGTTCTCACATTTTGGTACCTAAATATTATCCCCTATTCCTTACTCTAGCTTCACTCAGATACATATCAGCTAATTTTATTGTCGATATGTTAAATAATTTAAAATATTAAAAAAGTATCATTAGGAGAAAGATACCAATTTCCCTTTTAGTGATTGAACAATGTGAAATTTAAAAATACTCCATTTTGCCAAAATTTGTCGGGCTACAGACATGTCTCAAACAATTAAAATCTGTGTTAATGTGCTTAAACGTACCAAACTGTTTACCCGGATTTGGCCCAATATGCACCTTGGTTAATTATTTTATGAATCCAGGAACCAATGTTAAACATTTTATAAAAATTGGCACATTATTTTTATCGCCTTGTGGTTGAAAAATTTTATTAAAATAAATTTTTGTATCGTTATGGGAGCTCATAATAAAATATTCATATGTCTATGACATTTTATATTTTTATTTTATAAAAAGAACCAAAAATAAACACAAATTTAGACCTTAATTTAGACCAAAAATACCAAATTCGTATTTGATATTTTTTGATAAGTAAAGAATTTGATTTAAAATTGGTTTCTAGTTTTATTGGTTTAAAAGATACAGTTTTTACCCGTTTTCTCCATTAAAAGGTTCGGTTTTCGAAAAAGTATAAAATACTTCTCAGCTTATTTTTAAATGAAGTAACGTGCAATTTTAAGTTTTTTTTTAATCTTTATTAATTTTGAAGATATAAGGTTTCCGAATTTACCCGTTTTTACACCCTAAATGTTCGAATTTCCCATCTTAGTTGATTGGGGAGGGAGGAAGCCACAGCTGAAATTTCATGATTTTAACTTCCGTCGTTTGAGTGCGATGATGAATCAGTCAGTCAGTCAGTAACGTTACTATTTTATATATACATAGATATAGATTTTTCAATCGGACTACTAATTTATTTTATTTATTATACCCTCCACCACCATAAGTGGTGAATGAGGGTATATGTAGGTTTGTCATTCCGTGTGTCACAAGGTATATGTATTATTGATCCTTATGAAATTATATCTGTCTGTCTGTGTAAAACACGCTCACGTCCAAAATACGCAAAAAAAATTGGTAGACTTGCAAAAAATATGTTTATTAGTTAGTCGTTTTATTATAAAACTTTACACACGTTATTTTTATAATAAAACAACTAACTCTGGTGAAAATTATAAGAATCGGTTCATGATTTCTCCTAGCCCTCATACAAATTTCTTCCCGAAATATGGTTCTGTGGTCTATAAATGACTTCAGAATTGCAGTATCCATATAAAATTCAGCAAAAATAAGTTTCGTGCTAAAAGAAATCACAACACTAAATTTGTTTGTGGATCGGCCCATATTTGACCTTAGCCCCCATATAAAGTTCACTTTCGTTATAAATAACAACAAAATCGCTATACCTAATTCTATGATGATCGGCCAATAATTGGTTATAGCTCCCATATATATCAACTTAAAAAAATATGTATGCAGGTGGAGGGTATTTAAAATTCGGCAAAGCCGAATATACCTTTCTAACTTGTTTTAAATGGTTTCGCTTTCTTTTTTTATTTTTTTGCGTAATTTTTCAAATTCAACAATAGTTATTTTAATTTTTTTCTTTGTAACCCTATTTTTTTGCACAATTTTATGTAGACAAAAACAAGACATTAGTTGTTAAAATCGATTTATATTTGCATAAGTTATTAAACTTTTTCGAAAAAATTTCCTAGTAAATTCAAAATTTTAGAAAATTTTTTTTTTGTATAGTTTTTCTTTTTTTTATGCATATGGGCTGTGGGAGAAAATACTAGTTGAACAACTTTTAAAATTTTCATCCGATTTGAATAATTAAAAGCATGTTTTGTTAAGAACTAAATTTCCTTTATACATTGGTATACATTTTTATAATATTCCATGTTAAAATAAGCAATGAAAAGCGACTAAATCAAAAAATTTGATAAATTTTGTGTTTATTTTAGATATTCAATACAAAGACAATACTTATAACTGATAAATGTATCAAAGCGTAGTTTTCTTTCCTAACCCGTTAAAAAGTTAAAGCCTGATCGATAAGTTGACTAACATTACTGAAAACGGTTTTTTCAGAATAACTTCTGAATTTGACATAATTTATAATGTACTCAGCAAGCCCTATAACCCAAGCTAGATTGGTTTCCAAGTGTTTTTACCATCGTAGCACCGTGTAATTGGCAGATGCAATCATTAAGAAAAATGCGTGTTACTTTGTTTATTTAAGCAGTCCTTATAACTGGCTAAAATGGTATACCACTCTGAACTGGTGTTTCAATGTTCTCGACAGCATGAAAGACATTGCAAATTTGAGTATGGGTTGGAGTAGGTTATTCTATTCGATTTATTCAATTAAGCAAATTCCTAATTTGATTTTTTTTTTACTCTATTATAGATACTACAATTGAATATATTCAGTATATTCATTACTCAAGAAGAAATCATAAATTTGTAGTTGATTGAACTTTATTTAAAATACTTTCTTTCAGCCGCGGCTAGCCGTACAGTTTGAATATAAAATAAAAAAATCTCTAAAGTTAAGGAGAGATTTCGCCCTCTAACCTCCTTCCCATAACCTTTTTACCTAATAGTACAGCCAAAAACAGATGTTTTTAGGGCAAAAAATTCACCTTAACGTATACTTTATATAATTAGTTTTAATTATTTGTAATAATACTCATACGTTCTGTTCAACTTTTCAACTCTATTACCATAAGTTACATACGATTTTCTCAAAAAAAAACATATTTTTTAATATCACAAAAAAACTTTTCTTAAGCTAAAACTTAAAGAAGATAAAGTTTCAAGCCAAACTTTTACATTTAATGTGTCGATGAGATTCTATTTATATGCAGCATTTTCAGCAAATAATTAGAATGCGGTTTTTAAGTTTTTCTTAAGCAAATGAAAATGTAATGCAGATTAAAATGTTTTAACATTAAAACAACAAACAATAGTTTTGCATATTGGAGAGGATAAAAAAACATATGAAGTTTAACAACTTTTAGGTGCATCTGCAATGTTCAGATTTAGTGGCATGTTATACTAAGCACATGATGGTTATGTTATACAAAAGAAGACACAGTGGGACAGAATGAAAATATTTTGGAAATAAATCTATCATTTCTAAGAGGATACTACGATCGTGAAATTTTAAAGAAACACGGACCCCACAGGAGCGGCTCTATGAAGTCTCAAAGTAGGCCACCATAGACATGCAAACAATTTTTAAACTATTTTGAATTTTTTAAAGATTAAAGATCTAGCCAATTGGATTAGCTAGTTAGAAATACAGACCTAATTCCAAAATATTTCGATTCTGGATTGTATTACTACAATATGTGTCCTTTTTTCCTGTTAAATTTCTGCATATGGTTGTCTTAAAATGATTTAATGAACAACATAGCTTTTCTCGGGCACATGGTTATTATTAAATGGGTGCTAGGGATCATCAAAATGGCTTCGCATTGAAGATAAAAATATATTTATAAAACCCGTTTCCTTTTCCTAACATATCTAGTATTTATATTCCTTTATTTATTAGCTTTGTCTCCATATTAATATTTTAATGCCCACACCTGTTTATATTACAAGTACGTTTGTTTATGTCCAATAATAATAATTAAACATACAATTTTCCATAAAAATAAAAACAACAAAAAAGTGCCTTTATTTAGCTTTTTTATTTTTATTATTATTGTTGTTATTAGGCCAAATGGCTGAGTGTGTGTGAAAACATGTTTTAACTTTTACAAAATTTATGATTTTTTGTTATTTGGTTTCTACTTTTTTCACTTCTACGAAAATAGGAAATGACCTACATTAACACCTCAACAATGAAATCAACAAAAAAAAGGTGTAATATTCAAATTCATACAAACAAACATACGTATGAACAACAACAACACATTGTTTGTGCAAACTCAAGCACACAAATGAATACATGTCGTCAGGCCATGTTGGAAAATGTGTGAATGAGTAATATTTGTATTTATGTATTTGAAAATTTATGGTATGACGCTGATACACAAAACACATTGTGTGACTTCATATCTCTCGTTAGGTATCTGCCCCTTCACTTACTTCCTTTATTTTAGACTCTCTGGAGTATCATATTTTTATTTAATAAGTGTTGAACTTTGCTACTGTTGTCATTGTTGTTATTGTTTTTTGAATTTGTGTGTTAGGGTGGTTCATATTTTGCACTATTTGGATTTTCATTGCTTCCAAGTTCTAAAATTGCTCTTCGTCGTTTCAAAATCAAATGCTGAAAATTTAAGCAAAATCGGAAAATATTTAGTGCTTGTATATTTTATTTCAGGTTTCAAGTTTTGGGTCAAAGTAGCCATCGATGATTATATATAAAATATATAAATTTTCTAACATCGATATCTTGGTACCAAAACAATCATAAAATTTCAAGAAGATTTCAAATTCAAAATTGTACATTCTACAATTATTATACCCACAATCAGAGAAGATTAGGAGTATATTGATTTTGTCATTCCGTTAGTAACACATGAAATATTCATTGCAGATCCTAAGCTATGTCTGTCCGTCTGTCTGTCTATGAAAACACGATAGGCCTCAAACAGAAGGATCTAGCTGGCTTTATTTTTCCAGAAATACTCTCTGTGGATAAGGAATACTTTTTGGGCAGTCAAAAATATGTTGATTATGTGACAATTCTTACAAAATTTTGCTCAAATTCTCCAACTCTACCAACTTTTGTAAGGATGGGCGCACAATTGACTCCACCTATTGGGTGTACGACTTTAAAATGAACGATTTTTTCAACTGCTTAGCTTTTATTTTGAAACATTTGTACAATATAAATTTATTTAAAGTATTGTCCATTGTTAGCTATGAAATGAACTTTTCACATCATTCTGGCAACATATGGATTCCGAGCCAAAATAACTGGATCCGATAATCTGTTTCAAAGTGAAGCGTATCACATAGTTAGCATTCTGCATCGATCGAAACAAATAGTAGCCGAACGGGCACGATATGGACTATAAAGAGGGTGAGGCAAAAATTCCCAACCAGTTCATTCGTTAACATTTAACAGGTGTTACAACATGTGGCCTATGGATGTCCTGATAGAATGTTACGGTTTTATGGCCGCATATTCTGGGCGTTTTTCGGCAAATGCTCGTTTCAAGCAAACCAGTTGCATTTCGTGCAGATTCCCTGTGAATCCCATTTGACTCACACAAAATACAGAGCAAGGATGAGATCGACAAAATCTTAAAATTTATCATAAATGTTATTAAAAAAGAAACCACCAAACTTACAGTTTTGATTTTTTCTATTTGATTATTATTACAATTTACAAAAAATATTATTTTTATTATTCAATAGTGATGAATTTATGAACCTTTTCCGGAAACCCTTCCATTAAGGTTTATATAGTGATTTCTGCCACTTCGTTTGAACAGGTAGTTCATCTTAGTTTAAAATCTACCACACTTTTGGACATCTTTTTTGTGATCATCAAATCTCTGGCCTTAGCTCCAGGCAGTTTGGAGGATTTGCCTCTCTTGGTACAAATGTTCTTGTACCACTCAAGACATTGCTTACCATAGTAACATAATGCAAAGTCATTCCAAAAATAAGTGGAAACATTAAGAAGTCTTATGAATGGAACCATCCTCTTTTGTAAACATTCCTTTATGTAAATTTCGGTTACTTTTCTACAACAATCCCTCGAGCATCAGCAACATAAAAATAATGACCCGGCAACTGCGAAAAATTTTCCATACTTACGTTTCGTCATCCATTATGCAGCAGGTATATTTTTTTTATAAAATTTGACTTCAATGTCCATGATCTGTTTTTGGCATCTTTTTAACAGAGTTCCTATCAGGAACTTTTTGAGCCTTGTATGTTTTTGAACCTGCATTGGATTTAACTTTTCGTACCAATTAGTCCGAATACTGAGCTAACCGGACTGCAATTTTACCGGATGTTTTGGGAGCTCTTTTGAAAATATTTTCTATTTATTGGCTTTAGTAATATAATGCGGACCATTCCCTCTACCTGAACCAGGTTTTCTATCAACAAAAATTCTCCCGATACTGTTTAATAACATCAGAATCAGTTTGACGGCATACCTTTTAATAGTTTGGGCCAACCGTTTGTGTTTTGTTGAAAATATTTAATAGTTTTAGTACGTACTTTATTCTCGTCACTCATTTTAATCAAATTAACAACAAATGAACATAGTCGACATTAAACATAATAAATGACATTTTTTACAAAGGTAACTTGATCAAAAAAAATCAAATAATAATTGGTAAAGATAATATCTTACATATCTTTAAAAGCTAAAAAAAGCTTTCATAAAATGTATGTATATGATCTATATTCCTAGAAATTGTTTAAGTTTTTTTTTTTTGGCTTTCTTTTTTATTTTGTTCCTAATTTTTCAAATTCAACAATAGCTATTTTAAGTTTTCTCTATGAAACCCTATTTTTTTTGCACAGTAATTTATTGACAATGTAGACAAAAACGAGATATTGGTTGTTAAAATCGGTTTATTCTTGCAAAAGTTATTAAACTTTTTCGAAAAAAGTTCCACAAAATTTACCTTGTAAATTAAAAATTGTAGACAAATTTTTTCTTTATAGTTTTTTGTTTTTTTTATTCTAATGGGCTGGGGCGAAAATACTAAAAAAGGTGTTAATGAAAAGTTGAATAACTTTTACAATTTTAATGAATTATTAAAACGATGGTTTGTTAAGAACTAAATTTCCTTAATATATTGGTATAAGCTTCCAAAGTTGATAAATTTTGTTTTTCTTTTAGATATTCTTAACAAAAGCAACACTTATAACTAACAAATGTATATAAAAATGCAAGTCATTTTAAAGCGTAATCAGTTTAAATTTAAAGTCGGACAGAGACTGACTGAGTTACAGATCGATAAGTTCACGGACATGACTGAAAACGGTTTTTTTCAGAATAACTTCTGAATTTGAGGGTATTTTTGAAATTTTTTGACACAATTTCTAATGTACTCAGTAAGCCCAATAACCTACGCTAGGTCGTTTTCCAAGTTTTTTTTCCATCGTAGCACCATGATATTAATCATACGTCTTGTTGTTATAAATTAACATTTTCACAATTTTCATATTTTTAAGCGAACATTCGAAACTTTAAGCTAATTTGTAATTATGCTATTACATTTGGAAAACTTTCCTTAAATTTGTTAGATCTAAACAGGGAAAAAAGGTAAAAAAATCGAATTTTTAAAAGATGAAGTGTTTTTGATTTTATATGTTCTTTATGACAAGAGCTACAACTTTCTCTCAGAGAGTGAGATAATGATCTCCTTTTTCCAAAAATGACACCGAGACCTCTTTGGGGCCCATAAAAAATTGCATGGCTTTGGCAAAACTGGTAGAGACACTGGTCTTTTTTTGGTCTTCTATCACGTGGTGGTGTCCGGATATGGTTATACTTCCTTGACTTAAAAAATGACACACAGTGTTATTAAGAAAATGGGTTTCGATTCTAATAAGTAATAAGGCAGGATTAAAAATATAAATCTTTGCAGTTGTAGTATGGAGACGGATTTCAAGGAAATTTGGTTCATAAATTTAGTTACAAATTTGTTTAAATTATTACTTAAAAATACATTTCGAATCCTACTTTCTAATATTTAATTTCTAAATGTTTCATTGGGTCCTTTTTTATCAAAATAAGTACCACTCTAATATAGGTACATATGTATCAGTGTTTGTTTTCCTTTATTTACTGTTGAAGTTATTGAATTCTTAAGAGTTTTAAGTGTCAATATATATAAATTTTTTGGGGGGTTTGCTTTTGCTGTCTTTAAATATTAACATGTGTTCTTTGTAGGGGAATATGTGAGCATATGTAGACAAATACAATGACAAATTTATATATATTATTTAGAATATTTTGCTGAGTACTTTGTACATTCTCACTTGCCTCATTATTTTACCATTAAATTTTATTACACTTTTATAAATTATTTAGAAAACATTTTCTAAATGCTGGTCTCATATTTTGTTTTGTAAATTATTAAGTAGGGAAATGTTTTTGGAAAGAAAACTGAGTTTAGTTTGTTCTAATCATTACTTAAAGCGAAGAATAAGTAAAATTATTGATTTGGGGTAGAAGTGGAATCATTTGTCAATTCTTTTCTATTATCATTTTTAAATCGGATGCATTCACAAATTGTTATTATAAGAAGATTTGTAACACTGATATGCCTTTATGTTTAACTATCCCATTAATTAAAACCACCTTATGAATTTATTATTAAATATATCATGTTAACAACTGAATACTCTGAATACTTTTGACATCTGCAAGATTAAAAAAAAACGTATAATCTAAAACAAAAACTTATGTATGTATCTCTTTCAAATAAAGATAAACGAGTTAAAACACTTTGTTTTCATAAATTTTTTTCAACATAAACTAAAACCTTATGGCTACAAAAAAATAACCAGAAAAAACAAATAGATATTTAAGCTGAAACAAAAAGAAAAGAATAAAAAAAAACTGAAAACTTGGCAGCTTATTCAAGTTAAAATAATGTTTGTTTTCTTTTTACTACTTTTCAAAATATAAACACACAAACACATGCAGTTTAAGTTAAAAACCAAAACAGTAAATGTTGTGTACATTCTGCTGTTGTTGGCTTTTTCGTTTCTCAAAATACTCGTGTGCAGTATGTTCAATGTGACGAACATGTACAATAAACAAAAACAAACAAAAAAACGAACGAAAGAAAAAATATTTTGTACTCTACTCGTTCGTATTGAAAGCATTTCTATAATAAACAAACAGTAAATATATGTTTGGATGGTTGTTGTTGTTGATGTTTGATGCCCCAACATGTGCATGTGTTTATGTATGCTTGAGCATGAAAGTAATAAAAGAGTGCAAGATTTTTAGGTGGATGAGCACAAAGATTTATTTCGGGAAATGTGTGTATGTTGTTGCTTTTGTGAATGACCCAAGCACTGCATGTTGCACTGTAGGAAATTTCACCTATTTTTATAGCCATAATTAATTATAGCCCAACGGCTGGAGTGATTTAAATTATTTTTTCATTTTACCTTTGGAAGTCTCCCTTAACATTCTGCCTACACTAACCCTCGAAAATAACAGAAGACATTTTTTTTGTGTTCTTTTGGTTCTTTCGGATTTTTGGCAAAATGTTAATTGCCGCCGTCTAGGTTTTGATTTAGTTAAGCCAAGCTGCGTTTTATGTTATATTATTGAAGAATTAATTTTTTCAAATTCACAGCATTCTGAATTTCAAAAGCATTCAAACACCTGCAACTCTTATGCCAAATCAGACTCATATTTTATGGGAATATTTGTGACTGCACCTCTACTTCATTTTCCCGATTTAAGCAATCTAATTACAAATTCACAAATACGTCGCTTTGTATTACATTAAAAGGTACTCACATTCTGTATTATTTTCCATTTTCTTAATTTTTTAACCTATCAACTATTATAAAGAAAACTTTTATCTGAATTTAAAAAGAAAAATCTAATGATATGGAATACATAGTAGTATACACTGTCTAGTCTTAAAATTGTTGCCTATTTTGGAATGCCAACTTTAAGATTTCAGAACACTTAGGGCCAGTATTACAACTTAAAGTTAACTTCAACTATAAATACAAGGTGTAATAATGGCCCTTATCCAAGATTAAAAATTTCGATAAAAAATATGTTAAATTCGTAAGGGTATCAATTTCTCAATTTTTAAATTCAAATTCGATTTTTTTTCGGACTCGTAAAAGATATTGCTTTGACTGAGTTATGGAGTGAGATCGAAAAAATCTTAACATACATAAATGTTAATAAAAAAGTAAACACTACACTGTGGTTTCAAATCAAAATCTAGGTGGACAAAATTATGAAAATCGGCATCTTCAGAATTTGGAAAAACTAAGTTTTTTTGGAAGCTGACAATCTGCTCTCCTCCAATACAAATGGGTTTTACAATTGGACATTTCGTTTTCTCGACAGAAGCGCCAGAAGTTCAACAAATTTTGAATCATATTTTCGTTATTTGTTTTTAATATTTTACTGCTTTACTAAATTAGATATATCTCAATGGTTTTACCATATAGAAATTCATACTTCAAAACATAGATAAACATTGATATAGGCTTATTTAAGCCTATGTATATCTTATATTTATGGACCTCTCCATTTTCCTGTTATAGTCCTTTAAACGTGGTTCTCAAATATATTGATACTTTTTTTTTCTAAAAATGTTATATAGCTTGCCAAAAAAAAGACCGTCGAATCCCGTCCAATGACTATATACATCATTTAAAGAAACTTCTGGGGAATTGTAGCCGCCAGCACCCGCCGAAATACTTTTTTTTAATTTTTACGGAATGGAATTTTTAGAAATATTTATATATTATTGATTTTTACTGACTTATTTGTTAAGCTGATGTGTTGGGAGCTCTTTTTAAAATACTTTCTATTTATTGGCTTTAGAAACATCATGTGGTCCATTCCTTCAACCTGAACCAGGGTTTCTATCAACGGACAATTTCCGCCGGTACTGTTTAATAACATTGGTATCAGTTTGGCGGCAGACCTTTGCTTGTTTGGCCAACTTTTTCTAAGACCAAGTTGGGTTTTGTTGTTCTCGTCACTCATTCTAATCAAATTAACAAAAAATGAACATAGTTGACATTAAACATAATAACTGACATTATTTACAAAGGTAACTTGATCAAAAAAAATCAAATAATTCTTGGTAAAGATAATATCTTACATATCTTTAAAAGCTAAAATGATTATAAAAATAATAATTTGTTGTGGATTTGTTTTACTCATTCTTTATGTTCTTGAAATTTTGTAAACAACCATAGTTTAAAAATTATGGCAATTTTTGTACCTTAAGCTCTAATTATATATTAATCATACGTCCTGTTGTTATAAATTAAGATTGTCACAATTTTCATATTTTTAAGCAAACAATCGAAACTTTAAACTAATGTATAAATCAGCTTTAACATTTTACATAAATTTGTTAAAACAAAAAACTCAACACTTTAACCCAGATATGCCGACGGCTTGATCATTTTAAAAGTACTTTTATATTATTTTGGAAGCAAATGAGAAATAAAAAACAGTGCAATTAAAGTTTTTTTAAAAATTTATTGAAAAAAGTGGTTTTTTAAGTCGTCTATATATATAGGACTTTGGGGTCACAACAAAAAAACTAAAACGCAATAATGAAACATTCATGCATATAACAATCAAGCTACTCTTCGTAAATATAAATTCCAAAAAAATATAGTATTTATTCACTTGTAAATGTACAAAATTTTACTTTCAGTACAAACGAGATATGTCCATAATGACTAAATATGGGCATTTTGAAAATATCACAAACTAAAAATTCAATAACCCAAAAATAGTAGCATAAAATAATGCGATCACAAAATCTGCCATGAGGTAGTGGTGAGTACTAAGTATGTAAACAACAAAAAATGGTATTTTGATAAACGTGACATATCCTGTAAACAAGAACTACATGTAGTACAGTCGGCATATCTGGTTTAAAATTAACTCAACACTTTAACATTATTCTTTATTACAAAAAAAGTTTGAATTTTCATTTCAAAATGTTGGTGTTACTTTGATAGTTTTAGTCATAGAGAATTATACATAGAGACGAGACACTACGATTTGTCAAACAAAAATACAACAAAAAATATATTTGATACAACAACAAAATACATTGACTAGCATGTATTTTGTTGTTGTGAGAGATAGGTTTTTTGACAACAGACTTAGGTTTTTGACAATTACGTTTCGTCTCTATGTTACCCTATGGTTTTAGTGTTTCTAGAACAACCTCTAAATAAATATATACATCAATGAAAATTTGCCTCTACTAATAAAACTGCTCATGATCTTTATATGAAATTCAATAATCCATGTTTTTTAAATAGTCCAGAACGAGACCTTGAATTTTTAAAAAACACGAGTTTGTTCTTTTTTTTATTTCAATATGAAACAATATTAATTTAAAGTTGAAAATTATTGATTTATTTTATTTCAATATGGTTTTTCTATTATAATGAACATTATTGAATTAATATCACGCGTTCTTGTGTTTAAGTTGCAGTTTTTCCCTGAGTGTACTTTAACATTCCTTCTATCATTTATATCTGGACCTTTTTGAACTAACATGGTCAATGATAATGATCATACGTGATCGGACGTATTGACATAGTCCATTGTTTTAGCTCTTTCAGAATTCCCCTTAATAACTAGCGCCTTAACATTCGTACTAACACTCATATCTGGACCTTTTTGGACTTACATGGCTAATGATCGTACGGGAAATAATCTTCACATTGTTTGGTTCATTGTTTTAGCTCTTTAAGGATTCCTCTTAATATCAAGCACCTTTTTGAACACTGTGGCCACTTCGAAACATATTTCCACATTCATGGAATATTTAAAACAATATCGATAGAAATTAAATTTTTAAATTATTATTAGTTTTAAATTATTTGTACACTTGTTCTATTCGCTGCCTTATTAACTTACAAATCAACCTATTATAAAAGAGCAATATATATTGATTGAACGTATTATATTATTGGTTTTTTGTACTTATTCCAATCTGCTCAATTATGAGAATTGATATGTTAGTCTTGTATTTCAAAATTTCTAATAAATCCTTCCCACTGTGCAACGTATGCTTCTATTTAAAACAGAATTTTGTTTTTATTAAATTTTTTTCAGGTCTTTTTGTTCCTTTTCTTCACAATAATGGAGTTAAGAGTACGTGAGCTTTTCATTAAACAAAAACAAAACAAGTAGAAAATGTAAAATAAACAACAACAGAAAAAGTAAAAAAGTGAACTACTTATTATTTATAACATGTGTAAACAATATGAGTGAATTATATTGTTGTTACTTTTAAATGGACTGACTGGTTGTACACTTCGTTAAAGAACAACAAACATCTACACAAAAGATAAAGGACCTTTTTCTTTAAAACAAATAACAAGAAACTACCAGCCAAATAAAAGTCATAAAAATAAAAGGATTTTAAATATGTTTCTTTTTTGTTTTTTTGATGATGTGGGTGCTTCTTTTTTTTTCTTTTCTTAAAAACAACATATTGCCAGGCAAAATATTGTAAATATAGTACAGCAGCCAGAAAATATAAAAAATGATTTACAGGGAAATATGAATAAATTTTAAAGCATAGAGAAATAAAAAATAAAGAAAATATAAAATCTAAATATGACAACGACTGTCATATAATATGACCTACCATAATTTGTAGTTATGACTGTTTATATCTTTATACAATATGTATATACGAGTATAATATACAACATTAAAAGAAAAAGGACCCAAAACACTTTTGTCTGTTATCAACTTCATGATAATCATGTTCCTGGTTAAAGTTTTAAGCAAAAGCTTTTATTTTAACAGTTCTCTTTTAAACTGTTATACTCTCATACTCTTGTTTTCTTACATAGCTGTGAAAGAGCATTTTACTGTTATCTCTCATAAACATTAAAAGAGTCCTTTTACATAAATGTAATCACTGTTATTTTTTTTTGTCTCTTGGCTTACATTTGAAAGTTCATTGTTCAATGTATCTATTACCACCACCAGTCAACTATAATATAATACGACATTGTTATTAGTGGCTTAATTATGGGTGTGGGTGTACTTAACTAGATGTTTCCCTTTCCTGTTTTCATATTTTCATTTATTTAGCCTACATTCAGTATCATCCTTAACATTTAATTGAACAGTACAGCAAAATTAATCATTTACTTACTCTCATATGGTAATTTATGTTAATAAATTTCATTAATTTAATTTTCTCGTAATAACGTTTAGACGAAAAAATCATTTGATTTAATTATGATTAGAAAATATTGTATAAACCAAAATATTAATTCGCTAACGTAACATATCACGCTAATTTATTTTAATACATATGTTAGTTAATACAGGTGCCTTCTTTTCATACATAGATACAAAACACTTGCATGTGTTTGAGTTTTGTAAGTGTATTTGTGTACAAATTACAAAATACGTCTTTATCCAATTTACATAAATTTTCCTTTTTTTCATTTTGTTGTTTTGTGTTTTATATTTTTTTTTTGCTTGATTTTGCGTGGCAAATTCCAATTAGTATTGTCGATTTGTTTAGGGAGTGCTTTCGTATTTACTAGCTGTCAAATGTTGACAAAATGGCTAGAACAAAAACTCTTAGGAGAAATATTTCGCATAAGAGTTGCCAAGAAGATGTCATTTGAAATCGCATTAAATAATTTAATGTTTCAAATCAACTGCAATTGAAAGAATTTTAAAGAAACCAAACCATCACATTTTTTTTTTAATATATCTTTAAAATAAAACTATAGAATTTAACAATGCTCTAATTTTTATTGATGAAATGGCGCCTAGTCATTATTACGAGGATTAGTAATAGCGTCCCTGATTTTTTGCATGAAATACAAATTAAAAAATCATTTTAGTTTTCAATAAAGTCTCCTTTGAGCTCTATACACTTTGTCCAACGTTTCTCAAATTTTGACATGAGTCAACTGACAGATGCATAATGCCAGGGATGCATATTTTGGTCGTTTCCATTCATATGGCTTACGTGGCCATATATTCTTCGAAAAGCAAAATTGTTACTAATGGGGCATTGTACCAAAGGTAATCACTTGGATCTTTTATTTGATGGTGTAGTGGCATGCTCTGCTTCGCACCGGAATGACGTTGAAAGCGTTCTACGGAATATTGCCATTCTAATAACAAGAGCGGTAAGATCTTCTAAAACGTTATTTACATTTTTAAAATTGCTACCGATGGATCTGATCGCGACATAACTGGCCCTCAACTCTGCGGTAAGGCTAAACGCTGGTGGTTCATGGTCTCACAAAGACTGCGAAATGTTGACTACTACATACCCAGACCATTCTTTGATATGCAATCATCTATGATTATTACTAACAGGGTTATGTTGCAAACTGAAATGTCTCCTATAAAGCGAGTAGCTAACTAGTACAGGTATTACACCCTGTAACAATTTTAAAATTTGTTCTGTATACAGAGAAAACAGATTCGTGGTAGCAACCGAATTTGTTGCCAATCGAATGATTCGGTTGCATACATCGAATTTTTCAGTTCTATCAACAGAAAGTCAGTTGATAAAGAAGAATTTCGGTTGAAGCAACCAAAGTTTTCTTACCCTTTGAAAGTAGTATTCTTACATAGTAACATTGCGTACTCTGTTTTCCTTGATATGGTCTGATGTCCTTTTAAAATTATTTTCTCTAAATATCAATATCATTAAATTTTGTAATGTTGATCAATAATTTCTTTACGAACATAAATTCAATTTGTATTAAGTCGACCTACTAGCAATGAAATATTTTTAATTTTTTCACACGGAGAGATAGGTTAGGTTGAGTTAATTTACTGCTAATCGAATGATTATATCTTAATGATATAATTTATTTGTTAGGGAAGCAAAATTTTAATTGTGTAAACTGAGTTTTTGTTACTAGAATGGAAAAAAGGGAATCAATATAATCCATATAGTTGTAAAATTAAATTTTTTTGTCCGGTATTGTTCTCGACCATCTCCCAAAGTTGTGAAAAGTCTGCCAATGTATAAGTTTCATCATCCATCACACAACAGGTGTATTTTTAAAAAAAAAAATTGACCTGAATATTTTCCCTCGTTTTTTTTATTCTTTAACGCATTGCGATGTGGAACTTTATACGACTTTAATGCAGCATTAGCTTTGTCTCTGCGCTCAAAAGAATCAGTGTTCAGTGCTCTTCGAAAGAGTTGTTCGACTTATTTTGCTTTACCAATATCTGTTAGACAATTTTTCTTCCTGATCCAGGTTTTCAAGCCTTCCTTATACTTCCTCATATGTAATGTCTTTTGAAACAATGCACTATGGCAGAAATTTCAAATTTTGTTTAAATAAAATGTTGTTTTACAAAATATACATTCAATAAAATAAATCTTTAATTATGGATTCTATTACTCGAGTTGTGTATTTTTAACAGTTGTAAAGATATTTTGTAAATGTTTATATTTGGCACTTATGTTGATGTTTTTACTGAGTCATATTTTTGGGAAATTGTGAATTGTGTTATCATCTTTCGTGGAGTAGAACTCCCGTGGATAACATACTTTAAAGGAGTATCCTACATGTAGTTGTTCGTGAGAAAGTATGGTTTAATGCCATGTAAAATTTGTTTGCAAATAAATGCAAACTCAGGACCTAATGATGCTTTTGCAAAAGGTAAGTTCATATGGGAGCCCCACGAAAAAATTGACACGACTTTCATAATTTTGACTAAGGTTTATTAAAATGTGTCTATCAAATTATAAAGGGTGAGTTTTATAGAGTATGCATTAATTTTATTCGAAAATCCCCCTTATGGTAAAAGCATATTATAATTATTATGCAGTTGGTTGAAATATTGCTTGCATCTACTCCAAATTCATTTTTCTATTATTTCTGTCTTTATTTAAATCTAAAGTTTCTGATTTGTAGCGTCATAATTTTTAAATTCGTCGCGAATGAAATCTGATGATCGATGTAGTAACACCAGTCGGCAAGATGTGTGCAACTACAGTCATACTCCAAACGCAATACTTTTTAGTGACCTCTAGAAGTAACGACTATGACTTTTCTGGATGTATTAAAGAATTATAAACACTCACTTCAGGTAGAGTCAAAGAAGCGTCTTCTAAAATTAAGCGAAATTGAAATAACAATTGTTTCTGTTATACATGCAAAGTTCACTGTTTTTTACTTTTGAAAAACTTGATCACTGTTTTTAATATTGAGATTTTTTGACTTAAAAATTCGGAATTTTTTCAAATTATTAGCCTTTATTTTGAAAGATTTCTAAAATATAAATTTGGCCATTGTTAGCTATGACATTCTCCCGTCTTTCTGGCAAAATATGGATTCCGAGCCAAAAGAACTGCCCATTTTTGGAATACTCTGTTGCAAAGTGAAACGTATCCCAGAGAAGGCATTCTACATCGATCGAAACAAACAGTAGTCGGACGGGGCAAGGTGTGGAATATAAAGCGGGTGAGGAAAAGCTTCCCAACCACTTATTTCTAAATACTTTTTAATAGGTATTGCAACATGTGAGCGGGTGTTCACATGACGGAATATTACGGTTTTATATCTGGTCGCATATTCTGGATCATTTTCGGCCAATGCTCGCTTTAAACAAATCAGTTGCGTTCGATACAGATTTCCTGTGATGGTCTGGCTAGATTTCAGCAGCTCATAATAGATAGGTCCCTTTTGGTCCTAATATCTCTATGGATATTTGACTTTGGTGTCGATTCGGCTCTTTGTCCGGGTTTCAAGTACAATTTCTTTCGCTTCGGGTTACCGTAATGAATTCAAAATGATTTTCTTTTAAATTCAAGCCGGAAAATGTTCGCACAAAATTCTACATTTTCGAAGTTAAAAAAAGTTGTTGTTTACTCTATAATGTTCAATAACTAATTGAGAATTAATGACAGATATGGCCCTTCAAAATTTCTTATAGGTTATTAAGGACTAAAATCATATTCAAAATATACTGTTCTTTTGCAACTGTTGTGAATCCCGCTCTTTTAAGGTATACATCCAATATATAAATTGGAGTCATCCTAATGATCAGACATTAATGAAAATTACTGTCTACAAAGGAAACATTGGCTACTTAACTGCAGGCTATTTACATCAGATTACTTCAATTTTAACTAATTTATTGTATTAGTTAAAATTTAGTTTTTTTAATGACTTGCATATAAATGAACTAAATTGAACTATTTTTTTACATTATTTCCTTCATTTTTAACTGTTGTTAACGTATACAAAAAACCTGTGGAGAAAAACTAATGATGGGATTACTTAGAGTTAAGTACTACCTTTACGATGATATAAATGTTTTTTCCAAAATCGCGTGTTTTATTTCTGTATTTCTGCCAAACTTCCCCATATAGCTCAGCATGTAGCGAATATTTATTTTGGAATTATTATTCAAAATTCTTTAAAATATGCATAAAATATCTAGCTTATAAATGAAAAAATTGTATTAAAATAAGAACTAGCCACAACAAAATAATTATGCATATCGTGTCACACCTTTAACAGCTTGAATGAATCCCAAACGTAATACTAGGCAAATAAAACTGTCTCAATGCATTTGCAGCAATAACAGTTATAGTAGCTATATTCCAGCTCAATGATTTCAATACACTCAACAACAGTAATTATTAAACATGGCATCCCTTAACAACAAACATGTCATTGTCAATTTACTGGACAGCCAAAGAGTGAGAAGAAGATTCTAACAAAAAAAAAAAAACAAAACACACCAAAAAAAAAGACACACATAACAGAAATAAATGTTTATAGTAGTAGGACTGACAACGAATACGTTGATAATACGTACGACAATGTGATAAAACTACAAAACACAAGAGATGGGAACAAAATGGCAATTGAAACAATAAGAAAAACGTGCACGTTAAATATACATATGTATGTAGTATTAAAAAAAGGACGATAAACAGACACAATGGCCCACAAAAGAAATAAAAAAATCAACAACAATAATAACATTGATACAATAACAAAAATATACACTCACTTACATACATATGTATGTAGTTGTGTTTATATATACACACGTAACTAAATAAGCCAAAATATATAAGTAGAAAAGCTCTTAAGCTAGTCGTCGTGTCGTCAGCTAAACGATAAATGAAAATATTGCATGCAATAATATCCTTTATTTTATTTCGACAACTACAAACTTAATGGCAAACTTATACACAGCCACACACTTACTCATACATACTTTTACAATAGCAAAAACAAAACAAGTTCCCTCTCACGCACTTGTTTTACAGGGATTTACACTTACATACATTCTCTACTTTCCACTACTCATAAACTCACTTTAACTCTTGAAGAAAAAAGAACAAGAATGAAACAATAACAACAACAACATTGAAACTAAACTTAACAGACTAGTAGACAGACAATAACGGTTTCCTGTTTTCGTATTGTCGTCTTTTGCTATTGTTGTTATTTTGTTTAGTACAATTCCATTTAACATGACTACATGAAGAGAAAGAGAACGACAGTACAGGATTATTTTATATATTTTTGCTTTTGTATTCTTGTGAGAATGTTTGTTTGTTTATTTTATTTTAACAGTGAATGAAGCAGAGATGAAGAATTTGTATGTCTGTTTGAGGGTGTATATTTGCGTTAAACATGTTAAAATATGAATGATAACAGGTTTAGTGTGTAAATAATGTAGCTGGATGGTTTATTCCTAGTTTAGGAAGGGAAAATTTCTAAAACATCCAAAATTTGTTTTTTAAACCTTTGATAAATTAAAAAATCTATTACACAGGGCAACAGAATCGAAACAATTTTAGAGGCTTTTTAAACCAAATATGGTACAAATATGATCCAAATTTAAAATTCTATGGAGAGATTTTTTTAAAAAAAATTTAAGTAAAATTGTGATTTTTTTTGACGTTTCTTCACATAATTAATGACTACTCAAAACCGGTTAGTCCAATATTATTACAGTAAACTTAAAAAATTTACATATCCTTTAATTTATTTATATATTTTGTTTTAATCGACTCAGTGGTTTCGGAGCTACAATAATGAATTTAAGCTAAAAATAAAATATTTACGTGAAAATAGCGAATTTTTTTGTTTAAAAATGTGATGCAGTTTTTGTTTCCAGCCGGGGTATGCTTAGTCTGTCCAGGTTCTTCAAAGGTCTGCTTCCTTTGAAATCATTACCACAGAGCTGTCTTGGATATTTGGAATATGTTTGTTAATGGGTGAAACTTCTAATAGAGAATCCGACGAGATAAATACTTCGGCTCTCGGTCGGATAATGACTAATTATTTGTGAATACTGTCTATGGATGCAATCCGAGGAGACAAATTCTTCAGCTCTCGTCGGCTAACTACAACTTATTGGCTATGACTAGTTAATGAGTACAATCCGACGAGATAAATGCTTCGGCTCTCGGTCGGCTAACGACCAATTACTCGTAAATACAGCTTATGGATGCAATCCGAGGAGATAAATTCTTCAGCTCTCATCGGCTAACTACAACTTATTGGCTATGACTAGCTAATGAGTACAATCCGACGAGATAAATGCTTTGGCTCTCGTTCGGCTAACGACTAATTATTCGTAAATACAGCTTATGGATGCAATTCGATGAGATAAATTCTTCAGCTCTCATCGGCTAACTACAACATATTGGCTATGACTAGCTAATGAATACGATCCGACGAGATAAATGCTTCGGCTCTCGGTCGGCTAACTACGGTATTAATACGAAGTAAGAATTTAGATCTCGTCTAATTATGCTTTGTTACCCGGGCGCAAAGTATAAATAGATCGGAACTTCAATTCTAACTCCTCATTTTCCTGTTTTCTTAGATGTCTTATATTAGAATTCACATATACTGTTTGGAAATTATTGACAACAAATTAGAATTCATATAAACTGTTTAGGAATTATTGACAATAATATACTAATACATATTGTATTAGTATTAATTATGTTATGTTGATGTATTGACTTTTGTAACTGCACGTTACAAAAAAAATCATGAAAAATCAAAACTGCAGAAATTGTTCAGGTTTATTACCTTCTCGCAAAGCCATGTATAATAGCAATAAAATAATAAGCAATTTTTTATTTTAAAAAAATTATGAAAAATCGAATACGGCAGTTTGGAGAAATGTCTAACAAAATTTATAATTTTATTTAACATTTTTAAAAAAAATATATATATATTGAATAATGTTACCATTTTTGTACTTAAATAGCCATGATGCATCAAATCTATATAATGGTTAGTCAACCTTTTTTTCTGTTATAAAAATTAGACTTTTAATCTTTTTAACAAGTATTTTTGCTTGAAGAAAGTAATTTTTATACAGTAATAATTTTTGTGACCAATTAATATCAAGGTGAAAACGTGCTTCATCGCCTTTGATGATGTTTCTCGAAATATTTTATAAGTGGTAGTCTAGCTGAAATGATATTTTGGAGATAACTCCAAAATATCATGTAAACTATCACTAGATCTATGGGTTCATTGTGATACCAATGATCTCTGAACAGGGGTTTAGACACTTTTTATTTTGGAAATAATTTGGTAGCTCGTAAAGGATTGGAAGTATCAGTGCTTAGTTGTTTTTGAGTTGATGTGTATTTTATCAAGGCAACTTCTACTTCCAATTAAGCAGTGGCCAGTAAGCACGGATATCCAAATTCATAGCCGAGCCCGTGATAGCCCCGTGAGGGACATTGACCTGTGATGATCAAAAACGGGCCATGTGAGCCTCGATATCGTGACATTTTTTAAGCTACAACATCTGAGACATCATTACGCTGTATGAGTGATTTACAGCAGGATAGAGGTAAACCGGCCAAGTATACCAGAGTGACCCGGCACCCAGAATAACTCCAGGTTAGAATGTCTCGTCATCTCGTTAAGAGATACCCGTCATTCATGTACCAATCTGGATGTCGAATAGAGTCCAGAGAGACTGTCAGTACAAATTATGATATTTAAACCAAATAACGTATGGTACTAAATCCAGTTTACCGTCCTTTTAATGATTTAAATCTCAGCTTGGATTGCACTACATTGATCCTGTATCCTGAAACATAACCCTTTCTGCAAACAGAGAAGCACCTGTCAATAAAGGGTAAGGGAGTGTAGTAGTCAATGTTCACAGGGATACAAGATAGACATCCCAGAATAGACGCATGGCTGTAGCCAGTGCAGCATAACAAATATAACACTGATGTGCTGCGAACCCGTAATCATAGTGCAGAGATTCGCAGGATTCTGTCAATCATCCCACAGTAGTTGAATTTACTTAGAGCCTTCCACCATACTAGAGCTACATACGTTATTATGGGCTTTACCACCATGTCAAAAAGCTATTTCGCATTCCTAGGGCTTATTCCCCAGGTCTTTCCTATGGCCCTTCTACAGGCATAAATAGCGATAGCCGCCTTGGACGCTCTCGCTTGGATATTCGGGCTCCATATAACGAGATTCACAAACTCTACCTTTTCTGAACATTTTGAACGACAAATATTTCATTGAATTATAAAGAATTATTCCACAATATCTCTCTATCGCGACTTCATTAATACATTATCATATATAACTTTCGATATATGTATCAAGATCCACTCTGCCTACTGCTAATAATATTGGAGATAATGAACACCAATATTATTGTGACCTGGTACCTAGCACAGTTTCAATACCTACTTTGATAATTGGAATGTCCCTGCGTATACGGTTAGTTTATGAGATATATTTGATCCTTGAAATATGCTACACTTTTTTATTTAAACAAATCCACATACTCATTTTCCTTCTAAATATTGTTTTAAACTTGGTAACACTGCAAGAGATACCATAACAACAGTGCACTGTTATAATTGTACAGTGAGCCTTAAAATGTTAAATACATTCATATACATATATGTATGTCTATGCAAGAGTGTATGAGCGTTGTTGTAGTGTCTGTTGTACATTCCAGTTCCTGTAATGTTTCAATTCCGCACTATTCACACACTATTGCACGGCTGTTTTTAACAGAATTCTTAAATGTTGCCTGTGAATGAGCTGGTGTTCTGGTGAATGATGGCGACGACTACGACTACGATTTCGACAATGATAATAATGATGAAGAAGATGATAATCATGTCGTTGTTGAAATACAAGCTACTCGGATTGTGCTTGTATATGCTTGATTTCAGTCTGTATTGTGTTTACACCCCTGTTTGACGTTTGTGAAACGAGAAATTCATTCAAAAGAAATTATTCTAAATAAAAAAAGATACAAAAATTTATAAATATTACAAAAGGAAATCAAGAATTAATAAAAATATTTATAAAGAAAGTATATAAAGAAATAAATCGGTTGTAATAACCAGAAAATAATTTCAAAAAAGATTCAAACGTTTAACAAAATCCCAAAAAAGCTCAATTAAAAAGAAAATTTAAAAGAAAGTTGAAATTTTCAAATTTAAAATTTGAAAATAAAATCAAAATAATCATTGTGTGTTAAATGAAGAAGATTTGATGTGAAATTGAAATAAATAACAACAAAAAGTGGGTTTAATTAATTATATTGTAGAAAATCCATTTTGCTCCTAATAGCAAAAGAATAATATTTATTATTGCTTTATAAAACTTTCTCTTTTTATTTTAGTTTTTTTTTTGTTCATTTTTATTTGTTAACTTTTGCTTTTTTTCTTCCTCTTGTTTTGAGTTGGTGTTGCTTTTTATTATGTTGAAACTTGAACTGCCATACCTTGTTGGCTTTAATCAACTTAACGTTACTGGCACTACAACGACAACAGCAACAACAACATCAGCAAAAAGAGGAAAGCCAGAATAAAAACCAACAACAGCAGCAACAACAACAACATTAACAGCTCCAATAATAATACGAAAAAAAGTATAAACGGAACAGAAAATTGTATCTACCTTGTAAAAGCGAGTGCGTATGTTCTGAAACTTTCCCTAAAAACAAAAAAAAAAAAAATGAAAACAGCAACATTCGAAGTAAAATAGTAACAACAACAAAAAAATAAAAATAAAAAATACGAAGCAAAAAACAGAGCAAATACCAGTGATAAAAAGTTTTATATTTTCGCTTTTCTTACATGGTTTTTTATTCCTACTTTCCATACTTACTCGCACAATTTTTGATGACGAAGTAAGATGGAGCAAGTTTAACAAGAAGAAAATCATAAAATTTTAAGAAAATCCAATTTTTATACCCTGCAGGCAGCAGTCATTTTCTTTCTTGTTTTCTTCTTTTTATGACAATTTGTGTTAAAAAATGTTAAGTTTCCTTTTTGTTCTATTTCAATTTAGAACGTGTTTTCTGTGAAATCTTCTAATGAATGTATTTGAGATTTTTAGCAACCACATTGTTTTAAATATGAAGTCTTTAAGATAACAATATTTCATATTTCAATGTTTTTAAGAGGATTTATTCATACAGATTTTTTGGTTGGGTTCTATTAATTGTTACAGGTTTCTTTTCTATTAGGCAGAGCCTTAGAGTGTTGTCTTTAAAACATCTGGATATTTTTCATTGAAATTCAATAAAATTTGTACTTTTTTGTAGGCCTTAATATTATTTTGATAGCAAAAATTACAAATCTATATGTTTGGATTTGGAAGAATGATGCAAGAATGGAAGTAATTTTTCAAACTTCTCAATGAGTTTCAAACTATTTCTTAAACAACAAATGATTCATAACTGTTAGGCTTTTTATGTAATTTATTCCAGCGAAAGTTATATGACTTACCTAATTTACTTAATAGATTAAGTCAACTGTGAAAGGAACTTAAAAGGACTCCATCTCTTGAAAGCTGATGCTTTTGTGAATATTCACTAAATATTTATTCTAATTTAAACAATATTATTAAAATTAAATTCACTTTCATTTAATCGCATAATCTATTTTGTGCCAGCTTTCAGGATGAATTTTAAGCCACCATAATCGACTTAAATTTTTGGAATATTTAAAATATTCAAAAGTATTCTTATCTATTTCTTTATTTAGGAAATATATAAAAAAATATCTGTTAATTTCAAAATGAATTCAAAATGAATAACATAATATTTAATTTTATGAAATCGAGTTAAAATTAAATAAATATGATTTTACTTTCCATAAAATTTGTATACTAAACCCTAAAACTGTACTATGAAAGACTTTTTTATACCCTACACCACCATAGTGGGGAGGGTATTATACGTTTGTGCAGATGTTTGTAACGCCCAAAAATATTAGTCTAACACCCACCTTAAAGTATATCGATCGACTTAGGATCACTTTCTGAGTCGATTAAACGATGTCCGTCCGTCTGATTGGCTGGCTGACTGGCTGACTGGCTCTCCATGTAAACCTTGTGCGCAGACTTAGATCGACTTAGGATCACTTTCTGAGTCGATTAAACGATGTCCGTCCGTCTGATTGGCTGGCTGACTGGCTGACTGGCTGACTGGCTCTCCATGTAAACCTTGTGCGCAGAGTACAGGTCGCAATTTTGAAGATATTTCAATCAAATTTGGTACATATTATTTTTTCGGCCCAAAGACCAAGCCTCTTGAAATCGGTCCATTATTTCACCTAGCCCCCATACAAATGTCCTTCCGAAATTGGACTTTATCGGTCATAAATGTTTTATTTATATATGTATCTCCACAAATTGCACTCCAAATAAGTTTTATATATACAAAATTCATGTCACCAAATTTTGTTACGATCGGTTCATAATTAGTCATAGCTCCCATATAGACCAAAAATCACTTTAACGTGCATAAATCGCTTAAAAATGTTCGTATACTCACAAAATTCAACATAGTAAACTTTCATAGGGACATAAATCATACGACCTAATTATAGCCCCATATAAGGCCCACTACGGAAAATCACTCAAAAATATAAATTATTGAAATTTTAAAAGAACAATGTTTTTGCTCTTTTACTTAGTGTAGGGAATTATATGGTCGGGCTTGACGGACCATACTTTCTTACTTGTTTTTTTTTTTTTTTTGTGAAAACTTGATACACAGGTTCTCTGTGATCCTACCAGATTTACAGTTTCTCAAATATTAAATTGGATTTGTTTTGTCTTTTATCGAGATTCATAGTTAGAATTTTGTTCGGTGTATGACTCAAATTTTTAGCTTTTATTTTGAAACATTTGTACAATATAAATTTATTCAAAGTATTCACCATTGTTACCTATGAACTTTTCCCATTTTTCTGGCAACATATGGATTTTAACCCAAAAGAACCGCTCATCTTTTAAGGCCAAGAATGAATCAAGACAATATCTGATACTCTGTTGCGAAGTGTAGCATATCCCAGAGAGAGCGTTCTGCATAGATCGAAACAAATAGTAAACGGATGGGGCATGGTCT
Organism: Calliphora vicina; assembly: GCF_958450345.1. Taxonomy (NCBI): domain Eukaryota; kingdom Metazoa; phylum Arthropoda; class Insecta; order Diptera; family Calliphoridae; genus Calliphora; species Calliphora vicina. The sequence goes on along the minus strand of NC_088783.1, from coordinate 73,475,097 downwards.
GGACTATAAGGTGGGTGAAGCAAAGTTTCCCAAACACTTATTTCTAAATAGTTTTTAGCAGGTGTTGCAACATGTGGCCGACGTTGTCATAATGGAATATACGGTTTCATGTCTGGCCACATATTCTGGTCGTATTTAGGCCAATTCTCACGACAAACGAAACAGTTGCATCGGTATAGGTTTTCTGTGATGATCTAGTCAGGTAACAGCAGCTCAGAATAGATAGGTTCCTTTTGCTCCCACCAAATACAGAGAATTACCTTAAAACCATGGATATTTGGCTTTGATGGCGATTCGGATTATCGTAATGAAATAATTTTTCATCGCAAGTAATGATTCGGTGCAAAAATTATTTTCTTTTATAGCGTTCAAATATCTTTTCGGACATGCACAATTGTCTTTCAAGGTGTCTTGGCTTCACTCCGTATGGTACCCAATTTCCTTGCTTTTGGATGAATCAAACTGCTCGCATACCTTTTGAAATTGCTGCTCGAGTAGCTTCCAATGATTTTGCAAGCTTTTGTTTAGTTTTCCAACAATCTTAATGGAGTAATGCCGCCAATTCATGGCCTTCAAACTTTTTTTTGCTGGCTTGGGCGATATTTGTGTTTAGTGTTAAAATCACCACTGCTAAACCGAATAAACCATCTCTCGAATGTTGAAACCAATAAAAGATATTCACCATAATCTATTCTAAACTAATATAGATACAAACAAAATTTAATATGCATCTGGTACTTTTTAGAAATTCGAAACTTTTAGGGGAGAAAACGGGTAAAAACTGTATTTTGATACTTTTTTACTACCCCATGTATCTGTTAAAGTAATCAATATAGAAATAAATATCAATTCATATTCTTCACTTATTAAAAAAACCATATATAAGTGTGGTACTTTATGGAAGTTCCAGCATATAAAATGAATAAAATGTTTATTTATTTTTGGTACTTTTTTTTAATAAAATAATCTTTTTCTGTAAATTGACATACGCATATGAATATTTTATTATGAACTTCCACTACAATACTGAAATTTATTTAAATAAAAATTGTATAATTTCAATGGAGCCAAAAAGTACCAAGAAAAGGGGCAAAAAGGGAAAAACAATTTAAATTTTTCATACGAAATTTAACTAACCGACAGCTATATGAAACTCGAGTGTCCAGGAGTATATAAATACAAGTCAATCTGTGATCACTCATATTTTATTCAAAAAATTTGATTTTAGTACAAAAAAACTCAATTACCTTAAATCCTCAATAACTGTGTAAATATTGCGATGTTAAGAAAAATAAGCTGAATCATGTGATCACTCATATTAAATACGACAAACAGCTTTTTTTGGAATCAATAAAAAAATAAAATTGATGTGTTTTAAAGAGAGCAAGGAGAACGTTTTCTCCTAATGGTACTTTTTATACCCTACACCACCATAGTGGGGAGGGTATTATGCGTTTGTGCAGATGTTTGTAACGCCCAAAAATATTATTCTAACACCTAAAGTATACCGATCGACTTAGAATCACTTTCTGAGTCGATTAAACGATGTCCGTCCGTCCGTCTGGTCGGTCCATTATTTCACCTAGCCCCCATACAAATGTCCTTACGAAATTGTTTAATTCCTAAATGTATCTCCACAAATTGAGCTCCAAATAAGTTTTATATAGACCAAATTCATGTCACAAAATTTTGTTACGATCGGTCCATAATTAGTCATAGCTCCCATATAGACCCGCTTCCGAAAATCACTTTAACGTGCATACATCGTTTAAAAATGTTGGTATACTCACAAAATTCAACATAGTAAACTCATATAGACACAAATCAAACGACCTAATTTCATGGTGATCGGTCCATAATTGGTCATAGCCCCCATTTGGTACATATCATTTTTTCGGCTCAATGACCAAGCCTATTGAAATCGTTCCATTATTTCACCTAGCCCCCATACAAATGTCCTCCAGAAATTGGACTTTATCGGCCATAAATGTTTAATTTATATACAAAATTCATGTCACCAAATTTTGTTACGATCGGTCCACAATTAGACATAGCTCCCATATAGACCCGCTTCCGAAAATCACTTCAACGTGCATAAATCGCTTAAAAATATTGGTATACTCACAAAATTCAACATAGTAAACTCATATAGACACAAATCAAACGACCTAATTTCATGGTGATCGGTCCATAATTGGTCATAGCCCCCATATAAGGCCCACTTCCGAAAATCACTCAAAAATATAAATTATTGAAATTTTAAAAGAAAAATGTTTTTGCTCTTTTACTTAGTGTAGGGTATTATATGGTCGGGTTTGACCGACCATACTTTCTTACTTGTTTAATATTATAAATTATTAAACTTAAAAGTTAGTTTATATACATCAGGGTGAAGTTAGAATCAAACATAGGGAGATCAAACGGTACTTTTTCATTCAACAAATAGTACTTTATGATTTTGTATAACAAATTACTTAGAAACATGAAATACCAGAAAGTCGTTATTAAATAAAAAAAAAAATATATGCATTCATACTTTTACTATGAAGCGAAGCGGATTTGCTGTTCGATTATAAATTGAAAGTACTTATCCAGGTTTACTATATTATATGTATTTTTAGGTAGATCGGAAACAATTAGGTTTAATTAAATGTTTATGATATTAATAAATATATGTCTATCAGTTTGTTATATTTTAGCTTACTTTGACATTCTTCCAGAAATAACTAAGTGCAGTTTCTGCTGTGTGCATCTTTCTTATCTTTTCATTTCCTTTTAGACATTTTAAATCGTTTAAGAAATGACAGCATTAGCAACAATATAAACAATTATTATTATGAAACACTTAGTCCTTCCTGCAACCCATACAATAGCAATATACTTTGCAAGCGTATGAATTTATTTTAGCACAGCGTAATTGCCTAATGGAGCACTTAGCCGAGTCTCTGTGGAAGTTATTTTTAAAACTCAGAAAATAAAAATAAAAATTCAAATGTTTTTGCTATAAATAACGTATGCGGAAAAAAATTGCAAAAAAAATTTTGACGCTGACCAAAGAAAAAATATTTGAGCAAACATTTTTCAGGACTCATTTTTAATTATGCATGTTTAATAACTTTTTCGTGCCTCCATTGGAAGGCTTCACATTTCACACAGCGTGTGATATAAAAAAAACAAATAATTTCTAGAAATGGACCTGTTAACTAGCCACTTCGTTCATGTCATCTGATGCCATTAGCTTATTTTCTTTATGGATATGTAAAGTACGAGGTCTATACAGATAACTCAGAAACGATCGAGCACTTGGATGCCAATATTCGACATGTTATTTTCGAAACACTGCAAATCATATTGAAACGTTACTGCCATACAATTATCTACTTAATAAAGCCAATTGGATGGATAATAAAAAGTTTTTCCCCGTTTTATTTCAATTTAAAGTTCTGGCTTAAAAATTAGGAATTTTTTTTTTAAAAATTTAAAAAAACGCATATTCTGGGCGTTTTTCGGCCAATGCTCACTTCAAACGATTCAGTTGCTTTTGAAATATACAGATTTTAGCAGCACTTTTGCTCCCACCAAATACAGATCATTACGTTAGCGATATGGATATTTGGTTTTGATGTCGATTCGGGAGGTTATCATAATGTATCTATTTCTAATGATTTCGTGTGAAAATTATTTTCTTTTATAGCGTTCAAGCATCATTTCGTACATGCAAAATCGTGTTTCAAGGTCTTTCATCTTCAATTCGTATGGTGCAAAATTTCCCCGCTTTTGAATGAATCCTGCTGCTCGCAAATATTTTGAAATTACTGCTAGAGTAGCTCAAAATGATTTTGCAAGATCTTGTTGAGTTAGACAACAATCTTCACTGAGCAATGCTTCGAATTAGACTATACAACAAAATCAAATTGTTTCCATAATTACAAGGTCCGACCAATAAATTTTGATAGAAGAGACAAAAAAAAAGACACGTGTATCGGCGTTTTGAAAGTTTTCATCTGAATTTCATTTGAAGGGGGGTTAAAGTTTCCCAACTCTGGCACATTCTTATTGCTAATCGTTATAAGACCCCATGTGATCCTTACATTTTAGGTATAAAATGTGTTCAGCAAAGTTATGTAAAATGTTACGGAGAATATTTTTGTAGAATATGTTAACCCGCTAAATCCTCAAGGCATGGGTCTTTTTTGTCCTTATTTTGAAAATGAGCAAAAAACACCATTACAACAGGGATTTAAGGGGTTAAAATGTTCTGCAAAAAATTATACGTGAAATTTTACTATAAGTCCCTGAATACATCAAAACGGAAAATTCAACCAGAAAGTCAGAAATAAGACATAACATAATGGTCTTTTTGGCTGATTTTCCAAATAAGGACAAAATAGACCCATGCCTTGAGGATTTAGCGGGTTAACATATTCTACAAAAATATTCTCCGTAACATTTTACTTAACTTTGCTGAACACATTTTATACCTAAAATGTAAGGATCACATGGGGTCTTATCTAAGTGGGAATAATTAAATGACGGATATGTACCCTTCAAAATGACGTATAAGTTATTAAAGACAAAAAACGTGTTCAAAAGATACGCCATCAATACAGAATTGAATATTTAAAATAAAAATATAGATCTGCCTCATCGTTTTTTTTTATAAAATTAACTTTTTGCATGATCACGCACTGAAAGTTTTTCTTTATCTTGGATTATTGCCGTTTTTCCTTTAAAGAAATAAAATTTTGAAGAGCCATTATTACATATTTTAATTCCAAAACTTTCGCAGTGTATTATCTTTCTTTAAGAATATTTTTCAGCTGTGGGAGATGTTTTAGAGGAAAAATGTTGTTGGCGTCAGGCCAAAGGAGCATCCACCTAAAGGAGATTAAATTGTTCTTCAAATAATACCAAAAACATGGGACCAAGAAATTCGTCCGTCTACTTAAGCTAACCGTTAGTAGAATTCTCAGTGTAATTGCAATTACCGTTACCGCTAAAGTACCGTTACCAATATAATCAAAAATACCATTACGGTTCTTCTATATTATGAAATAAATTATGAAAATACTAATTTTGGTTTAATTGTAATCGTTAGAACATAAAATGTAATACAATACCATCTTTATTATATGAAGTTTCCGTAACCGAAATAGCAGCAAATACCGTCCAAATTAGCGTTACCGTTTCCAATCGGTAGCCAACCTTGATAAAAACATATAAGCTTGAGGCAAATATTATCAAAATTGAATTTATTTATTAATAGAAAATCTTTGCACGTTGTGCAAAAGCCTTAAAAATACTTTTATACATCTTATGTATTTTTGTTAAAATTAGAAACCAGCAGAAATAAACTCTGTATTTGTTCATACATATGAGTGTAGATCGCCCAGTTTAAATGTGTTAAAAAACCAACAAATTGTTTCATACAGAAACTGTAATAAAGCGTACACAATCGGTTGCTGTCTATCTGATAAAGGTGCGCTCCGTTTAATGCTTAGGAAATGGGTATTAAAGATTAAAAAGTGAATTTATAACCAAACAAATACCAGATAAAATACAAATGGTCTAAAATTTGCAGAAAATGTATATATTTCGCACCTTGTTTGGGTATGTTTGTGGATGTTTATGTTCATGAGTGTGTGAGTTATGTTTGGTTTATGTATTGGTTTTAATTTTAAACCGGCAATACATTTTACCCACCCACCTGCTTGCTTTAAGCACACATTACCAGCTACTACATTTCACTCTAACAGCAGCAGTTTATTCACTATGACTCTTTAGCCAGCTTAAATAAAATCAGTTGGAGGTGTGTATTTGTGAGTATTTTTGCACCTGAGTGTGAGTATGAACACCTTTGACCTCTTATACCATTCATACGCTTAACAGCACGAAACAGCTGCCAAAACACAACTGTATAAAAAGTACCCATCTTGAATCATCCATCCATTCATTCATCCATTCACACATCCACTCACATATTCATTTTAAAACGACATCTTTTCAATATGTATGTTTGGATCTGTATCTGTGTGAATGTGTGTTTTTTGTGGGAATTGAGCTTAAAATCCTTTCTTTTTTTACTTTTCTGTATTTTGCTGGTATTTTTTGGTTGTTTTTTTTCGTATTTTTTGATAATGGGTGCAGTTTGCTGAAAGATTTTTCCACAATATTTCGCCTTTTCTTTTACTTCCTTTAACAATATTTATTTTTTTTTTTATTTTCACTGTTAGTTTTGTAGTTCCCCTCTTTATTTTTCTTCAATTCCCTAAAGATTTTCCAGTGTAAGAGAGGTTTTGTTAGGGTGTGTTTATGGCTGTGTGCATTTAACGCCCCTCACATATAAAATATGAAAATCTTTGTATAAATTAAGAATTCCTTAACAAAAACTACTTTCAAAAAAATGAAAAGAATTTGTATACTAGTTTTTGGTTTCCAACAAAAAGCTGTTTTTTTTGCTGAAATCAAGAATGAACAGGAAATGGCATGCATATGCATGGGTCATTGAGTTTATTGTAGCAATATTGATTGAATGATTGTGTGCGAGAATAAATATTATTGAAAGTGTTTTACAAACCGGAAGTAAAATGATTAAATTGATTTGGCAAACTTGGTTTTCAAATTCTAAAAACTATTTGAGTGATATGTATGGATTAATTTATATTAATAAAACAATAAAAATCTTGTAAATATATTAATGAATATATTAAAGATCTAATTTTATGTTGTTGGTTTTATTTTAAAGTGACCGGAATATAAATTTCCTTTAACAAAGTTTGTGAATTTTTTTTTAGTTTTTCCATTGAACCATCTACAAAATATTGTTTTGTAGCTCTTACTTTTTACAACCAACATTATTTATCCGGAATGTACTTGTCGAAATGTTGATGAATTGTGACAGATTAAATCTTATATTCCATGATGTTTTTGCTTGTCAAAATGTTCATCAATAGTGACAGCTGACTTGCAAAAACAATATACATTTGTTCCAAAGCAAAAAAAAGGAATATAACCACAAAGAATTTTAACTAGTTATACAGGTTAAAAATATAAAATAATAGTTGAATAAAGATGTAAAGAATAGATAAAACAGTTTTGAGAGAGGGCATTTAGTAATATTTGTTAAAATTTTTATTGTATGATAGTTTGGATTAGTTTTGATTTATTTAAAAATATCGCAAAACTTAAGAATCAGGAAGAGCACTGTAAACTTCTAATGGACAAATGGTGGGGAAATATTAAAAGCCCAGTAAGGAGTGAGATCGAAAAATTCTTAACATACATATATGTTTATAAAAAAGAAACCACTAAACTTACAGCTTTAATTTTTTTTTTATTTGATTGAAATTATTATTACAATTTACAAAAAAAATTATTTTTATAGTTTTAATCACTAGTGATGAAATTTTGAACCTTTTTCGGAAACCCTTCCATTAACGTTTTTATAGTGCTTTCTGTCACTTTGCTCGAACATGTAGTCCATCTCCGTTTAAAATCTACCACACTTTTGGACACCTTTTTTGTACTCTTCAATTCTCTTTTAACAAGAGCCCAATATCTCTCCACTGGCCTTAGCTCCGGGCAGTTTGGAGGATTTGCCTCTCTTGGTACAAATACCACATTATTGTTCTTGTACCACTCAAGGGCTTGTTTGCCATAGTGACAGGATGCCAAGTCAGGCCAAAAATAAGTGGACACATTATGAAGTCTTATGAATGGAAGCAGCCTTTTTTGTAAACATTCCTTGATGTAAATTTCGGTATTTATAGAGCCCGTTGTAACAAATGAGTGGCTTCTTTTGCCGCAACTGCATATTGCTTGCCATACCAAGAACTTTCTGGGAAATTTTGTCTGCTTTTGGGTCCTAAACTTTTCTTCAACATTCCCTCGAGCATCAGCAACATAAAATTTTTGACCTGGAAGTTGCGAAAAATCTGCCAGAACATACGTTTCGTCATCCATTATGCAGCAAGAATATTTTTTTATAAAACTTGACTTCAATTTCCGTGCTCTGTTTTTGGCCTCTAAATTTTTAGTAGCGTTCCTGTCAGGAACTTTTTGAGCCTTGTATGTTTTTAAACCTGCATTAGCTTTAACTTTTCGTACCAAATAGTCCGAGCACTGAGCTAACCGGGCTGCTTTCCTACCGGATGTGTTGGGAGCTCTTTTGAAAATGCGTTCTATTTTTTTGGCTTTAGAAACATCATGTGGACCATTCCTTCTACCTGAACCAGGTTTTCTATCAACTGACAAGTTCTCCCGGTACTGTTTAATAACATTGGAAACAGTTTGACGGCAGACCTTTGTATGCTTGGCCAACTTTTTGTAAGACCAAGTTGGGTTTTGTTGAAAATATTTAATAATTTCAGTACGCACTTTTTTCTGGTCACTCATTTTAATCAGATTAACAAAAAAATTAATATAATTGACATTACACATAATAACTGACATGTTTTTCAAAGGTAACTTGATCAAAAAAAAATTCAAATAATACTTGGGTTAAAAAATGTAATGAAAAACGTGTGTTAAGAATTTTTCGATCTCACTCCTTAGATTTAATAGTGAAAGAACTAAAGTGAGCTTCCATCAGCAATATTTGGTGCGAATAATCTCAATCCTTAGCATTACTTTTCAAGAGTGTGTTTTACATTGTAAACAGACAGATATTCCTGACATGCTACCATTTTGATTCATCTATTGTAGGTCTTCTGAAGATAGCGTCTGAAGCAGATCCTTTTTAAGTCTTCCTATCCGCCTGTTCAATACCGTAGCTAGAGCAATGTCAGTTGGGGCTGATATATGGAGATTTAAAATTAAAAAAAATATTTTGGAAAAAAAATATACCATCGACAAGGATACATTTTTCTCTATATAACACCTTAATTTTTGACATTTCGCTTCATATCCGTTAACGGCACACAGTGGTTTGTAACTTCTGAACCCTTTAGTCCGATTTTACATGCGCAGACAAATCTACTAAATTTATATATTTTTAAATTTTAAATCCCCTTAATCAACAATGATATACGAATAAAATATCTACAAAATATTTGTCATATACAATCAATTTCTATTTTGTGTATTTAAAGCAGTGATAAGTTTAACAAAAACTTGTTTTTGCTGTTTAGAAATACTTAATTAAAACTAAACTTGCAACTACATCGACTTTGTAAAGTATTATTTTGGTAGCCCTGCTACTTTTGACTTATTGAAGTTATTGAATACTAAAACTCAATTTCTTAGCTTTCCAAATTACTTTCAAACTAAAAAACTGCTAAATCAACAAAAAAGTTATTAAGGTTTTAAAAAGCATACAACCCTATTAATATTAATCATACGCCAGGGTGTTCTATTAAATTATTTTTGCAAACTTAAGGCAGACTAAATGGAATTATGTTGTGGCTTCCAGAACAATACAAAGAAATTGAAAACAATTAATTTAAAAACTCGAAGAATTTTAAACTTGCCATGTTGCTCAGAATATATTTTGAAATGAAATTTAAACATAATAATTGTTATAATCATTTTATATTTTAATAAAAAAAACTTAATTAAAATTAAACTGCAACAGCACTGATTACATTGTACTCATTAAATTTATTCAAACTAAAACTTAATTTCTGGAATTTTTATTACTTGTAACTTATTTAAATTATTGCATACTAAAGCTCAATTTCTTGGCTTTTCAAATTATTTTCATTTTTAAAAATAATAATGAATATATAACCCTATTAATGTTAATCATACGTCACGGTATTCCATTACATTATTTTTGGAAATTAAAGGCAAACGAAATGAACAGTACAAAGAAACGAAATCAGTTTATATAGAAACTCGAAGGATTCTTTAATCTGCCATATTTCCCAAAGTAGATTTTGGCTGGAACGATTTGTCTGATTTTATATTGGATTCCGGGTAATACCCGGAATTTGCAAATATATAAGAACTGGCAGGTGTATGTGGGTTGGAGAAATTCGAAGAACTAACATTAGTAAATAGCGGCCGGGTCAACTAGTTTTAATTAAAATTAAACTGCAACTACATCAGCAAAGAATTATTTTGATAACACTGATTACATTTTACTTATTTATGTTATTGAAAACTAAAGTTTAATTTCTTTGATTTTTATAACTTTCAACTTGTTTAATTTATTGCATACTAAAGCTTAATTTCTTGGCTTTTCAAATTATTTTCATATTTAAAAACTACTTAATCAACAAAAAAGTTATGAAGATTTTAATGAATATATAATCCTATTAATATTAATCATACGTCAGGATGTTCTATTATGAAATTTTGGAAAATTAGAGCAGACTATAGGAAATTTTGAATACTTATGCTATTGCTTGAAGTATATTAGAATGTAAAGAAAAAATATTTTATTTAACATATTAATATAAACTAGGATCGCCTGGTGGTCAAAATTCGACCACTAATAACGAAATTATACATTTACTTTTGAGTATACGCAAAAATATTTTTCACGTTTATGTACAAATACACTTGTATTTAGGTGTGCATAAACATGTTGTTATGGAAAGAATTTAAAAAAAAAATTATATTGTGCACATCTGGAGAAAATAACCTGTTAAACCATATATGTTTCATCAATATTGGTGGACAATAACATACTTAAAAGTGTACCACAAAAAAACGTGTGGCCTATTTATATATAAGATTTTGAGAATATATTGTGATCATGGAGAACGAAGAAATTATTAATAAAATCCAGTGTCTCACTTTTCACGGACTCTTTTCATAACATATATTTTGTAAGTAGCCTAAATACACAGACTTACGCTATATTTTCCTGCCCTACTGTTCACCGGAAGCCATCTTTTATAGGAAGGCATACAGCAATTCGACACTTAAACTTGAACTTACACAAAGCTGACAGCAGAAAAGCACTGCAAGAAGTAACTCAAAAATAAATACAAAAAACAATGGCCAAACAGCCAACACAATTTTGACAAATTATACTGGAAAACTAATCTAAAAATTATTATTTTTTATTACACACACAAAAAACAACAGCAAACAAAAAAAAACTAACAAAATTATTCGTATACATACATAGTGGAAATTCTTGGCTCATTGCCGGCCCTTTATTTTGTCATAATTTTTGTGTGTTTTCTACACAGAGTATTTTCTTCTTGTTGTATTATTTATCTGCTGTGCTTGTTCATACTCATTATTGGATTCTTTTGATGATTGTAAAACAGCAACAAGAAGGATGATATAAACACATATACAAACAATTATATATAAAACAAATACATACAGACATTGTACATAAATATGTATATAACAAAAAAGATAACTTATATGTATATGTATCTGTATGTATGGCATTTTTTATGAAATAGATGATTGTTGTATAGTTGTTTGTTTCTTTTAGCTTGTTACTCATTTTAGTGTCTTTGTATCTTCATCATGTTGTTTTTTTTTCTCTGTTTTGCCCCCATACTTGTCTTTGTTCATATTCATTTCAAAGTAGAAGACAAAAAACACAATCTTGTTGCATGACTCAAATAAAAAATGCTAAAAATACTGAAAATGTAAAAGGGGCTAGCAAGTGGAAATAGTTGAAAAAAAAACTAAACTACTTTGACATGCAGCAAAGAAATTAAATAATAAAATCAAAAAAAAAACACCAACCAAAGACATTCAAACGTATTTGTTAATAAAAAAATACAAAACTATAGTATAATTTAAGACATGTCGTAGTTTGGACATAAGTCAATAATTGCTAAAAAGTTAAGAGACATGCACATTACTACACATATATGTACGTAGTGTGCTTACGTTTTAATATACTAGACATTGCACACAAAGTTACGTATAAAAAAAAAATAAAATAAAAGGTTGACCTGACCATAAACCGTATTGAGACAACTGTCACTACGACAATGCTTGAACATTGCCTTCAAAATTTAATATTACTACCTACGTATATAGATTAAAGCACAATGGGTTAAAAAAATACAAATATTGTAAGTCAAATTAAATATTTATCTTACTGTGGAAAACTGTACTTTGCTGAACATAGTATTTAGCTGCACTAATTGACAAATTAACAAGCACAAGCTTTTTCATAAGGGTGTTTATTACATTTTCTATTATACTAATTTTAAAATCAATATTTTTGTTATCAGTTATTACTATTTTACTATATTGTTATTGAATTTAAATAATATTCAATAGTTAGTTACTTAATTAACTAAGACGTTATATAATAAATTTTAATGCACATATAACTCTATTAATATTAATCATACGTCAGGGTGCTTTATTAAAATATTTTTGGAAATTTAAAGCAAACTAAATGGAATTTTGTAGTGCTATTTGATATTTGATATTTACTTAGCAGTGATTAATTTTCTCTGTATTGTTATTGAGTGAAAAGCGATCACGAAGCAAATTATTTTAAAATTTCTTAGTTAACAAAAAAATTATTATGATTTTAATTAGCATATAATCCTATTAATATTAATCATACGTCGGGGTGCTATATGAAATTATTTTTTAGAAATTTAAAGACAACGAATAAGAAATTCTGTTGTAGTTTCTTGAATAATGTTATGAAAACTAAGACCATTTTTCCAAAAAATCTTGTATGGTCATTAAAAAAATACACAGATCATTCGATTGACAACAAATTCGGTTGCTATCACGAATCTATTTTCTTTGTGTAGGAAAAGATCTGAAGGTTCATCGTCACACTGTTTCAAAAGCAATTAAGTAGTACAAGGAAGACTTGAACACTGAAAGAAAACCTGGATCAGAAAAAAAGGTCTAACATATATTGTATATTGGCAAATGAAGTCGAACCACTCTTTCGAGGAGCACCGACAAGCAGCTCGTAAAGTTAAATGCTCTGATTGTTTTGTGCGCAGAGCCAAAGCTAATGCTGTATCGTATAAAGTTCAGAAAGTTCCAGATCGCAAAAAACTTAGAACTTAAAAGCAAAAGATTGAGCGAACACAGAAATACATATTTCAGAGTGTTTACAAAAAACGCCTTTTATCTTTCTTAAAACAGCATAGAGTCCTTTCACTATGGAAACAAGGTCCTTGTGTGGTATTCAAACAATAATGTAAATTTTTTACCACGGCAGGCAAATCCACCCAACTGTCTAGAACTTCGTTCTGTGGAAAATTATTGGACTCTTGTAAAAAAAAAGAATTAAAGAACACTGGAAATGTATCTCAGGACAATATTAAAACATATTTTTGGTGAAAAAATAATTAATCTTAGTCCTAATCCTATTTTTGCTTATATCCCAGCCATTTGTGAGTCGATTTTCTCAATATTTAATAGCAACCTAAGTTAGACTATGCCGGGTATATTGATGTATTGGACTCTTGTAAAAAAAAGAATTAAAGAACACAGGAAATGTATCTCAGGACAATATTAAAACATATTTTTGGTGAAAAAATAATTAATCTTAGTCCTAATCCTATTTTTGCTTATATCTCAGCCAATTGTGGGTCGATTTTCTCGATTTTTTTTAGCAACCTAAGTTGGACTATACCGGGTATATTGATGTATACATCATGCATGAACGATATTTTTAGGCTTCGGAAAATTGATTTCAACATACAGGTGAACTTAAAGACATGGCTATATTGAATTTGCTATTCATAACGATCGCAAAAGCAATGACAAACTTGTATATATCCTTGCCAATCATGGTGAATGGTATTATCAATGAATTTTTCTTCAAGTTTGTGTTGTATATTATATTAATACCTAAATCAAAACCAGTTCAATAGAGACCAGTCACTACATGTTAGAATAACCATTCTCTACCAATGGGTGCTGTAAGCTACTTGAAAGTTATTCAGAGACAGCTTGTTTTCATACAAAACTTTAGAACTATAACCGACCCTACCCATAAGTTCTGTGTCAGCTCCTTTCCCTCTATGTTGTGATACATACATTGCAAATTAAGTTATAATAAGTCATTGAAAGTAAGGACTTCCAGGATAAAGTTGTGTAGGTATTAAATATTCCTACAACTCTATTAGAGAAGTCGTTATCAGTAAAAATGTAAAGTTGAGGACAATGAAAAAATTCTCCCCCATCATCGATAAAAATATATTTAAAAACTTATGGCTTAAGTATTACTAACTACACTGTACAACAAATTGAGACTTTTTCATTGGAACAGAATAGCGACCCTATAATACTGAAAGGGCATGTTGAATAGATAATTTTTGTAGAATAATCTTATAGTCCAGCTGGTCTGAATTTTTTTTTCTTGCAGTTAGTCAAAGTTTTTATTTTTTATCGAATGGAGCACTTACTAACTGAATATACTGTTATAAGTCAGTGTCTGAGAGAATTCTTATTATCAGAGTTCTATTGTGGAATTTTATGGGGATCATTTTTGTGGAAGATCTTTACCCTATAACTCCTCTCTTTAGGGGTCAATTTTCAAGAAAATCAAAAAAAGTCCTTTAAACAAGGACATTTAAGGATTAAAATGTTCCACAAAATTTTAGCTGGAAAATTTCAGTGGGGGTCACCATAGGTAGTAAATAAAGCTCTTTACGCTTAATTAGCAAAATTACAGGCCACCTGGGGTCTCACATTTTTTTTTTAAAAAATCTATAAAAATCCAAGTGTGATCCGAATGAGCTGAATTTTAAAATATAAATAGTCCCTAAAGAGATCTACAAAAAACATTCATTAAGCGCAAAGAGCTTTATGCACAACTTTTGTATCCTTAGTGACCCCCACTCAAATTTTCCGGCTAAAATTTTCGTGGAATATTTTAATACATAAATGTCCTTTTTTAAAGGACTTTTTTGATATTCTGCAATAAAAGGTCAAATTGCTACCTAAGGATCTTCCACAAAAATGATCCCCATAAAATCCCACAATACAACTTTGACAATAAGAATTCTCTCAGACATTAACTTACAACATTTTTTTAACGAACAAACCTTTTATTAAATATTTTCCCAAGAATTATTTTGCTAATAAAATGTTCGTACACCAGTCTAAAAATAGATGATTTTAGTCTTTTTGTTCTATAATCACAAAGCCTGACGTTGGAATGGACTACAATTTTAGATACAGTAATATGGGATTTGGGATTCTTAGGTTCGTTTGATAAAAATGTTTATATTTTGATTTAAAAAAAAATATTTAGAATTATAAAGTCATTGTTTTCCTCTATTAATCTGATTTATAAATAAAGAAAACATACATGAAAGTTTATAATATTTTTCCCTGCAATTCTTTCAATTTCCCACCACTGTGCCTTGCCACAGCGTCATATCTTTTGCTTTCTTTTTTTTGTATTTGTATGTATGTAAACATGTGTATATAAATTTTGTTTTACTTAGTGCCTTTAAGTCAATTCAAGTTTATTCTTTGTTCCTTTCTCTCTGTTTTTATTGATTTTCGATCCGAATTATTATTATATTTGCAATAAACCCTAAACAAGCAAAACGTTCATCAATGTCATTTTAAAAGCAATACAAGAGAAACAAATATATAAAATAAAAGGAAAACAACAGACTATAAAACACATACTTAAACATATGTACATACCTATTCATATAGGAAAAAAATCACAAAATTTAACAAAAAAAAAAACTAAAAACTAAGCAAAAAAAGGTGCTCTAAGCTTAAAGCAAAACCCCAATTTTCATATTAAAAAAGATACAAAAATTTGTTTCCCCAATTTAAATATTAACATAAATTTTGAAACACACATAAACTTTGGCAAACAAATTAAAATCATAATTTAAAATGAACATGAATTCAGCCATGAAACGAAGCAAAAAGTATAAACATTATAATTATTAAATTTTACATTAATTAGAAAACAGCTAAAAAGCAAAAGCATGAACATTATGTGAAAAAAAAACAAATTCAAATAAACCAATTTAAAGTAAGCAAAACCAAAATATATAAAAAGTTGTAGCTAAATTTTATCGAGCATAACATAAAATTAGCTCAATTTCAGCTTCATTTAGATGAGTCTTCCTGGTTTTCGGTTTGAATTTATAATGTTTAGCAAGAACTTTATATAAAAAAAAAAACTTTTAAAAGAGAGAAAAAAAATTAAAATGAAAACTCAAACATAACACATTTAAAATGAAAAAAGTCTGCATAGAATTAAGTTCATAAACATATTTCTTAGGAAACTAAAGCAAAAAAAAAACCCAGGAATAAAACAATTCTTTAAACTTGTGCTTTAATACGCATTACTTTCTCCTTTTTACATAGGAAACGGAAACTGTTAAAAGCATGCATCAGTTTATAGAATAAAAGATTTAAATACTGTCGCATAACCGCAGAAAAAAAGTTTTTATAAGAAAATACTTATTTTACTCTTTTCACCATGACCCCACACAAATGTTAAAGAAAAACTGCACAAATTTGCACTATATAATATAAGTTTTTCTAAGTTTTACCATCAATTTGTGTAGATTTATTTAGTTTCTTTCCTTTTCTTTGGGTTTTAAACCACCACTTGGATGGGATGACTGTTTAGAATGTATGTCATGACAGCTGTAATATTAGCAAAAATGATTGTATATTTTTGTCACTTTCATTTGGGTAACCCTCCCACTTAATCTGTAGTCAATTGTGCAATAACTTATTTTCGTGGCTAAGTTTTTGTTAAGCTGCTGTGAAAGTTGCAATGTGATTTGAGAAAGTTTAGTTGTGAGCTGAATAAGATTAGCACGTCAGGTGTTTTCATGAAACTTTGTTATGGTTGAGAAATGTTTAGATCATACAGGTTTGCAAAATTTTTAGGAGTGATATGTGAACTTGATTTTAATACGATTAAACATAGGGAGGATACAAAATTTTTCATCAAAGAACCTTAATCCTACTTATTATCGTCTTCCTGCTAAAAATGCTTTTTTCTAGTAATATTTGTACAACTTCCAAGTATTAATACATATAAAAAAACTTCAACAATTAGTTAGAAATTTATACACAAATACATAAATTATTTTTTTCAAATATATCACTAAATTTCAATTATCTCGAAAACTCCCCATTACCGCATTATAAATGTTATATATTGAATTCTTTCTTCTAGAATATATTTTTATGGCAACAGTATATTTTTATACAGTCCAATCATGAATTAATCCCTTGTGGACCAAGGCTTTAAATCGTTGAAAAAGTTTCTTTTTTATGAAATATTGAAAATAAGTACTTCAGAATGTTATTTACAAAATTTCAACTTTGTGGGGGACCTGCAAGGTACTGAAGGGGACCTGCAAGGATTCGAAAGGAACATGGTACCGTTGGGTCAGCATCAGTCAAAAGATAAAACACGCATAGATTTTTGTTTAAATTTTATTAATATATTGATTAGTTTTGTAACTTTTATGAAATTTTCTATTACAAGTCTATTTTATGGTATTTTACGAAACATTATTTTCTATCATTACAACATAAATAAACACCACAATGAGAACATGAAATAATTCACCGTTATTCTGGGTAAGCGAATTTGCCAATAGGTACTTTTTTGCCAATAGGTACTTTTTGCCCAAAAGTACTTCAAAGTACTTTTGGGCAAAAAGGGTAAACATATGTTTTGTTTTAATTTTATAAGCTTATTATTGTTATGGTACTTATAAGTTTCGTCGGTAGACAAAGGGTTAAAAGAAACTAAAAAAATTATAATAAAGGGATTTTCATTAACAAAAATATTAATTAAAGTACAAATTTAACGGTTAAAGATATTGTAACAAAATTTGGAAGTAATGTAGATCCAAATGTCCTTAAATCAATGGTATTACAATTTTTGACAATTTTTATTTTCAAATATCCAAATTCATAAAACGGGAAAATGCGTTCCAAAAACTGAGCTTTTTATGAAAGTGCCTACTGTGACTTTATTTACCGTGTGATAGTAAAATAACTTCGCACGTATTTAAATAAGATATAGGGCTATATAAACATGTAGCTTTTTCGAGGATCGAACCTTTGTCTTTTTAGAAATTTTTACTCAAACCTATTCTTTATACCACCATAGTGGGGAGGATATATTGGGTTAGTGCTGATGTTTGCAGCTTGCCAAAATATACACCCACCTTAAGGTATTCCAATCTGCTCAGGATCACTTTATGAGTCGATTTAGCGATGTCTGTCCGTCCGTCTGTCTGTCCTTCCATGTAAACCTTGTAATCAAACTACAGGTCGCAAATTGAAAGATAATTCGACAAAATTTGGCACAGCTCTTCTATTGTCCCAAGGACAAAGTCTATTGAATTTAGTTAGAATTGGTTCATTATTTCTCCTAGCCCCCATACGATTGCCCTATCTGAAAATAGTTAAGCTCTCATAAATACCTTCGTTATATAGATATCCAAACCAAATTCTGCAAAACTAAGTCTTATAAGTAAATTAAACTCGCCTCACCAAATTTTGTGATGATCGCTCCACAACTAGTCAAAGCTTCCATGTAGGCCCACTTCCGAAAATCACTTTAACTGCCATAAATCTTTTAAAAATATTGGTATTCTAATATAACTCAACACAAATAATTTATATATATGTATACAAAAGTCATGTCACTAAATTTTATAACGATCGGTCCATAATTAGTCATAGTTCCGATATAATGCCCACTTCCGAAAATCATTTTAATGAGTGTAGATTTCTTATAAATCTTGGTATTCAAATAAAATTCAACACAAATAGGTTTCATATATACAGAAGTCATGCCACCTAATTTTATTGTGATTGGTCCATAATTAGATTGGTGTAGGGTATCATATGGTCGGTCTTGACCGACTATACTTTCTTTCTTGTTTTTTATTGGCAAAGTTCGGCTAGGTCTTTGGGCGACTAGATCCACTTAAACGAGCCAAGTTTTACTTTACACTATTTTGCATTAAGTTCACTTTTCGGATCATATACAAATTTTATATAGTCCAGAAGAAATTTTTTTTCTACAAAAGAAAAAATTTAGGTTCTTTTTGGGAAAAAACTTAAAAAATACTGTCATTTTTACATGTTCCAAATTTTGGATGCATGTAACTTTTTATAGGTACGAGATAACTGTCAGCAAGCTGTTTTGATTTTATTCAGAATTTTGTAGCAAAGTTAGCTGATATTTTTCCAAAAAATATTGACCCTCCACAGGCCTGCCATATCTAAAAAAAACCAAAAAATTATCGAGCAGAATTAAAAAAAAAATAAATTAAAATAAATATGTCTTGAACTAAAAGAGATAACATACATACACTGAATCAATTAAGTCTCCGTACAGTAATACTTGTAATATAAACTAGCAATTTATGGTCACTTTTCATTACATATTTAAACATTTTTTTAATTAATTTTACCTTCTACAAATCGTACAATTCTTCTCTCTAAGTGGTGGTCTAGTTTTCTTGCACGGTGATTTCTTGGTTTATTTGCCACAGTTCCGGTTTTTTTTGCACTGTTGAATAACATACTGAATGGAAGAGCGTGGTCTTTTTACAATATCATTGATTTAAGTTAGACTTTTTCTTTAATTTTGCAGGCAAATAATAATTTTATTTCTATCCATTGAAATTTGCTTATTTTTGCATTCGCTGACAACAACAAAGCTCGTCCATTCCATTTAAATGCTGCAATTGCTCAGAAAGGAGGACCTACCACATATTAAATGCAATTAATTTTAATATTGGGGTTCCTTGCCTTAAAACGGTCAACTGTACGGAGACTTTTTTGGTGATACTTTTAGTACAATTATTGAATTTATGTAAATTTTTATGTTTTTAATGAAAATGTTTGTATTTTTTTTATGTTGATTTCTAGTTTATAAAATTTTTTATAAAATTAATTAAAAAAAATTTTAAATATGTATTGAAAAGTCACCATAAATTGCTTGTTTATATTACAGGCATTTCTGTAAGGAGACTTAATTGATTCAGTGTATGTGTGCATGTTTTTTGTAAATCTCCTTAAGGACTATTATACGTTTTAAATTTCCGCTCATTCGGATCATTCTTGAATTTTTGGCGATTTTTTAAAAAAATATGAGACCCAAGGTCAAGTGTAATTTTGCTAATTAAGCATAAGCAAATTTTCTGGCAAATATTTTAATCCTTAAATGTCTTTTTTGAAAGGACTTTATTTGATTTTCTAGAAAAAACGGTCAAATTGACCCCTATAGAGAGGTGATAGAGGGTAAAGATCTTTCACAAAAATGATCCCCATAAAATTCCACAATATAACTCTGACAATAAGAATTCTCTCAGACATTAACTTACAACCTTTTTTCAGTAAGTATAATGCTTCCTTCGATCAAAAAATCAAAACTTTGACACACTGTAAAAAAAAAAATTCAGACCAGCTGGACTAAAAGTCCCTAATTTTGTAAATCACGTCACCAAAGTGATGTTTATGTGTAAAGCAAAACCAACAATTCACACATTTCAAAAATTTGTTTTTGTTTTATGTACAAATTGTGAACCAAACAAACGCACAAAAATTCAAGCGTTGATTTGCCTTTCATAATTTGAAAATTGTGTACACAAAACAAAAACAAATTTTTAAACATCACTTTGGTGACGTGATTTACAAAATTAGGGCCTAAGTTTATTCTACAAAAATGATCTACTCAACATGCCCTTTCAGAATTATATGTTAGCTATTCTGTTCCAATCAAAAAGTTTCAATTTGTTGGACAGTGTTATTAAATATTGGTTCTTGGCCAAACAAGGTCTGCCGTCAAAACGTTTCCAATGTTATAAAACTGTTTTGGAAGAACTTGTCCGTTGATAGAAAACCTGGTACAGGTAGAAGGAATGGTCCTCATGATGTTTCTAAACCCAATAAATAGAAAGTTTTTTCGAAAGAGCTCCCAACACATAAGTAGGAAAGCTTCCCGGTTAGCTCAGTACTTGGCCCATTTGGTACGAAAAGTTAATGCCAATGCAGGTTTAAAAACATACAAGGCTCAAAAAGTTCCTGACAGAAACCGGGAAATTAAAGTATAAAAAATATACCTGTGTATGTTGTAGAAAATTTTACGCAGCTTCCGGGTCAATATCTGTATTTTTCTGATGCTCGAGTGAATGTTGTAGAAAATTGAAGGACTGAAAAGCATAAAATTTTTACAAAATGTTCTTGGTATGCAAAGCAATATGAAGTTGCGGCAAAAGAAGTCAAACATTTGTTTGATATATAAATACCGAGGAATCATCAAGGAATGTTTACAAAAAATTCATAAGACTACTTAAAGTGTCCAGTTATTTTTGGCCTGATTTGGAATGCTGACAATGGTAAGCAAGGTTTTGAGTGATACAAAAGATACCAAAAGACACAAATCCTCCAACTGTCTGGAGCTAAGGCCAGTGGCTCTTGTTGAAAAATAATTGAAGAACGCAAAAAATTTCCAAAAGTGTGGTAGATTTTAAACGGAGATGGACTTCTTTTTTCGATCTCACTCGTTAGCTATGACTTGTAATTTTGGCTTCAAGATAGATAGACAAGTCTAAATCTAGTTAATGAAGTCTAATTGATATTAGGTTAATAGTAGCTCTTCTCTTTCAGTTCCTCTGGCATTAATTTAACTTTTAATAAGAAATAATTTGTCTTTAGCTAAGTTACAACAAAAATTCCATATAAATTAAACTAATTTTACATTCCTAAAATTTAAATGTAAATCACCATTTAACAGAATCAAAAAAATAAAAAAAATGCCATTCTAGCTAGACCACATTAGAGGAATGAGTGTTAAAAAATTTAAATCAAGGCATATGCCTAAAAAGCAATTTTAAGCTGGTAAATAAAACCCAATAAATTGTTTGATTTTCTTTCAACTGAAAAAGGAATCACAGAAGAGTATTAAATAGAAAGAATACACAAATAAAAAAAACATTTTAATTTATTTTCGAATTCTTTGTTCGACAACATTTATTGCACGTACATTTTGCCGGATAATTGTAGTTTGATTTGGTTACTCAAACACACACATACACTTTGATGTAAACAAATACATATCGTCACCTAAACTGCAAAACAGCCTATCAACGTTCTTTTAAGTGTTACAGGAGTGAAAAAAAAAACATAATAAAATTTAAAGTGTTTTAGGTACAAATATGATTTTATTTTTCAATAAAGTGGTTATTTTTAAAAAATAGAAAGCTAAAAAATTTCAATTTTGAGTTTTTTGTTTGTTACGCCCTTTTGAAATATAACGACTTTATTAAAGAAAGAAAGTCACATTTGTAAGCACAACACTTTTCATTTTATTAAGTTTTTTGTCTCTCCTGTAAAATTTTTAAAAGTGATGATAGCTCCTTTTGTATTCTAGGTGACGATATATTGAAATGAAATCCTTTTATATGGGTAATTCTGTTGGTTTTTGGCTCATTCGCCTTCTATTGTTTAATTAGATTTTTGGATTCAATGGTTGACCACAACAATTTTTTGTATAGATAAAGAGAAAGTTATAAGAGAGAAAAAAAAAGACAGAGAGTAAAAGGGGCAAAGATTTATTGCAAAGAGAAAGAAACCAGTAAAGTATTAGTTTGTTTATAATTTATTTATAATTGTGTGTGTTTTGTTTTGAAATTTATAAGCAAACAAAGAAACAATAAAATTTAAATTTATTATAAATTTTTAACACATTATAAATTTATTTAGTTTTATCTCGTAGCTGTTTTAATCCTTTTAAAATTAAACCTAGAAATTTTCAAATAATTGTATAAAGGAACTGAGGACTGGTATTTTATAAACTTCTAACTTAAATCTTAAACAATATATACTTTTTCTACCAAGTTTTATCTTTTTTACTATTTTGACTACTGCCAGTCCTTTTCAAAGAAACAAACAAAAAATATTCAAAACTTTTTCTTAAATCTTGTTATTATTTTTGGGGGAAAAATTATTTATACAAAACACGTTTCAACTTGGCAATCACAATGTACTCTAAGCTTTTAGCTATACTATAAGCCAAAAAAAAACTATATTTACCCAAGCACTTGTACATTTTTCTTTCTACTTGTGAGCGATTTTATTTTTTCTTCCATTCTATTCCAATTATGAGAAACCACTCGACAAATACAAAAAAATATAGAATATATATATGGAATAACGCAAAAAAAACTAAAACTTAAATCAAACTAACGAGTATTTGAAATGAATAAATAGACGTGAGCAAGCATGCACCAAAAAAAATAAGGAAATAAAATGATTTTTCTACCAACACATCAAAACACACGCACATACACTTAAATATGTCTGTAGGTTTGTTTAGAAAAAGGGGAAAAAGGAACCAAAAAAAAATAAATAAATAAATATTTTGCCAAACTATTACCTACCATTAATAGAATTCTATACAATATAAAACAAAATAATGATGGCAGGAAACTAAAGAAAATCAAAAAAAAAATGATGCACCCTTGAAGTAAAAGAACGTACGAAATCGACCTAAAGGTTGAGGTCACAGTAATTACGGTTTTGAGAAATGAGAGCAGCGTAAATTGATTTATAAAAATAGTTTTTTGTAATAGAATTTTGTTACAATTGTTGCAATTAAGTTAAGACTTAATAATACTTTTTAATAAATAATAATTATGTGGAAATTTTTTTAAGGAATTGTAAACGCCTCCTTTAGAACCATTAACTTAATAGAAAAGGTAGACCTTTTTCTCACTTATCAAGGTAGATAAATTAATTTTTAATATATTAGTGCTTAACAATTGGTATTTGAAGTTGAATGGACTGTTTTGTTTTCACAATATACAACAATTTAGTACTTAAACAAATTAATTTTATAAAGGCCTTATTTATAATAATTTTTTATCGAAATTTTATTTTATAACCCGTTTATAAATTTAAAATTTGATTATGAATAAATATTTATTAAAACAATGGGATAGTTATTCATAAATCTTTAATACATATCAATTCACTTCCTTAACGATTAAAAAATAAATGACTTCCACAATAATTTGTCGTAATTTGTGCCAACGATTTATTATTTATGTCATCAGTCTATTCTAAAATTGTTGTAAGTAAAACGTATTACAAATGTCAACTCTGATTTGATAAATTATTGGGTGTATGACTTAAAAATTCGAGATTTTTTAAAATGTTAAGCTTTTATTTTGAAACATTTGTATAATATAAATTTATTCAAAGTATTGGCCATTGTTAGCTTTGACCTTTTCCCATATTTCTGGCAACATATGGATTTCGAGCCAAAAGAACTGCACATATTTTGATGCCAATATCGGATACTCTGTTCCAAAGTGATGCGAATCCCAGACAGAGCGTTCTGCATCGACCGACGAGTAAGGCAGAACATTCCAACTACTTCACTCGAAATACTTTTTAACAGATATTGTTATCTGGCCACATATTTTGGGCATTTTTCGGTCAATTCTCTCTTCAAATGTATCAGTTGCGTTTGGTGTAGGTTCGCTGTAAAGATCTGGCCAGATTTCAGCTACTCGTAATAGATAGGACCCTTTTTGTCCCACCAAATACAGAGTATTACCTAAGCGCCCTGGATATTTACCTTTTCTGTCGATTTGGCTCGTCGGCCGGGCTTCACATACGATCTATTCCGCTTCGAGTTATTGTAATGGATCCATTATTCAACGCATTTTTATATGATTTTCTTTTGTAGCATTCAAGCATCATTTCGAACATGCAAAATCATCTTATGTTACCCAATTTCCCTGCTTTTTTTGAATCCTGCTGCTCGCAAATGCTTTGAAATTGCTGCTTTAGTAGGTCCCTATGATTTCACAAGCTCTTGTTGAGTTTTACAACAATCATCATTGAGTAATGCCTCCAGTTCTTGGTCTTCAAACTTTGTTGGCTGGTCTGGGCGATATTTATCTTCCGTGTTAAATTCACCACTTCTGAATTTCTCGCACATTGAATTCGATGGAATACTTAAACCGAGTTGAAAAGATACGCTACGTCTTATTGTAAAGACTACTTCTTATTGTAAAGACTACGTCTTATTGTAAAGACTACGTCTTATTGTAAAGACTACTTCTTGTTGTAAAGACTACGTCTTATTGTAAAGACTACGTCTTATTGTAAAGACTACGTCTTATTGTAAAGACTACGTCTTATTGTAAATACTACGTCTTATTGTAAAGACTACGTCTTATTGTAAAGACTACGTCTTATTGTAAAGACTACGTCTTATTGTTAAGACTACGTCTTATTGTAAAGACTACGTATTATTGTAAAGACTACGTCTTATTGTAAAGACTACGTCTTATTGTAAAAACTACATCTTATTATAAAGACAACGTCTTGTTGTAAAGACTACGTCTTATTGTAAAGACTACGTCTAATTCTAAAGACTACGTCTTATTCTAAAGACTACGTCTTATTCTCAACACTACGTCTCATACCAAATGCTATATATGAAAGTTCTTAGGCTAAGTAAAGATTAGTTTTTATACCCTTCACCTTCGTGAGAAGGGTATATATAAGTTTGTCATTCCGTTTGTAATTTCTACATTTTTCATTTCCGACCCTATAAAGTATATATATTCTGGATCCTTATAGATAGCGGAGTCGATTAAGCCATGTCCGTCTGTCTGTCTGTTGAAATCAATTTTCTGAAGACCCCAGATATCTTCGGGATCCAAATCTTCAATAATTCTGTCATGCTTTCGAGAAGTTTGCTATTTAAAATCAGCAAAATCGGTCCATAAATAACGGAGATATGAGCAAAAAACCGGGTCAACCTCAATTTTTGACCTATTTTTTATCTATATCTGGATTACTAAGTCATTAATATAGACAATATGGATATCTAATGATAGATATTTCAAAGTCCATTGCAACAATGTAGATAAGGTTATAGTAAGTTGGACCTACAATGGGTCAAAATCGGGAAAAATATTTTTTAACCCAAATTTTTTTTTCATCAAAAAATTTTTTACGTCATACATTTTTTTCCAAAAAAAAAAAATTTAAAAACTAAAAAAAAAATTTTAAAAAAAATTTTGAAACAACTTTTTTTAAAAACAATTTCAAAAAAAAAAAAAATTTGAAAAACAATTAAAAAAAAATTAAATTTTGTTTACCTAAAAATTTATTTTAAAGTATAATTTGGTGAAGGGTATATAAGATTCGGCACAGCCGAATATAGCTCTCTTACTTGTTTTTACATAAATTAATGGAAACCAGTTGTGAATAATCCAATTTCTATAAGTAAAAATAGTTAAGCAAATAAGATATATTAACATTTTTTAATTATCATGTATGGGAGGAAACAAAAATGTTCGACAAATCATAGAACCTTACCCGTTCGATATTTATGTAAACTTGATACACAGGCACTTAATGGTTATACCAAATCTTAAGTTAGTCAAAGATTCTAAACTCGATTTGGTTTGTTTTTATCGAGGATCACGGTTTAAATTTTATGTATGCATGATGCAAAATTGCTCTCTTATAATTGTATATCAATTTTTAACTCATGGTAGTGCTTATGTTCGTTAGTTTCAATATATATTCCTAAAAAATATTTTATCTTGAACACAGGATATTGAACCGACAAATTTTCCTTGAACAAAAAAATAGATTCCGTTCTCTAAAGATTTTCCGTAATTATAAGCACTTGTATTGTTAATAACACATAAGAAATTCAGGGTGGGTCCACGAGGGGATCTCGAGTTAATAGAGTAAACAATCCTTAATATATTTTTAGCCATATCTTTGTAATTAGTTCTTCGATTTTTATAAAATTGTTATCGAATTCAGAAGAGTAAAGCATCAAAAATTATTTTATTTTTAATGACAATTTTCGATTCTCACACAAATATCTGTTTCGTTAAACATTTTTTTTAAATATTTTAATTTACTGGCAAAATAATATCTCAGTGACATTATTTTGTACATTGTTGTAACAACTGCACCCTAGTTTCCATTTAGAACACCAAATACATTTAACTTTTACGTTTTATTTTCTGTCTGTTTTTTGTTGATGTTGCTGCTGCAAACTAGGACACTATTTATTTACTTATTTTTTTTTTTGTTTATTTCATTTTATTTTGGCAATTTACTATAAACCGTAAACAAAGTTAACAAAAAATAAATAAACCACAAAGAAAATCAATGATTTATATATTTAGTTTAATATTTATTCATTTTGTTAAAAATAAATCACAGGTAAAATAATAAAATTAAAAAGCCAAGAGAGAAAAAAACGTACAAACCGTACTATATTACCGGAAAAAGCAAAAAATAAAGTAATCGGTAATTGATAGTGAAACATGCAACTAACCAATATTTAACAATAAATTTATTGTTTGAAAAAAGCAAAAAAAGTAAAAAAAAAATACAACTACACTGAAATCTTTACATATAAAAAATAATTTCCATACATGTAGTAGTTGTATAAACAAAAAAACTAAATAAATTAATCACAAAAGGAAAAAACAATAAAAAGGAGTATTTTTTCCTCCAGCTATATAAAATTTCAATTTCATTTTAAACAAGAGAGTAAAATAGAGAGAAAATTAAAAGACGACATGCTACAATTTTAATTAAACAAATCCAGCAAAGCAACAAAATAGGATTCCATCAAAGTCCATGTTTTCAGGTATGACATTTAAATCCCAACAACAACAAACCACAAAACAACCTTATAAAACAGTATGGCTGTAAAAACAAAATAAGCCATTTTTAAATTTTTTCTTGTTTAAGTGAGTAAATGCGTGTGTGTTGAGTGTGATAGAGAGATACAGAAAAAAAAGAAACAGCCGTTATGTCTGTGTTTATAAAAAGCAAGGAGTATAAAACAACAACAAATGAAATGTTTATGCATTTGTGGTTGTGTGTTTGTTTTTGCTTTTTTTTATTATTGTATGAATGTGTGTATGTTTACAAACAAATCAAATTAAATGACTGCAACAATAATTTTAAAATTTGTTTGGTTTTTTTTTCATTCGCATAGTATTTATTTATGGTTTCATAAATGTTAAACAAATTTAATTAAGTATGTATACAATTCATTAAATTTTTATACAAACGAGTGGTTGATTCTTTTATGTTTCAATTGTTTATGAAATTTTTGTAAAAATTTTATTTAAAAATTAAAAAAATAAATAAACAATTAAGATAATTTAGTCCTTGAGGTACGCTACATCATTCACAAATATTTAGCATACTTAAAATTCTTTCTTCTACAATATATTTTTGTATTATTGGACATTTTATTAAAGACAGAAAGTTTTTTCTACACAAATATCAGAATTAAAATATTTCTGAATTTAATTCTTTTTACACATAAAATTTAATTGAATGAAATTTTACTCAATTCAAATTAAAGTATTTTAAAATTTACATTTGACCTTCACGATTTAAGGGTTAGCATTGTCCGCTTTTAGTAAAACCTTCACAGTATATTTAGCATTATCAGGCCTATAATTTTCTGTATAGGTTTTACTTAAAATTCATAACAGTAAGGAAATTGGTATAATTCGCCAAAATATGGCCAACAAATTAGATTTTCCCGATCGCAAAATTTAAATCGCAAGTACGGAAAAACTGTAGGAGGTATGGACATATTTTTATTCCCTATTATATTCTCAATAAATCTGAATGTGATGATCAAAAAATTCTGAAATTTGTTTAACAAATTTTTTAAAAATTTTAAAATGGAGTTTTGAAACTGCCGTTAAAAAAATTATATTTGCGAATAGCTAACGGTATCCTACGAAGAGAAAAACTTTTATGCAAGTAACTATGGATATATTTTAAGTAAAAATTAGCTTTTATTTTAATATTTCTCAAAATATGTTTATTTTGTTCCTACATTTCCTGTTCTGGTGTCCTGAGACACGTTAATGGCCTGAGGAATTTTTAATAACCTTAAAATTTTTTAAACAATTTTTGTCTTTTATATCTCATTACAACGAGAATTACGTACACATTTCGATTCTTTTATATTAAATTGTAAAAGTAATTATTTAATGGTAAACATTTTTACAAAAACTGAAAAAAATATAGTTTTTCCCTTTGTAAATGTTCTCACGAACTTTAAAAAAAATTTGACAAACGTTAGAGCTCGAGAATTTGTTTTATCCTAACCTCACACATAACTTCGTTTTTGAAATAGATGAATTTTAAATTTGTCCATACATTAAGGGTCCACCTTAGAATTGTATATGATTTAATTCGAATGTAATCTATCAAAATGTACTTTCTACCTTATGCTACCACTTGGAATTTATAAAATTGTTAAATTCGGATGTCTGCACAGTATATATTCCGTATCAAATATTTTTTTTATCTTGTGATGCAGTTTTTGTTTTCATAAGGGGATATGCTTAGTCTGTCCAGGTCAGCTTCTTTTAAAATCTTATTTACCACAGAGCTGTCTTGCATATTTGGCATGTGTTTGGTAATGGCCGAACCTTCTAACACAGAGTTAAACTCTAGCTAATGAGTAAAATCCGATGAGATAAATGCTTCGGCTCTCGACTAATTGTTGGTAAATATTGCTTATGTATGCAATCCGACGAGATACATTCTTCATCTCTCATCGGCTATATAACTACAACTTATTGGCTATGGCTAGCTATAGAGAACAATCCGGCGAGATAAATACTTCGGCTCTCGGTCGGCTAACTACGGTATTAGTAGTTATGTTTTGTTACCCGGGAGCAAAGTATAAGTAGATCAGTTGGTCAGACGGAAGGACATTATATATAATGATGGTGCTATTAATAACCTAATACACTTGCCATTATATGATGGTGTAGGGCATTATTAAATGAATTGTTATTGCTTGGTTTTAAAATAACCAGTTTATGCACATGAATAATCGCATTTGCTTTGTTTGATTATAGTTGATGGTTTACACGCCTTGTTTATAAAAATATAGTTATAATAATTTAAAATATTTTTTTTCTTAAACATGTGGTATAAATATCATTTCACTTTGCATTAAAACTAAATAAATTGTACATTACCTAGACTGCTGAAATATAGTATAGATGAGAATAAATGAATTAAATTAATTCATCTGGCATTATGAAGTTAATTTTCAGAAAATTAGTTTTGAGTTGTCTTCAAACAAATATCTTTTGTTATAATAAAATATCAAGTTTGAAATTTACAATCAAATTTAAACTCGAGTTCAAAGTTTCACGCAATCTAAAAAATTAATACTCTTTATTCTCTCAATGAAATGAACATACTTACGATTAAATTTTAGCAAATTCCTTACATGTTTTTTCGTCAGAATGTTCTTATGATGAAGTGGAAGACCAATATTGAGGAATGTTACATTGAAATTAGAATCGAATTGGAGCTGGAGTTCAAAGTTCCGCTCTGTCAAATCTTTGAATACTCTCTTTCTTCTCAATGAGGTGATTCAAGTTCACTTTCTACAAATTAATAGACCTAAATTTTGGCATGGTTCTTCTATGTATATTTTTCTTTACTTCACTTTCTACCTCGACCACTCTACCACATTCTATTGGAAAAAAACACATACTTTACTGAACTGGTAGATCAAACGTTGGAATTTATTTGATAAAAATTCAAATATTTCTTCCAGCTGTGGTACTTTTGGTCACTTTAGTTAAATATAAGTAGAATACAGGCATGGTTAATTAATCGTCGAAATTTGAAAATTTTCAGCAAATCTGCTCTCCTCTGATGCTAACACTATTAAAATGCAACGAATTCCATGTTTCATATTGGTTCTATATTAATTAGTTAACAAACTTTAAAGTAATAGTAATTTATTTATTATTCTTTCTCTTAAGTTTTACATAATGTTATTCCCTTTTACTATTTTACATTCACAGATAATTAAAATGTACGTAAATACTATAATAATCATTTGTACAACAAACACTCATCTGCAAATCGATAGATTGTGTAAATCTTTAATTAAGGCTGCCCATAAAAGTGTATATTATAAATATCTGTAACAATACCGCAAAACATCTTATGTCTAGTTCTTCTACTTTTTTGTATGTAAAAAATAGAGCTTCTATATTCTTTGCAGCTCGGTTTTCTATTCACTCTTGAATGTTTTTAAGCCAATACATTTCTCATCGAGAAACTTCTTCAGAATATTAATGTCTTCCTTCGATTTGGGCTTTGAGGATGCTTTGTTTCACATCTTATGTCCCAAATAGGAAATTTTTCGAGTTTTTATGGATTTCGTTAACTCCCGATTGATGTTCATTCTCCTTAGAATTTCGCTATTAGGAACTCGGTCGGTGCATGATATTTTCAATATCACATTTCAAATGCTTCTAATGTAATTTTAACCAAGTTTTCACTATCCATACTTCGTCTATTTAAGTTGAATAATTTATCTGTGCAAAAAAAAAAAAAAATCTTGATATAATATTAAATTTGTAATAAAAATTACCACTACTGTTCAATAAGAAACTTTTCAGGAGCGCAAAACATTATTGCATTAAAGCCATACAAAATTACCCATAAATCTGTTAACAATTGTAAGAAAAAATAGATCGTATAAGGAGCTATTGGAAAGAGAAAGGGAAGGAAAGTTCATGTAATGTCATCATCAAAACCAGCTCTTATTCATAATAAACGATTGATGTCTGCCATTTCAAACAAACTCTCAAAAAATCGCATTCCTATAAACGCATGTCGATGATCTTCTAGGACACCGACACAGGAGATCAACTAATATTTCCGTTTCTTCTTTTTAATGATAGCTTCTGCTATAAGTACCGAATGTGCAGTGTTCTTTGATCACAGCTACTACTCTTAGTAGATTCAAATATATATATATCCCCGACTGGAAGCCTTGTCCACGCGACTGCCGAATGTCTCTCCAACAAATTTCGCTATCAAATTCCTCACTGTACACACTACCATCGTAATGACGAAGAGAGTTCTAAGAAACTTCGTATTATCCAACATTGAGAATCCAACGGAGAATTTTGGAGCAAAACTTTCGAAGAATTGTCTTCATGTAAACGTGCGTCAACTATATTCAGTGTAGAGGAGATGTTCTATGATCTATTCTTCTACATTATCATAACATCATGTCGTTCTGTAGAACTTTCTATCGTAAGTACCGTTTTTGAAGTGGCCTGTGATCACAGATACCATGTTGTTAACTTGCTATCATTTAAGTCTTACTGTATGTACTATACGGCTGGGTCCAACAATATAGATCTTTCTATAAAGCAAGTCGATTCGTTTACCCTTCGGAGCCGATTTCGTAACCCCTTTTAAGGATTCAAGGACTAATAGTGACGTAATTTAACCCTCCGTTAGTCGCAATAATTTTTAATCGAGACTAGTCGCAATGTATCAAGTTGATATCAATAAAAAAAGG
This sequence comes from Calliphora vicina, assembly GCF_958450345.1. Classification (NCBI taxonomy): domain Eukaryota; kingdom Metazoa; phylum Arthropoda; class Insecta; order Diptera; family Calliphoridae; genus Calliphora; species Calliphora vicina. The sequence continues at coordinate 73,442,798 of NC_088783.1, read as the reverse complement.
CGCATTTGAAAATAATCTCTTTACTTTTTATTTCGAGAACATAAAAACAATATTAAATGCATTGTGTTTCAAACAGTAATTCAAAAAAATTGCAGTAAAAATATTATTTTATCAAAAAATACCATAAAATTTAGGGTGTTTAAAACAATTTACAATAAAAATATTTTTACCTGCATCAACCAGATCAGTTTCGAGTAACGGAGGGTTAAATACAGAGGGCAAATCATCCTGATTCCAAATTCCTCAATGTTGTCGCTACTATTGACACCATCCCTCCTCTTATAACGATCCTTGAATGCGTTTAGAATTCGAGGTGACGAGGAAACACCACAGGTCCCTTATTATTTAAGATTGAGAATCGAAGGTTTCTCAAAAAGGAGAAACCTTCGATTGGTAAATCGTCCGTTGGCCCTACGATACTGACTTGAGGAAACAATCTGTAGCTCTCTCCAGCTATATTCTGGCTAATAACAGTTTTCAGAGTCAACTTTTAGACCAGTATATCTTATAATAACCAGTGTGGCAATCTTCGCTGCCTTCGTAGGCACATGTTACAAAATTGTAATAGTGCGTACATATAATCGATATCCAGCTATATCCAGTAAACGACAACACCGTAGTATAATATAAGTTTTCCTACAGTCCCCTCTAGCCAGTTATATTTATCGGAATTATTGCACCAACTCATGCCAATGGCTATTTTGCATGCATTGATCTAAAGGACTCTTGCATATAGATTAAGTTAAATGGATCATTTACATTATAGAATGTTGCATAAGTACAGAACATTCAAAAGAATTTCTGTTTTCTCACTTAGTTCACTTCCAACTCCCTAGTCACTTAGTATCCTGAGTAGTGTTTCCAATCTATGAGTGAGCGTATCAAAACATATTCCAAATTCTGCCACCATTAAGTTCTCAGCATTGGTAACAGTTTTAAATCTCTTGAAGTCCATTTTACTGAGTAGCATATTAATTACCAGGTTCCACAAGAGAAGTTCGCTCCTGAAACACGCCGACATTAATATCTTAGAATTTAGATTATAGACTTGAGTTGTTTTAAGGTATTACCACAAGTATACATAACCATACATTTTATACTTGTGCTTCCATTTGCTTAAATATGTAAGCTGCTAGATTATGTCATGGCAATCCTATTCATAGATCATTTGCTTGAATTATATTGACAGCAGAGCAATTGTCAAAATTATATTTAATATTTTTTTAATTTCCTACAATATTCAAGTGTGTCATTTATATGTCTCTTCTACTCAATGTATAACAAACACAATTTTAAAATTAATTTTCATTTGAGTTTAATTTTAATGCAAAAAGTTCCTGCACATTAACAAACAAAAAAAAAAAAACTTACAAAATTTTTCAAAACATATTGAACCTCAATTTGATATGCTAGTGTTAAATATTGATGATTGTATGTGTTTGAAAATTTATTGAAAGTTTTAGCTTTTCATTTAATGAAAATAGTTAACATTTTTAAATACTTGCAGGTACATTGTTACATTTTATGCAATAAATAACTTTAGTTTAATTTAAATTGTTTGTAGAGTATAGCTGGTTATTATTGATTTGAGGCCACATTGCAAATTGAAATTGTTTGAATATGTTTAAATATTTATTAAAGGAAATAATTGTAAAGAGAATATTGCTAAAGGTATGAGAGTTTATACTAAATATTTATGTGGTATATAATGAAATTTATTGTATATTAAAGTATTTTATGTGTTAATTTCTGTTAAGCCGTTTGAAATGTTTAATTATAATAAAAATTTTAAAAAATTTTGGAAGCTATGAAAAAATATTTAGATTTTTTTGCTTATGCTCCAAAATTGACAATTATGCCTCTACAGCTGTTCATAAGACCAGATTTCGAAGATGTTCGGCAATTTTCAAGTGCTTATTACTAAACTTATAACATTGAGCAATTGAGAAACAAAAATAACAATCAGTAGCTAAATGCTGCTTATAGTGATCGGCATGAAGAGTACATGGATAACTATACATATGTATATTTATTGTTATAGTAGTTTCTTATTCGATAAATTTCATTCACAATCGAAATGATTAAGGGTAAATAACCTATCATGTTCGGTCCCTGCTATCTATGAGAGCCGGCTATTGATCTATATACACCAACATACAAGAAACTGTCTGTCAAGCTGTCAAAATGTTATCATTATCTGCTTTTTCTCTTTCTAAAACAAGTAACACATTTAAGAAAACCATATATTGATTGTCAATTATGTGATGAGTATTGTTTATTAATTTAAAATTTAGTTTTAATTTATTTTCCTCATTTATTTTAAAAATATCACTTAGTTTAAAGAAATTAAATTTAATGTAAAACTTATCACACTAAATGAAATAAATTTTAACATAATCTTTCTTATCAAATCCCATATAAAAATGAAATCAAAACTAAATTCATACCATCAGCTGTGAGTGTGTCATAAAAATACACCACTCACAGTTTGACCCCTCTATAAATCTCTATGTAAATAAACTGAAACTAAAAATTTCAAAATAATGAAAACTATATGAACTAGAAACATAATTCAATATAAATTCATATACATATCAGTATAAGATATATGAATTTTTAATATTTTTATAATAATTTTGCCATGATCTTAAATAAATGTTTTTTTATCTCTTTTTTCAAAATGTCATTGTACTGTGGTAGTAGAATGCAAACCCTTGCATTAGCAGATTCATGCATATGAAACCATCCTTCAGTTTTGATGGTGGCAATGTACCCATTTTAGATAGTACTTTGGTGGTTACTAAGCTGACTATAATTTAAATATTTAAGGGACAGTTGACAGTTATATGTTCATGAGGTACATTGGCTACTAGCCTAGCAATAGTAACTTTAGTGTTCTAATGTAATCTATATTGTAGTCAGTTTCATGCATATGAAACCATCCTTTACTGTCGGTACCCATTCCGTCAAGGAAGTTCATAAAATTTATTAAATAAGAAACAAAAATTCCAATAGATGATTTACTACAGGGAGAGAAAGTGTATAACATGTTATAATAATCCTCGTTCTCTTTATGCCGACCACTAGTTTATAGTTCGAAACTATTAAACTAGAATAAATTAGCTTTAGGCAAATATCATTTCAATACTTTGTGAATTAGTCACCAGAACTGCTGGGTATAAACAAATCATATAAAAACAACAATCACATCTACATACATACTTAAACAAACAATTGTTAAATGCATATGTATAGTGCAGCCATATATTTTACTCACCAATACATAAAGTCATATTCATATGTGTGTTTGCATGTTTGTGTGTGCTCTGTTATAATATTTATCCTTTTATACGACTGACTGGCTGACTACAGAAAAAAAAAAACGAAAAGAGAAATTGTCCCACAGAGAAAAATACATGTGGAAATAAATAAAAACTAAAAAAGAACTAAAACATGCATTTAAATGTTAACATGGATATGAGTGAGTGTGTGACGCCACACAGTGGAGTAAGTAAATCGCAAAAAAAAGTAGTAATAAATCTGAATTACAAAATGATGTATGAACGAATTGAAACTGTGTATTTATTTCATTTACAAATAAGTTATGATAAGAGAGATTTTTGTTACTGTATTCATGTTCAACAATAACCTATCAGCAACATTACAATCGTAGCGTTTTATGAAAAGTCTGCTTGGGTTAAATGGTTCCTTGCTATCATGCTAAATTTGTATTTTTTCACACTTTGTTTTTCAAGTTCTTTACCACATTTCAATGACGGAGCTTCAAAACTTTATACCATTTCAATTTAGCATTTAGGCCGATTAAAGGTACAACATTCTTATAGTCAACCGCCTATTGTTGACTATAAGAAATCCTCATACCTGAAACCTTAATCTCTTGACGTTCCTCTGGTTGTAGAATTTAAAAATCATAAAAGATGCGGAACATATGCTTGAAGGTTTTTCTGAGGTTGTATAATTTTTATCTTCACGAATTTGGCAATTTAATAATTTCTGAGACAAAAATTTAGAGGAGATTACTGTAAACATCTTATGTTTTACTGTCTCTATTTGGCTAGAAAACGAATGATTTTCATGAGATTGACTATCTTGTATGTAACATCTGACCTATTGGGCATTGTGAATTGGAGCATATTAAGAGATCTACCATGAGTTCCGGATTGTAGTCCCCATTGCGAACCGGAATCCTTTGAGGACGAAAATAGTATTTTACTGAATCTCTTAACATTTATCTAGCTGTAGAGTTAAGAGATCATAAAATACGTGGGGCACATAACTTGAAGTCTCTCTACTTGAGTTCTCTCTACTCTCCATTTTTTTAGTCAATGACAGTGACATATCCTTAACGATCTTCGTTTGATTGGCTTTCCTGTAAGAACTATTTCTCTGAGAGCTGTACCATTAGCTCAGGTTTTGCGCATCCGGAATATTAAAGTAGCATTTTATTTCCGTGAATCGTTTAAATTTCATTTGGCTGTAGAGTGCAAGGATCATATTAAACGTGGGAAGGATAACTTTAGTTCTCTCTTAGCTTATGTGTTTTATAATTGAAAGCTGGCAGAATGCCCAATTGTGGACCAGACTTTAACTGCCGCTAATCTCTGACCATTTCTCTCATTATATAGTTTAAGCATCTCGTAAATCGCGTAACTAGGGGTATCTCTGTAATGGTGACTGTGATAACTCGAAGCTGATTTGTTGGGCAGAGTAAATTTGATTGAATGTAGAAAAGTCCTTGGCTAGGAAAGGAATGATCTTCATGAGATTAGCTGTCATGGATGAACAATCTGTATTAGATTTAACGCTCATAACTATGTTTAAACTGCCTTTCAGACAGAATGCATTACCAATACCTATACAGATCTTGTTTCTCGGCATGTAGCCTCCGTGTATACATGGATCATATTGGTCATAGAGAAGTATACGGTGATATAAATAATCCACAATTCTTCAAACCGAATTGTCGACTATTAAAAGGTTAAAAACTTGGTTTAAGATATTAAATAGGGATAACAAAATCTAAGCCAATTGTTAAGTAATAATATGATCCCTGGCTAGTGTTTACACACGCCAATTTTAGTTCTAAAATGAAGGACAGATGTAAACCGACTGAAGAAATATTCACAGTCATATCTATACACATGCATGGACATAAGGTGATTACTGGCAATTTTGTTGAGGATTAAATATTTCGATATATATGAAGACACTCTTCTCTTTCTCGTGAAGCCTCTAAGTATACATGAATGGCTCCAAAAGGAGAAATGAAGTTTACAGTGATGTCCAGCCGAAATGTGGGTTATTCAAAATATAACTAACTGCCTATACAATATTTACATCACTGGCTAATGCTAAACCTGTGCCATGTTTAGCCCAAAAATATCCGACAGACAGTCACGCTTATAGAGTTTATGTAATAGAAATTATATTGAGAATGATTTAGGGAGCGTGTCTGTCTTTCAAGGTAGCGACAAAAGGTATTTACTTCTCAATATAAACCTGCAAATTTTGAATCGATTATGCTTTTTATAAAAAGGCTCCTCGACTTGTTCCTTAACAAGATCGATTTGACCAAGAATATACAAGAAATGTACACAAATATACTACGATTACAGAATATTGCTAATATTGAACTCATTTCAGGAAGTAGTAAAGCTGTTATGACAAAAAGGAAGATAATATCATATTTTCTTTAGCCTACACGCAGAGAAATAATATAGTTGTGCATGTGTATTGTAACCATTTCAACATTGTTACAAGTTTTTTTACAATATTATAGTCACATTAACTATTTACATGATTAAGGTAACCATAATATGGTTAATTTACGATTCACATGATTGTATCAACCATATATATGGTTACAGTAAACAAGTATATGTTTTTGATAACTCTTTGCGAATCATTATATCATAATATGTTGTTCTCAGATTATGATATCCATAAGACGAGAGCAATATAATATGGTAAGTCTTTTATCATGAAAATGGTTATCACAAACATATACTTGTTTACTGTAACCATATATTGTTATTTATGGTTAGTTTTTAATACTTTTCGCTGCCATCAGTTACCATAAAGTGATCAATCAAATGGGCTCAATTGAGTTGTACCTACTGGAGACTGCTAACCTAGATTTTAGGTCTTTATTCAATCCATTCAAATACCCTTTAAAGAATTCGAAAAACTGTGCTAAAAATAATTTAATATACAATTCAGGAAAAACGACACCGATATACAATAGTTTTTTCTACATAAAAAAATTCCTATATCCAATTTTCTATCCGCCGATTACATCAATACCTCTACAATTATTTTCCTCTTAGCACCACTGTAACTCCTTTGACTGTATTAGAACATTTGTGATTACACAATCACACTCATAAATATAATAAATTTTTATGAGCACTTATAAATTATTATGTTTGTCATTTTTATTATAAATATTTATTTATCTATCCTATGCAAGTGTTAGTGTTTAAATGTATAGATTTATTAAAAAAAAGAGACAATAAAACTTTTTGTTAGACACAAACACACACTTAAATGTCTTCTTTAAAAACTTTCCAATCGATTTATAGATTTTCTTCCACAACTGCCAAGGAACAGATTATAGTCTTTGATTATGCAATTACCAGTGAAAAGAAATTAACAATCAAAATTTAACGCTTTAATTATAAATATATGCAGTCGAGCATTTATAATTTCGCTTAAATGAGGCAGAAAAAAGGGCAACCTTTTAATCTTTATTGTACGATTTAATGATACATGTTTAAATTAATAGATAAAAAAGGAGACAAATGTTACATAGTAAAATGATAATGGAAAGGGGAAGGCAAATGAGCATAAAAAAGTTTTAGAAAAAAGAAAATTTAAGGTATAACATTATTTATTTGTGAAAAATATGAACAATTTATAAAATTTCCACTTTAAAACTGCTGCTACAATATATACAATATTTGTTTGCACTTTTGTACTTTCCCCTTACAATGACTGGGTACAACAGAAGTTTTTGCTACCATTGAAAACTGCATCCGTTTTTTATCCATTTTATTAGCTCAAATCCCCGAAATAAAATCCTTCAACAAATTTGATTTAGTGCTGAGCTCTATCGATGAAATCAGCAATTTTTTAACACCTTTTTGAGCACTGGCACACAACAGCTACACATTTCCTTGCTATATCAATAAATGGCTACAAATCAGTTTCAGTTTTCGTTTTTTAGCTCCTAATTTGTGTTCATGTCAGCTGGATGAATTACACACCCATAAAATACAGCCCAAATGTTTACGACATTTCTATATTTATATGTATGCATTCTCAAACATTTATATTTTTTTTGCAGCTTAGTTGTGTTTTTTGTGTTTCTTTCTTATTTTATTTATTTTTTTTCTTTGGATTAGGATTTGTTAAAGCATGAAGAAGAAAAAAAAAATTCTTAATAATTCAAGAGATTTAAGTTGTTTTTTTCTTTTATTTCGTACATACTTCATGCACCAATTGGTAAAATGTTTCTAGCAGATTTCTATGACGCTCGTAATTGACGCAAAGCAGGAAAAATATTAAATTGAAATTGTTATTATAGACTCGTGTAGAATTAGAATTAAACTCATACCGGTATTTTTACATTTAAGTGCAAGTAAATGTGGCGTATGAGTATTATTAATATGAAATTGGTGCACGATGTATGAGTTTTATTTAATATGCAATTAAATATTAATCATACGTCATGTAAACTTTTTTTGCTAAGCAGGCTGTAGTTGTGTAATTTTACTTTTAGAAAGCAAATTTAAAAGAAAATTGTAACAAAATGTAACTACTTGAATTATATATTATTATCATCCATGATTCGCCATTATAAATTTCACTTACTTTCGACATAAATCTCCCTCTTTCTCTTTCCACTTTCATTAAATATTCACCCTATTTTGTCCCAAAAAAAACTTTTTTTAATTGAAACAATTTCTTGTAATAATTTATTATTCACAATTGTTATGGACACTCTGCATAAATTAAAATTTTTTTTGTTCATGATTTGATACAATTTCATAATTCCAATTTTAGTACTGTCTCCTTTTTTTGGGGGGGATTTCATTGAAATAATGAGTTAAAATTGTATTCATTATGGTTGTAGTATGAATCTTTTTCTCTGGTTATATTTGTGTATAAAACTCAACTCATAAATTTAGCAAAAATACATATGGAAAAAAAACCTCACTCACATAAATTAAAACCCATTGTCATGAGTGTGAACATACGAACTGAGTCGAGCCGAGTTGATGCAAACAAACCACTTTAGACCATTAATATTCGAAACTAGACTAATTAGAAAGTGTGCAAGTGACAATGGGTGTGCTGCAAAAAGCGGTGGTGAAAAAACATCAAAGCAGACTACAATTCTTTTTTGTTTTTTTGAAAAAATGTATGAATGTATGAATGCAAGAAAAACATTTAAGGGTGATAGATTCGGTTGTGTTAAATCGTTTATTACATACCACTTACAGCAAAACATTCCACAGTAGACAAAGATTTTATGCAATAGTTTTGAAAGAACTATAGTTTAGGTTTTAACACCTATAAACGCGTTCAATCTATCAAGACCATTCTTAGATATATTCGAAAGACCACTAAAGATTAAATGACCCAAAGTAGTGGACCTTCGAAAGAAAGTTATTATAAATCTTTAGCTTTTTTTTCTTAATGTTGAAAACAATATTTTTTGATTTTTTTAATTATTAAAATTTGTATACATTTTTGAAAAGAAGACAACATTTTCTACACCTTGACAACTTCCAGCACCCAGCGGGAAAAATATGCAGTAAAGAGGCGTTCCCAAATGCTGCAGACACAAGTACTTCTAGCCGCATTGCAAAATCATTTAAATTTTACACTGCGTGTTAATGCGAGCCAAGGCCTAGCATACTCGCTGCTGTTAGAGGGCTATGGGAAGGTCTACTTATAATAGGCTGCAATTAAATTATTGTTGTAAGATGCAGAGTATTTTATTTTTTGATGTAAACTATTTTTATTTACTCACTTGTTGTTAGAAGGGTATACGTAGGGCTTCTTGAACATCTTGTAAAAGCAGGCAGAGTGGAATGAGTATAGGATCTTTTAGAATGTGTAAGTACGTCTTTTAGAAGGCATACAAACTGAAGTCCTATCATTTTTCCCCCTGGGTAATAATCATCACTATATTACAGAGCTCTATGCGACTTAATTTTCAGTTCGTGCTCATAAAGCCCTAATTATACAATGAAAACAATAGCTTTATTCCACTTTAAAATAATAATTTACTTTAAATTTAATATTTTTCAGTAAATTATTTGAAAATTATATTATTTACATAATCTAATCAATAAAAATATAATTTACATTATGTAAAAAATTCAAAAAGTTTCTTGGCTAACTATTTAAATTCATTTAAACAATGTTTAAATTCAAAATTTTTTGTTTATTACATTTTTTACATAATGTAAACAATTAATACAATTATTTACATTGTGTTAAAAATTCAATAACCTAAACTAAAAGAATAACTACTATTTTCCTTAAAAATTAATGAAAATTTCATTGTTTACATAATGTAAAAAATTTTTATATTATTTACATAATGTAAAAAATATAATATTTTCGTTACAAATCAACTATTCAATAAATGTCTTACTATTTTCTCAAAAAAAATTCCAAGTTTCATTGTTTACACAATAACTGATTTTTTCTTACCTTAGAACAATTATTTACTTTACATTTAATATTGCCAGTAAATTGTCTGCAAGTTATATAGTTATTATGTAAACAATTAAATTATTATTAACATTTTCTAATAAAATGTAAATTTTTTCCAACAAACAAATTATTGTCTCAAAATAAAAATTTCCTTTTAAGTTAATGTGTGCTACATTTTTTACATAATGTAAACAATTTACATTGAGCAAAAAATACTTTATTTTTCCTAGACCAAAATTATTTATCAGAAGAGCATGTATTTAAAGAATTTTATGAAAATTATATTATTTACATAGTGTTACAATTCAGCTATTATTTACACCATGTAAAAAAATTTAAAATTTTGCTAAAAATCCAATATGCATCAAATATTTTATTATTTTCTGTAAACATTTTTCAAAATTCCTTTGTTTACCTAATGTACACAATTCAGCTATTAACTACTCAATGTAGAAAATAGATTTTTCTTACATTAAAACAATTATATACTTTACATTTAATATTTTTAGTAAATTGTGTAGAAGCTATATTGTTTACATAATTTAATTATCATTTAGATTATGTAAAAAAAACCAAAACAATTCATTTATATTAAAATTTTTATATATTACCTTATTAACCAAATGTAGACTATGCTTTCGATATTTACATAACGTAAAAAATTAAAAATGCTTGCTTCAATAAAATAATTAAGCAAATGTCTTATTATATTCTATAAAATTTTGTATGGATTTACATTGTTTACATTATGTAAACAATGCAGCTATTAATTACACCGTGTAGAGAGTAGTTTACTTTAAAACAATTATCTAGTTTACAGTTAACATGTTAATAATTAAGTGAAGGATATATTGTTTACGTAAAGTAAACATTTAAATTATTGTTACATGTTCATTTGACCAGAAAACTACTTTTTTTTCAAACTAAAAGCTAGCTTAAAACTGGATGTATATTACATTGTCTACATAATGTAAAATGTAAAATTTTTACTAAAATACAACTACTTATCAAATTTATTATTATTTGAAGTAAAATTTTCCCCGAAATTTTGTAGTTTACACAGTGTAAACATTTCAACTATAGGTTACATAATAAAAATAATAGCTGTTTCTCAAATTAAAACAATTATTTTCTTAGAAATTAAAATATTTTAGTAAATTATTTAAAAATTATATTATTTACACAATGTAAAACAATGAAATTATTAATTACATTTTGTAAAAAATTAAAAAATTTTGTTAATAAAGCATTACTTTCATTAGAACAATATTTACTTTCAAATTTGTTCGTTTACCCAATGTAAATATTTTTACAGAAGTCAAATAATTCGTTTAATAATTACATAAGTTAAACAATAATCACCCCTCATTTTGAAAAAAAGTTAGATTTTGATAAAAAAAAAGGCAAAAATTGTATGTTTTGAGTTACAAAGCATTTATTTTGATAGATATCCAACTCTCATCCCACTAAGCGGTCAAAAAGGTCTTCATGGAAAAGATCTAAGCTTTCTTTTGAGAAAAAAATTATTCAATTTTTGAAAAAGTCAAAAAAGTATTTGATTTTAGGAAAAAAATTTCAAAATTTTTGTATTTTTTTTAAATTTTTTTTTTTCGAAAGATGGAAGAAATAGTTGTCTAAAATATTTGGAACACATTATGCTAAGAACAATAGGTAATAAGCTTCACGGATGAACAATTGTGTCTGAATTATTATCCAATAGGACTAACTTGGTGCAAATTTCATCGCGATAGGAAGATATCGATTTCAAAAGACAGTTCACTTGAAGTGAAATCCCCCATATATAATATCAAAATTCTTCACTAAAGAAAATTATCAAAAAGAATTAAGAACATGTAAAAAAAGCCTATAAAACGGGCAGGAAAACACATTTTGTTTAAATTTTGGGTGTATGTTTCTGGAAACATATGAATTCGAAGCCAAAAGAATTGCTCATCTTTTAAAGCCAAGAACGAATCAACCTATTTCTGGTACTCTGTTCTAAAGTTAAGCGTATCCCAGACAGAGCGTTCTGCGTCGATCGAAACACATAGTAGTAGGGCGGGCACGGTCTAGACTTCCCAACCACTTTATTCTCTAAATAATATTTAACATATATTGCTACATGTGACCGAGCATTGTTAGTATGAAACATTACGGTTTCATGCCTGTACAGGTTCCCTGTGAAGGTGTGACCAGATTTCAGCAGCTCATAACAGATAGGATGCTTTTGGTCTCACCAAATACAGAGCATTACCGTGGCGCCATGGATATTTGCCCTTGGTGTCGATTCAGCTTCACATACGGTCTCCTATGCTACGGATTATCGTAGTGGAAACATTGTGCAAAAATAATTCATTGTGCAAAAATAATTTTCAAAAATCATTTCGGAAATGCAAAATCTTTTTTTCAAGGTCTCGCGACTTCAATTCGTATGTAACCCAATTCCACTGCTTTTAGATGAAACCTGCCGCTTGCAAACTTTTTGAAATTGCTGCTTGAGTAGTTCCCAATAATTTTGCAATCTTCGTGGAGTAATGCCTCCCATTCTTGGTCTGCAAACTTTTTTGGATTATATTTGTCTTCTGTGCCAAAATCACCATTTCTGGACCGAAAAAACCATCTGTCGCACGTTGAAACCGATGGAACACATTTACCATAAGCTTTGGTGAGCAATCTGTGTGCTTCTGCGCCACTTTTTTCAAATTAAAAAAGTTGGTACAAAATTTTACATTATCGAAGCAAAAGAAAATTGCTGTTGCTTGCAGTTCAATAAATAAGTGAGAATAAACGACAGATATGTACCCTTGAATATAACATATAAATTATTGTAAATCCCGAATTTTTAAGTCATATGCCCTATATTTCAAACGAAATGCTTTAAACAAGTACATTTTAAACCTTGCCATTTACCTACTTTTTTACTCTAACACACATGTACTTTACATTGCTATAAATTCTGCACACATGTTCAAACAAATTTCATTTCATTTAATTTAAAATTTCATTAAAATTCAAAAGAACGCGTATGTAAATTACATAGTTGTAGTTGTTCTAAGTATATATAATGATCCAAAACTCACACGTACAAAATTCATGTAACTGAGTACATAAGTATTTACATAATATTTTACATGTGAGCGTGTAGATATGTGCTGTAATTTCAGTACGTTTGTGTGTCATGTTAATGATGGTGTTAAATTTATTGAAATCGATGACATTTTAGCAAATGTTTTAAGTCTTTTGCCAAAAAAATTTGTTTTTCAATTTAGATAAATCTACAAAAGGATTTGCATTTAACATTATTTTCCTATTAAAAGGTTTAGTTTAAAGGGATTTTCATAGAAAGGGATTTGTTAAAATGACTAATCCTTTTGAAGTGTTAATTAAATGAAAATTGTACAAATCGTTTTAGTAGAGCTTTTTTGAATATTATATAAACACAATAGTTAAATCAATATTGGGTAGCAAAGCTCATGTTTATACATTCTAGTGCTACCCATACAATTACACAGACCCTTATATAAAATTGTGTTGATTTACTTGCTACAATGATTTTACTTAAATTAAGTCTTTCTCTGTCTGTCTCATTCTCGCTGTGTGTTTTGATTTCTAAATAACACTTGCAAAATGTCGTAAAATCATGATTAAACTATTTTAATTGCGCTAAAACGCACAAAACAATAAAGGAATTCTAAATCGAAAATCCCTGTCACTATTTATTTGTTTGCCCAGCAGCATGCTGGCAATCAATTTCCAATACATGCAACCAAATGACTGTTTTAGTTTCTTGCCATCGAACAACAATAAACTTGTACAGAGAATTACAATAAACTTACAGCTTTTTTGTTGTTATTGTTGTTCTCCTCATCCTGCTCATCTCCGTTGTGAGGCACAACTTTGTGTCTCTAGATTTTATTAGAAAACTATTTCCTTTATCAGCTGGTGGCTGCTGTTGGCTGTTGTGTTCATCATGGCAGCAGGAGTATTAAAAGTAAAGAATTTTAATAGAAAACTTTTGTCTTCATTGTCTTACTTTATTTACTTGGCATTTTGACCGGAAACTATTTTTCATTTGAACACACATACACATTTATAAAAATAGTGATAGAATAATAGAAAAATTTGAAGTGAAAAGTTAAAATCAAACTTTAATGAATCCTGGTTGTTTCAGTTTTATTAAAGGGGATATTAGAAATTGTTCTTAATGGATAGAATTTGTTTTAATACCTTGCAACACCACTCGAGAAAGAAAAAGTATGTCTTACCTTGATATTTATAAAGTTATAATTTAATTTGTTTGTGTAAATCACTCTGACGTTGAAAGTACAAAAGCAAAATTCAAGAGTTTAACATATAATATTTATCATGGACCTAGGCTGTTTGGTATTGAAAATTAATAACATTGGTTTGGTGGTTCCAAAGTTATAAACCAAAATGTGCCACAACCTCGAAAAACTTGATGTTTTTAAAGAAAACTATTTTAAAGATAAATAATGCTTTGTTTGTTGTTGTAATGCTCTAAGATTTAATATGTATAAAATATCATGTTGTTGTAATTTTGTTTTTGTTGTTGTTTTTGAATCAGCAACAAGCAGACTTAAAATAAACTGATTGAATGTGAGATCGTGATAGTTTCTGTTTATATGCGTGTGTGAATTGGCATCAGTGTTGAGATGAGTGTAATTGCGTAAACGAATCGACATAGCTCTGCTGGACATCAATACTCACTGTAAATAATATATGGCAAATCTTTTTATCAGTTCAGTTAGAAAATTCAAAACAAAAACTTCTAAAATATTTATTGAATTTCTACTAAAATGTAGTAGCAAATCTATCGAGTAAAATTCACAATAATTTTACTAACATTACACCCAGTTCCCAGCTGGTCAGCATCTGATATCATAAGACTTCTAACAATTAAAATTACTTACAACTAATCTACCAAATCTAACTGACAACATACAAATTGGAATTCAAAAAGTTTTTCTGAACACACACAAAACTTTTTTGACACTTTTTCGTAAATTCAGCATAATTCTAATAAACCACAAAGTACCACAAAAAAACGAAACCCCAAATGTTTACATTTATTTTATAATCATACTCTTACTTATATATAAATAAAACTGAACCAAATCTTTAATTTAAATGGGATTAAAATGACAATTGTAATTATTTTAAGTCTTATAAATATTTTACATGATTCATAGCACTGTTTCTTTTTGGCTATTTACCACCACCATTTTTGTTTTCTTTTAATCTCACAAAATTTTCCCAAAATTGTGGCCACCAAAAATCTTCAAGATTGATTAAAACAATTTCATTTATTTTGCATATACTTAATGTAGTAACTTAAAAGTGTATTTATTATGGCTCATGCTTGCCAGTAAGTAAACGAAACGCAGACGTTAAAGTAAATAAGTATACTTTTGAATAATAGTGAATCATAAATCTTATTTTTGGATAAAATAACCATAAACAAAATAACTATAAAATATTACTACTTTTTTATGCAGTAGCAATTCTGTCTTATATCTTTCCGGCTTTTGTTTTTTGGTACTCAGCAAAAACTTTAAATCATAGAAAAAAATAAACAACAACAAACGTAATGTTACAGAGAAACTCAAAGCACAGTGGATCTATATGTAAAATAAATGTTAAATTTTTAACAAATAAGGAAATTTACACAAGTATTGTTTTCATTAAATACTATTTGAAATTACATTATTTACATAATGTAAACCACGTAAAGATTTATACGTTTAGCCAATAAACATTTATCTACCAAATTAGCTTTAATTTTTCTAAAAAATCTTGTTTACATAAGGTAAACTATTATTTACATTGTGTAAACAATTACTATATCTTATTTTAATATAATTTTTTCTTCAAATTGACTAGTTTTCATTAACATTTTGAAAATTAAGCTATTTTTTTACATTGTGTAAAAATTCAAAAGTCAATTTTTAACATAATGTAAAATGTAGCTAATTCTTATTTAAAAAAAAAATGATTTCTTTGAAAGTTTATTGTTTTTTATTTAATTTACATTATTTACATATTGTAAATAACTAAAATAATATTTACATGATGTAAAAAAATAAATATTTTTGCTAGCAAAAAATTATCAACCTCAAATTAAATATTTGAAAATTACATTGTTTACATAATGGCAATTATGGTACCGTGAAATAACTCCCAAATGAAATAACTCCCCGCGAAAAAATTAAGTAATACCCAACAAATTTTTCATACAACTTAGGACTTATTTCATTATGAAACAACTCCTAACGCATAGGGAGTTATTTCATAATTTTTTGTTGGGAATTATTTCATAATGCAATAACTCCCAATGAAATTTTTGTTGGGTTTTATTTCATATTATTGTGGGAATTAGGAGTTATTTCACAGTATTGGGAGTTATTTCATATTTGTTGGGTTCTACTTTTGCATTGCAGGCCTTCGGCCGGGCGCTAAGGTTTTCTCTTCTGGGGTGTATCAAAAACTGGCTTTGCTCAGAAAAGTTTTTTGCATTGCCGGTCTTCTGCCTGGCACTAAGGTTTTCTCCTCTGGGGTGTATCAAAAACTGGCTTCGCTAAGAAGAGTTTTTGCATTGCAGGATTTCGGCCGGTCGAAAAGGTTTTCTCCTCTGGGGTGTATCAAAAACCGGTTTCGCTCAGATAGGATCCTTTTTACATCGTCGGCATTTGTTGGGTTGCAACGATTTCTTAATCTGGTACGAAATGAAAATCAGCTTTCAATGCAAAACTAATTTTCTGAGTGAAGCCAGTTTTTGACACATCCCAGAGGAGTAAAACTTTGCGCTACGCCATAGGCCCGCAATGCAAAAAATGTATGGTAAGCGAAGAATAATTTCACTTTTGAAGTTCCTTTTTTTAGATTACATAAATAAATTGCTTCGGATTGGGAATTATTTCATTTCTATTGGGATTTATTTCATTGGAAGTTATTTCGCTTTTTGGGAGTAATATTTTTAAAATTATGAAACCGCCTATTATTGGGAGTTATTTCATTTTACCCTTTGGTAGTTATTTCATTTTTGATGTGAATTATTTCATAGGGAGTTATTTCATTGGGAGTTATTTCATTTGAGAGCTATTTCACGATACCGGCAATTATTCCTCTTTTATATACACACTGTAAAATGTGTAATATATTTGTTACTAGACAACAACTTATCAAATATTTTATAATTTCTGCAACAAACTTAATAAATTCTATTGTTTACCTAATGTAAACAATTCCACCATTATTTACACAGTGCAGATTAAATTATTATTTACATAATGTAAATGGAATCAAAAAATTAGCTAGAAACCCAATAAAAATGTTCTTAAAATCTTGCTTTACTTCAAAATTTGTATAGATTTTATAAAAATTATTGATTTTACATTATTTACATCTTGCAAACTCTGAAGTATCTTGAATAAGAAAAACTGGATAGCAAAAGTTACACATATATACCTTTATACTTTATGAGTGGTGTAGGGAATATTTTTTGACTTGACCAATTCATTTCCACAATATCAGCTTGTTTAATATTAAGTAGTAGAATTTGTATTAAATGATCAAAAATACGTAAATTTATTCATATATTGTACAAATTCATTAAACATTAAAATATTGGAATAATACTCGGTATTTACAAATTTATCCACTTTTTCGGGAAATAGTCCCATTAACCTTTATGTCAATATCAGAACTGATTTACGCACGTCAACAGCAACATACCTGGGTATGTTCATACGTTTTGTATGGTGAATGGCTGCCGTTAGCATAAAAATGCTAATATCTAACTCGTTTGTTGGAATTTCTGTATTATTTTTTTTTTATTTTGTTAGAAATAGACAAAAAGTTCAAACATTTTATGATAACCAGTTTTACCCTTTTATTTAGACATTGTTTTTCGACAACAGTTGTGTAGGTATGACAAAAAATGCTTTTTATTGAGTTTTTGCAAATATAAAAATTTTTCAAATTAAAATAATTTTTTTATTTATTAATAGTTTTTAATGAAATTTTACAGTTATATAGACTTTTCTATTAGATATAGAAAATTAGAAACAAATTTTGAAATTTATAATCAGGAATCCCGTAATTCCCAAAAAAGTTTTGAAAAATCCCAAAAATGGGATTTTTTAGTTTTTTTGCTATAATATATCCACACCAGGAGCGGGGTTATTTATTTATTTTGATGTCGACTACGCGATTTGAGAATTTTTGCACTATAGTTGAATTTTACATAAAAAGTATGCGTTATTTAAATGGACCTGATCTCTGTATCAAGAATTTTTACTGTAAAGTTAGCCTTTCAAAAACTATAAATTCCTAATACATCATCTTTGAAATTTTTTAGATAACTTAAAAATAAAAAAAGTATTTTTTTCCCAAAAACTAGAGAAAAATAGCCTTTTTATTTTTTTTAAATTCAAATACATATAACTTTGGAGTCAGTCACGATTTTTAAATAACTCTTTTTTTGTTTGACATATACATATTGTTAGTCCAATAAAAGAAAAATGGAGAAAATCGGGATTTATTTGACCCAGCTGTTATCAAAAATTTTATCATTATATTTGCATGCGTTTTACTATGGATACTAGGGTATTCATTCGACTAATGATCGTTCGATTAATCGAATAATTTCTTACGAATAATTATTCGAACAATTTAAAAATGGCCATTTTCGAATAACGAATAATTCGAACAATTTTATGTAGAATAATCGAACAAAACGAATAATATTTAAATTAATTAAATTGCTTAAAATTTTTCATAATTTCAAATTTAAATAAGTAATAATGACTCACAAAAATTGTATTGTTTCTGAAATTCGACAAAAAACTAAACACAAAGGGACTTTCGATCACCGTAGATGAGTGTTCCGATAGCTCCTTCTATAAATATATAAATATTACTGCAACAAGTTACAATTCTAAAAACAAATCTTTCAAAATTTTTAACTAGGACTTGAACCAATGAAAATAAAAGGTACGGAATAAAATATTTGTTATTTAGCTGGCAAAATATTAGAAGAATCGCAATTAATAATCAAAATTTTTACTTACATTAAAGTGGAATTGAATGTGACGGAGAATGTGATTTTGAAACGGTCGTCGAAAGTGATATTGAGGATGACATTTATAATGATTACATTGAAATGGATGAAGGCCATGATCATAAAATATGTGTATATAAGTGATGTTATTAACCGCATACGTAAGTGTTGCAAAATATTTAATAAATCGAATGATAAACACAAATATTGCAAACAAACGTTTTGTTGCAAGAAAAGCATGGAGTTCGTCTTATACATGATTTTGAACATCGTTGAACATCTTTGTCTAACAGGGTAATAAACTTTCTGCGTATTTGTAAATGCGTCAATCATGCACTACCTGACTTAAAATTAGCCACGTTCACTGACAATGATATCAAACTTTGGACAGATTCCCTTTATTGTGTAATTCCCCAAGACCACTTTATTAAGCAAAGATTCGGCAACGTTGATAGAGCTTGATGTATAATACAATTTGTTATAAATAATTTAGAAATAGTGAATAATTAATTCACTAAAGAATTAGTTACTCAATTTAAAACCCGAATTAATAAACGACATAATAAGGTTCTTAATACGTTTATATTATACTTGAATTCAGGATCAATGTCCAACTAGTTCAAATTTTTTAAAGCATAGTTCCAAAACGGAAACTAAAGGGTTTGCTAGTCAATTCTTTTGTAGATTGTTCGGGAGTTAATCTGATAACAATATTTCTGTTGAAAATTTAATGATGGCTTTTGTTTTTGAATGTTTTTAACGTAATTTTTGGTTTTTCTAACAATAAAATATTAAAAAACCGACATCAAAACTTCATTCTTTCCTTTTTAAAAAAAAATTAAATTATTCGAATAATTCGATTAATTTTAAACGTGTGATCGAATTATTCGAAGAAGTTAAAATCTCTTATTCGAATTATTCGTTTTATTCGAATAAGAGAAAAATCGAATAATTCGAATACCCTAATGGATACCCAGGTATATATGCTGTTGACGTAAGGGTGCAACTTTGAAAATGGGATTTATCTTCCAAACAAGTGATCCTATCCTAACCAAACTTGGGACAATTGCGAAAAACAGTTCTGGCTAGGATATCAAGAAATTTCAAGTCGATCCGATTATCCAATTCAGAGCTACAACATTTTAAAAATGCAAAACATACCCAGGTATGTTTCCGTTGACATAAAGGTTAAAGATTTTATAGTCACCATTTTGGACGAGGTGATTCACCTATGCTTAAAATTGGATATGTCCTGTAACACCTATATTTGTGTTCTTTAATACTTTTTTACAATACCTTTCCACACCCCGAAGTTCTGGAGTGGCTTTGCCTCTCGTGGTACCAAATCCCAGCTTTGAGATTTTAGAACATGTATCCCAAAGTTGAAATTTTTATTAAAAATAGGTCAAATTCTGAAGGGCGTAGGGACGACATATTTGAAAAATAGGACTTGTCTTTTATACCAAAATCATCTCCGTAAAGATTACTTACAGAAATACATAAAATTGTTATATATTCTAAAAGAAAGTTTTTTTTTAATAAAAAAGAGTTAAGTCACCTCTTTGCCCAAATAACAGCAAAAATCTACTAGTTTTTGAATCCATAATTGATTTAGCTCTGAAATCTTTTGTATGTTAATATTAATTTAGTTTTTAAATTTCAATTATCAAACGACTATAGCTCGGATATTATAAGAGATAAATAGCACACACAACACCTAGCCGAGGGCTTTTCAAAAATATAAAAATCTTTGAAATCGGATGGGAATCAAAAAAATGGTACGTGTTTAAAAATGTTACATGTCTATAGTATCCTATTTTGAGCCCCTATAGTGCCGCCCCTGGAGCAGTTGTAGGGGACATTTTTATAACTTAGACTCGAATACTCCTTGACTACGCCCACGTCCCGATCGGACCAGCCGTTTAGAAATGGTAGATTTATTTCCAAAAAAATGTTGATTCTGCCCCACTGAGTAATGTCGTATGCAAAAGTGACAAGTCCATGGTTTTCTCAAAACTGCAGAATTATTATCACATTCAAATAGAATTGAGTAAATCTACTCCTACTACGCCCAACTTGCTTTAATTAATGGCCTATTAATTTATTTTTAACCAGGACACTTTTAACCTTCAATCCAGCTCACCATCCAGGACAAATATTTTGAGAAACGGTATCATAGAATGACTTAAACTTTTATTTTAGTTGGGAACATCCAAAAAATTTTTAGGGCCATCCTAATATGTTTCTACACACAAAATATTTATACAATATTATATTTGGTAATTTAATAAAGGATATTAAAAGAAAATATATGTATGGGTTTGTTGTGACTTTTATAGTTTTCCTATACATATAAATGTTAGTAAGTTGTATAAAATAAATGTATGTTTCTAGTTTTCAATGGGGGTTTTTTCATATAAAATATATATTTCCATTGTATTTATTTAACTCCCGACCTGACCATTAATTTTCACATATATAAACACATGCAAACATTTCAATATTTGTATAAATAAATCCCAGCAGTTCTAAGAGACTGTACAGAACTAGTGATTTTACCTATCATTTAGGGTGACAAGTAGTTACATAACTAGCTACATTACTAGGTATTTTAACACGAGAATTTCCTAAGCAGGGGACCAGTTGACCCTATTTGTTTATAATGGGACTGTCTGATAGCTGGTGCAAAGTCATCAACGCATTAACTTCATCAACCGGTTACATAGAGTCAGTTACCTTATTAGCTAGCTGACTGGTTACTTCAACTGCTACATAACTAGCTATTTTAATATGTACGGGTGCTAATTGACCTTAAATAGTCAGTTAAAAGTACACCTCAAAGACAATGGACTGTTTGTAAACAAACCTTCCTCCGACAGCTCTCCAATAGATTAC
Organism: Calliphora vicina; assembly: GCF_958450345.1. Classification (NCBI taxonomy): domain Eukaryota; kingdom Metazoa; phylum Arthropoda; class Insecta; order Diptera; family Calliphoridae; genus Calliphora; species Calliphora vicina. Next base: position 73,421,074 of record NC_088783.1, on the reverse strand, counting down.
TTCTGGTGGATAAAGAGCAGTACAAAATAAATTTTTAAAGTGACTACACTCTAGGTTACTTAGAGACAATAAAGTGACAATTGACTTCGCGCTAGATTACATGGGATGTCAGTATAAATAAAATAAACTGTATGAGAATTATATCAACACAATTTGTATAAAGCCAGTCTGCACGAATTACTCACAAAAAAGTGCAGTACAAAATAAACGTTGAAAGGCACTACACAATTGACTTCATGGGATATATAAAGTAACAAATAGACCTCTCTGAACTACAAAGAGCACAAATGACCCAAAATATATAAATTGGAGTTAGCCTAGTGATCAGTAATTTGTTACAATTCCTTTCTATAAGGGATACATTGACTACTTGCTTAACTGCCGGGATGTATGAGTAATATAATATGGCAACATTTATACTAAATCTATACATATGTTTTATTTATTTCTCCATTTTTTTCCTGTCTATTATTTGTATTTTTTATATATATTTTTATATATTTCTGCGTTAAATAAGCCAACAACAATACAAATCCAATGACAGCAAAAAAAGAATAAAAAACGAAGAAAAAACTTTCAAATCAGATAAACGCTTTTAAAGGTTGTTTTTTTTCTCTATGTATGTTGTTTTTATACAATTTTGTGTGTAAATAATGTTTTTGTTGTTATTTAACCATAGAATAAGATTTACATTTCAAGAGGCAGGAGTTTTATTATGGAGGAGGTTAGTAATACTTATACGAATAATATCGAATTTCAGTTTATTCTTAAACTTGAAGACATGTGGGGGAGGAGTGGAGGAGATAAAAGGAAAATACATGTCAAATCCATGTACAACTAATACACAAATAGACAAACAAACAAATAATCAACTTAAATTTTGTGACTTCATATGAAGATGTTGTTGTATAACAATAAAACAACAACAACAATCATAATAATAAGTTGAGAAAAAAAAAAAACAAAAATAACAAAAGTATTAAAAAACAAATGCAAATATGTTGTATACTATATTTATATACATATGTTGTTGTATAAACATGTTATTGTTGGCGTAACTCAAAAACATTTACATTTTAGCATAAAATCTTAACTGCTGAAAATTCTTTCTTTAAAAATAGAAAAAATTTTAAGCAGAAAACCCTTTAGGAAAAATTGCATATATAATCATTCCAAGAAATTCGTATATTCTTTCCGTATCTTTAAATAATTTCATTTATATAATCTAAAAAGTTCAATGGCTTCGCAGGTTGTAAGTTCTACATAACCTCTACCCATAATCAGAAACAATATTTCGATTGAATTTCTTTTACACGTTTTTCGGGTTATAATTAAAAACATGGTTTAGTACAACAAATAAAGAAATTCATGAAACAATAATATATTACCAGCAAAAACTTATTCTGTTTTACTTTAAAATGTAACTGCAAAACAAGTGTTATATTCGTGCCGAATCTTTTATACCCACCATCCAATATATGACAATCAAATATTTTTCTGTTATAGGGATTATATGTGGATAGGATCAATTACGGACCGAGCCTCATAAAAGTTGGTACAAAGATTTATGTTCAAATAAAACTTTTTTTTGTCGAATTTCATCACAATATTACAATTGAATGTTCAAATCATTTTCTGAGGGGGACTTATATGGGGACTTGGGACTAATATTGCGCGATTTTCGCCACACTTTAAAGTTAAATTCAGAGCACTTAGAACTAATTTGTGCAAAATTTTATCAATATTGCAGAATAATTTGTATTAAATTAAATAAATTTCAAAACGTTTAATATAAAACTTCTAAAAAATACATAAATTTATTAAAATATTGTACAAATTCATATAACATAGAAATATTGGCATTACAAATTTATCGACTTTTTCGGGAAAAAGTTATATAGTTGCTTTCGTTACCTTTTTGAAACAGGATGTCCACTTACGCTTAAAATCGGACATATCCAGGGATACCTTTCCTGTGTTATTTTATTAGTTTTTTACAAGAGCCAAATATCTTTCCACAGGTAGAAGTTCTGGACAGTTGGGTGGATGTTTGAATACCACTCAAGGGCATTTTTCCATAGTGGTATGATGCCAAATAGTACCAGAAATATTAATGCACTCTGTGGTGTTTTAAGATAGATAAAAGCCGTTCTATGTAAATATATAAACTCTGTAATATATATTTCTGTGTTTATCGTTTCTGATGTCACAAATGATTAGCTTTTGCCGCAACTACAAAGGGCTTGCCACACAAGCAACTTCTTGGGGAATTTTGTTTGTTTTTTTGTCCGGTATTGTTCTTGTACATTATCTCGTTCATCAGTTACATAAAAATCTTGACCAGGAAGTTGTGAAAAGTCTGCCAGTACATAAGTTTCATCATTTATCACACAACAGGTGTATTTTTTATAAAATTCGACCTAAATTTTCTCGCTCGATCTTATGCTTCTAAGTTCTTTACTGCATTGCAATCTCGAACGTTCTAAACTTTATACTTTATATTTCTACCCAGCATTAGCTTTGCCTCTGCTCACAAAAGGATCAGAGCATTTAAATTTACGAACTGTTTTTCTGATAGAAGTGTTCGGTGCTCTTCGAAAGAGTTGTTCGACTTCTTTTGCCTTACCAATATCCGTTTTTTTTCTTCTTGATCTAGGTTTTCTTTCAATGTTCAAGTCATCCTCATACTGTTTAATGGCTTTTAAAACAGTGTGGCGATGAACCTTCAGATCTTTTGCTATTTTCCATTTAGAAAAGATAATATCTTAATAATTTGATAATAATTTGTTGAAACAAGGATAAGTTTTGAATGGAATAATGTGTATAAGTTTTTTCTGACTTAGTCTTTTCTCTAACGTTAAAAAGTGAACTGAGCTAGTTTTATCACTAAGCTTATGCTATAATTTTTACATGGCACATCGATGCTGCATATTATTTTGTGTTTTATATTTTTTTAAATCCAATCCAAGTATTACTTCCCTTCCTAATTGTTATTAGCAACTATTCAATAGTAAAAAAAGCAACTATTCAATAGTAAAATATTCCCACTGGCAGTATAAACCATAGAGAAATATACATAGAGTGGAAACTCTCCTGTCAAAAACCTAACTCAGTTGTAAAAAACCTAAGTGGAGAGAATGTATTAGTAAATAAAACTATGTGAAAATAAAAACATTCGTACGTGTGATTATTTTATGTTTGAGATTTTTTCTAGTTTCCGCTCTTGTTGTTTCTCTATGGTATAAACATTCACGCACCCTTACACCAAATCCAAACCTTTCAACTTTGAAAAACGTCAAAACAAGATCGCGAAATTTATTACAAACATACGCCATCATATTTGTATGTGTTAACCAATTTATAGTAACGCATGTGTATTAGGGTGGTTATGTTTTGTGAGAAAGCAAGAATATGGCAATTTTACGTAAATCAAGATATTTTTACCCAAAGATGAAGAACTGATATAGAACTAGACATTTAACTGGACATTTAACTAGACATTTAACTGTAGGCTCGTGATCTGGTTAGACCTCTGGATTCCTCTTTAGTTCTCCAAAATCATGACTAATAGGCCTCTTGTAGTTATCATGAGAGTATATATTATTCAAGTAACTGAAATTTGTAAAATAATTTAAGAAATTATGTATTTTTCATCTGTAAGTAGTACATAAAATAAAATATCGTCTAAACCCACATTTAATAGCTTAAATTATATAAATTTTAAGACCATATTCTTTGTCTATTTCAATGCTCATCATCAGTGTCACGTTCGTTATAATTATCAAAACAAATTCATCATCACTTTCAATATCACATTTTTTAATTGATTGGCATTATTTGTTTAAGCATCAATAACTGACAAATATATAGCGTGGTTAAGCAAATACAATCGGACCATTTATATACAGGCCCCTTTTAACCGAAATTATTATTTGTCGGATATCAGAAACAATATAAATTTTCAATCTCCTTCCAATCTCGTTTTCAATACAATTTAATATTTCAGCTTCTTTAGAAAGCATTTTTAGACCACGTGTGAGGTATTATTCATTAAATTTTAAAATTATAAAGAAATGTAAAAATAATATGAATTATAAAAATTATTTTTATTCATTTTATTGGATTGTTGTACATAAAATTATTAGAAAATGGCATTTTTTTAAATTATTCGAATGTTTATTCGCAAGAAATTGTTCGATTATTCGAATGGATATCTTGGTATTCACCAATGTGTCCAGAAGAGGGAATAAGATTGGTGGTGGCCTCTTCGTAGAATGCTACTGATATTCAAGTAGAAATTTTTACTATCAGACGTGCAGCTGAATGGCTAAAAGTTTTCCTTAATAGCAGGGATACACTCTATTTCAGGCTACCAAGCTATCAGACAATCGTAAATGGAACTGTGGGTATCTTCTCGATGCCTAGGTTATTTAAAGAATGGGGAATGTTTCTGAATGATATAGCGAGACATTATATTAATAGTAGGATACATGGGATACACTTTCTTTTAATCTACCTTCTATCAGAACAGCAGCTTTTTATCTTATTAAATGTCTGGTGATAAATGTATTCAAACTGAGGACAAATCAGTCCGCTTGCTAACCCATAAATGGTACAACCGATGAAATTTGCCATTCTAATCCACATTTAGTATTTATAGAATCGAAAACAAATTCACTAATTTTTTGGTATTTGAGATATAAATAACATTTTATGATTTTTTTGGTACCGATATCAGAAAATTTTATTTTTATATTTAAACGTAATATACAAAAATATTTTTAATTGGATTTTTTTCAAGATTTAATTTTAAAAATCAGTTTGACACAAAACTCGAAACTTCAAATAAAATGTGCACCAGTAAACATTTGGTTGTTATATGACGACAAAAAATTTAAAAAAAGTGCAAAATAATTGCCGCCTTAATACTCACATGTACGCAACGTAATCCAACAAACAACAATAACAAACAAAATTAGTTAAAATTATTGTTTTATCTACGTAAAATTTTGTTTTGCTGTCATTGTATATTATTAAGAAAAGTGTGAGTGTTTATATGGAAATGTAAGCTGGTAAAATGTTTAAAGTAAAACTGTATGTAAAAGTGTATGTGTTTTTGAATTTTGAAGAGATTGTTTATGCAAACTTAAATGACGTCACAATTTAGTTAACAAAACCATAACGAAATGATAACAACTACTACAACAACAGTAAAAACAGCAGCAACAACAAAGGAAACACAAAAACAGGAGGAAACATATTCGTAATCTGTTTCTGTCATCGTTGGGAAGAAGTAGTCATCGTCAACGTGTTATACTTGTACAAAATATATCTGAAAGTATATAATTTGGGAGCCCTTCAGCTATAACTAGTTCTACTACAACTGCTGCTGCTGCCACTTGTACTTATGCTTGCCAAACCACCTACCAACTTAAACACAACAACAGCAGAAACAAAAACCAAAAACAACAGGAGCATAACCCACAACCTTAACAATAACAACAACAGCAGGGTCTTGCTTTTAAACCTATAAAAACTTATACAAATTAAAAGCAGCTACACTAAAACCTCGAATAATCGAGGAAAAAAATTATTTTCTGTTTAGAATAAAAAAAATTATTCGAATAATCGAATAAATTAATTTTCAAGCTAAAATTTAAAAAGTAGATTTAATTGTATTCAGTTCTCAAGATTATAGCCTTTTCAAACTTACCTAACTAGAAAACTTTTTCGCAGTTCTAAAGAAAACGTGAGGAAATTTCTGTTTTGGCACAAATTCATATCAGGGTTATATTATTAAATATGGTTAACATTTAGTCTAGTCCCCGTAAAATGTATTCTCAGCCCCGATAGACTAGACCAACGAGTTCCGAACCTTTAATCTGAGGGTTGCGGGTTCAATTCCCGCCAGAGAATCTGGGTGTATCTGCACAAACACATCACAATTTGTGATTAACTCTTTTTTACTTATGAGTAAACAAAACAGTACTAAATCGTGGGATTTTCAGTAGATCAATTATATGAGGATCACTTAATAATTTAGTTTAGATTTACAGAGATAGCTGCTGGTGTAAGGCATAGTTCGTCAGTGTTTTATTATAATTTTATTACTTTTGTATTTTTCTTCATATTATTCGAATAATATTTTTTATTCGTTATTCGCTCATATAATCGAGGAAATTTCAAAAATTAATCCATTACTCGATTAATAAAAAAAACTATAAACTTTTATCCGATTAAAATTATACTCGAATAGTAGTTTGTTGTGCTCCTTCCAAATTTTTCTCTTAACTTTTCTACGGTCTTCATCTTTATCTTGTTTTTTTTTTTTTGGTTCGTTATTTTGGCAAAAACAGTCTGACAATACAAATTTTTAACAATAAAATTCTTTTGTGGTAGCTTCGTTCGTTGTCTGTTTGTTTGTATCATTTGCTCGTTGAGTTTTGTTTTCTGTTTTCTCTATTATTATTATTTTTTGGTATGAATTTTTCATTTCTTTTATTTGTATACAAAACTTTTTGCAGACTTTAATATACAAAAAAGAAAATGTTGTTCTTAAAATAGTATTGGGTGTGTTTTTTTTTTCTTCTTTTTTTTTGGGTATTCTTTTTTGCCACAGCAACAACAATATAAAAGAAATTACATGCTCACGCATATTATCACATATAAGTACATACATACATAGATTCAAACATATATATTTTGTTTACTCATACATATACCTAGAACTTGAATTTACATTCTCATATATGGGATATACTAGAATTTTTGTTTTATTTAGCTTTAACCAAAATAATATCACAAAAAGGTCCTTTTTGAGATAGCTCGGATTTTTATTATATTTTTTGCAAAAGAAAATGTTTCCATATGAAAGGTTTTTTATAGAAGCATCGAGAGATGAAGACAAATTTTTGAGCATGTTTGCGGCTTACCTTAATTATACCCTACACCACCATAATGGGGAGGTCAGGTTTGGTCGGCCAAAAATAATAGTTTAAGACCGACTTTACAGTATACCAATCAATTAAGAACAATGTCCATCTGTCCACCTGGTTGACTGTCCATGTAATCTTCTGAGCAAAGTTCAGTTCGCAGTTTTAAATAAAATTCTATAAAATTTACCCTTTGCCTAAGGACAAAGCCTGTTGAAACGGGTAAAAATCGGTACATTATTTTACCTAACCCCCATATAAATATCGTAAATGCTTGATCTATCAACACAAATTAAATTCCACAAATAAGTTCTATATACAAAAAAATCACAAATCTGAAAAAAAAGTATATGAAAAATTAAAACTTTTCCAAAAAATTCAATATGGACTTTCAAAAAAATAGCAAAAGATTTAAAGGTTTATCATCACACTGTTTCAAAACCCATGAAACACTATAAGAAAGACTTGAGAATTGAAAGAAAACCTGGATCAGGAAGAAAAAGGTCTAGAGGTTACTGGTAAGGCAAAATAAGTCGAACAACTCTTTCTAAGAGCACCATACACTACTATCAGAAAAGCACCTCTGATTCGTTTCGCAATGCTTGGTTGAAGTCATATAATGTTCAGAAAGTTCCAGATCACAATGCGTTAAAGAACGTAGACGCAAAAGAATGAGGGAAAAAATTAAGGTGACATTTTATTTAAAACAAGTAAGAGAGCTATATTCGGCTGTGCCGAATCTTATATATCCTCACCAAATTATACTTAAAAATATTTTTTTTAAATATTATTATTTAACAAAATTATTTTTTTTAAATTGTTTTTAAATTTTTTTTTCAAATTGTTTTTAAAAAAGTTTTTTCCAAATTTTATTTTTATCAATTTTTTTTTTTTTTGGCAAAAGAATTTATGACAAAAAAAAATTTTTTGAAGAAAAAAAATTCGGGTTCAAAAATTTTCTCGATTTTGACCCATTGTAAAAAAAATATCCAAAATTCAATTTTATCCCGGTTATAGCAACCGAGCCGGAAGAATTCCCGATATATTGATATATGAATCATGTATGTAAGTTATTTGAGCACTACGGAAAGTTGTTTTCAACATACAGACGGCAGACGGACATGGCTATATACACCTTGTTGGGCTGCAAATGAAACATTTAGAAATTACAAATAGAATAACAAACTTATATATCGTCCTCTCAATAAAACGATAGTATATAAGCATATTTGGTGATATTCTACTTCCACAAAGTGGGTCAAAAGATCAATTGAAATATTACTTTTGTTCTAGATGTCTACTAACACATTATTGCATAATAAGAATCTACATAACTGATTCTATATGTGGTCAAAATTTGGTGATATTCTACTTCCATAAGGTGGGTCAAAAGATCAATTGAAATATTACTTTTGTTCTAGATGTCTACTAACACAAAAATTTTAAATTATTTCCAAATTGCAAAAAATTATATATACACTATTGTTTTATTAAGGGGGCGATAAATCGTTGCCACTTATGGTGAAGGATATAAAAATACACCTGCCATGTGATGGATGATGAAACTTATGTACTTACTGGCTTATTTGTACAACTTCCGGTTCAAGATTTTTATGTGGCTGATGAAAGAGGTAATGTTCAAGAATAATTTCGGACAAAAAAACATACAAAATTCCGCAAGAAGTTTCTTGTGTGGCAAGCCATTTGCAGTTGTGGCAAAAGAAGCCAATGATTTGTGAAATCAGGCACAATAAAAACAGAAATTTATATTACGGAGTGTCTACAAAATAGCCTTTACCTTTCTAAAAACAGCACAGAGTGCTTTTATATTTCTGACCAGATTCTGCATCATGGCACTATGGAAAAAAAGCCTTTAAATGGTATTCAAACAATAATATCAATTTTGTAACACTTGAGGCAAATCCACCCATCTGTCCACGAACTTCAGCCAGTGGAAAGATATTCAGCTTTTCTAAAAAATAGAGTTAAAGAACACAGAAAATGTATCCCAGAAAACGTATAAGAGGATTTTCGTAAAAAGTGGATAAATTTATAAATAGCGAGTAATATGCCAATATCTAAATGTTTAATGAATTTGTACAATAAATTTACATATTGTTGAAAATTTTGACATTGGACGGTTTAACATAATTTAACATAATACATGTATAAGTTTTTTTTTGGCTCCCTCTTTATATAACAGTTGTCTTTATAACTAAAAATGAAATTATTTATAAACTTCTTTGATATTCGTGTTATGAACAAATAAACTGCTGAATAACTTAATATGGTTACTTTACGATTCACATGATGTATCAATCAAAACAAACATTTTTGTGATTAAGGATTTACCATATTATGTTGTTCTCGGAGCTCTTATGGATGGATCATATTCTGAGAAGAACATATTTTGATATAATGATTCATCATAAAAATGGTTGTCACAAACATATACTTGTTTACTGCAACCATATGTATGATTTATACAATCATGTGATTTGTAAATTAACCATAATATGGTTACCACAATCATTTTTTTCATGTTCATTTATTTATTGTATCTTCATTATTTAATGAACTAACAATAAGTGGTTCAAATCTTATATCTAATAATTATTATTTAATTAGTCCAGTCAGTGCCGGACGAAAAATTTTTTATTCATGGTTGTTTTGGTTAAATTCGCATTCTTCCTTCTAGATTAGGTCTGCCACAACCATATAAATAGTTATTGTGACTATAATATAGTGACTATAAATAGTTATTCAACTATATTTTTTCTCTGCACACATTTACAAATAAATATAAATTTCAAATCTATCTCTCAATTCGTCATTATTACATGTGTATCACCATAATTTTAATACGATATTAATTACCGCAATTTGTTAACAATATTTAAATAAACAAAAAACCGCTCAACTCGATGGCAGTAAATTGAATATAAATCTTTTGTGCACATTTATCACAATGTATGTTCTATACATAGATATTATTGAAAAACAAGTTGTGAGAAAAAAGGATTTCAATTTTTCTGTGCATAATAATCGGCTTTAATATTTCACTTCAAAGCACCAGGACAACGAAATCACGAAAAATAAAACACCAACGAAAAAAACTATAATACCCAGTAGTAAAAAAACTAAAGCCCACAAGTGTCATTTCAATAAATAAATCAAATGTACTCAAGAGAATTGCCAATTTGATGAGTGAACAGTGGTGGGAGCAGAAATAGCATTGGTTTTAGAAAAGGGTTAACTAAATAAAGGACTTTGTCAACACAACTACTGTTTAATTGAGTTGTTGCACAATATTGCACAGACACACGTAATTATTTACATGTGTGATTGTCGCTTTAAATAAATATTTGCTAAAAGGCATAATTAAAATTTTATCACATGCCATGATTACGTATGAAAATAATTTTATGCTAAAGTAAATAAATTATATATTGCAATAATAAACAATAAATAAATGCTTGGCTATAAAAATTGTTATTATTGATTGTGTGGCTATTTTATTTAGGGTGTGGAGGAGCTGAACAAATATTTATTGGAATTTATAAATGTTAAAAAAGAGAATTTAATTTCAAATAAAATTTAAAAACTGAAATTTAATTTATACATTTATCTGTTTTCAATTCAAAGACTTTAAAGTCATAAATAAAACGTGATGTTTGTTTTAATTTTACACTTTCGTATACAAATTTTATACAATAACACCCCAGCAGTTCTAGGAGATTGTGCAGTACTAGTGATTATACCTATCATTTAGGATGACAACTAGTTAAATAACTAGCTACGAGACTATATCTCTTATAAACAAACCTTCCCCCGACAACTCTCCAATAGATTACTGCTGGTGGGAAAAATAACTACTTTCTAAAGTGCAGTACAAAATAAATGTTCAAAGAGACTACATCCCATGTTACTTAGAGACACTTAAGCAAAAAAGAAAATAAATTTTATAAGAATTATATCCACACAATTTACGAATCAGTCACAAAAAATTGCCGTACAAAATAAACGATTAAAATGACTACACTCTAGATTACTTAGAGACACTTAGGTGACAATTGTCTTCTCACTAGATGACATGGGTGGGATGTATAAAATAACTTCTCAAATGACAAAAAAAAATATATATTGGAGTCAGCCAAGTGACAATTACTGCCTACAAAGGATACATTGACTACTTGCTTAACTTCTGGGCACCTTACAAATATACTTATTTAGTCATGCTCATACATACCTACACACACACTATCGCAGTTACACTTCCGTTTATACACGCAAAAGTCAAAAACGTGTGTATCTAACCACATAAACAACAACAAATAGTTTGAAATTTTGGTTATTTTTGCTTTAGTTGACAGTTTTGGTTTTTTTACCTTTCTCTTTTTTAATCTTTTTTTCTATTTACCATAGGATGTTTCCTGAAATTTCTTTAAACCGCAGCGCATTCCTTTCGTTACGTGTTGTCCTTTTTTTTGACTCTTTCATGACTTTCGTTTCAAGTTAAAACTTTTAGAATAATATGTAATATTGGGGAGCTGGTTTATTATTTTGGTTTGTTTTATTTCAGGCAAGACCATTTGTTACACTCGCATTAAAGTGTAGAAAATTGTATGTCCAAAGAGTGTTTTATAGGCAGGTGTTATTACACATTTACATATGTAAAATCAAAAAATTAACCCCCATATGCATAAACAGTTTATAAATTTATCAAAGGTTTATAAAACAAAATTTCCATACAAAATCTGTTTTATAAACCTTTGATAAATTTATAAACTTTTAATTTTCAAAATTTTTTAAAACGAAATTTTAAAAAAATAAGGAAATTGATTTCTTTTTCAATAAATGAAAACTGCTGTTGTTATTTGGATATCGATTTGAAATTGCAAAATTTCGAGGAAAATTTATTTGTTGGTCACAAATATGTTAAAATTTTGTCCTAAAAGACATTTCGCAGCCTATTATCTAATATTTAATTTCAGATTCTTTCTTTGGACCGCTTGTTACTTGTTTGTAATTTCAAATATCTAGGATATTATCAATACTTTTATATCTGAACTCAAAATTGTCCAAGGCATCAATGTTATACCGACATCGATTAGATTAACAACAGTAATATCTCTCTACTTAAGGATGAATTTTGTTCTCCGCTATATAAAACTCCAATAATGGAAAATTCAGCTAATCGGTACTGCATTTTATTTGAAATTTCTATGCAATTTAAAAAAATTAAATAATAAAACAAGTAGGAAAAACACAAGAAAGAAAGAACTAGTCTTTCAGAGGTACTGAACACTATACTACACCTGGTTCCGAGATACCTTCACATAATGGCCACCTCTGCCAGCAACACAACTAGGCTTAACGCATCTGGATGTTGGACTTCTAGAACATATGGCCACACCACTTGCGATAGGCATGCAGTGTTTTCCATGCTAAAATTTGTGCGATTATTTTATATTTTGTAATATTAGTATGACCGCAGTATTAGTATTTTTGTCGACAATAAGACGGAACTTCTCTCATCTCAGGCAATGCACAAAATGCTCTGTTAAGGCAAGGCCAGCTATCTGACATTACTTCAGTGTGGGTCCCTGCGCACAGAGTCTACTATGAAAATGGAGAGCCAAGTTAGCCAGAATGGGATCTATTTTTGATAGAGCTAGTAAGAATAGGTAAAAACACGAAACAATTTCCACCTTTTCTGGGAATACCCAGCCCTGAGTGTCAAATGTCACAAATTCCTGGGCAACTACATATTAAAAAACCTTGATGAGGTCTCTGGGTCTACACTTAATGACCTACTGTGATATCTTACGGCTTCAGGATGGGTCTACTAACTTTGACTAACTTCAAAAATGGATCCTTTTGATTCTACTTTATCACGTAAACCAACATCGAAAATTGTACAATTATGTTAAATGCTAAATGACGTCAAAGCTTAATGGGGACCGATTTTAATTTGTATCGATATTTTAAATTTTCTATGGAAAATATATTGATATTTTCAATATTTTATAGAAAATTTATCGAAGTTTTTAATTTTCTATAGAAAATTTTATCGAAATTTTAAATTTTCTATTGAAAATTAACCGAAATTTTAAATTTTCTATAGAAAATTTAACAAAATTTTAAATTTTCTATCGAAAATTTATGGAAATTTTAAATTTTTAATCGAAAATTATTGGAAATTTTAAATTTAGTATAGAAAATTTATTCTATTCAAAAAAAGGTTATTTCATAAAAAATATATTTTGTATTTTCGTTTCATATTCCCTTTTTTATACCCTTCACCTTCTCAAGGACTATTTATATTCAAAATTTCAGCTCATTCAAATCATAAATGGATTTTTTTGCGAATTTTTTTTAAAAATTTGAGACCCGAGGTGACCAGCTATGAGGGGCTATGTACTGGCCCCCATTAGCGCTAGGAAGCTGAACAAACGTAAATCAACTCGAAAGCACCTCAGGTCAAACCATGTGGAATTTCGTGAATTTCTATTGGAATATGTCCAATAGTTCCTAAGATACCGAATTATTTCCAAAAAAAAGTTTCTAAATCACTGTGCTTCGTGAGAAGGGTATATATAATTTTGTCATCCCGTATATAATTTCCAATTTTCTGACCCTATAAAGTATATATTTTCTGGATCCTTATAGATAGCGGAGTCGATTAAGCCATGTCCGTCTGTCCGTCTGTCTGTTGAAATTCATTTTCTGAAGACCCCAGATATCTTCGGGATCCAAATCTTCAATAGTTCTGTCGAGAAGTTTCCTATTTAAAATCAGCAAAATCGGTCCACAAATGGCTGAGATATGAGGAAAAACCCAGGACAACCTCGATTTTTGACCTACATATATCTGGATTACTGGATTACATTAATATAGACAATATGGATATCTAATGATAGATATTTTTAATAATATTTTTTAACCCGAATTTTTTTTCACCAAAAAAAAATTAAAAATTTTTTTTTCAAATTTAAAAAAAAAATTTATTAAAAAAATATACTTCCAAAAAATTAAAAAAAACTGCTTTGGAAAAAAAATTTGTTTACCTAAAAATATTTAAAATTTGTATTTTGAAGTATAATTTGGTGAAGGGTATATATGATTCGACTCAGCCGAATATAGCTCTCTAACTTATTATATCTTGGTTCATCCTTTTCATCCACATTTAGCGATATTTTCCATTTTTTTTTTGAGATATTTTCAATTTTCTATAAAAAATTTTGCCACATTTTCCATTTTCTATAGACAATGTATCGATATTTTCAATTTTCTTTGGAAAATTTATTGATATTTTCAATATTTTTCGATATTTTAAATTTTCTATTGAAAATTTATTGATATTTTCAATATAAATTTGGAAATTTATTGATTTGAAAACTAATCGATAATTATTATTAATATTTTATAGAAAACTTACCGATATTTTAAATTTTTCATAAAAAATCTATCGATATTTTGAATATTCAATTGAAAATGTATCGACTTATAATTTGTAAAAGTTTTACAAAATTTTAATGTGCTAAAATACTAACTTATTTTAAAAAAAATCATTAAAATGTATTGTTGGGGGGATAAGCTGCTGCCGATTCAAACTGGTAACTGAAGCCACCGCATCAGGAAACCTTTGGCGAAATTTTTGGAAAACTAGAAATATCTTTATAAAAAACATTTCTATAGAGAAAGCACTAACTTTTAATATGATTTTAAATAACACATATTTTTGAGACTTCATTTTTAAATTGTTTAATTTATACTCTCAACTAAGAGCGCTAAATCTAGTACATTGTTTAAAGGAATTTTAATTTGTCTTACTTTTTTAACACCCATACACTCACACATATTTATACACATACACAGCAGTGAGACACAAACATACAAATACACCATCACATAAATGTGATTAAATTTTTACACATTAAATGAAAATAAAACACACTGAACAAAAAGTCAGAACATAAGAATAAATGAAAATAAAACAAATTTAATTTATTCAAATTCTTGACATTCCCCATTAGCGGTGTTTCCTTAAGTCTACCAGGGATTTTCCGTTGTTCATTTGGTTTTGCCTTTTTTCATTATTATTTTTATTATTTCGCCCTACAAACTTTGCTTATAAATTTCTATTGCAATGTCGTAGCCCTTAGCTTTACAAGTTAAAAAAAGGGAGCAATTGTATTATAATACATGTATGTTTGTCTGTTTTTTAATGTTTTGGTTTGGCTGTGTAAAAGTTTTGCTTACAACAACCGCACTCACTCACTACTTAACTGTCCACTTTGGCTTAGAAATGAATAAATTACTTGTGCTGACTTTTTTATGTCTCCTTTTTGTTTTTTCCTGACATTTTCTAAAAAAATAAAAAAACTACTATAACAGAAAAAACGTTAATAAAAACAAATAAGTAAACGAACCCATTAAACTTTAACTAAATACATTTAATCACTACGTAGTTTTTATTCTACTTAAACTTCTATTGCGAGAGCAGGATTTTATTTCTTTTTTTAATATGTACAATAAAACGTGAAAAAACCTTATAGGAGTTCTAGATCATGACGTTTTGAATTTTTATTTTTATTTTCTGCTTTTCCTGTTTTTTTGAGTTAAGGTTTATTTTGCTTTTTAATAATTCTATTTGATTGTTAGAGGGATTTATATTTTAATCTCAATTATGAATGAATGCTGTAAAAATGTATAATCATATTTTTTTATATTTAATTGTCTTCTATTAAATTAAGACCACTTAAAAAATAGGTTTCGACGAAATTAAAGTGAAATGGTAAATACTTTATTAGACGACATAAGTTGTGTTTTTTTCAATAAAATAGTTATGTGTAATTATAATTTTATGGAAATAATGTGAGCCAGCAGAAATTGTAAATTTTTAGGGGGATTTTTGTGTAAACATTATTTAGTTTAATTAGTTTACTTTGTAGTAATGCTTGGTGGAATGGCTTTTTTAAAAGTTAGCTTTTATTTTGAATATTTGTACAATATAAATTTATTCAAAGTATTATTCATAGTTAGCTATGAGCTCTTCTCATCTTTCTGGCAAGATATGGATTCCGCGCCAAATGAACTGCTCGACTTTTGAGACCAAATATCCCAGAGACAGCGTTCTGCATCGATCGAAAGAAATAATAGTTGGACGAGCCAAGGTCTTGCCTTTAATACAAGGGGGAGTCAAAAACTCCCAACAATGTTCGCTTTTAACTAATCAGTTTCGTTTGGTACTGGTTCTCTGTGATGGTCGCGCCAGATTTCAGCAGCTCACTTTTGGTCCCACAAAATACAGATCATTGCTTTAGCGCCATGGAAATTTGGCTTTGGTGTCGATTCGCCTTGTTGGCCCAGCATCACATACGATATCTTTCGCTTCGGGTTAGCGTAATGGATCCATTTCTCATCGCAAGTAATGATTCGGGTAACAATTATTTTCTTTTATAGTGTTCAAGCAGCATTTTGGACATGCAGAATCGTCTTTCAAAGTCTCTAGCCTACAATTCGTATGATACCCAATTTCCATGCATTTGGATGAATCCTGCTGCTCGCAAACGTTTTCAAATTGCTGCTTGAGTAGCTCCCAATGATTTTGCAAGCTGTTGTTGAGTTTTACAACAATCTTCATGGAATAATACCTGGTCTTGCCGATAATTGTCTTTCGTGTCAAAATCACCACTTCTGTTTCGTTAAATTAAGGCTCATTTTGATATGACATTTTTGTTTGTGTAAAACATTTTCAAATTACACCCTCAAAGCTAATGAGTTTTGCTCAGAATGTTCGACATTGTCCAGTGACTCATAGGAGCCTAAACCATCCTCTTGAAATTTTTACTGTATGTTTCTTCCTATCTGTAAAGAACAAAAGCATACTTTTTTTTTGAAATTTCAAGTAGTAAATAGTTTTTATGGAATATGTGGTGAATCTGGTGAATTATAATTGTGCCATTGTGTACTTCTTGGCTGAAAATTTGCGAAATTTGAAAAATGGGCGTGGCATTTCATTATCAATTCCAAGTAAATATATATTTTTCAATATCTGCAGAACTATAATTGTGATAGTCTTCAAACTTTATAAAAATCAATTTCTTATCAGTGCATGAAGTTTAACCAAAAATGTGACAGATCGGATCAGGGGGTATGGACACTCCCATACAAAGTAAATAGTTATTTTCGTATATCAGGAGAACTATAGTTGTGGAAGCCTTAAAATTTCGCCCGAATATCTCTCTAATTATTGTTCATAGTTTGACTTAAAATGGGCTGTATTGTATTAGTGGTCATAGCACCTGAGGTACTATAATCGTAAAAGAATTTAAACTTTGAAAACATTAATTTCTTATCAATATACGGATTTTGTCTGAAAATGGGCGGGATTGTATTAGTGGGCGTGGCACCTCCCATACAAAGTAAATAGTTTTTTTTCCATTATCTAAGGAACTATAACACTGTATGTAATTTTTTAAGTCATGGAAATATAATCATATACGGACACCACTACGTGATAAAAGACCAAAAAAAAATACCCGTGTTTCCCAGTTTTTGCCCTATGCCATACACTTTTTTATGGGCCCCCAAATATTAGGGGCCTCGCTGTCATTTTTGCATAAAAGTGTTCATTTTCTCAGGCTTATATCTTGCAAACAGTTTGGAATTTTGATTTACTCTCTGAGGCAAAGTTATAGCCCTTGTAATAAAGAACAAGAATTGTGAACATATCAAAATCAAAAAAGCTTCATCTTCAAGATCAAAATCGCAAAAAACTTTAAAAAAAAATCAATTTTTTAATTGTGTAATTGTGAAAGTCTTCAAACTTTATGGGAATCAATTTCGTATCACTGCATGAAGTTTAACCAAAAAAAAATGGGAGGGAAAAGGTACAAGGGGTGAGCCACATCCCATTCAAAGTTAAATTTTGTTTCTATATAACTCTCTAATTTTACATATACATATTTATTTTTAACTCTAAACTTTTTATTTCATTACAATACGGGTAGTGAAGCACGCCGTGTTTTAGTTGGTATTTTATAAATTTTCTGTTATTTCTAGAAGCAAAATTATTGTTTCAATCTCACTTTAAAATTACAGCTAGATAGCCACTGGCTGCTTCTACATTTGAATTAATGAAAATGTGATTCGCTAAAATCTACTTAAATTTATGTGCTCATTTGCAACACGAGAGTCAAGTACATATGTCTTGACTTGGAGTAAAACGTCATGAAATATTTGAAGTTATTATTTATATTCAAATCACTTATCGAAACGGATATTTATAATACAGACTTCTACTTTATTTTTACATCGTTAAATTGTGTCTACATTTGAAATGATGAAAATGTAATCATTTAAAAAGTATTTAAAGGCAAAATATTGCTTTAAATATTTATGATCCCACAACATTTATAAAAATAAACAAATTTTTTCAGCATTTTAAACATTTTATTTCAATTATATAAAACTTTTGTTGATTGGCACTTTAATTTAAAAAAAAAACTAGCTATTAATTGCATATAAAAATACAATACAAAAAATAAAAACTTGCAGCTGCAATTTTCCATTAATCATAGATTGATTTACAGTAAATTAAAAAAATGTAAAACTTAACTAATGCACAATTTATGTTTTTCCTAGTTACAAATGAATTCTTTCACACACAGTAGTTAATTAAAATATATTTTATTTATTTATTTTATTTTTGTTTACAAATTAACAAACACTTTTGTAAATATTTGAAAAGCAAAAAGTAGTTTATCATGTACTTAGTTTTTTTTTTGTTATAAATAATATAAATATATTCCAAAATGGTAAATAATTATATAAAATTTCTTTATTGTTTTTAGCTCCGCAAACCAGCATCCACTCTCTCAATTCCTGGCTCGATGAAAACACCTTCCATTGCGAATCGGGAACAGATCTCATCAGGATGCAACGAAGAAGCAGCAGAGGCGTTAGTTGGCATAAATACCGACTATCCAAGGTATGAAATGTATGTATAACCAAACGCCATGCTAGTAAATAATCATCCAATTTACTACTAATCAAATTTAAATATAAAATCCTTTTTTCCTTTAAATCATATATTAGCTAGAGTACAAACGTAGTTGAGAAAGATGATACTTTAGATGGTATTTAGTGTATTAAGATCCATTAAATCCATACATTTAAATGCTAAACTTAAATATAAACAACAAAGGCACATACATACCTATATAAACATTAGGGTGGCCTTAATTGTTCACTTTATCGATGTTCGATGATGCCAAGTTGTTAAAGTTCTGCCTCATCGAAATACCAAATACTAAAAATTTTATCAAAATCGGATCAAGTTTTGAAGTTCGATAAGTGCATAATAAGGGCTTCCTTAATGTGTAATCGTATTTGTTGTTTGTATTTCAAAAGTATTCATCTTCCTTTACCTAAACACTAGTCAATATATGGAAAAATGATCCGTTTCACAAAATCGTATTAGTGTTGACTAAAGTAGTTTGTCCTTTTTATTTTCCTACTTACTGCATTGTAGTTGTTATTGTGACATTTAGTACTTTTTTCTTTGCTCTCTCAACAAAGTACTAGCAACTATCGTTCCAATTAACATGCGATTACTTTTAAATTAACTTAATCTATGTTCTTTTTATACAAATAAGTAGTTTTTAGTTCTACATTTATTTTTTCTACATCTAGAAAACTTTTATCAGTAGGTATAAGCTAAAGTAAAAGAGACACAAATTAGAGAAGAAAAAAAACCATCAACAAGAACATTTTAATATGACCATTACCCATTCCAAACAACATTTTATTTAAATGTCCGTATGTGTAATCACATCAAGGGTGCATTTACATGATAAAGCAAAAAAAAAAGAAAAAAAAGAAAAAGAATATATTCTAAACCATTCATTCCATTTACCAGTAAAACCTCATGCAAGTGTAAAGGAAACATGTTTTAGAAATACATATATTCCTTAACAACTTTATTGAAATCTTTATTTCCTATTTATTTACATGTACACATTTTGTACGAAACATATAAATACACACTCTCTATATTAATTTGTTTGTACCCGGCAGTGTTTGGATTTCATTATATTTTCTGTGAATCTGTATTATACGTTATTGCCTCATTGGATATGGAGGAAATAAAAATGGACGACAAGGCATTAGACCTTACCCGTCAATTTTGTTAAAACATGGTAAATAAGTTAATTATGGTGACTTTTTATGGGAGGTGACTAACCCCCTGTACCTTTCCCTGCCATTTTTTGGTTAAACTTCATTCAGTGATACGATATTGCTTCATGTATAGTTTGAAGACTTTCACAATTATAGCTCTCCAGATATTGGAAAATAACAATTTATATTGTATGATATGTGTCACGCCCACTTATACATTCCCGCCCATTTTCAGAAAAAATCCATATAATGATAAAGAATGAAGATTAAATTATTACGTTGAAAGGCAAACGCCGCTCTTTACGTAACAAAGTGTTGTTGTAAATTACCTTCATTGAAATAATGGATATTTTTAATGGTAGGATCAATTTTAGAACCGACATCCCTTTCAATGAAGGCTTTATTAATCCTTGGTAATGACTCGATTCAAGCTAATGTCACACCACTTAATACTTATACAAAAAATAAATCTCGATATATCGAATTTTTCGATTTAACGAATGGGACTAACGACATATCGTTCGTTATACCGGGATATGCCTGTACATCAAAAACCTTTTCCGAAGCAAAAAGGATAATAAATCTAAACAATATCATTTAAGCAATGATGTTTTAATCCCTTGAGGACCAAGGCTTTAAATCGGTGAAAAAGTTTTATTTTTTTATGAAATATTGAAAATAAGGAATTCAGGAAGTTTGTGAAGGACCTCAAAGGGACCTGGAACCGTTGCATCAGCATCAGCCAAAAGATAAAAAAAACTCATAGATTTTTGTTTAAATTTTTTTAATATATTGATTAGTTTTGTAACTTTTATAATATTTTCTATTACAAATCAATTTTATGGTATTTTACGAAATAGTACATTTTATCATTACAACATAAATAATCACCACAATGAGAACATGAAATAATATACCTTTATTCTGGGAAAGCTCCAAAGATGATAGTGTACTTCAAAATACTTTTGAAAAAGGGTCAAAATATGTTTTGTTTTCATTTTGTAAGCTTATTATTGTTATGGTGCTTATAAGTACCGTCGGTCGACAAAGGGTTAAAATACATATCACTACATATTGTGCATTATTATTTTAACCATAATGTAAGGAAAAAATATGTCGAAAATATTAACTGATACCATCAAATGTTCCTTAAAGTATTATTTAAAATATCTATATAGATTTATACCTAAATTCTCTATCAAAATAAAAATATCTTTGGGCTAAATTGGCATTTCACTCAAGCGAATTTTTAAATTAAAATGTTTTTCACGTTATGGAGACAGAACTCGTATCATTCATTTTTAACTTTGTATACCCTACACCATCATAGTGGGTGTCTTTCTGAGACGATTAAACGATGTCCGTCCGTCCGTCTGGTTGGCTGGCTGGCTGTCCATGTAAACCTTGTGCGCAGAGTACAGGTCGCAATTTTGAAGATATTTCGATCAAATTTGGTACATATTATTTTTTTGGCCCAAGGACCTAGCCTATTGAAACTGGCTGAAATCGGTCCATTATTTCACCTAGCCCCCTTACAAATGTCCTTCCGAAATTAGACTTTATCGGTCATAAATATTTAATTTATATATGTATCTCCACAAATTGCGCTCCAAATAAGTTTTATATATACAAAATTCATGTCACCAAATTTTTTTACGATCGGTTCATAATTAGTCATAGCTCCGAAAATCACTTTAACGTGCATAAATCGCTTAAAAATGTTGGTATACTCACAAAATTCAACATAGTAAGCTCTCATATAGACATAAATCACACGACCTAATTTTATGATGATCGGTCCATAATTGGTCATAGCCCCCATAAAGGGCCCACTTTCGAAAATCACTCAAAAATATAAATTATGGAAATTTTCAAAGAAAAATGTGAATTGTGAAAATTAAATTTTTAAATTTAATATTTTCATGATTTTTTCTTATTGGATGATTTTTAAAACTTAATATAGAAATGATATTGAGTGATAAAAATAATAACATACTATGATAAATTATATGTATTGGTATCAAAATGTTGTAATATATTTTAAATATTGAATAAAAATATACTTCTTATTCCACTAATTTTACACGAATTTCGATAAATCCTTTTTAAGGACCTTAATCGTACCAACTATTGTCTTTCTATATATAAAAACTTTAAAATCTAGTTTTAATATGTGATCAAAAATTATGAAATCTCCATTTCTAATGTTATTAAAATATATGAACTTTGAACCAATATTAAAAACAAATTAAAGTGAATTTCGATGAACATCTGAAGAACTTAAAATTTTGTGTTCTAATATTATAAAAAGAGCAAAGGTTCAAAACTTTATTAATTTTATCGAAATATTTCGTTTTGTCAATTATATGAATTTAATATTCCTCATAAGTTATGTGGTAAGATATGCAGTATGTGCAAATACAATAATTAAAAGTAGTGCATACTTTCAGGATTATTTAATAATGATATCAGTGCGTATACATAAGTGTTAATTAAATATTACTCATACGCAATGTAACATAATTTGCTTGATATACAATAGAAATATAATATGCTGATTGCAAGAAATGTAAATAACTATGAAAATATCTACTAGACTGCCTAAATTACATAAAACTTATGTAAAAGTCTTAGCTTTCAGAAATTGTGAACGACAATAACTTCCAGAATCGATTTAACGATGTCGGTCTGTCCGGCCATGTTAACCTTCCAGTTAAACTAGAGATCGCACATTTCAAAGATAACTGCATATAATTTGACAACCGACCTTCTGTTTGACCAAGTTATTTTGATAATATCGATAGACAGTTACAACTCAATACAAATAAACCAGCAAATAAGAATTCTCATTCGGATACAAAATAAATGAACGTAAGCAAAACAATGCTTTTGTTAATGCTACTTGCTGTAAAAGCTTACAATATAGTAAATAAACAGTTCATTTGGAACAAAAGTTACTCCACCAGGTTAACAAGCAATAGAGCGGCATGATACATAAATATTCGTGTAACTCCTAGAGGCAGCAACGTTCGAAAAATGTTGCCTGTTTACATGCAACACTTTTATAGACCAAAAATTACAATACGGATTTAAATATCTCCTCATTGTTTGATTGTCCGAAATCAAAAATCTGTTAATACATAAAAAACTGTAAAGCTGGCACGTATCTAAAAAAGGAATTATATCAGAACTTATTAAAGTACATACTAGGTTACTAGTATGTATATTGTCACTTACTTATATGAGTTTAATTGGCTTATAGAAAAATTACTCATAACTTTTACTAGTTTCAAAAACTTGGTACTTAGTTTAAATTAGAATTATTGGAAAGTTCTTAGTAAAACAGAACAATTAATTAAACTTTAAAAAGAAAAACTCACTTAACTGAAAAGTACAGAAATATACAAAGTTAATGATTTGAAATTGCGGGGAATCAATAACAACCCAAACAAATTTATTAGCCAATTGGAAGTTGTTATATGCCTTTAAATATTAGTTATTAGAAAAAATCTAATAATTCGATATGAAAAAAAACCGACTGTATAGTTTATTGCAGCAGAGTTCAATTAAATCTCGAAAAAAAAAGTTTTTGCTCACCAAAAACTAACTAAAAAAAATCAGATATTTTGCGAAATAATATCATAAACTTTCATAAATGCTAACATGGCCTTTATCATTGCCATCTTTATGTAATTTATTTTGCCTATAATTTCTTGATATTTATTTATTAAGGAACTTTTCTTTTATTCACATATTAAAAATATCAAAATCATACTGTGAAAAAATCATAACTTATTTTCGCCTATACATTTTTTTCCTATTTACAATTTAGTTTTTTTCCATTACACAAATAAAGTTCTGAAAGGTTTATGAAAGTATATATTGCCATTTTCAGCAAACTCATAAATACAGTAACATTTTGCAAAACTTTCTATATCATCAGTTTATTCGAACTTATACACTGAACTACATGGAACAGAACATTTCCAACTGTGTTACCACATAAACATTTGTTAAAAAGTTCTGTTTTTTTTTTGCTCTCTGTATCTTACAATTTTGCTCTCCTCCATGTTCATACGATTTCCTTTACACCAATTCGTACAACCAACAAACAGCAAACAAATGCAATAGTGGGAGAAAAAAAAAATATTTTTGTTTTTGTATGTAGTTTAACTAGCACTACATTTGTCTATCAATATGAGAAATGTTTCATATAATTTAAAAACTGAATAATCACATGCTCACATATACAGAAAGTACTTACTCATACATGTAGATGTCATGTACATATATACACACATATTCAATCATATAGTACAGTGGTTCGTAGGACATAATATTAGCTAAAGTTTCGAAAGACCATTTATTAAAAAAATATCATAATTTTGTGTGCTGTTCATTAAGTTTAGTGAATTAATATAATTTTCATTTATTTAATAAATTATAATGCTAAAATTTGTCTTACGTTCAGAAAATAGCTGAATTATTGTTTTATCCGTTAGTTTGCGTCTTTTATTCTTATTTCCAGCATAAGGTTTGTGACAGTACTGCGACTTATTTTAACTTTTTTGTTATAGCGACAACTATACTCATTTGTAGTTTACTTTCCCTAAGGGGATCTAGTTTCAAAGTGATATGGACCGATTATAGTTCTAATACTTTATATAGAAGGAAGCTGATGATTTAACGTAGCGTTGTCCTACGAAAGATAAATTGACCCCAATTAGGCTCTCTCTGTGAACTAGCGCATAAGCATCTCTGCTGCTATTAATTAACTATATTTTTATATCAGATTTGTTTAAAATTCATTCATACATTCATATAAACAAGTGATGTGATGTGTTCTATCTTCGAAATTACTTTTCTAATTAAAACAAAACTTTCGGCTGATAAAGCTGTCGCTGGCTTGACAATTTTTGGCTGAGAG
The DNA here is from genome assembly GCF_958450345.1 of Calliphora vicina. Lineage (NCBI taxonomy): Eukaryota > Metazoa > Arthropoda > Insecta > Diptera > Calliphoridae > Calliphora > Calliphora vicina. Next base: position 73,396,027 of record NC_088783.1, on the reverse strand, counting down.
ATATTCGCGTTGCTCCAGAACACAGATTCAATTGTAGTGGGAATGAATGTGAATAAGTAGATCTAGTACAATATGCCGCGGCTAAATCGGACCAGCATATTATTGATTCTGTAAGGTTTTTTTTCGAACGGACAAATTGTTTGACAAGATAATTGTTTGGGAAAATAAAAGTTCTTCTTCATAAGACTCGGGGCGTTCCGGAGTGTTTATTCATTTGTCGAATAATGAATGTTTTTCTCCACTCCAAAAAACTATTTATTTTGTATAAGAAAGCCACAGAAATTTGCAAATGTTCACTTGAAATCAGTAGAGAAATTCAGGAATATATTCCTTATTAAATAGAGAATCAACAGCTCTCTAATGTTCAAAAATCACATTTCTAAAATTGTGTAGCCTCAACTATAAATTCAGTTGCTACTACGAATCAGTTTTCTTTGTGTATATGAGGGATTTCATGTCAAGTGAACAAACTTTTGAAATCTATGTCTTACGATCGGGATGAAATTTGCACCAAGGTTAGTTCTATTGGATAGTAATTCAGACAAAATTTGTCAACAAGGTCGAAAACTCTCTAGTTAGAGGGGGTCAAAATTTTAAATTTTGCCAAGCAGGTGTTTTTTCTCATCCATGTAACTTGTTACCTATTGTTCTTAGCAAAATGTGTCCTAAATATTTTAGATAGCTATTTCTTAAATTTTTTGAAAAAAAATAAAAATAAAAACTTTTTAATGTTTTTTTCCGAAATCAAAAACTTTTTTAATTTTTTTTCAAAATGGGCCTTTTTTCTCAAAAGTAAGCTTGGATATTTTCCTTGAAGACCTATTTGGTCGCTTAGTGGGATGCGATTTGGATATCTATCAAAATATATGTTTTGTAACTCAAAACATACAATTTTTGAATTCTTTTTTTGCAAAATCAAAAATTTTGCAGACTTTTTGGGCAAATGCTTACGAAAATTTTGTCTCGTTCTCTTAAGGAGATCATATCAGGTTTTTTTAAGGTTTTGCGACTATTGAGGTAGTAGCAATGTCAGCTTCATAACGAGTCTGTAACAGTCACTTCTTTGAGTCTCGAGTGCTACTCTGTATTTTGATTTTATTTTTTTTTATTTTATTTTGATTTTAGCTAAATTGACTGCTAATTTGATTCTCTTATCTTATTGATTATATTCCAAGTGTCTTCGCAGTAAAACTTGAAATGAGATTTAAACATTAAGTCAGCTGATATAACCAAACTTTTTTTATGTTTGCACTTCTTCGATTTTCCGTTTAATTGTAGTCCTTTAAAAACAATCCATTTAATTGCACGTACATACTACAACTGAGCTTAGTTTACAAATATGAATATACTGTGGCTTTTGACTACAATCTCGTTAAATCCATAAGCCTTTTTTAAATCCAATCAAGACAATTCTCAGAATGCAAAAGCAAACAACAACAAAAAAACAGCATCATTGAAACTACTGTTTAAAACAACAGCAAACATAGAAGCAATAAATAGTATGAATGCATAAATGGACAGCAAGTATAAATGTGTCAGGAGTAACAAACAAATGGAAAAATTCCTGCTACCAAATACTACACAAACAACTTGCAAATGAAAAAAAAAAACAAACGGAAAACAAAAAATTATAAAAACCAAACCAAAAAAGAAACTTTTTTACATAAAACCACAAGCTCAAATCTATAGACATACTCACACACATAGCAACCAAACACTAGCACTAGTCCTTTTACACACAAACATACATAAGTACACCAGCACATACGCACACACTCAGTCACACATGTATGTATAAATACTTGAACTTTTACGTTCGTCCTGTAAAATGTGCGAACGTGTTGGTTAGAACATTTAAGTGTGACTCTCTGTGATGATGAGAAAGCATGTGTATATAAGTCTGAATAAATATGCGTGCGTGCATAAGTGTGTTGGTTGGTAAGCTGCTGCTTATAAGCATCCCAGCAGTTCTGAAAGACTGTCCAAATCTAGTGATTTTACCCATCATTTAGGGTGACAACTAGTTAAATAACTAGCTACGTGACTAGTTATTTTAACACAAGCAATGGAAGCTTTTGGATTACAATGGGACTGTCTAATTGCTGGTCCAAAGTAGTCACCGCATTGGATTCATATACTGGTTAAATAGCGTCAGTTACTCTACTAGCTACCTGATTCGTTACTTGATAAGTTATTTTAACATGTAAATGACCTCAAATAGTCAGCTTAAAAATTGTCATAGACCACAGGCAGTCCAACAAACTTTCCTTCGACAACTCTCCAATAGATTGCTTCTGTTGGGTAAAATAAGTACTTTTTAAAGTTCAGTACAAAATAAACATTTAAAGTGACTTCACTATAGGTTACTAAGAGACAATTAAGTGCCTATTGACTCCACGCTATGTTACATGGGACATCAGTATACTTAAGCAAAAATAAACTGTATGAGAATTATAACAAGTTTGTACGGATTACTCACAAAACGTTTACAGTGACTACACTCTAGATTCCTTAGTGACAATTGTCTTCATGCTAGATTACCAACTGTCTTCTCTCTGCAATCCAAAGAATTGGAATCAGCCAAGTGATACGACATTAATGACAACTACTGTCTATAAAGGATACATTGACTACTTGCTTAACTGCTGGGATCTACGTATTGTATTGTATGTGACTGTGTATATGTTATTTAAAAATAATGGCGGATGTTGTTCATGTTGCATAAAAAATATGTTCGTATGTGATCAAAACAGCAACAGCAACAACAACAGCAACATTTTGTAATGGACATTTTTACATTTCTCACATTCAACAGCAACAACTACAACATCAACACAATTACACATTTATGTAAAATGCTATCTATACACATTAGCCTGGCACTTATTTTGTACTTTTTGGATTTAGAGCTAACTCAGAAAAGTTTTAAGAAATTTATCACTCAATCAAATTCAGTACAGTTCAAGTCCCCATAGAAGGCCAAAACTAAGGAGTGAGATCGAAGAAATCTTAACATACATAAATGTTAATAAAAAAGAAACTACAAAACCTACAGTTTTTTTTTAAATTATTATTACAATTTACAAAAAATATGAACCTTTTCGGAAATCCTTCAATTAAGGTTTTTATAGTGCTTTCTGTCACTTTGTTCGAACACGTAGTCCATCTCCGTTTAAAATCTACCACACTTTTGGACACCTTTTTTGTGCTCTTTAATTCTCTTTTAACAAATATCTCTCCACTGGTCTTAGCTCCTGGCAGTTTGGAGGATTTGTCTTCATTGGAATAAATAATATATTACTGTACTTGTACTACACAAGACCTTGCTTACCATATCGACAGGATGCCAAATCAGGCCAAAAATAAGTGGCCTCATTAAGAAGTCTTATGAATGGAAACATCCTCTTGCTTGATGTAAATTTTGGTATTTTTAAAAAATTGTTGGCTTCGTTTCAAGAACATTTTGAGGAAATGTTATGCTTTTGGGTCCTAAACTTTTCTACAACATTCCCTCGAGTAGCCCTAACATAAAATATTGACCCAGAAACTGCGAAAAAATTTTCAGAACATACGTTTTGTCTTCCATCATGCAGCAGGTATATTTTTTGTATAAAATTTGACTTCAATTTACGTGCTCTGTCTTTGGCCTCTAAATTTTTAGCAGTGTTCCTGTCAGGAACTTTTTGAGACTTTTGTGTTTTTATACCTGCATTTGTTTTAACTTTTCGTACCAAATAATTTGAGTATTAAGCTAACCGGACTGCTTTCCTACGGGATATGTTGGAAGCTCATTTAAAAATGCTTTCTATTTATTGGCTTTAGAAACATCATGTGGACAATTCTTTCTATCTGATCCAGGTTTTCTATCAACGGATAAGTTCTCCCTATACTTTTTAATAACATTCAGTTTGACGGCAGACCTTTGATTGTTTGCCAAGTTTTTGTAGGACTAAGTTGGGTTTCGTTGAAAGTATTTAAAAATTTTAGTACTTACTTTTTTCTCGTCACTCATTTTAATCAGATTAACAACAAATTCAAAGGTAACTTCTTCAAGAAAAAAATCAAATAATACTTGGCTTAAAAGTTTTAAGGAAAAACGTTTGTTAAGGTCTTTTCGATCTCACTCCTTACTTTGACCCAACAAAAACAAAATTTGCTCAAATTTTCATCATAGAATTTCCAGATGACGAAAAACCTTAAACCTTTGGAGTATTGAACATCGTAATAGTTCAAAATAAGTTCCACCCTAATATAAATACTCCTCTCATGAACATGCCCGTATTTGTAACATAATAAAAATAATAAATAAATAAATGTATGTATAAAATACCAAATACAAAAAAAAAATGAGAAAATAATGAAAAACAAAAAAAAAACTTCTTATAAATTTTTCACATGCATTCACATCCGTTCGCCCGTTTTTGGTCCTTTCGGTCTTTTAGTTTCAATGTCATTAAGGGAATGATGGCTGGTTATCACTTTTATTTTTATGCGAATAGTTAATAGTCGTTTATTATATTATTAATATTTTTATACTTTAATATTTTTACTTGCCACACTTGTTGTGCCACACAAACGCACAGCTCATTTTTGTATTGCTGTAATAATGACTGGCTAAGTAGTCGATATTAAAGGAAATTGATTTAAATTCATTGTGGTAGCAAACCTGGTCAGAATATGAAATGTGAATACAGAGTGGAATATTGTTTCTTACTTATTTATTTATATTCGTAGGTATGTTTGCAGTTTTAAGAAGAGTGTTTGGCTATTGATTTTTGTGAATGTTGGATTGTTAAAGAGTGGTTTTTTATTGGTCTTTCTTAAAACTCAATTCAAAAATTTTGTTTTCATTACTGCAGGAACATTTGTGCGAATGACAAAAACTAAGTTTGTCATTCCGTTTGTAGTTTTATCATTTTTCATTTGCGGCCTCATAAAGTACATATATTCTTGATCTGTATATATAGCAGAGTCGATATAGCTATATCCGTATGTCCGCCTGTATGTTTAAATCAACTTTCCGAATCCCCCAAATAACTTACAAACATGATACATGAATATATCGCCTATAGTTCCGGTTTGATTGCTACATAAAATCGAGAAAATCGACCCACAATTGGCTGAGATAATCAAAAGCCACGTTTTTTACTTTTACTATTGGTCAATTTACAAGGCCTCTTATCATGTCATATTGTCATAATGTCCTAATATTTCATAATGGTTTTTATTGTTTTTCAAGCAAAAAATGTCCTAAAATAATACTACTTTGTGTGCTATGTTTATTGTGATATCGTAACCAACAAGCAGAGACGTGCGTCGAATGTCTAAGAGTCGGTTAAGCCGATCCGTCGAGTCGTGTTATATTAGGACATTATGACAATATTACTGATAAGAGACCTTGTGAATTGACCATATGTATGTAGAATTTTACATAGCACACACTATATAAATGTATTTTTTAAGCCCGATGGAAATTACGAAAGAGTTAACTGTCAAACGAACTGTCATACTGCGTTCATATTTGACATTTGTGATCAGTATACTCTGGCAAATCATCATGACTAGATTGGCGTTTGAACAACGCTACCAAATTATCCAAATTTACTTTGAAAATCAGTCATCGATTCGCGCAACTTCTAGGCGACTGTTTTATCGCAAAATTGTGTTCAGCGATGAGGCTTATTTTTGGCTTAACGGGTTTTGTGAATAAACCAAATTGCCCAATAGGGAGTGAACCAATCCACAATAGACCCTACAAAGTTAATAGTTTGGTGCGGTTTATACGATGGTGGTATCATCGGACTTTATGCCTTCAAAAATGAAACCAGGATCACATTACGATCAATGGAGATCGTGATTTTTGGTTTAAAAATATGGATTGCGATACGTGTTATATGGCGCCCGTAACCTTAACCTTATTGAAATAGACCTGTCGTGTAATATGACAGCTCTCTATTGCTTTCTGTGGGGCCAAGTGAATTCACGTAGTTTATACCAATATACCATAAACTACGTGAATATTGGGCGTCTAGAATGCACGTTGTTAAGAATAGCCGCTGTGGCCATATACCCGAAAACATTTTCAAATGATATTCGAAAGATCAATATGATGGTCTTTAGAATAAAACAAAAGCAATAGCAATATATTGGTCGGTTTTCAGGGTTATTAGCCTCTCCTTTACTAAATTTCGTTAGATTAGCTTCCCAACAAGCTGGAAATTCACAGACATGCTGAAAAGGTTATCTGATAGACGAAAATACATATTCAAGTCTAGTGCCATTTGGCCCAGGAGACTTAGTTATATTTAGCAGAGCTAAAATATTATTTATTTGATGTTTCGCGTTAACTTGGCTAATATGGAGAAATACTGATAAAAGTGAAGGAACAGTAAAGTCTAAAGTTAAGTCAGCCAATCTAGCTCGGTTTTCAACATAAGAACTGACTGGAAAAAAGGATAGTTTTGACAATGCAAGCTTAGTAGCGAAGTATCTGGCTCCACCAAATTGCTTCGTTTGACTTTTGTAATATAAGGAGACGTTAACATACGTTTTTCATTAAAACTTTTAATCCATGTATTATTTGATTTTTTTGATCAAGTTACCTTTGTAAAGCATGTCAGTTATTATGTTTTATGTCAATTATGTTCGTTGTTATTAAATGAGTGAAGAGAAAAAAGTACGTACTGAAATTATTAAATATTTTCAACAAAACCCAACTTGGTCCTACAAAAAGTTGGCCAAACAATCAAAGGTCTGCCATCAAAATTATTCCAATTGTATTAAACAGTATCAGGAGTACTTGTCCGATAGAAAACCTGGTTCAGAAAGAAGGAATGGTCCATATGATGTTTCTATAGGCAATAAATAGAAAGCATTTTCAAAAGAGCTCCCAACACATCCGGCAGGAATGCATTCCGGTTAGCTCAGGCTTAAACACATAGAAGGCTGAAAAAGTTCCTGACATTAACTCTGCTAAAAATTTAGAGGCCAAAGACACTGTACGAAAATTGAAGTCAAATTTTATAAAAAAAAATATACCATTATGCAAATGGATGACGAAATGTATGTTCGGGAAAACTTTCCGAGTCAATATTTTTATGTTGCGGATGCTCGTGGGAATGTTGCAGAAAAGTTTAGGACCCAAAAGCAGAAAATATTCCCATAAAGTATGGGAAGCCAAACATTTGAGAGGCAAATCCAGTGGAGAGATATTGGACTCGTGTTAAAAGGTAATTAAAGAGCACGAAAAAGGGCTAAAAAAGTGTGGTAGATTTTAAACGGAGATGGACTACCTGTTCGAACAATGTTACAGAAAGCTTAAAAAAACCTTAATGGAAGGGTTTCCGGAAAAGTTTCATAAATTCATCTTTATTGATAGACCTATAAAAAAATAATATTTTGATTTTTATTATACCTATAAAAAATATTATTAATAATAATTTCAATCAAATAAAAAAAATAAAAAAAAATGTTCAAAATCTATTTCTAATTCAATAATTTATCAACAAAATTTTAAGAAAGTTTTTATTAAATTTTCATATATTTTTCAAGTTTACAATGCAGGAAACGTAAATAACAGTTATCCAGAAAATTCAAACTCAAAAATTCTCCATGTTAGAGTCCACGGAGTCGTATACTGTCATATACCAATATATTCATATTGAAGAGCTTTTTCAGAATCTATGGTGATCTTAAAAAACGATCTTAACTCCACAGTTAACAATTATTTTTCAACAAAAAAATAAAAGTTCGGTTGAAAATCTTAAAAATAGAGTTTTATTTTTCCCGTCAGTAAAATTCTTACAATATTTGCAAGTGCTTGAATATTTAGTTCTTTAGTGATTTTTGGGAATAAGAATTATATTGATTATTTGTGATATAACTTTTCCACATTTCGTGTGGGCTTTTCTGTGGGTTTAGAATACAAATAACTCATGCAGTTCTTTAGAAGCCAGTCATGAACTACTTCTAAGTAAAGCAGAGGTATGTTTTATTTTATCCTTCACAAAATGTTAAAATATGGACATCAATATTGAATTCAACCCTTTTTTTGGGTATGAAAATCCTAAAATTACATTACATATAATTTGCTTAATTTTTGATTATTTAGTAACGAGTTGATCATTCAGATACCCTTGTTATGATTAATATAAGTTCAGCTAAATCTTCTTAGACACTTGCTGGAAAAAATTCTATTCTGTTACAAACGAATTGACAAACCGAATATTCATTCCATTCTTTTGGTGTTGATACAAATAATCGTGCAAATAATATTCATATTCATAGATTACAAAATTAATACTAATCTAGTTATTAAACAAGTAACAAAGTATGGTCGGTCAAGCCCGACCATATAATACCCTACACCAAGTAAATGAGTAAAAATATTTTTCTTTTAAAATATCAATAATTTATATTCATGAGTGATTTTCGGAAGTGGGCCTTATATGGGAGCTATGACCAATTATGGACCGATTACCTTGAAATTAGGTCGTGTGATTTATGACTATATTAAATTTAACTATGTTGAATTTTGTGTGTATACCAACATTTTTAAGCGATTTATGCACGTTAAAGTGATTTTCGGAAGCGGGTCTATATGGGAGCTATGACTAATTATGTACCGATCGTAACAAAATTTGGATTTTGTATATATAAAACTTATTTGGAGCGAAATTTGTGTAGATACATAAACAAATTAAACATTTATGACCGATAAAGTCCAATTTCGAGGGGACTTTGTATGGAGGCTAGGTGAAATAATGGACCGATTTCAGCCAGTTTCAATAGGCTTGGTCCTTGGGCGAAAAAGTAATATGTACCAAATTTGATCGAAATATCTTCAAAATTGCGACCTGTACTCTGCACACAAGGTTTACATGGACAACCAGCCAACCAGACGGTCGGACGGACGGACGGACATCGTTTAATCGACTCAGAAAGTGATTCTAAGTCGATCGGTATACTTTAAGGTGGGTGTTAGACTAATAGTTACAAACATCTGCACAAACGCATAATACCCTCCCCACTATGGTGGTGTAGGGTATAAATATAATAAAGAGTGAGCTAAACAAAAACTTATACTTGAATAAAGTTAAATAAAACTTCTCAAAAATACGTAAATTTATTCAAATATTGTACAAATTCATTAAGCATTACAATGTTGGCATATTACTGGTTATTTATAATATTACCCACTTTTTCCGGAAATTCTCACATTAAAGATTTTATAGTTGATTCTGTTAACTTTTTGGCCAAGATGATCCACTTATGTTTAAAATCGGACATGTCCTGGGATGCCCAATACCTTTCCGGAGTTCTCGACAGTTGGGTGGATTTGCCTCCTGTGGTAAAAAAATTACATTATTGTGTAAATACTACACAAGTGCCTTTAATGCATATTGGAATGATGCTAAGTTGAAAATTTATGATTTAAAAAATATAATATCTGACATATTTTTAAATGCTAACATGATTAAATTAATTTGTTTGACCAAGAATAACTTTTGGCTGGAATAGTGTGTATACGTTTTTTGACTCACTCTTTAATTCGTTAATTCTTTAATCTCTAAAGCCAAAAATAAACACTCCTACTGAGAAAAACTATAAATAATCGTATCAAAGCATATATTAATAATCACTAAGTACACGCGGCCAGTCGAGATAAGAATTAATGTTTATTTTGGAAAGATTTCAGTAACATGAAAACATCTATTGCGTTACGTTTTTAATGCGCGATTAAATTGTTTTGTTTAAACTTTAACAAAGTTGTGGTTTAATTAACACAAAAGAAAAAATATTTAATATTGTACAAAAACAATGTCTATAAACAATAACATGGTGTATTAAATGGCATAAATGGTAGTTTAAGGTATTAAAACCAATTTTGTTTTGCTTAGAAAATTAAAAAAATTTGGATTTCATGGAACAATCACTTGCTTAACTAATTATAAAATGCATAATTTATGTGTCTAATGCATACTTAAAATAAGTGACATTCAAACTAGATTCTGTGAAATCAAGCCTATGTTTTCGATATCACCATATTGGGGAGGGTATTAGATGTTTGAAACGCCCAAAAGTATTAGTCTAACGCCCACCTTAAAATGTACCGATCGACGCAGAACCACCATCAGAGTTAATTTATAATAACCATGTTCATTAGAGTGCCCCTTATAAGAGAAAAATTTTTCAGAATTTTGGAACGGTTTAGTTGCGATTTAGTTTTGAGGTGCATTTACATGAAAAATGGAAATTAACCCTTAAGAGTAAAAATAAACTTTTGTTTTAATATTTCTCAAAATATGTTAATTTTGTTCCTACATTTCTTGTTCTAGTGGCCTGAGACACGTTAATGGCCTGACGATTTTTTAATAACTTTAAAATCTTTTAACCAATGTTTGTCTTTTTTATCTTAATAGAACAACAATTATGTACACATTTCTATTCTTTTAAATTAAATCGCAAAATTTATAAAAAAAAAACTGAAACAAAAGGCATTTTCCCCTTGTTAATGCACCACAAAACTAAATTGAAATTCGGCACGGGCTGCCCCTCATTAGAACACGCTAAAAAATAGTTTGTTGGTATTTTAGGTCATTACGAAAGTTTTCAGCGGTTAACGTTTCAACATTTCAAACATTTAATTCTAAGGGACACTCTAATGTCCATCCGTCCGTCCGTCTGGCTGACTGACTGGCAATTGTGACTGGTCGCAATTTTGATGATATTTCGATTAGCAGGCATTTCGTTTCAAATTAGTCCTATGTATAGGGAAGTCATGTCACCTAATTTCATGACGATCGGTCCATAATTGGTCATAGCTCCCATATAAGACCCCCTACAGAAAATCACTTTAACGAGAATAAGCCTCTTTAAAATATAATTTAACAAAAATAAGTTTCATACACAAATAAATCACACAGCCTAATCTCATAGAGATCGGTCCACTTCCGGAAATCAGTCACGAATATAAATTATTGAAATTTTAAAAGAAAAATGTTTTTGCTATTTTCTCCTACTTGTTTTAATTTGAAAAATCCAAAAATACTCTTTTGCAAGCTATAGACTGCTGTATGTGATTTTCTAAAAATTATCTTAAATTCAATTAAAATTTCTTTCTATATTTATAACCTACTTACAAGTGTTCCAAATGAAGCACTTCGAAAGTATGTATTATTTTTTTTTTACTGACTACCACAACACAAGTAATTTTTTGCCAGAACGCCTTTGGTCATTAGTTTAATATTTTACAAGCCTATTGACGTATTAACAACACAGGACTTAAACCGATTATTCCCTTTCCTTTTCCAAAAAAAACAAACAACAGCAACTATAAAGAAACCATTATATACTTGTTGTTTATGTGTCTGGTTAAGGGCCGTTTTTCCCTAAAATTTATTTTGCACAATGACCACATGTGTAACCAACCAATGACATAAATTTCACTGGTTCATTTACAACAATTTTCACATATTTCCTGTTACTCAACTACTCAACAATTGCTTTAAAAAATAAAAGACCGACCCTCTCTAGAATTTTGCTTGCTTGTTCTAAAATAAAATTAGCTTTAATCCTTATTTCCTTAACAACATGAGAGAAACTCGTTAAAAACAATATTTTATTGGCCAGTTTGTTACAATATTTTTTCATTTTACTTTTATTCTGTTCAGTTCTCAATTTCATCAAGTAGAAGACAAGACCCCGACACACTCATATACTCTATTTCACATTTATTTTTTTTTTATTTTTTCTTGTAGTAAAATGTCAAGAATTTTTATCAACAAAAATCGATTTTCATAGTTAAAAATGTGTGCTAGCAAGAGTGAGAGTAAGTAACCTATAAATGTTTAAGTTTGACATTCCATTATTGTCCTTTTTCGTTTGCCGAAACCAAAAACCAGCAGTAAGAAAACAAAATATAATAAAAATCACAGTATGTGATGTTAAAAATATGTATTCGCAATTTTATGATTAAAGTAAAGGATTTTACTTTTTTGTATCCTCCAGCAAATGTATATGGCAAAATATATGTACTATGTACAAGTACTGAAATGAACCAATTTCCTAAACTGTCAAACCCGTTTCGTAGCATTTTTGTAATCTATAAATCTTGTACAGAGAAAAAAAACAAGAGTTTTGTTATGTCAAAGCTATTGAAATGCGATTAAAAGAGTAATTCTTGTCGATACAGTAGGTGGAATGATTATATGTACGGTGAAAGTTGTTATTTTAAGAGAAATAAACTCAAACAATTGATTTGATCGAATAAGTAAACTTAAGTAGGACCTTTAATATACGTTTTCAAATACTTTGGTGCATTGTCAATAACAGTTGTCATAATTATGTTAAAAATTATTTGTAATATTGATTTTGATTTAATTAAAATTGGATTTATAGCAAATGAAATAATTTTAGAAGAAAGTGAACTAATACAGAATTAGACTACTGGATGCTTTCTCTAGTATATTGACCGATTCTAGTTTTAACTTTATACTTTTTTATTTCTAGTCAAAAACTGCCTGGAAAAAATTCTTTACCTATAAAGTTCTCATTATTTTCTTATAGGTGTTATTACATAGATAATTCCAACACAAATATTTTATCCAATTTTTAATGGTTTTATCCAAATTTAACGTTTTTTTGAAACTTCCAATTTAACCAATTTACTTAAAACCCACAAACCATGGAATTCCCCACAGAAAATTCTAATATTTTTAGAAAATGCCATTTAATTTTTTTTTGATTAATTTTTTACAAATCGTTTGTCTTAAATATTCAAATCTGTCTAAGTAGTTTTGTTTCCTATTTGATAATTTTGTTTGAGACTTTGTGAAAGGGAATTATTTATTGAATTGTGAATTATTACTAATAAATGTCAAATTTACACTGTAAAAATGCAAGCGAACTACAAAGCCAACACTTTTACGATTTAAGCGGATATAGGCAATAAATGTTGAAATAATTGTTTTTTACATAAATATTTTGTTTGTTGTTTCTTGCTCTCCGCTCTAACAGGTATATGGAGGAACGTGCTTTAACAGGCGGTAATACATCCCGGAAGCCCTCAACAAACTCCGCTAAACACAAACCCAATGTCGGTTATCGACTAGGGAAACGTAAAGCTTTATTTGAAAAGCGTAAACGCATAAGTGATTACGCTCTAGTCATGGGCATGTTTGGTATTGTTGTGATGGTTATCGAGAATGAATTAAGCAGCGCTGGGGTATATACAAAGGTAATAAATATAAATATTAATTACTTGTTTTTATTAATGATTTCTTATTTATGTTTTGTTTTTTGTATCTTTATAGGCATCCTTTTATTCCACAGCGCTTAAAACATTAATATCGGTTTCGACTGTGATTCTTTTAGGTCTTATTATAGCTTATCATGCTTTGGAAGTGCAGGTGAGAGTGAGTGCTAATTAAATTTTCTTCTTTCAGATGTTAGATTAATATATATTTATATATTATTTAATAATTTCATTTTATTTTTGTTAATTGGTCGTCGTCTTGGTTGTTAAATTCATTATTATTATTATATTTAATTATTATTATTACATATTAATACTACTAGGATTATGTGGTGAAATGTGAAATTGTGTTTTTAATACCAATACACATACACAAACATATATCTATACCTACCCTACCTAACTACCTACCACCCCTGACCCTTTAGTTGAAATAGCAAAATTTAATAAAAACATTACATTAATCTAACCATATGCATACATACATATCCATCCTTAAACCAATTATAAAAATTAAACCTTTAAACAAAGTTGATTTAACAAAAAAATAATAATTGAAAATGTTGAAATTTTTACTGCAAAGATGATGGCTTATATAAGTGTTGTCTCTAAAAGTGCATGTTCTGTTAAGAGAGAAAATACTTTAAAAGAAAGAAATTATATTGTAGAGTTAGTTTTGGAAATAACAATGTTTGTGTAAATATTTATACAGTTCTTGGATTATTTGTTTAAGAAATTTATTAAGGATGTTCACTTCAAAGAGTAGAATTAGATAAAACAAATGCGGAATTTTTTAAAATTTTTAGCTTTTATTTTGAAACATTTGTACAATATATATTTATTAAAAGTATTGTCCTTTATTAGCTATGACCGCTCCCCTCTTTCTGGCAACATGTGTAATCTGAGCCAAAAGAACTATCTTTTGTGGCCAAGAACGAAGCAAGCAAATATCGGATATTATGTTCCAAAGTGAAGAGAGCGTTCTGAGTCTTCGAAACATGAGTTGTCGGACGGAGCACGTTCTGGACTAAAAACCTGGAGAGGCAAAACTTCCCAACCACTTCATTGTAAATAAGTTCTAACAGGTATTGCAACATGTGGTCGAGCGTTGCACAGTTGGCAGAATCAAAATTTTTTGAAAATAAATCTGGCATTTCAAAACGGCTCATTCTATCGAACAGCCAAGGAGTATCCAATTTTAAGGTATTAGAATGGGCACTACAAATGATCCAGGGGCAGGGTTATGGGGGACCAAAACGGGGTACCTTCGACATGTAAAATTTTTAAACTCATGCAATTTTTTGTTTCCCATCCGATTTCAAAGATTTTTATATTTTTGGAAAGCGCTTTCTTGCGCGTGCTATTTATCTCTTTCAAAATTGAAATTTTAAAATTTTGCCGTACCTTGGTCCGCTATTTTAAAAATAAAGGTCGGACTTTTGGACCGAATGGACTCGATTTTTTTTTGTTAGACAACTAAGTTATGAATAAAATACAAGAGTTTTCAGAAATAAACGATTTTCAATTTAAATATTAAAAAAATAGTTGATTTTTGCTGTTTTTCGGCGAAAAATTGACTTAACTATTTTTTTATTAAAAATAAACTTTCTTTAAAGTACATACACCAATTTTATATTTTTCTGTAAGGTACCTTTATGGAGAACATTTTAATATAAAAAACCTGTCCTATTTTTCGAATATGTCGCCCCTACGCCCAGCCAAGAAGGACATGTGGACCCGAAGGCAAAATTGTAAAAATTCCCATTTGCGAGATTCTTTTTTTGACAAGTTTTTTTACATTTTTTAATTTAGAATGACCATTTTAAAAAAAATGTTGAAAATTTCATTGAGTTGTTAATAAATAAAGATTTTATTACATATTTATTGAGATTCTAAAACTAAAATTTGTATAAAAATTTTAATAAGATTGCAAATATTTGGAACAATTTGATCAACACTCATTTCGAGAAAAATTTCAAGCCACTTTAAAACTCCATCCTTCAAAATTATTACACTTTTATGTACAAATTTTTTAGTATGATGTATAAGGAAAAAACCGGTACAACCTCGATTTTTGGGCTATTTATAACCTACACCACCATAGTGGAGAGGGTATTATGCGTTTGTGCAGATGTTTGTAACGCCCAAAAATATTAGTCCAACACCCACCTTAAAGTATACCGATCGACATAGAATCACTATCTGAGTCGATTAAACTATGTCCGTCCGTCCGTCTGGTTGGCTAGCTGACTGTCCATGTAAACCTTGTATGCAGAGTACAGATCGCAATTTTGAAGATATTTCGATCAAATTTAGTACATCTATTTTTAGGCCCAAGGACCAAGCCTATTGCAAATGGCTGAAATCGGTCCATTATTTCACCTAGCCCCCATACAAATATCCTTCCGAAATTGGACTTTATCGGTCATAAATGTTTAATTTATAAATGTATCTCCACAATGCGCTCCAAATAAGTTTTATATATACAAAATTCATGTCATTAAATTTTGTTACGATCGGTCCATAATTAGTCATAGCTCCCATATAGACCCGCTTCCGAAAATCACTTTAACGTGCATAAATCGCTTAAAAATGTTGGTATACTCACAAAATTCAACATAGTAAACTTTCATTGAGACATAAATCACACGACCTAATGTCATGGTGATCGGTCCATAATTGGTCATAGCCCCATATAACCCCACTTCCGAAAATCACTCAAAACTATAAATTATTGAAATTCTAAAAGAAAAATGTTTTTGCTCTTTTACTTAGTGTAGGGTATTATATGGTCGGGCTTGACCGACCATACTTTCTTACTTGTTTTTATCTATATCTGGATTACTAAGTCATTAATATAGACAATATGGATATTAATGAAGTTTGACCTATCAAAATCGGGAAAAAAATTTAACCCGAATTTTTTTTTCACCAAAAAATTTTTTTGTCATAAATTTTTTTTTACTAATAAATTTGAAAAAAAAAATTGGAAAAAATTCAAAAAAAAAAGTTCGGAATTATATTTGGCACAGCCGAATATAGCTCTCTTACCTGTTAGTGTATAAATAGGTCTAACTTTAACTTTTACATTTCCCTTAAATTCCACACTATGCTGAAACTATATAGCATACTTTTAGGCATTTACCAAAAAAAAGTAATTGTAAGAACTTTTCTCTTTGAAAATTATACTTCTGCTGAAGTAAACATTCTTAATAATTAATTACGCTCCGGCCAAAATCATCTTTGCAGTGAAAATTTTTTCGTTTACATATAAAACTTGCAACTTCACACACACCATGTGATTTGTTGTTAAAATTTCGTTAGAATGCTTTCAATGTCTGCCTGTGTATGTCTGTATTTAGATAGAGAAATGCCTTAATTTATACATAAAATAAAAAAAAAATCAACATACATTTATATACAGTTAAACAAATATGTATATTTATATAATAACAAAAAAAAAATAACAACTATATGTATATATGATGTATTATATAAAAGAAAAATAAACAAAATAAAAAAATACTAATATTTTTAAGCTTCATTCATTAGAATATACTTGTATATAGCATTTTAACATTTAGAAAAAAATGCCGAACTAAACAAACTAAAGAAATTAACAAACTCTGCTTTTTATTTTAAATAAAATTTGTACAGAAATGGAAATACAATTTTTTTAACTAAAATTCAAACAAATTGCAAAGTTTTCATATGAAAAAAAAAGATTTTTTATAAAAAAAATTAAAAAAATAAATAACAAATAGTCATATACATATCTATACACATTAGCAATTACACATATATACATATACATACATATAAACAAATATTGTACATAACCATTTTTAGACATACCTACAAAACTCTTTCAACAAATTCATATCGAAATAAATACATTTGTAGTATTTTTTTTAAATGAAATAGTAAATTGCTAAAAAAAAAACAACAAAACTAAAAGAAAAATCGGATAAAAATCATAAAGTGCAACAATATTTGTTTAATTCACATTCAAACATATACATAGTTCCTACACTTTCGTTCATATTCATACATCGATGAGATTCAATGTTTTGGAAATGTTTGTCCATACATATGTATAACTGTATATGTCTCTATATAAGTATATCGCTCTATACATCTGAATGTGTATGTCTATGTGTAGGAGTATGCATTTATGTATTATATACATACATATATCCTTAGTATTGTAGCTGTATAAACTAGTTTAGTAGTATTTTATGCATTAGTGCCTTAAGTGCTTAACATTTCATAAAATTTTGTGAAATATACAACAAAAAAAAACACACACACACAATTAAACGATAAACAGATACATTTTAACACAGAACAGATACACTTTTAAAATTCTCATTTAAATTATTGATGTACGTTGAAAAATTAAACATGCAGGGAGTTTCATATCAGTGAAGGAAGAACATAATGTATGTAAAGGCAAAATGAAAGAAAATACGCGAAAATTTATCATAATAAGATTTTCACAAAATTACCAGAAAAGAGCTTCGAAACATTTAAATATGCTCTTAGAAATATTTCTAATAAGTCTAAGTTAAAGCAAATCTTAAGTATGAAGCTTGTTATTAAAAAAAACCTTCAATTCGTTCGAGAATTTAACAAAATTTAATTAGGACTAGAATACATAACATTTTTTTTTTAGCAGACAATTTTTTTTAGAAATCTTCAATGTGCTCATTTTTATCAAGAACTAGGTTGCTACAACACTATTTTTACCGAAAGCTTTAGGAACTATTCCACTTATTCTCTGGGCGGTATATACTTTAAATTTTGGCTAATTAAGGACTGAGATCGAAAAAATCTTAACATACATATATGTTAATAAAAATAAAACCACTAAACCTACAGTTTTGATTAATTTTTTATTTGATTGAAATTGTTATTACAATTTACAAAAAATGTTATTTTTATAGTTATAATCAATGTAAAGAGTTTATGAACCTTTTTCGGAAACCTTTCCATTAAGGTTATTATTGAGCTTTCTGTCACTTTGTTCGAACAGGTAGCCTAATTCCGTTTAAAATCTACCACAGTTTGGACACCTTTTTTGAGCTCTTCAAATCTCTTTTAACAAGAGTCCAATATCTCTCCACTTAGCTTCAGGCAGTTTGGAGGATTTTCTTCTCTTGGTACAAATTCCACATTATTCTTCTTGTACCACTCAAAATCTGGCTTGGTATAGTGAAAGGCTGCCAAACCAGCCTAAAAATAAGTGAACACATTAAGAAGTCTAATGAATTAAAGTATCCTCTTTTGTAAATATTCCTTGATTTAAATTTCGGTATTTAAAGAGCCCTTTGTACACAGAAAAAACTATTTCTTAAACCGTTTCAATTCAAATATTTGTCACATATTCAATAATTTTTGTATTTGAAATTCAACGAATAACGAAAATTGTATATTCAATTGTCAAAATAATCAAATTCAAAACTCAAAATTCGATAGAAAATATCAAGAAATTTTGTTTTTGAGCAAATGAATACTTGATTTAATTATGAAATAATTGAAACCAGTTCAATATGGGATAAATGTTTGAAATGAAATATAATTTTTTTGGGTGTAACAAATGTTTGGCTTCTTTTGCCGCAACAGCATATTATTTGCCATACCAAGAACTTTTTGGGACAATTTTGTCTGCTTTTGGGTCCTAAACTTTTCTACAATATTTCCTCGAACATCAGCAACATAAAAATATTTATCCGGAGGCTGCGAAAAATGTACCATTCTGCAGGTATATTTTTTTATATAAAATTTGACTTCAATTTCTATCTTTGGTTGTCTAAATTTATATCAGAAAGGTTGTCTAAATTTATACCTGTCATGAACTTTTCGAGCCTTGCATGGCTTAACTTTTCGTACCAAATAGTCCGAGTACTAAGCTAAGCGGACTGCTTTCATACCGGATGTCTTGGGAGCTTTTTTAAAAATGCTTTCTACACACAGAGAAAAAATATAGTTGTGCATGTTTAGTGTAACCATTTCAATATTGTTACAAGTTTTTTAACAATATTATAGTCACAGTAACATTTACATGATTGTGGTTACCATAATATGGTTAATTTACGATTCACATGATTGTATCAACCATATATATATGGTTACAGTAAACAAGTACATGTTTGTGACATTTATTTCCTTTCTTATCATAATTCAATCTGCGACATTAATACTTTTCGGCAGTTTCGAATTAATATAATTTTTCTTTGCTCTTATTTTATTACACTGTTTTCAACAATTGAATTTAAAATACAAAAAAAAATTGCCACAGAAGTAAATTGAGGGTACAACCGAAGCAATACTTCAAACATTTTTTTTAAGATCAGAATATATTAAACTATTCAAATAATTATTTTAGTGGACATGATTAAATATCAATGCACCCACTAAGCATGTGCATTCGTCGCTCTCTCAGTGACCACAATTGTGTTATGATATGAACATTATTGTGTTAGATTCTACAAATTAGCTTTGAACAATGTTGTTACGAGACCTCTGATCTTATTCTTAGTGACTGTCAAATGTTGGGATCATATACAGCAAAGTGGCCTGTAATAGGCTCAATGCTAATTGATTTATATTAAAATAATATTAAACATATTATGATTTTGGGCTCGTATTGGCAGATTCCGGTAATAGTAATATGGTTATATTATTCCTGTAATCATAACATAGTTTGTTTTTGTACTCTTTCGGTGTGAGAGGTATTACTTTTCTATCAACAATATCACAAATTATCCAAATTATGCCTAAACAACATCATAGCTACAGCTTTTTTGAAAGAGATACATAAGCAAACTTTTTACTGAAACCATATCGTAACATTTTGTTAATTTGTGTGAACAAACACGACATCAGTTTTGCTTTCACATGTCAAATTTTTTGTTAACATTGATTCCATTCATCAATGCACTATGGCCAAATTTTCAAATTTAGCGGTAAAAAGTCGATTTTCAACATCATATTTTTTAAAAAAAATCTGGCTCACGGTTAGATATCGGTTCAACTGACCTAATCGAATAATTCGATAGGCAACAAAATCACAATCAATCTGTGCTGAAATAGTACTGTAAATACATCAATACAGAAATTTCTAAATAAATATTCCCGGGAAATTTTTCCCGATTAGGAACCCTAATTCCCGTATTTTTAACTTTATGGCACAGACAAATATACATATAACAAAACTGAAAATTTTACAAGTTATATATGGAAATTAATACTATTGTAAAAACATTTTTTTTTATAATTTTGTCATTGTCATAAAGTTTGAACACATTTTATTAGTAATTTAAGAAATTCTTGTGATTTATGAAAAACAAATATCAGACGTACTTATTTGTATTTAAATCGTTCCATCAGAGTTTCATATATTTTTAAAAATATTCTGCTAATTTATCATATATTTTTAAACAATCTATTAATTGTGATTATATCGAGCTTCTACAAAACAAAAACATAGTTAATTAGATGATATGAAACTCCCCTCATTTTAAATACATACATTATCACACAAAGATTTTAAAATAATTGCATTAAATTTTATCTCATTTATTAGATACTATAACTATTACTACTACTACTACTAATATAATTATTGATATTAAATATTACAACTATTATCATACAAGTATTTTTTTTCATTATTTTCAATATCATATCCACCCTCATAGTGGTGTCTTTATTTGCTTTCTCAAACTATTTCTAAACCTGCTATATCTCTTGCTTTATTTATTTTAGTCAAATAAATGTGTGTTTAAATGTTATATTTTAAATGCATTTTTGCTTTTTTTACCTACTATATAGTCCACATGTATTATAAATTTATTTAGTTTATACACACTTTTATCCTTTACCTCTATATATTGTATTGTATGTACTGAGCTGAGCAATGCAAGTGTAATTAATTCAATCAATTTTATACGGTCAATAAAGAAAAAGACAACAATAATTATTATTTGTTACAAACCAGCCTTCATAAATATAAATGCTATGTGGTCACATTGTACGGATATTTGAAATAATAATCGTAGTTGGTAATTGTAACAAATAATTGTTTGATTTTTTTGTTAGACCGGAACATATAGCTTTACAATATGTTAAGAATTTCTATTGAAAACTAGGTATTTTTTGCTGTTCTTGCTTTCATTTTCACATTATTTGCATAATGTGACTTAACCTTAACTCGTTCATTGTGGTTTAAGTGATTTCCACATTGACGTGAAATATTAAACGTGAATACTACATTTTATATTGTTTTTGCTACTGCTATTGTTCTTTTACAATTTGTTTTATTCTTCATCATTAAATTATTATTCTTTGTTGTCGATTCTTTTTTATATATGTACTATATTTTTTTGTATATACAGTAAAAACCCGGTATAACGAATCTCATTTTAAGGAAAATCCCATGTAACGAACAACATACAATTAACTAACATAACTAAACCAAATATAGAGAAAAATAGAACAAAATCAAACGTCCGACAACAAAATCGCTGCTATATAAAAAATTATGTCTATTCCCTATACGCAGAAAATAATAAAGTTGTATATGTTTACTGTAACCATTTTAAAATGTTTAAAAGTTTTTTAACACAATTATGGTCAATGTAATTATTTATTTGATCGTAGTAACCGTAACATGTTAAAATGACGACCCACATGATTGTAGCAATCGTATATATGATCGTAGTACAAATAAAACTTTTTTATTCTCTGGGTGTAATGGAAAATAATTTTTATTATTGATTTCTCGACCAGAGGAAAAACACACATTCCAGTTAATTGAGATGCTTTAAAAACCACAGCCATATAAATTCAAGGTGGACTTTATGGAAGTCATGACTTGATATATTGGGTGCATGACCTAGAAATGTGGGATTTCTAATAGATGGTGTATCTTATAAACGCGGTTTTTGTTTTTAATAACTTATACGTCATTTTGAAGCGTACATATCTGTTGTAAACAACAACGTTTTTTTGCTTTTTTTACCAACAACGTGTCATATGCGGGAAGTTTTGCTTTTCTTCTCTAATTTGAAAAAAAACCAATTGCTCATACAAAGCTTATGATGAATGTGTTCCATCGGTTTCAACATTTGAGAGAAGTGGTGATATTGACACGGTAGACAAAGATCGCCCAGGCCAGGCAAAACAAGATTGAAGAAAATGAAATGAAGGCATTACTCAACGAAGATTGCTGTCAAACTCAACAAGAGCTTGCAACATCATTGGAAGCTACTCAAATAGCAAACCAAAATGTTTGAGAGTAGCAGGATTCATCCAAAAACAGGGACACTTGGGAAAATACGAATTGAAGACGAGAGAATGATTTTGCATTTAATTTTTACACCAAATCAATACTTGTGATGAAAAATGGATCCATTACGATAAGCCGAATCGAAAGAGATCGTATGTGAAGCCCGGCCAACCAGCCGAATAGATACCAAAGCCAAATATCCATGGAGTTAAAGTAAATCTCTGTATTTGGTGGGAGATAAAGTGTCACGTCTATTATTAGCTGCTGAAATCTGGCCAGACCATTATAGCGCACTATGGCACAATTTCCAAATTTTGCGGCAAAAAGTCGATTTTCCAACATCATATTTTTTAATTTTTTTTTTATCACATTCTATTGCCAACATATTGGAAAGAAAAAAATAGATATAAATAATGACAGTTGACAGCCCATAATTAGACATAAAATGCTGATAATATATAAATTTATTCTAATTCATTTTATTACTTGTGAAGCAGTATAATTTTTAATTAAATAAAACGTCGTTTTCCAAAATATACTTTCAATAAAATAAATCTTTGAATATGGATTCTATTACTCGAGGTGTTTATTTTTAACTGTTGTAAAGATATTTCGTAAATGTTTGTATTTAGAACTTATTTTGATGTTTTTACTGGGTCATCTTTTTTGTGAAATTGTAAATAGTGTTATTGTCTTTTGTGGAGTAGAACTCCCGTGGATAATAACCTTTAATAGAGTTTTCTACATGCAGTTGTTCGTGGGAGTCTAAGGTTTAATGTCATGTAAAATTTGTTTGCAAATAATTGCAAACTCACGACTTAATGTTACTTTTGCAAAAGGTAAATTCATATGGAAGCCCAACGAAAAAACTGACACGACTTTCGTAATTTTGTATGAAGTTTATGGAAATGTTTCTATCAAATTATAAAGAGGGAGTTTTAGATTAATTTAATTTTTTTCGAATTAACTTTTTTCGAAAATCCCCCTTAGAAAAAAGTGGGCGTGGAATATGGAATGGAATATTTTGACAGTAGAAGACTGCATACCAAATTTGGTGAGTCTAGCTTGTCGGAAATTAGTTTTTGCCGCTAATTAGGGTTTTTCGGCCATAGTGCAACGGTAACCTGTATCGAACGCAACTGATTCGTTTGAAACTAGAAAATTGGCCGAAAAACGCCCCGAATATGCTGCCAGACATGAAACCTTAATATTTGATCATGACAAAGCTCGGCCACATGTTGTAATACCTGTTAGAACGAAGTGGTTTGGAAGTGTTGCCTCACCGGCTTTATAGTCCCCGTCCTACTATTATTTCTTTCGATCGATGCAGAACGCTCTCTCTGGGATACGCTTCACTTTTGAATATACTATCCGATATTGTCTTGATTCGTTCTTGGCCTTAAAAGGTGAGCAGTTTTTTCGGATCAGAATCCATATGTTGCTAGAAATATGGGAAAAGGTCACAACTAACAATGGTCATGACTTTGAGTAAATTTATATTGTAAAAATGTTATAAATCGTAAATTTTTAAGTCACCCAATATACATTCAAAAAAAAAATACTGTAAAAAATACTTAAAGAATCTAGAGAGAAGTTATCGTCCAGAGCTTATTTAGTTTAGCCCTTCGAAAAAACTCCTGATGTTATTCTCAATGTGAATCAAACTGGTCTATATTGAAAAATATTACCATATAAAACGTTTGTTCACGATACAGGAACCACTGCTCCAGGAACAAAGTTATCAAAAAATCGACTAATAATTTTAGTTTACACTAGTGCATCTTCAACAAAGAATTTTAAATTTACCATCTTGTAAATGCAAAAGAAACGCCACTCGTAATAAAGTGTTTAATTAAAAATACATAAAATGTACAAATTTTGAACGATAGTCATGATTGCTAATGTTACATCGCTTAAAGCTTATTCAAAAATAAATCTCCATATAATGAATTTTTCGTTTTAACGAATTGGTCTGACAACATATTGTTCGTTATACCGGGATTTGCCTGTACGTACATATTTTGTTGATATATACGAGAATTTGTAGTGTTAATATTTTTAATTGTATCGTTTACTATGACTACAACAATATGAGTTTTAGTGATGATGTTTACTATGAAATTTAATCGAATATATGGAAAATACAGACTGTTATTCGTCAGTATCAGACATTTTTGTTAGAAAAATGATATGACCAAAAACCCTTAACTATCTCAATACTTCTGCTTTATAAATTGAAAAGTTTAGATTTTATTACAACTTTCTCAATCGTATTGTAGCTGCTGGCTGACAGATTTGAGAATGTGAAATTCGTCAAAAAAAGAGGAGTTCAATGTTTTCTAAGTCCAAAACTGATCAGACAAATATTGGTTTTTATAACTCTCTATTTGCTATTTCATTACATTGCACGAATAAATACTTAATCGCTTAACTATCAACCCTATTACATTTATTTGCATTTAATCTACATAATTGTAGCTGTTGTTAAAATGTTCATTATATATTAAAATGTAAAGATTAAAGGTCAATAGTTTATTCTTCTGGCTGTTTCAAAGTACAATATAGTATTGTACAACATTTTAAGTACTACGTACGTATAGTTAACAATTTGATTTTAATGAAGAAATTATTAAAATTGTTTTTAATTTTCAACTAGATGAGAATATAAGCTTAAGGGTTTTGGTAGGGTTCTTATTTAGTTAGTTTTTATAGATAAGTATAAAAATCTTGAAGTGGTAATTGAAGGAAATAATTTATGAGATAAACTATTGATTTTTTTCTTAATAAATAAAAAAATATATTGTTTTCACTACCAGATAATAGTAATAATAATTATCAGTTTTTTTGAATTTTCAAATCTTCTGTGGCATCGCCATACCACATACTTTAAGATAAAACTTTCTATTACTTTTGTTTACATACGATTTTTACTACTATTTATACCCTACACCACCATAGTGGGGAGGGTATTATGCGTTTGTGCAGATGTTTGTAACGCCCAAAAATATTAGTCTAACAACCACCGAGTATACCGATCGATTTGGAATCACTTTCTGAGTCGATTAAACGATGTCCGTCCGTCCGTCTGGTTGGCTGGCTGTCCATGTAAACCTTGTGCGCAGATTACAGGTCGCAATTTTGAAGATATTTCGATCAAATTTGCTACATATTATTTTTTCATCCCAAAGACCAAGCCTATTGAAACTGGCTGAAATTGGTCCATTATTTCACCTAGCCCCCATACAAATGTCCTTCCGAAATTGGACTTTATCGGTTATAAATGTTTAATTTATAAATGTATCTCCACAAATTGCACTCCAAATAAGTTTTATATATACAAAATTCATGTCACCAAATTTTGTTACGATCAGTCCATAATTAGTCATAGCTCCCATATAGACCCGCTTCCGAAAATCACTTTAACGTGCATAAATCGCTTACAAATGTTGGTATACTCACAAAATTCAACATAGTAAACTTTGATATAGACATTACCTAATTTCATGGTCATCGGTCCATAATTGGTCATAGCCCCCATATGAGGCCCACTTCCGAAAATCACTCAAAAATATAAATTATTGAAATTTTAAAAGAAAAATGTTTTTGCTCTATTACTTATTGTAGGGTATTATATGTTCGGGCTTGACCGACCATACTTTCTTACTTGTTTTAAATTAACGATTATTTTGTATTACCTGAAAGTGCAACCCTGAAATCTATTGCACATTTCTCTAAATACAGATGTGAATAACATGTACGACACATTAAAGGCACAGCTTTTAAATTGATTTTTTTCGAAAATATATTAGATTTTTTAAAGTTGTATTTGAAAATAATTTCGAATTTTCAAAATTAAATTCGAGTTTTATTATGAAATTAGAAATTATGTTGGAAATTTTAACATTAAACTGAATTCTGCTTGAAAATAAGTTCGAATTTTCGAAACTAAGTTGAAATTTCAAGAACAATGCTTAAAATGAAATAAATTAAATAAAGCTATTAAATTTTATTATTCAGTACATAACCATGAAAAGTATTCACAAGATTCTATATATCGTCACTTACATCACTTCATAAATGTTTAAAATGATTGGGAAAATAGCATTGCTAAATGAAAATCACCTCTGATGTAAATTTAATATCTACATTTTAAAATTAAGATTTTGTTTTTCTTCTTTATTTTCAAACCTTCGATTTTGTTATTTTTGTTTTACTTAACATACACTCTGGTTCACTTATTTAAAGGCACTAAAAATTCCATATTCAGCAGCCTGTGTCTTCTGCAATTTTAAACCAATTGCATAATTTTAAAATAGAAATGGAAGCTAGACATCTTGAGATCTAAAAAAAATCATGATAGTAGTGGTTTCTTAACTAAAGAACTTTTTTTTTAACAATTTATAAAAAAAGTAAAAAAATTTGCTATTTTTTTTTGGTTCACTTGAATAAAGGCACTTTATTATTTTTAAAGTAAGCGATGATTTTTTGTAGCGAGCGTTTGTTTATTACAATTTATTACATCTTAATCATTTTACGAGTCAAAATGGCAAAACAAAAAATTTTAAATCTATCGGAAAAAACTAAAATCGATGTTTACCGTTCTGAAGGATATTCTAACCGCGCAATAGCTAAAAAAATTGGACGAAGCCCAACAGTTGTCGACAATTACATCAAGGACCCCGAGGGGTATGGAAAAAATTTTAAAGGAAGGGTTTCATTGTCTTTATCTACGTATGAGAAAAGAAAAATCGTCAGAATTGCTTCTAATTCTGCCTTATCCTTGTCAAAAATAAGAGCTCAAGCTGGAGTGCAAGCGAGCAAGTCATCAATACGCAGAGTAATTAAGAGCTGTGAGTATCTTAAATACCTGAAATTACAAAAAAAGCCGCCACTTAATGCTCCTCGTAAGGAAAAGCGGCTTCAATTCGCAAGAGACTACATGGTATGGGATGTGCAGCAAAGAGGTCATGTAAATGACTGGAGAACCGTTGTATTTACGGATGAGAAGAAGTTTAATTTGGATGGGCCTGATGGCTACAACTATTATTTCCATGATTTGCGCAAAGAAAAGCGATTTTTGAACCGACATCACAGCCGAGAGGGCGGCGTTATGGTGTGGGGTGCTATTACGTACTATGGCACCATTGATCTTGAATTTCAAAGTGCAAAAATGACTGGTGAAAGCTATAAAACGTTATTGGAATCAGCTTTTCCGAAGTTCAGTGAACTATTTGGTCCCATATCTTGGATATTGCAACAGGATAATGCCCCTATACACACCGCCAGAGTAGTAAAGGAGTTCATTGCAAGCCAAAATGTTAATATTCTGGACTGGCCACCCTATTCGCCAGATCTAAACATTATCGAAAATGTCTGGGGTTGGTTATCTCGTAAGGTCTATGAAGGAGGTAGACAATTTGATGACAATCAGTCACTAATTCAGGCCATTAAGGATGCTTGGAATCAAATATCGTTGGATTACATACATTCTTTTTATCTGTCAATGAAAACGCGTATATTTGAAGTTATTAAAAACAAAGGGGGTTGTACCCATTACTAATTTCTTAAATAAAGTAAAATAAATTTAAAAAAAACAAGAGAAACTGCTTTTCATTAAAATTAGTTAAAGTGCCTTTATTCAAGTGAACCAAAAAAATAGCAAATTTTTTGAATTTTTTTTATAAATTGCACAAAAAAAGTTCTTTAGTTAAGAAACCACTACTATCATGATTTTTTTTAGATCTCAAGATGTCTAGCTTCCATTTCTATTTTAAAATTATGCAATTGGTTTAAAATTGCAGAAGAT
Organism: Calliphora vicina; assembly: GCF_958450345.1. Classification (NCBI taxonomy): domain Eukaryota; kingdom Metazoa; phylum Arthropoda; class Insecta; order Diptera; family Calliphoridae; genus Calliphora; species Calliphora vicina. The sequence continues at coordinate 73,367,674 of NC_088783.1, read as the reverse complement.
ACAGGCTGCTGAATATGGAATTTTTAGTGCCTTTAAATAAGTGAACCGGAGTGTATTTCATTTTGCTTTTGTAAACTGATAAGCAGTCTTTTTATAATTTTTAATTTAATAATATTCTTTTCAAATTTCTACAAAATGCCTTCAAAGTCTTTGTTAACAAAATTAACTTACTTCCTCTCCTCTCATCACAATTTTCTGCTTGTCTTTATAATTATAAAAAATTTCATCTATTATTACTAAAATTGATTATGAACTTAATAATGACTATTAATCATAATTTAACACTATTGACACCTCAGCAAATGCATGAGTACGCGCTAAAATAAACAATGTAAAATGAAAATAAAATAAAAACGCTGCTAAAACTTTAAATCAATGCTAAAGAAAATATAAAAATAGTTTTTCGTTCTTGCACATTATGTTATAATAATAGTAGGACAGACTGAGAATTCTTTTAGAAAAGGATTAATTTTTATCTTTTACAAATTACTGGGATATTAAGAATGTAGAAATGAAGGACATTTTGGAACTCTAAATCAGTTGATTCGTCGGAAAAATGCTTTTTTAGTATTTCCAAGTGATCGCACATGTTATTTATCTTTTATTATCCAGTGCGTATAAATCTTCACATAACCAACAAAAAATCTTTTGATACAATTCTTTATGATGAAATATTTTTATTTTATGTAATTAATAACGATTTTTCAATATCGCTTCCTTCACAATATTAATATTGATACAATAACTTCTTATAGCAGACAGTCGCTGATTTCATCGTCGAAAATAAAAATGTGTCTGATATCATGTCTCATTATCAAAAGTCAACTCATGTTGAGGGTTAATTCACTACATAACATTAAGGACATTTGTATTGATGAGAGATCTTTTTAAAACAATGTTGTTTGCTAAATCTGGTTAAATTTTATTCCCATAAAGTTTGCTGTTCGTATATTTAGTCTATCGCAATGAGAAAGAAACAAAATTTTCTTTAATTTTAGTATATTATTTTGCGATGTGGATTTTGATAACTACACCAATTCGTTCTACTCTTTTAGAGCCTTCTGTATTGAAGAACAGACTGCATCAGAGAATAGGCATATACTAATCTCGTAGCAATCGATATTGAGAAATCTAAGTTTCTCATGAAGAATAGCCCTGAAGTGCAATAATCGCAATAATCATGTTTCCATGCGCCAATAGATTTAAGCAGAAACGTATTCAAGGCAAATTCCCTGTTCATCAAATCAACCGTACTGAAAATAGCGACTACGTCTGAGTTGTTTACAGGACTCCTGTTATTGGGATTGTCATTATTTTTAATACTTTTTGAAAGAGAATTCAATTACCATTAGTGCTTTCTACCCCACACAGATCAAGATATACTGGAATCGATCTAGTCAAAACCTCCAATAGCCAGCTAGTATTCCTGGCTTTGATCCCTTATCTCATGCCTATGGATTTTCTGCAGACATACATTGAAGTTATGGGTTTTTATGTTCCATGTATTTTGCGCTTGAAGTGATATACTGCCAAAAACTAATATTTTCATGGTCGTACGATACAAGCTTTCAAGTGCTAATAGGTTTAAAGCCGCACTAAATGTAAGTTCTGCTGCTGGCCAATAAATCAACCGGAATCTAGTTTAGCAGGACTCTGTTATCAAGATTGCCATTAGTTTTAATACTTATGCAAAGTGACTACATTTCTCTCTAGTGATGTTTAGTTGACACGGAAACTCCATAGAATCGGCCAAGCGGCGGCCATTGCTGGGTTATTCTCCCAATTTCATGCCTTTGACATTCCTGCAGTCGTTACTTTTGAAGTTACTTCCAGACTGTTGAGTTTCCAGGACAGTTTATTATCATGATTTACACTAAGTTCAATAATAGCCAGTTCATATTCCTGGGCTTGACTTCCCATTTCACATCTATTGCTTTCCTATACACATACATCGGAGTCATGGCTTGCCATGTTAAGCATAGAATAAACACACAGAACGGAAGTAGAGGTAAGTATCAATGGACAAAATTATTCTCTTTTCATACATACGGGTGATACAATAGCAATAAATACATTCTCATGAATTAGGTTTTGGACAACAGACTTAGGTTTTTAGCTCTAAGTTGCCCTATCTAGTTGTAATCTATGATGCCGGGTTTGCAGGACTACTGATTGTTAAGCCAGGCATTTTACGCTGACCGAAAATGTGAAAATAATACATTCAAGTAATTTATATATAAAGAAATAAAAGAAACTGAACTCAAATATTTTGTCTATATATGAATTTGGAATGTATATCACATTGCCTAAGGTCTATCGATTGGATATATATGCCCAAGACAGACAGGAATGATACATTCCAATCACTTTGCCAATGATTGTCCTCCTACCGTCCTTTTTTATATTAGCCTGTACCAAATGGTCTCAAATCTCGTCATCGCTGGAGCCTTCATCAGCACCTGTGAACATTTGTATTTAGATTGACAATTCTATATGTTAAAATTCATAGGATATATATCCAGCCACAGTCTTTCGCAACTACAATAACTAAATATATAAATTGGAACATTCGTATTACTATTTCAATATATTGTCAGAAACAGAAGCTGTTGTGTTCTATTCTCATACCTCAAAACATAATCTAAAATGATAGAACTTACAAAGAAGACAAATACAAATGCTGGTAACCATTGCCAGCATAGAAAAAACATGTTAAAAGTGCAAATTCTTTAATAACATAAACATGAAATGAAAATAATTAATTTCTTTGCAGAAAATGTCAATAGAGAAACTGAACTGACTTAATATTGACACAGTTACCAGTACTAGTGACTTATTATATCTCAGACAATGCTATTTACTATAGACATTTAACATGTGCATATCATTGAAAGTCTACTACTGACGATAATATTATATATTTCTTTTGGGACTATATGTAGACATTGGAACCAAAGACTCACTAGTACATTTTAGTAATTCTAGTCAATAAATTTTGATACTTTGCTGATGTTGATGTCGATAATGAAACTGCATACTTTGTTAACATTTGAAGTTGTATTAAAACAACAAGTTACGAATTCATAACAGTTTAAGGAGTCGTCTTCAAATTCATGTTTTTCTTTTTATCAAAGACTAGCTGAACCCGGTCCGCGTTGCTGGCCTTTAGAAAACATCTGTTTTTTATTGCATCTCGATCTCGATTTTAATATACAGTGTCGGAAAAAGTAGGTAATCCAACCTTCAATGTTAATACATGTATGTGGTGGCATTTCGGCTGATTCCAATGAATTCAAAAATTAAGTAGGATAATTGACGACTTGTTCTTCGTTCATTACTGTGTTAATCGATATGTATTTTATTGTTTCGAGAGACACTTTCAATTGTATTTGGTCACCAGGCTTGCTAACATCATAATTTTTTAGATTTCATATGGATATTTCTTATTCAAGCACCTAATATGCAAGAGTAAACAGAATTGTTTATCACAGACCGAAAATCAAAAATCTGACTATACACTGTTACCCAAAAGGCTTTTCTGAAGATTCCGTGAAAATTTTATCAAAATCGGTACAACAGTTTTTGAGTCCATACGGATCATACATACACACATCCATTTTTATGAAATATATGGCATTATCGGTAGAATGTAAAAATTGGATTTTTACAGGCCCCTCCGAACACAGACCGAATATTAAAAATCGGACTATACAGTGTTACTCGCTAGGCTATTCTGAAGATTACCTGAAAATTTCATTAAAATCGGTCCAGCCGTTTTTGAGTTCATTCGGAACATACATCCATTTTTATATATATAGATGAAAAATGTTTGTATGAGAAAATTCGAAAATCTTCTTTAGGAAATCACCGAATGGACCTAATGTAGTATTTTAGGTGTCCAAAACCATATTCAGAAAATTTCCTTTCCAACGATACCAGTTTTGAGCTAATCGGTTGGATGGTCTCAAAGTCTATAACGGACATAGGTAGAAACATTTTTTGTATTTTATATATTTTATCAAAGATAAATAAAAAAAAATATAGACGTTTCGCTGACAATGTCGCCAAAAATTCACCAAAATAATCGACAAAATTGGTGACCTGGAGGAGTTAAAGGTTTCCTTGAGGGTTAAAAGTATAAATATAATAATATGTACTATTATATTCTTAAAACACAAGTGTACACAAATTTAGACCAAGCTTATTAGCGAGTTCAAAAGCCTATCCATTTTTACTTGGAAGAAAAGGTAATCCAAATATTATCGATTATTAAAATTTGACAAAAATAAATACGCTTTTAGGAGCTAAGGGAGCCATTTCTAAGATTCTAAAATTACTTATAAGATTGTCCCCGCAGCCTGTAGTATACTATGAAAACTAAGTATACAATGAATTTAGTATAATAAGTATAGATGAGCATACTTGTGTCTAACACGGTCAACCAAAGTGATGGTAAAAAAAAAACTTCTTCTATATGCTTCCTTATTTTTTGTACTCACTGCACTCTCTTTTTCTCCCTGTGGTTGCTATAAATTTATGAAGTCAGACATCTAAACAAAAGCTTTAAGTTCTTATATTCTTAAGTCATTTACAACAATGCAGCGCACACACGCCACAGCAACAAAAATTATAGTAGCTCTGAAATATATAAAGATAATGGAAAATATAAGAATAAGTAAAGTAAAGTATCCGCATGTGTGAGTTGAAAAAACAAAATATTGTATCCTTATAAACATCCTTATACTCGTGCTCGTTCTAAGCACCGTCATCAGCATCATCATCATTTACCTTACAAATGAGTACTAAAGTATGCATGTGTGCAAGTGCATACGTGTGTATACGTTTAAGGGCGGTTGTAATATTTATTTGTACTTTGTATATTTTTCAAACTGCAACTATAATTTTATTTAAGAACTTTAAACGAGGCTGTAATAAATACAAAATAGAAATTGTTACATGCTAGGAATTTGTGGAAAACTTAACTATTTTTCAAAATGAGAAGTTCTAAGGCTGATACATAACAGCTAATAAACAGGCAACTTAAATAGTCATTATTGTAATCACATCTTAGGCAGAAGTTATGCAAGGTTTTTAAAAAGAAAATGACTTTATGTCGTAGCTAAGTGAGAGGATTATATCATAGTTACACAGAGGAAACAGATTCCTGATAGCAACCTAATTTGTTGCCAATCGAATGATTCGGTTGCACATATAGAATTTTTCGGTTCTATCAACAGAAAGTCAGTTGACAAAGAAGATTTTCGCTTAAAGCAACCAAACTTTTGTTACCCCTTCTAAAATTTTGTAGTCAGAACTTTAAAATTCGTTCACTAAGCTAGAATCATTCGATTGGCAACAAATTAGGTTGATATCACGAATCTGTTTTCTTTGTGTACGGTATGACTGATTTCTTAATATTATAAGAAATATTCTGATTCACTGAAACATTTAAATCAAAAATAACATGCTTAAATCCAAAATTATCACTCCATTTATTAATAACCACAATTTCCTTAAGCACCCTCGTTTCCTTTTTCTCTCGTTCCCCTCTCTCTTTATCCCTGTGTACCTTCAGTTTATTTTTTATTTTTTTACAAAACAAAATTATTATGAAAATTTCGCATTTTTTGCTGTTGTTTAAAACATTGTATAAAACAAGTAAACATTTTCATGTACGGCTTTGTTAGCCAAAACCCAAAGAGCCTTTAAAACGTTAAGCACCCAACAACAAACAGTATGCTGCATTTTTTTGACGCTTTAATAAGATTTTCTTTAAAACATCAAAAACAAAGAACAAAATGTTGTTATTAAAAAAAAAATGTCAAATTGATGTACTCGTTTGTAGTTTGTGGTACTTTATGCAAAAAGAAGAAAATAAAATAAATAAGAATGAAGAATATGAATAAAATAATATTTTTGGAGGTAATATCAAAGCAAAAAATATAAGTTTTAAAAGACAAAATTTAGATCTTTGGAAAGCACGTGGTGATCAAAAATAGTTTTGGATTTATTCTGTATTTTTATTTCATTTAATAGGGAGTTTATTTTTATATAAAAACGGGGAAATTCATCAGTCCATATTTAAAATAAAAATTTCAATCATTAATTTCAAATTTAAAGTTGACAACTGTCAACTTGTACTAGATATATCTCTCGGCTTCAATTTCGCTGCTTGTGGATGATTCGTGCTGCTCGCAAACGTTTTAAAATTGCTGCTTGAGTGGCTCCTTACGGTTTTGCAAGCTCTTTTTGAGTTTAACAACAATCTATGTGGAGTAGTGCCTCGAATTCATGGTCTTAAAACTTTTTTGGCTGGCTGAACCCATCATCCATATATTTATTACGAATAGGACCAATAGTTTAAAGATATAATTTTGTTTCCCTAACATTGAAGGTTTTTCGCACTGTGAGACGTATACGTTATATTTAACTCATTTATCAATATTAAGTATACGCAGCCTTCGAGTATGCTATGGATTTTAATATTATTTATAGACACTCAATTTGTTCGCTATCGGGTGCGTATGAGGAATATTTAATTCGTACAAATTGAAAAATAAAACATACGTAACCGTTTGATTATATCGAGCACTTAGCGCCAAATTATCGTAAGCGACAAAACATAAATTTTACAGGAGAAGGTTTTTTTGATTATTTTGAAATTTATACATAGAATTAAAAATTTTATGATGCGATATAATATAATACAATATCGTTCAAGCTATTTGTCTATTTTTCAAAAATATTTTTAACTTTTGACAATTAAAAAATCATGGAAATGACAAAAAATAATTTTTATTGAATTTTAGCATAGATACAAATTTTTCGAATTGAAATTAAATTTTTATTTATGAATAGTTTTTAATGAAATTTCACAGTTATGTAGATTTTTCTATTTAAAATGGAAAAATAAAAACGAATTTTGAACTTTATTATCAGCAATCCCGCAATTCCCAAAAAAAAAATTTAAAAATTCCAAAAATGGGAATTTTAAGTTTTTTGGCTATAATATCCATATCAGGGTCGGGGTTATCGGAACCCTTTACAAAATAATTAGAAACATATTGGACCACCTAAAATCGGTTACTATATTTTGATATCGAATATGCGATTTGAGAATTTTTGCCCTACAGTTTAATTTTACATAAAAAAATATGTGTTTTTTTAATGGACCTTGTCCCCTCGGTAACAATAATTTTTTAATTTTTTTTTCATTTAAGATATTTTATGAAAACTTAGCTTTCAGAAAGTATAAATTCCTTACACATCCTCTTAGAAATTTTTTGCGATAACTTAAAAAGAAAAAATTTCTTAAATTCAAATACATACAGTGACGGACATTACAATAGAATCACTACCAATATTACATTTAACACCAGGAGCCATCATAAGGATTGGTGTGAGCCAGAAAATATAAAAAAGTGGCAAAATGTGTTGTGGACGGACGAAACGACCATTCATTTAATTGGTAGTGATGATAAGACATGGGTTAGACGTCCAAAAAATGGCAAAAACCAAAAACGTTTAAACATGGTTGGGGAAACATTATTATATGGGGATGCTTTTCTTGGTATTGCGTTGGTCCAATTTATTGGATTAAAGAAAATATGGATAAGCACTTGTATGTAAATATTTTGGAGAATGTTATAAAGCCACATGCAGAATGGAATATGCCCTTAAAATGGCTCTTCCAGCAAGATAATGACCCAAAGCACACGTCAGGTCTTGCTAAAAAATGGTTTTTATATAACAAAATTCATGTTATGGAATGGCCGTCTCAATAACCAGACTTAAATCCTATGGAAAATAGTAAAAGACAAACTCGGACCTGAAAAATTGAAAAACAAGGAAGAACTTTGGCAGAAAATTCAGGAAATATGGTATGCAATTTCCCGATCTACATGCGAAAGTTTCTTAAATTCAATCCCCAAAAGATTTGATGCTGTTATTAGAAATAATTGATATGCAACAAAATATTAAGAATATTAAGAAAACAACGAATTCTTATGATGATTTTTTATTTTTAATCATTTTAAGACTGATTGATTCTATTTGAATGTCGCATATTTTATTTAGTCTTTTAGATTTGACATCGTTTTTAACATAAGAATGTGTTATTTTTTTATTTTGTTTTTTTTCTATTTATTAATATATAATGAACAAATTTTAAATTTTGAAATCAAATTTTGTAGTTTTACCGCTTTAATCGAATTCATATGTAGTGATTCTATTGTATTGTCCGTCACTGTATCGCTCATTTGCTGCAACAACGTCATAACTCAAAATCCGGGTGTTTTGAACTGAGCAATACAAAGTCTTTAGTCTTTCATATAGTTTTATCAGTTTTAAAAAAAGTTAATTATTTTTTGTATGAGAGTGAAATGAAGATTCATGTTTTCTCGTATATTACACAAGTAAAAATTTGGTTTAAATACAGATTAGAAATATTTTAACATCCACTGTTTAAATCAGGTTTTATTTCTAAAATCGCATGATTTGTTGAAAATTAATTTAAGAAAAAGTAAAATGTCATAAAACATTCAAAGTCGTTTTTCCCGAAACGACTTTTTTTAGAATTATGACGTTGTTGCAGCAAATGATAACTTAGCCTTTATTTTTAAACAAATCTTTTTCTATTTGACACATACATATGTTGTTAGTCCAATAAAGAAAAACTGGAGAAAATCGGGAAATATTTGGATACGCTGTTATCAAAAAACTGGACAATTTAATTTTCAAATGCGAATATCTCCTAAGCTATAAGAGATAATTGATAGATAATTGAAATCGCAACACAAACGAAGAAATAGGATCGTTTTAAAAATGTCCTACTTAGAGGACCCTTGGTCGCGCCCCTGGTGGGCACATGAGGTCTAAGTTCAAAACTTAAACTCGACAATACTTCCTCTTTGTGCAATTGGTAGTTCATTCAAACCAATCTAACCATTTAGAAGTTACAGATTCATTTCCCTCTTTTTTTCTATACAACTGTGTGTCGCTTACGATAAAATTTTCGTTTACTGTAAAATGTAGACATTGACTTACGATAAAATCTTACCCCCTATAATTTTGAAGTTATTAACAATTTTGATATTCTGAGAACGCCCATAAAGTTTTAATTTCAGCAAAAAAAAAAATTTAGAAAATGTCGCTTACTGTGTATTTTTCAAGGTAGGCAACGATTCGAAACATTTACACTGTAACGCTGAAATGTATTATTTCGGTAATGGAGTTTTAGTGGTTTTAGTTTAGCGGACTTGCGAAATCGTCTTTCAAGATCTCGGCTTCAATTTATCTGCTTTTGGATGAATCCTGAAACTCGCAAACATTCTAAAATTGCTACTTCAGTAGCTTTCCATGGTTTTGCAAGCTCTTGTTCAGTTTATCAACAATCTTCGTGGAGTAATGCCTCCATTTCTAAGTTTTCAAACTTTTTTGGCTGGTTGAACCGAACAAACCATCTCTCGCACATTGAAACCGATGGAACACATTCACCATAAGCTTTCGGTGTGCTTCAGCGGCACTTTAATTTGAGAATTTGAGAAGTAAAGCACAACTTACACTATAATTTTCAATAACTATGTGAGAATAACAGACAGATAGGTAGCATTCATGACATATAAGTTATAAAAAACAGAAGATACTTCATCTATTGTAAATCACGCCTTTTTAAGTCATACACCTAATAACTTTCCTGCGCTCCATCTGCTTTAATTTTATTTGGATCAAAACATAAATTAAAGTGCTCATGTTAAGTGGGTTTATGTGTTTGGCAAAATAAGTACTTTAAGTACGTTTACCAAATGCACTGTATTTTCATCAATGTTTAGAAAGAAAAAAACATATTGCGATTATTTGGCTTCCTTGCACTTTATAAAAAACTAAAAAAAATTTTAGATTTCTTCTACAAAATTACTCAGGACATGATAGCAACTAATTCACTAACTAAAAGGGAATAAACACATATACTGCTCTACCATCTGCTAAAGTTTGACAGCTTGCCATATCTTTAGCATGATTTTTATTTTTTAGTTTATTTTTTTGCCAGTAAATACTCGTATAATGTAAACTATTACTAAGTAAAAGATACTTAAAAATTTTGCCTTCAAAAACATTGTTGTTTGGCAACATTTTCTTATTTTTCTCTAGAGTTTAAAAACATGCAACCAAACAAATTATATGTTCCGATTTTTAAGAGTTGTTTTTTTTTCTTTTGCCAATGTTTTGGCTTGATAATATTATTATTGTTTTAAACTGCTCATTGTAAGTAGTAACTAACATAGAACTGTGTCATTCTCTATTTTCTTGTTGTAAAACAAACTGACATTGATTGATGTCTCATGTTGCCATGTTTGATGGTAACGAATCTGCTAGCTCTATAATCACGTTGATTTTATAGTTTTATATAATTTGGCATGATGAAAAGTAATGTAATGTAAAGAAGACTTAAATTAATTTTTATTATGATAAATTTAACGTTTCTTGTCCAAATATTCCAGTCTATTATTTGGGTTTCAAAAAAAAAAGGAAACAAACAAATTATAACCTTCAAAAAAATAATTATAATTTTTGTGTTAACGAAAACTGAAATTGATGAGCTTGTAATTTTGTTATCAACAATCAACATTTCTTACATAGAATTATTTAAATTACAAGGTTGAAGAACGTTGGATTATTTGATTCATAATTGATAATAGAAAGTATAGATAATATAATTCAAAATATAAATATTTATATTTAAGTGCACAAGTTGTTGTTATTTGTTTGTAAACCTGCTATTTTCTTATTTATATTCTTATGTAAATTCTACTATTTAAATTATTTATTTCTCTTCAATTCCCTTATATAAAGAAACTCTGTTTCGCTTTAAACTCTGCTGTCATCAATATATTTTGAAATTTCTTTTCTTGAAAAGTTTTAAAAGTCTTATAATCCTTTTTATATTGTTCATTGAACTGTTGGTTAGTAATTTGTAGTTTATGTTGAATTATTATTATAGATTATTATAGAAACATCGATCAATGTCATAATTTATTGTATCTTAAAAAAAAAATTGAATATAATATAGAAAACTCAGCCAAACGTACCTAAGAAAATGAGTGATGTGAGATAATGTTTAAAATATTTAATATACATAAATATATTTGTATGCATATGTAAATAAATTTGTTTTATATATAAATATGTATTCAATTCTCACAGAATGGCTTAAAAAAATAGCTAAGCAATTCATGTTGAAAGGAAATTGATTTCAATTCAATATCCTAAACAGGAAAACGGAAATGAATACAAGATGTTGACATGTTTAAAGAGTTTCTGTTTAAGGGTTTTACTTATTTTTTCTTTTAATGTTTGCATTTGAAGCTTGTGGTTTTTATGACAAATTCAAGATTTTTGTTATATTTATATAGCAATACTGCAAGAAAATATTATGAAATTTTGCTTATACAGTCATGCTCAAAACAAATGCAGACTTGTGGTTATTAAAAATCTTTAAGCTAAATACTGAGCAATCTACTCAATGATTGACAGTTCAGTGTGATATACTAAAACCCTGGTTTCCTAGTTAATTTTCACACTTAAAGTTACTGGCCCATAATCATAGTCAGAAATAAAGTATATTTTAAGAGAAATAAAGTCGTCTTCATTTAAGAGTGGACTTTAGGTCTACCATAGACAATACAAAATATACTTTTGACGTTAAAGTCGACTGTAAATATAAAACTAGCTAAAGCTGTTTACCTTTTTTTTAATTTTCTATGTCAGCTGTTCAGCGGTGCACCCAGTTAAAGTCGGTTCAATTTAAAACACACTTTAATTTTGACTATAGTTGCAAAATAATTAAAAGCAGGTTTTTCTTTTAAAGTTGATTCTAAAAAGAACCGACTTTAGTGTTTGACTATGATTATGGGCCACTGTCTATATAATTCCGCGGCATTCCATTGCTCCAATCAGCATATTTTTTCTGTTATTGCGGCAAATTTTTAACCAACATTTGCTTCATCACTGTTAAAGTTTCATACTTATATGCGGATTAAGTTTATCTATAATGAAACCATATATTTATTACGAATAGGACCAATAGTTTAAAATATATGTATTCTGTTTCCCTAACATTGAAGGTTTTTCACACTGTGAGACGTATACGTTATATTTAAATTCATTTATCAATATTAAGTATATGCAGCCTTCGAGTATGCTATAGATTTTATTATTATTTATAGACACTCAATTTATTCGCAATCAGGTGCGTATGAGGAATATTTAATTCGTACAAATTGAAAAATTAAACATACGTAAACTTTTTGGAAACATTCGAACTGTAACTCTGAATTATATTATTTTGGTAACGGTATTTTAGCGGTAACGGTAATTGCAATTATTTCTGAATTAATAACACGAAAAAAAATTAAAATAAGATTTATTTTATTTTAAATTTCGTAGATTTCAATAAACTCAATTATTGAAAATAAAAATTTGTATTTTTTGTATTCAACCCTTCGTTAGTCGCAACTGATTTTTTGATTGTAAATTTTTTTAATCACCCTAAATTTTAAGCTATTTTTTTATAAAAATATATTTTTACTGCAATTTTTTATGTTTATTACTCTTTTAAATACTTTTAATTTAATGTTGTTTTTATGTTTACGACATAAAAAGTGAAGAGATTATTTTTAAATGCGCCTTTTTTTATTGATATCAATTTGATACATTGCGACTAGTATCAATTGAAAATGATTGCTACTAATGGAGGGTTAAACCGTAACGCTGAATTTTATTATTTCAGTAATGGAGTTTTAGTGGTAGTTACACAAATAAAGCTAAAGAATTTATCTCCTTGGATTGTATCCATAACTATATTTACTCATAATAAGTCGTTAGTTGACCGAGAGCACTCATCCCGTTGGATTGTTTTCATTAGCTTGTAATATCCAATAATTGTAGTTAGCTCACAAGAGAGAAATAATGTATCTTCTGGGATCGCATCCATAGCTACATATATTTATACATATTTATCTCGTCGGATTGTATTAATTAGCTAGCCTTACCTTATAGAGCCAAAGAATTCGTCACTTCGGATTGCAGCCGTTGCATTTACTTTAACATAATGAGTTGTTAGCCGACAGAAAACCGAAGCATTTATCTCGTCTAATCTTCCATAAATAGTGAGATCGAAAAAATCTTAACACACGGTTTTCCTTAAAACTTTTAACCCAAGTATTATTGACTTTTTTATCAAGTTACCTTTGAAAAATTTGTCAATTATTATGTTTAATGTCAACTATGTTCATTTATTGTTAATATGATTAAAATGAGTGACGACAAAAATGCGTACTAAAATTATTAAATATTTTCAACAAAACCCAACTTGGTCCTATAAAAAGTTGGCCAAACAATCAAAGGTCTACTGTCAAATTAATTCCAATGTTATTAAACAGTATCGAGAGAACTTATCCATTGATAGAAAACCTGGTTCAGGTAGAGGGAATGGTCGACATGATGTTTCTAGAGCCAATAAATAGAATGCATTTTCAAAAGAGCTGTTAGCTCAGTACTCGGACTATTTGGTACGAAAAGTTAAGGCCAATGCAGGTTTAAAAACATACAAGGCTCAAAAACTTACTGACAGGAACTCTGCTAAAGATTTATAGGCCAAAGACAGAGCTCGGAAATTGAAGTCAAATTTTATATAAAAAAATATACCGGCTGCATAATGGATGACGAAACGTATGTTCTGGAAAATTTTTCGGATCTTCCGGGACAATATATATGTTGCTGAAGCTCGAGGGAATGTTGTAGAAAAGTTTAGGAACAAAATACAGACAATTTTTCTAAAAAGTTATTGGTATGGCCAGCAGTATATAGAAGACAAACACTTGTTACAAAAGGGCTCTATAAATACCGAAATTTACATCAAGGAATGTTTAAAAAGACTATGCTTCCATTTAGAAGACTTCTTAATGTGTCCATATATTTTTGGCTTGATTTGGCAAACTGTTACTATGGTAAGCCAGGTATTGAGTGGTAAAAGGACAATAATGTGTTAATTGTACCAAGAAAGGCAATTCCTCCAAACTGCCTGGAGCTAAGGCAAGTGTAGGGATATTGGGCTCTTGTTAAAAGTGAATTGAAGAGCATAAAAAATGTTTCCAGATTTTAAACGGAGATGGACTACTTATTCGAACAATATGACAGAAAGCACTATAAAACCTTAATGGAAGGGTTTCCGGAAAAGGTTCATAAATTCATCACTATCGATTAGAACTATAAAAATTATATTTTTTGTAAGTTTTCACCATGATTTTAAAAAATGTCTGAGTTGCTTTTCGAAAATTATTCAAAACATGATATTCAAGTAACCACAACTATATCTTTTGCCGGTTTTATTATACAATTTTTATAACAAAAAAACAAAATCTCTCTCCTTATAAAAATGTCTAAAACATTATCTAAGCTCTTCAATTCATTTAAAATCTACTACCTTTAAATATCGTTACATAACAATTTCAATTCATACAATTCAAACTATGAAAGAAGGAAAAATCTAACGACGACAACATTAAAAGGAAGGAACAAATCAAAGTTGTACATTTTATCACATTTTCAACTCAAATCACTCTCATGCACACACACATGCATACAAAATAAATGCCAACAAACTATCTACAGCCTCCATCTAGATATTCAGCCAACCATTTATACATACATATGAACCCATACATAGATGTATATACGAGCAACATGCAACGTTCAACTTGCTACTAAGTATTTATCTAACTAAACAGTTTTCATAGAAATTTCAAATGGAAATTTGTTTGTATATACAATTTAAACACATACTTGCATACATCCTTAAATTTATATGTATAAATGCAAGTGTTAGCATTCAAATACATACATGGACATAGATACATACATACTTGCACTCACTCACTCAGTCACTCACTCATACATACATTGATTCATCATGAATTTATGCAAATGTTTGCATTCAAACTTTATAAATGCATTCACATTTAAATGAAAAATCTATATGTGGCAATTTCTAAAGAAACAACAACAACAAATTGTGAAATAACACACACAAAAAAACACAGCTCACAAAATTGCGAATATATCAAAACTGAAAGAAATAAATGGAGAGGAATCATTTTGTAGATAAATAATATTTAGGTTGCATGTATGAGTATGTTCGAATATGCTTTTTTATATGCCAATTTGAAAGAAATAATGAATGACAAGCTTTCTAGTTTTTATTTTTAGTTTTATTTTAATTCGACAGATTTAAATTTACATTGTATTGAAGGGTGAAGTAAAGAGCAAAAGTATATGTAGGTTTTGGGTTTTGCCAAATCATAATTAAAAATTTTGAAGGTTCAATATTAAATATCTTTTCATGCGAAAAAACTCGAATTTGTTAAGGGTACTTTAAGTTATAATTATAAGTGATTTTTGATAAATAAAATAAATTTTTCCCTTTCGAAGTATATGAAAACAGTCATAAGTCCAGATATTGCTGATTAGCCCATAATTTTAAACTCTCCAACAGATATATATGACAAAAATAAACATACCTACATAACACAGTGCAACACGAAAAAAATTACCATTTACGGATAGTTATTTTGAAGAAAAGACCAAAAAAAAGACCCGGGTCTCCCAGTTTTAGCCAAAGTCATGCACTTTTTATGGGACCCCAAAGATTTGGGGCCTCGGTGTCAGTTTTTCAAAAAAGTTATCATTTTCTCAAGCTCATATCTTGCAAACAGTTAGGAATTTTGAGGCAAAGTTGTAACCCTTGTCACAAGCAACAAAAAAACTTCATCTTCAAGTTGAAAATCGCAAAAGACTTAAAAAAATCGAAATAAATAATTTTTTTTAAAGCTGCCTAAAAGTATGCTTTTCGTTATAATAATTTAACATTTTATGGCCCAAAACACTTAATTCCTTTAGCTTTTTCTTAGTAGTTACTTATACTGACCTACCTAAACGGTGTTAAGACTCATTCCTGGGAAGTTCATATGTTCTAGAAAGTTGTTTACTGAGATCTTAGCTACATTTTTGTAGTTGAATGTTTACTTGAATTTTGAACGGTTTGCTACCTATGGCCCTGAACAGAGGAGAAAAGGTAATTGTGATCTTGAATATTTTTTTTTTTATTTTATATGTTCTTTATGACAAGGGCTACAACTTTGCCTCAAAGGGAAAATCAATATTCCGAACTGTTTGCAAGATATGAGTACGATTATAATCTACTTGTTGATGATGAAATCATCAATTCATCAGTGGATTGGTTGTTAAATATTGAACTCACATTTCATACAGAAATAGTTTTCAAGAATTTTTCTAAGAACTGAGATATAAAAATCTTAATAAAAAAAGAAATCACTAAACTTACAGTTTTGATTTTTTTTACTTGATTGAAATTATTAATACAACTTACAAAAAATATTATTTTTACAGTTCTAATCAATATAGATGAATTTATTTACCTTTTCCATAAACCCTTTCATAAATGTTTTTATAGTGTTTTTTGTAACTTTGTTTAAAATCTACCTCACTTTTGCAGACAATTTTTATGCTCTCTAATTCTCTTTTAACAAGAGCCCAATATCTCACAACTGGCCTTAGATCCAGACAGTTTGGAGGATTTGCCTCTCTTGGTACAAATACCGCATGTTCCTGTACCACTCAAGACCTTGCTTACCATAGTGACAGGATGCCAAATCAAGCAAAAAATAAGAGGACACATTAAGAAGTCTTATTAATGGAAGCATCCTCTTTTGTAAATATTCATTGATGTAAACTTCGGTATTTATAGAACCCTTAGTAAATGTTTGGGTTCCTTTGCAGTTACTGCTTATTGCTTGTCATACCCAGAACTATTTGGGAAAATTTTCAGCTTTTTGGTCCTAAATTTTTCTATAACATTACCTCGAGCATCAGCAAAATAAGGTATATTTTTTGTATAAAATTTGACTTCAAATTCCGTGCTCTGTCTTTGGCCTCTAAATTGTTAGCAGAGTTCCTGTCAGTAACTTTTTGATCTTTGTATGTTTTTACTCTTTGTACTGAGCTAACCGGACTGCGTTCCTACTGGATGTGTTGGGAGATCTTTTGAAAGTGCTTTCTATTTATTGGCTTTAGAAACATCATGTGGACCATTCCTTCTACCTAAACCAGGTTTTCTATCAACGGACTAGTTCTCCAAAAACAGTTTAACAACATTGGAATCAGTTTGACGGACCTTTGATTGTTTAGCTAACTTTTTGTAGGACCTAGTTGGGTTTTTTTTTTTGAAAATATTTAATAATTTTAGTTCTCACTTTTTTCTCGTCACTCATTTCAACCAGATTAACAACAAATGAATATAATTGACAATAAACATAATAACTGACATGCTTTACAAAGGTAACTTGATAAAAAAAAATCAAATAATACTTAAGTTAAATGTATTAAGGAAAACGTATTTTAAAATTTTTTCCAGCTCAGTCCTTATGTCCGTCCGTATGTCCATCTGCCTATCTATTGAATACACCATACGGAAAAACCTTATTCTCTGTTGATAAGGTTTATTTGGTATTTTAAATGGAGAATATCAGTATATGATATCACCTAGCCCCCATACAAATGTATCCCCGGAATACTGTTTGAGAAGTCATATAAGTATTTTAATTCTTCAATTTCATTTATTATCTTGATTCTGGATTTTCTATAAAATTCAGTTTTTCTTTCATTTTGCCTCTTCTTTCTCTACATTTTTAGTACACTTCTAAGCATGTTAGGACTTTCTAGTTTCCACCAAGTGAAAGAGCGCCTCAAAAACTATCGAAACCAAAAAAAAATGTGGAAACATTTTTTGGAGTCATAAGCTGCCTTTTCATAGACCACTTCACATAAGGTCCCTATCAGAAAACGATTTGAACATTCATAAATGTCTTATAATAATCAATATAGTGGTGAAATTTGACATAAACAAATTAGGCAGACTGTTTCTGATATTCATACACAATCGTCGGCATTAGAACGTAAATATATTTTTGAAATATTTGCAGTATCGCAATTATGTATTAACCAAGCTATACATTTGGTTATTAATAATACTCCGTATTTAAATTTTCAACAATGTTTCTAAGATATCTCGTTTTTGTTTTACATGCTTACTACTTTTGTTTAATAAATCAAAATCCTGGCCCAAAATATGTCTACAAAATAAAATTACACAAAAATACCACAGTAAAGATAATATTGACCCTTTTGCATAAATTTACTCATATTGGAGATTTGAATATAAGAAATGATACAATTTCCAAGAATTACTATAACATTAACAATCAGCTATGGAAATATTTAACACATATTTGTATTTTACACTAAATGGAAAGGCTAACAACAAAGTTGTTTCAGCAATAAATCCCTTACATACTTATACTTACATACAAACATTCATTCCTTCCTTTGTTCATGCCATCATTCAGTCAGTTAACAATATAGTAACAATACACTGCTTGATTTTATAGATTTGTATAGATATTAAATTTGTTACTTTAAACATCAAATACTTACGAAACATTACTATTGTTCTGGTATTCATATGAGTACATACAATACAATATTATTGTATAATATGTAAAGTGGAAAAAATCCATAAAGAGCTTGTCTAGTTCTACATAGTTAAAAAGCTAAAAAATATATAAAAAATATTTTCATTTTTCTAGAAGCAAAAAATAAAAGATGGAATAGAAAATTTCAAGGACTTCAACTACTTAAACAACCCCCGTAAGAATATAGCAATATCTTGAAATATCCTTATAACATGTGTATGTTTAAAAATATATATATATATATTTTTGCATAAGAAAGTTTATACACTAGGCTGGCCCTTAATTGACAATTTTGAGCAAAATATGATAAAATTTAGAAGTTGCACATTTATTATGTGTTTAAATATAAAATAGAAAAATTCTCAGACATTTTTAACCTACTAGGGTGAACAATTAATCGATATTCTGGTTTAAACGGTTAATCAAGCAAATAATTAATCGGGATTTTGATTTAATAGGTTAATTTAAAATTATTCGATTAACATTACAACACAATAATAAATATACACCTTTGAGTCTTTTAGAAAGATCTGCTGAAATAATATTTAAAAAAAAGAATATAAAACTGGCCTTTAAAAAACTGTCTCACTGATTGTATATGTTGGAGAAATTGATAAAGAATATCCAATTTAACAGTTTTGTTTCTAGTTTTGTCTATTACAATTTCATTCAACGACCTATTAGGATAAAATTCATCATAGAGCATTCTAAAAAAAATGTAATTTCCAAATTCCTAGTTTCAGTTTTCGTATAACAGTTCAGGAGATAAAATGTTTGTTTTTAAAACTATGTTTCTACATATATAAAGTGAAATCGGTTTATTTTTTATTTGAAAATTTTCAATTATTCGAACAGTTAACAGACCAAAATTAATCGGTTGGCCGATCAAAGTTTAACCGATTGAATACCTTGACACCAAAAACAAATAAAATTCCATAAAATATCGACAAAATCGGCCCACAAATGGCTGATATATAAGGAAAAAACCGGGATAACCTCGGCCTATTTTTGTATCTATATCTGGATTGCTAAGTCATTAATATAGACAACATGGATATCCCATGATAGATACATCAAAGTCCATTGCATGGATGTATATAAGGCTAAGTTGGACCTACAATGGGTGAAAAACAGGAAAAATATTTTTTAACACGAATTTTTTTTTTCACAAAAAAAATTTTTGTTAAAAATTTTGGAAAAAAAAATAAAAAAAAATTTAGAAAAAACTTTTTTAAAATAAATTAAATAACAATTTCCAAAAAAAAAATTTTTTAATTTTACCTAGAAATATTTAAAATTTTTATTTTAAAGTATAATTTGGTGAAGGATATATAAGATTCGACACAGCCAAAGAAGGCTAAGAATCTTTTAAGGCAAATAATGAATCAAGCCAGGAGAGTGCGTTCTGCATTGATCGAAATAAATAGTAGTCGGACGAGGCAAGTTCTGGGGCCGAATTACCGCATTCGTGATCGAATGAACTATCGTATCGAAAAATAATTTCGATATCGTAATTATAACAAAATTTTTTTTTTTTTAAATTCATTCTTTATTTACAATCTTTCTTTAAACAATAAGTAAATTAGTTAAATAAGGTGTAAAATAAATAACAGGAGTTATGTGGTTACATTAAATCACACAACTTATAATAAGAAAAAAAATTATTATATTATAATTAACATTTTTATTAATAAAATTAGCTTCTTGAAGGTAGGTCTAGGATGTGCAAACGTTTCAGTCTTCTAGTATCACTGCTACCATCTAGAAAATCAGTAGCCAGAGGATTTGGATGAGAGTTTAATCTGGATAAATAGTTTTGACTATATCATTGTATTTCTTCCTTAATTATTCGCATTTGAATATCATTCAGTATGTCTTTGTTTCTTACAAACCATGGTGCTGAAGTAATTTGTCTTAAGGTTTTGGACTGATATCTTTCTAATATCTTGTATATTTTTAATTTGTTACTAAGATTATTTGAGATTTTGGTCTTAGCAGCCGATTCAATTTTCTTGTTTTCATTTTAAGTTGTTGTTGTTTTGCTTTTATATGTGGTTTCCAAGTGAGTCGTCTATCGAGAGTCATTCCCAAATATTTTACGTTAGTTTGTTTTGGTATTATTTCACCGATGAGCAATCGCCACGTCTTAATGTGAATGTAGTGTGGCTTAATTATAACAAAATGTACTAAATTTCATGCTCGATATCGAATGCCGTAATCTCAAATAAGAAAATTACGATCGAATTTACTCGATATCGAATGCTGTAATTCGGCCCCTGTACTCTGGACTTGAAGCTGTTGTGTACAGTTCCAGACCTTGGAAGCATCGAATGTTAAAAAAAATCAAATTAAGCGCCAACCTAATACACATATTTACTTATTGTTAGAGTAATCGTACATGTGAGTTTGTATTGTGTGCATACTGGGATTTGTTAACACAAATGTATTTAACCCTTAAATTATCTTGATAAATTATTGATTCAAAGTTTATATATTGCGATTTTTGTTTCATATTTGATAACATTTATGAACTCGTATTGGTTACAATTTTGTTTGCCCTCTGATAGATATCAGTGCCGACTATCATTAAGTACTTTCTATATTTAAATTTAAATAAAACAATGTGTGTGCGAGATATCATCGAAATTTGTTATTCGTTTGAAAGGCATATCGATGCCATTATGTATGCTGTGTGGCGCGCATCTGAAATGTCTAATTTTCCATGCCTCTTGCGCTGAAATCAGGAATAATTTGACCGATACCATGGGTTATGTTGGCATTAAGGACCGCTGTGGTTTATTCGCATAAACCTGTGACTTAAGAAAAGCCAACAGTAAAAGCTAAAGTCATCACGACTTTGGTGGTCACTTCACATCCACGTGCAACGTAGTGCTGTTCTGTTAAAACAACATATCGTTGGTGTTCATATCATCCAATTCAGGCCAAAAGAAGATGGTAATCATCGACCTTTAGCGCTCGCCGTTGACGGTGATGGGACTGGCCAGCCCAAAATGCATTGGACGCTTTTGAATATCGTCTGGATTCATATCCCCAGCCTCACCGCTGGGGATGATTTTTTAATGAAAATTAGGGTCAGTTTCCATTTCATTTCCATTTCATTTCCATTCCACAATTTTAAATTTGTTGAGCATTATATCCATCCATGGTGATGTTCCTTATAGAAGATTCAGGAAACAATATATAATTCAACAACGTAGCTTCAACAAAGTTCGGAAGTCTCTATTGAAAGATATTTTACAAAAGGATACTATTTGTACAGATATGAAGAAATGTGCCCATTAAAAATATATGTATTCATGCTAGGTTCAGAACATTATTATTTTATTTGGCGATCACCTAAATATTCCAATATTATCTGTCTGGACTCTTGTTAAGAATAATGTATAGCTAATATATAAGCAGATTTCTATTACAAACTAAAATTAAATTAAATAAATAAATTCATAAACTCAGAAATATAATAAACTACATATGAGTTTCTTCTTTTTGAAATTAATTTTTATTCACATCTGGGCTTTACTACCATTTAATGTTTAATAATTGGTGCAAATAAAACGTGTCTAGCAACAGACACGTCTTAAATATAAAATCTTGACATATTTTATTCATATTTGGTCTACTTCCCTCTTTTCCTTCACATGAAAAATTTCCCAGCAAAATTCTCATTTTTTTTAAACAAAATCTAAAAATACTTGAACTTAGAATAAAAAGGAGAAAATTCCTAAGAAATGTTGCATTTCAAAAAGAAATAATAAAAATAAATCACATTGCAATTATAAGTTTTATTTGTTCACATTAAATGTCATCAGTCATAATAAAATTTACATAAAATACAAATAAATATAAACATTTTAATTTAAATAAAATATTCCTTTAAAAACTTATCATTGGAAACTTGCCCATTGTGCAGCAAATGCCAAACCAATTGTTATTGCTAAAATATTACACTTTAGCTTTGTTTGAATTTTTTATTATTTTTCTTTTCTTTTTTTTGTAGTTTGCTATAAACATTTTTTGGGCCTCATTTAACTAAAATGTCTTTTGTATATTTTCCAAGAATATTTATATGCCCATTAGTTTGTTCTCTTGTACTCATATGTCAAGATAACATTCCCATTAGAATATGTATAAATCTCAAATAAATATTGTAAAATATTTGTAAATGATTAGTATAAACAAATTGCAACATTATTTTTCATTAGCAAATATTGCTTGTGATGATTTTTATGAACATACTGATGTTTAAATGGAAATTGAAGATGTGCTCTGACAAAATTTTTTTCATTAGCATATGGAAGAAATTCAAATTGTTAAATGGTTTTCATTTTTTTAACATATTTCTTGTTTAAATAGAAATTGAAGATGTGCTATAAGAACATTTTCTTCATTAGCATATGGAAGAAATGAAAATAGTTAAATGATGAACAAATTTAGGTGGAAAATGCACTTTTCATTATTTTAATATATTTCATGTAAATTATTTCATGAAGCATTTAAAATTTTATTTTTGGGAAATAAGCCAAATAGTACATATTACAAATTATTAATTAATCACTTTATTCAAATCGAAATAACTTTATTAGCCTCAAAATCAGAATTTAAAAAAGTGGGTAGTTAAGTTATATATTACATCAATTTAAGTTTTTTTCGAATTCAGTTCTCTTTATGTTCAATTAAACGCCAACAGGCATTTGATTTTGCGCTCATATGGAGAGGTTATTGATCTTTATCCTCTCACGAACTTACGGATGGTTTTGAATCAACTAAAACTCGTTATTTTTTTATTCCTATTGTCAAGAGCCATTAGTGAGCGCTTGTTAACTTGTGAAGAGTACCTCAGAATTAGCGAATAATACATAGGTCCTATGTTGAACATATGCACTCTTTTGCCGAGATTGTCCATGAAAATTATGCATAAATCAGAAGACAGAATTTCAGTGATGCAGCATTGAATTTCCTCCTATAATGCATGGGTATTTGAATTCAATATTTGCCTTAACAAACCCCATAAAAGAAATCCAATGGTATTAAATCACACAATTCTGATCAGTGAAACGAGAGAGCACACGACAGGAAAATGCCGCATTCAGTAATTGAATTGTGCAACATACTGTACGGTATGTGGTAGCGTCTTCTCGTTTATACCAATATTATCCAATTTAAGCAAAAACTACCATATTATCATGAAGCGATATCGAGTAACAGTTACTGCTTTACCAGCCTCATTTTCAAAGATGTATGGTCCATCAATGATTGCAGCTCAAAATCCGCACCAAACGGTGAAACGTTGAAGAGGCATATGTTTTTCAACAATCAAACCACAAATGCGCAATTTTGACAAATTAACAAAGCCATCAACAGAAAATGTTCTTGAGATTCGTTACACAATTTCGAAGCGAGTAATTGGATTACTATTGTTGAATTAATCCACGACGAATATCATTGGAAGTTGTCCCTCGAATTTGATTGATGTCATCTATTAAATACTGATTATATACACACTGCACCATCTAGGTCCATTTAAGACTAAGGAGATTGCTCTTAATAGAGCCAAGTTCCTGACTTATACCTTTCTTGAATGGGGGCTTTAATCTCGATCAAGACTGGACCAACTGAGAGGGAACAAACTTTCACTGATGAGTCGAAGTGGATTAGGATAAGATGATAGTAAACATTATGAAATCAGAAGCTATTGATATATCGAAGAATACATTGTGAAGTTCACTAGACTAAACAAATTTTTCAAGTGTCGAAAGAAGAATTCATGTGGCTTGTTTTTTTAAATGGAATAGAAAATTTAATACTTCATCACTTTTCGCTCTTTTTGAATCAAAAATAAAAATTCTCATTCGGTTTTTAATTGGATGATTTAGATAATGTTCAAATCAAACACATTTAAAAAACAGATAAAGAAAACGATTAACACTTACTCGCCTCGTGACTAACAAGAGGTTTATAAATATCTCGAATAAAAGATTTCTCACATATAATATAGAAACGAGGGCGTTTTTTGTAAACGATAAAAACAAATGCATCCAATTGACTTTATTAATTAGACAATTGTATGGCATTAATGTTTAAATATGATTTCGATCATATGGCCGCTGTCTGTAATACTATTGCCCTCCATTTGAGGCACTAAAAAGTTATGTGAGGCTTAAATTCCTGTACGAGTTGTATTTTGTAAGCTCGAAAACTATGATCCTAATGCAAAATTTCCCATAGAATGGGAAACGTGCACCATAAAATGCACGTAATGCCCGATGAGTTTGTCAAATTGAACCATAATTAAGTTTAACAATTTATTAACTTTGCTCTGGCGTGAGTATATTCATGATAAATTGCTTAATCAAACTAACCTCAAAAAAACCGAGAACTGACAAATCAGCTGCCAAAGAAAAAAGTGCTGCCAGTTTAATGTTCTCACCTTCTAAAAAAACACCTTTTATTTGCACCGAATAAAATTAAATACAACTTCCAGTATATGTCGGTGATTTAATGTCTGTTTTCAAGCATCTCGACCGCTTACAAGAGAGGACTAAGGTGTTTATCGGTAACAATAGGGTATCGAACTCTATTGTTTTTCTAGAGTATAGTCAGAATGTATATTGTGTTTCACTGTTCTTCCAATACACAATGTAATATGTTCTGTTGGAGTTAGTTTCTGCTAACCGCAAATTTTTACATAATATACGTTTTTAACAACTCATCCCATTATGGTCGATTGTCCAGTGGACATGACCTTACTTACTTTAGAGAAAATTTTAGTGGTACTATCCGTATGTGAAATGACTTTCTGCAGAAGTCCCTCCTGTCACTTTCATTGTGGAAAATTTAAATTTAAAGTCTACAAACATCACTGCCTTTTTCTTTCCGCCAATAACCTATTTTTTTAGTTCAAATACAATGCACAAGTGTCATTTTCTGAGTGCTGTTCCAAGAATACACAAAAATGAGATAATGAGGCATTATGTAGTTAATCTTTATTAGATAGCAGGACACTAGGGTGTTCAAGTCTATTGCCTACTCCCTCGAAATTCGGTGTACCGCTTTTATAGTGCTAACATAAGGTCCAGGCGAAAATCAATGACTGTGATGATACTCTGAGATTAATTGTATAACAGCAAGATTCATGTCATCTGACGATGACATGATGAATCAACTGCGGTGGTTACCGCTTATTTGTGGTATATGGTGAGAGAGTAAGAGACGCCCACTGAAGTCACTTTCTTCATGCGTTGCTATGAATATCGTTCAAAGCTGCGGTATACGACACATAATCAAGGTGATCATGTAGATTACGTTGGTCCTTATTTTGGACTTTTGGAATTGGGATAGCAATGTCCTAGAAATTTTAAATTACAAAATCGTAAATTAACAACCCAAAGAATTAAATATTAGAAAATATGCTACGAAATATTTTTCTAACACATATCCCCAATTCACAATTGATGTCGTAGTGTTGTAGCGTTGTATGTCATAAATATTTTTCAAACTAATTTTTCGAAACAAAAAATAAACATTAATAAAACAAAAATAAGACACAATGATACAACGCTACGACACCAATTGTGAATTGGGCAATAGTTTTAACAAATTTGTGACAAAAAGCTAAATTTTCTAGAAATCCGAAAAATTCAAATCGATCTACATTTATTAGAATAGAAACAATTTGTTTAGTTTTCTTTAAATTTTGATCAAAAATATTTTTATAATTTAAAATTGGGATTGGAGATATTTGTGGTATCATTTTATAAGTACTTTGAGTAGCTCTACCAACATCCCACATGGTCGAATGGAATGCTGATATTATGGCTTTTTATTTCTTCTGATTCTCTTTCTTAGATATTAAAACTGGACCTTTAATGAATAATTTAACAAAACTTTATTTTTTTTATCAAACATTATTTCAATTACAAAACTCAACGTAACACTTTCAAGCTCTCCCTGTATTCAAACTATATTAAATGCTGCTCTACACTTTGTAACTACAAAAAAAACTCAGCCCCACTGTGTGTTGTGCATTTTTGTTTATTAGTTTCACTTTTTTTCTAGCATTGTGCCAAACACAAATAAAATATGCCAGTGAAAAATATTAAAAACACTAGTAGGAAACTATATAAACCCTTGTATGAAGACAGCTAAAATAATAGAACTTGTTACCCTAGTTCTGCATAAAAAAGAGGGTCTTTTGAACAAGTACATTTGTGAAACAGACAAAAACTGGAAGTTTCCTTAATTGGCTAGCCTTTGATTGCTCATTTTAGTACTGTTAGCTGACCCTTATATACTTTAGTTTTTTTTTCGTGGCATCTGTATTTATTTGTTTATTTATTAAACCCATCATAAAGAAATTGGGGTATACTGTGTCATACTTGTGTCATTCCATTTGTAACACACCAAAAATTTTGTCGCATGTTTCTCATTAGTACACAGAGAAAGCAGATGCGTATTAGCAACCGAATTTATAAAAGTTTAGTTGCTTCAACCGAAATTCTTCTTTATCAACTGACGTTCTGTTGATAGAACCAAAAAATTCTATGTGCTCAACCAAATCATTCGATTGACAACAAATTCGGTTGCTACTGCGAATCTGTTTTCTCTGTGTATATATATTCTGGGTCCCAATAAGATTCTAAGACGATCTAGCTATGTTCGTTTATCAGCCCGTCTCGTTGCAGGTGCCTACTTATGGGTTAGCAAAGTTGAAATTTGTGGAAAAATCAATTTTATAGGAAGTAAAATAAAATATTTTTTAAAATTTTTGATTTTTTATGTTTCTTTTTAAAGGCTTTAAAATTATTCCAGAAAAAATTAATTTTTTTTTCTTTTTTTGAAAAAAATTTATTTTTTCAAAAATTTACCTCTAGCAAAAAATAAGGCAAGAAGTGGCAGCTGGAAATTATTGCATTAGGTAAAGGAAAAATCAAATAACTTATTCTGAAAATATGGCAAATATAGAATTTAACAGTCTTTTTTATTTTCTATCAAAGTTGAGAAATATTGAAAAAATGTATAGTTGGTAAATATCGTTTGGAACCATGTCTTTTTTCAAAATTTTACCTCTAGCAAAAAATGGGACAAGGACGGGCAGCTGGAAATTTTTGCATTAAATAAAGAAATTATTTTGAAAATATGGCAAATATAGAAATTGATAGTTTTTTTTTATTTTCCATCAAAGTTGAGAAATATTGAAAAAATGGATAGTTGTTAAATATCAATTTATCTGGACAAATACGAAGTAAACAGTACAATTTTTGTTTATTCTTTTCTTAATAAATAGATCTAGCAATGGAATCAAAAATAATGACGATCCGTTACATAGTTTTCGATATATTGTATCTGAAAGCGGTGTTTTTTTTTTTGAAAACTGAAAATCAGTGAACTTTGAAGAGCTATATCTTCTGAACCAAAAATCTGATTGTAATATGAGTAGCATATTTTAAATTGTTGGACAATTTGCTGTAAAATAGATTTATTCAATAGTATTAGGGGCACATTAAATTTTTGATTTTTGCCGGCGCCACTGTGCGTCGGTAAAACAACGATAAGGACCAAACGAAAGCAGCTAGCTGGCTAAAATTTTCCTCAAATACTCTCTGTTGAAATGGTGTGTTTGGTGTTGGGAAATATAGGTCTATAATTTCACCTAGCCCCCATAAAAAATTCTGTACAGTTCGGGCAATAACTGGACCATAAAAAGTCCCCATAGATGGCCAAAACTACATATTGGTGGTGGGTATAAAAGATAACACTCTTACTTATTTTAATTGTGGCACCGTGAATTTCTTGCTTTAACTGCTAAAGAGCTGTGAAAACTTAATTAAGACAATAAGGTCAACAAGCCAAACAAAAACAATGACTTTCATATTTTTTTAGCCATCTCAAATTTATATTTATTTAATGCTTAAAATGTTTAATTACAGTTAAAAGCCAAATACTTATATAAATATAATAAATACATTATATTTTATAAACAGTGCTTTTTACAATAAAATGAATTCAAAAAAAACTTAAAGTGATATTTTAAATATTTTAATTTGAAATTATACTTCTGTATAACTTTGTGTATAAAATAATACAGCTGGAAGTCAAAAAATTTCCTGTATTGTCTAGTTGCTTCAAGCGTATTTTTTTATAAATTTTTTTTCTGTTGAAAGAAAATCAAAAACAAAAATGTGTGATTATTTAACGCTTAAATGATGTGCTTTAAATGTGTATTATTGTAATTACTTTATTTATTTTTTCTTTTTAATTTTTTCTTATTTTCATTAATTTAAAAAAGTTTTATTTTTTTCTTTCTTTTAAATATCAAAATGCGAAATCAATTTACTTACATGCTGCTACTTCATACTTACTGTTCGCTGTAACTAGTTTAATTGTTTTTAATTAGTAAAATTAAAATGTGAAACTTTGACAGCTGTTTAAACGTTTAGTCAACGTAATAATAACAATAGCAAAACATATCGAATTGAAAGCCTTCAGTAGTATAGCTGCTTAAACACTGCTTTAAATGTTGACAGTTGTAATGGCGGTCATGCTCTTGTGGTAGAAATTATTCATACATATTTTCATAATTTTATTTGTACATTTATAAAAAAAACATAACAGCCCTATTCTACAAATACCATTTCATAACGAGTTTTTAGCATATTAATGACAGTTTTTTAGGGCTACATTTACTTTTCAAACTGAGATAGATTCCTTATTTTTCTGTTTCTTAAAGTGCGAGGTATTAGAGAGCTTTACTTATATCAGAATGTATTGACTAAAGGATCTTTAAAACAAAAAAACAAGTAACAGTGATCTTATCTGGGCTTTGCAATGTACAAGCGTAATTAATCTATTTGACAACGTCAGTCCATATATCAAGGACACACTGCTTAAAGTTTAAAGTTCGGTTCAGAAGTTGTGATTTTGAAGACCAAGAGCGCCCAGGGCAGATAAAGAATTGTAGGCATTACTCCATGAATATTATTGTCAAACTCAACAAGAGCTTGCTAAATCATTGGGAGCTACTCAAGTAGTAATTTCAAAACTTCTTCGAGCAGCAGGATTCACCCAAAAGCAGGGAAACTGAGGACCATTCGTATTGAAGCCGAGATACCATGGAAGACGATTTTGCATGTCCGAAATGAAGCTTAAACGCTACGAAAATGAATTTTGCACAGAAACATTACTTGTGATGAAAAATTGATACATTACGATTACCCGAAGCGTAAAATATCATATATGAAGCCCGACCAACCAGCCGAATAGATACCGAATAAATATCAATGGCGCTAATGTAATGCTCTGTATTTAGTGGCAGCAAAAGGGTCCAATTTATAATGAGCTGCTGAAATCTGACCAGACAGAAGCTGTACTGAATGCAACTGTTTCGTTTGAAGCGAGAATTTGCCGAAAAACGAATATGCGGACAGATATGAAACCGTAAATATTCTATCATGTTAACAATTGACCTAATATTGCAATATCTGATAAAAACTATGTATATATATAAAAATGAAATGGTCCATGTATGTAATGGCATCACGTGAGAACGGCTGGAGCGATATGGCTGATTTTTTTTATTCGATTCGAAATTTTTAGGAGATGGTTTGTAAAGAAAAAAAAATCAAAAACTCTGGGTAATATTCGGAGTTTTTTTTGGAGTTCAGTCAACTGTAATAAAAAAAGCCCCCTAAAGTATGCAGTACAAATTTAAATATTTTATTTGCAAATAAATAAAAACAGGCAGGTATATATGTGTTGGAGAAACTTGAAGAACTAACATTAGTAAATAGCTACCGGGCGAAGCCGGGGCGGTCAACTAGTTTATAATAAAATGGTTGGGAAGTTTCCCCTCAGTCGGCTTTAGTCCCCCTCCTACGACTAATTGTTTCGATCAATGCAGAACTCTCTCTCTCTCTCTGGGATACGCTTCACTTTGCAACAGAGTATCCAAAATTGACTTGATTCGTTCTTTTCCTCAAAATATGAACAGTTCTTTTGGTTCGGAATCCATATGTTGCTAGAAATATGGGAAAAGGTCACAACTACCAATGGCCAATACATTCAATTAATTTATGTTGTGCAAATGTTTCAAAATAAAAGCTAAACATTTGATAAAATCCCGAAGGAGAACAAGCAAATAAAAGAAATCATAATGCGCCTTATTGGCCTCAAGTTTTTAAGTATTTTTAAATAAATTCACTGAAATTTATTGTTGAGGAATAAGCTAGTTTCCACTGACTAAAACTAGAGACTCTCTCGCATGTTTAATATCTGTCACAACAACAAAATAAATAGCTTGTTTTAATAGTTAGGTTTTTGACAGCAGATTAAGGTTTCTTTTCTCTCAATAACGTTTTTATAGACATTTTATTTTATCGTAGTTCCTCTAAGCATTTCACTGGTTGTTTTGGCTAGATCATCAGGAAACCATTTTGCAAAGGCCTTGTGAAATCTAGAGATATTATACAAATAAAACTATAGAGCAAATGATAAATTGACCCGGTAGTCTAGACGATAGTGTGCAGGACTATCAATCTGAGGGTCGTGGGTTCGATTCCCGCCAGAGACTCTTGGTATATTCGCAGTTTGTGTTTGTTTTAAAACAAAAAATTTGTTTCAATCGATATCTATGTAACTTAGTAGGTAATTATGCTCTGTATCTATCAATCTATTGAAATTACGGACATAAGTGGCATACAAAACTCTACAAATATTCATGTTTCGCTGAACATTGTTTGAATTTCCATTAATCTATATACTGACTCATTTCAGAATTGCATCTGTGTCAAAGTCATACTCATGTTGTTCCCATAACATCATTACATTAAGATTTGCAGTAGCTTATTGTCCAAAATAAATTTACAACTTTAAAGTATTTGTAGTATTTCTAGACCACCTGTATAGTAGATTAGTAAGCAAATGGCACAGCTAAACACTAGAGACATCAAAGCAGTAATCGCAACAGAATTTGTATCAATTTATAAATGAGCTAACAACATAAGAAAGCTAAATAATGGTTTTGTGTTATCACTTTTGCGGGGCTTTTAAATTAAAAATTAATATAAATTTGCAGTGTTTTTTTTATTTACTTGCACAAATAAATATATTTGCTTTTAGATATATTTTCTTTTTGCACATTTCGAAATTGAAATGAGATTGTAAGAACAGGGCTGATACAAGACAAATACTGAAATTAAACATCATCAATCAAATAAATTTTGTATAGACTTTTTGTTTTTTTGGAAAAAAAAGAAACTTCAAAAACCAACAACCAAACCATATAATTTTACTCTGTATATTTTTTATAATTTTAACTATTTTACTCTCTTCTTAATTTTAATTAAAAATTTAAATAAATTTAAATCCTTTTAAATAATTTATTTACATTAATATATTATTTCCTCCTTAACTCTTTAAACATTTTTCTTTAATTAAAAATAAAATATTAAATGTCGATGTGTTTTGAATACTCCCTCTTTCTCTCATATTAAAAAAACGCTTAGCAGAATTCAGTAAGTAAATAAACGAAAAAAAAAAAAACCTAAAAATTATTAAAAAAAAAACATTTTTTATTTATTAATTTAATCAATATTATTTGTGTGAGTAAATACAAAAGAACACAACAGCAATATTAGTATATATAAATATATATATTAACAAATATATATATAGATATATCTAAAAATTAAATAAACACATTATTTAGTAGTTATTATACCTACAACAATACAGAACAGACAGACATAAATAGTTACCTAAACTCAACTAATCCCATTAATACACGTAACATTACCCACATACAGTTACCTTTCTTTTTTTTAAACAAAATATGTCCCTTTGTTTGACACAAATATTCTAGAGACATCAAACATTTATATAGACATGTGTTGCATTACGTTCAGCCTAAATACAACTCTACAACTTACAACATCCCAAATATTCAATTGTTTGTTTGTGTTTCTATGTGTATGTCTGCGTGTGTGTGTTTTGGTGCGTGAATGTATTAGTTAGTAAATGTTATTAGTTTGTTTAACGTTTTAGGTCAACACCTTTTTACCATGCAATACGATAATTAAAAATACTTAATTGAAAATTAATACGTTTTACTAGACAAACATTTGAAACCGAAAATTCCAAAAAAAATAAATAAGAGTTTTTTATTTTTCGGCTGTGCAGAATTTTGTATACCCACCTCACAAAAATTGTAAGAAATATTTAGGTTTATATAAAACTGTCCAATTTCATCACGATATTAATTATTGTAAGACAATTATGAATGTTCAAGTCACTTTTTAAGGGGGACCTTATATGGGGACAAAAGGCAAATGTTGCACGATATTCGCCATGCTTTACGGTATTATTTCAGAACACTTAGAAATAATTTGTGCGAAATTTTATCAAGATTTCCTTATATACATATTCATGACTGCTCAAACAGTATTCCGAGGGACATTTGTATGGGGGCTAGGTGAAATCATGGACCGATATTGCCCATATTCAATACCAAGTAACCCCTTTTACATCCTTTAACCTCCTTTCGTTTGAGCCCTATCGTGTTTTCAACAGACGGACATATTTAGATCGTCTTAGAACCCAGAGTATATGTAATAATGTAGGTATGCGACAAATGTTTTGATTTATTGCAAACGGAATGACAAAATCAATACACTTCAATCTTTTTGATGGTGGGTATAAAAACAATTATTTTAATTTCTGTAATTACTACACTGACAGATTTTTCATTGTTTTGTCAATACTTGAGTCTCTTCATTTAGAAAAGATAAAACTGTTATTTGACATTGAGGTGAAATAAATACAGTGGGGTGAAATCTGTTACTTTTGGAAATATGAACAGATTTTAATGATTGAGGCTTTGCATTGGGTGTACGACTTAAAAAATGCTTTTATTTTGAAATATTTGTACAATATAAATTTAATCAAAGTATTTGCCATTGTTAGCTATTACATATGGATTCCGAGCCTAATAACTGTTCATATTTTAAGTGCACGAACCATTCTTCATCGATAGAAACAAATAGTAGTCAGGGCACTGTCTGGACTATAAAAATAGTGAGGCAGAACTTCCCATCACATCATTTTAAATACGTTTTAACAAGTATTGCAACATGATGCCGAGAGTTGTCATGACTGAATATTGCGGTGTCATGCATATTCTGGGCATTTGTTCGGCCAATGTTCGTTTGAAACGAATAAATTGCGTTTTGTAGAGGTTCCCTCTGATGGTCTGGTCAGATTTCAGCAGCTCTTAATAGATAGGACCATTTTGCTCCCACTAAACACAGAGAATTACATTATGGATATTTGGCTTCGGTGTCGATTCGGGTGGATTGCGACCAATTCATGGTCATCAAACTTTTTTGGTAAGGCTGGGCGATCTTTATCTTCGTGTCATAATCACCACTTTTGAACCGCACAAACTCTCTCTCGCACGATGAAACCGATAGACCACATTCACCATAAGCTTTGGCGAGCAATCAGTGTATTTCAAGCTTTTTTAAATTATAGAAGTAAGTAAAACTTCCCAAATATGACAAAATTCGAAATTTTCGAAGCAAAAAAAAATTTACTTTTTTCACACTATATTGTTCAATAACTAAGTGAGAATGACAGATATGTACCCCTCAATATAAGTTATTAAAAACAAAAACCGCTTTCAAAAGATACTCCATCTATTATGAACCCAGTATTACAGTACAGCCAATAATTTTACTATTAAGCTCCATGTTTTTTAAAGCCTCCAAGGCCTAAAACATCTATCATCCTCGACGTTACGTCGATACACCTTATTAGTCATTTTGCAATCGGACCGGTAGTTTAGAAGATTCTGATTCACGGTTATCTTGTCATAAATAGAATGCTACAGCTTCATCGTTTTGGACAAGCAGTTATTTTGGAGCTAAAATATACTGTCACGGACATTAAGGCCCTTGACGGGATTCTATGTTTGTTGCTCTCCTTATAAAGGCTTTGCTTATTTTGATGAACCAGCTACTGGTTCAAACTATTGGCACTGTGCACTATAATCAGACTTGGTGAAAGCAACACTCAAATTTCAATCTAATAATATTTATTATTGTACTTGCGATCCCATCTACATTTGTATCTACGACACATGTAAGGCATCCTTCTTCATCAGAAAACTGCGTGGGAATTTTCACTGATGATTTCAAACTAGGAGGACGACGAAAATTATGATTACTTTCAAACAAGCATGAGAAATCAAACGGACAGAATATCGGATAAAATAGAATAACATATCTCAGCCATATAACACGAGGATATTGAAGGCATTTGAGAAAGTGAAATTGACCACTTCATTGGTATCCCACTTTCTGCTTTTTATTATAGTACTTTAGATAGCAGGTTAGATCAAAATAGGCCTTCCTGCGCTATATGTCTTGGATTACCTTACAATTCTTATTTGTAAATATCGAGCCCTTAGCGCCAAATTATCGTAAGCGACATTTTCCAAAATTTTTTTTTATTGCAAAAATTTAAATTTTATTGACCGACTGATGTTTTAACGTTCACTGAATATCAAAATTGTTAATAACTTCAAAATTATAGGGGGTAAGATTTTATCGTAAGTCAATGTTTACATTTTACAGTAAACGAATTTTATCGTAAGCGACACATAGTGGTATTGAAAAAAAGAGGGAAATTAATCAGTAACTTCTAAATGGTTAGATTGGTTTGAATGAAATTTCACATGTGTAAAGAAGAAGTGTTCTTGAGTTTAAGCTTAGAAGATATTCGAATTTGAAAATTAAATTTTCAACATTTTTTACCCAACCTACTCCAGATTTTCTCCAGTTTTCCTTCATTGGACTAACAACATACGTATGTGTCAAATAAGAAAAGAATTGTTTAAAAATAATGACGAAGTACAAAGTTATATGCATTTGAATTTAAAAAATTTTGAACAGCCGATTTTCACTAATTTTTTGGGATAAAAGAACTTTTTTTCTTTTTAAGTTATCGCAAAAAAATTTCTAAGAGGATGTATAAGGAATTTATACTTTCTGAAAGCTAAGTTTTCATAAAATATTTTAAATGAAAAACAAATTAAAAGCTTTTGTTACCGAGGGGACCAGGTTCATTCAAATAACACCTATTTTTTATGTAAAATTAAACTTTAGGGCAAAAATTCTCAAATCGCATATTCGATATCAAAATACAATAACCGATTTTTGATAGCCCAATATGCTTTTAATTATTTTGTAAAGGATTCCGATAACTCCGACCCTGGTATGGATATTATAGCCAAAAAACTAAAAATTTCCATTTTTGGGATTTTTCAATACTTTTTTGAGAATTGCGGGATTGCTGATAATGAGTTTCAAAATTCGTTTTAATTTTTCCATTTTAAATAGAAAATTTTATATAACTGTGAAATTTCATTAAAAACTATTCATAAATGAATATTTTATTTCAATTCGAAAAATTTTTATCTATGCAAAAATTCAATAAACAATATTTTTTGTCATATTTTTCAATAAAGTATTCCATGAATTTTTAATTGTCAAAAGTTATAAATATTTTTGTAAAATAGACAAATAGCTTGAACGAAATTATAATATATTGCATCATAAAATTCTTAATTCTATTGATAAATTTCAAAATAATCGAAAAAACCTTCTCCTGTAAAATTTGTGTTTTGTCGCTTACGATAATTTGGCGCTAAGGGCTCGATATTATCACAATGAAAAGGAAACTATAACTGAGGTATTCGTGTTCTGCACTAGACATTAAACGATATCGAGCTTTGGGTTGATTGGTTTAAAATAATATTTCGGATCTACTTATATGACGTTGAGTATTAGAATGTCTTCATAGATTTGTCTTATTAAGTCAGAAGGCAGCCTATTTTGCAGAGATACATTATCTGCTTCTGGAGTATCCATGAAGCCAGTCTTCAGGTTTTGGAAAATATGTTTCATTCATAAACATACATTACTTAGATAATGACAAATTGGAATATAATTTATTATTGAAATAATGTTAATTAGGTAGTATTTCTGACCAAGAACTTTTAAATTCATATTTATTTTATACACCATTCGAGCTCAACAGTGTAATTTAGCAATAAACAACCTCAATTATTACATCTCTTTCGGAAAAATACTATGTAACTATTTACAACAAACTCATTAAAACGGAAATACTTTATTATACAGAATGCAACATCATAATTAAAAAAATATTTATATTTTTAAGTTTAATTCTATTAAAAGCAATGAAGTCAAATTCATATGAATATATTACATACACATAAGTATGCATTAGTTTAGCTTACAATATTTAACATATTAACATATTTTACAAAAAAAAAGAAAACTAAACAATACAGAACACCAACAAATAATAAAATTATGCTAAATAAAATAACAACAAAATTCTGTAAGCTAAAATATTACAATAATATTTTATAGTTAAAACATACATAATATGTATGCCATTAAATATTTACTCTATGATTTAGATGTAATAATAATTTACAATAAAATATTTACGTTTTCATATTACAAAATTTAAAGAGATTTCATTTAAAACACTTAAGTACTTTCGGTCTTAAATTATTTACAAATTATTTATTAAATAAATATCTACTTAAATAAGTTCATTAACAAAACAAGAAAATATTTACTAAAGAAATATTGTTTGTTTGTTAAAGTCAAAAATATATATCTACATGATTTTAAAATCAAATGACTTAGTAGTTTAGCAGCACTTTTGTAGAACTAATGATTTTATTTCAATTCATGTGATTTTCAAGTATTTTTTCCTAGTAATTTACTAAGTGTCTGGCCATATTTCCCTACAGTTATCAAATTTCTTAGATTTATTTAAAATAAAATAGATTTTTTCACTTTATAAGTGCTTTGGAGCGTATACTTGTTATTGAATTATTAAAATCTGTTTTTATTACTCATACGTCTGTGTGTTTGTTATAATATGAAATTAATTTGTTGGGTTTTTTGTTTTTTTTTTAAACAATGATGCCTAGAAAAACCCAGATGTTTAAATAGTTTATTTTCATTTGTTATATTCAAATGTTTGTCTTGCGAAATTTTAAAACTTATCAAAATAAATTAATAATTGTAATTTGTTTTAGAAAATAAAAGAACACACATATTTATTTAAACTCAAATGATGTCATAAATTTTTTTGTTTAACTAAATTACACTTACATGTGCTATAGCTGTTTTGCAATAAGATCACAGACAAGTTTAAGATATTTCTCTTTAGTTAAATTTGTCTATTTAGATTTCTGGGGCTACGTTTTATTCATCTAAAATAATTTTCTCCTCGATCATTTCTTAAGTCAGAAACTCATTGTAATCCCTTGAAACTAACTCTAGTTTTAGTTGAAATCAAAGACATAATTATAAAGGTAAATAATTTAAACTGAAGTACCACAATTTTGTCGCTTTTCATGTTAATAATATTCCATTTACTTAATTATAATCGAAAGTGTTCTTACAACGAGAAAAAAACACTTTGAAATACAAAGTGAGATGCAGGGTGTCAAAGTAGAAAACTTTGTACAGCTTGTAACTTATAATGATTAGGTTAGGTTATAAAGGCAGCTAGTTATCAACCAGCTCACTTGGGTCCATTAAATTGGACCTCTGGAGGCCCTAAGGATCATGCTCAGGGCCTCAAGAGGTCCTTCACATGTCAGAAATGGGTTCAATTTTCGAACCAACCTGACGCACGAATGAACGAATCCATCCTCCTGACATCCAGAGTAGATAGATCCGCTAGGCCGTGCAAAAATGGACTACCTATTGTCGCAGTCCGCACCCCTGCTAGGGCAGAGCAAAGACAGAGGAGATGTTCAATCGTCTCATCGTCGTCTTCATCATGGCAACTCCTACAGAAGTCATTGTATGGAGTATTCAGTCTCCTAGCATGCGCACCTATCAAGCAATGCCCCGTGAGCACTGATATGAGAGCTCGTAGCCTAGCCTGAGGTAGCCCCGTGAGGGACATTGACCTATGATGGTCAAATACGGGCTAAGTGAGTCTCGATATCGAGCAATTTGTCAAATTAGAACATCTGAGCTGAGCAAACTAACTTGTAAACAATAATATTCAATTAATTTTTCTTCTGAAAAGCACAAGTGATAATATCTGTAAAATAAGCATAAACTGCCAACATTCCGACGATGTTCTATCGATCATCTGGGTAACAGTTTCCTTCCTTATAAGATCAGCCGCCCTTCTTTGAAACCAGTCCATCAGCACTAGAATTGATCTTGCAGCTCCGGCCCATATATTCTATTTACGGACGAATGAAGCTAGTATTTATATGAAGAAGATCAGAAGGGGAGAGATATGTCCGACACCGTCTCAAGAAAAAATAATTTTCTGATTTATAGAGTCATCCATATTCATTCTTGAGAGTTTAATCTCAGAAAGAGTTGGTATATTGTCAAATGAATATGAGTGACTGATATTACCGTCATCCGCGAAAGAATAAATTGGATTTAAAGTGATTGTTAGTAAATTATTCATGAAAATTCAAAAAAAAATTGAAGGAGGAAGAACAGAGCCCTGGGGGACTTCTGAGCTCAATATGAGATTCTGGGGGCAAATCCCATATATTACTACCCTTTTAGTGTGTCCACGAAGGGAACTAGAAATAAAACGAGAAAATTCAAACCCAACACCCGACAAGATTTATTTAAAACAAGTGCTGGTATATAATCCGGAAATCCAGGGGATTTCTTCACGTTAAGTACAGATAGAACTTTCTTATCTGACCGAGTTCTGATTAATATTTTAGGCATTCTGCAAGATACAATAAGTATCACAGCACCGATTGATTGCATTAGGCAAGAGATGAATTTGATGGAAAAAAGTTTGCCAAAAGATTTGCTTTGCGAATCATCTTGACAAAGGACCATAAACTTTTTCTTTTTTTTCTTTCTAGCTCTTATGCGATATTCGTAACTAAGATTTTAGCCATCGAGTATCCTCATACAGTCATTACATGCCTGCCTATGGAGTAATATACGGATTTTTGTTTCTGCACCAATTTGAAATGCTATATTTTTAGTTTTAACTGCATCAGGACAAGTTCTGTTGAACCAACATTTGTCCTTCAATTTGCTGTAAATGGTCCTTCTTAGCAAAAGGAGTTTCATCCACAATAGAACCGTGTTTCCTACCATCTCGGCAGCTGTGTCAATGTTATCGTCGAGGAAGCAGTGTTTCCAATTAAAAAATTAAATTTTTTCAAATTTAAACAGGTGGTTAAGTTCATAATGAATAGTAGAAAATATAACTTTGAAAAAAGTAATATTAGGCCGGGTAACTTATTAAATTTTAAACATAGTTAAGGCTTAATTCAAGAAAAAGTTTTTTTAATTTGTATGAAAACTATTTATTTAAGCATTGATTAAACCGTATTATGATTTTTATTCAATTTGTTTAAACAAATCTTTGAGAAAAAATAATACAATATATAGCTCCATTTAGCCATTTTCCAAACTCATTTCAAAATAATGATTTTGATAATTTTTTACGACTATGCGGATTGAGATACTGGCAAAAAATGCGAAAAACAAAAATATCAAAGTTTGAACATAAATATCTTTTAAACTAAACAGGAATTTCTCAACCTTCCCACTTGCTTCATTGAAATATGTCCATACTTGTACAAGTTACAAGCTGTAAAAAGTTTTCATAACCAGAAGTGGTCGACTTTGACCGCCTGTATCTCACCTCACAGCCTTTATCTCAACATTTCGTACAATCGGACCAATAGCTTGGAAGACTAAATTACACCATTTTGTCTATCTGAATTGTGTTGAATCTTTATTTTTTATTGAAAAAAATATACAGTTACGAGGTGTAAAGATCTGGCCATCGTTTATATATAACCACAAGTTTATATATTCTTAATCTGATATCCTGTACCAGCAACTAAATATCAAATTCTACTAAAAAAAATTATCTCGCTTAAACTAAAGTAACATTTGAAAGGAGAAAATCTGTTAAGTGTAAAGAAACATATTTGTTTCTTTTATTCCCTTGGCAAAAGTCCGTGGAATTGCGGAAAAACATTAATCTTTTACGGTCAATAAACACACAGTATTGCACATAAAACTAAATGCATAAACACATACCAGCGTTTTTGCACAAACACAAATCTGACATACCTATAAAAACCCAACAAAATAAATGAAAAACAAAAAAATCAAACTTAAAAACCCGTAAAAAAAACTAACTTTCCTGTCATGTAATTTTTTTTTTTCTCTCTCTTACAACATTCCTAAAGTCTTTGTCTATTGAAAAAAAACCCTCACCTAATGCAGTTTTGTATACTTTTAATGTTTTTTCTGTCTGTTTATTTTTTTTAATTTTTTAAACACATTGTGCAGCATTGTTTTAAGACTTTTACAACTTTATATTTTCTTTTTGTTAAACTATTTTTCAAACACATGTACACAAATAAACTAAAAGAAACAAATCAAAGGTTTACAAAAACAAAAGTTGACAAATATGTCCCCAATTGAAAATAAAGTAGAAAAAGTCAGATAAAAGAAACAACATTTTTAATAAGACTTAATAACAGCAAAAATTAATCCTTTAGCAATTTATACTAATTTCTACCTCTGAAATCCGCAACCAACTATCTTACACACTCTCTTAAACACACACACATGTTTACACTCTTGTAACTAATTTTTACTCTTACTAACTGGTCCCCTTGTCTCTTTGTCTTGTTTCCTGTTTAATAAATCCTAAAGCCTTCTTATTGTTGTTACAATTGTCGCTCTTTTTTCTGTCTTTTTATCGTTTTTTATATAATTTATTTTCTATTTATAAGTGTATAAGTGTATGTATGTGTGTAATTTTTATTTATTTTTTGTACTTGTAAATTCTTCTTTCGTGTGTCTTTCTATCTATTAGTCTGTATCTTTGTATATCTTTTTTGTTACGTATCTATGTATTTATGTACTTGTATGGTATTAGTGTATTCTTATAATAGTTAATATATATAAATATCTAAATATGAACTTATTAGTCAAGTCCAACTATTCAATGTATGTATTTATTTATATTATACTATTAACAACAAAAATAACACAACTAAAACAACAACAACAATACAGCAACTACAAGTATATTACAACAACTATTACTAGTTACTACAGCTCTTAACAAATTACAAGTGCACAGTGGATCTTTATAACAAAAATTTGCAAAAGATTGCAAATATTGTTAAAGATTATAAATATTTACAAATATTCATGTGAAATTCTAAAGCGATATTGCTGTATCTATTTCTCTAAGGCAAGCTTTGAAAATAATGAAAGTCAATAACAGTTTATGAAAATATTAAACAACCTCAATATAATGTTCTCACCTAAGTAGCTGCCTACTTAGGTCCATTAAAGACTGATTCCATTGTGATATGCAAAAGGCAAAAATCAGATACATAATTTTTGTTTATAGGTTTATTATAATATTGTTCTTGCCTTTAATGTCTAGGCCTTACAATAAATAATTAAATCTTATAACTAAACAATAATTGTTCTCTCAGTGGAGAATCATATTTAATATATTAGATGAGTGGTAAATCAGCTCTACGTAGCCTTGATCTGTTGAGTTACTGTAAGTAGCATTTCTTATGTACTATGGAGCTCCCGTAACAGTTCTTAGAATTTTGGATTGTGCACTCTGTATGAGATCTAAACTGGTAGATGTAACGTGACAGTCTGTGGGATGTTCAACATGTTTAGTATCACTGGTGGACAACTTCCTCTCCTAAATGAAAACGTTATGTGCTTGCTTTTGATTACATTTACTCGTATTCTCCAATTTTTTAGCCTCGTCTCCACGTGCCTGAGATAATTATCAAGGTTTCTAGATACTACACGTATGTCCACATGATAACTAAGAATTGGAAATGGTTAATTATTCGGACAGCAGGGTTAGTCCTAGAATACTTCACTGAGGTACACCAACATTTATCATATAGTCTCTTGTCACATAATCGACGCATTTTATGCTAAACAAGCGATCCGATAGTTAAGACTCTAGTATTATGTGTAGGCAGTAGGCATTTAATCTTGTGTATTAGACCTTTATGCCAAACCTTGTCAAATGCCTGGGCAACATCTAGAAATATTGCCGAACAGTACATTTTTAGTTCGAAAGATTTTCGTATCTCTCCAGTTAGGCGGTTGAATTGCTCAATTGTACCGTGTTGCTTACGAAATCCGAATTGATAATGTTTTGACTATTTAAGAATGTTTCCCTTGGGTTATTCCCTAGTTTGGACAAACAAGGCAATAAGCTAATAGGTCTGTACGATGTTGCCAATTGTCTCTAGGAGTCTTTCCAATCATTCGGAGAGAAAGACAATATAGCATTGAATAATACTGTGATCACAATAATTGCCACATCTTGTAGGTTTCCAATCATGGAAGGTGTAATTAAATCATAACCTGGAGATTTTTATACCCTACACCAGCATAGTGGGGAGGGTATTATGCGTTTGTGCAGATGTTTGTAACGCCCAAAAATATTAGTCTACCACCCACCTTAAAGTATACCGATCGACTTAGAATCACTTTCTGAGTCGATTAAGCGATGTCCGTCCGTCCGTCCGTCTGGTCGGCTGGCTGGCTGGCTGTCCATGTAAACCTTGTGCGCAGAGTACAGGTCGCAATTTTGAAGATATTTAGATCAAATTTGGTACATATTATGTCTTCGGTCCAAGGACCAAGCCTATTGAAACTGGCTGAAATCGGTCCACTATTTCACCTAGCCCCCATACAAATGTCCTCCCGAAATTGGACTTTATCGGTCATAAATGTTTAATTTATATATGTATCTCCACAAATTCCGCTCCAAATAAGTTTTATATACACAAAATTCATGTCACCAAA
The DNA here is from genome assembly GCF_958450345.1 of Calliphora vicina. Taxonomy (NCBI): domain Eukaryota; kingdom Metazoa; phylum Arthropoda; class Insecta; order Diptera; family Calliphoridae; genus Calliphora; species Calliphora vicina. The sequence continues at coordinate 73,324,122 of NC_088783.1, read as the reverse complement.
TTTTGTTACGATCGGTCCATAATTAGTCATAGCTCCCATATAGACCCGCTTCCGAAAATTACTTTAACGTGCATAAATCGCTTAAAAATTTTGGTAAACACACAAAATTCAACATAGGTAACTTTAATATAGACATAAATCACACGACCTAATTTCATGGTGATCGGTCCATAATTGGTCATAGCCCCCATATAACCCCACTTCCGAAAATCACTCAAAAATATAAATTATTGAAATTTTAAAAGAAAAATTTTTTTTGCTCTTTTACTTAGTGTAGGGTATTATATGGTCGGGCTTGACCGACCATACTTTCTTACTTGTTTTAATTTAAGATTGTCCTTTATGATCTTCTGAACATCTTCTATACTAACAATAGTTCGGTGTATATTCCTGTGCGAACAGGTAAATCCCCCAATACAAAATTATTTGTTGGAGGGTTTGGTTGGAACACATTACTTAAATGTTTGGCGAAAACTGCGGCTTTATCCTTTACACTACGTGCCCAGTTACCATCACATTTTCTTATCGGACTTTGACCCTCTACCGGTGGCTTAATGTTCTTTGCTGCCTTCCAAAGGAATATAGGAATAGGAATCAATATAGTTTCGATTTCTGCGATCCTCTTCAGACTAAAGGGCTCTTTTTAGTACCTTTTAGATACCTCAATTGACACGCATTATTTCTATGTATATCGTACCAACGAAGTATCTAAGATTCATCCTCGATAGCTTTAAAGCTTAATTTTATTGGCCTTTACTTGAATCAAATTATCTTCCTCATTATGACAACTTCTATTCTCAGCCTCATAGCATAAGCTGCTATGATATCAGTAGCCTTATTTCCTCCCGACGGATTCCAATAAGTAGACCACTTATGGCCTCATCGGTTGTCATCTGGCCAATTCATAAGATACTACTCCGGCAGTCATCATAGCCAAATAAGTATTAGCGTTAACCTATAATTTAACGCTACCCCATTCGCATGCAGAAAAAATAACATGGTTGTGGTAAACACAATCTAAGATCAACATATTTTGATAAGATTTATGATTGTAGTCAAACATATTATGATCATTATTAGTATCATAAAATACCATATGTTCTAAAATAATAATATTATGATACAAATCAATAACAATGCAATTATGCTATGATCCAAAGCAATCATATTATTATTAAAATATAATACAAAATTTTATTTTAATAGATTTTAGTTTTAAGGTACTAAATTTCCAATTAAAATATTACTGATAAATTCACAGAAATTTATTGTTATTCCCTCTAGAAAAGTTAAACATAATATACAAATAAAACTATGGAGCAAATGGGAATTACTGACACTCTAAATTTACTTGTAAAAAAACATAGTTGTACATAATAATAATATGTTTACCTATTTATCATTATTTAGTTGTTCGAAAAATAATTATGATTCGGTGAACTATATTCATATTTATAATTGCTATGAAAATATAAATGTTTACAGTAACTGAAATATTGCTGAAATTAAATTAAAACAACAATTATATGTTTACGACAACCATATATTGTTGCAAAGAACATAGTATACTTTTCGTAATCATGTCGAACCATGTCGAACTCTGCGTACATGTAACCTGAAAAATTAGCTCCTGGTTTATGGTTTTAGATTCACAAGTAGTTTTCCCAGAAAAGTTCAGCTAATTAAGGGTTTTAACCAAACTAAAAGTCCTAAATATTGGGAACGTTCAATCTCAGTTAAAATAGCCTCTTTATTATTATTTATTAAACGGGTTTAGAAAAAAAGCAATTACAATTTCCAAATGTATTTATTATACCCTACACCACCATAGTGGGGAGGATATAATGCGTTTATGCCGTATACCGATCGACTTAAAATCACTTTCTGAGTCTCTTAAACGATGTCAGTCCGTCCGTCCGGCTGGCTGGTTGTCCATGTAAACCTTGTGCGCAGAGTACAGGCAATTTTGAAGATATTTCTATCAAGTTTGGTACGTATTATTTTTTCAGCCCAAGGACCAAGCCTATTGAAACTGGCTGAAATCGGTCCATTATTTCACCTAGACCCCATACAAATGTTCTTCCGAAATTGGACTTTATCGGTCATAAAAGTCTAATTTCGGTCCATAATTAGTCATAGCTCCCATATAGACCCGCTTCCGAAAATCACTTTAACGTGCTTAAATCACTTAAAAATAAATCACTTAATAACTTTCATATAGACATAAATCACACGAGCCAATTTCATGGTGATCGGTCCATAATTGGTCATAGCTCCCATATAAGGCCCACTTCCGAAAATCACTCAAAAATATAAATTATTTAAATTTTAAAAGAACAATGTTTTAGCTCATTCACTTAGTGTAGGGTATTATATGGTCGGGCTTGACCGACCATACTTCCTTACTTGTTTTTTTACTTACATATATTGGAAATAATATCCCAAACAGTATCGGAAATTTTGTATTCTATGTTTTTGGGGAATTTTACTTCTTATTCTACTTGTTTAATTTAAATACATTTTCTAAGATCACTTCTTTCAATTGGATGAAAATTGCAGATTTTATTCAACTATTATTTTGCACTCTAAAAGTATGTTCTAAAAAAACGAAAAAACTGTTATTACTTTTACAATTTTCAAGTCATTTTAATAAAACTTGATTAATTTTATTAAAATAAAATATAAAAAAAAATTATGGAGGCAAAGTCATCATTTGGTAATCACTCTTCCTAAGTTGGCCGCCGGTTATCCCATAAATATGAGTTGGTAACAAAGACAGAGCTTTAGAGTAGGTGTATTTGACAGACATTATATTATGAAAATTCAAAATCTCTCAATAAAATTAATGTGGTAATTTTCATTATTGGTTTTTCTGTCAATTTATTTTTGAAAAGTTATTTGTGAAAATCGAAGATATGCTTAATAATAATATATGCAACATTTCAAACACATAATGCATTCATCGTTAGAAGAAATACCCATTTATGGGCTACTTAGACTTTAATGTTTTGTAAATAATAAATCATTAAATACATATTGATTATAACACTAAATACATATTGATTATAACACTAACCCCGATTTTCTCAATATCAGGTTATAGTTTTTCGCAACGTAACCCTCCAATTAACATTTTTTTGTATGAGAACTGTCAGTTTATCGTCACGATAAAAAATAACCAGAGATTAAGAAAATGGGGGTAAGTTTTTTTATGCAAATCATTATAATTAACATTATATTTATATAATTCGGTAATTCCCGGGTACCCAAGAACGTACCAAACATTCAAAAATAGTCGGGAAATTCAAAACCCTAGTTATAATCAAGTCTTAAACTATTTTATTTACGTTTCCAACAAAAAATAAAGTCGAAGATATTCAAGTTATTACAAATGTCTTTAACTCATTATATGAGAAATTCAATAAAAAATTTCTGTAGTAATGAAAAATGTTGGACTTGTACAATCTTCAATAGGCAATGCTACATGTTTTGACTTTTAAATTCCACTGTGCAATGTTTTTTTGCCCCTATAACCGAACAACTAAAAAACTAACCTAACTGTATTACTTACGTACTCGTACTTACACACAGACACATACACTTAAGCCACTTAAGTGCTTGTATTTGTAAATTGTATATAGACACACATATATACACACAAAAAAATACTCACACACACATACACTTATACCTTCTGTAATATAATATATAAAATAAAGTAAAACAAAAATAATAATAACAAAAACAAAAGTAACGTATAACGTAAATAAATGTTTTAATACTAAACTAGTGTAGTAGAAGTTTGATTTCTTTGTTATTTATTTGGTATTGAACGTATGTACGTACAAACGTTAGCCACAAACTGTCTAACCAAAAGCTAATAAATCAATAAATTTCCAATTAGTTATTAATAATAAATTTTATTTGCTTTCTTTTCTTCTTCTTTTTTTACTCTCTTTTTTATGTTAACCCTTTTTTTGGTAAATTTCTGAACCAAAAAAAAAAATTAAAATGAAAATTAAAATCATTGTAAATGGAAATCGATAGTTATTTATGATTGATAATTGTGCTGACGATTGGAGGATCGCTATGACATGGCAACGAATTAGTCAAATAAGTTTAGAACTTTTTATATGTGCAATACATCCAATACCTGGTGAATATTATTTTCAATGGACTACGAAGTTGGCGAATAAAAATAAAACAATGGGCACCGAAATGGTGCCATACGATGTAGCTTTATCATTACCCATGTTCCTTCGTTTATATTTAATATGTCGTGTAATGCTTTTACATTCAAAACTATTTACGGATGCCTCATCAAGGAGCATAGGTGCTCTTAATAGGATAAATTTTAATACCAGGTAAGTGTGATTTATTACTTATTATATATATATTCATTTATTTTCCATTACACTTCCATCTTCATTTAAATCAATTAATTAAGAGTTCGCTGCTAATGGGAATTTATTAGAAAATTGCGTAAATGACCAGTGTTTTAATTGTTTAATTAACTTGTTTGTGGGTAGAGTAGTTGAAGTATGTAAATGGGTGTTTTTCTTTGTTTTTTTTTTGTGAAAATGAATTAAATTAATGACGACAACATTTAACAATAGAGAAATTGTTTTAAGTAGCTAATTTTAAAGCAATCATAGCGCATAGAAAGTCAGGTTTATTCTCTCAGAAAAAGATTACAAGTTAAGGTACTTTTCGTTATTCTCATTTAATCATAGAGGGTTAGAGGGAAAACAAGGATAAATATTTTTGATATATTTTGTTATCCTCTGTATCTTTTACATAAATAAACACAGAAATCAAACTTGAATTGTGGTTTCCTGATATTAAGATACATTTTTGGTACTTCTTCGAAATAAAAGCTTCTGAGGGATACAATCTCTTTTTGATTCGTTTATAACTTCTAATACCGAAGCAGATAGATATTTGACACTTTTTGCAAATTTCACAGTTTGCAGGGAAAATTGTATATCTTCTAAATAAATAAACAATTAGTTCAAATTTGTAATGTATTTCCTTCATACTTCAATACATGTTTGGTACTTTTTCGAAATTCGAACTATTAAGTGGCAAAATGTTTATTGTACTTTTCTTATTAAGACGTTTCTTCTATAAAAATATATCCAGCCACAAATCTTTTTATAAGCTCCTACAGCTGCATAAACATTAAGTTGTATAATATTTCTGTTACCTCAAATGAACCAGAAAAGGTATCAATATGGGCAAATAAAGGAATTTATATTTGATACTTAATTCGTTAGAAAAAAAACTTAGAAAAACAGTAGCGCAAAAATTAACTAAAGATGGACTTAAAATAGTACTAAATCACGTAAACAGTTTGTAACCATAAACTTGTTTTTCTTAATCAAATGGTAACAAACTTTTAACATTGAGACATACCTGTGTGACATAAGTCTCCCTATAGAGGATTTTAAAAAGCCTGAGATCGTGTACTTATGTTCCTAACACAATTGCAAAGCTTTTCGTGATTACCTTGAAGGCTTGTATAACGATATTCCTCACACAGATTGAATACACGGTATCTACCAACCGCCCAATCAGCTTGGTAAGTAAACACAGTTTGCAATACAAGGTCCTCAATTTTTGGCTGAAAACCTTCCCCTTGTTTAGGAGTAGGAACCTACCAAAACCTAATGCACTCTCTCTCCGCTGTTTAGGTTTAAACCACAGCAACCACGTTATATGCCCAAGGTGACCTGACAGGAAAAAGTAACTACTAGTCCTCATATAATCTGATGTATTGTCTCTATACCACAGCCGCTACATTACTAGCTGAAGCTAATCACCAAAAATCATTCCAGGGACTGATGATCGACTTGATACCAGATTTTTCTAGTCACTGGTCAGGCCACTATGATCTGTATCTCTCCGTATGGTCTCCAGACTATTTAACCTATAACAATTATTAAACCTTCAAACCATTCATACCATTATGTATGGAATATATATTCAAAGTACTGGCAATTTTTAGCTATGATCTTTTCCCATCTTTCTGGCAACATATGGATTCCGAGTAGGGTTTGCGGTCCTGGAATTCCCGCCCGGGAAATCCCGGGATTTTCCGTAAAATTATTGTCGGGCTTCCCGGGAAATTTAAATTTTTTTCCCGGGAAAAACGGAAAATTTAAAATTAATTAAAAATACTTTAATATATTTAAATATGACATCTCTGCTTGATGAATGGCTTGTTCCAAATATTAGTGGAGGTTTTAAACACCATTAAGGATACAGTAGAAGCATTATGCCGAAATTAAACCATTTTTCTGATAGGTGATGCTATAATGAACACACTTTATGCACAGCAGTTATCTAAAAATTCTACGATTTCTCAAAAAACGGTTCATTCAATTAAATTAAACCTAAAAACTTCAACATTATAAAATAAATTATAATATAAAAACACAATGTTAAAAATTTATGGATAGCAAATGTATGAACGTCTATTTGACCACAATGTTCCCTCATCTGTTCAAAGCGTTGATGATGAGGATTCCGAAATACAAATGGAGCAAAATTTTAAAAACCAATTAGAATATCGGAGAATACATTTTGATTGTCTTTATAATGCTTTAATAACGATAAAGGCAACACATGTTTAAAGCGAAAGAGTTTTCTCGTCGAATGACTTACTGAAAGCATTAGTAATTTTGACAAATCCATTTTTTAAAAAAATAGTTCTATGACGGACATATAACATAAAAATCAAAAGAAAGAATCTAAAAAGTACATTAAAAATCCCATTAACATATTAATCGACATCGAATTATAAAGATACATTCACAATTTCTAAAATTTTGTGACACTTAATTGCTCTTTTACTCTAATATATCATGAATACCGCTAATATATAATTTTATAGAACAAGTGCTCTCCAAATATTTTAACAAACTTTTTTTGGTTTTATGTGGGTACAATTGAGCAAAAATCCGAGCAAAAATAACTACTCATCGTTTGAGGCCAAGAACATTTTCATGTCTTGCCGCATATGCTGGGCGTTTTTTGGCCAATTCGCACTTCAAACGAATCAGTTGTGTTCGGTACAGGTTCTCTGTGATGGTATGGCCAGATTTCAGCAGCTCATAATAGATAGGACCCTTTTGGTTCCATCTATTATGATTGGATGGACTTCAAGTACGATCTCTTACCCTTCGGATTATAGTAATGGATCCATTTATCATCAAAAGCAATCCAGCTGCTTGTAAACGTTTTGAAATTGCCCTTCTTACCCTTCGGATTATACACGCAGAAAAAAAATATAGTTGTGCATGTTTATTGTAACCATTTCAATATTGTTACAATTTTTTAACAATATTATAGTCACAGTAACGACTTACATGATTGTGGTAACCATAATATGGTTAATTTACGATTCACATGATTGTGTCAACCATACATATGGTTACAGTAAACAAGTATATGTTTGTGACAACCATATTTATGATGAATACTTTTATATGTTGTTGTCAGATTATAATATCCATAAGCCGAGAGCAACATAATATGATTAGTCGTTCATCATATAAATGGTTGTCACAAACATATACATGTTTACAGTTACCATATACATATATGGTTGACACAATTATGTGAATCATAAATTAACCATATTATGGTTGCCACAATCATGTAAATAGTTACTGTGTAAATAGTTACTATAATATTGTTAAAAAACTTCTAACAATATTGAAATGGTTACAGTAAACATGCACAAATCTCTGCGTGTAGTAATGTATCCATTTTTCATCAAAAACAATCCTGCTGCTCGAAAACATTTTGAAATTTTGCAAGCTCTTGTTGCGTTTGACTACAATTTTCATGGAGTAATGCCTTCAATTCTTGGTCTTCAAACTTTTTTGGCTGGCCTGGGCAATCTTTACCATGCAGGTCAAAACCATCAATTTACACTCAAATATCAAAAATGTTTATTTCATCCGTAAACATATTATGGATACTTATTTCTTAATAGCAATGTGGTTGGTTATTTTATTTTAATATTTATATAAATAATCCTGAAACGCTACAGACTCTTAAAAGAAATATCGTTTCATGCCATTTGTGAGGTAGTACTTAGTAGAAACCACCAACATTCATCATTCAATAATTGGGTTATCATCATATGTTACTGCAAGGATAGAGGTGGCTGTCACATGAATAATATCATGGTTTATAAATATTGGAATGTTTGTATTTACATGAAGTCATAATATGCCAAGGAAATTGATTTTATAAAATTTTATTTTCAAAATAGCCTTTAAATCGATATTACTTGACTGTCGTTAATATATTGCTCCAGAATTATATGAAAAAATCAAATATCTACTTAATAGCCATGACTTTCATAGAATTTAAGACATAACCTTTACCAACATTTATTTTCAATTTCCTTTAATTTACTATGAATTTCATAAAATTATTTATATGCTTTGGCAGATTCAAACAACAAGTATTAATTAACTAATGTGAGGTGTCACGGATATTTAATCACGTAAAGACAAAATACTCATACGCCATAAAGTCCCAACTAAATGGTTTCAATGACATTGATTAATCTAGCAAGCTGATTTCAAACAATAATAAAGTCTAAAATAGAAAACAAATATAAACGAATTTTTAGAAAATAAATGATCGAAAAATTGCCAAAAAATAAAAATTAAATTATTTAATATGGAATTTTGGTGTATTTTATTTATTGTACGTTTTCTTCTTAATTACAAACAAAAATTGTTTATAACACTTAAAAACCCCTAGCAGAACACTTACCAGTTCTGTTGTTCTATATATTTCTCTCGTTCTCTGTCATGTTTATTTATTTATTCATATTTTATTACTTTTGGAAATTTGCACAACTGTTTTGATACTAAATATTTTATTTATTTGCTTTACATCTATGTATGTTTGTATGGATGGATAATTATTAGCAAAAGTTTTGTATTAAAAATAAACTGCTACTACAATATTTTGCAGAGTCCAAAAATTTAATTGGAATTTCTTTATAGTACACTTACTGTTTAAGAGTATTAAGTCACATCCGGTTACATGAAAGTCTCAATAATAAAAAAAAAAAACTAATATTAAAATGTTTAAAAATAGATGTTTTAAATCTTTTTCGAGTAGTTTGCCCCAACTTATATTTAGTTTATTGTTATGAGTACTAGCTAGTTTGAGATTTTGCAATGTGTGTGCGTTTTTATTTTTCGTTTATTTGCAAAATTCAAATAAATAAAACTTTTCCAATTGTAGTTTCACAAAGTTTTTCATTTGTCATACAATCGAAATGAAGTAGTGTAGGCTAAACAAAAATTTTTTTTGGAGTGTTTTTTGTAGGTAATTTTTGGCTTGTTAAAGTAATTTTTATTATAGGTTTTTTCTGTAAACTAATTAAAGTAAGCAATAAAAGTTTGGCGTTAATAATAATGGCTTTTGAATTGTTTTAATGTTGAAGCTGTAAAGTAAGGTGGCTCTTACTTGGCACTTTTGAAATAGTAATATAAAACAAAATGAATTTAAATGTTTAAAAAAGAATAATCAAAAATAATTTGTATATTTCGTATATCCATAGACGTTTAATTATACAAATTTTCTGACATCAATAACCCACTATAATTTGAGACAAAAAAAACTCAAATCCCAAAATTTTTATTTTCAAATTTTTAAAAAATTGTTCTTGATTTTAGCAAAGCCTACATTAGTATTTTAATTGTAAATTTTATTAATTGTATCTAATAAGGGTTAGTATTGCGACTGATTCCAAATTGATGTTTTTTAAGGAAATTTAAAAAAAATAATACCGTCAGTCCGTCTGTCTATTAAACATATGATTGAGCCCAAACAAAAGAAGCAAGCTGGATGAAATTTTCGACGAATACTTTCTGTCGATAAAGTTTGTTTGGTATATAAAATGGATAAAATCGGTCCATGATTTTACGTAGCCCCCATATAAAAGTAACCTGGAATACTGTTTGAAGAGGCACAATAGTTTGGATTATGCGGCAGTTCTGATAAAATTTTGCACAAATTAGTTCTACGTACAAATTAGTTTATACTGTAAGGTATGAAGAAAATAGCTCAACAATCGTCCCTGGACCTCAAACATGGTCCTCGTCTGAAAATGCCTTGTCTTATAATAATTAATATAGTAATGAAATTTGACATACAAAAGTTTTATATGAACCTAAATCTTGCTACCAACTTTTGTAAGGTTCGGTCCAAAATTGACCCTACCTCCCATATAACCCCTATATCAGAAAAATATTTTATTATCAATGATAGGTATAAACAAATTATTAAACACTCTTACTTGCTCTAAATTACAAATGTTGCATCTTTTTTTAAAAAGGCAAAATATTTTTTAGTAAAATTTAATGCTAAAATTAAATTAAAGGGGAAACTCTTAGCCCATGCCAACTCAGTAATTAAAGGTAGAAGATGAATAAATCTGTCATATAACGAGACAAACAAAGAAAAATTGCTTATTATTTTAAGTTACAAATTGGCTTGAAATTGGCTTTATAACAATAATACAATAATACTGGTAAAACAATTGATGTTAACTCCATCAGCACCATACCGTTTCTCTCACAACTCGCTGTGTATAAATACACACAGTTCCATCTTCTAAAAGTCTCATGAATAATCTAAAAGAAAAAACTCGAATGCTCTATTTCCACAATGTTCACATGGATCTTTTAAATCTAAAAAAACTAAATAAAAGTTGCCTGATAAACTCAGTACAGCCATCAGAAACTAATTTGAAGAGTGCCTCAGAGCATTGTTGCCGGTTTAGGTGAAAAAACAGTAATTATAATACGATTCTATTGAAAAAAAAATAAAATAAAAAATATTTCGAATAGATCGGGCGACTAAAAGTTAATAAAACTTTGATTTAAAAAAAAATTACAAACAAAATTTCACGTGCTAAAATTATGACATCACTCACAAAATAGCTGACAGAACAAAAACTAAAAGTCAGAATGCATTTCTACCTTCGAGAGAAATGTTAACAAATATGTAACTAAAGTCAGTTAAATTTAAAAACAAAAAATATTATTATTATCTGGCGCGTTAGAGGGTTAATGTTGTCATACATATTACATAAACATTGTTAACAACAGGGTGCTATCAACATTGTTGATAAGTAGAAGATTCTACTAATGGAAATGTCTATAAACATGATGACTGTTGCAAGCCTTCGATACAGATCGTTAAATTCAAATTGATAAAGCAAATTCGTAACAGTATCATGAAAAGAAAGAGAAAATACACCTAAGTACCCATTTTGTCTGTTCTTGCTTCAACAGGTCTAAAAAGTACCATTATAAGTAACAAAATAATTGCTCTATTGTGACAAACCCAAACCAAAACAAGTAAGAAAGTATGGTCAGTCAAACCCGACCATATAATAGATCTGTTCATTTACGTTCCCAGTAAATACTTGTAACGAGAGAATAAAATCAAAATTTACAAAATTACTGTCTTAAATTCTCAAAAATATTAAAAAGTAAATGAACACTTTTCCAGTAACAATTGTTTTATACAAACAATTTTCTTATTTTATTCCTTTTAAAATGTATAAATACTCACGTTTTCTTCAATTTTATAGAAAATTATTTTTTTTGAATTTTTTTCAACACAAAAATAAAATTGTAAATAAATAAACAATAACACAAAACATATGAAATATAAGCTGCTAAATATTATGAGTTCAAAATAGAATTGTAATCCTTTATAGCAACGAGAGAACATGCTCTAAAATGTATACCCTCCTTATTTTTGCTCTACTTGGAAGTTTTTTGAGTTAATGAACGCATTTCCAGTAACAATTGTTACTAACTAGTAACAACTTTTAGGTCGTATTATTTATGTCTATATGAATCTTATTTCTGTTAAAGTTTATGTAGATACCAGAGATTGAAAATAACTCGCCCATATACCAAAAAACTCAAATTGTGATTTATATTTTTGTGATATAAATAAATCACTGAAAACAACAGTTATAAAATGAATTCTATTTAAATGGTTTGGTATGACCTTTATTCGTTTTTGAATTTAAATGTTCACACCAAATGTTGTTTTTTAATGGTTTGGTGTGAGATAAACAATTCATTTTTTTTTCTTTTAATAACTGTTAATTTCTCTTTTATTTACATACAATAACATATTATTAGTAATTTTTAACAAATTATGGAAATAATATGATAAGTATAAAGTAATGAAGTCTGAGTAACAGAAATGAGATTTTTTTTATATTGTTATTAATCTTTTGATAAATTTTATATATTTAAGCGTTGATTTGCATCAAATGCATTTTTGCGATTTATTTTTCATGTTCGCAAATAAAAGTCACAAGCTGACATCTACGAAAAAAATAAATTATAAATCACTCATTTAGATTATTTGTGTTTGTTTCTTTTCTGTTTCCCTCAACCCCAAACCTAAAATGTTCTCGAATAAATCACTCTCTCAGTGATATATCACAAACAATTATTTTTAAATGACTGCTAATTCGAATTTACCATTGAAATGAAAGTGAACCCGTTATTTTCGGTCTCTGGTAAAGTCGATAAAGTCCAATTTTTAAAGACATTAGTATGTGGGCTAGGTGAAATAATGGACCAATTTCAGCCAGATTCAAAAGGCTTCGTCCTTGGGCTGAAATAAATGTATGTACTAGGGTATTCATTCGACTAATAATCGTTCGATTAATCGAATAATTTCTTACGAATAATTATTCGAACAATTTAAAAATGGCCATTTTCGAATAACGAATAATTCGAACAATTTTATGTAGAATAATCGAATAAATGTTCATATACATATATTTAAATTTATTAAATTGCTTAAAATTTTTCATAATTTCAAATTTAAATACGTAATAATGACTCACAAAAATTGGATTGTTTCTGAAATTCGACAAATAACTAAAGACAAAGAGACTTTCGATCACTGTAGATGAGTGTTCCGATAGCTCCTTCTATAAATATATAAATATTACTGCAAGAATTTACAATTCTAAAAACATCTCATTCAAAATTTTTAACTTGGGACTTGAACCAATGAACCAAATAGCTGGCGAAATATTAGAAGAATCGCAATTACTAATCAAATTATTCACTTAGATTAAAGTGGAGTTGAATGTGATGGAGAATGTGATTTTGAAACGGACGTCAAAAGTGATATTGAGGATGACATTTATAATGATAACATTGAAATAGATGAAGACCATGATCTTAAAATATGTGTATATATATAAGTGATGTTATTAACCGCGTACGTAAGTGTTGCAAAATATTTAATAAAAATGATAAACACATTTTTTGCAAACTAACGTTTTGTTGCAAGAAAAGCATGGAGTTTGTCTTATACATGTTGTAATAAACTTTTTGCATATTTGTAAATGCGTCAATCATGCACTGCCTGACTTCAAATTAGCCACGTTCACTGACAATGATATCAAACTTTGGACAGATTCCCTTTATTATGTAATTCCCCAAAACCACTTTATTAAGCAAAGATTCGGCAACGTTGATAGAGCTAGATGTATAATACAATTTGTTATAAATAATTTAGAATTAGTGAATAATTAATTTACTAAAGAATTAGTTACTCAATTTAAAACCCGAATTAATGAATGGCATAAAAAAGTTCTTAATACGTTTATATTGTATTTGAATTCAGGATCATGTCCAACTACCTCAAATTTTTTTAAAGCATAACTCCAAAACGGAAACTAAAGGGTTTGCTAGTCAATAATTTTGTAGATTGTTCGGGAGTTAATCTGATCAGAATATTTCTGATGAAAATTTAATGATGGACTTTGTTTTCGAATGTTTTTTAACATTATCAATACTTGAATTGTTAACTTTAACGTTGTTTTTTGTTTTTCTTTAACAATAAAATATTAAAAAACCGAAATCAAAACTTCATTCTTTACTTTTTTAAAAAAAATTAAATTATTCGAATAATTCGATTAATTTTAAATGTGTGATCGAATTATTTGAATTATTCGTTTTATTCGAACAAGAGATAAATCGAATAATTCGAATACCCTAGTATGTACCAAATTTGATCGAAATATCTATATATGGCCAGTCAGCCTTCCAGCCGGACGGATGGAGAGACTTTGTTTATCCCCCCAGAAAGGCTTGGTTTTGGACTAATATTTTTGGGCATTACAAACATCAGCACAAGCGCATTATACCATCGCTACTATGGTGCTGTAGGTTATAAAAATATAATATACTTTCAACTAAATAGATAATTATGATGTATAAAGGCTATCAGTTGTACTCGCTTTAATACCCATATAAATTTATAAACATTTGAACCACTATATAGCTTCAGATATACAGAATGAGTTATATATAACTAAATTTCCAAAGACATTAACAGTCATAGGACTAAGCATTTCCTTTGCTTGCTTGATAAAATCATATGAAAAAACCTACATTTCATTTAAGCTTAAAGATAAACAAAATGAAAAACAGTAAAACTGTCTGTCTATATTATACGGAACATACATAATTCACTTTAACTAAATAAATAACGAAAAAAGAGATGTTAAATTAAACAAAGTACTTTTAATTTTGAAATGTATGATGACACAGAAAAAAAGAAATAAAACGCCAAAACAACATACAGCAGCAGTAACTCTAAATACGCATGGATGATATGACTAGAGAGAGCACCACCTAAGCGTATGATTATTATAATTTTAATTTTAATTTAAATAATAACAATCATACAACATGCTGCACATCATAAAATTTTCTATATGAATAATTTTTATCAGCATCATGCTTTTTCTTGTTTTTTCACACATTTTATATTTTATGCTTTTTTCTCTCTTTCTGTTTTTTTTAGATTTGTTCTAAAAACATTAATGACAATATGTCCGGGTACGGTGTTACTAGTATTTATGGTGTCTTTATGGATTATAGCATCATGGACGTTGCGGCAGTGCGAAAGGTAAGTTTCACCTCATTATTTTCTTCATTATTTCCTGTTTGTTTTTTTTCTTTTTTGTTTTTCGTATTTTTCTCTTGGTTTCATTCTTTTTAAATCCCATTTCTTGTGTTGTTTCGTTTAAACTATAAACCCAAAAAAAAGAAACAAAACAAAACAAAAAAAGCGAGAAAGCAAAAAAAAATAGAGTGTGAGAGAATTCATTTTTTCTTATTATTATTAAATATATATAATATTAAAGAAATATTTATATATAACAAAATATATAAAAAACAAACACCTTTTTAAATTTTTTTTGCCTTTAAATAAATCAGCACGTTTATTTTATTTATACATAATTTATATATTTTCTTTACAATTATTTTTATTATTGATATGTTTATTTATTTAATAATTCGGTTTTTATTATTCTTTATTAAATTTATGTTTATGTTGTTTTATTTGTAATAATTTAGGTTTCTTTATTATGATTTTTGTAAATTTATTTTATTTATTTTAAATTTTCTTTATTTCTTTAAATAATGTAAACTTTTTTTTATTCAATAATCAACAATGAAACTTAATGAAAAGCACTAAACACTACAACTTTTTTTTAATAAATATACATATTGAATAATATTTTTTTAATAAATATAAATCATTGAATTTTTCTTAAACACACAGACATTTCAATGTTTAAAATTAAACCAAAAGTGAAATAAATGAAGCATACATATTTGGTAAATACTGCTGGGCATTTTTTCATATCAATGCTGACACCTCATTGGAGCAATAACGTTCAATATTACAAGTGAGGTATCCGAAAGAACTTAATTTAAATTTGTTAAAGGAACTTTAAAAAATCTCATTGCCTTTAACTGATTTTACATCTCATGGCCATGCTCTTCAACACTACCATTATTTTCTTCGATTAACTAAATTTCATTAAAGTTCCAAGACTTTATTACAGCCAAACTTCAAGAATTCTAGCACAGAGTTCAGCGGACCAATAGCTTAGAAAATATATATCAACTGTCATCTTAGTGTTCACATATCAAAATTTCTGTAATTATACCCTTCACCGTAAGAAGGGTACATATAATTTTGTCATTCGGTTTGTAATTTCTACATTTTCATTTCCGACCCTATAAAGTATATATATTTTGGATCCTTATAGATAGCGGAGTCGGCTAAGCCATGTCCGTCTGTCTGTCCGTCTGTCCGTCCGTCCGTCCGTCCGTCCGTCCGTCTGTCCGTCTGTCTGTCTATTGAAATCAACTTTCTGAAGACCCCAGATATCTCCGGTATTCAAATCTTCAACAATTCTGTCGGACATGCTTTCGAGAAGATTGCTATTTGAAATCAGCAAAATCGGTCCAGAAATGGCTGAGATATGAGGAAAAAACCATAACAACCTCGATTTTTGACCTATTTTTGACCTATACCTGGATTACTAAGTTATGAATATAGATAATATGGATATCTAATGATAGATATTTCAAAGACCTTTGCAATGACGTATATAAAACCAAAGTAAGTTGAACCTAGAAGCGGAAAAATTGTTCAACCCTATTTTGTTTTTCCCCAAAAGTTTTTTTCGCTAAAAATTAAAAAAAAAATTAAAATTTTTTAAAAAACAATTCGAAAAAAAATGTTTTTTCCAAAAAATGAAAAAAACTGCAAAAAAAAAATTTTTGTTTATCTAACAATATTTAAAATTGTTATTTTGAAGTATAATTTGGTGAAGGGTATATAAGATGCGGCACAGCCGAATATAGCTCTCTTACTTGTTTTCTATGTCATTAATAAATTGTTGTAATTTTGCTAATTAAGCGTAAATCTCTTTATTTACAACTTTTGTATCTTTGGTGACTCCCACTGAAATTTTCCGGCAACTATTTTCGTAGAATATTTTAATCCTTAAATTTCTTTTTCAAAGGGCTTTTTTGATTTTCTTACAAAATAGTGTCAAATTGACCCCTAAAGAGAGGAAATAGAGAATTAAGATCTTCCACAAAAATAATGCCCATACAATTCCACAATATAACTCTGACAATAAAAATTCTCTCAGACGTTAACTTACAACATTTTTTTCAGTTTAAACTTTGACACAATGTAAAAAAAATTCAGTCCAGCTGGACTATAAGTCTATTGTACAAAAATGATTTACTCAACATGACCTTTCAGAATTATTGGGTCGCTATTCTGTACCAAAAATGCTGTTGGACAGTGTTATTATAAATTCAAATTTATCTTTGTCCTGGCTTAAACACTTGTCCCGGTTCTCATGAAATCCTCAAAATTGAAAAATTAAATACGAATACTCGTACATACATATTTTAATAACTAAATGACAGAACTCGTCAACATCCAGCGGGAAAAAGATGCAGTAAAGAAGCCTTCCTAAAGGCCTTATTTTGCAGACACAAAGATACCCACCAGCATTATCTACAATTTACACGGAGTATCATTGGGATGCCAGGCCATGGATATTCGCTCATTTTGGAGTGCTGATAGAATGTCTACATATGAACATTAATTAAAAGGCTTGAAATAAAAGCCTAATTGAAGAACTGTAAAAGCAAGCCTTTAAAGAGTGTTATTAGGAAAACAATTCTCATGTTTTAATGTTAAATAAAGTTTTGTTCGACCTTATTTTGTAATAAATTTTTAAGATTTTTGTTCACATGGAGAAGCAAAGCTCTTCTCGAATATTTTATGCTAGAAGGCAGAGTAGTAGGCCTTTTAGAAGGCCCACAAATTGAAGACCTAGCAGTTCATTCCCCGCTGGTCATATACATATGTAGTAATATATACACAACCTTGTGAAAAGATAAATAATTCTTGTCATTTATATTAAACATAATTTCAAATTGTATAGAGTACCTCTGCAAAAGTACAATGCATGAAATAAATAAACATTCATAGCCCAATTAAATTTCATAAAACCAAGGCCATTTAAATTTACAAAACTTTTGTGTTGTCCTCTTTTCGAAGCTTTTAAATGTAATTTATTAAACTTAAATATCTCACATTTTATTAAATTGTAAATTTGTTAAAACAAATTTCACTCTCAAGTGCATATTTGTGGAGCAACAGAAATGAAAAAACTGCTGAGTTTATGAATTTATTACATTAATAATAACGATGTTATAGTTAAAATGAAATGATAAATGTTTCAAACAAAAAAAAACTCCAAAAAAAACATAAAATTGCACAACATAAAGCCTCAGAAAAAAAGGGAACCTTTTTTTGGTGCAAAAGTAATGGACAGATATAAAGTTGTTGTGTGTAAGAAGGCTGGAGGAAAATGGCTTAAACAATTAAGGGAAAAGCACATTTTTTTCAGTAAGATCATTTTATTAAACTCAGCTGAAAGTCTCTTCAATATTGATTTTAAACTTTATCTTCCAAATTAATTTCTAATATAACCACGCCTCTTTTCTTCGATTTAGATATTGCAAGTTTTACCAAAAGTATTCCAATAGGAACTTCCGAACTATCAAAGCCTACATATGTTATTCAATTTGCCAAAATACCATCGAAAGATATTGCTAAACAACAGGTGCAAAAGATGAAATAGTTTTATGAAAATTTGTGCTCTGTTTGGGAAACATTTCGCCATAAGGTCGCCATAATCGTCCTACCGAGAGGTCAATTCGCAATGTGGTGGATAAATCTGTAATCACCACTGTCCGTGATAATGTGCCAGTCCATGAATCCAAGCCAGTCGATTTCGTGTAGCTCTTAAGAGCTCGGCCTTTCGTAGACCACAAATTGGCAAACTATGCGTCGTGACTTGGGCATGCAAACGTACAAAATTCAACTGACCCAGGAGCAGAAGGTAAATGACCATAAATTACGTCGTGTGTTCGCTGATTCGACTTTGGAACAATTGGAAAATGACCCTAATTTTCATCAGAAAATCATCTTCAGCGGTGAATCCATTTCTATATGAATGGGTACATCACCAATGAAAGTTAGTAAGAAAAAACTAAAGGAATTAAGTGTTTTGGGCCATAAACTATTAAATTATTATAAACTAAAGCATACTTTTAGGCAGCTTTAAAAAAAATATTTTTCGATTTTTTTGCGATTTTGATCTTGAAGATGAATCAAAATTCCCAACTGTTTGAATGATATGAGCCTGAGAAAATGATCAAATCTTTGGGGCCCTTAAAAAAAGTGAATGACTTTGGGCAAAGCTGGGAGACACGGGTCTTTTTTTTGTCTTTCATCACGTAGTGGAGTCCGTATATGGTTACTTTTTTTCGTGCCATCGGACAAATTCAGCCTGATTACATTTAAAAATATGAAGAGCTGAATGAAAAACCCTTTACAAATAATTTTACACATGCTGGCACATTAGATTAGTAATATACCGCTGTTTGGACAAATCTGTAAACTCTACAGTCCCAGTCCCTTTTCATAGATTGAGTGTGTACCATTTGCAGATTTATACAAAGAACTTTATATATTTTGGTTCATAATTAACTTGTTGTTGTCCTAGAAACCATGAAGATTTTGCAATGCTATATATATTTACATTTTTGTGTTTCAAATTTTAAAATAAATAAATAAATTTTCCGATTACTTTCGCTGTTGCGGCCATAGACACTTGACTAAATAACAATAAAAATCTCAACTCATTTCATTCTAGACATACTTTTTGTAACATTTCTAAAGCCAACACTAATAAGTATATTCCAAAAACTCAGCAAAAACAAACAAAATAATAACAAAAACAAAAAGAGAATATAACAAATTATCTCTTAGTCATGTTAACAAAAACTGACAACAGCTGTCATGATTGTTATGAAAATGTAACAAACAAACAACAACTAATACAAGAATAAACAAAAAGCGAAAATACATAATATTTCGTACAGAAATCATTACAGACAAACAAGCAACCAAACTAATAAATAAATATATTATACATACATATGTATTAATAGGTACATATATATACTCGTATATATACAATAATAGTACTCCAATACAGACATTTGGGTTGGCAGCAACTTAGACAAACAAACTAACAAAAAATTTAATCTCTAGAGTCTTTACATCATATTTTTTATTAAGGTTTGTTTTGTATTAGAAGTTTTTCCTTTATGTCCGACTGTCTGTTTGTATCCGTCTCTGAGTCTGCTTATGTATTAGCTAAATCCGACTGGCTCTGTCTGTCTGGATGTTTATATGATGACTATTAAGTTCTCTCGCTCCTTGACTTTACATATGTATGTTTTTATATGTGCGTAAAAATATATAATCATGTTTCTGTTGTTGTTGCTGTTTTATTGTTTTTGATATTTCTCTCACACATAACAGTCCTTTTATAAAATAAATTGATTATTTCAATAAATAAAAGATTTATATAGTTTTTTTAACTGTCTGTTGGAAGTTATGCTGCCTTTTTCCTTTTTGTTTTCCATAAATTTTACAGATTCATTAAAATTACAGTTGGTCACATATTAATAGCACCATTACTTAAGAGAGACATTTCTTGCTCCACTAAATAGCACAGTGGAGCAAGAAATGTCTCTCTTTATTGCATAAAATGCAGGTCCTTGATCTAACAATGACAAACAGAGTACGATATCTTTAAAAACTGAAATAATTCGTCAAAGATCTTTCGTGAAAGTTCTCAAAACTGAAAGCAATAGCAATAACAAGCTTTTTTCGAATTTTTTCCAGCAATTTTTATTAGAAAAAAAGGTCTACATATACACAAAAATCTGTGGAAGAGTTGTGGCAACTTACTAAAGTGATAGAGATTAAAAGTAATTTATATTAATCGTTGTAACCTGAAAACTAAATACTTTTATACCAACACATTTTGCTGAGGCACATCCAAGAACATTCGTGAACGTTTTGAAAATCGAATGCAATAGTAAGCTTTTAACAAGCTTTTTCCGACATTCGTGAAAAAAATTTACTGAAATTTAAACAAAATTGGGTTTTTGCCCATATAGATATAACATGACTGCTATAATTTCAAACACGAATGTATTCGTAATAGAAATAGTGTTTGAACACCTAAAAAGCTCATGGGATTTTAATAAATAAATGTTGACATCTATGAAAACACGTGTAAGTATTTTTATACCCTTCAGCTTCGTGAGAAGGGTATATATAAGTTTGTCATTCCGTTTGTAATTTCTACATTTTTCATTTCCGACCCTATAAAGTATATATATTCTGGATCCTTATAGATAGCGGAGTCGATTAAGCCATGTCCGTCTGTCTGTCTGTCTGTCTGTCTGTCTGTCTGTCTGTCTGTCCGTCTGTCTGTCTGTCTGTTGAAATCAGTTTTCTGAAGACCCCAGATATCTTCGGGATCCAAATCTTCAATAATTCTGTCAGACATGCTTTCGAGAATTTTGCTATTTAAAATCAGCAAAATCGGTCCACAAATGGCTGAGATATGAGCAAAAAACCAAGACAACCTCGATTTTTGACCTATTTTTTTACCTATATCTGGATTACTAAGACATTATATAGACAATATGGATATCTAATGATAGATATTTCAAAGACATTTGAAACGACGTATATAAGACCATAGTAAGTTGGACCTACAATGGGTCAAAATCGGGAAAAAAATTTTGAACCCGAATTTTTTTTTTTTTAAAAAAATTGAAAAAACAAAATTTATTTTTTTTAAATTTGAAAATTTGAAAAAAAAAATTTTTTAAATTTAAAAAAAAAAAATTTTAAATAACAATCGAAAAATTTTTTTTTCCAAAAAATTCAAAACACAACTGGAAAAAAAATAAAATTTTGTTTACCTAAAAATATTTAAAATTTTGAAGTATAATTTGGTGAAGGGTATATAAGATTCGGCACAGCCGAATATAGCACTCTTACTTGTTTAAATTCACACGCATATTCAATACAAAATAATATCCCAGCGGGAAAGAGATGCTGCAAAGAGGACTTCCTAAAAGCCGTATTTTGCAGACACCCGGGACAGCTAGCCGCATTGCAAAATAGTTTCAATTTTACATTGCGTGTTATTGAGAGCCAAGGCCTTGCATACTGGCTTCAGTTAGAGCGCTGATAGAAGTCTTACATAAGAAGCTAATTGGAAGGTCTTCCATTGAAATATTAATCGTCTAATCGATTAATATTCAACTATTCGATTAGACGATTTTGTACCTTCACTTGGTTTCATGTAAAGCTTTTTAATAAAGAGAGCAAAATAAAATTTATTATAGACAGACAACTTATAGGAATATTTTTAAAACCAATCATGTTTGAATTAAGGTTCCTAATTTCCCGGACTTCTTTCTTTTCCGGAAGGAAATTAAAAAAATCGTTTCATTCCCGGGAATTCACGGGAACTTTTTAATACTAAATTGACTTATAAATCAATAAATTCTTTGTTTAATTAAAAAACTTAAGAATTTAGAGTATGTTAAATATATAAAACAAATCTAATTTTAAGCAAACAAATTTGAATCACTATTATTGTTATTATTTTCTCTAAATATCAATAATATTCATTGAATATCCCTAAAAGTTGTAATGTTGGGCATCTTAATAATTCCTTTAAGAGCATAAACTTTAAATTTGATTCATTCTGAATAACCGATTTTATCAGCTGTGGCTTGAGTTGAGTAAAAAAATCGGGGTTTTCAACCGTAATACTTTTTTGCCAACTGACTATCTGTTGGTAGAACCGAAAAAATCTATGGATGTAATAGAATAATTCAATTAGCAATAAATTTAACCATCGAAACGAATGTGAATGTTGTAACTTTTAGAAGAAAACTTATGAAGGTATTCCCGAAAATTCCCGACAAAAATTTCCCGAAAATTAACCAAGAAATATTCCCGGGAATTCCCGAGAAATTTTTCCCGCGTAGGAACCCTAGTTTTAATTGTAATGAAGGTTTGTTTTGTAATGAAATTTTGTATGTGACATATTTTAGAAGGAGAAGCAAAGGAATTCTAAAACTTGTTCTGCGGGATAGAAAGAGTATGGCGAATTTTAGAATGTGTAAATATATCTTTTAGAAGGCCTACAAAGTGAAGACTTAGCATTTGTTACCGCTGGTATCTAAAATGTAGGTTTCCTCACATAAAGTACCCTGCAGTTCATTCAACTAGTTCCGCCACATCGAAATACTTAGCCACTGAGAACTACTACTATTGAATTTTCACTATTAAATTCAATAGTTCTAATACTCCAGCATTTTATACAAAAAAAAAAATCATTTTTCAGTTTTCGGGGTTGAACTCATGACCTCTTGTTATACTCTTCACCATGAGTAGTATGTCATTCCGTTTGTAATTTCTACATTTTTCATTTGCGACTCCATAAAGTATATATATTCTGCATCGTTACATATAGCGAAGTCGATCGATATATAAGGAAAAAACCGAGACAATCTCGATTTTTGGCCTATTTTTATATAGATATAGATATCTAATGATAGATATT
The DNA here is from genome assembly GCF_958450345.1 of Calliphora vicina. NCBI lineage: Eukaryota > Metazoa > Arthropoda > Insecta > Diptera > Calliphoridae > Calliphora > Calliphora vicina. The sequence continues at coordinate 73,300,694 of NC_088783.1, read as the reverse complement.
TAAAAGGACCTACAATAGATCAAAATCGAGAGAAATATATTTTAACCCGAATTTTTTTTCATCAAACAATTATTTTTGTCATAAATTCTATTTCCAAGCATTTTTTTAAAAAAATTAAAAAATAATTTAAAAAAAAAGTTTGAAAAAACTTTTTAAAATAAAAAAACAATTTAAAAAAAAAAAATTTTAAAACAATTTTGAAAAAAAAAAAAATTTTGTTTACCTAAAAATATTTAAACATTTTATTTTTAAGTATAATTTGGTGAAGGGTATATAAAATTCGGCATAGCCGAATTTACATGTTTTATAGTCAAATACGCTAATCTCTAAGCCACAGAACTCTTATTGGTAATGACCTCTATTTCATCATCAGTGAGTACCAAATTCAGCATTACATATGGTCATCGATGGCTTAGAAGATTTTAGTTTACTTAAATTTATTTTCAAAAGCTTAAGCCGAATATCAGACTTATGTATGTTTATTAATGAATACATGACTTCTATTTGTTACTGAATACGCTGGCCCAATGTAGTGCAATTGACTATCACTTTAGCAGCCACAGCGAATTAGATTGTTATACAAGTAGTAATATAGCTATAATATGTAAAGTTTCCAATTAAAAAATTAACTAAATGTCAAACAATTTTAAAAATAAATCCAAATATGTATGCTTCAAATAATTTCTTTCAAATTGATGTTGAGAAAGAAATAGCAAATTAACTAAATGAAAATAATTATGACGATGATGGTGAGAAATAAACGTTAAAATGTTGTTGTAAATTTGATATTAACTAAATAAATTTTTTCCTAAATGTTGTTTGTTTTTATTTCTCTAACAATTCTAAATAATTATCTCTTTATGTATGTGTGAATGTATTTATATATTTTAACCAAGAAAAAAAAAATCAAAATTTTTAAACATATTTAATTTTATAAAGGTAATAAAAGCAAATAATAAGAACTTTATATTTATAAATATTTATGTATATTTTATTTAAATATAAATTTTTAATGAGACATTTTTAACAAATACATATTTTTTATATGAAATAATTGTAATTCTTTTTGATGTGATGATTTTATGCTGTCTGTTTTGATAACTAATACAATAAATAAAACTAATTACGATTTAGTTTGTCAAAATTAAACTAATACTCACACACACTCCTACACAAATATTTTTCAAATAAATTTAAACTTTTTCAAACACATAATACACATATTCATTTATACATTTACACACACGCACACACTCAAGCGCCCGCTCTAGATTTCTATTAAATATTACAATTTATTCATAATATAAAATAAATTTTGTATTTAATATTTAATAATTTTTAATTTGCATGTATTTTCAAATAATCAAAACTTAAATGCATAATAATGTCAATATCTAATAATAAATTTTATTATATTGTAGTTTTCCCCCACAAATTTTCTTAACTAATATCATAATAGTATTATTTTCATAGTTAACAACATTATTAACAGATAATCCTTTCATTCTATTTATACATTTTGTTTGACATTCATAGATTTTCAAATTAGTTCATCCACTCAGTTCATCTCTGGTATGGTTTTTAGTATGTGGTTTATTCAAGCAGTGATTCAATCACTCCAGTTTTGGCAAATTCAATTCATGTTTGTGTCATTCACTCATTTTGTACATTTATAAGCTGTTCATATCAGTTGTCTTTTGTTTTGTTTTTGCATCTTTATCTATTGAATTTTAATTTAAATACTTGTACCTTTTTTCATCCGTACGGTACTCGACAAAACATGCATATTTGAATTATCATATGAAGTGGTGTTATGCTCAGTGCGGAGGATTGTAAATAGAAATGGCTATATATATCGAATTTACAAACTATTTTGCCGATGCAAATCGTGAACAAAATCACGAGTTTTTTGAAATTTAAAAGAGAGAAATGACAGAAATGGTTAAAAGAGAGAAATGGTTTACCGAATATGGTAAAATCGGAGGACACGAGGTTAAAAACTTGTGTTTTTCTGTGCTCCTGATGATATAAGTAATTTTGTTAGCATACATTTAGGCGCAGTGTAATTTTCACTTTCACAAATTTATTTTTCGTGTTTGAAAGCTCTGTTTATGATACTTTAATAATTTTTTAACTGTAAACAGATGTTACATTTTTAAAGAATAATGGAAACAATAATATCAAAAAAATAAATTTTAGTCTAACTTCTAACTTGCAATTTAATGATATTTTATTAAAATTTTGACAACTTCTAAAAAATCTTGAAAATTTAAAATTCACTACTTTCTACCATTGTATGGTGTACGTCTATATCGATTTAGAAACCTCTTAGTAGTCATTTCTAAAGCCAGTTCTTATAAAATATGTAAAAATACCAGGGTGTGTCAATAATTCCGTGCCTTTTTGAATGAAACACAGGTTATTGGATAATTTTTTTTTATTTTTTTAACATAGTCCCCTCTTAGCTATATGCACTTTTGATAAGATTTGTCGATGTCATCAAAAATTTTGTGAGATGATTTCATCATTGGAGTCAAATGTCTTTCCGCCGAGACATTTCTGCAGGTTTGGAAACAAGAAATAGTCACTTGGCACTAAATCCGATGAATAGGTCGGAAGAGGGAGCATTTATAATTCATGGATTTTTCCCATTGAAACTTCGATTGTGAACATACCCCAGTGATCATTCAAAATTGAAAGCACTGATTCATGTGAGATGCCTATGGCTTTCACAATCTCCCACAATATCGTTATTTTTTTCAATTATTACCAGTATAAATTCAGTAAATCACTTTTTCACCATTGAAATTGATGGTGCAGAGTTCCCAAAAATAATGCTTAATAAGCAGACGAACTTTACTTTTTTCCCATTTTCTACTCAAGTCATGATATATGTAGTTTGCTAGCAATGGCTTTTAAACTAAAACTAAATGACGCAGCTTATTCAAATTTTAAAAGAAGTCAACCGACAGATAACTGCTGATAGGGGTAGTATTTCTTTTTCAGTCTAGAGCTGGCAAATTAAAAATCCAATTAAGGAGTGAGGTAGAATAAATGTTAGTAAAAAGTTTTGATTTTTTTTTATTTGATTGAAATTAGTATTACAACTTACAAAAAATATTGTTTTTATGGTTTTATAATCAATAGTGATGAATTTATGAAAATTTTCCAGAAACCCTATTACTAATGTTTTTATAGTGCTTTCTGTCACTTTGTTCGAACACGTAGTCCATATCCGTTTAAAATCTACCATGGAGACCTTTTGCGCTCTTCAATTCTCTTTTAACAAGAGCCCAACATCTCTCCACTGGCCTTAGCTCCAGACAGTTTGGGGGATTTGCATATCTTGGTAAAATTACCACATTATTGTTCTTCTACCACTCAAGACCTTGCTTACCACAGTGACAGGATGCCAAATCATGACAAAAATAAGTGGACACATTAAGAAGTCTTATGAATGGAAGCATCCTCTTTTGTAAACATTCCTTGATGTCAATTTCGGTATTTATAGAGCCCTTTGCAACAAATGTTTTTCTGCTTTTGGGTCCTAAACTTTTCTACAATATTCCCGCGCAGCAACATAAAAATATTGACCCGGAACCTGCGAAAATTTTTCCAAAACATCCATTCTATAGCATTTATATTTTTTTTATAAAATATGACTTCAATTTCCGTGCTTTGTCTTTTTGACCTCTAAATTTTTAGTAGAGTTCCTGTAGGGAATTTTTTGAGTCTTGTATGTTTTTAAACCTGCATTGGCTTTAATTTTTCGCAACAAATAAATAATCGAACTGCTTTCCTACCAGATGCATTGGGAGCTCTTTTAAAAGTGCTTTCTATTTATTGGCTTTAGAAACATCATGTGGATCATTATTTCTACCTGTACCAGCTTTTCTATCAACGAACAAATTATTTGGCCAAATCTTTGTAGTACCAAGTTGGGTTTTGTTGATATTTTTAATAATTTTAGTATGCACTTTTTTCTCGTCACTCATTTTAATCAGAGTAACAACAAATGCACATAATTGTCATTAAACATAATAACTGAAATATCCTTCAAATGTAACTTGATCAAAAAAATCAAATAATACTTTGGGTAATACTTTTAAGGAAAAACTTATGTTAAGGGTTTTTTACAATCTTTAAACAATTTACCTCCATTTTTGTAAAAATTCAGCCATTTTTCAAACTCATTTAATAATTTTGACTTGATTATTTTTAACACGAACATATAAAATAAAAAAAATTTCATCTTCAAGATCAAAATCCCCACAAAATTAAAAAAATTCGAAATAAATGTTTTTAAGCTGCCTAAAAGTATGCTTTAGTGTATAATAATTTAATAGTTTATGGCCCAAAACACTTAAATCCTTTAGTTTTTTCTTACTAACTTATATTGAATCATTCCTACGAAGTTCATATGTTCCAGAAAGTTGTTTATTGAGATCTTAGCAGTGATGTTATACGTAGGGAAAAATCCCTATTCGTAGGGATTTTCTGCTAAAAAAATGGCCGTAGGGAAAAAATGACAGATTTGTTGAAATCATTAAAATGTAGGGACTTTTCAATAATGTGGGAGAAATATATTAATTTCGCATCCCTTTTGTTATCTGTGACTACATACTAATAAAATTCTTGATTCGGCAATATTACAAAATATCAAATGTCTTTGAATGATCGCTTGCCGCCATTTCAGCTTTGATTTTATAGTAGATTTGTAAAATATTGTTTTTTATATTTATATGTATATAATATAATACATATATTCAGCAGAATGAACTCTTCGTATTTTTCAGACTCCTCGACACGCTTTGAGGAAACCAAAAAGTACCACAAACAAAAAGACCAGTGAATTTTTTGATTTTTTAAGATCATAAAAATCATTATATTCCGACTTAAATCTTCTTTTTTCAGGACTGAATCTATTATTCAACTCAATCTGCATCAAACCGAAACTTTTAAAATTTAATCGATTGATAGATTTTAGGATTTTCATTATCTTAAAAAAAATCAAATAATTTTTGGTGTTTAATCACTTTTGAGGCTCACTGTATGTACGTTTGTATGTTTTGAGTTACAAAAAAAAAATTATTTTGATAGATATCCAACTCGCATCCCACTAAACGACCAAAAAGCTATTCGAGGAAAATACCAAGGCTTTCTTTTCAGAAAAAAAGTCAAAAAAGTTTTTGATTTTGCAAAAAGAAAAATCAAAATATTTTTTTTTTTAATTTTTTTTCGAAAGATTGAAGAAATAGTTCTAAATTATTTAGGACAAATTTTGCTATGAACAATAGGTAATAAGTTACAGGGATGAGAAATAACACCTGTATGGCCAAAATGTCAAATTTTCAGAGAGTTCTTGAGCGATATTGTTGAAAAATTGTGTCTAAACTACTATCCTATAGAACTAACCTTGGTTTCAAAAGTTCGTATACCCCCATATATATATCAAATACATCAAACACAAAGGGTATTATTTGCATTGATATACGAATTATCATTTGAAAGTTGTAGGGATTTATGTAGAGACAATCTTTTGAGCGCGTAGGGAAAAATAGGGATTTTTTTCGGGCTACGTAAAGACTTCTTAAAAAAGTATATAACATCACTGGATCTTAGGTACATTTTAGTAGTTGATTGTTTCTTTGAATTTTGAACGGTTTGCTACCTATGGACCTGAACAGGGAAAAAAAGGTAAAACAAATCGATTTTTTAAAGTTTTTTGCGATTTAGATCTTGAAAATTTATGTGTTCACAATTTTTGTTCTTTATGACAAGAGCTACTTTGCCTCTTTGCCTCAGAGAGTGATATGAGATATGATATGAGCCTGAGAAAATTATAACTTTTTTGCAAAAATGACACCGAGCCTCCAAATCTTTGGAACCTCGCATGATTTTGGGCAAAACTGGCAGACAATGGTATTTTTTTTTTTGGTCTTTTATCACGTATTGGTGTCCGTATATGGTTATTTTTTCGTGTTGCACTGTGTCAGTTTAGAAAATTCAGATTTATGTTTGATATTGTTTTAATATTGATAAAAAAACAAATTTCGATGCCAAAATAAATAATTTTCTCTGTTTGTAAACTTAAATTGTTTTTCAACTGACAGGTAGTTGAAAAGATATACAAAAAGCATTACAATTTTAATTACAATTAGCCCCACTGTGTAATATTTGAAAATTGTTCAGCTAGTTTTTCTCGAGAAATTTTGTCGTTAATCATGATAAACATAAAAAGGTTTGTGCACACTACTGTACCATTATAAGTAATTAAAATTTATGTGTTAAAATCTATATTTCTACTTGCAATATTATATATTTGATAAGTAGCAAGCTTTTGTGGTCCCACTGTCATTTCACCATCGCAACCAAACAAACAATCTATGCATTATCCAATCATAGTAAACTAAAATTCACTTGTTCATTTCTCTTTTACAATTTTTTTTTTTTTTGGTGAATTTCATATGTTTGTTTGTATTAATTTCCCCTGCCACTGCCTCTACGCAATCCCATAAACACACTCTCACCTACACCCGTATGAACTCTTTCATTTTACAATTGTTAACACAGTTGGTTTGTGCAATTGTGTTTGTTTTTGTCTATATATGTAGTGATTTGTATACGTATTTGTATCTACATATGTATAGGTGGATGTTATTGGTCAATTGACAATTAAAATCCATTTTAGTATTGTTTGCATAATATTTATTTGTTTGTTTGCAAAATTTTTACTTTTTTTATTTGTACGTTTTGTCTCTTACTCTTTCTCTTTAATAGTTATATAAACTATTTTGTAGCTGTATGTACCATTATATCCATATCCGTATGTATTTGTATTTTACATAAGTATGTTTATAGTTTTCTATTTATACATGTGAATGTTTCTGAAATTTTATGAACAGCTTTTTATTATTAAATATACTAAGTTCAACTTAAAGGATTTAAAGGATGATAATGATGTTGTTATCACATCATTATATTTATATAAAACTTATCTAAATAATACTTAAATTAGGTTTAGTATGTAGGTGGGATGTATTGAAAGCATTTTAGTCTACTTAAGTGGGCATTATGTATGGAATTAAGAAATCACAAAGGCTGAAACTAATTCATAGGAAATCATCAACAATTGATAATGTTACAAATGTTACAAGTACAAATTATATTTATGAGAATTAAATGAGATTTTGTTAAGACTGCAACGAATTTACAAAGAATCTTAAGTAATATGTGGGTGTGATTGTACATTAATGTGGCCTTTAATTTGAAATTTTTGGATTTTATATTTTCTAGGAGCAAGCATTTTTCTCCATCATCTAAAAAACAACAACTGACAATTTCAGTAATATCGAATGACGTTTAGAGGTTGTCATGTTATCTAAAATTTGAGTCAATGTAGCTATATTTTCCAAAAAATTTTAAGAAATGTATGTCCCGGAGTGGATTATTGGGCTTGGCGCATCCCTTGAATACAAAAAAAAATATACTGGTATCTTATATTTCCCTTTAATACTTTTGCACCCATTGTGCAATTGTACGTACTTTAACTTTACTATTTTACTATTATTAATTCAATTACCTGCAGTCTCCCTTTTACTTGCACGTTAAAAATTACTGTTAAATTATACACACACAACAATTTTCCAACGAATTAAACACACTTAACTTTTTTTCTCCCCCAAAAGAAAAAACAAAACCCAAAAAAGTCAGAAAATTTTAAATCAATTCCCTTGCCAACCTTTGTGTATGTGCAACGACAACAACAACTACAAAAGCAAAGCAACATTAATTGAAAATCAAATTAAACTGCAAATGTATTTTTTGGTCAATGAATAAAAGAGCAGTACAACAGCAAAAAAAACAGAAACCAATGATATCCCGACTCTGACTTGTTTAAAGAATTTGTAAACTTTTGACAGACAGCAAAGGATTTTTAACATTTTCACTTGAATGCATGATGAGTCATGAAACAAAAGTGACTATTCTTCGTTGTACACAGGAATATCATCATCATCAGAAATGAAAGTAAAAGAATGTTCTTTAGGAGGGAGATAAAAAAAAGCTATCGCTGTTCCCAATTAAGATGCCATTTTTGTTCAAAGGACAAAGCTCCCTTTTCAGTTTGTTTGCAATTTTTCTCATATTTATTCAAAAGTAAGCTATATATCATATGAAAAGTATTATTGATCAACTTGTTGTCATACACTTCAGTTTTGTAAAAGAACTTGCTGACCCGGTTTGTTTCGCTAAATATTTGCAACAAAACACAACTTGGTCCTACAAAAAGTTGGCCAACCAAAGGTCTGCCGTCAAACTGATTCCAATATTATTCAACAGTATCGCGAGAACTTCATTGTTGATAAAAAACCTGGTTCATGTAGAGGGAATGGCCCAGATGATGTTTCTAAAACCAATAAATAGAAAGCATTTTTAAAAGAGTTCCAGTTAGTACAGCAGGTTTAAAAAATACAACATTCAAAAAGATCCTGACAGGAACTCTGCTAAAAATTTAGAGGCAAAGACAGCGCACGAAAATTTAAATCAAATTTTATATAAAAATAAACCTGCTGCATAATGAATGACGAAATTATTTTCTGGAAAATTTTTCGCAGCTTCCGGGTCAATATTTTTATGTTGCTGATGCTCGAGGGAATGCTGTAGAAAAGTTGAGGACCCAAAAGCAGAAAATTTTCTCAAAACGTTCTTGGTATGGCAAGCAATATGCAGTTGCGGTAAAATAAGCCAAACATTACAAATGGCTCTATAAATACCGAAATTTACATCATGGAATGTTTACAAAAGAGGATGCTTACATTCATAAGACTTCTAAATGTCTCCACTTATTTTCAGCATGATTTGGGAATATTATAAGCAAGTTCATGAACAATAATGTGATATTTTTACCAAGAGAGACAAATCCTCCAAACTGCCTGGAGCTGAGGACAGTGGAGAGATGTTGGGTCTTTGTTAAAAGAGAATTGAAGAGCACAGAATAGGTGTCCAAAAGTATACCTGTTCGAATAAAGTGACAGAAAGGACTATAAAAACCTTATTGAAAGGGTTTCCGGAAAATGTTCATAAATTCATCGCTATTGATTCGAACTATAAAAACAATATTTTTTGTAAGTTGTTATACCAATTTCAATCCAATAAGAAAAAACCAAAACTGTAGGATTAATGGTTTCTTTTTTAATAACATTTATGAATGTTAAGATTTTTACGATCTCACTTTTTATATGTGAATATAAATAAAACAAATTGTCAATTGCCTGAATCTGACCCATGACATGGGTTATATTGTCTTTGAGGGTCGCACACGTAAAATTCTAACGATGTCAAATCGCATGATCTTGGTAGTCATTTCATGATCAAAACCTCAAATCGCTCGTGCAGAATATCTAATGTGGCATGAATTGTAAGGCACGTACAGCTGTCCTGTTGAAACCAAAATTTTTTGGTGTCCATATCATCCAATTCAGGCCAAAAGAAGTTGGTAATCATCGACCTAAAAGTTCCAATTTTCGTTACAATAATAAAACACCTGTAAAATTTACACTCAAAGTACACACTAGTAAGCGTGAAAATGAGCGACTTCACTTTCTTCTGAATAAATTCCAAAATAATCCATCGATTTTTATGATCGATATCTCATTTTGTTCCCATTACATGCGGCTTTGCGATAAAGCAATAAATCTGACCAATTTCAACACCTTTTCGAATTTTCATGATTTTTTTAAAACACAAAAATTAGCTATTTACACATAAAAACACTGAGCCGATTGAAACCCTATATATACGTGAACATTTTTGCATAGCATGGGGAAAATTTTTCAAAATTCAATTAGTCGAAAGTAGAACACTAACTACTCAATTTTATGTATATCAAACAAAAAGGTAAAATTTTGTGAAAATGAGCAAATTCACTTAATTGTGAATAAATTTGAAAAGAATCAATCAATTTTTACGATCGATATCTCATTTGGGTGCTATTATATGTGGGTTTGTGATAAAGCAATAAACCTGAACAATTTCTGCCGTTTTTGATTTTTCATGATTTTTTTTAAACAAAAAATAGCTATTTTCACATAAAAAATATATTTTTTACTTCAATATGTTATTATAACTCCGAAACTACTGAGCCGATTGAAACGCAATATATATGTGAAAATTTGCACATGGCATGGGGAAAATGTTTTTAAAATTCAATCAATCGAATGAAGAGCATTAACTACTCAATTTTATATATATATCAAACAAAAAACTAAAATTTTGTGAAAATGAGCGAATTCGCTTAATTGTGAATAAATTCGAAAGGAATTCATAAATTTTTATAACTGATATCTCATTTTGTTTCCATTACATATGGCTTTGCGATAAAGCCATATATCTAAACAATTTCTGCGGTTTTCGATTTTTTATGATTTTTTTAAAACAAAAAAATCTGCTATTTTCACGTAAAAAATATATTTTTTACTTCAATTTGTTATTATAACTCCGAAACTACTTAGCCCATTAAAATATAATATATAAACAGATTAAAGGTTATGCAAATCTGAAATTTTCTAAGTTTATTTTAATAATATCGGACTAACGCTTTTTGAGTTATAATAAATTAAGTGGAGAAACGTCTAAAAATTCACAATTTTACCAAAAAAAAATTAAAAAAATACTTCTCCATAGAGTTTTAAATTTGGACCATATTTGTATTACTGAAACCACAATACATCAAAATTGTGTAGACGTTTAAAAAGCCTTTTAAATTTTTTCAATTTTGTTGCCCTGTTTTATATATAGTCACCGAATTTTACAGATGCGGCTACAAAATTTTAGAAGGGGTAACAAAAGTTTGGTTGCTTCAACCGAAACTCTTCTTTATCAACTACTTTCTGTTGATAGAACCGATTCATTCAATTGGCAACAAATTCGTTTACGAATCGGTTTTCTCTGTGTAGATAATGAAAACTAAATAGAAATAGTGCATAAATTAAATTAGATTTATTAAATTAAATGGCTGTTTTAGCTTATATTCTACATTTATGGTATAATTTTACATCCTTCGAAATCGCATATAGCCAATTAATAAACTGTTTGGTTCTGTTTTTTTTTTATTTTTCTATTGTTGAAAACCGTTCTTTTCATTGTATTTTAAAAATGTGCGTTGTTGTACTTGATGACTTTGACTGCAAATACAAAAGTACAATGTTGCGTATAATTAATTTCGTACAACGCACACATATTGAATATTATTCATACGCTTCGATACGCTTGATAAAATCAAAGTTGGAAAATCATGTTTATTTCGTATGTACGCACGCACGCACACACACACACTTATGGCCCCAATATACCCAGCGGGAAAAAATGATAGGACTTCAATTTGTAGGCCTTCTAAAAGGCATACTTACACATTCTAAAAGATCCGATACTCATTCCACCCTGCCTGCTCTTAGAAGGTGTTCAAGAAGCCCTATGAATCCCCTTCTAATAACAAGTGAGCTTGTAGGCTGCCAACAGCCCATCATAAGTAGGCCTTCTCTCAGCCCTCTAACAGCAGCGAGTATGCAAGGCCTTGGCTCGCAATGACACGCCGTGTAAAATTGAAATGATTTTGCAATGCGGCAAAATGATTTTGCAAGTCCTTGTGTCTGCAAAATGAGGCATTTAGGAAGGCCTCTTTACTGCATCTTTTTCCCGCTGGGTACCACAATACCAATACATTTAAATATTCATTAACATGTACAGTATACATGAATGAATTATACATACATGCAAATACATACAGATTTATAGTTGTATG